>NC_089205.1:22045195-24445195 GCF_963930695.1 Labrus bergylta
GAATAAGGCCACCATGCGTCGAACGATCGCATCATCAGGGATACTGGAGGTGTCGCTCAGAGCTGGTGTATACATACCTGTGGACAAAAAAGGCTTTCATTTACAGTGTGTTTGTAGTCTTATTTCTATATTTATTGATCTCAAATTAGTGTAAATTAACCTTCTTAAGTTACGGATTCTATTTTATCCTCATTTTGGCATACTTGTACTTTTTTAATTGAGTGGGTTTTACATCCTCTGTTATTTGTTTCTCTCTCCATCCTTGTTTTAATGTTCATTCTTCCTGTTTTCATGTGCATTCATTTCATCATTGTAAAGCCCTTTAAGCTGTATTTCCTATAGGTTTGATCCAAATAAATTTAATTCAGATTTCAAGATTTGTGTTTGACTTTTCTTTTACACTACATACTCCATGCATTCAGCCAGTCAAATATGATCTCTGAGCCTTTTCCCCCTTCAGGTTTAGAAAACATTTTTTAAGCTGATTTTCAGGGATATACTCTGTATATGAACTCTAGTGTTTGTTTAAAGCACAGTGTCCTGCAGAAACAGAGGGTTTGTACCTGTGCGTTCCACGGGCAGGAACCCCTGCTGCAGGAGTAGATGCTTCAGGTACTCGTCGTCGACGGGGATTTCAGTCACCATGTTGCTTGGCACGTAGCCACAGAGACCACCGGACTCACCGTGATAAAAGCCATCACAGTCTTTGTCTCCCCTCACCTGTGTGTTTTGGGAAAACAAACCCATGAGTGAGAAGGCACGTTGCAGCCGTCTCTCAGTGTCAGTGAAAAGGCGGCAAATCACATCAAGCGGTTAAAAAAGGGGGACAGGAAATTAATAAAAAACCTCAGCTCTTCTACACAGTTGGCTGGCCTGATTCATGTACAAACAGGAAATGATCTTTCATAGAGTTTTTATATGAGATATACATAATAATGCACTTCAAGAGCATCATAATACACTGTAAATCATTTTCCTGCTTCAATCTTGTATGCTATAAATAAATAAAAATAAAATAAAAGCCTTCACATGTTTGTTTTTTTTACCTTGATTATCTGGCCTGGTACAAACGGCAGCTCTTCAGCAGCTGTCTCATAGTTGGGCGACATGGCGGCAGGGTTGTATGGATACAGTGCTACAAAGAGTCGGACAGTAGGTATAGACACCTGACTCGCAGTCTCAAGTTCCCATTCTCTGAGCTCCTCCGGGGTAGCAATCCTCACTTCATTTGGATATATCAAAACATCTAACTGCAGACTTGTCTCCATTTACAGCAGCAGCAGCAGCAGCAGCAGCAGCAGTTAGCGTCCACTCCTTGAGCATGCACTTGGCAGACAGATGGTTGCTGTAGACTGCAGACCTGTCCCGTCCTTTATCCTAATTTAAAGTAACTAAGCTAAGCAGAAGGAGCGCTAATCCTCTTTGAAGGCAGAAGAACGATTCATTCGTTTAGCACTGCTTGTTGCTCGGTGAGACTCTGCAGTAATGAATTAAACAGGTTACAAAGGAACTACTAATACATTATCTCGGTCAGATAACAGCATGACCTTCTTTTAGTACACTTGTGGCAGCTGAGAGAGAGAGAAAAACATCTTCAATGGAATTATTTAAAAATAATGATCTAAAAATGATCCCTAGAACTGGTAGACTCATTTAATGAGAAAACAAGCAAACTAAAAACGTTTGTTTCCAAATGTGTGAATATATCCCTTCAGAAACAAATCAGTTGAGGTCAAATCTCATCAATACATTTAAATTAACCTTTTTTGATGCATATCCTCTGGTCATTTAGACTTTGTCTTTGCATCTGCTTTACATCAAATGGTCCAAAAACAACAACACTTTCAATCTGAAACAACAAATGGCACTATTAAGTTAAAGCATCCGGGATATTTGATCCCCTTTGAGATAAACAACCCCACAGTCTAGTGTGTGAGGAGGTATTCTTTTCTACCTCCACCAGGACTTGACCCAGTTTACACGTCACTGAAAGTCATCACTTCCTCTCTTGACCTCAGGTCAGGTCAGCAGGTGATAATCTGCTCCAGCAGAGGAAGAGAGGCTTGAACATTCTCTGTCTGTTTGTTTGTTTGTGTTTATGTGTGCATGTGCCTTTGTAGAGGTACTAAAGCTTGACATGTACGTATGTCGTTGATAAAATTAGAAATGAGGAAGTTAAGCATGCTAACAGCGTCCATTTTGTTCAGTTTGTTGTGAGCAAGTTTTTGGTATAAACTCCACAAACTCCTCACAAATTATAATTATTTAAAAGTTAAATGCATTTGACTAGCTATTTATTATATATATTTGAATTAACCTCTCAGCTCCTGCAATTAAAGTAGAACATTTCCCTCTCCAAAAAGCTTAAGCAATGATATTTTATTGGTTATTTCATTTATTCTCCCATAAAACAAAGGATCTAACCCGATACAGTCTCATCTTTGATAAACTACATTCACCAGCTCAGATATTTTGTTGAATGTGGGTTAAAACATGAACATGTTCTATTATTGTTCTTCCCCTTTTGTTGTATATGTATTCTTCTTTGTTCTTTCTGTTCAGTCTTCTGTGTCTGTGAACTGCCAGCTTCTACATTTTTGTCATCATCTTCCTCAAAGGAATAAATACAGGCAAGAGGAATTGTACTGACTCTGCGATGTAAAGGTGATACTGTTTGCAAAATCAACAGTTTCATAAGACAGAGATCACCTACTGTACATGATGCCTCATCCTCAGATACTCTCTGCTCTATTTCCATCCACAAGAGGGAGCTGTGCACAGTTGTCTTTCTGGTTGTTTCAGGTTGCTGAAATTGTGAGTTGGGTGAAGGAATTTAAATTCACTGGAACAAATTGGAGGCATTTTAATTCAGAGGAACTGAACTGCTGCCTTTAATAAGCATCTTCTGCTTTAAGCCAACCTCACCAGAAGAGTTTGCCCCCTGCATTGCTCTCCAACATTTGGCCTTGAGAACAGGAAGTGCAGCGCTCTCACGTTACAGTTCATGGACGCTCTGTGTACTGCTCTGCAAAAATCATTATGTCATGATTGAGAAAAAAAACTCTTAACTAAACATGTGGGATGCAGTGATGTTGGTCGGAAATAATGAGAACACGGGAAAAGGAACAGAAATGTTTGCGGACTTATGTTGATCGCATCAAGTCCAGAATTCAGACCAAACCATTGCTACAATAGTAGTGGTTTAAAGTAAGGACTTTTCTTTGGTCAAACTGGGAAACCAGAGAAAGAGTTTCCAACCCTAAAAGTTCTGTTTAAACTCAATTTTATCCGTATTGGTATGATCGGACACTCCTCCAAACACAATGAGAGATTGGAAATCTCTTTTTGTGGCTCTATTAACTTGATTGACTGATTTGCAATTAATAAAACCATTCCACCACATTTTAACATCATCGGGCAGCTGCCCTTCTCAGTTTCATAACGTTTTAGAGAAAACTGAGGATGTGATGGATTACTTGTTATTCACTAACAACAATCAAAGATGAGAAAGTCAGGAAAAAAAAAAACAAGTGGCAGGCTGGGCACAACAGATGTAGGTACAGCAGGAGTGACCTCGAGTCCTGAGTCCAAGGACAAAAACATGATCCAGGCCAGAAAAAACGAATCACAAAAACCCTGGCTACTTTTCTTTTGAAGTTCTTTCACTCTCTGCCATTTCTTCCACCTGGGGACAACTACCATAAAAGTCTATCTTCTCCTGGTTTTGTCCATTCAATTGCTGACATACTTCCTTCCTGCTGTAGACTTGGCCTCCATTTTCTCAGGAGATGTTTCAAGGAGACCGACAGGAAAGTTAGACTCATAGAAGTGGTACCCCAAGTGAACAGAATGAACAGACTGTTTCATTACCAAATTTGTATATCTAGTCCTGGTAAAACATGATCAGTGTAAAAGTCAGAGAGGCCAAATGGTGGGCCGGAGTTATTCTGCACCTGAGCACCCGGCATCGCAGGTAGTAAAAGTGGCAAAATGGCAACGCCAGCAAGAGCTCTTTGTGTGTTTAGCCGTTTTCACATACAAACTTCTGAAAATGTCCACACACTTTTAGGCAGATTGTGCCTGAATTGTTCCTGTGTTGGCTCTTCACACATGTCCCTAACAACTGGAGAGGGGTGCAAAAAGAATGACAGTGACGGACGAAGCAAAAGTGCACTATTTTGCCTTTACATCAATGTATACTGTAGTTTTACACGATCCCATTATCATGTTATCATGTTATTACATTATCATATAACAAAAGAGAGGAAGATGCTGGCTAACAGAAAACATGAAGCTGTCTCATTACATGCACAGAGGTTGCGCAGGGTCGCTGGCATACTGTTTATGGTCGTGCGCCGGTCGCAGGATGTAAATGTCGAAACCCCATTATTCATTTTCCTAAATTACTTCTGCTGCTTTCTGGCTCACCTGGACTTCATGCTGAATAATTACTAGAGGGCGTGTTGGAAGAAGTCCTGGTAATGTGAGAAATTTGGTTGTTTGCATTCACTCCTGGAAAAACTTTTTCCAGGAGTTTTGTGTAAGTGTGAAAGCAATTTGAGGCTTGAAGTATTTGTTTACATGCCGTATGCCTCTTTGGCTTCTGCAACTCTGTAAATCATTGTAAAATCACAGACGGAAACACCAATCTATGCTGTTGTGGAGTTCAGTGTTAAAGTATAAAGGCATAGTGACAGCAGAGCTTTGTTACGATGCTGTGGTAGAATCTCAGTGCGGAGAAAGGATGGAATGAAACAATGACTTTGTGCCACCTACTTATTGGCATGTGGCTAACCACCTCTGCCTCCAAAAGCAGCGCCCACTTTGATTTCCTGTGATACACCTAGAACCTCCTCCCATCGTCAATCAGTTTGTACATGATCTGTAGCTCGAGAAGACTCCGTTTCCCACAAGGCCTTTAGTCCAGCTGCTCCCATCCATCCATCTATTCCCTATAAGCCTGGCCCTCTGCTTCCCTTGTACGGACTGTTACATCATTGGCACAGACACCCACCTTTCTGAGTGATGACGCAGCCGAGGGAGAGAGTGCGAAGAGGAGGAGGAGGAGGAGGAGGAGGAGTGGTACGAAGAGGAGGAGGAGGGGGAGGAAAAAGAGGAGGAGGAGGGGTGAGGGAGGGGAGAGAGGAGAGAGGAGAGGGTGTCCCGTCTGCGCGGAGCACAGACAGACAGCAGGGAACAGCTGCAGCGTTAGGTTCGCATAGGATTTCACTGCATTGCGATTTTAAGATATCAATCATTTCATCCCCAAAAAACCCCGAGTAGAGCATTTCGACTAAAAGCAACCAAACCTCAATTAAAAAAATGGTCGATCGCGAGCAGCTGGTGCAGAAAGCCAGGCTGGCTGAACAGGCTGAGAGATATGATGATATGGCTGCTGCTATGAAATCGGTAAGTCCATTCAAACCCAGATGTGACATTTAAATGTTCTATATGTAAAATGTTTTTTGTTTTTTTTCTTGCTGTGCGTAAAGGTGCTCCCACAATCTCAACCATGTTGGATGCAAATCTAGTGTTACACTGGCTTTATATTACTGCACAACAACTAGACAATGTAGGGGGAAATATCTTTATTGTCTTGTCGCCAGTTTATCGATAGCTCTTTTTTTTTCTTCTTCTTTGAGTTGAGTCCAATTCGTCTGCTGATTGGGCGGTGCCTTTCTGTTGGCCGTTCCCGTCCAATGAAGGGATATTACAATGAAATGCACACAGGCCTGAGCTTCATCTCTGACTTAATGAGAGCCTAATATCGTGTAATGACTCTGCTCTTATTACATTTGCTGCATTTTATCCTCCCCCCCCCTTCCCATGCCAACCCCACCTCACCTCCCCTCCAGTATGCCGAATTTGATAAAAGCTTCTGCTGCTGGGGGCCATGTGAGGTTGCTCGGGGAAAAAAAGCCCATCTTCTGCTCCCTCCTCCTCTGGTTCCTCTTCTCCCTTTTCATTAAAATAACTTATGTCTTAAAAAAATCTGAACACTTCCACTCTAGCTGTAAAGGCTTACATGGATTTTTTTTTTCAGCATGAATGCTTCATAGAAAAATGCTCCAAAGAATTATAGCCTTAGAGTGTTCTTTCCTCTAAAGAAACGTAGGAGGCAGTAGAATCTCTCTAGAATATTCTTTGTCATATTGCAGTGAGGCAATATGATCACATTTGTTGGCTTTGCTTTCTCCTCTTGTTCTCAGTTTGTGCATGTGCTGTTCCTTTGTCATATTCCTCCCTATATCCAGAGAAGTCATTTAGGGTAAATGAGCCTGATTAAGGGTTGAATATCTGGCATGAGTGGATTTCCTAAATATGAGCTTTCTCTGCTCTTATTGGTCACTGTTGAGGACAGAGCCTTTGTCTGCTTTCCCTTTTTTTTTTTTTTTTTTTAATTGGCCCTCATAAAAAATTCTGGGAGCTGCCTTCACTAATGGGTTAAAAAAAACTGCTGTGTCACACCAGCACATATTGAAACCAACAGCACCATGGGAGTCTTGTCTTGGGCCTGTGTGACCTCTCACATACTGTATGGGCTGAAGGCGTCATGCGTGCTTTAAAGTGAGGAACATTTTAGTCTTACGTTCCTTTGGGGAGATGGAGTGAGATCGTTTGTCATCGAGGGTTTCTGGTTGCAGGAGGTGGGATGATGTGTGTGAGCGCAGGGAGGGATTCCTTTCCCTTTAAACAATCTGCCATGTCAGTGCGGTCCAAAGCAGGCCCTTTTGCAGGGGTGTGTAAAACTGCAGGGGTGTGTAAAACTCTCTAATCAAAGGGAATCCCTTGCCATTGCAGCCAGAAATGACAACGACTGTAACCCTTTGTTTTCTGTGACGTTAAAAGGCATTTCATTCAGAATTCTGAAAGCCTTTTCTGCAGCTTTTTGGGCCAAAATGTTACGTATATTAATGGGGGGGGGGGGGGGGGGGGGGGGGGGGTGAAGAACATTTGAATTATTTATCAGTCTACAAATGATTTTCTTGCCTGTAATTATGAAATAAAAGGTATCTTAAAATGTCAGAATTAATGTCTTCAAGAGTCCAGAAACAAAATTGGTTTTGTCTGTTGGTGATCTCTAATTGATTACTGGACTGATTGTTCAGGGTTACTGGAAGCTTAATGAGGATCTAGATTCTCCTTAAAAAATTCTAATGATGACATTTTTAGGCATTTTATTCTTAATTTTTAGCACATCAGTATAACTGTCATTCAACCCACATGGCAGTAAGAGTGATGACTGGAAAAACTACAGTTGAGTCATCTGTTCAACAAAAGTCTGCTCAACTGGGCTGCTGATTTCACGTGTCAGTCATTTGTATGCATGTGTTTGTGTCAGGGTTGAACAAACAGAATGAAGGTGTGTGTGTGTGTGTGTGTGTGTGTGTGTGTGTGTGTGTGGTGTGTGCGTGTGTGACGCCACCGATCCTGCGCCATCTTTGTACTCCTCTAACCGAACAGGGAATGTCAAACCTGTGAGATAAGAAATGTTTGCACATAAAGTAGGGGCTCTTCAGATTCAAAAGCAGTTTAAGGCTTCGCGAAAGCTAAGCTAAGTTTCTTTTTTATATACAATGTCCGATCACAGATCTGACACAAGCCATCTTCCTTCAAGATTGCTTTTCCTATCAAATAACTGTGACTAAAACAGGCTTTTTATAGTAACATAGGCTCACCAGCTATATCAAACTGATCTGTCAGGATCTAAATTTAACAGTTGGACTCAGTGTGATGTCACTGCGTGGTGTTTTGGACAGGTAAAAAGGTCAGTTTGAGTTACAGAGAAGGTCACTGGGACACATGAACTGCTTGTGCAGTGATGGTTTTCACTTACAGTGCAGCTGCCCTGAAGGACTCGTGGGAACATTTTAGCCATCTCCGGTCCACCCCACCACCACCCCCCCCCAGTTGCCCACCTTTCCTTTCACCGCCCCACATGACCGCAGACTATCTTAGATATTTCTCTCACTAACTAGTATTAGTGGTCCAAGTGGCAGCTAGAGCTACTGGTACACTAAATGAATGGATTGGCATGGAAACTGGGAACTGACATGACAAGTGAAACTGCTCGTCTTCTGTGCTGTTAAACATACTTATAGTCAATATTTGTTCATGTAGGAAGACTGTAAAATCACTAAACAACAATTGTTTTAATCCCAGATGAATTCTTTGTTCCTTTGAAATCTTGATTAGTCTTGTGGTTTGAAAAATCAACTAAGGGAGATGCTGATTGCAGTTTCAGTAGCCGATTGTTGGTCGATTATTTCTTTAGCCTTTTAATGTTTTACTTCACAGTAAATAGTTAACAAATGAAACAAGAAAAAGGGTCTCAATCCAGGGTCACTATAGTCTTTTGATGCAGTGTTTCTTGGATGCTTTATTGGAGTATCCCTAACTATGACTTCCTCATAATGACCTATATTTTTTCTCTAATCCAAAACCAAAAGATGTTCTGTGTCTGCAATACTATAAAAACAAAGATAAGCAGAAAATATTTTATGAGAAGCTGGAACTAGAAAGCAATTGGCATCATGACTGAAAAGATTCGCCAGCTCTTTAATTTGCCCAGATTTTCTTGGATGACATGTTGTCATATTCGTATTTGTATGATATTTATGCATCTTGTTCTGTTAATCAAGGCCTGTCAAAGCTTTTGGACTGCTGATTAAACGGTCCTTTCCATCTTTCTTCCAGGTAACAGAGCTGAACGAGGCCTTGTCAAACGAGGAGAGGAACCTCTTGTCTGTTGCCTACAAGAACGTGGTCGGTGCCCGCCGCTCCTCCTGGAGGGTGATCTCCAGCATTGAGCAGAAGACCTCGGCCGATGGCAATGAGAAGAAGATAGAGATGGTGCGAGCCTACAGGGAGAAGATTGAGAAGGAGCTGGAGGCCGTGTGCCAAGATGTGCTCAACCTTTTGGACAACTTCCTGATCAAGAACTGCAGCGAGACGCAGCATGAAAGCAAAGTGTTCTACCTGAAGATGAAGGGCGACTACTACCGGTACTTGGCTGAGGTGGCCACGGGTGAGAAGAGGGCCACGGTGGTGGAGTCATCGGAGAAGGCCTACAATGAGGCCCACGAGATCAGCAAGGAGCACATGCAGCCCACCCACCCCATCCGCCTGGGCTTAGCTCTCAACTACTCTGTGTTTTACTACGAGATCCAGAACGCCCCCGAGCAGGCCTGTCATCTGGCCAAGACCGCCTTCGACGACGCCATCGCCGAGCTCGACACCCTCAACGAGGACTCCTACAAAGACTCCACTCTCATCATGCAGCTGCTCCGAGACAACTTGACACTGTGGACAAGTGACCAGCAGGATGACGAGGGAGGGGAGGGAAACAACTAAAGAGAAACCACACTTCGAAAAAAATATATATGAAGGGCCGGTGGACTTTGGCAGCAGCTTTTGCCGATGATACTACCGCAGCAGCAGTTCTTTATTTTTCCATGTGTTAAAAGAAAAGAATCAAAAGAGAGGTGAGAGTGGAGGTTAAATCTTAGTTTAAATATATATAGAAATATATATACAGTTGAAAGGGGCCTCCGTCTTCTTGATTTTCTCTTTGACATTTGCCAAAACCACTGATATGTCAGTCAATCAGCCTGAAGTGGTTGTTGTTGGATTGAAATGGCAGCCTCACACTGGCATAGGAACTGGTCTTGCTCTGTCAAGATAAGCTGCTTAGTTAGGTTTTTGCGTGATAAGAGATGCATTTGAGTCACTTGAGAGAGAAAATGCTTGAATGGGAATGCCTCACAAAACTAGTTTGCATTGGTTCCAGTCGTAGTCTATAAATGAGAAAAAAATGGCCCTGAACGCTATTGATCTTAATCTCACAATGACAATGAGGAAAGAAGAAGTTTTTAAACCGATTAGTCTTCTCTCCCCCCCCCCCCCCCCCCCACTCCCAAAAGAACATTTTAGAGGATAAATTATATTAGAGTTAAAAAAAAGAGGTTGAAATACCCTGATCCCCTACCTTCTGTCTGAAGTGTATTTGGCTTCTCACAGATTAGTCTGTTATGTCACTGGAACCATAGATTCTTTTGGAGGTGAAGATTATAAAAGGCAGAGACTTAACGATATAAAACAAAATTAAAAAAAGACAAAAAATAAAAATAAAAGCAGCTTCAGAGTTTGTGGTTTACTTCTGTGTTTGTTTTATTAAATGCACTTGCCTACTATACTGTTTCTTCAGTGTAAGATGATGACAACAATACTATCGATTAATCAATATTGTGCATGCTGGTGATGTATTTATATACAGTAGCTTGACTTTATTAACTTATACTGTGGGTGTTAAGTATTCATATGATTGAGAAAAACAGGCTTTGTCAGATGTTGATTTCTAATTTATTTATTTTTTTGTTATGGTTTTTGATTTGCTGAACCAAAATGGTGATCGTAAAAATTGACCTGTAATGGGCGTTGCTATAGTGACATGCAATATGTGTATTTAATTTGTTAATGAAAGAAAAAAAAAGGAAGATTAAAGAAAAAAAAAACTCACCGGTGATCACTTAATCTTAGCAGCTGGTGTTTGTCACATTGAAGTATGATTATGATCTGTTTTTTGTTCTTTGAACAGTATTTCAGTACCTTTTTTCTTTTCATGTCATGCTATCCAGTTTGATTAATGGTGACGTTTTCAGGCTCAGTGTTTCTGTTATGAATTCACAAACATGGACCATATTTATTTCTGACAGTATACATTTCTGTTTGTTTGTTTGTTTTTATACATTTTAGCTGTTCCTGAGTGACAAAATATCTTGAATGTGAGTCATTATGTAGCAGTTGCACAAGAACCGAAATAATAGCTATGATAATAAAAAAGAATATGACTAAATAATACATGCACCATTTCTGTGGTGGTCTAGTGTATTGTTGTATCGTCACTAATTCAAATATAATTATGTTTTTTTGGGGGAACCATTTAAAAAAACAAAACAAAAAAAAAAAACACTTTGCTTTGTTTTGCTGAGTCCAGTATGTGCTTTCTTTGGTGCCTGTATTATGATTTAAAATGCCTCATTTGCAAATCAACCTTTACACACACAAAAAAAGATATCCGCCAGTGTTCAAGGATCCTGCAAGCATGGTGCAAGACTATGATGTCCTTCAATGGTTCCTCACTTGTATGTGTGTACTGCTCTCTGTACAGCACATAGACATGAATATTCACCACTAATGCACACATAGAGTTCAACACAATCACTTATTGACTACTGATTCTTCACCTCTTCAGAACAAACTTCGATCACTACCGAGCTCCTTATACGAGCACAGAAAGCTGCTGCTGCTAGTTCTAATATTTATAGATTATAAAGTTAATATATTCATACAGATGGCAGTTTTATTTTAAACTCTTTTATGTTTTATCTCACATGTGGTGGCTTAAAAGAGACAAAAAAAAACAACAACCAAAAAGCCTTAAGGTCAGTCACACAAAACCTCCTTCATGTATGCCAATTATGTCACCGTCATGAGTCAGCCTCCATGAGCTCACACTGTATGTCACAGCTGCTTTGATTTATTTTTAAACATGGTATGAAGTTGATGGGGCTGAAGCCTGGCCAGACAAATAGCATGACATCCTGAAACCACTCTGCACCACTCTCTACAGATAGAATGAGACGAGTCCAATCCTACACTTGGATTTATTTATGTTTGAAAGAAAGTGGAAACTGAATCTCTCTCACTTTTGTTGCTTTGAATATTTTTGAAGAAGAAAAAAAAAGATAAGAAGCCATGTCAGTAGACTTTCCCTCATTGCCAAGAATACATGCATTGTGTTACTTTAAAATTATTATAGTTTTCACTGTGGTTTGTGTTTTGATTTGAAAGTTTTCATTTATTTGGATGTTAATCCTAAAACATACAAATATGAGAAATGAGGAGATTAGAATTCGATTTTAAATCAGATTAGACTGAAGAAGAACTGGAAATTAGCGAGCGGAGGTGGTGTTAGCTGAAAATGGTTTACAATCTGTATGCTCTGAGGATTTTTTTGTTGCCATCTGTTGCCCATTAAAGTTATTTGTTTATCAGTATTATCCTTTATTTTCATTTCTCTCTGTCATTTTAAAAACACCACAGATCATTCCTTCTCATTCTGTAAGTTGATCAGTGAACAGATTTGAGGTTTACGGCCTACACATTGATACAGGAAGTGAATATGACCTCATGTAACCCTTTAGTGGGACACTCAAAAGAACAGGTGTGTGCGTGGTATGTTTGTGCAAGCGTGCATGCATATTTGAGTGTCGTACTGTATAATGTCGTTGCATGTGTTGAGGGTCTGTGAGTGAACGTATGAGATGGAGTCTGTAAAAGCTGCAGTACAGGGACACTGCCAAGCTCACACCACCTCTACATCATATCTTAAATGAAGCTTCACTTTAAGGCAGCTTTGTTCATCTTTAACTAAATTAGGGAATAGAAGAGAGAATATTTCCTTCGGTTTTATCATTACAGCAGAGGAGCTGTGCAATAAAGTAAAATCCTGCATCTCAAGATGGATAATTGGAGGAGAAGCTGCTTCTATTTTTAATTTACATGCAAGCAATATTTATATATTTATATTTAAACCCACAACTAGAATATTATGCAATTCTGTGTGCTTTGATCTGCGAGTCGAGCTCTCACTCTGACTGATAAGCTGAAGTGGCAGGTTGCTGGATCGCCCACCCTCAGACTGCAGCCTCTTGCTGCAGCTTGCTGCACTGAACCTTTCATGAGATGAAATTCTGTGCTTTGAACGCTGCTCCTCGCCAGCCAATAGCTGATAGGCTCACTCTCCGCAGTAACCAATCCCGTTCCTGTTGCTAGGGCTATAATAAGTATCCCACTATTAGCCCGGCTCCTTGCTGCACTGCTCAGACACCTATTGCATCCTGTAAAAAAAATGAAAGCTCAGAGCATACAGGAGGCATTAGGATTCAGCACCAGCCTGTATCTTCCAGCTTGTGTTTTAATGCACTGCTACACTTTCAGGGACATTGGTGTCATCATTGCTGGTAAATGTTGGTGACATTATACATCTTAAAACACAGCGGGGCCTGCGGATGGACATGTAATTGAATTTCATATAGCTACAAATTCAATTCAAGCACTGCTAATGACAATTCCTGTCAAATTAAAATAAAACTTCATTCATATTGCTCCAGTAAATAACGTTAAATTCACAATGCGCACAGAAATCACATGTATTTGTTCGCTTCAGTAGGGCCTTTATGGAATGGGTGTAAACAACATCCAGGGAGAAGATGGTGTTCTAAAGGTCAGAAACAGAAATCCTACTAAACTGAAAATTGTTCTTCCGCGCTTCACTTCCACATTTCAAATACCTGCCCTGTCTCATCATTTTCATCACATGAAGCAGTTTTCTTTGAGAGGAGGCCAGCATGACTAGGCAAACGTAATCATCAAGCCATCATTACGTCTCACAGAGGCGAACGCCAACTAAATCAGCAAAAACGTAAAATCTTTTTTCGCTCCATGTGGAAGGCCATCATGATGCCACTTTGAACAGCGACTTATTACAGAAAAAAAAAGGTCCTGATGATTTAAAAAGAATCTATTTATCTTTGATGATGGATTAAAAATAAACTGTGGAGGCCAGCTCTGTCTTGGAGATGAAAAAAGGTAGGATATTTTTGTCCTTTCTCATTTTCAAGAGCTCTTTCAAGTTTGTAGACAGGTATATCTGTACACATCTCCTCCTCTTTTCTCCTCAGGTACGAGAAAACAGATTCAATGAACCTGCTATCTGCTTTATCAGAATTGTAACTCATTTTAGAAACTAGACACTACATTGCCCGTAGGTGTGAATATGAGTGTGGCCGGTGGTCTCTATAGCCCTGTTTCCACCAGTGGTCTGCTTTGGTTTAGTACGGTTTGGTTCGGATTAGTAGGGTAAACCCTGATCTTGCTTGTGTTTCCCAGGCAGTCGTACCCTTAGTCACTCTGGTTTTGCTCGAGGTTTCTGCCTGTTCAAAGGAAGTCTTTCATTAAAACCGTTAATATTCTAAATGTTACTAAGTACTGTGCTCATGGTAAATAAGTGTGAGGTCTTTGTGCATAATATAATAACGTGCAAGGTCTAGAAAGATACTTTATTTGTAGAGTGTCTTGAGAGAATATTTGTTAAGATTTAGTGCTATACAAATAAATACTGATTGTTTGATTGAGGAAGAATTATAGGCTGAAGGCAGACACAACATCTAGCATGTAGTTTTGTGTTGTTTCTATGCGATAGAGAAAAATGAAAAAGCCTTTTCTTCTTTCTTTCTAAATTTAGACACTTTCCAAGTCCTTCGTGTGATGTTGTTCAAAAGACATTAGGTCAGGGATTTTGGTCCAAAGGTGATCACAAGGTCTTAGCTCTGTTGCAGTCCATTGATTTCCTTTGTTAACTCTGCACTGAACACAGCATTTCTCGCTGTCTACAAATAACTGCACTCAAAGGCATTTAACCTCCTGTGGCTCAGGCCTCAAACACTCATTGTTGAGCCATTCATCATCAACCAGACCACATGGTTGTCACGTCTAGTTTTGGTGCTTCGGGCAAAAATGACAGCTCTGTGGACTGGACATTAGATAACAGCTGCTGAAAAACAAACTGCCCCAAGTTTGACTCCCATTGTAATTGAACCTCGACACATTCCCAAAAAGAATATTTTGTGTAAGAATGACAAATTGTGCGTTTGGGAATCTGGAGGCCTGCTGGTGAAAGATGGCAGCTCATGACCGATCAGGTATTAAAACTAAAGCTTTGGTTTAACTCTCTATTCAATCACTATTCTTCAGCATTGATACCAAAAATGAGGAGATAATATCCCTGAGCTCAGGAGCTGATAAAACAGACGAGACACGTCGGATTTTGAAAAGTTTATGATCTCCCTCAACGTGAGCTGCACCTCAAAGATGCAAAGAAGATAATAGCTGTACAGCTCCAGAAATATCAGCCCATTAGAGGGAGGGAAGGAGAGAGAAAAGATAGATGGAGGGAAAAGAGGGGACCGATGTAGAAGCAGAGAACAGAGACAAATCTATAAATAGGCCTCCCTGCAGCCTGTGAGTAGACAGTGAGTAGACCAGAGACATCAATGTGACAGCCTCTCCACTATAGAGAATATCTGCCTCTGTTTGGACGGTGAGAGTTCATGTCTTCGGTTAAGAGGGTCTGATTCATCAGATTTACCCCCCACTGAGCAAACACAGGACATGACATGAAATTACACGCACACAACAAATAATCAGCTCAGATATCCGCTCTTTTCAGTCCACCATGTTACTTTCATGTATTTTTTGCAGCCTTACTTTATGACGGGACAAAGAGTGCTGCTGACTCTTTCTGGCACAAAGACAGCTGTTATGCATGACTGCTGCAACATGAATAATTCAAGATAACATTTAGATTTTGTATTATTTATCAAAAAGTGCCACGACGTTCAGCTGAAGGTTTTAAGAGACTATTTTTAGAGAGCACTTGTCCCAAAACATTGCAGGATACATTGCATCTGATAGGCGACGGGAAAGTATATCATCATCATCCCTCCTAAAATGAAGGCTCTCCATCTATCCAACACTTCGGTCATTTAAATGAACAAATAAAAACTGATTCCGCCTAATAATACTGGAGGTGATTATTCATAACTACAGAGGCTTGTGTGATGAACAGAAGTTGTTAAAAGGTGAGTCTAAAATTAAGATCTCCCCCTCCTCCTCAGCCCCCTGTTTCGCAGTTACGTCACTGTGCATGTGCTTTCAAGGCCTCCCAAAGCGGGAGAGTTACAGTCACATCACGTTGCCCGCACAATAACATCATCATCATCATCAAAATAGCAAATGTATGCTCATACTTCATTAATTAAACACTATAGGACATGTTTGTTATAACTTGGAATTCATGATGATTTTTATGTTTGTAAAATATTAAGTATATTTTTACTTAAGGAATAAAATACTGTAATTTTCTTCCAAGTTACAGTTTCAGAGGTTGACTTTTTTCCTTGAAACCTCTTTAAAGATCCTCTGCAAAGCAACCCTACGCTCAATGATTCACCATATTTATACTGCGGCTGCTTTCCAGAGTGGTCTGTTATAATAATGCTGTACTTCAGACTTTAAACTGACCACCAATCAAAAGACAATGGAAAGTTAAAATCCAGAGGGACTTCATGTTTCAACTTAAAACAACACATTTTAAAACTCTTAAGTTAGAGTTAGATTGTTGTTCAAACCAGAGCCTAATAATATATATATTTTGGGTTCAGAACTACATTATTCATTGTCTTTTCAGTTAATGGTTCATCGAGAATTGGTGAAAAGGTAACAGTTTTTCTTATTCCCAACATTTATATGATTTGCAAACCTAGAACACAACAGTAGCATACAACATCTCAACAGAATTTGAGCTTACCTTAGTTTGATGTCAGGGAAAATGGCCACCACTTAAAAATTGGAATTGAACTTCCACTGAGAGAGACTTGACAAAAACAAATATTTTAAAGCTATACTTTGTAAGATGCCCACATTACAAAGTCTTAAAGCAGTAAGACGACGTTCGCTGAAATATTGTTTTGAATTTGAAATACAAAAACTTAAAGCACATTTGGGCACAATTACTTTGCTGGAACATGGGGAAATATGTGAGAGAGTACAGACGATAGTGATGACCAATGAGAATAACTAAGTTATAGAACTGGAGGAGAGGTAGGCTATGTTAGCTTTGGTAGCCATATTGGTAGATGACTCATCTAAAGGTAAGTTAGCAAGCTAATAATATGTTAGCTAAGGTTTTTGGGGGCTTTTTCAGCTGACTGAGATTACAACATGTAAATAAACATGATTTAAAGTAGCATCATCCAAACTTACCTCATCTGGGAACATGATTTTAACCTGGTGGTGGTTTTAAATGAAAGGCAATTACTCCCATGATCTAAAATTGTTATTCGTTTTCACTCATTACAAAGATAGTTTTTAAAACACTTTAGAGTCCTTCTGTTTTACTTTGTTATTTATTTGAGCAGAACTCGTTGGTCCTTTCAATTTGACTCACCTTCTTGTATTGTGTCACAATTTTACTTCTTTTGTAACCAGTAACTTGAATTTACCATCACCATCTGGTTTTTATGTTACTTCCCTTTTCCCACATGAGCCAGGGTCGTAACATCATGCTTTTCAAGTGAGAATGAAATTACTTCAGTCGTCTAGCAGGCTGTGGTGTGAATCTGCACAGTTTATGTGTCAACTATTTGGGAGGTCTTAACTCCTACCAAAGGCGGGCTCTTTCAATTTGATATATAACTGCCATTGACTTAGTTTTGGTCTTAAGAATAATGATATTGTGGATTCTGTTGCCAAAGAAGCATTCAGATCAGTAGCTGAAGTCAACTTAGCGTTGTTATAACTTTAAAAATATTCTTTGATAGGCGAAAATGATGCATTCAAATTAGATTTTCTAAACAGTAAAAAAGTATTAGCATAAAAATATACCAAAGTGCCAAAAAAAAACTCCTACTGCAGAATGACATATTTAAGAATAATATATTGTTTGAACGGATTGTGTATTAGTAATGCAAAAAGTGTTAGTTTAATGTTGCAGCTAAAGGCAGAGCTGAAACAAATACTTTGTATTTCAAATTTAAAAAAAAACATAGTTGTATGAAGAAGAATATAAAAAACATGGGGAAAACTAAAATAATAAGTAGCTACAGTTTATAAAAAGACTTAAGTATAAGACTTACGTAAAGGTACTACTACTGAAGGACTTCTGCATGTCATAAGTAACAGGTTCTGAGCATTACCTGTTCTTTCATATTCACTCCTGTAATCTATTGCTCAGTGTGAGTCGTTAGTGTTTTATTTTACCTTTTTTTGACAGCGTCTGCCCAGTCATGCTTTGTTTTACAGTCAGCTCTTCAGGTGCCAACTGCTTGACAAATTACACCTTCCAGTGTTTATGGGTCTGCCTGATGTCTGAGCGAGTGACTCATTATGTATGTGGGCACGGGGGATTCCCAACTGTGCAGGGAAGACGGAGGAGAAATAAAAAACCTTTCCTCCACTTTGCAGCCTTGAGGGGATGTACAGTTCAGTTGACAGGAGGCCAAGTGAGAGAGGAGAGAGTTATGTTGGTGTTAAATGTGATGCCGGGTGAGGCTGAAGGGGTGAAACATGGCATGGTGACAGGCATAGAGGGTGAACACTGAGAACCAAGGGTCAGTTGTTGAGTTAAGTATCTGCTGCTGGCTCTGGATGTGGAAACTGAAAGTAGTCTGGGTGTGGAACCAGACAATAAAGCAAAGTTTCCTAGCCCTTCCAACAATGACACCACAGTCAATACCCAAACATGAAGACCTATAATTTGTATTTAAACATACATAAGAAATATGGTAGAATGGAATAGACTTAAACATTGCATTGCTATCGGGCAGTGAGCTGAGGAAAAAGAGCAGTCACACAGTGAAGTTTCTCCTCTGTATGAGCGCAGTATTGTGCTGTTGCATGGCAACAGTTTCCAGAGAAATCTTTGCTCAGAAACACTCCTCTTTGGTCTTCTCATAACGGCAGAAAAACGGGCTGACTGCAGGAATACAAATGGCCTCATGAACCATTTTAGCCTGCAGAGGGTTAAGAGCTGCTTTTTTCATGTTGTAGCACGTTCACAGAGGAGCCAGCTCAGAAAATGTACAAAAGCTAAAATAGGTTCAATCAGTTTCGAAAAGCCAAACTATTTTTACCATGTTGTATTAGAGGCCACACGAGGATATAGGATGTTTATTTGTGATTGAACTACTGCAGCTTCCATACAACCTGTCACCAGCTGAACAGGTAATAACAGTAGTTTGATATCAATCCTCAATTATAGGTAATTTTTCAAGAGTAAACAAAAAGCAACAACACAACTGAAGACAAATAAATTAATAGATTAACAATGTGGGATGAGGTGACTCTAGTTTTAAGTATTAGTACTGTATTAATGTTATAAAAACGAAATATTTAACTACTTGGAAGACACAGAAGCTGAGGTTTTTTTTGTAGTATGTGAGGCAGCCTGTATTGCGC
Source organism: Labrus bergylta (assembly GCF_963930695.1). Classification (NCBI taxonomy): domain Eukaryota; kingdom Metazoa; phylum Chordata; class Actinopteri; order Labriformes; family Labridae; genus Labrus; species Labrus bergylta. The sequence goes on from NC_089205.1 coordinate 22,064,276, forward strand.
TGCACTGTGTTCAACAGTGGGTCATTAACTGGGAATCTGATATTTTGATCAAAAGATCAATTTATGTACATTAAATATGAAACTGGAGACTGTTAGCTTGGCTTAGCTGAGCTTAGCATATAGACTGAAAACAGGGAACAGTCCTTTCTTCTTAATTCAACCCAACCTGAGATATGCTAATATGTTGCTAACGCGACAGTCTCAGTGGCATACAGTGATTTACTTTTGTGATAACATTTGTATTTGAATCATTTTCTGTTTCATTCACTTTGAAGCAGATTCATCATCGTAACTCAGCACAATATATAAATGAATGCTAATTTAGATAGGTTGAAAGTTTGCTAACTTTCTCTAGCCTACACTTGTGAATCAGGTTTCCTTTTTTATTTTCTATCGATGTCAAAAATATATTTATGCTAACTCTACGCTAACTGTTATGCTATCTCTTAAAACCTCCATGACAACACAATCGATACACAATCAAGCAGAAGAGTCATTTTTATTTGTAGTCACTGTTATGGTGAAAAAACAACGTGTTTCACAATCCTGTGAAATCATGATGCATGTCATCACTTCTTTCCTGGTTGATTAGGATGCTTTGTCAAAATGCTTTGCTCTTGTCCTTTGTACTGAAGTGTCTTGCTCTCTTGATTATTGATTTGTTAAGGCCTTCTGGTTAAAGGTTGGGCTCTCTACCTTTTACACAATGCTGCCCTCTACTGGTGTGAAGATTTTACTACAATAATAATTAAAAAAAAGTCAGTCTGCTGTGTTTTGAGAGATGTTTGAGGCGCTATGAAGCTAGAGAGCATTTTTTAACATTTCACCAGAGTCCATGTTGATGTGGAGTTTGTTCCTTCAGCAGATTCTTAATGTCATTTCTAAAACTATAAAGGCGTCCCCAAAAAAACATGTCTCAAGGTTGCCATCTAGTGCTTTAGATTTCAAACAACTAAACTGTGAAGGAATGAATGCCGCAATCATTCAAGGCCATTGTTTAAAATAACCACTTTTATTTTCTTCAACCACCGTAAGAAAATGTAAAAATATCTTCTTTTTTTTTGGGAGGTGGGGTGGGGGATCGTATTCATATCTTTAACAATCCAAGTAAATGCTCACATTCATCTGTAAATTGGATTTTAACAAAACAGAAAACATGCAGAGAAGCCAGAATAAAATCTAATCTTTCCTGTGATCATTATATGCACTATCCAGTCAGTTATATTCACAATATTGCAGACCTATAACAGTCCTAATCCTTAGCGTAGGAAAAAGCATTTGAGCACAAAACCATGAAGGAAAAGCAAAATTAGGAGAGATAATTGAAAAAGAAAGAAAGAAGTAAATGTAGAAAACAAAAAGAATATTCCTGCATATTCTCCTCCACTAGTCTTTGTTTAGGAGTCCGTACATTCTGTAAACGTGTCGTCCTCATACAAGTCCTCCAACTCTCCGTCTCTGCTCCCCTCGTTGCTGACTTTCCTACTGGAGACAAATGCTCGATTATGTAGTTGCAGGAACTGAATGAATTCAGAAATGAGGAGGAGGAGGATGGGGAGCAGGGCGAGGGTGACACTGGACTACAAATGTCAAAGAGTACATTATTGTGCTCTTGTCCTCCACAGAACAGCTGATCACTCTTTATCCACATAAACCTCCAGAAGACATAAGAGAGAGACGGGGAAGCCAACAGTAAGCACTCGGCAGCAACCGTGTGTCCATTTATTTTGGGTACAGCATGTTGTTGAGTGCTTTGTGTTGTCTTGTCTCTTTTAAATCCTCTTAAGGCTGAACAAACAACTGATGAGCTGTGCTGTGTATGAAGCGCATGAAGCTCAGCCTATATGCTGTTATAAAAAGTTACCTCAAGGAAGGATGAAGCTGAGTTGAAGACCCCAATAAGCCCCAAGAGCCACTGCAAGAAGGAGATGTGATGTAGATGTTGATTAATTTGGGACACCATCAATGAGAAACACTGACTGTAATGAAGCTCGTTAAAGGCACAGTCAGACATAGTGGATAAGAATGAGTTTGCTTTTTTCTGACTTCGATCGAAAATTGATAAAACTGTCAAGTCTTCATGGTAATTATGAAGCTACAGCCAGATTAGCCGCTTATCTTAGGTTAGCTTAGCTTAGCTTGTTTTAGCTTAGACTGTGAACGTGTTGATCAGTTATCTTAACAGTCGTCGCCTGCTTTAACCTGTAAAGCGCACAGGTTGATTCTGTTGTCTTTGATCACAGCTAGTTTATTAGTTTCCCCCCTGTCGTCTGTTGTTATGCTAAGCTAAGCTAATTTAGGCTGCTGTCTGAAGCTTTCTTTTAGACAAACAAATCTAATTAAAACATTTTGATCTTCTTCTTTAAGCCGGTTGTCTCAGACTTTTAATTTTTAATTTAGATCTGCAATTGGGGATTCGGTTTAACCAATGTTTATAACTCCAGCGCTCAAATATAAGTCCATGTTTTATCCATCGCAGTTTCTGTGTCTTAGATTTCCTCATTCACATATCACAGATCAGACGGCCTGATTGCACAGATTCTCTGTGTGGGAGTCTGCCGAGCTGGTGGTGCAGCATGATCATGTGTGGAGGAGGCTGCAGCTCCACATCGCTTCACATGGAGGTGTAATTAGCCCCTTCCCCCCCACCCCCCCTTAACTGACAGGACTGTCTTCTTAAGGGAAAATAAAAGCAGTGCAGCCATTACTGCTGCTGTGGGGCATCTGTTTAGCTTTAATGACAGGACAGATGCTGTTATCAGCCTCAGTGTTCGACTGATTTAAGGACAAAAAAAAGAAGAAGATCATTCAGTTATAGAGCTAGTTAGTATTCTAGAAATATGATATATTTATAAGAGAGAGACACCTTGCATATAAAGTATGTAACTGATCTATTTTTATCCAAGCATCTGCTGGCTGTTGTTTTGTTCCAGGCCTAATCGCAGAGCTGGCGCTTTGTCAGAGCGGAGCAGGCAGGATTTGCAGAGTAGGCTACTTACGTAAGAAGACCTCCAGGAGCAGACATGGACCTCTCCGCCCGTCTGCCCTGACTCTCAAAAGGATTAGTGAAAGAGCGCTTCCTCAGCATGGACTTTACCAGGATCTGCAGAGGACATGAGAGAGAGTTCCAAGAATGTTTTCATTCTGAAAATCTACGGGGGAAGACACACCTGTGCCTTACATATGTTTTTGTATTTCTATGTGAAATCTTGTTACAATTCTGGTAAATTATTTTTCTGGTTATCTCGATACTTAACAGGTATCCTATAATGCCAAGAGAGTTTGTTTAAATGTCTCCCTACACCGACCCTGCTGCTTTTTTGGACAGTGTTTTCTGTGATGTGAAGTGTTAAACAGAGACGAGAGAGGAGGCGTCCTGCCACTCACCACAGTGGAGAGCCTGGGGATGAGTTTGACGCTGTTCTGCACCTCCTCCTCAGTCACCTCCACCGCCGTGCAGTGCTCCTCCTCCAGAGGAAGAGGGTTGGAGCCGTTCTCCGTCACCCACGGATGGAGCTGTAACATCACGCACCGAGAAACACGAGGATTATGCGGAGAGTTACACAGATTGAAAAAAATAAATACATGGCAGTTTTTTTTTATTAATCGAATAGAGTCACTTTGTCCTTTGCAGTCACCTTCATTTGGGGGATGGTGATTCTTGTTCCGGGGTTTTTATCCAACATTCCTTCAATGAGATCCCTCAGGTAGTTGCTTATTGTCGGCCTGTGGAAAAAGTTTAAAGTGTTTTTTTGGAACAAGAGCAAAATCCACAACATCGGCCCTTTGGAGAAACACCTGCACTTAAATTGTCCCTATAGACTCCGTGTTTTAAACTAATTCTGTCATCCTGCTGTAGCTACACACACCCTACATGTCATTCCTCTGCCGAATGTTTGCTTACATCTCTGGATATTCCACAGGTTTGTTCTTGATCTTGTTGTGCAGAGAGATGATGTATTCGTCATAAAAAGGGCACTGGAACCGAAAGAAAATCAATCATCAAAATGGTGCTGGCTGCTTTTATTCTCTATGCAGTTTGCTGTGAACTTACTCACCTTCCCAAAGACGAAACAGTACAGTGTGACTCCCATGGCCCAAACGTCCAACGCCTGTAAACAAACACAGTCATTATCAGAGCTGTCATTAATGAGAAGCTGGACAGAACTTCTCACATTTAGGCATTGTCTATAGTAGTCTATTTTACAGTTAACGCGTGGAAGAAGTTTTTGTCCTCACCTTCCCGCTGAAGCTCTGCTCGTACTCGGTCATCATCTCGGGGGCCATGAAGGCCGGCGTCCCGGCCGTGCTGTACAGGAGGGCGTCTGCACCCTCAAACTCATTGCTCACACCAAAATCTGCGAGCTTGACGTGACCATCGTCTCCCAGCAGCAGGTTTGAGGGTTTGATGTCTCTGTGGATGATTTTTTGGTAGTGCACTGGGCAAGAGAAACCAAGAAATGGATTACCTTCCGATCAAATGAAATTGCTTTAAAGTCATTAAATTAGGATCCCTGGTCCATTTGTGTAAATTAAGCACTTAGAAATTAAAGACATGAACACTTGAATATATTAAAACTTATGAAAGAACATTGGACTTTCACTTGATAAAAATGTAATATTGACTTCAGAAAATTTGAGAATGTTTGATACTTCACAGCCACTGTATGTATACATAACATACATAATCAAAGGTTATAGTTACATTCATGGCTCTATTAGATAATTATAAAGTATTATTTTCTGTAATCTTACAGTACTCTATTCCCAGGACGACGTCTCTGAAGTAAAAGCGGGCCTGCTCCTCTGTGAAAGGATCGTCTGTCGGCACCTCCATCACCGGTCTGTCCGACAGGAGAGGTGGAAGAGGAAGGTAAAGGTATAAATACACATTTCAAATCACCAACAGGCCAAATGCTCAATGGATTACGGTTTGATAACACGATAAGACACACAACATACCCTTTTGTCATCAACTCGAAGGCTTGAGAGCAAATAATTAGAGTTTAGTTTCATAAGACTAAATGTAGTTATCGGTACATGAGGAAGGATGAATGAGTTCTTACCCATATGAAGTCCGTCTTCATCAGGATCGTCAAGAACCTGCAAAACAAGTCAAGTCACTTTTCTGTTCTGCACAAATATACGACCAGTCATTTCTTGAAACCATCAAAATACACAAACACAAGTTGCGTTCTTTTGGCTTAGAGCTTGTCTGATGACAGTGGGTTTCCAAGTGGAGCTTCAAAACTTCAATCTAATAAAATGTCACTCTTATACTATCACTAGATGTATTGCTAACAACAGCAGATACATTCCCCATGCTTTTATTTCCATGTGCCTTACAACTGACTAAAAACTGGATTTTTCCAGACATCACATGCTGCAGGACTGAGTCAGTGACTGACCTCTACCAGTTTGACAACGTTATGATGGTCCAGTTTCTTTAGGATGGCGATCTCCTTGTAAGCTTTCTCCAGAGGCAACATGGCTTTGGTGTAAGGGTCCTGTGGAAAGGTTGCTCCTTGGTGAGAGGGGCGGCCTGAAATTAAACACAACATACACATGGAAAACAACACATCACAAGAAACAGCACAGGAACATTTGATACTCGTTATACATTATAACTTGGCAAAACAGAGCTCTTCACTCACGCAAGAATCCACTCTGCCTCATCAGCTTCTTCTTTGAAACAACTTTCATCGCCTGAATTCACCAGATATAGCAAATGTTAGTAAAAGCCAAACAGAAGTGCAAAACAATAGACCACAGATGCATAATTTATAGGTTTTAACTTACGTAGTACTGCTCAGAATCTTCACTGTAAGCCAGTCTTACCACTCCATATGAACCCTGGGGTGTAAAAAACAACAAAGAGCCTTATAAAGCATACACATCACTTCTGTTTCAGCTTCTCATATGAGCAGTTTTGATGAATTACCTTTCCAATCTCTTTGTTCAACTTGTACTGGTTGAGCTGGACGCAATCCTGCAGACAATGGACAGAAACTGTGATCAGTAAAGAATCATATTATGGATGTTTTGAATGACCTCAAACTGAGTCAAACTCACATCGCCGCCTGTGATGGACACACGTTTGGTCTCGATGGTGGGCTGTCGGGCCATGCGGCTCCCCTTCTCCTGCAGTGACATCTTCCTGTCTGAGAATCGAGCTCTCTGAACACTGCTGGGCCTATAGCCATTAGGCGGGGTCACACATTTAGCAGCCACATTCATGGCGGCCACCAGGTCGGCCAGATCACAGTTATGCTCCGAGTCCAGCCCATTATTGTGGTCCAAATCCAGCCCGTTCATGTGCTCCAGGTCCAGCCCGTTATTGTGCTCTGAGTCCAGCTCATTATTGTGTTCTGAGATCAGATCCTTATTGTGCTTTGTGATCAGCTCAGTATTGTTGCCGGAGTTCAGCCTGGCCCTGCAGGCGGTGTAGGCGCTCATGGTGGATGGATCTGATGCACACACAGCAAAACTTTTTATCTTGGTATAAGCAGGAAACGATGATTCAGCATTACACTAAAACAGAAAATCAGACACAAGTTTAATTAAACAACAAAGCTTCGAAAAAGAGCTTTTATTTAGGAGTGTCTAAAAAGAAGCTTGTCAAAATGTTTAGTTCAAAGACATTGACCTTGAGAATGTGGAGTTTTAAATTCTTCTTATTTTTCTTGAATCGTCAACATTTAACATCAAATTAGAAATATCATCCAAAAGCTGAGGTCAAACTGAGATTTGCACAGAAACAGATCCAGCCTCATTTTGAATAGTAGGATAAGTTTTGCTGAATCCGTCTTTTGATGAGTTAGATTATGATCAGACAATCTGCTGCTTCTACTCTCAGACCACTAGACAGATTATCATTCTGCCATTCAGCGAACAAAGTTGGTTGGCACTATATGGCTCATGATGAATATTTAGATCTTTTTTTGAGATTACTTTTTGGGCTTTTTCCCACCTTTATTGAGCGAAAGGACAGTGGATAGATAGGAAACAAAGGAGAGAGAGAGAGAGAGAGTGGGGAATGCCATGCGACAAAGAGCCAAACAATACTCTCAGTACCCCTGAATATTTCAAACTGTGATCTCAAAACCAGGAGTGCAGTTGTTTAACTGATTATTTCCTCTGCATTTCCAAATCGTTGCAGGTGAGGCAAACTCGATTTTAAAGCCTTGATAAATGATTGTATGAATACATTTTTTTTTAAAATTGGACTGTTGACAATTTTATTTGTATTAATCGCTAAACTTTGACAGTACATTTTGTTGTAAAATTCCATTATTTTGCATTCCAAATTTTGCATTTGTGATGCTTTTAATCTTTAATATGTACTGTTGTAAGCTTAAAGTACTTCTCTGCCTGTTTTGATAAATACCTGCTTTTATTTTGAAAGAATATAAGGATTTTTAAAAAAGAATGATGGCATTAACTTAACCACAGAAAAAGGAACTTGCTACGCGGTTAAAAAAAAAGTGAAATGTTTGATGTCATTAGGTTTAAATTACTTTCGACTTGTTAACGTTGTCTGGGAGTTTTCTTTAAAGAGAAAAGAGACATTGAAATGTGCAGCGCTGTCTTTATTTTCTATCATGCAGGTTCAGGAACATGCTGCGAGGGCTTAACTACGGTGTGCCAAAAGAGACAAAAACAGCATGCGATTACCTTCATTGCATCGCGATTAACACATTAACGCTGAGAGCCCTTCAAAATAAAGTGGCATTCATAGGAAGGAATGATGCTCTAATGGAAGTTTTTGGCATCGCCGAGTATAGATAAATCAAGGATGATGTTGAGAAACGTAAAAAAACAGAAGAGGTAGGATATTCTTTATTGTCCTTCATTTAACCCATACATAAGTACGAATACCGAGCCCAGAAATCCATTCATTAAATCATAACTTCATATACTGTGTTCAATTTGTCTTCTCTGTACACTTGAAGTTGACGCAGAAGCTCTTTAGAGTAAACACCATCAGTCTGGTGTCTTTAATGAATTATGAGTTTTGGCCCTTAGTCCTAACTGCTTTGTTTGCTGCTCTGTCACTTCGATCTTTCTTAGTATTGGAAGTATTCACTTGTTTGAAACCTAAACAGGAACTGTTTGTGTTGTGTTCTTTATCATTACATAATGTTTGAATGGCTGAGCACTTAAACTGGGGGCTTAGAACCTGAAAACAGATTTCTTATTTCTTGTGCTCAGATTCGTCTAACAGATGGCAGAAGACTCAGAAGAATAAATACAAACACAGGAAATGAGAAATTTCACCTCTGACAACAGTCTGGCAGCAAATAAGAGACAACTCATTGCTCAAAATACAAGCCAAAGAACTGAAAAGCTTCTTATGTAACGAGGTGGAAAGCTTTAATAGGCTAGTTAATTAGGTTTAGAACACTTACACAACACACTGGACTGATACAGTATGTATACATCTTTTAAAACACATGTGCTCCCTTTGAAACATGTAAAGGTTTAACACTTGTTTATGCTGAATAAAAACCAAAGTAATACTGAAAAATCCTAAAACATTCTGAATCCCTTTTAAAATCTGACACTTGTAAAATAAAGATCACTTCAAGGTAAAATGTGTTGTTTTGTTTTTGTACTCACATAGTGGAGGTGTCCTGCTGTGTTGAGGGCTGCTCATGGTCATCCGCATGTTGTCCTGCTGCTCCGAAGGATGGAAAGTCCTTTGTGTCTCAGTGCAGGACTTTCACTGACAGGCAGGGAGGGAGCTCTGCAGTGCTCATCTTTAAGGATTAGCTCAGGCCACATATAGCCCGGTTATTCTGAGGGAGGCCAGCAGTGCAGTGGTGATCTGCAGGGCAGGTTGTGGTGGCAGCTGCACTCTGGTCAGACAGAGCTGGACATCATGACAAACACAATCTGGGGAAAAAACACACAGAGTGACCTCACTAGTGTTTGGTAATAATAACACATTATAGATAACATACACTTTGTTTTTATGTAATAAAACTATATGCTTTCTCTTTTCATTTAATGTACTGTATCTTGCTTGTTATTCAGATATATAGCATACAATTTTTTTTAAAAATACATCATTTACAATAAAATAACCTGAAGATTCTTTAATATTTCACTAAAAGTTGAAGGACTTTTTAATGTACAAATTATTTTGAAATGTCTCCTCGATTCTTTTTTTCTGAACATCAATATTCAGAGTTGTTATTTTGTATATATAGATATATATTTTTGGTCATATTTTTGTTGTGTTTGTAAGATTTTACATTGTAAATGTCTATTGTATTTTTGATGGTTTTGGAGGTGTCCTAAAACAAAAGTTTGCTCTGGCCTCAGCAGAGGTGAAAATGTCCTTTCATATGGGTCAGGAACATTTCTGTTTCACATGCTTGATGGCAGTCCAATCCTTTAAACACACCTACATGTCAGTATTCATCTGTAGTTCTATCTCCTGGCAGGCATTATGAAACAGCCAGTTTGAGTGTTGGATGTGGTTTCAATCAGTAGCCTGAGGGTGGCGCCTCTTGACCTACCTGTTGTACTTGCAGGTTCAGATGCTGCAGAGAAAAAGCTGCTTTCAGCTCAAATATTGGCAAAAGTCACTCTTACTTTGAAAGTTTGAAACCTCAGTTTAGTTGTTGCACTGTTTTAGATAAACATAATTTCCTAAATTTTCATAATTTGGTTCATTTTAAAAATGCATGTTTTATGTATAACATTTTGCACGGACTTGCTCCTCCTCCTTTCGAAGGACTTTATAAAGCTGAAGTCTGCCAGTGGGATCGGCACCGGGGCCACAGCCCGAGGAGACTGTGAGGTCCCACACAGACGCACTACATTCAGACAAACTGTTCTGTCAGTCAAAGGAACTAAATATTGGAATATTCTCCCACTCACAATAAGAGACTCACAAACATATGCAACTATTCAAAACACACCTCAAACAGTGGATAAAAGAAAACCAAGTCTGTGACCACCTTTAACCTTTAACCTCTATTATTGTCTTGTGTCACTTGTGCCTTTGAATTTGTATTTTATTTGTAATTTGTCTTTCTCTGTTACCTGCCTAGGGACAACAGATGGAAACTAGCACTTCTGCTATAATCTGGCATTTTTATCGCTGTAATTGTTCATATTCACTGTCCCTAACAAACAAACAAACAAATAAATAAATAAATAAATAAATAAATAAGTAAGTAAGTAAGTAAGTACAAGCAACTGGAAAACTTTGATGCACCATCTTGTTGAAATAACAACTAGAGTACTTGGTGAAATATATTTTAGTATCAATGCCTTAACTTAACTGTGATTTACTGTCAAGTGTCAGTTACCAAAACTGCCTGATATCAAAAATTTAAATTGAATGCTTAAAAAAAAAGTTTTGGTTCAATTTTAATTATTCATTTGTGACATAATGTAGTTTGCAACTTTGTATCTTTTTCAAATACCTTCAATGCCTCCTAGTAGCCATGACCATAGACTGAAAATATTAAGGCCATGACACTGGATTGACAATTAACAATATATATTAAATGCACACACAATACATACAGTAATCTAAACTTCTTTTGAATAAGCCAGTTCATTGATACATGATAACACGTATTTATTTACACAATAAATGTATGATGGCACCATAGACTGTAAGGATGGCACACATATTCTTAGCTAGCTTAGTTAACTAGATAGTGTTAACTACCTCATATAGCCTACGTAGGCCTATACTTTTGGACACAATTACTGTTGATATTATGCACACACACAAATGTTATAATGTTTAATTATATCAAATACTTTCAGAGGTAAAATGAAGTAAAAACTTACACGTACCCGGCCTTGCAGACTGACCTGAGAGGTGAGCCTTCCAGTCTTCGTGGTCGACAATAAATAAATAAAAATAAATGTGTCCCTGGCAGTCACAGTTTTATAAGAATTAAAGGTTCCCAAGATATTCAATAGGAAATGCATGCGGGTCATTTTGACCCAGTTATGGAAGCTCGGTGTGGTAATACAAAAAACACTATTTATTCAAACGTAGAAAATGTAAGTGAAAATATTCAATGGGATGATATCATAAACATGTTTTTTGATGAATAGGCTACCAGGAATAAATGATAGCAATTTATAAGTACAAAGACAAACAACCCCACCTCGTCATTTTTGACATACTTGTGCATAGCATATGGTTATGTAGCCAATTTTTGTTTTACTAAATCATAGAAACGATAGTGATACACAGTTAATAAACATTTATTTGTATAAACACTAAATTTAAGCTCTTGTATTGGAAGAGAACTGGGTAGAGACAATGTATGGTATAAAGCAGCTCCAGGTTTCTGGATGAATCATTACATGATGAGTGAATAGATATTCATGTAATGATTCGTACAGAATCACATAAAACTGTTCAATAAAAGCTTTTTTCAAGTCTGAATAGTTTATGACCTAAGACTTATAGATTGTCCCTGGGGGGAAATTGGATCTGCAGCAGCAGTGATAAAAAAAAAACAACAACACAAGGTGCGACACATTGAATATACAAGCACAGATACATAACCTCATATTAAAACACATGTTGCAGCTGTAAGGGCTGGAGCTATATAATGAATTCTGCCCTCATACTCTTTGTAACTATCAGATGTGCTTCCTAAATGAGTACTAATAATTTAAGGCAATGGATGAGTAAAACCTACTAAAATATGTTTATTTCTTTTTAAAAGACTTTCCTGATCCAAAGCCTCTTGAGGTAAATTAGCCAGTCGTTATTTGTAACACAACTGCATCAATTAATTCATTGCAAACTTTTATGACAACCATTAAATACATTCACTAATCAATCAGAAGTGTCACATTCACTTTTACCAACTTTTTTTAAAAACAGGATTTGCTCTTTTCTTTGTCATTTTTGATACTAAATGAAGAATATTTTGTTTTTGTTCTGTGGTTCAACATAAGAAGTTATTTGAAGGCATCACTCTGGACTCTGGGGAACTGAGATGAGCATTCTTTTTTTAAAATATAGCAATGAAATAATCTCCAGGTGAGAAATATGCTATAGTTGCACAGCTACACTTTTCTATCATTTATTGAGCATCACACACCAATTCTGTTATTAATGAATTAATGTATCGCATGTTGATCTGAGTTTTATGTTTTTTCTATTTAGAATATCACAGAAATAAATACACCTCAAGATATCTGTCATACCGTAAGATTGTAGCAGCAGCACTGAACACATCTGAAAGGGAGGAAATTGGTCCTATTGGATGACTGTGGTGACAAACAACACCCATTTTAAACAGCTGATCACACAAAAGGAATCATGCTTCTATGTAATTGATGTATCTTTAACAGTTTGGTACAGTTTGCCAAACCAGTTCAACCATCACTGGGATGATTAGCGAGGTGGAGCAAGTTCAAAATCTTTTGATTATTATCTTTGTCAGACACTCCTTTTAACTTACAAGACTCCAACTGGGCAGTTTCCTTGTCAGTCCGCTGATCCTTTGTGTTTCACTTTTTCCAACTCATTTACCTCAGAGACCCTGTTTTTTTGTTTTTTTTCTAAACAAAAACATGAAGAGATGAGCTCCTGAGAACAGGGTTTCCATTTCAAATGGCTCCCAAAAGATAACAATCATTTTTGCAGTATTTCAAAAAATATGTCAACGCATACTAAAACTGAGTCTTTTATTCAATTTAAAGCTGTTATAGCTGTTATTTTCACAGACTGTCGGTATGGAGACATGGTTCAGGAATGTTTTATCTTCACATTGTTTCCTTGAACGGACACACGTAAAGGAGATTATATAGTAAAGTATCTATGACAGCCTCCATACATGAACATCTTGGTGGGTTCGAATGAGGGTCGAGGCTGCTACATTTCTTTTTACATGTGTGTGTGTCATGATGTATGTGTGTGAGTGTGTGGGGGGGGGGGGGGGGGTCATTTCTTTGTTTATTCCATTCAAAAGATATTTTATTATTAGATGATGTTGTGTAGGTATTGTCCAAGTATCCTGTTTTTATTAGGTTATTAACAGATGCACACATCATTGCATATTACACAATTTCCCAAATACTTTCCAGTATTTATATCTAATAATTTTAAAAGATGTGTATGTTCATTATGTGTACAGGTGTTGATTTGCATCCCAAACTTTACATTTAGTTATTTAACGTATAGATCGTTGACTGGAAATGAGCAAAGCAAAACTGCCCAACATTTTCCTGTTCCAGAAATGCAGTTGTGATATTTTTCTGCTTTTCTTGTCATGTGTGACGGTTATTTAATATTTACATAGTCGGGAAAATGTTTGTATGGAGAGAGTAAATCACTGATCTGAAGCAAACAGGTGACAGGCAATAAAACAAACATAAGTCAGAGTCATCTTTATTTGCTCTTGGGCTGGTATTCTTTTCAAGATCATTACAAGGCATCAGTATTCATTCAAGACTAATAAACAGTTTTAAAATAATAATCATAATATTGGGTTTATTTTATAACTTATATAAATAAAAGATACAATATGAAGAATTATTACACAAAAAAATCTAAATTAGTTACAAATGGACTCAACCTATGAGAAATCTTAGAGTTGTAAAGGGACGTATTTTGTCGCGTTGCTGTGGAAACACCGGATGTTACGTCAAAGACTGAAGCTAACAGCTGCTGTACTGTTGCTGGATGTGCTAGTGGGATATAAACGTCATGTACACCGTATCTGGATACATAAGCTCGTCAGTAAACATATTATCTTCCTAAGGTCTGTTTTCACCCGTTCGTCTGGACTATGGTCAATTCAGAGTTCGTTTTCATCGGGGGTGGGGGGTGGAGCAGCCCCCTCAAACCTCAACGTCATCTTTTGTTATTGTTTTGATTGAGAGCCACCTGAGACGGAATTTACATACTGTGCATTTAACAAGCTGTTGATCCATAATGAAAATACACATTAATTGCATCTCAAGAATTCACATACAAGTATAAATTTTTCACATGCAGTATTCATGAGAAAAATAAAATTTCACTTTCAACAAAACATTCAGTTTTAACCCTGAGAAAAAAACAGGTCTGTACCAGCAGCAGTCATTACTGTCCCTGTGAGGCACGTGCTGTGTGACGATGTCTGTCCTGTATTTGACACACCAGTTACACCACTCCAGTGCCAAAGCAGCTGTCAGACAGGTCAGAGCGGAGAGTCCCAGGACTGCTGACATCTCATCACAGCTCTCTTAATCTGCTCGAAGCTCACAAACATGACGATGTTCCAGGAGCCCAGACGGAGAAACGATGGAATAAATCTAAAAAAGGGAACACAGTAAATCAGGAAAAATTGCATTTTCCCCCGACTTTTTGCTTTGTTTAACTTTTGATTTTTGTGTTTATGTTTACTTTTGATAGCAACACAACATACCCCTTATAGAACGCTGTGGGTCCCTCATTAATCAGCATGGTAAAGGCACAATTCAAAGCACCGCTGTACTGCCCAGGCCTTGAATTCATGAAGCGGGTTTTCACCACATCCACTGGAGATGCTACGATGGTGGTGCAGAAACCTGCTGCGAAGGCGGCCATGAAGTGACACGGCATGTTGTCTGCCCAAAAAGAAATACTGACTCAGTTATTAAGGGCCTCGGAAAACACTGTGTTGACTAAGAGTGAAATGTTTACACTTGCCTGTCATCAGGTTGGACTTCAGGATTTGCTCTTTAATGATGTCATAGGTCACCAGCTCAGAGCAGTTTACGATGGCATTACGAGTGATGTTTGGCAGGCAACCTGAAAGGACGTTTCAATCATTTAAAATAATACGATCAAACCTGAGGAACTATAAAAGGATATTCCATAAATCTAGCACAAGAAAAAACAGAACTTTTTAGAATAACAAAAGACCATGTACAGTCAGAAATATCATCATTTATTTCTTCTTCTTTGCCAAAACCTATTGCCTACATTGCCCACAATTCAATGCAACCACTAGCAATCATAGCTGTCAATCCTTTTATGTGCTTTGATAGTAGAAGCTAACGTGGTCTTACAGTATGTCACTAATAAGAAGAAGACAACATGTGTCTGGTAAGTTCATTTCTACCTCCATATCTCCAGATTTCTTTTTTAAATTTAAACGTCTAGTTTCAAACTTCAACAGACTTCAATTGCCCTGAGTGACATCACTCGAGGCCATTTTTTCAGTTGACTAATTTAGGAAAACAAACTACTTCTTCACATGCGCAGTTCTATATCCCTTCCATTTTAAGACTGGATATTTTTCAAGTTTACGACTTTTGATAAAACAGCAGTAAATATAAGACACGGCCAATGACTTATACTTCCAAAGCCAACCATCTAGAGACCTTTAATGATTTTTAGTCTTTAAACTGTAACGCCTACTCAGCAGTGACATAAAATGTCATTACATTTCCCAGCTTTCTAAATTACCTTTCCAGAGCCCTTTGAAGCCCTCATCTCTGGCAATGATTTTGTAGGCATGGATTGTGCTGTTGTACCTCTTCACAGAGCCGCTCTCAGGCAGGCGGATCTGAGCCTGAAACCTGACCTTCACTACATCTGTTGGCTGAGCGAAGGCCACCGCCATCCCTCCAGTGGTGGAGCCTGCCAGCAGCCGAGCCCCAATTCCTGCATCTGTGATACAACCAATGCATATTAGAAGTGTTTTAATTTGAAGCAATGAGCAAGTTCACATAGTGATAAGAGACTGCACAGAGCTGCACTTCTGTTGAGGATTACACGATTAACTAGTGAAATGAAGTCGACTCAAAATAAGAATATGGCTGTCAGGTTGGCCTTGTAAATTATCTGCCAGTATCATATGGTCCTGGCAAACAATAAACAACACTCCACAGTTGAAAGGTGTAAGACTACAGGCTGGACAGAGACAGGAAATAGTTTACTCTACAGTATAGACATATAGTGCAAAGTGAAATACAAACAACTCTGCTTGCTAACGCTGCAGGTTTAACTGGTTATCAGCAGACAGACACTGGATGTGGAAACCTGGTCTTCATACTTGAGTTATGTCCAAAGATGAAACCTTTAAAGTTAACGACACTGCCATGATGGATGCTGAGCAGGGAAGGCCCCCAGCGTAAACACAGATCTGTTCACTGACAGAGGAATCTGCCCTGTGCTCTATATCCCCCCCGAGCTGGATTTATGTCAGAGCAGTTTGGACAAAGCAGCTCTGCATTTGGAGAGCATCTGTCAGGCTTTCTTTGCACTTAAATATTATATTTTACTATCAAAGATGTTCCTTTTTTCTCTTCTATAGTTTTAACAATGTTAAAGAACATGTGGTGACCCTGTAAACCCCAGCTGTCTTTATGTTTGCAACTGTAAAACATCCTTAATGTAACATCCTTTTGAAAAATAATCTAAGACTTATTTTTGAAACAAAATTGCAGCAGGGTTAGTTTCCCTTATAAAAGCCTCTGCTTTACCCATTTTCTTATTTAATGTTAAGTTCCAATGCTTCTGTTGGAAAACAAGCAAACTGAAAGTCATTATTCTATTTCTACCTACAGGTTCCGGCACCTCCTCAGTGGGACTTGAGCGCTTTATTTGTGTCAGTATTTGTGGGAACATTATTGCACATACTGTCTGAGCCCCCGGTGTAGAACTGCTTCATGGTGTCATACAGGCCGACGCGGACTGAGGCGAAACACATCTGCCTCTGCAGTCCAGCCACCAGTCCACTGTACAGGCTCCTCGGGCCCTCGGTCTTCACCATGGTGGAGATGGTACCAAACACACCTCTGTATTTGGCCCTCTGGACCCCAGAAGGAGGCTTGGACTCACCTTGAATCTAAAAAAGAAAAAAATGCAACACAAATAAACACATGTGTCACTGAGTTTCTCAACAGTGTGCTGGTAGAAATATGCATTTGGGGTTTCTATAACAACCAAATCAGTTTCTTTTGAAGTTTAAGCAATTATTATGTTTTTATTTGTTATAAATGTTACAACCCTGGTTTGACATAGAGCTACATGGACTAGTGTTTAAATATTTCTCCTTAGCACTAATAACCATCGACCACACAAAGTGTGTTGTTTTGAATGAATTTAGAGGTTTTATAAATCAGAGATGTTTGTTTTCTGATGATGTAAAATACTCATGGTGAGTTTTCTTTTGAAGCTGATTTAACTGAATCATTAAACTTACACCTGCCTTATCTTTGAGAGAAAAAAAACGTCTACTGGGATGTAATGTTGAAGAAGGAATGATTAAGAAGAGCTAGAAATAGGAAATTACAAATGTTTTAGGTCTAGTCCCAGTGACATGTCAGAGTTCTGCCTGGCAGCTCTGCCTCTCTGTGAAGTTACTGATCCTCACCTGCAGTCTGACTTTGGCTGTGTCCAGGGGGAAAGTGACCAGGTCGGCCACACAGCCAGCTGCTCCAGCTGAAAAGACCTTGACAGCGACTGTAGGGGCCAAATCTGCGCTCTTCACACCAACCATGATGAATGTTTTATCCACAAATGAACTTCGACTCAACAACAGAGAACCGCTTCAGTACCTTGTCCGCTGGCTGCTGCTACTCATACAAGTTAAATATTCTAAAAACACGTCCCCTCATGGCGAGTCCAGGTGGGCTACCGCCAACGTCAAGTGTCAGGTATGGAAAAGTCAGTCATGCGAAAGCTAATTCCTGTCGTCGCCATTAAAAAGCAGCAAACTGTCATGTCAATTTAAACTGAGAAGAAATAAGAAAAGCAACAGTTGGCCTCCTCCCATATAGACTCAGAGAAACTAAAAACAGCCGGCAGCAGGTCGAGCGGCCGACGGTGAGCTGAGAGAGAGAAGGCTGGGTGCTGACTACAAGTCCAGCCTCTCCTGCACACTTGTTGACTCCTTCCAGAGAGCTGCAACGCCCTCAAGAAAAACCCTTTACAGATACACATAGGTGGCAACCTGCACGGCAGAGATAAAGAAAAGGAAGTGCCAAAACTGCAGTTCCCTCTCCAAGTGGCCACTTGAGGCTGGCTCAGAAAATGAGTTTCTCCACATTAAGCCATAAAAATGCCAACCTTCATAGCGAAATGAAAACATATTGACATCCCAACACAAAAAAAAGTAATAATGTAGATTATTTTAACTAATTACTGAAGGTGAAAATGATTTACCTACCAGTTTATTAAAGGTATATGGATGATGAAGGGCTTGGTCCTGTAACAGGTTGCCACAGCTAAAATAATCCAGAAACTAAACTAAACTTGAGATCTCTTAATTTTGGAGCCTTTTGGAAATTTCTAATGCCAACATTAAACTTCTATTTTTGTTGAGTCATGGCCACGTGGCCGTAAGATCTCAATTATTTTACAACCAAATAAAGTGTCAATCAAATGTTTTATTAAATAAACAACAAATACATGGTCAGTTGCCTTTTCACTGCAATACTATGATTATTTTCCTATTTTATACAAGAGGGTCTGACTGGACCTATACCTCGCTACATTACTGTTAGACAGCGCAACACAATAAAAAAAGATAAGCTTAAATTCTGTTGCCGTGAAGTTCAGAGTAGCCTAAAGTTAGCTGGCCAACAGTTAAGATGAAAGAGGTTGACGGCCGATATAACAGTAGCTATAATGACTCCACTGTTTTTAATAAGATAAAGATATTAAATGTTTTTATTACATTTGGTTGAATTGCACTTTAAGTTTTTACCAATGTCTTTTCATTTGAAAAGTAATCAGGAAGCAGTGTAGTGACGAGTTTCAGATTCCCAACGCACTCACATCTGGAAAATAATGCAAGCCTTGCCACATTTATCATGAACATCAGAACGCATTCATTATTTTTGTAAAGAGAATCTAAAAAGAGACATTTATAAAAACCGGTAACAGTTCCTGTTTATTTATAAAAAATACAAAATATTATATTAAGTTACATGATCTTTTAAGGCTTTTTCATTCTTCCATTGAGCTGTTCAAATACGATCAGACCACAGGATGTTAACTGTCGTCAAAGTGAGCAGCAAATATTTTAGCTATCCGTTCAGTCTCTTTCTTCATGGATGATGGCGACATGTCGGGTCGCTGTCGAGGACCTCGGAGATGTGTCATCCTGTGACCTGAAGAGCCTCGACCCTGTAAAGGTCACAACAGAAACACATCTTCAGTGAGTTTTGCATCAATCACACTTTGAACCTCAGAATTTAGTACTTAGAAGTAGAAAGGCACATGTGCAAGGTGTGACTAAAAGCAAACACACCAGTAAGTCAAAGGTTAGCTTGTTGTGTTTTTTAAGGTGTGTGGTAACATCACAAGTCAAGCAAGGCAAGGCTTCAGTTAATGTTTCTTAATAAGAAGACTATTAAGTAGGATTTACTGCATGCAACCGTTTATTAGCTCTTCTTTGAGCGTTCTGTTCCTCAAACACATCAAACCCCACCTTAAACTAAAAGTATGAATGTCATTTTCGCACACTCCTTTAAACGTAATCCATAATGCAATGTACAGTAGTTATGTATGTGTGTGTGTGTTTAAACAGCCATTAAGGTTTATTGTGACTGAAGGAACAGAGGAACAGAAGAAAATAAAATGTTGTTTTTTCAACAACTTACGAAGTTGCATTGTGATTTTGTTTGTTTATATTATCTAACTGCATATAGTAGTTTTAGGAGTAGTCATTTATTTCGGTCCACGTATACAGTTTTCTATTAGGAATATGCATATAAATAGTAGAATAAAAAAACATAATAACAAAGGCATTCGCTTTCAAGAAAAGACAAGAACTATTTCACCGCTTCAGCTTATTATACCTACCCTTATTACAGATCTAATTATCTATATATAGAGAATAATGTTCAAGTTTGATGTTGATTCTTTTTGGTATATTTGTATTACTTAAAGGTATAAATCGTTTTTTATCGCCCATTAATAAGTGAACGGTTAACGGATATGAAAAAGTACATGTTCACATCTGTGTTGCCTGTATAAAATTTTTCCCCGGGTCGTATTTTTCGTATTAAGCTCCAGGAAGTGATGTTATATGCGCGTTCTCGACGTCCTCCTCACTCCGCTCCGCTTACAGAGATCAACAGTACAAACTCATCACACACTCCCCGCTACAGCCAGAGGCCGTCTTCCACACACTTCTATCCGCCCTAGGAGCTCCCAAAGGCGGACAAACTCATCACACACTCCTGCTCTCAGCCAGTTCCTGCCGAGAGTGTCGTTTTTGTAGGATGGAGAATGAATACAGACACAAAGACTCCTACACAGACTTTCACACTTTTACCTCCTCTGTAAACATTATGCCGGTAAATATCTAGTGTTTCGCGGCCGATGATGATGCTCGTTTGTGTACGTACGAGCACGCGAGCGAGAGCAAGCAACAGGTAACTGGTGCAGTTCGCCTAACAGCCTGCGGTATCGCTACAAACACAGTATTTTTGAAAGTTACATATAGCCCCTTTAATATAATAGAATAAACCATCTTAGTTAAACTCCATGCCCTGAAATTCAAAAATAAAACCCCTCGTAACCCTAACCCTACCCCTACCCCTGTTTTTTATTATATAATCGTTTTTGTTGAATGTTTGAGCTCGGACTGTCGAGGACAAACATTCATCAGGACAAAGGGAAGTGTTTGGTTCGTGCAATAAAACTGCTACAGTAAACCTTTGGTTACATCATCACAGTGTCCCTAAACAGAGCGCACTATAGGTGACAGAGGGAATGTTAACATTTTCTGAAACTGTTCAAACAAGCAACAGCTATTGACTGTAGATACTGAGGAAATATAAAAGGACTGTAACAGAGAGCACATGAGAGCAGATAGATGACACCATTTCCATTGAAGTGTAAACAATGGATTGGAACAAAAGGACACCGGGTGGATACAAACTCCTGGAAGATTATGTGCAGAATGTAAATGACATATTTGCACGTCAGATTAAATAAAAGTGGGTGTAACTGGACCTGTTATTGTTGCACAAATGAGAGTTAAATTACACTGAACTTAAACACAATGTCTCTATTCTAGCCTGGCTTGTGTTCAATGTGCATCAAGCCAAATCTGAAATGATCTATTAATTACAACCTACTTTTACGTTTTAAATTCTATGTTGTATGACAGTGGTTCTCAAACTTTTTAGACTGCGTACCACCTCCGAAAATATTTGGCTCTCCAAGTACTGCCATTATGGTAGACGTTAAAATACACTGTAGGCCTATTTCAACACACATTTCATGCAAGAGGCAAATTAATTCATTATTTATTATTGACTGCTGGCAGCCACACTGTAGGACTACTAAGGGCTAGTGCTAGAACTTGAACACACAAAAGTGCAGAAGAATAAAAATGACAACTTTATACCAACAACCTGTTTGGAAATATTTAGTCTCCACTGTTTCCCACACAAACACGATACCTGGGCCCAAGTATATTTCCGACCTGTTCTCATTAAATTTTTCATTTATTCATAAAATTGCTGCGTGGCTGAGAGAACGAGATGTAGCGGGGGAGAGAGAGAGAGAGCGCGTGAGAGTGCAGGCGCACGCTCCACAGGCTCGGTGCAAACAGCGCCACTCTATTATAAGTCTCTGCGTTCAACTTAGCAAAACTGCCTTTTTAAAAAAAGATCCCTCTCGACTCCCACGGAGTGTTAAGACATGAAAAGAGAGCAGAATCACATCAGCTTCAGAGCTACAGAGAGAGAGAGAGAGAGAGGGAGGGAGGGGGAGCGATAAGGTCCGCTGTCCGTACATGCATCAAAACTGAAGCTTCTCCTGGCTCCGTTTTAAAAATTTTAATGTAGGGCTGCTTGCTGCCGATTGTGTGCTGAACTCCAATAAATAACAGAATATCTGTTAATGTAGGCCTACATTAACAGAATATCTGTAGGCCTACAGCTGCTGGCTGTTGATTCAGTACTGAACGGAATATCGAGTGGAACTTTTCAAAACACGAGGCGTACTCCTGCTGTTGTTTATGTCTGTGCGTGAGTATAAATTAAGCAAATTAAAGTTGTTTGTTGCAAAAACTAGATTAATTTAGAGGGGAAAACACATTTGATATAAATACAACCCAATAGATACAAGCTAGTATCTTTGCGTACCACCACAGGGAGCCCACGTACCACCGGTGGTACGCGTACCATAGTTTGAGAACCACTGTTGTATGATGTTTTATTAGTTAAAAAGATCTCTGAAACATGGGAACATGTAACACTACTAATAGGACGGTATGTAATTAAGGACTAATCTAAATCTACAGGGGGTTAAAGTTTATACCATGACATTCTGATGACAATGAGAATAGTTTGAGCATGAAGCTGCACAGAGAGTTGAAAGTAAAAGGAGGAGTAAGAGGTGGTGGATGTCAGAGGTGGTGACAAATACTCACTGTGTCACAGGACGCCTGAGAGAAAGAAGGAGCTAATCGTATGGCTCTCATAGATGCCTCCAGCTGGTGAGAGGGCAGGAAGAAATTGGGAACCTCCACAGGCACCGAGCTTGATGTAGATTGTTAAAAAAAAAAACTTAAAGATAAACAAGAAGAGGGTATAGTACAACAGGCAAAATCAAGTTGATACAAGAGATATAGCGGGAAAAACCATAAAGGCCTAATGATGATGATGTCATCAAATTAAAAGAACAAGCAGAGAGAGATGGTTTAGGATTTTAAATTTGTCTTGAAGAATCTATGCTTTAGTTTTGTGACATCCAGAGCTAAACTTTTTAAGAGCGATGTAGCAGAGGCTGCATGCCTGGACATCCCATGTATTCTTGTTTAACATCACACATACGTGTTTGAAATCATTTCTTAGCCGACGCTAAACCAGCAACCTTAATACATATTTTAATACTACAATATCATATGTTTATACATATTTTACATAATTAAAACAAGGTTAAATTATATACTATTATTTCAATCCCCTTATCAGTTTAATGGATTGCCTGTGACTATGTTTGCATTTGAAGTTTATTTTCAAGTCTTTCTGCTCCAGTCTTCAGAAAAGCGTGAGGCAGCGTAGTTTAGAAAAGCAACAAAGCCCATGAAGGGAAGAGTTGGGGTGGGAGCAAGAGTAAACAACACATGACGATGACTGCTGATTGTGTTCAGAGTGACACAAAAAGTCAACATTGACACATTATTTGAGCCCTAACCATGAGTTTTACCTTCACTTAATAAGTAGAGAGCTGGATGAAAAAGCCTTCTTGCAGAGCGCCCTAAAACAAACATCTCCCACGCTAACTGTAAGCTCCATGCTCACTAAAGGTTAACCTCTCATTAAACTGTTTCTTTTTATATTTCATGATCTGCTGAAGCAAAAAATCGTATGATGATGATGAGGAAACAACAACTTCTGATCAAGGATACAGTTTGGGTGGAGTGTCTTGATTGTCTTGGGTGCCTGAAGCATCATGGGTATCTGTGGTGTGCTGTGTTCTGGGTGGTGAACTCTTTTCATTCATGCTGTCGGGTTCTTCTCCTCTCTCATGTACAACTCGTGGTGTCCTTTCAACATGTCTGTCTACGTCTGAAACATCTTCTGCTGATCCGTTTAAACTTTCATCATCACGCTCTCTCACTTCTCCTCTGGCAAACTCGTGTTTCTCACCACTTTCGTTAGTTTGGAGATTAACCATCTGCCAATTCTCTCCGTCATCTTGGCTCAGATCAGGCTCCTCAGATGCCTCCAAGCTTTGAAGAGAAACCAGATCAGGGTCAGACATGATGCTGGTCCAAGGACTGGTTTTGTCTGTTAAAGAGGTCATTTCATTCAGAGGTCTCGGCTGCAAAACGATCACGTCGTAGTCTCCGTCATCGTCTTCTTCAGCTTCCTCATCCTCTCTGAGCTCGGTGCTGTCTTCATCTCTATCTGACCCTTCTTTGTTTTCGTCCTCAGACACAGAAGCTTGGTTGTTATGTCTGTCGTTTTCTTCCTCAGGCTCAGAGTCCCACTTGTCGTCAGGCATCTTTGGCAGAGGCGTCAACATACGAAACACATCTTCTTGGGAAGAGTTTGAAGCTCTGCGTGGACTGGAGAGACACTCAGTGATAGTTTGCAGGTTGTTGTCAGCAAAGGGGGAAGTTGTTGAGCTGCTCGGTAGATTTGAGGGAATCTTTGTTGGGTTGTGTCCTTGTAGACCTGGGTGAAAAGGACAACGGAGATTTAAGCAATACTCAGGCTTATTTCTGACTGAACAATCTTTGTCTGTCCTCTTTTTCTTCTAGCGATCAAGATCATCTCTCTCAGCACTTTGACACATGTCGTTCCCCACTATCTGACCCTTTTTGATTCACTACTCCATCTACTGACCTGTCTACAATAAAGTCATAACCGTCATAGAAGGAGCTTTAAAAAAATGTAGCAGTTAATGCATCTCATCGTTGATTTTCTGCAGTTGCTCTGATTGAATTCCTCAGCTTTGAAGTTATACAAATTATTTTTTAGATATTCTCTTTGTAATAACATTTTAATTATCTATAGCTTAATAAAAACAATAGTTGCAGATCTTTAGTATTGTGCTTGATATTAGTTGATATACATTTTCTAGGTATACATAGCATGGTCACTTTAAGAGTGACACCAAAGAGCAACGTTGTTCCTTCTTCAGAGGACTGCATCCACTGTGTGAGCTACACAGAAGACTGCGTCTGTAATGAATTGAAGGTGATGACCTCTATATACTAAGTTCATTTAAATCCAGTCATATTGAGCACATAGCTTGCTAATATGGGTCATCTTTATCTCACCACTAATGATATTGTTGACTTCTCCGACTAACTGGTTGGACCTGAGAAGAAGCTGACATGAGTCTGTCTCGGCGTCCCTCTCCTCCTCATGCTTGGTTTGAACATCCTGCTCAATCACAGGCGGGAATGTGGGAGTTGAAAGCTTGCGGCTGAAGTATCTCTGGATGTTGTCCAGCTCACTGAGTTTTTTCCTGCAGAGATGAAAGAGTTGATGTTAAAGTTCAGGTTTTAAGATAATGCTTAAAAATCAACAAAGCAATGAGGAGTGACTTTCTGTGTGAGGAATGATACCTGAGTGCTGAAAACAGGAAGGAGCTGGATGGGTTGATGTCTGCAGCAATGCTGCTACCAATAGAATTATTTGCCGTTTGCTCCTGCAGACTCTGATGGTAAAGACGAACTTTGTCCATGTGTTCAAAATGGCGATCACTCTCACTGGATCTGAGTATTTGTAGGGATAAAACATTAAGTAAACAGCAGGCAGTGGACGCTTTTTGGGGCATGTGTT
Organism: Labrus bergylta; assembly: GCF_963930695.1. NCBI lineage: Eukaryota > Metazoa > Chordata > Actinopteri > Labriformes > Labridae > Labrus > Labrus bergylta. The sequence goes on from NC_089205.1 coordinate 22,089,506, forward strand.
AATAGGTTTTAAACACTTAGTTTACAAAACATGTCTGAGATACCTTTCAGAGAACAGCCGGTCTGTGTGGTCAGGTGAGGAAATCTTCTGCTCGGAGTATCGACTGATGTGAGCAGGAAAGCTGGTGTAAGTTGCTGTGGTATGATAGCTGAGAGGAAGCGCCTGGAATAAAGCCTGTCAATCAAACACATTTGTCAATATCACCCTTTAAAAAAATAAAATAAAATAAAAGCACACTATAAAAATATTTTCTCTCACTGATGAGTTTGTGGCAGCTTCCTCATTCACAGTTTTTCTCTGTCCTCGGAGGTCTTGGAGTCCTCTCAGTGGAGTGATGGACACCTTGAGCTGGCCGTGACACTGACCACTGAAGTCTGTGATGTTGTACCAACCGCACACTGACTGGAACCCACAGAGTAAGGGGGACAGGTCTACAGAGGCAAATCCAAGCACCCTCTCCATTTCTATGGAAGTAAGTCAACCCAAGAGTGAAGAAATAAATCAAAAAATGTCAATCTGCAACACATCTAAAAGTGAAAGTGCTTTCTGTACCTCCTTTATGCCAGACTTTGAACACAAGAGATTGCTGTGGATCAACCAGTAGCTGTTTTGAAAGCCTGTAAATTGAAAAAAAACCTATCAGCCTTATTTTGATGTGTTTCAGTGACAGATTTACAGGTAGAGTAATATTTCTTGTATAGGTGACCTGCACTCATGTTGATGGTCCCAAACAGGGCAGTCTGAGTTGTCTATGACAGCCGTGGACGCAGGTTCATCAGAGTCTGCAGTGAGGTACGAAACACAGCAGCACAGCGTCCCTCCATTGCGCTCTGTAAGAGGACAGCCTTCAAGGGAAACACGAGATTGTTTATTTAATACATAAAAAGAAAAAAGGTGGAGAGAAAAAGAGATCAATCTTCACCTTTCAGATTCAGGTGCATCGCACTGTCCACTGTCACAGTCACAGGGAAAGATTCATCCAGGCTCGTTTCTGTGTGCTGAACTGATGGAAAGTCTGGAGTTGCTCTGGTGGATTTGTTCTTGTGTCTACTCTGTGTTCGGGACTTTTCGGGCGAAGCAGGCGAAGGGGTTCGATTTGCTGCTTCTGTCTCTTCCGGTAAGAGCTCTGCCTGGCTGTCTGAGTCCACCTGGGCGTCAACCCCAGCAGGAACCTCCATAGGGACCAAACCAACTGTGAGGGTAATGTGCACCCTGAGTGCAGCCCCTTGTAGATCAGCTGCTGAGCGCCTGAACAGCGGATACACTCCTGTAATATCACAAAACTGTGAATACACACAGAAATATAGCTAGAGTTTTATTAAATAAAAAAATATCTATAACTTCTTACCACTGAGAGTGAGCTTCTGCTTAGGCGTCTTCGCAAGAGAAGACAGATCGACAAAAGCTGAACCAACCAGTCGGTCTGTATCTCGGGGCCTTTGGGTTTTGTCTTTTTTAAAGGCCACCCACACCTGTACCTCCAGCCTCTCCTCTCGAAGATACCACACCAAGGGCTGAGTGCTCATCAGCTCCACACTTCTACTTCCCTGGAAAGTCACAGTGGCTTGGCCTTCCTCCTCAACAGAGGGGTGTTTCATCTGTGAGCAGAAAGCTTCCTGGTCGTAGAACTTGTACCTGAAGTAGCAGTAAGTGGATCGCTGCAGCTCACTGTGGCCCGGCAGGAGTAAACAATGGACAGGTATCCACACTCTAGGCATCGAAAAAGTCAAAGAGATTTTTCTTGTGCTGTTCTCCCAGTCTTCTTCTTCTTCTTCTTCATCTTGCATTTCATTCTGGGTTCTTTCCCAGCCCACGCCTTGAGCAGCTTTAATGACTCTTTCCCTGTCCGAGTGGTGGGCGAAGTTAACTGAGATCTCAAGGCCCCCAACCAAGATGTGCTGGTGCTGAGAGGAACTTGTATCTTGTGGTATATAAAGTCCAAACCAGCCTGATATACCTGATATAAAAAACAAAGAAAGCATAATGACTATTTGTCCTTAAGGATACCTAGTTGACCAAGCAGTCTGTCAGAGTGCAGCCTACCTGTTCTTTTATTTATGAGATCGGCCAGCGGTATTTTCATTGTTCCCAACATCACATCCTTTCGCTTTTGGTCAAGCACTGCGGCAACAAATGGAAAACAACAAATTAACCCCTTAGATACTGAAAATAGGGACTACAATTTGAATTGAACAGATACAGAAACACTATTTCAATACCATACAATACAAATCTGTTGTACATAATTTTTTTTAGCCTATACTTGGAGGATCTCTGTTTACATTAACAAAGAAATAACAGATGTAATTTTGGTTTCACTGCATCATGTACATAAATCTTTCTTCAAGGAAATGTAAATACAAGTAGGGTAACAGTGTTGAAGACATTATTGCAAGCACAAGAAGTGTGCCTGGTAATATTCATAACAAGTGATGTGTAATCTGTTACCTAGCTTAACATGTTGTGGTAAAAAAAGAAAATAAGCCTACTTAATCCTTTGCGACTGTCTTTGTTCCAGACAGTGAAGACAGCAGAGGCCTCCTCCAGCTGCTCAGCCAGGCTGCGGGTTTCTCCGCTGCTCCTTTGAACCAGCAGGTCACAGGACAACTCCACGTGGTGGTCAAACTCCGGGCAAAAGGTCCTCGCAGCTACACGGGTGCACCTCCTGTCACTCTCAGGCAGGAAGGAGAGTTGGACTGTGACGTACGAGTTCACTCCCACACCGGCAAAGTAGCTGAATCTGTCATCCTGTTCTGACAAAACCCTGAAATGCAGAAGCAATATTCCAATCTGAGGACACTGCAGCAGCAACCACAAATACGTACAAGGAAGAAATATAGCAAATTTTGTTTAACTTTAACTGATGTTTTATCATATAAAAAGATCAAGAACATAACAATTTGTCAGCCCACAACAGTTAACACAAGTACACAAGTTAAACCAGTTTTCTTGGCAATAGCAGTGAGATATTTGATAACAAAGGATCAATGGGTGTCCTGTGCGCAGCCGTGCTACTCATCCAGGGTGCAGCTAGAGCAGGAACAGACAGCTTTGAAGATCAGAGTAATCCAGTGCACACCAGGACTGTTCAGTTTGACTTGTATAAAGCATTGGAGCGAACAACACATTTGTTTCCCTCCTACTTAAAATATGCACCCATTCCACCTTGAACACCTGATTTTGCAAACTATCACATGGACAATATCAAAGCACAGAAGTAGGACGCCAGTGGGGATTTACCGTGCTGCTGCCTGCAGACCTGACGCTCTGTGCACTTGGACCGCGAGTGTCACAACACGAGCAGAAGCCCCTCTAACTGTCTGCCCTTCAGTTCTCATTGGTCGGTGCTTGTACCTAACACACACATCCAGCAGGCCTTAAAAAAAAAAAAAGCAGAGAAGTCTGAACATTTAAGAAACTAAATGTTTCAATACAGTATTTTAATACCATAAATCTGCGTGTCTGTGTACCTGAGGGCAGAGGCTGACGCCCGGTGGGACTGTCTGTCCTGGGAATCAGGGGCAGGGAGAACATTTGAGCCTCATCAGGATGCTGTCTCTGCATGGTGATCATGGCGCACAGCTTTGACAACGGGAGTAATCCTTTGGCGACAAGCTGGTCTCGAACATTTGGATAATAATATCTACAAAGACATAAAAAACTGTGTAAGAAACAAATTTATGTCCTATGCTATGAACAGCAATCATTATAATACCTATCTTAGACACTTAAAGGGGACATATTGTGAAAAATCAACTTTTTTGAACATATATTTGGGTAACCTGAGTGACTACTGACCCACAAAATGTGAAGTAAACCCACCCAGTCCTTTGTTTGTGATCTGTATAAGTCTTACAACACAGAGAAAAATGCTCTGTTTCAAATGTGCTCTCCTTGTGATGTCACATGGTAAAAAAAAAAAAAAAAGACCCTCCCCTCCCCTCCCCTGATATCTCTACCCATGGAATCCACCCCCAGCCTAGAAGGTGGCAGGCCCGCCATTTTTATTCTTGCTAGCGAAGGAGTGATGTCTACGGGGAAAACTCAGGGGGGGGCTCATTGCATTTAAAGAGACACACACATCAAAAAGGAGAGCTCTGAGAGTTTATACAGGGTCACAAACCTCCTCTGGTGCTTGATTCATGTTATATTTTGACCAAAGCACAGCACAGATGTTTCATTTAGACCACATGGGGAATGTTCTAAAAGGTGGACAAGGTGGTATAATAAGTCCTATTTAAAGGTTGCATTAAGCAGATGTTGCTAGATTTACAAGATAGAAACAAGACATGGACACGACAGTAAAAAGACAGTAAAAAACACAAACCTGCACCACACTTCAAACTGGACCCCCCCTCCACTGCTTAGGCCTTGACTTGAAAGAGAGCTGAGCAGCAGCCTCTGAGCAGGAACTCCTTCAGGAGCCAGAAGCACATGAGTCTCAGTGTGGCCGAACACCGGGTCAGGGACACAGAGAGTCGTGGTGGTACGAAAGACCTTCAGGTTCAGGCCTGTCGGAGAAGAGATAACAGTACTCAGGTCAGTGTGATGCAGAAGGAGGAAAAGCCTGGTTGGGAAATCTTCATTTGAAGGTTTTATACACACAAATAGCCTTACTGCTCTCTATTAAGTTTTCATCCACTTTTGCAGCTGGGTCTCCCTCCTGACAGGGGAAACTGTACTGGATGTAGCAGTCTGCCTCACCCCACACTGTTGACTGCAGAGGTGTCAGCCCATTCACCTTCTCCACTCGAATAACAAACAGATGTTCTCTCATAGTGTTCGGGCGTGATTCAATGACCTGAGGAAAAACACAATGGTGAAACGAGATGAGAGAGTCGACATGTTGTCCGCACAGCGTTGAGTCTAAACATTTCTTATACATTTTTCCAAAGTATATCTTATAGAAAATAGAACTCTGTTATTAAATATGACCTTTTTGAACCATTCCTCATGGTAAAAAAAACAGGTTACTGTGTTTAGTAACTCATTAACTCATTTAAAAGTTCAGCTTTGAACTGATTTGCACATCAGCATTTTATTCCTCATTCAACTCTAAAGAACCTTTCCTATAAGCAGGCGTTGAGTGATGAGACATGCTGTCAAACCTTCACTTATCTGGTTGACAACAAAGATAATGAAAGATGCTTCAAGCGTTGTGTGGCTCACATTAACACTGACCTTTGTTTGAGAATGTGGTTGGTGATCGAGCAGATGAACTGGTCTCACAAGATGAGGTAAAGAGTTGTAGGTTTCATCCCTTGTGCGCTGAAAGACAACTATCTGCTCTGATTGGCCCAGAGCCAGAACAACCCTGAGATGTCCTTTACAACCGCCTGAGAACACGTCAACCACGGGCATGTAGCAGTCCACCCCTAAAACAGGGTACTGCGCCTGGAGAAGAAGGTGGGCGATCTTTGGATCCCTGGGGAGTAAAAAAGAAAAAAAAAAAAGAGAGTACATACAGTCTAATTATAAAATTTAAAAAAAGACCTGTGCCACCATTGTGTTGCTTTGTGGTATGATAAAGGAATGTTGTTTGTACGCTCCATTGATTCATTTTCTGCATGCTTGGGCTTTATTGCATTTCTTTTATAAATTATTGTATTTATGTGTTTTTACATATTTTATCCAGCAGATTTAGTTCACTTGTAAAATACACCTTTGTGTTAGATAAACACAATTGCAATTACCATCGCCACCTGCTATTTGAATTAGGTGTGCAATAGCACCTCCCAGAGGGCAGGCTATAAAACAACAGTCTGTTTAGCTTTTTAGCCCACAAACAAAAATATCACAATTCCTGGAGCCGTGAAGGAGAATCTTTAATCTCAATCGAGAAGGCATTTGGTTTTGAAACTGTCAAGAAATTGGGGGAAATGTTGGTAAAAATGTCCACTTAAGGTGTAAAGTTGTGATTTTCTAAAAGCTTGTTTTGACTGCAAAAAGTAACTATAAAAAGTAATTCATCTTACAAAAAGAGAAGCAAAAAATAATTAAAAAATATGAAAATGAAAAATATTCATATTTGAGTGAATTTTCTCTATATTTGCATGAGTGCTTACATAAATTATGAATCAATTGTCAAGAAAGTTTCAGGTAAATTTTGTCAAACAAATACAGACTGCCCATTCCAGCTTTCTACCTCTTGAAATCTCTAGTTATCGTTTACATGATTTGTCCTATGCCTTTACTCGACTTGCCTGAACGACATGTAGAACTGGTGGAGAGGTAATTTAACGAGGCCCAGGAGTCGATCTTCCGCTGAGCTTCCTGTCTTCTGCCACACCTCAACCACCATCACGTTGTTCCTCATACGTTCCAGCAGTTTGGATGTTAAGGCCACAGGAGTCACCTGAGGAAGAGGTTGGAGAAAAGTCATAAAGAAGTGTGCGTTTAAAAGACGTCCCTACTGTAACCCGATTGAAAACTTCTTAAATATACTTCTTATATAAATACAACCCAATAGATACAAGCTAGATAAGAGTACAACGGTTTGTTTTTTATATTGTGGAGATTTCTTTGTGTACCACCGGTGGTACGCGTACCATAGTTTGAGAACCACTGGCTTATAGGACTTGATATCCTGGACTGACCTGAACAAAGTTGAATGATGGATTTCTCTGACCCCAACTGATCCCAGATCGTGCAGTTTCATCGCTCCAAAACAGTTTACAGTTCAAGTACACATTGGGAGCCTGCATGGGCCCACAGTTGAAGTCTTTGCCATCTGGCACCATGAGTAAGGTGTGCAGAAGGACCTCAGGATCCTCCTCCACCTGCCGACAGGATTTATGAGGAGATGTGTGCAGGACATGATGGGGAGTGGGTTCTTTGAAGGGTTTTTGAGGACTCCAAACTTTAAGCCTTGAATCTCCAAAAGAGCCATCTTGTAAATCCTCCCTGCTTGTGTCAACCTGCTGAGGCCTGGAGCTGCTCTCTCTGTGTGGACTGAGTGCAGTTTGTGAAGGAGATGTGTCGCCCCAAGCCAACTTGCTTCTTTTTTTTTCAGAGGAGAACTCTTTGTTGTCTGTTGCAAGTTCTAGTGACACCTGGGGGGAAAAAAAACTTGCTTAAGAAAGTCTGGCTTGCAAACATCAATTCATGGGTAAAAAAAAACAAACAAACAAACAAAAAAAGCAGTATGTCACCTTTAGAGGTCCAACTTGCCGCATTTCACAGTTTCCTTCCACATTCAGCACAGGTAAGATGACAGACTGACTCAGCTGCTTACTCTGCAGCAGACAGTGCAGAGGGTGAACTGCCTTACCAATGAGAACAGGCTGTAACAAGAGAGACCATACAGCATTATAGTGCATCATAGTTATGACTGATAAACTTCTTTATTTTTTACTTCCACTCTTGTATTGAAGCTGTTTTTTCTTTCAGTGCAGAATGAGATACCGTGTTTGACAGAGTAAATGTATCATTTCAATAGAACACATCATTAATATCTGTAACCATACCAACCATGTTAAAGGTGAAATAATATGTTTGGTTGTGTTCTGCCAAAAGATGAGCCTTTTTATTTATTATCACACAACAGCTAACCTCAATTAATTCAGACAGGGACCAATGTAGGAAACAGAAACATACAGGGTTGATACTCAAGAGACACTCAACAAATATGACCAATTTTAACCAATCAAAAGAGTTTACATTTTTGCCCAAAGCTTCTTACTTACTTTCTTTTGGTCGCTGTTGCGTGAGTGAATCTTAAAAATCAGATCAGTTTCCCACCATTGTTTAACAGTTGCTGTGCTGAGGAAGACAGGAAACACGGTGTGCTGGTGGAACCTGACCACTAAATAAGGAAAAGAAGTAAAATATATGTAAGATACCATTAGATTGTTCTCACGTATAAATGAAAGGATTCTTACAGATCTTACCTCCTCCATTGACTTTACTGGCAACAGCTCTTGTAACTTCTCCTTCTCTGCCTTTAGTGCGATCATGTCGACTACAAGTCGAAGCCTTTGGGAACAGGTACTCAATGAAATATGTGCTAGTGAAAGAGAAAAGACATATGAAAGACTTGTGATATTCATAATGACAATTTTTTTTAAAGAGAAGTTGAAAACATTTCAAATACTTTGCTTACCACTTCTTCATTTTTAATGGTCGAGGGGGTTTTCCTTTACTTGAGGTTTTCCCAGGTGTGGTGTTAGAACTCCCTGAAGGTACGGTCAGAGAGTCAATGGTGACTCTCGCCAGCCGCATCGAACTCAGTAAAGACATGTGCTCTGAACTCAGGCCAGGTGGAAAATCAGCAGCATCTGCAGACCGCTTAGGCTCTGAATTTGGACTGCACAATCAAAATATGGTAAATAATGGTCTCGAATGTACAAACAGTGGTATAACAGGAGGTTGAATTTAGACTATTCTCATTGCATTCGTGTCAATTATATGCATTTCTGGATCCTTTGATTTTTAAATGCATTGTGCATAACAGATTTATCAAATCAATGTTTATTTTCGGGCTTTATATGCCTTTAGTTTAGAGACAGGACAGTGGATAAAGTCAGAAATCAGGGAGAGAGAGAGAGTGGGGAATGACATGCGGGAAAGAAGCCACAGGTCAGACTCAAACCTGAGTCCGCTGGCTTGGAGGACTCATGGCATCCGTACGCACGAACCATGGTGCGCACGCAGGAACCACATAAATAACATTAGAAAGTAAAAGGATTTAAAAAAATAAAAAAAATAAGGTGACCTCCTGACCTTCTAAGAAAAGATGCAGCATGGACTAACAAGCATTTAAAGGCCCTTACCGTCCACTAGTCTTAGGTCCAGACTGTGTCGGATGTTTTTGGCTGGAGGACTCTGTTTGTCGTTCCCCAGCCTCAGGGTCACTTTGGGTCATGTCTATAATCTGAAAGAAAATGAGAAAAAAATTAAAATTAAAAATTCTCTGCAAGAAAATGCAAGTAAACTTAAAGTAATATTTCACTTAAAAATACACATTTTTGGTGTTGCAGGAGTTTTAGCTCTTAATACTTACAGGGGTTTTATAAAACAAATTTTCCAGTAAGCTCTGGTCATATTGAGGGTCATTGAGCTCACTGTCCCCACACACACTGCTATGGCCAGACAGAGATTCTAGGGAGCAGCGCTCTCCATCCCAGGGAGGCAGAGGAGAAGTGTTCAGGCTAAAAAGGAATTAAAAAAAAAAAAAAAGAAGACTAACAGTCATGGTGACAGAAAAGGCTTGTATTGGTTGACTCATGAAGTTAATGCACACATACGTACCTGCCAAGTAGCAGATCAACAGCTCTGTTATCCATGTCTGCAGGACAATCTAAGCCATCGTCTTTGACTACAGCAACATCGTCACAGTGCTTGAGAGCTGAATCAGCATGAAGAATATTTTGAAGAAACGTTCCAGAGGGAGAAGGGGAGGGTCTGCTGACAGAGAAACAAAATGTTATAGACTATGCATTAAAGGTGGTAGAAAGCATTGTTATTACAAAATGTATAAACACTCACTTGGACAGTGGCAGGATGTTATCCTTTGGGAGAGGCAGAGGTGTGTCTTTCAGAGCTGGGGCAGAATCTGTGTCACATTTTAAAGCTGATACGACCATGGCATTTCTCAGCTTGTTTCCACGCTCGAGAATAACTGTGTTTGAAGAAAATGTGGGAGAGGCTGTCAAGCAAATGCAAAATGTTTCCTTTTTTAGTTGTATATAAAGGATGTTAAGTCGTTCTGAAACCAACCTGAGAGGATATCATTGGTAGGATTCACAGCTGTTTGATAGTTCTGAGATCTGTTTGTTCCCGACAACGGATTCTTCAGGGACTCTTCTTTGCCGTTGTCCTTTTGCTCATTTTGGAAATATAAGTGGTCTTTCCCTCTGAAAACATTACAGCAAAATATACAATAAGTACGTTCTGATCCAGGATTAACTTACCACCTGTCAGCTTTTACAGCTAAGAAGACTATTATATTAGGAACAGGAACAACTTCAAACCTGGGTGTGTTTCCACCGCTGCCGCCAGCTGAGAGTGATCTGGGCTGCAAAGGCACAGTCAGTGTGGGGACTTGCAGTACTTCAGTGCTGATATCTGTGGCGGGACATGAGCTGCTGCTGTCATAGGCTTCCACTAGGGGCTCCAAGTTGAGTGATACCTGAAGAGATAAAAGAACCAGACGTGGATATGAATAACAACTGGTGATGGAAATTATTTGAGCTGAGTCTCTGCATAGCTCTTAATTATGAGGTAGTCATTAAGTCATTGTACAACACAAAATTTTAGTGTTAACCAAACATAAAATACACTTTCCCACAAGCGCAGCTGGAAGGTAAATATCAATTTCCACTCACCTGTAACTCTCCGAGCTTCTCAGATGTGGGAGAAATGATGGTGTAAAATCCACTTATGGAGTGTGAAAGAGAGAGACGAGAGATGCCGGCCACCTGAGATCTTGCAATCGGCAAATGATCCGGTTTCGTCAGAACTTCCAGAACCATAGAGCCCATATCTGTTCATCAATGACAGGGTATTGTTCGTTTTTTAAAAATGTGTTTTAAGAAACATTAAAATTAGATATTTGAAAGTGTCCTAAGTTACCTGTAAGATATGAGGTGAACTGCTTTGGCCCACAGCGAATGGGGAAGCGAGCTGTGGTCTTGATGATCTTCTGTGACAGCTGTGATCCATCTCTTGGTAAGAAATGAGTCCCGTTGGATGACTCTCCCCACCAGCGCAGCCTGATGAATGTCGCAGACGGAGGTTTGTGAACCGTCCATAACACACGACTTATGGTCACTCGCAGGAAGCATCTCAGCTGTCCCTCGACCAGAGGAGGGAGGCTGGTGGACGGGGTCACATCGCTGGGGACTGTAAGGAGTTTATGTTTATATCAGCGGACTCAAAACATGCACAGTACATAACTTATAGAAGAGAATGAACGACATATGATGCAAACATCAAGTTTAGCATTTGTTGCAGGTTCTGCCTGGTTGTTGGCAGACATTGTATGTTCAGTTGTTTACTTTCTGGAGTTACATATGTTGATATGATCTATTCTCTACAGATCTTATTAATTTAAGCATATTGAAATGTAAGTTCAAAAATCTTTCTTAAAAACATCTCAAGATGTAATCAAGTAATTCTATTACTGTGATGTCTTAATATATATTCAAATATTATTGTAAATATGCATTCCCATTAAAACAAGATAACAGTATTCTGAAAAGGGTAATTACCATAAAGTTATTTAATAGTTGTTAACTTTTACTTTCAGTATTTTAAGGCTTCTGTTTCCCATCAAACTAAAGGTACACTAAATATTTAACTTTTATTTAACGAACAAATGCAAACAAAGATTGAGAACACGCACATCACAAAAACATCACAAACAGAGAGAAAGATACAACACATCGTTTCTATACTTTATTATCTTTTAAGCTGACATACGAGGCCAATGAGAGACTGACAGCTGACGGTAACAGCTACTTAACTACAGTCCTGTGTGATGCTAGCAGCTAGCCAAAGCTAACAACACTTTACCTTTCTTTTTGCTGCCTCCAGCTTTGACGGACTTCTGTTTTCTGCTCTTCATCCCGCAGCTCAGTAAATATAGGTGAAGAATGATAGCCTGGCTAAAGCATGGGCCGAATCGTTAGCAGGCATAGTTTTATAACCAGTTTGCAACAAACTAATAATCCGTTTAACACAGCAGCAGGAGCTACGCAGACACAAACACGACGAATACAAACGGCAGCGCGCTAAACAGTTTCCGAGCAACGAAGTGCAAACGCCCCGCCCCCTCCGCCGCTGCTCGCGACTGAAGCACTCTGGGAATTTGAGTTTGTTTGTTGAGGTGGGTTTCAATAGTTTCAAATCATTTGATCAGTCATTAAATCTACAACAGAACACAATGTCTTGAAATACATTATCATATGAATTTAATTGCCTATCAAATTTACTATATCTTTGATGCTTAAATATTTGTTACCTTTAGCCTATTAACCTTCACTTGTTAGTGTAGGCTATAACTTTCACTTGCTATCAAGTAGCCTATTTGTAAACTGGGGTATTAGTATTTGTATACTGGCTGCTTTGCCATCAGCCAGATTTGCTTCATGTAGATTTGCAGGTTTCTGGAAGGACTTGAGACTTACCTGTTCTCCCAGCAGCTGGAGGATGAGTGAATACAGTGAACTGCCATGTGTGTGTGTGTGTGTGTGTGTGTGTGTGTGTGTGTGTGTGTGTGTGTGTGTGTGTGTGTGTGTGTGTGTGTGTGTGTGTGTGTGTGTGTGTGTATTTTAAAGTTAATGGAGTTGCATTCCAAAAGTCAAAATCATACATTTTAAATGGCAGTATAACTCTTGATTCAACTGTATACTGCACATACTAATCATCTAACATCTAGGTTCAATGCCAAACTATTTAACATTAAAAGTATGAAAGAGCATTTTAGACTTAAAAAGTGAAGTAATCGTGCACTGGTGGCTGACTGGTTAGGGTGTCTGCCCCATGTACAGCCGCTGTAGTCCTCAAAGCAGGCAGCCCAGGTTCAAATCCAACCTGTGGTTCCTATCTCGCATGTGATTCCACACTTTTTCTCTGTCCCTGATAACTAAAGTAAAACTTGAGCTTAAAAAATAAGCACCAAATCAAAACCATAGCAGAGGATTTTTTTAGCAGAGGAAGATTTCAAAAACTCAATGCTGCCTTCTTTTTCTTCACCAGCAGAGGGAGGGACTCTCTTCCTTTACAGTTAGAGAGTGTGCAGTGATTGTCTCTCCCTGCTGATCCCGAGGTAAATACGTATATATTCTATTTGTTTTGGTACTGGAAAGTTCACTCAGTCACTCATTACTGTGTTCACATTTTACATTACATTTCATACAGTATAAAATCACTGACTCTGTATTGAGTTATCGGCCAGCTCTCAAAAGGTGTCACGTTAAGAGGGTTTCTAAAGGGTTTAAAAAGTCTGCCATTTAATGTGAAGAAATAAGGTACTAACTTTACTACACGTGCCGAGGTAGACCCATGGTCGAGTCATGTATGCTTTAGGTAGTTTGGATTCTGCATGTGCATAGCAACAAGTCCCTCTGCAGCCATGTTTGTTGTGGTGATCATAGTAACCGTGAGGGCAGCTACAGGCTCAACATGAAGCACTTTGAATCCTTTTGGTTTATTTTGTTTCTGATTTGTATGAAAAAGCACCAGAACTTTGTTAACATTACCTCTGCTGCCTCGAGTCAAACTTGTACATTGACAAATCAATGTGAATCTGGTCTTTCAAACCTATTTTGCATGATATTCTTTAATCAAATAATGTTCCATCCTGAGGAATATCTTTTTTTCACATTTGTTGTATTAATACTTACAATAAAAAAGATAAGAATTAGCTTCAGATCAGCAGGGTCTTCCCACTCATCAACCTCAATGAAAAAATAAGTCCTAGTCTAGTTTCTACACAGGAATGTCTAATGTTCATCCAGTATGTGCCTGTTCTTATATTTTCTATGTGTCAGTGTGTGCTTGGGAAGTGTGTATGTTTGTGTACACTGTGGGGAGCTGGAGGGGAAACATATATCACTGTGGGCAACTAAAGTTAGTCTCCCCCCCCCCAGAAGGTCACATATAGAGGCCCTTAAATGTATTGTGAGGGTGCCATCTCACACTTTATTCAGATGGGTAATGACTGACCTAGACACATAAATCTGAGACATCTGAGGGGTATGCTGATAAAGTTTTTTTTAGTGTGGATTCAGATAAAGTCTGGTTCCCAATCACTTTGCGTGCAAAGCGTGATTAATGACAACCCGCCTCAGAAACACAATAAAAGGAAGACAGATCTGGTTCATCTTTGTCTTGAGACAGCCAGTTAAATCAAGGAGCCTCTATCAGGCAGCAGTGATCACATTGCTCAGTCAGCTAGGAATAAACAAGCAAAATCACAATGACGGGTTCCTCTGAGTCATGAATTTGAGTCTTGAGGTCGGAGATAACCTATAACAGATGAGCTTCAACCAAACATGCTCTGTGTCTCTGCTTATTCCAAAGACAGGCTTTATTTCTAGCGTAGCAATTTTAGATTGCCTTGAGAAAACATTTCACTGAGATTCAGCCAGGAAGCGATGCAAACTTGTGCATCTAAACATTCAACATAAAGTCTTGAGAGTTCTCACTGAGTTGAGCTGTGTTGATTTGTAATGACAGAGCCTTGAGTGGGCCCAGCGTAGGAAGAGGGCTGCATAAAAATGTCAGTTTTTAAGCAAGCAGGAGCAAACAGCCTTCACAGTTAACTGAAACCAGCACAGTATGCAAAGGCAAAGGGCCTCTCTCTTAGATGCAGAAACTGGCCAGTAGTAGCAAGAGAGCGTTTGGCCTCTGGGGGCTGATTGCAAACCCCCTCTCAGCCGTGTGTGATCCACGTCCGCTGCGGCTCTGTACTGCACGCTTCAGGCTCCCTGGGGCCCGGGGCTCCAATCACAGATGCAGGCTGCCCCAGACGGGCTCTCACCTCCCCTGCATGTGTGCTAACTTTCTGGCTCTCTCCTGCTTTCCGCCTGCAAGTGTGCCTCTCAATTGTGGAGGCAGGCTCTTGTACTCCAAGGGGCCCGGCTACGGCTCCGCCCCCTCTCACTCGTCAGGATTCAGGCTGCAGCGATGCTGGAACTCTTGGCCGTACTCGTGGATCCACTTGTTTGCAACTGGAACAAATCGCAAATGTGTAAAATGTGTTTGATTATCTTCAAGAAAGTATCTTTCAAACATTTGGATTATTGTGTTTGAGAAGTTCTGCCTCGACATTTATTTGTGACGATGAATAGGAGCGCTTTAAATGACACAGCCAACAAATGCTTCTTCAGCTGCTTTGTAAAGATTAATATCCTCCTGCGTCCCTGACACATGATTTAGCATTCAGGGCCAACCGGCAGCAGATGTTAACCTTCCACGATGAGCGCTCAGTGTCTGAACTGCACGCTGTAGCATCTCTACATGCATAATGCAAGACAGATGTGGCCTAGCTCTTGGGCATCAGCTCCTGTGTAACGGTAGAGCTGAATAACAAACTGTGATAAAGAAAACCCTAACATGTTTAAAAGAGATCAAGAATTCTTTTTTTTCACATGTTTAAATACCTTTTTGGCTCCTTTTTTAAAGCATCATCAAAGTGTTCTGATTCTTCTGACTCTTACCCCATTTATCTCCAATGAGCACGGGGCAGCCAGCGTGAAGCGTGTCTTCGTCACCTTGACCGTTTCGATGGAGATTCCACCAGAAGACAGCAGCTCTCTGTTTAAAAAAAAGCTTTTAATAAGCAGCAAGTTTACAAAAAACAATTATTATCCTTATGGATTACACCACAAGTTAATTGAGGGATATTTTGCTGTCTTATAATTTCAGAGAGCATTGGAAACGCCCATTGCCTTATTGTGTTTGTTTTGACAACAGTCAAAAGGTATTCAGAAACTACATTATGAGACAAAGGAAAGCAAACATTTTGCATAACATTCATTAAGAAATATAATTTCTGTTGAGAGGGGAATTCAGCTAAACAAGAAGCTGAACATTTCTTTTGGTCATTTTTAACCTCTTAATGGATGTAGTTATGGTGTATGAAAGGTAAAACCCCAGGGATGGTAAACCTGACACTGCAGCTCATATATCCAGACAGAAGCTTATCTACACAATAGATGTATTGTGTTTAAAAAAAAAATCTCATGGCTGTTGATGTTGTGATTTCACCTTTTAGCATTTTGACAGCTGCACCAGGGAATGTGAGTGAGGTGAAGAGAGAGCTGCAAATAATGGAGCTTGGGGCAGAAACAACATACAGACAGAAGAAGCTACTTGAAGCTCATCTCAGTGCACATGTGCAGAGTGATTACCTCTATGACAGGGACGCTGAAGTTGGCGTAGATGAAGGCTGTGGAGCCACCTGCCTCCACAGAGCTGAGCTGTGGAAAAGAACATTCTTTCAGAGTTGTGTCTTTGTGTTTATGCTCTCAGAGCTTCTCTGCACACTGCACTTTTTTCAAGGCTTGCAGAGAGCCATTCCTCTTTTTATCACTCAAATTTTACTGAATTCTCCCAGTGGATCTAAAGGCATGTTTCCACAACACAATAAAAAGTGAACTTAACAGATTAGTTATGGATAGCATAATAAAAAGACAAATCGTTGGTCACATTAATGACAAAAACATAGTTTTGTTAAAGGTTGTTGAAGGACATAACATCCATAAAAGTTGAATTTAGACTGTGAGGTCATTTCTAATCCTGTTTCTCAGGAAAGTGGTTCCAAGGTCTTGCAGCACTCATGGAAAAGGAACCTGCCCAACAACCTCCTGCTGCTGTCTGGCTCATACAAGCTCATAAGATGGTGTGAACAAAAAATTCACTCACGTATACCATGAAGGTTGCCAGTCGATTCCCAGTTTTCAGCTTGTATACGGGACTCGAAGGGGACTGGTAAGGGTGAAGTTGATCACAATAAATATTAGCACAAACAACATGAAAACATCTACCACGATATAATCACATGTTGGATGACGTAAAGAGTGTAATAATCGCCAATCAACTTACTGTAGCGTGATCAAAGTGAGGCTCATAATGGCCGCCAATCCCATAATTCACCACTTGGAGGTATTCGCCGTATGGAGGCTTCACATTTAGACCTGTGAGCACGGAGATCCTCTGGTCCAGCTTCCCAACAGTGGACTGTGCGGTGCCTTTCAGCCATGCACTACAGAGAAAACACATAGATAATCAACAAATAAAGATTATCATTTGCATACTGATCAATATGTTACAGTACACATGATGCCTTGCAAAAAAGGACGAGCATGGCCCAAAACTTTGATTGAATGAAATGTATGAAGAGATACGAAGTGTTGTCATCTATACCTCTTACTGATGCGGTACTCTGCTGTCGCTTGTTTCTCTCCAGATGCCACAACAGATCGCCTTAACTTGAAAGCGAAGACATAAAAGAAAAACAGAATTTAAACTTTGTGATTGTAGCAGAAGGCAAGCTTTGATTTCCAGCTGAAAATGCCCCTTAAGAAATGTGAGTTATCTCATTTTCCGATGCTCCAATTATATGTCCAAAATGAAAACTGAGAGCTGATAAGAGAAAATCCAGAATGTGGATTCAAACGATCAAATGATGAATTCCAATAGTTCTTCTAATCCTTGGGAGGGGTGAAAGAGTATCATTCTTGAACACAAAAAAATAGGGAAATGAGAGTTTCTATAGTAGATACCTTAAAGGTATCAAGTTTCATGTTATCTTTACCTTCAGCTCACATTCTGTATCTGGAAGGGAGTCAAATAATCTAGATGCTTTGGACCAAGTCTGACCTCTTTGAGATAAGCCTCTGTGATTTATTTGCACTGCAGAAATGTCACACTGCGCTCTGCTTATTTCAAACATGCTGTCTGATTTGCAATGGGTACATAAGATGGTACAACGGAGAAAACTAGAAATGCAATATTTGGGAAGCATTTTGTACATCAAACTCTGGACGCCTGACTCCTAACGTTCACTCGAAAATGCTTTATAACTTTTAAAAAGGGCCAATATCTGGTTAGTGAAAGCTACAGGCCTGATGCGTGGCACCTTCAAATGAAGCTCTGGCATCAAGCATGAACAACATAAAAAACTAAGCTCATGTTTAAAGAATTATCATCCCTGCTCTAAACTAATACCATACCTCAGGCCTGGTTTTAATAAGGCCGCAAGCTGACATGATGATGAAATAAGTACAGGGCTTTCCATCTGAGCAGAGGATGGAAAACACACTGAACAATGCCAAAACATCACAGAAACTATAGGGCACATATCAAGACGACCCACCAAATGTTCCCTAAAGTCAATGAGTCAGCGAAGTTAAGCGGCTGTGGGGACGGAAGGCAGCAAGTTTCCATCAAATGAGCAGAAATGGGAGAGATTCTTTCAGATGAGTACTGAGGCCTGATGACAGTGGACCGAGTATTAACCAGTGGAGCCCAGCAGGGGGATTTGGATAGTTTAGCGCTCAGCCAAGTTTTCCTAGTAATGTATCCCTCATGCCTTTAAGCCTTGCTAAACGTTTTGGAAGCAGACCAACTCTTCTTCCATAGGTTCTTTCCAGAAGGAAAAAGTACACGTTTTGGCTCAGACCCCTGCAGCCCTACAGCAGAGCAGATTGTCAAGCGACATGTGTATTGGAAAGGAAGCCTCACTTTTTAAAGGCTTAATATGCCACATTTTGAGTATTAAATATATTCTTTGTGTTAGCAACGACGCTGACATGGCTTCTTTTAGCTTGTTTATGTGTTACTCAAACATGTTTCATCATACATGTTTTTCTTTCATATGAGCCCCTCCCTCGTTAATCATTAGCCCCGTCATCACGTGGAGGAAGACACAGCCCCACCTGCTCAGGGACACTGGTTATAGGAAAACCTTTGACATTTTGATAGCTTAAGCTAATGGTAAATTCTCTGTGAGCACTGAAATGTTGTTATCTGCTAATGTCGCATGATAACTTACCACTCTGCTAGTTGCTAGTTGCTAGTGGCTGCTATAGAATTGCTATATTGGCAACTTGATTCAGAGAATAAACTGTGTTGTACTCACTGAAAATGTAACTTTGGAAGAAAATGTTCAATACTTGTGCCAGTAAAGGTGAGCTCAATCACAATATTTAAACCACAGTCTTCACCACCTCTGTGTAGCCAAACTGTCACCACTGAAGTTAAGACTTAAAAGATGGTGACAGAGATGAAGACATGGAGATGCACTACAAATGAAATGCTGAGAGCATAGACTGTAACGACCTCATTACACTTTTCATATCAGAGTGACCGATTGCTCACGCCTGGCCAGATGTCCAGGAAGCCTGAGGAAAATAAAGACGTGCTGGGAAACATCCTGACACAACAGTCGTGCAAACACAGCCAACATCAATAGAGGGTATTGTTTCCGAGGAGAAACCAAAAAGACACACCACAATCTTGACAAACATGAAGAAATTATGAACAAGATCTCTGGGGCTTGTTGATTGAGGTCTGATTCTTACATTTTAGAGCAAGATTTGAGGTTATCACATGGCAACAACAAGACGTTCTACGATTTTCTCAGTACACACTCTCTTTAAGCTTTCATTTTTGCAAGTCCCACATGGAGGAAACAGCCAAATAGCTCTCATACTTGTTGAGAAAACTCCACCAAAAATTAAATTACCAAACCTTTTGAAGCCCTAATGGGATCAACTCAATATCTCGGTGTTAACTGATTAAAGCTGACTTGTTTTGTTCATGCCTAAAAACTTGGGACCAGATGTTGTGATGAGGAAAAACACAAACTGCTGGCACGTACTCCTTGCTGGGCGAGCCCCTTGATGTCCTCAGCCTCCGTGTGGGTGATGAAGTCGTGGTACAGGACCACGTACGGCTGCAGGCACAGCACTTCACGTCTCACTGGCTGCAGCAGCAGCCCCGGGTTACCGTTCGAGAAGAAGTCACAGAAGAGCTCCGGGTTTTTGAAGTGCATCGGCTGCTGGGAGAAAAAAAGACAGCTGAAATTCATCAACAAGATCAAAACAAGATTTGTTTTTCTTTTTCATCCACCAACAATTAGACTCAGCATTGCTCTCTTCACACATACAGCAACCTTAAAATCAAACATGACTTTAGAATAATCATAGTCTTTTTCTATTGTCATGGGAATCACCAATTACAGACTTAAATAGTTATAAACACTGGGATAAAAGTTTAAACATGTGTTTTTTGTTCAATTGGAAGCTACTTCATTGGAGCTTTGGACATGACAATGAAAACAGATGTTTTCCTGTTTGTTTATTTAGCCATGCGAGCTGTGTGGCTCAAAGAATGGCCATGTTAAGCTGTTCAAACAGCAAAAAGTTTTATTTTACATATAACTAAGGTACCCAAAGAGTTAAGCTTACTTATTTTGATGTTCCTTCCTGTGAGGCCAGATGTTACTCGTTCAATATCGACTTGTCTTGATATTTATCTGATTGGTATAAAAAGTGAATCCTCAGGAGTCTGACTTACTTTTCATCATATCTCATCAGATCAGACTTTTATTTGGTATGGGATTATGGCATAAAGTAGCGTAATCACTGAAAACGTATTTTAGAAGGGACATTTCCAATACTTGTGCCAGTAAAAGTAAAATCAATCCCAACATTTAAACACACTTAACATTGTAACAGCTTCACATCAGCCTCACTGGGACCATGTTAATGATATAACATTAGCATGTAGCTTTCTAGAGCCTTAGCATCCCTAGCATGGCTGAAGCTGATGAAGAGGAAAAGCAAAGGAATCCAAACAGAGGAAAATATAGATTTTTAAAAGCCCTTTTTTGTTGCCAATAAGATCACAAATCACCATAACTACGGCCTATACTGTATAAATGACCAACTATTTTGGATAACATTATCAACCGTGCAAAGACGGATGAAAAGCAATTTAATTCTTTTTTTTTTTTTCATTTATGATGTAATAGAGGCACTTCTGAAAGAGTTGAATTCGTTGGCACATTTTGGTTGTTATTATACAGCCATGAATATGCTGGCCGTTGAATTAACTTGTCCCAGATTCTTTCAAGATATTTTTCCTCATACTGAGTATGATATGAGCCATTGTTTTGAATACCTGATGTCTTTGGGTCTGGCAGAGTCTCTCATAATTGTCCCTGGTCCTTAAATAACTGGAGGAGGGTCTCCTCAGCCCGTCCCCCCTCAGTGACCTTGGTGGACTCACATCCAGCAGCTTCTCATATTTCTCAACGTTCTGCAAAACTCTCCCATTCATTGGATCTGCAGGGGAGAAAAAGTATAATTAGTGTAGTCCTACATTAAAGGGCATGTCTCTTCATAACAAAAAGGCAAGTGGTGTTAGTCCGTTTAACAGGGACAGTTCATGCATCACAAACAGGATCATGGAAAAGGGAAAATGAAAATAGTTACCATGATGGAGAAGCTCCTGAGACAGACTAAGAGCATAGGACACATTTCCTGTCTGAAAAAACAAGGAGTGATGTAAGAGAATGCAACCCATAAATTTTCTTATACATGAGCATTTATAAATAAATCAGTTTCTTTGTACCGACTTTAAAGTGAGAGAAGGCCAGGTGATCCAGAGCATCCTCTAGAGTTCCTGCATTTTCAGGACTCCACTCGCCTTCTGTTCCCCTGAAGAGACGCACCGACTCCTCCAACCACGGCACCGAGTGGTAGTAGTCCTCCTGCTCATAAGCCACCTGTGTAAAGAAAAAACATCACTATTTTAAACCATAACTGTAAGTCAGTCCAAGTAGAATTGATCTATAATTGCAAATCAAAAACTGCTAAATTTGGGCACACTTTGATGTTTAAAAGTCTGGTATGGTCTGGGTTTCTATCTGCTGTATTTCACATTACATTTCTGCATTTCTCCTAGCTGCCATCAATGAAAGAAATTATAGTGATTTCGTTTAAAAGAGGGTTAAGTAGCCAAAATGGCCCAGCCCAAAGGCAGCCTGAATCCAGCATCCTAGCCAGGGTAAAACATAATGCCAGCGGAGTGACGTTATGCAGCAGACTGAAGAAACGTGTCTGATTCTGGCTGTTGCTTCCAGCTCCAAGCTTACCTGACTGACAGCTGCTAATTAGAAGTATTTCTAAGCCAAAATCAGCCACGAAGAGAAATTATGAAGCACTACATGGACAACAAGACTGCTATCCCAGGATGAATTCAAGCTTTTCTCATTGGTTTGTGTGTGGCTGTCTATGTTTTGTTTGTTATTCTTTCTCAGTTCTTATTTTCTCAGCTGCACCCAGTTCTCTCCAGTACAAGAGATGTCGATCTTAATAAGATCACCAGATTCGATAACAATAACAAGTCATAACGAGAACAGCTGGATGTGATGGGACGATGATTAATTATCGAGTTTGTTCAGCTTTGATTTTGCTGCCCTTTAGACTCTGATTACTTCTTCTTTTCCAGATTACTTTCAGCCCAAAATGGCACTGAAACATTCTTTTTTTGCCTGCCCAACAGTCCAATACCACTTCTTTTTTTTACTATTACAAAATCCAAAATTCATTTAAATAGCATTCAATTTGGCTTGCCAACTTAAAGCTCCTGTGAGGAAACTGTGAGGATTTGTGTCGTTTTGGAGCCCCCAGTGGACACGGGAGTTGGTATCGTTTGCTGACAAAAGAAATCTCATCCTGCTTTCTTTTAAAAGTCAAATATCTCTGTGTGGAAAATGTAACAAAAAGGCTGTTCCAGCAGCATGCTGTAACTCGTTTGACACCGACCCAGTTACAGCATTTACAGGAATGATCAATCCAAACATAGAAATACTCAGTCATGTCCCTGATGATCTCTTTTGCTTTTTTAGGTCATACAGAGGCAATTACTTGTAATTTGTGAATAGCTGTTTAAAAACGTTTCAAGAGGGGCTTTAAGAAAATTCAGTCTTTAGTCAAAGTTTTGCAAAAACCATCAAAATATTCAAATGACTCTACTGCTCTTTTAATTTATAGAATTGTTTCCTCATTAGAAATGTAAGAATAAACTAGCCGGTCAACACACTAATCATTTCAGCTCTAGTATTATCTATATTTGGATTGTGAACTTATTAAGCTATTTTCTATGTCTGCCAGAACACCCTGAGCATTATTTGTACATTAATAAAGTCATGAACACAGGCTGCAGTCTCACTGTGAACCCTGTCTGAAACCTCTTTTGTGGCTTACTTGACTTGATGAAGTAGGTGCTGACTGCAGGCCTGACAGCACCCACACTGAGACAAGTCGACGTGTGGCTCCTCCCAGCACAGAAGATTACATCCACAACCCCTCCAGACAGCACACAAACAGGAATACCAGTGTACCATAAAACCCCCAAAACACATAAGCACACACAAGCTTACCACTCAACTGAACTGAACAGTAACCTATCTACCCCCCCCCCCCCCCCCCCCACCCTCCCCCCATGGATTTACACTCAGTTCACAACTTTACACCCCATAATTTGGGAACTTTAAAGAACCAATAAATTCTTTAAAAATAGTTAATAACCTGCATGTTTCAGGTTTTTTTGGGGGGGAGAAGCATCATCTGGTTTCTGGTTTCAAACAGCTTGAAAAATCCTCAGAATATACAAACCGGAGCAGCAGCTAACAGCCCTATAAAGGCACGTGCAGGCAGGACAACACCCTGAAACTACAGTAAGCATCTCTGTGTTTACAGACCGCCTCAGATAAACTCAGCCTCAGTACAAGTGAAGGCAAGTTGGCCTCTCTGCTCCAAACTTAAGATAATGTCTTTTCCATACTAGTGAGAAAGTCTCTCCCACACAGCGCACTGCCCCTTACACATCAGCACTGTACATAAACAGTGGAATTTATTGCACATGGACTCCGTTTTTTTCTTTAGTCAATAGTCTTTTCTATTGTAATGTTTGAAAGCAGATTCAGGCACGCAGTGGGAAAAATTCCACTTTTTCCAGGATGGCTGTCTGGATTCCCACCACACAGTGACGGGCGGGTTTGAAATTCAAATATTTCACAGAAGTCAGGAATGGAAGGTTAATCCTACAGAAACATTTTCCAAATATCTCTCTATTTTATTACTGAGCATGATGACTCTTATCTTATTTTAGAGTGAAAAATCAGCAGGAAAGACGACAGACTGGTTTCAACACGCTTTCATCACTTACATTGTTTTAAATTTCAGGGCAGAGATGAAAAATAAGCACTGGTTTGTGTGCCTTCAGAAGGTTTTTATTTAAATAACGGATTCAGGCTCACAGGGACTAAATCCTCCATTATACTCATTGATGGAGCAATACTCTAATAAATCGACATGAGACTCATCTTATCACCTGAAGGAAGGGGATGGACCTTTAACTTTTTATTAAGATTATTAAGTTATTTTGTTCTGCATTTTGTGCAATGTGCTCTTACAACAAACTGTACTTGCCACATAATGGACCAAAACACTAAACTACAGACCTATATTGTATATCAAGTGTTTAAAACAATAAGCACAATCTGATTGTGTTTTTTTATTAAATGTCCCTCACGAAGTCCACTTTTCTGCAGAATCATTTCTTCAGTACCTTTCTTGAAAATGCTCTTCTTTATAGTATACTTGTGAGTGTTGTGTGAGTCTGGAACTTTATCCACTACAGGAAATGAATTAAAAGCAGTTAAAGAAAATGATGGATTGTGTTACCTTTCCCACCAGAAAGCAATCATCTCCAGACAGCAGCACAGAAACTGCAGGAAGGTGGATGTCAATCGTCACACCATCAGTGAGTCTCTGGAAACGACCGTTGACAAGACTCGCAACCTGGAGAGCGTACACATCCTGCAGCCTCATCAGACCCTTAGCGGCCCCCTGCAGGTCCTCCAGTTGGGGCAGGCCTGCCTCTTCTTCCTCGTAACTGGACCTGAGGGCTGGACAGCAGAAAGGCCAAAAGGTGAACGGAACTGGGAATGAGTTGGTGGGTGGTGACAGCTGAGAAAAGAGAGCGGGGGGTTGTTAAGTCATCATCACCAGATGTGTCTGAAACAAACCTTGTGCGTTCTCCAGGGCTTCATTGCTGTGGACAACATTCAGCCACTCTGAATGAAGCCTCTTGATCAGGGTGAAGGCGACCAGGGGGTTCGCCATCGTGGCTGCCGGGCCTTTGTAAAGATCAGCGTGTAGATCAGACACTTTAGAATAAAAGCTGTGAAGAAAAGGAATAAGGACAATGGTTGAGACAACTAATACAGGACGAGGGCTCAGACTGTTTCAGACACCAGGATTTTTACTTGCTTGTAAGCTATGGGTTATTGGGTAACCATTTTTCTTAAGTGCGTTTCCTAGCTGTTCAAGGAAACCTCTGATGAAAACTATCTCAACATACAGCACTTTTATCTGCTCATCAAGATCCTCCTTCAGACACTTTAAACCAGATCCACTGGTTTCAAAACCTTACCAACATCATAAGAATGAACGTAAACAAAGACCATACAACGTCCACTTTCAACTGGGACAATTTTAAAAAACGTATTGTAAAAAAATGTGGATAAAAACAGGATTAAGTGTCATTTCTGTTTACCCCAGTATCATGACATGAACACTGTTAGGACAGCTATGCATTCAATGACTCTTTTTCCAATCCCCCCCAGCAGGAGAAAGCCACCACAATAAGGCTTCTGTGTTACATTTTATAGCCCAACAAGCTCCACCATAAAAAAAAAGTGGCGGTCATTTCCTCAGAGAAGCTGTCGAATCATGTAGAGAGGTGACTAAAGAAGTCATGTTCTCAGTCAGTCGTTCGGATTCCAACAGGTTTCAGGATGGAAAAACACGTATTTGTTATTGCCTTGTATGATGTGCTGTGTCTGTTTGCTTCTCCAATGTGCTATTAATAAAACAAACTGGACGGTGAAGTAAAATACTTGGAGCTGGGGGGGAAAAAAAAAAGAGTACAAAGACATTATCTCATGGCTCATATCATTTTTGCACATCGACATCAAAATGAGGTTGATTTTAGAAGCAGGATTCTCGGCTGTGAGTCTGAGATGATGATGTGCTTAAATCACAGTGTCCACACACTTCTTCCATTCTTATTCACAGTCTGTGGAGGAGACTCAGGGTTTGTCACTGGATGATATCATCACCACAGGCTGACACTGATGAGGGTTTGGGCGAATGTTTTCTTTAATTCTTTACAGACAGCTTTGTAGGCTTTTTGCGATCTTCAAAACTCCAAATAATAAAACAATCTAATTTCTAACCTTGAAATGGAAATGAGTTGATCTGTTTTAAGATATCATGCATTTCACTGTGTCATCATCATCATGCATGTCACTCACCGCTTGACGTCCTCCAGCCTCTCTAACTCGTGGTCAATGTAAGTTTTCAAGTAATCGATCAGCTTCCGTTCAACACTGATGGCCTGTTTAACGTTCAGCAGCGACGTGTACATTTCACCTACACACACGTGAATCACAGCTGCAGACAGGACACAGCAACAGAAGTAAGCACATGTCGGATAAATCATCTCGTCTCTGTAGGGGCTGCTTCTCTCTGTGTCTGTGTGTCTCCAGAAGTGAGCTGAGGATCTGCAGGATTCTCAAACCATGCCTCTGAAGTCCACACGGGGATCTCCCTCATCTGCTCTGAGATCAGCTTTCACCTCCAGCTCGCTGCAGCCTCAATTCATCCACCACATTTAGTTTCCCATTGATGTACGCACAGATGACAGGTTTAGTGCTTCATAATACACATTAACACATCACGAGTTATGGAGTTAAAGGTCTGGTGCGGGTTTGAAAAAGGCTGCTTCCAATTACACTCTTTGCCAATCCAGTTATATGTTTTTAATAATGCAACAAAAAAATACATAAATTTTATATTTCTCTAAATGAAAACGTACTACATAGTTTCCCTTTTAGTCATTCTCATAAGTTTAAATAGATGACAACGGTTAATCATTTTCTCCATAAAAAGTTTTTTTAGTGCATGTGCAAGTTCAGCTCGACATAACTGCGACACCTGCAGGTGAAAGATTTGTACTACAACGAAACTTCTATGTCAAGCGTACAATTTGTATGTCCTCTCCTCATTGATGTGGTGTGTTTAAAAAATAAATGAAGAGAACAAACCGTAGATTTAGCTGATGCTGCTTTTGATTTTGTTAATAATACAGGAAACAACGTTTAATATTTACACAAAACACATGTCTTTAAACATTTATTTAATATTTGAATGAATAACAAGGTATAGTTCTAATGTTGTGTATCAAAAGCTTTCTTCTATGGGTTGTAAGTAAAAAAGGTATGTATTTGTATTTTATGGACACATTCACATGTATCATTTGAATGTTTGGGTCTTCATGAGACAGTGGTTTGCAGGGTAAGACTCAGTATTTCTTATTCTCATTTAAATTTGAACCTTATCCATAGAAAACAAACACACTGAAGCTGTTTGACAATTTTGGCTCTTTTTTACCAGCCTGAAACACGGTAACCCTAAGTATATGCAGTTAGTTTGCTTCAAGAAACTGAATATGGATTTTTTCACTAAATATCAGTGTAATGATCTAATTGAATTGCTTGAATTTAAATATATATATATATATATATATATATATATATATATATATATGATATATATATCAATATATGTTTATAATTTGGCCTTTAATTTTTTTTATCTTCAGTGGGTTACACAAGTACTAAAGTGCTATCTTGTCCAGCCACACAGTTAATCATCAATCCTGCACGCTCATTGAGCAGATTTTATTCAGGATAACCTTAATTTCACTGCTGGCACAGAATTTAGGTCAAGCCCTGGTTTGTTTAACGCAGCAGATCTTTGAAACTTAAATGATACCAATATATTAAAAAAAGGCTCGGGATAACTTAAAACTTAACAGTTTCAATCGATTTGTGATGAAATCTTGTTCACAGATCAGAATAAGTTTTTTCTCTTATTCAACAAAAGATTGAAAATGTCTGTAAATCTTTATATTTAAGTAATGTTACTTTATTGTTGACTTAATTTGTACATGAAGACAGATTTACGTTGTACAGAGTTTCTGCAAGGATCACCAACAAAAGTTTAACATATGTTTAAAGCTGTTTAAGCCTTTAAATACAACATTGAATTCAATGTTCTCTGTAGACATTTTTAAACCTTCCGATATCCTGTTTAACATCACAAATCCATCTTTTTGACAGTATACACTCATAGTCTTTTGTTCACCTCGCAGACACGATTTCCTGCAGCTTGCCTCTGATACCTGGTTTGACTTTGTTTGAGCAGCAGAGAAACATTTTTGCAATGTAGGCCCTGAGAATCTGATCTCTAAAGCCGTAGATGAGCGGGCTGAGAAAGCGTGGAATCAGTATAAAACAAAAGAAATTAAAAAAGGACACATCCCCTGGCAGCCAGTTAACATGCAGAACAATAAGAGTTTCAGTGATGGGGCTGGTGAAGGCCAACATGCACAGCAGCAGCTGAAAGCCGTGCAGCAGCACTGTGTGCATGGCTTTGCTTACAGACTCTCTGTCTTGTCTCAGCTTCCTGGTTTCCAGCAGGATTCTCACATATGTAAAGAGGATGATAACAGCCACTACTGCAAAGAAAAGAAAACTCATGGCAGCTCTGAACAATTTCTGAATCGGGGATGAGTTAATAGAATTAGTTTTGCAAATCACAGGGGTGGAGAAGACATTCACAGCAGGGTCATGTTCTATGATGGCATGGTCAATGAGAGGGGTAATGCAGCTGATGAGCCACAGAGACAGAACAATGATCCAGATTCGGTCGGAGCGCCAGGCCGCCGGGCGCTGCAGGGGGTAGAAGATGGCAACATAACGCTCCAGTGACATGGTGGCCAGGATTAAAGGTGTGTTCTGGAAAGTGGCGCTGGAAAAAAACAGCAGAGGAACACAGTAGACAATAGCGAATTTCACCTGGCTTATGACGAAGAGGAAAAGCAGCACAGAGGACAAGAGCTGGAGGGTGTCATTGATGAGCATGCAGGCAAACAGGATGTACCGAGATGTGTCCAGGAACTGTCTGTGAGATGCAAAAATATTCAGCATGACAACGATGCAGCACAGGAAGACGCAGAAAAAGGGGATAACCACACACACCTTGATGATCACAGACAAGGTTTTGTGGATAGTTGCATTTCCAGGAAAATCTGTCAGATTCTGCATTTTGCATGTGGGTTATCTGTTCAAGACACAATGAATAAAATGTCCTTATTAATGCTTAAAATACATCTTCAAAAATTCATGGTGACATTTTAAGTTAAAAATAGAATAAAGCTTTTAAAAAATCATGGACAATAGAACAGGATGTAAACAGTTGAAAATGGTTAGAAGAAAAAAACAACAACATTGCAAGTACATACTATTTACAAGATACAATATTTACCCTCCAAATCAAACATTTAAACAGAAACAGTTGCACTGACACTTAAAACACATCTAACATTCATCATTCGAAAGCACTTTCTTACCAAATGACGTCTTCATCAGTCAGAGGCAATGGCAAAGTGTTCTGTTCTTTAACATGGAACTTTTCTACAATGAAAAACAACTCTGATTGTTGTGAAGTGTTATGTTTCCACAAACAACAGATTTCAGAGGGGACTGCTTACGGTTTGATATCTAATTACCTCGAAGTTAGACTTGAATGTGTTTAATAACCATTGGCTCTGTATGTCATGGAAACATCCTGTTTTGATCAAAGTGGCTGCTATAGAAGAGGTCACAAGCGACAAACAAGACACTTTCTAATTCACAAAATGCACCCCAAAATTGCTTTGTACAGTCATTTTAGGCAAAATACCCCTTTTTGTTCAAATGAACCTTGTTGCAAAAAACATCTAATTCAGACAAGCAGAGTGAAATTTGTACTTTCTGCTGTGAGTTGGTGATAAAAAGTGATACATCTGTACATAAGGTCTGTGTGCAGTACTATGGTAGCCTATGTACAACAATGGTATACCATAATACTGTGTGAGGTACTATGGTATGTAACGTGGTATACCACAGTAATATGGGAGTTACTATGGTATGCACCATGGTAATATATAAGGTACTAGTACGTACCATGTATCACGTACATACCATGGTACATGGTACCACCATGGTAGAATTGTTATTATATGGATTAAGACATGGTAATGGACAAAAGACAAAAAATATAACTTGTTTTGGCTATGAAGTGGTAGAAACCACACCAAACAGCACTTAAAGTTATGTATAGCTAATATAAACCAGCTAACCAGCTATCAATGTTATGCAAATGTGCTAGTGACCGTGCTAGCTAAAATGTTTGCTACTGATTACTCACACTTCCAGCTGACAAGGAGCATCTATATCTTTTTGTCCACTTGACAAAGGTAACCTCAATATTCACTTATTGGCTTTTATTTGGTTCAACCATTAACTGTATGGTAAGTATCTGATAATTTTGTTCAACTTTATTTACTCACTAGCTTAGTTAGATGCTAACTTAATAAGTGAACTGATTTTCTGCTAGCTTAAGTCTTCCATGTTTTAGCAATTATGGTGAAAGCAATGAGACTTTTTAATAAATGTGCAGGCTAAATTAGGTGTTGTTCCTTTGCACCTAAAATGTCTCTGCATTTCAGGGATTTCAATAAACAATGCATTTAAAAGTGACATCCTTTATGTTATTAATATTCTAAGGATAGTATGCAATGCGCACTGCCTCCATTTTAAAACCCTCTGCTGTAATATAAGCATAGTGCATGTTGACACCATAGACTGTAAAAAGAACACACTGGGCAGCAGACTCTGGGCTGGTGAACATCTGAAAATGAATTAAACTCAATTGGTTTCATTTTGCAAATAATTCCAGCACAGACTGGACAACCTTGTTGGTGGCAGCGAAATGTCCCCTAAAGGTTTTCCCTTTTTTTTGCTGATTCAACCAATTCCCATGTCCTTTAACTGAACACATTTCCAGCTGGATTTTGAATCCCTTATATTGATTTTTGTCACAGTATTAATCCTGCTGTGTGGACTTTCTTAGTCAACTGACCGGGTCAGATGTTCCAGCTCTGACTTGTGTGTGCAGTTTGGAAACTGTGGAGCAAAGTGGTTTGGCAGCGTCCCTAAATGCTTGATACTACAGTGTGACTGTGAAAGACTGGGTTTTCAGACTGCAGATGTTGAGATATTTACTGCAGGAATAGCAAGAGAGGTCTAGACACGAAGAACCAACTTCGTTTGTCTGTTTTTGTTTTGACCAGAGAAGGTAGTCGGTTTAAGGCAACCCCACATGGTAGTTTAGGACGCCCCTAGGATTGCCAGGCAAACAGCAAACCAACAGGTGTTGCAGCGATGGAAGCGAGCAAGCGAACTGGTTTAGATCATAGACTGTGAATATTAATGGACGAAGCTTGATATAACATGTGATAGCCAGACCAATTTTGTTTGTTGACCCAGACTGTAAGCATGTTAACATCTGCTGTAAAAAACTGTGTATGTGACTTACAGTGCTTCTGCAGTGGACACTCGACGACCTGGAGGATTTTGCACTTCCACATTTTTTAACACCAGAGGTTGCTGCTTGGGCCTTATACTAAAAGAAGGAATGAAAAAAAAAAACATTGGAATCAACAATGTAAATTGTTATTTCAAACACTGATATCCGCTCTGCTTTTCCCATCGATGCATCCCGAGTAAAGATATTGTTAGTATGAATGCCTCAATATGTTTGCAATGTTCAGCTCCTCAAAGATTTTCTTTATTTCAAGTACAACTAACTCAAGCATGGAACACTTTGGTTATTGCTTGACACATGTTAAGGATACTAAATCTGTTGTAGTCTGTTTGAATGTATATATGGAACAAAATGGGGGAGGAGGGTAAATATTGTCAACGGTTCATGTCAGAATAGTCCTTTACATTTCAGGACTGTACATTCCAATTTCTGTGACTTATATATACTGGAATAGAGCTTCCCCTACCTTTCGTACTCGTATATTGGTCTGGAATAGAGAAATAGTTGATTGATTACTGGTTATTATTTTTCTATATATTTGGCCAAATTAGGAAATAAATATCTCACGACAGATAACAGTCCATATAGAGTAGGTCGAGCCCATACTTTTGAGGTTGTGTATCTTAGAACTTGAACAGAATAAACCACAATCCTATTACTTGCTAATAGGTGTTACTTAAAGCACATTTATGTTTGTTGGTGCTGTCGGTGAAAAAAGTCTTGTAAAAATAACTCTCCAACAACCTCATTGAAATCAGCAGAATCTCTTTGTATCAGCATTATTTGCAAAGATATGATGAAACCCACAAAGAGATGTTTACTTGAAATGACTTCCATGTGGAGCAGTGCAGTTAGGCACGATGTAAAATCTCAAGAGCACGCTAACAAAGCAGGTCCCACATCCCCTGCTTAGTAATTGACTGAGTGGCTGATTATTAACGTTAAGCTCCAGAGTCCCGTTGTACAACCTGAAAGTTTCATGTGTTTGACAAACAAGTTGAGAGCGGCTCTGTGGGGCTCGTCCCCTTTTGCGTAACTTTTACGTCAGTAATCGGGACTGTTGGGGATCAGACAACATAGGTGGCCAAAACAAACTTTCAACATCCAAACTCACCGGGTGCCACCTTAGTAAATAAGTTATTTGAAGCTACCAGATTCAATACTATTGCAAAACTTTTGGCAACATTTTGTATATTAATTTTTTTAGGGACATGGTGCAGAAAAACACATATAATAATTTTGTTAAAGTGACAAGAGAAAATATTAGAAGATAGTAAGGATTAAATGCATATAAAGACATTTGTCATTATTGAGCTATTGTTTTAGGTCTGTTGAGACCTTTGAATAAACAGATGGAGCTGCTATACTGAATATTTAAAGACGTCGGCAAAATCTTCTACGGCCACCTTCCTGTCATGATATGAAGGATATAAACGTAGAGAAGACATTAATATTCTGTCCTTATTTTTTGTTTGCATGAAAAGACATTATCATAAGGTCTAATACAAATGACTTATTTTCTTTAGATAATTTTGTTTTTCACTCCAATTGTCCCCCTTTCTCGTGCACAAATACCCTCAAACACACACACACACACACACACACACACACACACACACACACACACACACCCACAAAAACACACACACATATACACACACTAGAGCAAGAGAGTGAGCAAACTAGACGTAAAACTCGTCCTTTTGGCCGTTCTCAGATAAAGCCAACTACGCACATTTGCAGACAGAGTCAACAGGTCGATGCCTTTTACATAACAACATGGTTCTGGGGCCCTATAAATACCAACAGGAATCTCAGTTGGTCATCATCGAGCAGACTGAAAGATCGCAAGCATCAAATTAGATTATTCCTCTTACTTACTTACTTACTTTTGCAAAGATAAGACAACAGTTGAAGGACGGTATATTAGTTCAAAAACTGAGAATTGACTGTAAGCAACTACTTCCATCATATAGATCAAAATCTCTGTGTTAGTGCAGCAACTTATCTGCAAAATGCAAGCTGTTCGTCAGTGTTCGGTGTGTGCCAGCGGTGCTGCTGGAGGACTTCTGCGAAACCAGACAGACTTTTCGTTCCTTAGGACCAACAAGAGTGTGCTCAGGAGAGGAGCCGCCTGTATCCGCTTCATAAGGTTGGTTACAATACATTTTTCTTGTAAAGCTTTTACATTACTTTGGATGCTAGATTTCTTCAGATTTGACTTATCAGGCATCACTGGCTCTTGCAGAACTTTATGTATAATGACTGTGTTATATTCTGTGTCTAATTTTCTGCAGCATTTCTGAGAGTGGCCAAATCAGCAGCTCCAAGAGCGGAGTCCAAAAGTTGGAGGATAAGACAAACGCTGCACACATCAGCGTCACAACTACTAGCGGTGTCAGTGGGCTCAACACTATCTCTGTGACAAAGGTTGGTCCATCTCATACCAGAGATTTTCTTCTGTAACTTTGAAAAAAGATCATTTGTTTTTCATCTAATTCAAGATCAATTGGAGGAAGGTGTTAAAGTACTCTGTTTGTTTGTAGCAGGTGGAAAACCTCTCTCATGAATCCCTGATCAGAAGAGCTGCCTCAGTGGCAACAGACGGTTCAAGTACCTTCCTCTCACAGACCACCATCGCTCTCACCGATGCCCTCAAAGACTATTCAAAGGTAGGTTTCTTCATTTGTGAATATCCACATAGAGATCCAAGTTTAGCTTTGGCTCATCATGAGAATAAAACTATTCATACATGTCATCACTCATGTATTATTGACACTACAGAGCGTAGCTTGTAGCTTGTAACAGCTTCTATTGGAACATTATTATTTTAAAAATGGTCTTGCACTGTCCCTGACTTTCTGCTCCCTCTCTGTTTGCTAACAGGCTGTGCACACACGCGTTGCTTTTCAAAGGCGCTATTTAGCCACACTGCGGAAACTGACCTCAGCAGAGGAGGATTCACTCCTGGAGGTGATCAATATGCAGCGTGCTGAGGTAGGTTTCTACTGTTATTTGACGATAAAAGTACTCTAGCATTGTGTTCATATCTGCTTCAACTATTTGCAAAAACAAAAGAATCAATGTATATGTTTTTGATACATAATTTTTCTTCTAACAGGCTACTGACAGACTAGATGACTGCAAACGCTTTGAGTCAGCCTGGATCAACGCCGTCAACTTGTGCAAAGTGGCAGCAGAGGCAGCACACTCTTCAGGTTTGTTAAAAGTGTTCTCGTGCAAAGCTGTGTGTGTATGTGTTCTTAGAAGAACACCATTTAAAATGAAAGTGGTTCAGTGGATAGGAGTGACTTATAAAGATTCACAGTTCATGTTTGAACTTTATCTTGGTTTTATGTCAAACTAAAGTCTTTATCAGCGATTTGAACAAAATGTATGTTCGCATGTGTTTTCCAGGAGCAGAACTCGCATCCATCACAGTGAGGACAAACGTTCAGGTGGCCCAGTCGCAGGTGGAGGAGGCTCGCACACTGTCAGCCGATGCAGACAAGAAGCTGGCTGAGACTAAGGTCGAGGAGATCCAAAGGATGGCAGAATATGCTGCCTCTAGGTGGGATAGTGAGGAGCACGAGGTGCATGAGGCTTATCTTCGAGAGGACTAAGACATTGACAGAGATATATGAAAATTAAGCAAAACACGAGTTCAAAAGCTTTTATTTTTTAGCCTGTAAGATTGTACAGGGACTACGCTGTGTAATTGTTTAAAGTTGCATAAATTATTATTTAAGATTATTTATTTGCTCAGTAAATGTCAGCTGCTCTTGGAGATTCTGAAAAAACGATTATGGAATCGCCAATAAACATACAGTCTATATTTGGCTATGTGAAAGAGGGGTTTATCCAACATAGCATCACCGTGTTGTTTATTGTATGGCTTTTTGGGAAAATAAAATGTACTCCAAGAAAATCTATTTTGTGCCTCCTATCATTTTTGTTTTTGGTGGCTTTTCACATCATTGCAAAAGATCAGTATTGAAAGTACAGTATGTGTTGATGTGTAAGCAGATATTTAATCATCATTTACAGATCATATGCATTACCATAGGTCAACCTAAACAGTTCGACATGGATACGTATCAACGGAAGACAAATAGTGGCAAAACTGATTTTCATCAAATATGGGAGCTGAGATTTTGTGCTGTACAAATAAACTTGACACTCAAGCCTGGTCTCGACCAGGTCGACCTGATCAGGGTCTTCCACCATTTAAGGGCCGAACACATCCTTCTGAAGACCAGCACTGTAGTGACAGACTCTGGCTCAGAATGGAGGCATGTCAGGCGCCTTAGTGAGTGAACCTGACCTTGTATTCCAGCTGAAAATGTAATACTGTAAAAGGCATATTTAAAAGGATTTCTTTTACCTCCCGTCTGTCAAAGTAACCGCCCCAACCTCAACTTCTAACCCAAGGCCTATAAGAACTGCTCTATTTTGTGTTTTAAAACCTTTCATTGATGAACCAGTAAGCGTCTTTGGGTCAAATTTTTTGGGCTGCCTCTGAACAGATACCTTTAAAAGTTATCTGCAACAACCTGGGCTGTTGCAAAATCTGAGCCTAATACAAATACAGGGAGCTGCAGAAGTGCATCCAGAATCTTAGTCTTGTTTGTGATGTATTGTCTTTGTGTTGGTTGCAGATAATTTATGATAACATTTAAATACAATTTCATTTTACAATGTAAGATAGAACTTAATAAAAGCATTTTGTTAATAGGTTTGATAACACCTGTCTTTAATTACATAAAGTACATGACAGATCAACGGTTTCCAACTTACTTTCATCTTTAATCGTAGACAAACTTAGCAGTGAATAGTTTAAATTATTAATGAAGCCATTAGCTGTCACCTTTAATGAGTTTCACAGGAGTTCATGCCATAAGAGAGTTGTGATGATCAGCTCATTAGTACCACTGTACTGTTTTGATTCTTACCTCACATGGAAAAAAAACAAACCATGATTCCAGAGGGCCACCAGCACATTCATATTCCCTCTCGATTCCTTTGTTAATTGCTGCTAGTAAATGAAAGCATAGAGCAAACTCTTACGACAAACAAAACTTTGAATGTGAAACAAACTGTCAGACAAAAGTGGTGATTAGACTTTAACTTCATGTAGCCATAAGGGGCATGAGACCCACTATTGTTAAGATGGGGGGGTTAATTGTTACAAGGAGGTCGGGGTTTTCCATTCCTTCAAAAAATATCTCAATATGATGTAAAGCAGATCTAACACATTACAAGCACTTCTGATACAGTGTGCTGGTGCCTTTAGAGTACATCCCATGCCAGCAGCTATGTGAGGCTTCACCTTAATAAATGTAGTTTTGGACTAATGACAGTGCGTTTACGTGTATTTATGCTCAATGGCTAAGTTTACCATGCCAACTATCTTTGTTAAGCTTACATATTAACATCTGCTAAATGAATACTAAAAACAACTACAACGGAGGATCCTGCTTTGAACAATAAGGGTCAACACAGAAATGCCAAAAACTGAAGTTCCTGAAGTTCCCCTTCAAAGTGCATTTCATTGAATCTCGATCTCCTCTTTGCAAGATAGTCACATCAGGCCTCAAATGAACTCCGACAGCAGAATTCAGACCCTACACAAGGACAGGCCCAGATGTACCAACTTGTATCTCAAAAATGAAAACATTTACATCTCACATTCAAAAATAGCAGAAGATACTGATTAAACTCTAACTATCACACATTCACAGAACCAAGCTTTGGCTCTTTGCAGGCAGATGGAAGGCAGGGATTAGAAATTCAATGCAAACAGTAGAACACCGCACCCTAGTGTGTCTAGAAACAGCAGATGCCTCTCCAATCAGGTGCAATTGGTTGGTTCATTGAGGGGTTTGTTATGACAGGGAAACAGGATGGATTAGACAGGTCTGAGTCCGAAACTTTGTGGCCCTGAGCACAACATTTCGTAACTTAAGCACCTCACAATCCTGAAAAGTCTGTTTGTCCATGTTGGTTGAACCGGATAGCAGGCTGTTTGATGTGTGAGTGGGCAGGTGTGTGAAAGCAGCAGGTAATATTCCAGACAATTCACAGCAAACGTGGGCCTGTCGATGACGCGGTTCATGTTGCATGAAGTTTCATTGTTTCATTATTTTGGGGGGGCTTGTATATCATTTTCCACTCTTGTGTGTATTCAGAATTTGGTTTCAGTTATAGTTGAGAATGTGTTCACATGGACAATCTCCTGTTCTTTGCATATTATGCATTATGCATTGTATTTTGGTGGGATTGTTTTTTGTGGTTCACATATTAAAACCACTTATGACAAGTGCCAAGGCCAAGAAAAGACCAAGAAAAGACTGGGCTCTACAAAAGGCCTCTTAATAATGATGTCATCACATTTGGATATTGCTAAAGTTGTTGTTGTTATCGAAAAGTTGTAGTTCTCAGAGGCTTTTTTTTTTACCGCAGCCTTGCCCCTTCATTTAGGGTGCATGTGTTTTTCTGAATGTTCTTCTGTGGGAAACTTATTTTCCTTACTACTACAAATACTTGCAGGACCTAAATGTGTGGGAGTGTAACTAAAACAGCCCACAAACTTTGTTAGCAGTTTCTGCTGATGTCACTTTCATGTGGTGATCCCCTGGAGCTCTAGTTGTGTTCATTTAAGCCTTCAGGCACAGTCCTCGCTTTCATTCATCCTTGAAACACTGTGCCACAAATGACACATTTGTGTAAGAACAGTTTGTAATCTGAGAGTCCTATGCCATTTAACCTTTTTAATAACTGTTTATGTCATGTGTTACTGCTGTGTTTTGTTTCTATGTGGATAAACGTTAATTCTACCAGTAACTTTTTGAACCTATTTGACCTTATTACCATACATGGATAGCAATAATTCACTTGTTAGTACTGTATCCGTCATGCAAAGTGAGCATTTTAAGTTTATTTTTGTTCAGGTTTTAGTAGCAGTTTTCCTTTGCATCAACTTCATGCTGATCACAACTTTTTTTACGAAGGAGTTCTTCTACACAACTATGCGTTACATCTTATTTGCTGTTACTCTGCTGTCTGATTGTGTGATCTTGATTGTCACAAATCTCCTGATCATCTGCAACTATTTGAAGATCACCATGAATTTATGGTTGTGTGCTATCATGTTCATTTTGTCAACTGTGTACTCTTCGGTGACACCATTTACTCTGACAGCAATGACCCTGGAGCGCTATGTGGCTATTTGCATGCCCCTGCGTCATGGCGACCTGTGCTCAACACGCTGCTCGCTGCACTGCATTCTCCTCATTCATGGCCTCAGCTCCATTCACTTCATTGTTGATCTCTCCATCTATTTTGCATCCACATCAATCAAGTTCTACAAACAATCCATGATCTGCAACGTTTGGATCTTTATTTTGTATAGATGGCAGGATCATTTACGAAATGCTATAAAGACACTTTACTTTTTGTTTATGTGCATCACCATTGTATTCTCCTATGTTAGAATAATGAAAGCAGCCAGAGCTGCATCAGGAGAGGATAGAAAGTCAACATGGAAAGGGCTCAAAACGGTCATTCTTCATGCTTTCCAGCTGCTGCTTTGTCTCATCCAGCTGTGGTGTCCATTAATAGAATCGGCTGTCCTTCAAACAAATGTCAAGGCATACATTAATCTCAGGTACGTTAACTACATTATTTTTTATGTCGCTTCAAGATGCCTGAGTCCTCTTATTTATGGCCTCAGGGATGAAAAGTTCTTCTGTGCAATGAAGTCCTACCTTCTCTGTGGCTTTTACAAGAAAAACATTTTAATTTGACATATGTGATCTTGAAGAATGTTTGTATGATGTATAGCCTATTTATTATTTATTGCATATGATGGACAAGAACCGTTTAAATAGTCATTGCTTTTTGAATTTTACATTAACCCCATCTAATTGTGCTTATATTGTTGTTCTATTACACTGTTAAACATTTAATCACAAACTAATACTGAATCCAGAGAATCCACAGCCTCTGGGCTGAATAAATGATCCATCATGACATGCTCTTAATGTCCTTTGAAAGTCCCTGATATTTCCATGTACCGATATATATTGTGAAAATGCCTTCATGAAGTCTGTTTCCAGCTGTGGGTGCATTGTTAATCAATATAGTATCTTTTAGTAATGATCATTTGTCTTTATGGGTACCTTTACCACTGTATAGCTCTCCACCTCTTTTAAAACTCACCTTATTTTCTTTTTTTTTTAAATGAGATTTGAAATACAGTTATTTCCTCTTTATTTAGTCACAGGTGAACACTGATTGTTGATTGATGTGTGAACAATCATGCTTATTTTATCAGTGTTTTTCTGCAGATGTTATACTCATGTCTTTATTTTATTGTTGTATACACACTTGCTTGCGTCCCTCTCTATATCAATAGGTTATTATGGCTGCAGAAATTTAAAATCATAGCCTCTTCTTAGTTAGAAGGTCTGGTCAAATAATATCCTTATGTTACCTTACATGTGAATAAATGACCCCAGCCTGTCCGGTGCAGTGAGATACAAAGTTTTACTTTTTCTGAGAATAATGGTGTCAGTTTCTGATCAGTACCTGGCTGGTAAATACTCCAAGACTTAGATTGGTATAAGAATAAAAGAGTGTTCATCCCTTACATTATCAAGTACATATTTTGTCACAGACATTTTATACATTAGTTATGCTTTGTTGTAGCAATTTGGACAAAGTTGTCACACTCACACACATTGTAGACAATCCTGGTTTCAATCACTAGGATTAAATCAAGTCAAACCTTTTCAGGTTTCATATTGGGGTACTGATGTTTCTGTTGCACATACATAGAAAACCAAAGATTACTTATATGTCAATGCAAAACATTTTGGTACGTCTTTGACAAGCACTTCTTGTACCCTTACAAGCGCAGAGCCCAGTGTGAAAAAGCTTCTCAGGCATCCAGAGCTCTGACTAAACTGTCAAACAACACGCTACACAACCGACATAAGTCTCTAAATTTTCTAAATAAAGCCTTTTATATGTTTCTAATATTCTCTGAGGTGTTATGATTTGAACAACACAACCACACACAGAGACTTTTCTTTAACTCTGTCACTTTGCTTGACATATTACAGCAATATTCATTTCCTTGTAATTTCGAGCACAAGAGAATGTTCCTGTATTCACCACCAGAGGTCGCCAGTTTTCAGTGCACTCTATCTCAGCAGTGGAACCTTTGATCAGTGACGAGGAAAGGTTGTTTATTGTGGCGGACCAAGATGGCCGCGCTACGGAAGGTAACAAGCTGCCTCCGGCTCCTCAGGTAAGACATTTCCTCCAGTAAAAAGCGTTTGAATGGACAAATATCACATACAAGCTTGTGCGCGTTATCTTAAGTCTTAAAAAAAAAATGTAGCTGTTGACTTTGTTATAGGAAATGATAAAGCTTGTTGTTGTTTTTTACCAACAACCGGAAGTCGTCAGTATACATGTAAAACTTGATTTTCACGACCTAAATTATCATTAATTATTTAGTTTATCAGCACAAGAGAGCGCTTGTCCGCATCCTTAAATACATTTCAAAGCTATCTTCGTAATTTCGTGGTGAGTAAGTTATCTAGTTAACTACCAGTATTACATTAGGTTTCTATACGTCACAGTGCCCTAAGAACTTAAATGAGTTAATTACTGTCTTTAAGTTTAAACTCATTTCTTTGTTTTATTCAGGAGTTCTGCTCGTGTCCTGCTCGGCAACAGGAAACCAGGGAAATGGAAAAGTATTCTGTTCAGCAGCGTTGCCTCATTATCTGTCGGCGGTGGACTGTGTGCGATACCTTTCAGACAGGTGAGTCACCACAGCCTGACAAATACATGCAAAGGCGAGTTTATTATGTCAACATGCAAGACAATTCCAGGTGCTTCACACATGCAGCAGTCGTCTGAAGTATATCATGCACATTATTTCTCCCCTTGGTGTCTCTGGTGCAGGTTGACAACCTCTCCCATGACTCTCTGGTCAAACGAGCAGCATCGCTGGTTACAGACAGTTCAAGCACTTTCCTCTCTCAGGCCACCCTTGCTCTCATAGATGCCATCACAGACTACTCAAAGGTAAGTGTGGAAAACGTGTTCCCACATCCAGAGATAGTCCTAGACTTATAATGAGGCTTATTTAACGACTCACAGTAAACTATGTAGGTGGCAGCATGCGCTTGATTTAAAGAATGTTGTATTACCCATGTTGATGTAAATCTAATTGTATTTGATATTTTATTTGAAAAGGGGCAGTGTATATTAATCAACATTCAGACGGATGTAAATGTACCCGAATTGGCCGACAGGCTAATTTTCATCGGCAGTCCCTTTGCCAGATGTTATTTGGCATCATGGAATTAAATGTAAGATAACATACGTTCATTAGTAAAGGAACAAAACATAGAGTACAGATATATATAATACAACTAATCTCCAATGTGTGAAGACCAGCACTTGTGTTAGCAGGGATTGTTGAGCCGTTACAGAAAGTGAATGTACTTCTGCAAATGTTTTAGTTCAGGAAGACAGACATTTAAAAAAAAAAAAAAAAAAAAAAATGTATATAGAGAAGTTAAAGAAAGTTAAGGTGTGTAGAGACAAACCAATGACAGTTTTTTTCCGTGTGATCTCCGTACAAACTGTAGAGCATGTGTTGGATTTAATCTTGAGTTCACCTTCCGTTGCCACTCAAAGATACAAGAGGAGTATGAGGAGTCATTTGTTGTG
Source organism: Labrus bergylta (assembly GCF_963930695.1). Lineage (NCBI taxonomy): Eukaryota > Metazoa > Chordata > Actinopteri > Labriformes > Labridae > Labrus > Labrus bergylta. The sequence continues at coordinate 22,131,277 of NC_089205.1, forward strand.
GCTCAAAGCGTCAAAAAACAAAACACTCCTCTGGCTCGTAGAGAGTCTACAGTCTAAAGTGCTGTTTCTGTCTTAAGTTTTTCAGCTAAAATTGTCGAAAAAGTGTTCATATGACTTTTTGGTGCTACTTTTAAGCTACAGTTGATCTCAGATTCTAAAATGCAAATTGTGTATGTACGCCCTGTGTTTGCTGACAGGCTGTGCACACACTCATCGCTCTCCAAAGGCGATATTTGGACTCTTTGGGGAAACTGTCTCCAGCAGAAGAGGACACAATCTGGCAGGTGATAATTCGCCAGCGTGCAGAGGTACGTCTTTTCTTTGCCTTTTTTGATAAAACTTCCTGAAAAAGCTGAGCAAAGCATTCAGTGTTCTGTTTATTGATTGCTGGAACATAAACATGACAGCACACCCACTACAACAACAATGTTGTCGGCCTCTTTGAGTCTTACTTTAGTTTTATAACTCTCTCTTCCTGACAGGTTAGTGACAGACAAGATGAATGCAAGCGTTTCGAGTTAACCTGGATCACTGCAGTCAAGCTGTGTGAAACTGCAGCGGAGGCGGCATACACCTCAGGTGTGTAAAAGTGTCTGAGTTGGGTGATTGAATAGTCGGGAAGTGAGGTTTTCTCTTGTCCTGAAAAATACAAGTGTTTCGCTTTGAATTATGTCTCAAAGCTTTGTGTGTTGCTTTCTGTGCTGGTTCCAATTCAGCGGCTGTCAGTGTTGCTCTTTGGACGCTGTGTGGATCATTTGTTGTCATTCAACAGGGCTTTGTGTAGCAAAATGGAGATGATGGACAGGAGGGCCTTCTTAATGACCACACCTAATGTCTGAACTCGAGGTGGTGTTATGTCAACCTTTGAACCTTCTTGAAAAATGTAACCGTGTTTTTGCATGTGTGTGTCTTCAGGAGCCGAACACGCGTCCATCACGGTGAGGACAAACATTCAGGTGGCCCAGACGCAGGTGAATGAGGTACAAAAACTGTCAGCAGATGCAGATAAGAAGCTGGCTGAGACTAAAGTAATGGAGGTTGAAAGGATGGCACAGTATGCTGCCTCCTTACAGAATACTAATGAAGAGGAAGAGGTGCCTGAGGCTTATCTGAGAGAAGACTGAAAAAAACACCCTGTGTTATATTGGGGGGGGAAAAAGTCCTTCTTTTTTGAGTCTGTATTGTGTTCAGCACTAGGATTGATTTGTCTCATGTTATCTGCACATAAACTGCGATACTGAAAAAGTAAATCACCAAATTAGGGGCAACGTCTCCATAATTTAGGAGACATTGTAATAACTATTTATTTCAGTATTGATTATCAACTGATTCCGGTGTGTAGAGGGTGATGTTTTTCTCTTTCATGTCATGTGATTTTGTGACTTTTGCTGCGTCATATTTTTGTGTTGTTTTGTTTTTTGTCAAAAATGATATAATAAAGACAAGACACTCATGTGGAACATACAACTGTTTACATTTTTGTCTTGATTTGAAATCTATAATCTCTCTATTTTTGCTTTTGTTGTTTATTTTTCTTAATGAAATTGGATGTTAAGTTTACTGGAGCGACAAGAGCATCGTGCTGCTTTTTAATGGATTTTATCCAAATGACTTACTGGTGGAAACATTTCAAACTATGTTTCCACTTGTACTGTTTCACAACAAAGAGAAATGTTTCACAACTTCTCTGTTCATGTTTCACATATGAGGTATTGGTGCAACAAAACATCCCTCTGTTGTCACATCTTGGGAAATATTCTGTTTGCTAAAGTGACCATCATCCAGTCATCATGTCGGAAAAACTTGTGAACAATGTTTATTGTACAATTTAAGGAACTAGCTGACAATTATCATGAAGACACCATGCATTTAAATCTTCAAATTCATTTCTCCCTCATTCCCAAGTTACCCTGAGAACATCTCTGAATTGGTGTTGCTTTACATGTTATTTGTGTCTCTCTATTTCACTCAACAACTCGACTTTCACTGCAAATTAGCCATGTCCAGACTGTCCCCTATAGAGCTTTTAGGCCGTTTATCAACTCCCTCCATGTCATCACTTCATCTTCAGTGTCACCTCTTTCCACACTGTCACAGAAAAGGAAACAAACTGGAATACCTCTGATCAGTGTTTAAAAAAAAAACTTGAGTAGTGATGTGTTTTAAATTGGGAAACAATGTCAGTAGAATTGCTTTGCTTTAAGCCTGCATGTTTTTAATGCAATGATACCGGTTTGAGTAACTCTGATTGATGCTAAGGTGTGTGCGGTTGGTCAAACATGAATGATGTGTGATGTGTGCAACAAACCATGTTTATTAGGTGAGGGTGATATAACATTACTCTTTCTATATGTATACTAAAAAGGTTTTTCAAATTGTCCTTCACTTCATAATGGCCTTTGAGGGACCCCTGTTAATTTGCCCGGTGTTAATTATGGAGGAAGAACTCAGCAGTTATCAAATATCTCCCGCTGACGTTTCAAATGTATTTCCTTCCATATTCGCTGACATGAATGTACATAAGGAAAGGATTTCTTCATTTCTGCTATAAACGTTTCTTTTACGTCCAGCAGATGGCGATCTTCATACATCGTAACACTCACTTTTAATTGCTTTAGGTGGCTACCCTGCCTCCACAGCCTCAGCTCTTGTCCAGTGTAAGTATTTTATTTGCGCCATTATCTCTCTCTGTAAAACCTTTTTTTTTAATTGAAGTAGCAATGACCTTCACCATTTCTTTTTTGAATTCGGAGTAGTGCTGCATAACTAGGGGCACCAGATTGTTAGAGAACCCTTGATATTCAGCATGCTCTGGTGCATGTACTTACATTTGCACGTGTAATTGGCTCTTAACCTGTGTTTTCATTTACACCACAGTTTGACATGACGCACTGTTCTGTTACTGCTCCGTTGTTTACGTTCAAGGTCAAAAATACATGCAAGACTGTAACCATATCTACTCATTCAGTGATGTGAGTTTGCTTTGTAACAGGTACGCTGTCTTAATTGCGTTCATGTCTGCCTTCCTAAAGGTCAGCGTGCACTGCAGAGGGTCATTACAGAGGGGGCTCATTATGGGGAAGACCCTCTAAAGTTGCAAACAGGAGTGTGTAGCGTCAGCATTGAGGTGACCTCTCCCTGCTTGTTGGTCAAGCCTTGGCAGGGGATGGGACCATGAGAGTGGCTACAGAGTGTGGGGGGGGGGGTGTTTGAGGTGTGCAAGGACTGGCTCACCAATGTGACTAGTGAGGAATGTTGTGTTTAACAAAGGCTGTTTTCACAGACTGTAAAACCAAATGTCCCAGACAGTCTGTGTGGACGTGCACCCACTGGTCATAGAGGAGGTGGTGCCACAGCCTCGCCTGCCTGGAGGAAAATAATGTAATGCTGCTTACGTATTTTTGCAGCATAAAATCTCAGTAAGGTAACCACAATTAGAAAGGTCATGGGCCATAAATGCTCATAAACTATTTAGTGCCACAGAGGGAGGTTTGAGCATTTATGCAGCATTTATGCAGAACAAGTTATGCCAGTGGTGTGAAACAACCCTTGCTGCAACTATATCAGCCAAATTGGTGATATCATTAACACATTAAATGTTCTGTGGGAGAAAATAAGATGTGATTTATCATCTTATAAACACACAAGCCTCCTCACTGCATTGACTTTACGGTTCCAATGCAAAGTGGCCCAGGAGGGGAGATTGATCGGTGAAAAGGGCAGCACTTTCACCTGGGGATTTATAGCTCTTTGAGGGTATAAATAAACCACCAGAGGGTATAGAGGCAGGGGGTATAGTGTGGTGACACATCATGGGTCATGCTTTAATCACAGTGAAGCTGGGATGTAGCGCTGGAAGAGCGAGCGGGTTACATTTTGCAGGAGATGGGGGCTCCCTGGAGGGTTCACGTCCCCCTGATCAGGACACTAACACAGGCTATGAAGACGTCACTGCAGAGCGAAATGCGTCTCTAAATGAGGGAATCACATTGAAACCAGAATGTGTGCTTATCACCAGTGGGAAAAAAAGATGTTCACACTAAAAATCTGCTGAGGGAGCATGTTCATCAGTTCAGTGCATGATAATAACACTGTGCTGCACACAACGCTGGATTCCTGAATGTGTAAAAAGCTGTAATTATCTCAAAGAGAGGAACAATGAGAGAGTTTCATTACCACTTTGTTTAAGGACAGATGAGTGTTGGTGTGTCTGTGTTGAAAGCCGGTGAAATTTTCTTTTTGACTTTTTCAGAATGAGGAACCAGTGAAGCACTTTAGTTGCATGTGACTGTCCTTGAATAGCAAAGTCTCCTGCGGTTAATATTAACTTTTGCATTCATTTCCTTGTTTTGTTTCCACCACAGTTACAGAGTAGGCTTGTAAGTAAGTAAGTAAGCAGAGTAAGTGGTACAAAAATGTGGAGATGTCTCTTTTGTGGATGTTTATTAACCTATTTCTCCCTAAAAAAACAAGTGCTCATATTTGTATTTTTCCAGATTATCATGTCATTCAAGGAGACATTTACAAGCAAAGAATGCTTAGCTAACCTGTTTTTTCCACATTTGACTGGTTGAATAGGAGTCTGATGGTCATTATGAGTTTATGCAGTAAATAATGTGCATTACTTTTAAATTCTGAACCTCCAGTTGTAAAGATTTATGGCACATGTAACCATTTGCAGGCCTGATTGCCAAATCACCCATGACCAAAGATAAAAAAAAAAAAAAAGAAAAAGACAAATGATCGGTGTCTCCTGAGCAAGACAATGAGTCTTTTATCTCTTCAGCCACTGCTGCGAGGAATATAATCATGCTTAACAAGTAAACAGTTATTTACTGTAAATGGTTTGATTGCCATATAATGTGCATGAAAATACTCATTTCTAAGGGCGCACTGATGGAACAAGGGGATTACCCACCAATCCAAATGTTATTTTTGTTTCACTCTTTAAGAAAGGGGAATAGAGTTCATATGTAAATATCAGTATTTATTTTGTTATCCATGTATGTTCTCTGTTATATACATGGTTAATTTAACCCTTTAGGCCTATAGATCAAAATGTGTCTTCCCTTTTTAGTAAATGGTGTGAGCATTAAAATAAATAGTTGTGTTACCTTGATTCAGCACTTTTCTTGAGAGACTATGTATAATTTGAGTGTAATATGAAAATCAATCAATCACTAAAGGTTTATTTTAGATTTTAATTCAAGGCCTGAATAAGGAGGCCCCCGAATTTAGGCAACAAAGCCAGTGTCAATTTAGGGCCCTTATCGTGTCAGTGAATGTTGTGCATTAGATTTGCAAACAGTATTAACAATGCTAATGCTTAATACATTAGATTAGCAAGAACGAATTGCCACATGGTGAACCTGGACACTGCAGGCCCCCTGAGGTTTTGGGGCCCAAGAGCAGCTGCTTGTCTCCCCCCTCAAATATTTTTTAAGAACTTAAGTCTGCTCCTACTGCCCTTCAAATACTTGCTTTACTATGGATTGCTACTGTTATTTTATTCACAGTTACTAATGATGGAACAACTTTTGAATGGAATGAAGCTATATTTAACACCCTTTTGTTCAGTATGTCCATTCAGCTACATACTTCTATTTTGCCTCAGGTCAGAGGGAAATACTTAAATGTACATTTTTTGCACTAGACTTATTTGACAACTATAGGTTCTCAAGCCTACTGGTTGCATTTTAAAGCATTTTATAGACTCACCAGCGCCATAGCAAAATATAGGCTTATACACATAAATACCTCATATGAAAGTTTTACTACATAATCAATTACTTCAATGCAGGACTTTTCATTGCAACAGGGTATTTATACTGTTTGATGTTGCTACTTTTTATTAAGGTACAAGATTCTAGATACACCACTGACTATTACTGTAGCCTACTTCTAAGACCTAGCCGACTACGACTACTTTTTTTTAATGTTTTATTTTAATGTTTATTTTCTTTCCTCTGTCATGATGCTTTTGATGTCTAGTGTGAAGCACTTTGAATTGCCTTGCTGTTGAAATGTGCTGTATAAATAAACTTGCCTTGCCTTACTACGAGTATGGAGGACTAAAAGTGACAAAATGAAATATATAAATATATAATTAGTCAAATCATTAAATGTGTCATCAATTATTTAATATTGGAAATAAATCAACAAATATATAAATAAATATATAATTACTTAATTAATTAAATGCATGGGTTATTAAATAATTAAATAATTGTTTAAATGTGTCATTATTTAAAATTGGTAATATATAAATAAATAATTTATGAAATACATAAATAATTAAATAAATGTTTAAATAATAATTTAAAATGTTCATTCATTCTATGTAAAAACACATCTATTTATTCCACTATTTATTTAATTATTTCATGTTTCCTGCTCCAGCAGTGCATCATGAAACACTTTTATCTGTCATCCTGTCCCATCAAACTCAGTGGGCGGGATTAACGCTGATAAATTATATGATAAATTATATATTTATATGTTTCATTTTGGCACTTTTAGTCCTCCACATACGAGACCTAATTCAAGTGAATGTATCCTGGTTAATACCAGTGACAGTGATAAAGGTCTCAAAGACCTATGTTTTCAAGTTCTTATTTAAGTTGGTTTTAGAATGTTGAAATTGTTAGACAGGATTTAATATGATAAGCAAAAGTATGACACTATTTAGTAGGCTGCTGTGTGAAGGAATACTAATGCAACTAGGCCACACAAACCAATACGACCGAGTTAATTACAACAACAAAAATCTGTAACGATATCACTGTAACTTATTACATCTCAGAAGTGTCCCATGTTAAAGTTCCAACAAATCAAATCAAATGATGATTGTGACCGGGTGTGTGCGTGCGTGCGTGCGTGCGTGCGTGCGTGCGTAGGCTGCGTGAGTTGCACTTTGTTGTCCTGCAGGAGTGGTACAGCCCACGCGGATCGGTCGCTATGGAGAGCAGCTCTCCAGGAGCGCGAGCCAGCCAGCACAGCCGCAGAGAGAGAGCAGCGACGAGCGAGGAGGACGGGAGTGCCACAGCGCACTAAACAGGCAGGAATCATGGAGAAAAGACCGAGTTTGCCATCAAACGGACTGCGACTTTTAACATCTCTTCTCACCTTATATGGACTTACCTGTGAGTTAACGGTTTCTTTGTCATTTGGGGAGGGTGGGGGGAGGTCGTGTTACTTTTTGAGGCTACTGAAAGAAGTTGCGGCGGAGCAGCCCGCGGTCTTTTTTTTTTTTTAACCACAAGTCACTGATTCAAAACGGAGGAGAAAAACCGGCTAGTGCTCGTTTTGTGTCCCGTTAGAAACCAGCTAGCGTTATTTAAGCTAACGGTACACATTTGTGAGCTGTTTTTTTTTTTTCCACATTACGTCTTTTGAAAAGTAGCCACTGGCGTCAGTTCACCGTTAGCTAAACCTCATTGTATACAACTTCTCTAACGCCCCCCCTACAGTAATATATGTTAACTTGTTGTTAATTACACCATGGTAACATAGTTAGATTGCTGCAGACTAAAAGACTCCACTCGTGACAGGAGAAAAACTTTAAACACACAGCACTGATTTGGTGGCACATTTTCGAGCTAACCTTTTTCTTCCAGTGTGTCACATCATGACATAGCTTTCATTACCTTTTGGGAGTGTAGGGGAATTACAGACTGGTTTCTCTCTGTCTCTCTCATATGGCTGGAAACTCATTGTGGAGCAGCAGTAGTGGTATTTGGTGTACCAAAATAGAGAACGAAATTGAGTATTCTGGGTGCCACTTGTGTTGAGTGAAGAGGAGCGCCTTTGTGGAAAAAAGTTTACCAAGCTGTTGGGATGCAGATTGAGGTGGGTGGGTGGGGGGACGATAAACGTTATGTGATACAGGAGAGGAGAGGCTGCTCCGCTGTGGGGCGTGAGAGGTGGCAGGGGAAATGAAGACATATTTCAAGGGAGGCACTGCAGTCGCACAGTCTATGGAAGTATTGACCTGCAGTTGGGCTGCATGCCAGAACACAGCCAGAAGAGAGAGAGAGAGAGAGAGAGAGAGAGAGAGAGAGAGAGAGAGAGAGAGAGCACCTTTCAGTCACTGTACTGTCCCGAGAAGTGCAGCTGGAGGGTTCTGCTAGGATCATCACACATGACACTCCTGCCAAAACAAAAGAGACAAACACTGATGGATGCTACTGCCGAGGAATGCATCAGTTGTTTTTGTTTTTCAAGTAAAATAAAATATTAACTTAGATATGCTGTGGTAGAAATTTCCCAAAGAGCTCCATAAAACATTCCCTGCATGAATACCTGCAATGAGTGACATACCCCTCGTATGAACGTCACAACACTACATCTTAAAAAAAAAACAGACCTTACAGACCCGTACCTTAAGTATGGGTCTGCAATTATTGAACCTTTTTTAATAAATTGTTTTGTCAAACCAACAGTCCAAAACATTAAGATATTCAACTAACATTGATTTATTTCATCATTAAATGGTTGCCAATTTAGATTCCATTGACTTATCCAGCAACTTTTGAACAATTTTAGTGTGTAGTATAGGAAGAACAGTAAACAGGACTTGATAATATCTGTGCAAATATTCTATTCATATTATAAGCGCACAACTAAACCAGATTTCCTTGTTAAGCATAACAAAAACTAGTTGTTGATGAATTTTGAACAAGATGTTCAGAGTGTAAAACTTTATTTAAAATATTCTTGGTGTTAATTCATTGACAAACTGTGGAACGAAGAGTAATATTCCCATTCACAACTTTTACATAAAAAAAAAATCAGTTCATGGATGTTAATCAGTGCAAGCTTTTTTATGATAATGAGTGTGATAAAGTAGCAGTGGCTGATATATCAGCCTAGCAGATTAATCTGTCAAGCTTTAGTCGGTAGCCTCCCCAAACACTTGCAACACATGCTTTTACAGAGTCCTCTTCATACCATTCCTTTTCTGTGTCTACCAACTAAAAGACTAGTTCATAAATCATAACAGGGATCTGATAAACAAGGTGCTGTTGCAAACTAAGCTGATTAGCCTAGGAAAGTGTGCTGTTTGGTGCCATGTGTGTGCACGTATTTCAGTCTGTCTGACTGGTTGTCTTGACAGCCAAATTAGCTGATGATTAACACAGAGGACAAACTAGCTAGTGAAAGGTTAGGTTTGGTGTCGTGTTTGGAAGAGAAATGCTTGCAGGTTTCTGACTCTCCATAACATATGGTTAGAGCCCATGTGGCCAAGCCTACTGTTGTGTGTTTTAGCAGATCACAAGTGTGCAGGGGGGAGGACTTTGTGACAAAAACAGGGTTGATGCCAGCTTCCTTCACTGTAATTTTCAGATTCCCTGTTTTGTAGACAGGGCTGTGAGGAGGGGATTCATTCAAGGCGTGTCTACAGGCAGTGAGGTTTGTAATTGAAGACCATAGTTTTGAGGTTTCTTCTCTTGGGGCTGCATGATTCATAATCTAAATAAATAAAGTAATGGAGCCACCTAAATTACAGACCCAAAACAGAAATAGATTTGAAGGAGTGTACTGACTGCGCAGATTTGGATCTTGTAAAGGTTCATGCGTGTGAGTGGTTATTAATTGACAGCAAGATGTAGCTAAGATGTTTGTCATGGTAATTTTTTATTCAAATAGCACAGGGCAGACAAGGTCAAAATAGTTTTTTTTTTTACCTTTTGTTTTGTTAAAAGTCTTAATTCTATGTCTAACAGTCTGGCTTTTCTGGAAAATTTGTCAAGGACAGAAATGTTCTGTAACAACATACTTAAATTAATGTACTTGATACTTTCACTGTTTTCCAAAATAATTTCCAAATGTTGATTTAACTATGGCCAAGTAAAGTCCTTGTCATTCACAGACAAAAATGTCCCTTAATGCCAACATTTGCCAGTGTTTGCTGCAATCATCTACAGTGGTAATATGCTATTGGATTTATATACAAGAAAGGGTTTTTAAAGTAGCTTTTGGAGCACATCTGTGGGTCTCAGCTGTAGCATTCATTTGATCCTCTCATTGAATCTTAAATCTCAGTTGTGAAGCAGCAGGCAGAAAACTCCTAATCACATTAAATGCATGCAGTGTTTTCTTTTTGAAGGAAGGCCATCAGCAGATGAGTTGGCTGCTTTATTGTGGGACACGGAGGCTGTGTGTGTGGGGTTCAGGGAGCAGCCTGTGGTCACCAGCCTCTGTTGACTCCACCCTTTGCTTCCTCTCCCCCGACAGATGTGACTGACTGTCAGAGGCTTTGTGTGGCAAGCTGTTCCCTTGTGGTCTATTAGTAAATTCAGAGCTCTAACCCCCAGTTTTAGCTCATCCTTGGACTTGATTACTCTCAGCCCTCTACTTTTATTCAACCATGGGGCTGCCTGCAGTAACCTGCTCAAACAAATTTAACCCTAACTAAGAAGTATTCTTGTACTTTTTAAAAGAGGCTACAAAGAAATCCCAGTTAAAATTCCAGTTAAAATTACTTAAAACATGCACTGTAAAATCTTTGTTCTTATTTTTAAAAAACAATTAATTAAAAAACAGAGCCAACAGTGAATTGATTCTACTAACTAGGCAAATGCCAATATGAACATTTAATGTCAAGATAATCCAGTGACTCACAATAATATTCAGTCATCTTTTTCTTTTTGAAAAACTGGAAAACTGCTCAAAAGGAATTGCCAAGATTTTTTTGTCCTGCAATATTTTTAAGAAAAAAAATGCACAACAGATGAGATGTTTTTTTAATAATAAGAGCTAAACAAAAATCACTCTTAAATAATGTCCCCCTGCTGGCTAAAATTAAGGGTCAGAAAATTAAAATTGTATCAATATGCATTAGCAAGCTGAAGTCTTTTTCCAAAAGTCACTTGTGAGAACATTCATGATCTTCCACAATGTGAAAAGTCTTTATTATAAACTTTTCTTGAGTGTATTTATTATGAGATATGAGAAGTCCTACATCATCTCACCTTATTGGTTCTAAGTATTAAGGCCCTGACACATTAAGGAGTTCGTCGGCCGTCGGTCCTAGTTGGACCGTGTGTGAGCGGCTCGCCCTAGTTTTTGCGGTGTGTCTGGCTCCGTCGCTACCCGTCTGTTTTTTTTGGCTGAATCGACATGTTGAATCTGCGTCCATGGTCAGTGAGAGAAATCTTTCTGATTGGCTGTTCTGAGGTTTCCTTTTATCTCCAGCTATCGACATAGGTCCGGGAAAGCCCCTGAGCATGCCGCTGTAGTATCCATGCTTTCATCCATTAGTGCGGTGTCTCCTTATTTGTCGCCTCCGCGTCTGCCTCTTCTTTTCTTTTTCCACTAAGACCAAGCTTAAAACGCCAGTGCCATTTTCAACCCTTATATCAGACATTATTTTCGATTAGTAGGCTAACTATAATACGAGAGGTTCGCGACAGTGATGTGAAAATGGCCTTTTCATATCATAACAACAGCCTACCACTAGGCATGGAGAGTTATTTCCCCTCACGCATGGGCAGAACATACGTGGTGGTTGGCCGTCGGCTGTAGTCTTTGCGGTGCGTTCTCGTGCAACTTTTTGGCCAAGACAAGCAGCGGTTTTAGGCGACGCCACAGGCGGGCTTCGCCGCCACTAATTCTCTGCCGTCTGCTTGTGATGTTAGGGCCTTTAAGGAGCCATACTCATTGGTGACAACATTGGGTGACATCACTGTTTCTGTTGCCTCAGAAGCCTAGATTAGCTTTAGAGATTTGCATCTTTGTAGAAATTAAGGGCTTGGATTTTAGTGCCAAATACAGGACAGGGAGGGTGGAAAGCACTGAGAGGCAGACTAACTAATTGTCAAAAGTAGACTTCCATTTAATTCACGATAAGGACACAAATATAGAATCACGCCAGCTTCAATCTTTAACCCAGTCGTCTGGTTTTCAAGGCCAATCACAGTGCTTTGGTTGCATTGATAATTTTGTACTTCCTACCAAGGCGTACTCTGGGAGTTACCAGTCATTAGGACCACAGTTCATTGGAAATTAGCCACTGAAAACAGCAAGGAGAAGGGGAAACATGCAGAAAATAAATGGAAAATAATAATATTGGGATAACTTTTTTTTACTGCATGTTAGCTCACATGTCTTGTCTACTGATTCAATCTTGGATAGACAGGAATTGACTGTTTAATCACTGAGTCATAGGAAACTGCAATGTAAAAATGGCTTCCAGATATTTCCATGGTTAATTACCTACTGTGAATGAACAGAGGGAGACCTTTAAAACCTTTTTTGCCCACTGTTTTCAGGAGTCAGGGTTTTCCCCTGAAACAACAGATCACAGTATGTGACTGAGGCTGGGGTCATTTGGATACACTGTGCTTCACAGCTCATACTTAAGAGGTATACATGCAGGATGTGCACAGTCAGCAGCTGAATCCCCCAGGAAAGGAGTGCCGGGGTTATGGGAAACAGGTGTGGCTGCTGTTCACCACTCACTCTTGTTTCATTCAGCTGTCAGGTGGCTATGATGTTTGGGATGAGCACACAGTCGGTTATATACACTGACACACCCACTACCACCCAAGTGGGAGATTATTAACACCCACCAGTCAAATACTGAGTAGTGCTGATTGTAGCGAGGAAGCTTTCAGTGCCGTTGCCCTGTTTGCTTGTACACAAGGAATAGTTAAACAGTACTGTAGCTAACGGAAGGAATCTTTTGTGTTTCCGCCAATGTTTTCATCACACCTGGAGCCTAGATCAGGCCTAGATTACATTTACCTACATCTAGCATTTATCTTGTGTTCAGACTGTAATAGGTGGGAAAAGGAAAATGGACATTTACCTCAAATTACTTTGATAATTGCAGATAAGTCAGTTCCAATTATTGCTTTTGTTTTAAGTCCTCACTATGTGCATTAGTTGTGTGTTATCAAAAATGCATGGATTTCCATGAAATACTACTACATTTAACTGTGAAAACATAAAAAGTATTTGAAATCATTTCAGAGAATGATAATTTCAGAGAAAGAACATTCACGTAATCACTTTTTCTTTGGCAGAAATGTATAAACAACATTGGATATCACCTATCAGTATGTTGTAGGACCCACTCTGTCCACATTAGGTGTGAAATAATATCAGACACCCAAACCGAGGGAAATAAAGAACCGTCCCCTACCTTAAAGGTTCCTTATTTGGCTCACTGAGCAGCCCCGGTCCTGGATGCAGATATGTTGCAGTAATGGGTTGCAGAGGATTTTGCACAAAAATAACCCTGCTGGTATTCAGCCAAATTGATTTGTATTCCCCTGGCATCCCTGCTATATACCTCAATGTCCACATTACCCTTTTATACTTAAGTTTCCTGATTTTGTTTTAGTGGCTTCATTCCTTTTCAAAAATTTTTGAATTGAATTGCTGAACACATCTCACTTGTTTAATGTAGGCTTCAGCCAAAAAGAGAACCAGCCTACTGTTTTTTTAATCTACAATTAATGAGTACCTTTTTTTTCAATTGCTAAGCGTCTCTGTCACACAGGGGACAAGTCATAGAATACTGCTGCTGACGAATTGTTAAATGTGGTCGTTTTTTGCCTCTACTTGGATTGCAAAAGGAACATAACAAAACATGTGGCCACTTCTATTTCAGGCTTAAAAACAATGTTACAATATCAGCTATCACAAAGATTGCATTACATTTTAAGGGGAGGGTATCACAGTCTAAATATGTTTACTCTTCAACCCCCTTTAGATGGAACATAAATGGGGTACCTCTGCCCTATTTACCCTAAATATTTACCTTTTACATTCAAGTAGGCTTCATATCATGGGAACAGTATGTCAAATCAGTCATGTAACCTGAGTTGCTGAAAATGTACACTTGGATGTTGTCTTACTGATCTTTTTTAGCAGACTGTGTCTCAATGGACTAGTAGGAGGCGGAGTGTGTATTACATTGCAAAGAGGGGTGTTGTCAATATTCAATTTCAAATTAAGTCTAGACTTAACTGTACAGGATGTTGGCTCAATAGTATGTCAAACTAAAGGGAGCAGTAGGATATGTTTTCTGTTGCATGTTACTGCTATAGATGTGATTTAGTCAGCTGTGATTTTTTACAAAACGTCTCAAGTGACCTAGGCACCTAAGTCTCCTTGTTCTCACTGTTCAAAGTGGGTGGTGGAGTAAATCAAGAGTATGTCAGCACTTTAATCTGTTGCAGGAACATGGTGAGAGTATAATGTGCTGGGAAAAGTGGTTGTTGTGCTGGGAAAATGAACTCCCTTTGACCAGGATAATGCTGCTGAAATGCCACACTGACCAAACTACTAACTGTTTTTATTGACCTCTGGATACAAGCAAAACAGAGGCAGCTTTTCAGTGGATTGCTTTACCTCCTTCACTGTTGTTTAGAGGGGATTGTCGACATTTGCAGTGATGCTAATTGCTTGAGAATTCCCAAAGATGCTTTCTGCATCCATAATATTGCTATATAGTAAATGTTCCATATAACTAAAATAGAGGATTAAACAAATGTTTCTGAGTAGGAAAAAGGAGGAAAAATCCAGCTAAATTATACATTGAATAAACACTAACAAATAATTATTGACTATGCCCCCTGTTTCTAATTTTGCTATAAAAAAGTATATTAAATTTTGCAAATAATCCCATTTAACTCCTAGGCCCCATTAGAGGACACAAATAAGATGAGATGCTTGCTGGGTATTTTAGACAAAGCCTGGATATTTAAACATTACATGAACCAATAAAATGCACTGTAATTGTGCTCAAATAGCTAATTTTTGACTTAGGTATTTGCTTGAAGTCTGTCATGCATCAGACTACATGTTACATAATGCATTACAATTATGTATTGAAATAGCATTCTAAGCTCCATTTCTGTTGAACCAAAACAGATGACAGACCTCTGCACATTCACAGATAATATAGTCCAGTGTGTGTTGTCTGTGTGTGACAGTCATTGACTTCATGTACTGTAGATCTCTTGCAAAAACCCAAGAACTACATGTTGTTGCTGATTATTTGCAGAAACAGGCCTCTTACAAAAAGTCTAAAATTGTACAATGATGGGAATCATTTTAAAGGAAAACAATCTAACTCCTCTGGGGTCTCTGTGGCATGTGGGAAACTATGTTTCCATTATGTTGGATGGGCCTAATGAAAGTACAGTAGCCCATTTACAGTCAGTCGAGTGCAGTGGAGTCTGTGATTAGTACATGAGAACACATTCTCTTTTCTCTGCAAAGCTCAACATAACACAACCCAACATGGATTTATTTCTGAGTGAATGAAAAAGGAACAGATTTATTTTAAATAACATTATTTTTCTAACAATAGTGACTTATACATGTAGGGAAACTGGTCAAAGACAATGTATAATTCTTTATTGGGGGGCTCTTGAGTGTGAACAGTGGTATTGCATGGGTGTGTGGTTAATTTTGTTTAGAAGGTAGAGTCAGTAGCAATGTATTTACAGCTTGTAAACATAACAGCAACATTCAAATTGGGCCCCTCCTCCTGGGCTCATCACCACAGTGCACATCCAGTCCAGGTTTAACGTATAACGCTTACTACCTATAGACTCTGCAAGCTACCTGAGGATATTACATTGTTCAAAGTTCACCCTCGTTTTGGAAAGAAGGTTATCCACCTGAACGTTTCACCTCGCTATGGTTATATTTTCTCTTCTTTGCGGCTATGACAGCATCTGAAATATCTGCCGACCACCGGTTTGAAAGGCGTCCAATTCCGGACTGTATCAACTCCTAAACTAAACTGTGTGTTGTCACTGACTAGGGGAAACGCATCCACTCCCCACCCAGAAATGTCTCAAGTCAACCTAAACTCTTTCAAAATTAGCATTGTTGAGGAGACTACTAACAGCAAAATGTATTTTTCTAGACACCCTACGTTTTGAAAGCATTATTCTATGGGACATGTTGGTAGTGTCTTTGCAACAAGGATGATGAAACTGGAGTGTGTGGGAATTTTCACAGATGCCAGTTTTTAATAAACATACAACAACATTTCTAGGCTAATGTTGAGGATTGGTCCTCTAATTTCCACAACTGAAGACTGTCTATGCTGTCTTTCTTTTACTTGATTGAACATTTAAGTGGATGCTGTAAATAATTTACGAAAATACATTAAATGGAAAAACATCACTGATGGATGCTTCAATTGTCTTTGCATGATGCCTGGCTCATTGTTTTAAAGTAAATGACTTAACATACATAAGCTGTCAAATTCTAGTGAAGATAAACATTTTTTGAGAACAACCAGCTGTAAA
Source organism: Labrus bergylta (assembly GCF_963930695.1). Lineage (NCBI taxonomy): Eukaryota > Metazoa > Chordata > Actinopteri > Labriformes > Labridae > Labrus > Labrus bergylta. The sequence continues at coordinate 22,147,554 of NC_089205.1, forward strand.
GTAAAAGCACAGGAGCAGAAGGATGCACTCAATGAGCTTGCAGACGCTGACATGAACAACATTTCTACCCCAGTGAAGTTTTCAGCGCTACTGTGTAGTGATGTTGAGTGTAGTGTAGTCTCTATTAGCATCAACATGTCAGGGATGTTGCACACTTTAGCTCTAATTGAAAAAGAGTCCCTCTGTAACCTCTCTAATTAAATAGAAACCTCAATAATTGAGTTGCTTATTTGCACCTGAGATTGAAACATTGTGTCAACAACCTTTCCTTTCCTCGGTAACTCTTCAGTTGCCCTTTGTCTTTCAAAAATGTACATATTGTTGGAGATTAACTACCTGCATGGAAGAATAACATTGCTGCCCACGTCTGGGTCCACACTATTGTGTTCAAACACTGACATACCACAAACCCCCACAACAAACTAACAAATCCCACACAATGATCCAGGATGCTGTAGGAGTGTTTGTGTTGCTTTGATACACAGTGGCAGACATTGTCCTTCACAAGTTCCACAGCATAAGTCGACTAGGATGAGAGGTTGTAACCTATCCCGGCACTTTGTATGTCAACACTATTGATCCTATTCTTTAAAGCATGGATCTTTAATCAAATTTGACCTGGATGAGAAGGGCAATCAAGTCCACATTGTTAAGTGGGAGCAATGAGAAAAAGGTTTTCGAGGGGACAGTGACAAGTGAAAGAGGCCTGACTGCTCCTTTTTTTAAAGGCCTGTCAGCCTGTGTTTGTCTCCACCATGAATTAGCCCACTGAAAAAGCCTCACGCCCTCACAGGATACAATGCTAGGAAGGAAGGGGGTTAGTTGAGCTGGTGTTGAGACTCATGTTTTTTTCACTCTGCACAAATATTTCTTACGATAAAGACATGCCATAAAACAGGCAATGCAGCACTTGGCCTACCCTGTCTGAAACTGATGGCTGAGTTATAGGCCTCACAAAAATAAAGCAAAGCTCTTGGTGTTTGTGTCAGGCGTATAGGCATTGTCTGCTTTTTTTTCCCGTGGTCACCTCTTTAAAGAGGAACAATACCAAACAAATGGCTCCACATTGCCTATTGACTTCTTTGAGCGAGCAGTGGTTAAAGGCACAGACATTCAGACAATGCACGCCCCACTTGAAGATTTTTTAAACAATTCCTTAGTGCTGGACAAATTATTTTAGTATTAAACGAATGTCTATCTATGGTTGCTTGGTTTAAACAAATCATGAGGATTTCATTAGTGAATTTAGTCGCTATTGGATGACTTTTTCATGGCTGACAGTCATACGGGAATTGATAGTCTTAGATTGATTCTGAAACTGTTTTGTGTGAGGTTGGCATATTCCCAAAGCGGTTTTCAGATGCATGTTAAGGCACATTTTTGAAACCTGACCTTGAGAATCAGATGGAAGTTTAATAGTCAGCTAATGTTGCCATTGGCTAATACCAGGCTAAGAGGCTTTAGTGCTTGGTAGGAGCATGAATTACTACGCTCATTAAACAGTAATGAAACACTGCCCTTCAGCCTGTGTCCACTACCTCCTACACACACTTAGAAATTACCAGAGCAGGAAAAAACGGTGAAGACAGGCAAGTCCTGGTGCAGCACAGGTTGCTTGCTATCCCAGTTTTGGAAACTTTTTTTCAACTGACATTAATACTTCAAATTAACAGTTAGAAAATTTCTGCACTGAATAACTCTTCAAAAAGAATCATACAGGGGCACTGTTATAGCTCAATTGGTGAAGCAGACATCCCATTTACAGATGCTACAGTCCTCGTTGCACTGGTTGCAGATTTGATTCCCGATCCTGAAGCTGTTTGGTGCATGTCAGCATCCACTCTCTCTCCCAACATTCCCTGTCCCCCTACAGCTTGCCTATCTTCATAAAGACAAAAGCCCAAAAAATAATCTTAAAAAAAAGAGCCATTATGGTTCAATGCCCATTTGGTTTAAGTTTTCTATAGGGTTGTACTTGTCATAATCTCAAAAACTAACATCACTAAATTAACAGATGGTTCTCAGATGACACTGCAAGACCTTACAAACAAAGGTTGGAGATAAAACAAAGTTAAACAGAATAACTGTGAGTCAGTCTGTCAATTGAAAACATCCATAGTTTGCAGACCAACTTCCTGATTCAACTGCTTTTACTATAACTGTTGTTTCCAATATAATGAGGGACTATCACCAATATATTTTAAATCTCCAAATAATCTGTTGTGGCAAGTTTATAACCTGTCGGGGCAGGTTGCTGCACTTTTTTTGATCCAAGTTGACAAAAATTCCAAATGTCTGCAGTAAAGTCAAAACAGAAAAGGAAGTGTGTTATCATTAACAAATACGGCAAATGTGTAAGATAAGGACCATAAATTACCCCTTGACTAAACAACTGCTAAAGCGAATGGGCGGCTAACAGAGATGCCATGTTGTAACTGCAGACAAGACTTCCTGTATCTGTAGTTCATACTGTACATGTGTTTGTTATGGTAATGTCCGTCTATTGACCTGGTTCAGCTGCAAACTTGGTGGTCTTATCCAGTCAGACTGTCATTGCCTGTCATGTACTTGATTGACCAAGCCTTGTTTCTTTTGTATGGTCCTTCATAGTTCACACAATAGTTCAACTATTTTCTTCTGTCAGTCTTCACTCCTGTACTTCATCTCAATAACTGCTCTGTATCTGTCTGTGTCCTTATTTCCTCTCCGTACTGTATTCATTTCCGAACGCTGAGCACTCACAGTTTCCTCTTGCTTTTGTCCCAAACCACACTCCCCTTCTGCACAGATCTCATGTCTGCATTCTTCTCCTGTGAGGTCTTCAGATCAGTCCCTCATGAGTGCTGTTTGACATGATAATCTATGCATGGAGTTTGTCTACATGAACATGACATATTGTCTATTTTTCTGCTGTTCATGAATGTTTCTGGCCTTGGATATCTTCTGTCTCACATGCTCTTGACATGCACTGCAGGCTTTGTTGCAAGGATCATGAGCCAGGAGACAGCCTCCTCTGCAGAGGTCGGGGCTGAAGCTGGGTCAGGTCTTAGTAGGTGGAGATTTTGGCTCATCAAGTGGCCGACGTGGAATGTTTGAGCCGGTTGCCAGGCAAACAGGAAGGTTTTGATTTAGCATTGCGTCTCTCGAGCAGCTTGTCGCAATTAGTGATGTCAGGAGGGAAAGAAACAAATATGAAGCATTTCTTCAAAGCACAAGCATATCCTTCCCATGAGTTCATTCTTTCCATGGTTTTCTCAGGGAAAAGAGGGCAAAAGTGCAGCCGACTTCTCTTCGGTCAAATTAAGGTTTTGCAGGTCAGGGTTCTTTCTGTTCTGTGGTGCAATGTGTCACACTGAGTTGACTTAATGGGTCACAAATCATCAAAACAATGTCATAGCATAAAAATGTGCAACAAAATAATGCTTTATGTGCAAGCTTCGAAAGTCTGCACCTTGTTCCTTTACTGGATGAGATGGATAGCCACTAAATGAAACTTTTTAGAGCTCTGAGCTGTGCCTCAGCTCTGCAGCACTAAAAAGTCATGACAACTTTGTTTAACGCACTGCTTACGTTTTATTTGCCTGCAGTATTTTAGATAATTTTTCGTTGTGCTCTAGTTTGCAAGCCTTGGCCCTGTCCTTCATGCTAACAGTGCCAAGTTTTCCCGCTCTCCTCCTGGCTGTAGGTATCCCATGCAGAGGCCATCTGTCTCTCCTCCCCTAATGGTAAGGGTGGAGTCCTCTTCAGGCACTTCCCCCCTTTCTCTCACTCCTTCCCTACTTACTCCCAAATGCTCACTGTAAAACAAACAGAACATAGCATGGATGGAGTCTTGTTTCTTTGTATGCTTTGACAGGCCTGAAAGCTGACACATTGAGATAGACAAACTACGTACGGTAGCAGTCGGGGTGTCGTTTCAGGTAGCCGTAGTATGTGGGGCATGTTAGGGAGAGGGGTGCTCTGAGACACGTGTCTGCATGCATCAACTCAATGTCACGCATGCCAAGCATGTTGGTTTACTACTAAGACAACAGGTCCTGCAGGAGTTTTTTTTTTCAGTTTTCTCGTGCCACTGATATTATATTCTTACTGTTAACTTCTTTTCATATAAGTATAATTTTTATTCTTTCTTTTTTTAATCATGCAAAACCACCAAGTTTCCCAATTAAGGTGGCAACAAACAGCTGTTGTGTCAGCTCAGATGACCATGGAGTGGAGAATGCAAACCCCACACGGCTCTGACCCTGATTCTCCCCCACACCAGTGCACCCAGAGGACTGTGGCAAGCGCAATGCAAACAACACATGCACTGCAGAGCACATTAAAGCAGCACTATGAGTTTTTATTTTTAGACCAGCCATGATTCAGAGGTGGAAAAGAGATGTAAAAGGATCCCCTAATGATCTTGGAGAATGGGAATAATATTACAAAAATACTTTTCTAAATATTTTTTTTAAATAAATGACAAAAAAGACAGGCGGAGTTAAATACTGAAGGTGAAAAGGTTAAACACCTAAACACAGTGCAGAACTTTTCTGGATTTGTTACAAAGTGAATGGCAGGAAACACAAGGAAAATATTTTGAATATGTGGGTCAGCAGAGAAAAAAAACAAACAGGAAAACCCAAGTGTTATAGCACAGCATGAAACTGCACAACACGATGCAACATACATTTAGGACTCCACAGCCATTCAAACAAAACGCCTGAGTCTTACGCACATGGTCAGACTCATATTCCTTATTTTGGAAGAGAGAAACTCTATGTGTGTGTATAATCACTGAAATTACAGGGGACGTAATGGAGCACAGGGAGCCTCAGCCTCCTTTGGCTTTATTCCTCACAAACCAAGATAGCATTGCTGTGGTTTACCACTCACATTCATGCCAGAGACTCAAAATACCAGCCAGTGGACCACTTTTATAAGCTTTACTCCATACACATCCGAGACTACGTACAAAGTGGAAATTTATGGCTCCCAAATTTAACTGACTTGACAGCAAAAACTGACATGTACGGTTTCAATGTTTTGAATGAAATCAACTTTTTACATTTTATCTCTAAAAGCAACATTTTAATACAGCGTAATGTGGAAACTGCTCTATAATTCACGTTTGAAATTATACAGGCGTTTAATATTGTGAAAGCATACATACTTCTATCAATGACTCATTTGTGCAACTGTGCTCACAAGAAAACTGAGACTAGCATGTGTTTCTTTCCATTCAGAGCTGTAGCCATAACCTGTAATTTAGGATTTATTTCAGGTTAGTTTTTCAACATTCTGCATTCATTCCAAGTGAGTTGGTTGTTTTTGTTTTTCAGTGCAATAGTGTAACTATCAACTGTGACAGGGAGATATCTGTTCATTCAGCTTGGTCATCACAAACGGCACAGCTACGTCTTCAGCAGCTACAACCATAGAATTTTTAAAGAAGTTCTCAAAGTTTAATTGTGTGAACTTTTAAGACCACAATAACACCATTCAAATGCCACTTTATGCCAAGGACAAATGCTCTGCTGTTTTCCTGGCTGCTAAAATCTCCTATGTAGAATATTTTTCCCTCTTCCCTTGAGCACTTCTGTTATTATGAATGGATAAGCAACATTTTCTTTCTCATTTGCTATTCAGATACATTTGTTTGTTTGTCATGTACATATTTGCCACAAGTTGATGTTTTTTCTATGTGTGTCTTTATTTGGACTTTTTTATGTTCTCGAGTGTGTATTGTTTCTAAATTCCTGCCCATTGCTCGAAATGGCAGTGTTTTTTTTGCCCTTGTTGGCCACTGTATGTTAGTGTTTAAAACCTGAATACATGCTGCCTCAGTGTAAAGTAACTCACACACACAAAAATGTGAACTTCAAGTCAAATTAGGGGCCTCATAAAAAGAGGGAATAAAACCATCAAATTGCTCATTTTGTTTCATCTCCTTCCAGAGCTTTTTCTTTCTTTCCTGCTTAAAAGGTGATCTTATGATTAGCAAGAGGGACAGTCTGAGTGTCCTGTGGTGAAAGTGTGTTGCTTATTAACAGGCAGAGCAAAGCACTCTGATTAACCCACATGAAGTCTGGTCTATTTTATTATCCCCAGCAAGAACACATTTGGGAAACAAAGATGGCTGTTAATGAGACATTGGGAAGACTAGTGAAGATGATGATGAGAGAGGAATGAATGCCTTATACAGTGAACTACTACCTTAGAAGCTAATCAAGACATTAAAAACAAAGTTATTGTTGGTTTATTATGGTTTCAATTGATCATCAAAGCATGTTGACCTTAAGGACACACTTTTTATTTGCATGAGATTTTACCTGCTTGTGGCAGTTGCATTACATGATGTACATGTATGTGTATGATAATGTTCTGTTCCCTGGTGGTTCATTGGTAATCAGTACTACAGAAAAACTACAAACTCCTCCTCATCACAATTTGTGGAAAAGCACTTCCTGGCTGCAGTACTTTGAATTCTTATCTGACAATTGCACATCTTCTGTGATGTTAAGCTGCCAGAATAGATGAAGATAATCTCATTGTTTGACTATTTTCATGCACTTTTCTTCTAGAAAAACAAAATCTCTGAATACAATGAAATGGCAGCGTCACAAGGAACATTGTTTTTATAACTTAATGAAAGGTGCTCCACTGATGTGCTATGTTTGTTTATCTGATTCTGATTTCTCTTTCCTTCTGTCAGCAGGTGTGAGCAGTAACCAGGTAGTTGTTCCTGAGAACGTGAATGCAGTGCTGGGGAAAAACATCACGTTGGGCTGCAGAATAGAGGTGGGCTCCAACCTCAGTCTCACACAGAGCTCCTGGGAACGTCGTCTTCCTTCAGGCACCATTACTCTGGCAGTGTTCAACCCTGAGTTTGGAATCTCCATCGCGCCAGAGTATGTCAAGCGTGTCTCGTTTGTTTCCCCATCTGTACGAGACGCTACAATCAGCATTGAAGGTGCTGGCTTTTCAGATATTGGGTCCTACATCTGCAAAGTGGCAACATTTCCTCTGGGCAATACTCAAGCATCAACTACTGTTAATGTATTAGGTAAGTAGAGCTCTGTCACTTCCTTTTTCCTTGTTTTAAGTGCATCTAATGCGCTTCTTAAATCCTCACTTTTTAAAGCAGGACATTGTTGGTTGTGATTAAGCAAAGCTTAGGTGACCGCTAAGTGTTGCCCTGGAGGAATAAACTGCTCCCTGAGGCTACATAGCTTTTTAAATTACCTTCTGGATAGTGGCCATGTAAACTCAAATCCTATTAGGAATCTGCAGCTGTGGTGTGGTCCCATTACCTTGTGCTGCTCACCGACAAATCTGCTATGTCAACTTAAAATTCACTTCATTCTAAAAGGGTCCTCGATGAGGCATCTTAGTGACTCTAAACAAAGCACACATTTAACAATTGTATGGAATATGCAGACTCTCTCCTCATATAAACACAAAACATTCCCAAAATAGGTACAACTAGTTGCATGCACAAAACAACTTAATTTCAGGGTGTAATACAGAGTGACTCCCATTACAGTTGCATGTAACCATCGACATTAAACAGCCTCATATGTCGCACTGACCTTAAAACTGCAATGAGGAGCTATTTTCCTCAAGGCACTGAGGATTGCTGTTAGTTCAGCCTTCTTTAACCTTTGTTACTAATTATGAAATTATACCCCCTGCTGAGTAATTAGTGTTTGTGAAGCTCTCACGGGCACGAAAGAAGCAGATTACAAATTTGGCAATCTGCAGTTTTCAAAACATGTCTATTAAAAGATGCTATACTTCTGGGTGTCTGGGTCTACATGGGTTTGTGTCTGGGTTTACCATAATTTACTTTCTTTACATTACATCTTTAGTAAACAATAAAAAAATATTCCAACTCTATCATCATCAGTCATCACACGAAAAAATTTGAATTCACATGACCATTTTTTTCTTGCATATCTGCATAATGCTGAATTGTTCATATACACTCCACACTGTATGAAATCCTAACCCTCCCTCTTAGAAGCATGCATGTTAAACTTTCTCTGTGTTCAGTCAGTGTATGTTTTAATTCTAACTGGTTGGTTAGGTTGCATTCAAGCAGAGCTGAGGGATTGCTCTGTTGGCACTCTGGAGAGACAAGACGACCGATGACTAATGGGTGCTTCATTTAATGCTGTTGTTACAGCCACAGTGTCTGGGACCTCACAGAGTTCAGCTACACCATCTCCACTCTCAGGGCAGCTTCTCAGGCGGCATACATGCATCCACAAATGCCTGCTTAGGCAAACTTTACAATTCAGATGTAATTAGGGTGTAATTATGGAGGAAATATATGTTCGTCGCAATTTGATACATGTCATTAGAATTAGGTTTTACTATAGGGTATTTGTAAGACAGAGCATGTAACACGTTTTAGATCTAAAATCAGTAAATAATCAAAGTTTGCAAGAAAGTGATGTAGAGTGATTCCTTTATTTCCGCTTGTTATAGGTTTAATTGAACCATTTTCACAAGACTGTCTTTAGAGAGAGAATATGCTGGCTGTAGCCCAAACATTGCATCATATTTCAAACGTATAAACGTTCAACCAGGGGTTTTGTTTTCATATTGTTTTAATATACAGAATATTGGATGTTTCAGTTAAAACATCTTTTTTTTTAACTCAACTGAATGCTCCCAGTATTGATTCATGTTTATACTCTGAGGTTTATGAAAGAGCACTTGACTTCATTTCATTCCTTTCCAGTGAACTCGAGTACAGAGATGAAAAGGATCAAATCTATGAATAATAGACCTAAGTCACGACACACATACTGATGATAAACAGGTGCAGCGGACATTCACTCAATTTACACAGTGATACAAACCTTGTTTTGAGTTTAATCAGTATCATGAGACACTCGGCACACAATATTTGTTTTGGCCCCAAGCTTTTTCCCCTTTCCTTTTTATCCGTGTGTTTGCAACTTGTCATCGAAAAAGCTTTCAAGGAACAGTGCAAGAGGAACTGAGATAAAGTACATGAGCCAGAGATTCCAGCAGTACGCAGTAGGAAAGAACCAGAGCAGGAAATTAGTGTACGACACATAGAGTGAATGAATTAGAATGACCCTTTGTTTTAAAGTGCTGTTGGGTGGACAGGAAATCTACTGAAAAGCTATTGACCTTCTCCTGAACAAAGCATGCACATACATTGTGTTGACAATGCAGATGTTACTGTACGTTGGAATATCTGCAGATTATTCTTTAACTTTATGAGCTCTAAGTATATGAGCTTTAAACCCAACCATGGACTGTGTTTCTTTACGTTAAAAGTTGTCTGTTTGTGCTGGATAATGCAGATCTTTTTTTTTGCTGAGTCATAAAATAGAAAAAATCTGCCCCACAGAGAGATGGTAAAAGTTGCTTACACACTGTGTCAGAGTTTTCACACAGGAAAAAACATTTTCATTTCTCCTTTGGTTTGTTGTAACAATGCTGATTTCTCCCTGTTTCTGTGGAGCAAGGTGAAAAAGCTGCCTTTTTGCATAAGTAATCAATCTTTTATGATTTGATTAACTTTAAGCTAGTGAAGGTAGCCTCGGCCAATAACTTATTTGCATTAAATATCATTGATTTCATCTCCATGCTATTCAATTACACAATAGAATATGGTTCCCTTTTATTAAAAACACTCAACTGAATCTATTTATTTATTCATCCATAAAGCTCAAACGTTTTGCAACACATCACAAAAGTTTTTAACATAAATCATACAAAATTATTTCAGATATGCTTTAGATGATTATGCTGGTTTTACTACTAGTTTTTCCAAGCTTACAGTAAAAATGTGCAAACATGATTTATAGCTATTGCCCAACTAGTTAAATACCACCTTTTGGGGTTCCCACCCTTACGTCAGTGCTGGCTGTGCAGATATGTGCATCAGTTTGTATGTGGGCGGGAATGGGCCAATGCAGCCAGTTTGCTGAAGGGAAATCGTTACCCTACCCCTGAAGCATTTCCACTCATGCAAAGTGTTCCCCTCCCTTCCTGACAGCAACTCCAAATTAACACGTCTCTCTGATTTAGTTATTCACAAGCTCCAGCCAGCTCGCCTCCTAACATAGAGCAGCTACTGTTTATAGTCAGAGGCCTTTGAGGAGGGGCATAGATGAGTGCGTGAAGAATGTTAGGTGGGAAACAGCATCCCAGCCCCGGCACGAGGTACAGGAGACGTGAGGTTATTTTTGGAAAAACAGGGTGCCAAGAGTTATTTGAATTTGTTGTTGGACCTTCTGCTCCCCTGAAAGAGGAGTGGGGCTCTGTGTGTGTGTCTTAAAGTTGATGGCCTTGTCTTGTGTATTAGGCCTGTGTGTGCCCCCATGTGCTGCCTTTAAAACTGTCACAATTGCAGTAAACAGCTGTTAGGTGTTCTTCTAAGAGAGACAGAAATGGGGGAGGATGACACGCACTCTCTCACAAAGAAGAAAACATGATTATTAGATGGAAACTTTAGCTACAGTACATGGAAGTGTGACTTGTGTAACCTGCTTCCTTCACTTCCTGTCCACTGTGTCCTTCCCTCCCTCACCAGACTATCCCCTTTTCCAGGGTATTTTTCCTTCTTTTGTCTTGCTAAAGTATTTTTTTCATACACGTTTTCATAACGAGCATCCTGAGTTATTTAACTGTTTGCACAAAAGGTACAGAGCTGCAATATTCTGGTCAAGTCCATTTTGCTTGAATCTATTTGTGCTCTCTGTAGAGAAAATCCTTGTCACATTTAAACCTCCAGTTATTCCCTGGATGCCAGTATAACATTACCTCAGCTCTAAAGCGCGGACAAGTGTACAGTAACTTGGCTCCTCATCTTCCAGTACAACACAGTCAAATACAAACACACCACAGTGTTGACTGTCAGGGTCCTCTGAATCTGCAATGTTTAGTGTTTTCCCCCCAAAGTCATACATCAGCTGCTTTTCTATACGCACACAGCAGTACCAATAAATTAAGACACCTTATGTTTGACACACAACAAAGGAGATGGCTGAGTCTCCACTGAAATGCCTCCATATGATTGAATAGCATGGTTCATCCATTATTAATGCATATATGTGAAATAGAAGTCAGTCAGCTCTCTCTGGCAGTTATGTATAGTAAAGCCACTTCCTACTGTCTATACACTATATGATGGACATTATTAATTCATAAACACACACTGAAAGATCAATATTCATATTGTAATCATTTCTCCATTTTGTCATTTCCTCTCCTCCCCCTACTCTCTATATCACTCTCCTTTCAAAGTGGAGCCAAAAGTCTACGTGTCTGCTGGCCCCACAGCTCTGCTGGATGGCGGGAACGAGTCGCTGGTGGCCACCTGCATAGCAGAGCGTGGCCGTCCTGCCGCTGAGGTTTTCTGGGAGACAGAGCTGTATGGACGAAGTGAGAAGAAAAGTCAGGATGAGGCCAACGGCACCAGCACTACACATGTTAGCTACATGTGGCAACCCCAGAGCTACGCCCAGGGGAAGACGCTCACCTGTGTGGTGCGACACCCGGCCCTGCAAACAGAGTTTCGCATACCATATGTACTAAATGTTCAGTGTAAGTTGTGAAGAAGAGAAGCTTTATGTTTTGGCACTTAAAGACTGGACATGAAAGATGCATATACAAAGTAATGCTCAGAAGTACAACAACAACAACAAACATGAGTATCTGAAGCCTTAAGTTTAACCTTAATGTAGACAAAGAGACTCAAATGACACATTTTTATGAGCGTGTGCTTACCACCCTGGATTGGGTTTAGCGGTGATTTGTGCAGTTTATTGAAATTTTAAATCCTATGTTGTAATTCTGACTGTTCGGTTCAGCTCTGATTGTGCAGCTCTAGAAGTTCAGTATATCATTATTAACCCACGTTCATAGCCTGATCTCTACCTTTCCCGCTTCCCCTAAAGAGCCTATTAAAGAAGCATTTTACTGGTATAATCATTGATGCATACTTCCTCAGTACTAAGGGTTAGTCTGTGTTTGTATGGTGGGCGTGCAGGCTAATGAAGGCATTTTATGAAATATTGATTAGGCCTCAGCAGCAACACAAGAAGCAGGAGGTTGCTGGGGGGCAGTGGATGGAGGCGCAGAAAGACCAAGGTTAATACAGGAAGAAAGAGGCTTTCCAGTTCAATAAATCATGTCAGATGCAGAGTCAAGGGATTTTAAGTGCAAAAGAAGCACAATCTCAACATTGAGCAGCGTGAAAAGGGTCAGTGGACACGACGAGCCGAGGCATTTTTCTGTGAGCTGTAATGAGTTCCTCATTTGTCCTCCTGAGAAATCAAAATGAAGAATTGGATATCCAAGTCAGTGTTTGCCATGTTTTATTAAAGTGGCATGTGCTGGGCTTCATTTATGCGTCCTCTTGCCTTCCTTTGTGTTTTTTTTTTTCTTTGTCATGGTGAAGCAGTAGAGTTTATTATTAGCTGCAGTGCGTCTACTGTCTGAGTCTGTCATTTTCTAACTTTCCACCAACCCAGGGTCATTTGTTTGTTCTCTTGGCTCCGGTTCACCGGCAGATGCTGTACCCTGCTACAGTCCTGCTACTCGCTACTGTGCTTATAATGCACACTTTGTTCCTTCTGGAAAAGCTCATTTTTCATCAAGCTGCTGCGTTCACAATGACTGATTATTGAGTCCCATGACTTTTACCCTTAGAAATAAAAATAAAAACACTTTTTAGTCAGCATGGCCAAACTTTCTATAAATATATTAAGACATTTCTGTTTCTTTCTTAAAAATTATATTTTCTTACATAAAACTCTTTAATTTTTTCTTATTTTTTACAGTTGCACCAATGGTGTCAGTTACAGGAACTGACAAAAATTGGTTTGCGGGTCAAGAGAATGTGAAGTTCACCTGTGCTTCTAAAGCCAACCCACCTGCCCGTAACTTCACATGGATCAGGTCAGTATCCCTTAAAAATGGTCTTCTTGTTGAAGATCACCCAGATCCCATCAAAGATTAAAAGTCTAACATTGTTGTGTTGTCTCCAGGGTTGGTCATGAACTTTTTTGTCGACCTGTCACTAAAGCTGGTGGATTTCAAAATCTACCAGCTACTCTTTTTTAACACCCACATTAACCTGCAGCTTTGTGCATTGACGTATAATATAATAATCAAAGCTCATAGTATTCAAGTTAAGGCTTTTTATGAAGGTATACATTTCAACTGTGTAAGGAAACACTGACATGCTCTTTGTCTAACTAATAAACAGAGAATAGTTTATTTTAGTTTATTGTTTTTATGCTGGTATTGTTTTGTCTCATTTGAAGTCATGTCCTCTCAAGCTTTTATAATTCAACTAAACCTTGACTAAGAGGCAAGATAATAAAAAATAGAATAATAATTATGTGAGCCTTTATGAGTTGTCTTAGGTACCAGTATTAGGTAGCTGCCGCTGAAAACACAGGTTTCATGATAAAGGCATTTCACATTTCAACATCATGATAACTGGGGCGCTGGTTTGGCTCATTTGGTGGAGCAGGCGCCCCGTGTGCAAGGTTGCTTAAAATATTGACTCTTTATGTTCATATCGAGTGTTGTTTATCATTTACAGGAACCATGAATGACTGGTTTCTATTGTTCTAGCAAATACTACGACGGATCAGCTGCTGTTCGGTTCAGCCTGGTAGATCTAAACCGGGTTTTATACAAATATACATTAAGTGTCAAGTTGAAGAAGCGTCTGTCTATAAATTACCTCCAGCATAACTTGGGAGCCTGGACATTGGAGCTGTCCAATACACTGCTGCACCCATCGGAAAGACTCTGTGCTATAAATAAAAAGCTCCAAATGGCTCATTCATCAGAACAACACTGTCCTATTGGCAGCTATTTGTCATCATGTTGCTTTGAAAACTAGAAATATGCTCTCATTGAGCTGACAGAACCGGTAAAAATTGGACAGCCAAGCGTCTTTATTTTCTTATTTTCCCTGACATTAAAACCTTCTGTTTATGCAGAAAGATTGTCCTTGTTGGATGATGGGAGTGCAACAGCTCAAATATTAAATAGCTGCAACAGACCAAGAGACAAAACAACCAGCAATAACGCTGGTGTCATTTAAAGATGGTTTTCCGTTTGACTTGTATAACTCTGTATGTAATAAACTGAACACTTGTGTAATATATTTGAGTAATAAATATGTTGTTTTTTGGCACAGGTTGGATGGACTTATGCCTGAGGGAGTTGAAATATCCAACAGCACTTTTGCTTTCACTCGCCCGTTGGGGCGCAATGACTCTGGAGTGTACCGCTGTGAGGTGCTCAACGATGTGGGTCTTCGCAGTAAAGAAGTAAACCTCTGGGTACAAGGTATGTTTTTACTTTTTCAAGTGCTATTAGATCTTTTTTTTAAAAGATCTCAAAAAATACCTTTAACCCCTGAGGTTAAAAGCTAAATCTATGCCTCCTGACATTCATCAAGCCTTTTCTGATGTAAGATTAGCCTCTCAGTACGATCAGCGCTCAGTTCAACACTTCTAGTAGAGCTAAGCCTCCACATAAATGTCCCTGCCCAGATCCACTTTCACACATTCCTCGCAACAGAGGAGCACGGAAAGCAGATAAAGAGTATCAGTACCAAGCGTTTCCACTGTTGTGGTTTTGGCAACATTAGATTTCTTAGATAAGAAAGAGGGTGTTTACCCTTGCTGGCTCAGCAAAGTGTGCAGCCTTGTAGCCTTTTTCTTTGTTTTGTTTAAGGTCATGTTTCACAGCGGAACAGAGTGAATTATGTTCACAGATTTGCAGTACACAGAAGTATGTGTATATAATCCATAAAGTATGTTATTCAACAGTTTATTGCTCGTGAGGTGGCTTGAAATGTGATCAGGTTATTTAGTTTAATTCAACTCATCTCTTTTATAGAAACTAATAACACAAGTGGAGAGACTTCCCTGGATTTCCAAAGGGGGTTTCCCTGCATTTTGATTTGTTTAGTACTGCTGATTCCTTGACATAAACCCTTGTCAGAAAACTAACAGGGTGGTAAACAACTCCCGTTTGCTTCCTCTTGTCTGTCCACAGTTTGCTACTAGAGTTCATCATCGTGATGTCAGGGCGTGGGTCCTGAGAACTCAGCATCTCTTTTTATTTTCATTCCTCCTCTGCTCCTTTTAATCCTTTTCCAAACAAAGCAACTGCTGCTTTTGGACCCATACTTTACTTACACACACACGATTCCTTTCGCTTCTCATTGTCTAAAGGGAAATGCTGAAGAAGCCCCCCCCCCCCCCCCCCCCCCAAAAAAAAAAAAAAAGGCTGTCAGGCTCCATCTGTGTGCAGGCTTGGATTGGAGTCCTGCTCCAAACGAAAGCACAGCTGACATCCTGTCCAAGACAGACCTACTCTGGGCAATTATGTTGCCTCTCTTGTCAGATATTACGACTCTGGCATGCGGCCTCTCACTTCCCTCCCCTGTGGAGATAGCCAGGTTGAGCTTAGCTATATCCCCCCTTCATGGGTGCTTGGAGTAGCTGTTTCACATTCCCAGTTGTCTGTCAGCTTTGTGGGTTTTGGCTGCTTGACTATCAGATCATTGGCTTCATATTTGAAGATGTTAATGACCTACACAAGGTTAAAATGTTGCCGTGCAGGGTTGGATTGATCACAGACGATTGCGATTGTATCAGTTCACTGACCTTTATCCGTCTCTATTATTCTTCCTCATGCTTTTTGCTTTACCACTGATAGTTCAGGCTCGCACACATAGCATAATTGCAGGTAATTGGATTCTTACTCAGTCATAGAAATTGTGGAAATCATTAAAGCTCTACAGGGAATCCAGCTTTGATAACGACTGCCTAAAACCCTCCTGAGAAGCAGACCTCTTTTGGTGGGAGTCTTATGGCTTGAAGTCAGGCCTTTGATGTGCCTGTGCTGACATCGACCAGTGGAATCAGGCAGCTCTTAGCCCCAAAGGCTGGAGGTCAAAATGGAGACACTTATCCTGACTTCAGCTCCTCACAGCCTGATTTTTTTTCCCTCTGACTCTGGCTGCTATCACAAACACAAGCCACCGGAGGACAAATCAGATGTAGGAACCTCATCGATCACAGAGTGTTTCATCTTCTCACATGACTTCCCTACAGCAAAGTTCAGAAAGAAAGGGAGGAAAGCAAATCACAGTCACTCAGATGCTCATGAGTGTGTGTCCTCTATCCCTCTCTTGTCTGTCTCTCCTCTACGCACAATGATATTTAGCACTTAACCTCTTTCTGCCCCTCTCACTTCCTCCTTTTTTGCTTGACAGCAGAGCTTTCAACGGATTCTTTAGTCTCAGGAGAGGCTTGTCTCCGCTCCAACGCTGCACAGTTTTGTTATAAATTAATCGAAAAGCCATTCAGTCTTCCTTTGCCAATCGTTACAGAACATAAAGTGTGGGCCCTCTCCTCTTTATTTTTATTACTACACTCTCACTCAATCTGCCGCCCTTCCTCTCTGTTTAAATCTTTTCATCACATTTGCTCTGCAGATCCTCCCCCCACCACGGCTGCCCCCAGCACCACTGCATCCCTCCTCCATGACTCCTCTGGAGCCGGCACAGCCCTGGACCAGCAGAGAGCCCTGTTCACCTCCCCGACCCTGGCCTCTTTACCTGACAGCAGCCTGGGTACCATAGTTGGAGGGGCTGTAGGTGGAGTTTTATTCCTGATTCTCCTGCTGATCCTGGGTGGTGCCTGCTTCATGCGACAGCGCAGGACCTTCAGAGGGGACTACTACACCAAACAGTACCTGGGACCCTCCGACATGCAGAAGGAATCTCAGATGGATGTGCTGCAGCCACATGAGCTGCAGGAGGTCTACGGGGACAAGACGAGCAAGGGCAGCCAGGAGCTGAAACCCAAACTGGGTGGAGACATCATTTACCCTGACTACCCCCCTGAGCGCAAAGATAGGGATGACTGGGCCGACCGGGGGGATAACCACAGAGGCCTCAAGGATGGAAGCTACTACCCTGATCACTACAACAACCAAAACATTCACCCCTGTGGGCCTCCCGTGCACAGCACCATAGTAAACAACGGCTCCCCCTACCTTCCGGAGGACTGTTATGACAATGGTACAGACAGCGACTATGTGTCTCACATGGACGGATCAGTGATCTCGCGCAGAGAGTGGTATGTCTGAAGAAAAAACAGGGAAAAAGACTGAGTGAGGATAATTTAAACAAGTGACAGATATAAATATCATTAAAGGCTGTGTCATTTCAGTTTAAGGATGAAAACAGTTTTCTCAGCTCAGTTTCACTATGAGCTCTTTGAACAATACTGCTCTGCCTTGATTGTAACCACTTAACCTTAAGGACGTGTATGTGGATCGTATTACACTTCTGTAGCATCTCAAGGAGCTACAAATGAGCTGGAACACCCCCCCTGGTATTACCTGTGTGGGCTGTACAGGCTTTGACATACAGTGAAGTTTCAACTGATGTGAATGAGGTTTTGTATTCTGCTTGTTTGTGTTTTGCACCTGTCTTTACACAGGTCACAGGTCAGGTGTTCAGACCCTTGTTAGTAAAGTATTTATACCCCTGACTGACTGCGCTCTGCTCCCATAAAACCTCACAACTTTTGTGGCATTTTGAAAACAGTCTCTTGATTGCTTAAAGGGTTTTTACCACACAGGTGAAATGTTCATCATGACTGCAGTCAGTATTAAAGGCAAATTATATTGCATGACTTTTTTTACATTTCAAATCTCAACATCAAGTTAAAGGGAACGTTTGATACATGATTTAAAGGGAGAATTACAGAGGCATTGTACTGAGGAAAAGCAGACTGATGCTAGTTACAAAATAACGATTCCTGTAAACATCTGGTTCAGTTCTTTAGTTGCTTTTGCAAACTTTAACTATTTTCTGTAAATAATTCATGAAATGGTAAGCTGGTTACCTGACAGAGAAGACGACAAAACTGTTTTTTTCCCTGAATAAGAGCTCTTACTTTAGCTTCACAGATATCTCTTCCTTAAGTTTCTACCCTGAAGTTTTCAGTCCCTGTTTTTTTTTTTTTTGGTGACTCCCATTGTTATAGAGTAAAAGCAAGAAGCCTTAAATAGCTGCTTGGTCATGAATAAAGAGGAGCAGCTGGTGTATCAGTTAACAGTACAGCCAAACAAACTCACCTTGTTTTAATAAAGACATTCATCAATAATAGCTAAAACCACAATCAGATGTTGTGCTTCCACAAAGGTGGTACTTCACACAGTAGGACTTGCTGAGGGGACTGCACAATGCCACCTGCAGATCTTCATCAAGCAGCTCACTGTTGCTTCTTTGTCTGCCATGAATTGCCCGCATCATAAGTTGATCCCCTGAAGATGTTTTTTTTTTTAAGTACTGATAGGGGGAAATGTTACTTGTTGGTGCTTCACACTGAGTAACCCCTGTTTGCAAGTCAAATTAGTTTAATTTGAAACTGTGGCAGACGTATACCTTTGGTTGACATTAACAGTAAATATATGCAGCTCTGACACAGAGTTAAAGAAGCTATACCATAAATAGTGACACTGATAGCAATAAGATACAACTGTGTTGACGAGCTTGCATGAATTTGTTAACTCTGTTCCTCAATCTTACTGGTTTTCTGGGTCATTCATGCACAGCTGACTCCAAAACGACCAATGAGGAGCTGGTAATTGCTGAATATGAAACATTAAACATGCAACTGTAAAAGGCGAACCATACATACATGTAAAAGTGGGCTTTAATTTCATGAAATTTGAAGGATCATACCCTGTATCAAATATACTGTTATTATTGACATGTGTCAATCCATTCAGTCTCTTTCAGTGATAAAGCACAACTCTGTTATTACAGTTGTCAGTAAACATCAAAAAATGCCGACCAGGCCTCAGCTTTCTCCACTCAGCCATGATAACAAGCTGCATCGCTGTCTTTCCCATTTTCCCTCCTGATTTCTGTCTGCACGACTAACACCAATTGGTCATTATAGTTTTTTATTTTAGACATGGGATCAAAGAAATGTGTTATAAATACCACATGTGACTATCACAGCTGTCATCATCTGGACTGATGTGGCTCCATGCGCCACCAACGGTTTCAGTGCTGCCGCTTGACACTCCACAGTCGCGATCGATGACGGTAAATAAGAAGATTAAATGCTGAAAAGAAGGTCAGAAAAAGGAGCAATAATAAACCGATCTTTGGGCTTTAGTTTGTGCGTGTTTGAAGTATGATTGCGCGGATACCTCACAGCAGAGCTGGGAACAGTGTGAGCGGCTGACATCACTTGTGATCAGAGAGCTGTAATGTTGGGGTTTGGCTCCTCTGCAGCGTCTCTAAGGATATTCAGCGCTCATGGAAACTAGAAATTCAATCCACGAGTGAAAAGAACCATCTAGGTTAAAGCTGTCTGTGTAATGGCTCCCCAAGGGATATGTATATTTTTCTTCTTTTCTTACAAACAACAAACCCAGCAGCATTAAGTTGAAACAAAGAGATGACATCATCAGTGATCTCATCTCTCACTGCTTGATTTGACCTTACACTTTTCCACTTAGTGCTCTTTTTTTTGTTTCCTAAGGAATGAAACATGGATCAAAGTGGCCTCTGCATAGCCGCACATGAAAGGGAAAACAGAGCTTTTTTGGAACGATCCCTGCTTAGTTAATCAGGCAGTATGTTGGTAGAAGAAGGAACCTTATATGTGTATTACAGTCAGATGGGGGTTGGGTATATTTTTGAGGTCAACTTCTTTCTTATTAGGGTTTTATAGATTGTGGCTGAACATTTATTTTCTCCTCCTTTTTTTTTTTTTTTTCTTTTTAACCCTTCCCCGCCCTTCGTTTCCAAAGCCAGGGCTTTGGTTGGAAGGTTTAGATGTCTGAGAATAAACTGCTTTAATCCCGCTCTCACTCTCATCGTCGCACACGCACCCAGCCACCGCACATCTGCCACTGCAGCCCACATTCAAGGAGCAGCCCTCACCTCAAACCGTCAGCTTTTAATTAACTTTTCTTTTTTTTTTCTCTCATTGCACTTGGCAACTGAATCACTCGAACTCACTGATATATAGCTCATCCGTGTCTGCATGCACACATTTTTTTCTAATCAGCTGATTCATGGCTGTCAACTTGTTTCTAATTTGGTAAAGTCGCTTCGTGCAGACTGCTGTCTCTGCTCCTGTAAGGATCTTTTTCTCTTCTCTTAAATAGGTTTGACAAACGAGCTGAGGGGATGAATGTTTTTGTAGAGTTCAGCTTTTGTCACTCACCAACTGTTACGCATGGTAATTAAGTTATTCCCCACCTACTCTGTTAATGATTTCTCATCACTTATGTTTATATACATGTACATAATGCGAATAGGTTAGCATAGGATTAGGATAGCTCTTTTGATTTCTGTTGGTGTACAGTTTTTCCTGGTCTCCCCTACTGAATAGTTGGTGCCTTAGATGGGCTGAGCAATGCACAGAAACTTTGAACAAATGACAATTACTGAAAGCATTAATATAAAGCAGATTGATATCATTGCAGAGGAGGACTGAGTGGTCTGCTCATAAGTCTTCCATCTTGAAATTTAAGATTTGCAGGTATCAAAACTTCAACATTGACAAAAGGTTGCTTGTCATGCCTTATATACTTTGAAAAGACACATGTAACAAGTTAGTTACTGAGAGAACATGTATTAAGTTTCACTGGGAATTTAGGCAAGCCAGATGCATAGAAAATATTCTTGTCTTGTAAATATATGCTGGCTGTTTTTTTATTATTATTGAAAAAAAAATCTTATTTTTTGTATGAGGTCTGTCATTTTCACAGAGTATTAGTTTTTTCTCGGGAGCGTTCGAGCAGCTTTTGTCTCATGAAAACAGAAAAGGATGATGCTGTTCTCACTGCATATTTTATATTTGTTCTCTGGAGTTTCTGACCAATGATTTTGTATGCTGTTTGAATGATTGATGTCTCGCAGGAATCAGAGGTGGAAGTGTGTTAGATTGTATTTTGGTCCTTTGTTTGCAATAAATACCTGTCATTATTGCACTCAGACGTGTCTTTGGATTCTTTTAGAGAGGAAATCTTTAACTTGAATCACCTGTTTCTGATGATACTTTTAATAAATGATTGATATCACACCCATCCAACAGACACAGGGAAGAACATGTTTTCAATTACATTCACTAACCAGCACTAACCATTACAAGGAAATGGCTGCATGTTGTGACATTTAGTTTCAGATGAGCCTGTTGGGTTGATAAAAAAACCCAATTTATTATTAACCGTCTGGAGAGGCTTTATGTTACTTATTGCAAATTTTTCTCAGTTTTTACAATTTTCCACATTCAATATTATAGTTTTGCAACATTTATTAACAACAGTGTTCAGTCACACTCACAATCCTCATTAAAAGTTCATTTTAAACTTAAAACTCCACAGACTTTTATCATATCCCACAATCCATTGCAGCAGGTTGAGTTTATTAAGTCATTGCGGATTTGTAGGATTTTAAATTTCAGAATGCACTACACATTGGCAGTTTAAAGTTATCAACCCTTTCATTTGTTCCACTTCTTACTTTCAAGCACGTTGTTTTTAGAGGACTTTATGTATTTAGCATCATCTACTAAATCCCTCTCAGACACTACATTCATTTTCTCTGAGCCAGTCATTTACTTATTGAATGCATTGCTCATTGTAAAAATGTCAAATCAATGTCTGCATTCATTGTTGTGATAAACAAATGACTGACTAAATGACGTGATGTGAAGTGCTTACATAAAACACTGACCATTTTAAAACAAACTGCACTCCATCAAATACACTTCTTATGAAAGAATTCAAAATACAGCTTTTAGTGTTATTTGGAAAAGACGCAAAACTATTAATCATGTGGCAGGTGCAGTTTACGCAGTTCTTACATGCCATAGTGGTCTGTGTGTGTGTGTGTGTGTGTGTGTGTGTGTGTGTGTGTGTGTGTGTGTGCGTGCGCGTGTGTGTGTGGGTGCTTGCGTGTGTTTTGTTGTCCTCTTTTATCTCCCCCTCTCCTGTGCTGCAGGTTGAAGCTCTCCCAACTCTCCGCTGCAGCCGGATGGAAAGAGAGCCAGCGGGTCAACTGTGATCATGTGTGCAGTATCAAGAACAAGACTGCGCTTACTCCTCCAGTGAAACGAGGGTGTTGACCTGACTTAGTGTATGTTGTTGGTTTTTATCTGCTGTTCATGTTAGTGAAACAGTCGGCTTCTTCTTAGCTGTTTTTTTTTTTTATAGAAGCTTTTTCTTTGTGAAAGTGATAGTTCAGTATGTTTGAAGTGGGGTTGTATGACTGCGTCCACATTAACCCTGATCTGATAAATGGAGTCGTCCAAGTAGTTATTCGTGACACTTCACTTATAAAGGGGATGGATTTTTTTTTACTGGGGAATGACTGAGCAGGGACTAAAGTGTTTTTTCCTGCTACTGTGGAAGGTCACATTTCTGTGCCTCCATTGTGCGCTCCTGTCTCTGATGGCGTGTCTGCCATTTTTCTTTCAGCCTAATGCATGACAGTACCAAGAGCTTTTAATGGCCATCAGTTGTAAACCACATTTCACAGTCCATTGTGGTTCACTACAGGAAAAAAAATCATGTTTCACTGTGCATTAAGACAGCTTTACAAAACTGTGAACTCACCAGTAGACTGAGAACGAGTAGTGAGGGATTTTGACAACGGCTAATCCAAAACATTCAGACAACTACTAAATGGGCCTTGATATGAAAATGTTTTCTTGTTTACTGTTTCCAATATTAAAGCTCCTGAGGCGTTTTCAGCTGGTAATGAAACAGACTAATAGTTTTACTGATACCTCTTCATGAGCTGCAAAAACAAAAGAGATCCTCAGCATGAAGGTAGATTATTCCTATATGATTATTTATATTGCCTGAAATCACTGACACAGGGTAGGTGTCAGACCATCCTATTAAAAGTATGTTGCACTCCCTACACTTTTTTTACATTTTCCACGGTAAAGAATCATTTTGTGTGATACATTTGACTGTTACTAGAAAGCTGCCTGAGATTTTTTTAAACGAATGACACATGTACAGGATGAAATCAGAATAGATAAGAGTTACCCATTCGTCCACAGGTCAATGATACTTTTCAGTGTGTCAGGCACACTGTTTTACTTACACTTAGTTAGGAAACAAAGCAGTAAACTTCAGAACTTTTTGACTTCTTTGTATAAAAAGTAACAACATGTCTGGTTTGGATTATTGCCAAACAAGCAAACAAAAAGTGTCACAGTGACATCTGCAAACACGTTGGGGCATTTCATTTTTCTTTGGTAGACTAAATGATTTATCAGAAAAAGAACCAGACGGACGGATGATGAAAATCAATCTCAGTTTAGTGCGGAGATAGTGAGAGGGATGATTGTGTGTGTGTGGATAGTGATAGGTGTTTCAGACGTTTAGTCCGGAGATCATCAGTCTCTGTCACCTTCAGCCTCGTCCACTGTCCACACCTGTGATAGTGACTAACTGACCCATTTCACACAGCCCTTCATCCTGTCTAACTCAGCACCCTCTTCATCACCGGTTCACAGAGTGTAGCCGCTGGGTTTTTTTTTTTTTTTAATCACACCTGCATGGACGAGACGTTTACTGACCACCCACACGTCCAGCCTGTCACCCATCAGTCCTCAGAGAGTGAGATGTTTCTCTGCAAATATAGTGAACTTATAACGCTACAATCATGCCCTGAAAACATTTACAAAGGAATTTACAACAGCACCTCTAATCCAGACCCACCCCTCTCTAAGTGCCTGCGTTTAATCCACGGGGTTAACCTGGCTTTGGAGGCGACATAAACACTATCACTGTGTGTTGTTTAGCAAAGTGACAATCATCCCCTCTGGTCCAGATTAAGTGCAGGAGGAGAAACCAGATACCTAATCCTCTGTGGCATGTCGGGCAGAAATCTCCCTTCCTGGACTTCACTTTCATCACTTCAGCGTACACGTCGCCCCGGCCCAAAAAGCACTCACTCATTTATCGTGGCGTTGCTTGGCTGGGATAACCTCTGCCTAATCCATCACTGCGACCATCAGCATGTTTGTGCAAGCAGTGTGGGTAAATAATGCCGTGTTGGTGGGCTTGGGTTACCTCGGCTTTTTTTTCCCTTTTCTCTTGTTTTTGGCAGATGGCTGCGAGGGGCATTTTTTTCACACTTAATGAATCCGTCAGCAAATGTGTTTAGTTTTGTGACCTCGTAAAACAGCAGCAGGTCCTTTTTTTTGAAACATTCCTTAAGACCCCACCCAAAGAAGTAAAAGTCAAGAAGAGCATCAAACTGTAACCTTTAGAAACAATTCTTGTAAAAATGCCTTTTGTTTTTTTAACTTCTGGTGTTGTTGCTTTTGTTACCTTTCATGATTTATTAATTCAGAGCGAAGTAAAGAGAGGTGGCCTCCTCCCTCGCCTCCTCCCTCTCCTCCTCCTCCTCCTCCTCCTCCTCCTCTCCAAAAACACTGATTGTTAGCTAATGAACACGACGGCAGCACCGGGGAGCGCACACATCAAAGGCTGCAGCTGACTGAGCTGAACAGACAAATTGTTTGAGCTCATGGGTTTGGAAATAATGAAATGCTGCAGAGGGTGGGAGAGTGCGGAGCAGTTACAACAAAAATGTTGTCACATGGCCCGTGCTTTCGCTGGCCCTCGTCTCGGTGTGAAGCGTGTGAGGCTTCAGGGCAGCAGCCACCTGCGGCTGAGTCAGTACCAGGAGAAAATAGTTTGTGTATCAGTCATAACGCTTCGGGGTGGTCCCTTTGAATTAGAGAAAAGCTAAAAGTCACATTTTTATTTGATTTATTTGTATAACTTTGAGATTGAAAGTTTATTGACAGTAGGCAGAACGATCTTTGTGAAAGGTCAATTTAGCAGCTGTTCTTGAGTTTTATGTATCACATCAGACGATTTTTCATAGCAGAGTTATATAGAGTTTTACTGAGCTCCTTATGGATTTCATCAACTTAAAGCTGCTATTATCAATATTTATGATGCTTACAACAAACCATCTGACATCAAATAATGTTAACAGAGTCTCTTGAAGTGGCAACATAATTAGCTTAAGTTCTCATTTGGTCGAGTTTACGCTGCAATTGTCAACGGTGGAATGTTAACTCACACTGTACGAGGGGATCTGGACTTCATTGACAATAGTTCAAGTTTTGTTTAAAAGCCTCCCACAGATGGCAGTTTAAGTCAACTCTATGTGTATTTCAGTTGTTTAATATGCTCAGCTTAAATACAAACTATCAAAAACGTTCTCGCTCTCTTGCACACGCACTTTAGCTTCACCTAGCTAGCAAGCATGCTAAAACAAATAGCCTATAGGCCTAAAATGTCAGCAGCTATTTCCTGCCAATGTGTCTCTCGTGTATATCTTCTGTGATTAGATGGGGAGGGCACATTAACCAGGTATGCCTGCTGATACCATGGGGCTTCCAGATGCTGTCTACCATTTGAGCAGTCGCAATCAGGAGAAATTAGCAACCGGCTTGTTGCTCTTCGTTCATTGTTTGACTATTTTTTTTATTTTTTGACAGAAACTCATCTGATTTGTTAGGAGCAGCTGATCATGTCCACATGTATATCGCAAGGTATACAACATGAGATTGAGCTGACATTTAGCTCATATTCAACAACCTTTTTTGCATTATCATGTCAATTTCTTTTGGTTTTGAGGTCTGCAACTTTCTCGTTAACTCTGGCATTGTTTACAGTCAAAAACGCTTTGAAAACAAGCTTTAGATCACTTAAAAGAATTACTAACGAGCAATATTTTTGTCAGCCCATGGTGGAGACCAAACCCAGAGTTAAAAGTAACTGAGTATAGACTCTGCACTCAGACCCTCAGCATATCACAAACAGAAATGAATATAATTGATACCACTCTTAATCTGTCAGACAACTAATGCAACTTTTTTGCTAAATAAGGTTTAGTTAAATCACTTTAAAATATTAGAACATTTCAGTGTTTACTCAACAGCTAGTTTTGCTACCTCCCTGGTGCAAGACAAATAAGGAAGGTTTAAGGGTTTAGGTCCTTGAAGTGCCCAGAAAGAAATTAAATTATAATATTAACAATTTCACGATGACAGATGCAAACCAAAGGGGGTTTAGGGATGTGCAAGCAACACATTTTTATGATTTATGCAATAAGGCAGTGCAAATCCTAACCACACTTTGGTTTTTCTTTTATTGTTTCTCAATTTTGACCACAAACAGGGGTCACCCTGAACAAGCAAAACAGAAAATTACTGAGCATTTTCTACAGCTGGAGCCTTCAACTTAAAATATACAAAGTACAACTCCAGGAAACGCCAACAAACAACTCCAACAAACCAAACAGACAAATCAATCTGCAGTCATCTTTCAAGGGTGGTACAACATGTTGAATAGGCATGAAAAAGGCTGCAGTGTACAGTTTTTCTGTCTGTGGTTTTCATCCGCTTTCCTCTGCCTTTTTGTGCATTAGAAGCTGTGAGTAGAG
The DNA here is from genome assembly GCF_963930695.1 of Labrus bergylta. Classification (NCBI taxonomy): domain Eukaryota; kingdom Metazoa; phylum Chordata; class Actinopteri; order Labriformes; family Labridae; genus Labrus; species Labrus bergylta. Next base: position 22,174,078 of record NC_089205.1, read on the forward strand.
GTTTTTTTTTTTTTATTGTGGAGTTCAACAGTGCATCTAAATGATTTATCACAAACATGTCTGTCTTATGCAAGCCTGCTTTGCTGTTGTTTAGGTCTTTTAAACACCTCCTGTGGATTTTTCCCCCATCACTAGCAGGAAAAAATAAGGAACTGTATAAACTAGGGGAAGAAGTCCTTTGTCATGTATCACATTAAGCGGGACATTTTGACTTGTTTGCAGTTGATGTCTAGCTCAGCAAACATGAGAGGTAGGGCAGCGGGACAAAACCCCTTTTGTGCTGCGATTCCTCTGAGACCGAGAGCAAAGACAATGACGGTTTTCATCGATGAGCCACATTGTTACTCTGTCTTGCACTGAGAGCCATTCACAGATCAGATTCTGTGTGCTGCTTTTCCAGCTCACTCTTTTTTGCCACTGTGGAAAAGCTTGCTGCTCTGAAGCGCTGCATCTTTCTCTGCTGAGTCAAAGTTTTTCCAGAGACGGTTTTAAGGAAAGTCCTGAGAAAAGCATATCTTATTGCACAATATGGAATTAAACTAGGATGATAGAGTGGGTTTCTCTGGGGCCTAATTAATAAGCTATAAACATGAGTATTGGGTAGTAAGAAGATATTCATATGGTCAGTCTTCCTTTTGGTCGACTGACCATCTCAGCTGCCCACGACTGAAACCCCTTTAAAGACAAAAACATGTTGGTGCAGGGAGCAGTCAGTTACATGGTTTTACATACAAGGTTCTGAGGTTTTCCTATGGATCTGTGTCTAATTGGGCTCATGGCACGCCACAGGCTCTGATCAGAATGGGTGGGCACCCATCTTATGGGGGCCATGACAGGGAGACCCCCGCATCCCCCTTCTACATTGTTCTGCAGTGCTGGAGCAGATATAATCTTCTGTGAATTTTAATCCCTTCAAAACAATGCAGTGCTCCCTGGGAAACATCCATAGGGTATATAAAAGGAAACAACAACAACCAGTTGAATACAGCCTGGACTGGTACTGCAACACCATGTACGCCTGAAAACACATGTGCAATGCCTGAGGTTATTCTCATTCTTCTAGAAGAGCCATGCTAGCAGCTCTTTGACGCTGTACTTAACCAAAGCAGTGGTTTGAGTTCATTGCTATCATCGGCATGCTAGTGAGCTTACACTGATAATGCTGATACTAAGCAGATGTCATGTTTACCATGTTCAGCATTTAAGTTAAAGGGCAACTGGCAGGTTACATTTCTCAGGGAATCACCAAAGTCATTGTGATTTATCCTCTGGGGGACAATGCATATTTGTATCAAAAGTGTTTGCAGTCCATCCAACAGTTGCCGGATATTTCAATAACAGATCAACATGTTCACCTAATGATGACAAAAAAAGGAAATACAGTCAACTAAATAGGTCGAATTGGATCGATTATGCATCAATGCAAGTACTCAATATTATGACCCCCTGCAGTCATTAAAGGAAAAGTCAGAAGAGCAACAAACTCATGAAGATTCATCCTCTGGGAACTATGAATGAATGTGCCAAATGTTATCCAATAGTTGTTGATATTTCAGTCTGGACCAAAGTGGAGGAGGGACGTACGCTGGGATTCCGAGTGCCCAAAGAAGGCTTATAACTGACATAAGAATTTAAACATCTTTCATTTTCAGGGCCTTCTGTCTGCGCGTCTGCTGTTCTCTGCGTCTGCTGTTGTTATTTTTAGTGTTAAAGCTCTGTTTCTTCCACCTGCCTGCGTCTGTCAGTCTGCGACTATAACAATTCCGAAGAAGCAGCAGGTCTAATCTGACCGAGGAGACAGTCCGCGGCTCCCCCTGCATGCTGCCTGGGAACAGCTGGACCCGGTCGTGTGGATGAAGTCTGTCAGCTAGAACCAACCAGTCGTCCACTCTCCGCTCTGCTGCCACCAACTGTGAGCACGTGATGGCGCTCGTCATGTGACTGCTGCCTGTCTGCCTCAGTGTCAGAGCTCAGCAGCCTGCAGACCACCACGGGAGGCTGCGGTTGTTAGTTCCAAATCCTTGGAGCAGATGAGGGGCTGTAAAAAGCTCACCTCACATTAAGCCCCCCCTGTCAGGTTTAGCTCATTAAGAATCAGTCAGGTAGTTTGTGTTTTATATTGTTTTATCATCTGTTTCGCGCCGATTTTTCGTTTGCGGTCGTCCTCTTCAGTCTTTTATCTCACAGGGGGACTTCTCCTGACGGGGACAGATGAGCCTGTCACACTCAGCTGTTCTGCCTGATGATGTATCACCAGGACTCAGGCTTACAGTCAGGACATGTGCTTTTGTTACAACAACATCAGCGCAGCCTTAACATATCTGATTTATAGCTCTGATTTACTGCGGGGGCCAACAGAGCATTCACAGATCTAAAGCAGGGAGAAGCCTGCATCTTTACATGTACTTACATTGTGTTTGATATTCTAATCATGTCTGTTTCTTCAGCTAGTTCTTCTAAACATTTTTCTCCATTTTCTTTTCAATCTCAGACTTTGCTTTACATCTTTCTTCCGTTTTTTTGTCATTTACTTAATTTTGATGCTATTCTTATGAGTGCTACCGCTCACATTTATCATGGGATGCTACAAGTCAGAACAGAAATTAATTTGTTATCCATTTTCTGCATTCCATTTTTTAACGTACAAAGATATATTTTATCACCTTTATGCTTATCCAAACAGGAATCAAAGAGCCAAGATAGGAAATCTGACAAATGACCCAGGTACTTGATCCCTAAAAGGGGCACACAAAAGAAACATTCAAGTTCAACTGTATAGTCTTCACTTTTACCACAGGGAAAACTTCACTCTCTGTCACAGTTCGGATGAGGACCCAAGAGCAGACACTAAAGAAATGTCACAGAAAAAAGGCAAACAAAGGTTTACGCTGTAAACGTCCAGGTATTAATCAAGACACAAAGAAAAGTCCAACTGGGAAAACACATGGAGAACGTTCAGGTCTGACATATGATGACTGACAACAAGAAGGAATGAACACTGAGGCTGTTTTCGAAACCGCATACTACTATCTAAATCAGTATGCAGTATATACTGTATACTTCATACTGAGTTCAACAGTAGTATGTAGTATGACTGCCAGTCGTCAGTTATTTTGCAGTATGCTTGGCCCCGGTTAAACTGGTTTTACTCAGCTGTGAATAATTTGTAGTAATAGAGCAAGCCAAGGACCCTGTAATTGCAGCTGCAGCACATGCACTGTACAGTCTACAAAGCAGGAAAATCCGAGGTGTTAAGACTTATAAATATGTGAACATGTCATATTTGTTATTGGTTCATAATGTGGCAAGATATTCAGTCATCGCCACCGACGAGTTCAAACAGCTGCGCTCCTGCATTTTGATCTCTGACCTGGCACTTTGCATTGTGGGAAACAGTACACGAGGTAGACTGGTCCGATGCTTACTGTACAATTTTCCCGAATCAGTATGACATCCTGGTATTTTTGGCAAACTGCAGATCTCGCAGTTGTTCACATACTGCATACTGCATTTTGGCCAAATCAGTATGTACTAGTAGTATAGTATGCGGTTTCGAAAACAGCCTGAGACTAAATAAACACAGGGGTAATCAGACACAGGTGAGACTGACGACACAGGTTAAAACAATCAGCGCAATCAGAATGGAGTGAAACCAAAGGGAGGAAGTAAAACAAGACAAGAAACACAGGGGACAAGAACTACAAAGTAAGACAGGAAACACTATAGACCAAAAGAGAACTAAAGAATATGACAGTGATAGGACTTAGAGAAACAGGAGGATAAGAAGTTACAAATTAAAACAGGAAACACTAAAGACTAAACTAGGAAACATTGCAAATAAAGAAACGCAAGGGAAACAAGCAACACCAGCGACGAATGAGACAAACTAAAACAAGAAAGGACATCTAAACTCTAAAATGAACAAAATAAAAAACTAAACAAGACTAAATCCTGACACATTTAACAAAATGACTCTTATTTGAAGGCTTCCTGCCTATGCTTTTGTGTCATAAAGTGTCCTTAAACCTACAATTGTTGTAGTCCTAATCTCTGTCACATATATTCCTAAATCCTTTTGTTTCTAATCATGTAAACACAGATGTATTTCTTTCTAATAGTCTACATACAGGGCACAGAGAGTGGGAAAAAAATTGTGGGACCCATGGCTTATTTTTGCTCAAGGGCCCCATGGAGAGTTAATCCAAGGCTAAGCCTATTGATACACAGGCTTAGGAGTTTTTAAACATGTTGACCTGACAATATATCTGAATTAATCTGTGGTTTGGGGTCAGTTTGTTTCCTTTCAGTGATTAAAATGAATCCAAGCACCAAAACAAACAGAGTGTTAGTGAGTGTGTAACGGACGGAGGAGCAGCGATAATTCAGAATCCTCAGTAAGGAAGGAAAAAAAGTGCAGTGTTCATCCCATGTTCCCTCTCTTGGTTTTTGACTTGTGTTCTCTGACACAATGGTTTCCTGATTGACCACTTGACTTCTTAATGATCAATTCAAACACATCTAAAACAGAGGAATGTTAGACTTAATTAAACACAGCCACGATCATACACAGATTCAGGAATGACAAAAGCAGATGGAGACAATAGAAGGAGAGGAACTCCATTGTTCCGACATAATACAGGCGTGTGTTGTGTGAGAGGCGAGGATGAGGTGAAGCACAACTCCTGTCAAATCGAATAAATTACTTCCAACAAGGAGGGTCGGGGGGCTGCGGGAGGCCCATTTAGGAGCTTTTAAAGTCGAACAGCGTGAAGTCTTAATTACTGAGACTTAATACTGGCCAGTGCTGTACTCACGCTGCGACGGTCAGGAGTTGGAGGCTGTGGCCCCCGCGGCTTCAGAGGAAAGACAGAAGACCGAAAACTAAAGACAAAACAGAACTTTTCTACCGTCTCTGTCAGCAACAGGGAACACAAAGGTTGATTACATCTCAAACCGTTAGATAATAGCAGTTTTCTTATTTTCTCCGATTGATGTGGTGTGATGAGATGGATATCTAAAAAAAATACACTTTTTGACTCTTTGTTTTATCTCAGCTGTCAGATTGAACCTTCATGCACACTCAGGTTTATTGGCAGTAATGATCCCAGGTTGCTCCCTGCTGACCAATCACATGTTGATGCTTGTTGTACAAATTGGGGGAGGGGTCGGATACTTGGAAAAGGACCAGAGGTGGACTGATTAAGCTCTGGTCTCATTAGTGAGAAGGTGTGACGGTGTGAACGAGAATTAGGATATACATGCTGATTGTTGACCATTCCTTTACGAGGTGTCATGCTTCACATGAGGCCTCACTTTTTCAGCTTCTGTTTGCCGTTTGGGGTAAAATGTGAGCAGGAAAATATCTAAAAATAGTCAACAAACCAAAATGGCATTATCTTTCAAACAGAACACATTGTCCTTATGATGAAAAAAGCATCTTCAGACCTTTATAACACAAAGGCTCTATGATGGCACCTATTGTATTGTCTGTTTTTACAAACAACATTGGAAGACTCATGGAGGATTGATGTCTATGCAGATGATACACTTATCTATACATTTGCCTGGCTACCCAGTTAAAGTATTTATGACTTTGAACTGAATTCAGTCTTCTTTTTATGAGTAAAAATAATAATAAAGTAACATTTATCCTCCCCAAAGAAAGCAAAAAACAAGTCTATGTGTTTACAGTCATTCTTTGACATATTTTTTTGTGTTTGCATGGAATGAAAAATGCACATTTGATCTGTTTCACATTTCCTGCTCTTTTTTAGTGTCCAGCTAGTTACAATCAAAGGCATACGGAAAACATATACACACAATGAGATAAAAGTAAACATCACCACATTTGCTTATTGATGTGGCACCAATGGAAAATAAAGGAATGACCCAAGTGCAGCATTAAACAATCCACTCAGTCACTCATATTCACTCTCAACAAAATCACATCCATTCTTGAGATAAAAGGACAGGGAGTCCTTTCTTCAGAGTTAAATATAAAACATTATATCATGTTAAACTTTCCGAGTAGAGGTTTTAGAATGTATTAATGTACATTGATTGATGCATGCTGTTCAGTTTTGGATTTGCATTAGAATCTGCACCTTAAAAAAATAATGCATCTTTTAAATTCAATCTGTTTAATTATTTAGTTATTAGATATGGCAGTAAGTCACAAAATATGCATATAGAAACAAAATAGAGAGAGAAAAAAAGTGTTAAAATTAAGAGATACACTTAAATATAAAATATTAAAATATTTAGCAATACAAATAATACCAGTAGAAACTGTTATGAGAGATAACACTTTTTTTTATTGGTACTTATAACACATGACAATAAATTCACACAACACAAAACAGACAGGGTCATCATATTACACACAGTGGAGAGATAACACTTATTTTAAGGAAGTACAAACTGTTGTTATTATCAATGTGTTATTTGTTTTTTACTGAGTCATCTTTCTTCAACTCTTCTATGCAAGCCTTAAGACAACATACATACAGCAGATGTTTCATGAGCCATACTGTGTTTAAATTACATGCTTTGCTTTCTATGCCACTAAGGTCTCATTTTAAATATCTTTATGTGAAAGGTGTGAATTAATTGTGTTTGACTTTGTGTATACTTCTCTAAGCTGCTGTCTTAGGCCATGTCTCTCTTGTAAAGTTGATTAAGTATCCCAAGAGACGTCTTGGTTATATAAACATTTCTGAATTACACCTTAAAATACCAGAGTTTCATTTTATTCTGGGCTTTTGTGTATTTCTAATTACAACTCTTTTATTGCTAAAAGTTTTATGACGACTTAAAATCTCACCTGGGTTGAACTTCACATCATTCTGCACAGTCAGGTCTTTATTTCTCTCCTAATTAGCTGAGTATCCTGATGTCTCCTGTGGCGATATCCGATCAAATGTCACAAGGCATTCTTATTTTGGCAGAAGTTCTTGTTTGTGCTTGTATAAAAACCACCCCGGGCCGTGTTACCTTTAGAGGTCATGCTTTGGCCCTGCAGCAGCCGGGAGGATCATGGGTCTGGTAGCCATGACGGTACATTTTCATTTCAGCCAGCTAGTAATCCCACGATGCAATAAAACTGTCTGGCCCCTGTGTCTGGCTCCAGTCAGACCAACTTTACTCACAAAAATGTCCAACCCCCCCCCCCCCCCTCGACGTTATTAAGAGGAATGTAAATCTCAACACAGAAATTTAGAGCCTCATTCTCTATTTTTTCTTCCAAATTAGAGTTGTCATTAAAGAGCTATTAACCAAGAGAGTTAGCAGTTATAAAGGGAAAAAAAAGATTCATATGTGATGTAATGAAGGCATGCTTCTCAACCAAACCAGGACACCAGCGAACAGAGGTCACAGCAGTATTTTCAGACTGTGTTTACAATGGCGCAGGAGTTGCAGCTGTGTGCAGAAAGTGTGTCTTTTGGTTTAGACATTATCTCACTGTTGGTTTATGTCATCTTTTCAACACAAACACATTGCTACTGCACTGACCGCCGCTGTCTTTCCTAAAGCTTCTTACAGAGGAAAATGAGAGATCGCTCACCTCACTGAGGTTGTGAGGGTTAAAGGGCGTCGATTTATAGCCACTTCAGGGGAGCGGACGTCAAGCTGAAAACACAACATAAACATATCATCACTTTTTCAGTGGTTACAATGGACTTGTGAGCAAACAGTTGCTGTGCTGTTCACACATCCAGCATTTCTGGAGAAATATCAGCATTCATTTGGAGTTGTTTTTGTCTCCACCTATTTAATGTAAGCACAATACCTGCTGTCTTTTTGTGCTATGTTTTGGTCTCCTATATGTACATGGGCCTGTATATAATATCTTTTATCTTTTTTTTGTTTGTTTTTCATTTGATTGTTTATGTATTCGAGCTACTTTTGTCAAAGTTTTCCAATTGTTTTAAATGTAATATGACAATTTTTCTTTCTGTCACTGAGGGTAATGTTGAACCTGAGTCAGATTCTTTGTATGTGCCCACAGACTCGGCCAATCAAACTGATTCTGACAAGTCTTTGGAATATCATCTATTTGCCATAATGTCAACAAATCCCGAGAAAAGACTAAAACCAAAATCCTCAAACATATATTTATTTCTCTGTGTCATAGGTTTTCACTGATGACCCAGTCTATTAAACATACATCAGTGAGCCACACTGTTACGCTGGGTGTTCCTCATTATTGGCATAGCGGCTGCAGTTTATTTTGAGTCAAACCCACAGCCACCATCCTGCTGCTGCCATAAATACTCAACAGAGAACTACATGAGTATACTCTTCCAAAACAAATCCGCTACAAACCTGCTAATGTGTGATTAACGTTTGCTAATAAAAGTCTATGTTCTTGCTAGCAGCTCTGGGAGGCTGTAATGTGGGGCTTTCAGCTGCATGCTAACATAAGTCAGCTAACATACTCACAAGCTAGGTTGACCATATTCTCAAACCTCCAAATAGAGACATGTTAATTATACTGCAAACCCACATGTATGAGCTCATGGTGCAAGTGGATTTTTCATCTTTGCACCTTACAACAGCATGGAAAGTGTCTCCCAAGATCAACCGAAACTTTATATTAAAAATATAAGCACAAACACATGACTACAGTGGTGAAGTAGAACATTTTCATTTATTTATCACAAGATTGGTGACCTGGGTTGGTAGACAAAGGTGCCCTACTGAGCCCATCCAGTCCTGCTGTCATGGATAAAAAGTTGTATCATTCTGAGAAGCGATGTATGAATACATAAGATTTTATTGCTAACTAGACTTGAAATCCTATTTAAGTCTGTGCAGCGCACTGTTAAAAAAACCTCAATCCATTCAACCAATATTGAAAATGTCAAACTTATTGATAATTTAAAACAGATCTGTTTCATACACTTTGGCCTCGGTCTCTGAAACCCAATATCCTTATTTCCTGTGTAACATATCCAGGCTTCATGTCAGTGTTTTTTTTAAAAACCTTTTATCCTTACATGAACCAAATGTTATTATTAGCAAGAACAAAAGGGTCATGTTAGGTGAACTGACGGTGTAATGTGAGGAATAAGGAGCATTGGTTGTAATCTTGTATTGATTTCTGAAGAGATGCCAATGACATACACTATGTGCTTATATCAAAACTGATTTCAGGTGATTATATAATTTGTGGAAGGTTTTTTTGTCTGGTTGATTTCATCTAATTTAATCTGAGGTTGAGTGTAATGCTGGAAAATCAAATGAAACAAAAACATGAATAATAATCTTGAAATTTGTTGTTAAAGGCTTAATGTTGGTCTAAAAATATTCTTTACGTCTATATTTGAACCCAGCTCTCTCTCGTCATTAACTTTTTGCCTATTCAAGAAATCAATTGGCTTCACTGGGTCCAGATACTTTTAAGATTTATGGCTTCAGGCTTTTTAGGCGTTTAAAATGTGCTTAAGAGGATGTCTATCTGATCCTTGACAAATGTCTCTAACACCCAGTGGGCGTCACCAGCAGCATAATCACTTAACATTAAGTAGCAAATGCTGAGTCAGCATAGGTAAGAGGAAGGTCAGGCTGTGCGTTTCTGGCAGAGGCAGAGCGAGCGGTCACACAGGGACACTGAATGCACCTTCTGGCTACACATTTTAAACATTACGGATAATTACATACAGATCTGAGTTTTCTTCTGTTAGAGGCTGAAAGTGTGAGAATCGTGATTTTTTTAATTTGTTGTCTTTGTTTTGTTATTGATTTGCAGTACAGTGTGCAGCAGGAATGCACTGACTGAGAAGTCTCTGCATACACAAGAGGCGCCACTGGGATTTCTGAGGGCCCCCCCGTGTGTGTGTGTGTGTGTGTGTGTGTGTGTGTGTGTGTGTGTGTGTGTGTGTGTGTGTGTGTGTGTGTGTGTGTGTGTGTGTGTGTGTGTGTGTGTGCGTGCGTGTGTGTGTGTGTGTGTGCGTGCGTGTGTGTGTGTGTGGCTGTGTGAGCAAATGCTTCGGGACTGCCCACAATAATAAATAGACAGCAACTTGTTTATTTATTTATTTAAATGTACCCATAGTTACCTTTTGATTGAAATCCCTTTATAGAAGAAACAAACAAGGGAACCAACCTCAGGTTAACCCATTGCATTGTTTGCACTGACTGACTTGTAAATAGTTTAATAGTTTCAAGGAGACATGATTGTTAAGATGCAAAATGCTCTGCAGAACATTTCAAGTGCACTGAGAAATGTTTGAGTGGACAGTTTTATTTTAATAAGGAGTTAATGTACAGATATTGAATATGCATACTGCATGCTCTGTTGATGAAGAGTTAATTGGATTTTAACAGATCAATAAAACTTCCAAAACAATCTCAACAGAAAGGACAGCCGTCGAGGTGACAGAGTGCTTAATCCCTGAGTATGGTGTAATGGAAAAATATATGTTCTTGCCTATGCATTTAATTTAATTTAAATACAGAAAAATCCATGACAATGGCTGAAGAAAAAACAGAAGTCTAAGAAGTAAACTGTACTTTAATGTATTTAAAAACATTCATATTTCAGCTGGTGGAGCTGGGGCTTATTTTAAATATGTCTGACATGACTGAATAGCTATAGATCAGATGTTCAACTTAATTAATTGAATATTAATTGAATATATTAAAATATGAAGCTGAAAAGTAACTAAAGTTGTAAAATAAAGAGTAAAAGTGAAATATTTGCCTCTTAAATATAGTTTTTAAAAAAAGTACTTAAGAACTGTACAATATCTGAGAAAAGGACGTATGTACTTTCCAGGGATGATTCTGAGCGAATGGCTACATTCTGACCACATGTCAAAATGACCCTGAGCTAGATGAAGACACTGCTGGCCACCATCATGGCGTGATTGAGAAGCAAACTGAAGTAGAAAAGTGCTGGTGGAGTCCATTGAGTTTGTCTCAGGCAGGATACAGGAGTACAGGACAAACCTTGTTGTAGCCCTAAAACTTTCAATTATCAGTTGTGCCTGTAGGGGGCAGCCATTAGTTTTGTTTTGGTGGAATCCAAAATCAATGTTGTGTTGCTCAACATTTTCATCAAGCATTTTGTGGTTTAACATGTGTAGACTAAACCTGTGCAAAGAAATGTGTAATGGACTCAAGTCAACAACAAACCAAGTCCAACAGTATGAAAAGAGACTTTATATAAAGTTATGTTGAGGGAAAACAAAACCATCTCCATTAGAGCAACCTGAATGTGTTTAAGTTCCATCTCCCTCTTCTCTTGAGCAACAAAAAGACAGATAAATGAATGAAAGCAGCAGAGCAAAGAGCAACATTTAGGCATGATTCTGGTCTATAAACCTGTATTGATTGTTGCTCGCCTTCCTGCACAGTCCCTGCCTGGCCGGTGCCAGAGTAATTTGTCCCCCAGGTCTAAGGTTGCATGTGAATTTTCTGTCGTGTCAGCTGAGTTTAGTGCAATGCATGCTTGAGAGGAGGTGATCTCTTATTATCCCGCACTGTTTTAATTAGGAGCTCACTGTCAACCAAAGCACCATCTTTAACTCGTTTATTACCTCCTGCAGTAGGCATCTCCAAACTGCAATAGGCCATATTTCATCTTCCACAGTAGAGTGTGTGCAACTTTGTCACGAATACAACAGAACAGAAAATGAGGTTTTTATTTAACACGAGACCCCATGACGGCATAAACTCCTTACTGTGACAATCAGATGCATGTGTGTGTGTGTGGGAGCTCGTCATTTACGTCTTTTCTTCATCTAATAAGGGGAGAAAGTAAGAGGGAAGAGGGGCGTGCACTTTTTCTGACTTTCTTACAGGAGATCAGAGGTCGTGTTCCCTCCTTTACAGACCTGCAATTAAATTCTGCCTTTTTATTTTTACCATAACCTCAAACTTTCCCTAATTTTAAACAAGTGTTTGAGTCTCCTAACTATAACCATGTCCTAATCATTACTCATCAGTCATGACCTCAATCTTTCCTTTATGGTTACACGACTTGGATGGGGATTATAGAGTTGCATGAAGGGCCATTGAGAAAATCTGTCATTTTGAAAAGCAGCCACTGGGCCAGTAGGATCCTTCAAGGTTTTTATCGTTTCATTGAAATATCAGCTTCAGGAACTTGGGTTGATGGCTATAATCTCTGACCACAGTGCATAATGCGTTACGACTCTGAGTCACTAAACCAATTAGCTAGAAGAAGAAGCTAGCTCGATATTCAACATCACAGTAGTGGAAAAAAAAGTCTGAGAGGATGTTGACAGAGGAAACTACAAAGAGAAAACGAGTGATGGAGCAGAAACAGGAAAAGAGTAAATGTTCTTTTGTCTTTTTCTTACTGGTAAGGGTTTGAAAAATACAAGACAAACGCATTCTTCTGTTGCCTCCTTCCTGTTTGACTTGTAAGTGATATCAACTAGCCTGCTGTGTCTTGTGTTGTCAAACTTTTTGTTGTTTGGCTGAGTTAGAAAAGTTGACAACTTGACTGACAGTTTTATTTCCATTTCATTGCACCCAGAAACCAAATTTGATATGTATGCAGTAATGATAAATGCACTGCAATACTTCACCAAACAAGCCCTTCATAGGTCGACTAAAAGTCTTAGATTTCTGGGTCAAAGTGAAAACAACTGTTTATCGACCTTTTCACCCGGCCCCTACTGGATGTGGTTAGTGAGGTGTGGCCTTTCAGTTGTAAAACATCACATTAACTGCTTTGTGGTTCAAGAACCATAACAAGATAAGGTGTGCTGAAGGTTTAAATGTCGCTGTTTTAGTAGGTGAAATGTCAAGACAGGAAACTGAAGACAAACTACAGGTTGAAAGGTTCGTTTTGGGCCTTTTTTTTTTTTTGGTATAAATGGAACCATTTCCTTGGCTGGCCTTCAGTCACTCACCTCGCCCTCCTGATGGGAGTTGTACAGGTTGCATTAGCACAGACTCACAGCCTGCTGGTTGGAGAGTCCTGTGTTGGGGAAAAGTCAGGACGAGTGCCAGGTCTGGAGGGGTGCACGGGCCCAGCCATGCTCAGCACGTCCCAAACAACCAGTGCACGAACCGCAGCCATCTGCTGTCCATTTCACTTACACTCTCACTTGATGCTGTGCCAGCAGGCTCCTTCTTTCACCCCTGGAAATAAGATTCATCCTGCCGTCCTCACAGGAGCCACCAAAGCTTCAGGTTCAGCTGGCAGGACACCGCGGTTACACTTCTGATATTCTTTTGAGAAAACAAAGAGCCATACTTCCCCTGAAACCTTTTTCAAAGCCGTATCATTTATCACAAAGCCTCTTCCAAGCCTCATCCTCCACTTACTGTAATGACCAGAGTTTCCTCTCCACTCTTTATGAGTGTGTTTCAGTAATTTCCATCAACTAAATAACCATTAAGCACTCAGCAGCATGGCCTCAAACTGTTGAAGTACATAAATGGCTTATGACCTGAACATCGAATGCATCATCTTCAAGACTGCAGCATCACTGCTTGAGTAATTTCCACCGACTAAATGACCATTAAGCACTCAGCATCCCGGCCCCCTCACTCGTTAAAACACACTGGGGCATCAGAGAAGAAAAAGAGATTGATCAGAGAAGTTATGACTCATATAGAAATAAACGACAAAGAGCCTTTAGTTTGAGTCGAGTCCATTTGAAGGCTTTCAATCCTGGGAAAAATGGGGCATTTGTTCAGTTTTACTCACTCAACATGCTTTCAGTTGCATTCAACTTTCTACTCTACACTGCTTCACAAAATAATGCAAGCTTGAATGTGTGAAATTACCTTTCAGAATTTTTACAGTTGTCAGAAGCCGCATTTTAGTATGAGTCAACTTACTCTTTAACACGTGGGAATAGAAAACTATGATTAATTTATAACAGAGGTTTCAAACCTTCTTCCTTAAAGCTCTGTAGTTGTATTTAAGAAAGGCTGAGCCCCTCCATGACCCAAACTGGAACATTTTATTGTCTTTTTATTGTTTTCATTCGAACATGAATCACAGGTGTCCCACAGGTTTACATACAGACCTTTGAATAATCTATCCAGTAAGTGTGTTGTCATGATTTATGTTGCAATGAGCAAATTTCCTTTTGACAAACTCAGAGCAGACAACCCCCTGAGATCTTTGGCACCCCCCTTAAAGGGTCCCAGGCCCCAGGTTGGGAACCAATGCTTTAGAAACACAACTTACAACTGTGTATGTGTGTGTGACATTTTAAGTTCCCAGTTTCTTCTTTAGTTGATCTACCATACTGAGAGAATTTGAAGAGCATTTAAAAGGGCTTGCTTTAATGTTGTCAATACCAAGTCATAAACAGTAATGGCAGGATCATGATGCATTATGGATGCATAATGTTTTATAGAAGTTGATAAAACGCATCAGTAACCATTATGTGCTCTTAAAAAAACAAGGTCAGGATGTTTATGAATGAATTGAAGTTGAGTGTCCTGATGCATTATATTAAAATGCAGGACGCGTAGTTCAAATGTTTGCACTGAGGTGACCTGTTTTTGCTGTTTCTAGAGCTGCTTTTTTGTGGTCACACCCAATGTGAATGGTTTTTTGCAGTGTGAGTGTTATCAGTCAATCAAAGGATCTATGCAAAACTACCTTTCAAAACCATGAGAAACTCGTACGACTTGTGATTTTACGAGTTGGTAAAAGTGAACCACAAAAGGTTTCCATAAAACCCGTGTTGAGTTTAGATTTCAACAGACTGACGCACACATTATTTTTAATTTATTAGACCCGTATGTTCTTGACCTAGTTACAGTGTAGGAGAGCGTTTCGTTATCAACAGAACCAAATTTGTTCTTGTCACTTACAGAGAGAACATTGTTCTAGATTGTTCTGTTATTTCAATCAACCTCTGTTTGAAGCATATCACATGGTGTGGCGTCTATTTTCTATTTTTAGGCGTCTATTTTTCTTTTGGCAAACTAAAACTTACCCTGGTAACGGGATAGGTTGTAACAATGGATCACCATCTATCTGACATCAACTCACGTGATCTACAAAATTCTTACAGTTCTGAATTGGTTCCATTTTAGTTAACAAATGTGGGTACTTTGTGTAAAAATTTGAGAACTCAAGTTAAAAAATGCAGTGACTTACAGGTGCTGAAGCCAAAGTGTTACAACCATCCCCAGTCTCCCCTACATTAAACACTTTCTACTTTGTGCTAGTTTAAAATACAGGACTTTACTTGTAAATTTGGGTTGTTGTATAGGTGCTTTATAGCTTATATATGAGTCTATACTGCTTTTGTTTAAAAGTTATCAAGAAAAATCCTCCAGCTGCATGCTAGCGAACAACAGTTTGCTAGCCAACATCCTTGCTCACATTAGCTACAGCTGTGTCATTGTTCCCTCTAAAATATTGTATTTTTTTCAGTACAATGTTTGCAATGGCTTTAATAGCCACACACTCACCAATGATACTCACACTATTAACAATCTTGTTAGAGAACTCACAACCAAACTTCATAACCAGTAAGGTGGTACTTGATATCTAGAGGTGCTGATAAGCGCATTTTGTTGTCTTGGACACATGTAGCCAGTTTCCCTGCTTCCACCATGGGCTTCCAGTCTTTATGCTAAGCTTAGATAACAAGCTACTATGTGTAGGCTGTTTTTATCACAGTTTATTTTCTGTCTTTTTTTCTTTTTGATACACCGTCAAACTTGTCCAGCAGAAATCTGCATACAGTTGCATTTGACATTTCTTGTCTAGACGTTTAAATAGCCTATATTAAAAGCAAAAGCCAAAAGCTCCCTCACAGGGACATCAAAAGGCAACATATTTAAAGGCTTTATATTTATATTTTTTTATACAGCAGATGTCGCCCTTGAGCACCAGCATTAAACCAAAATTTACCCGAAATGAGCGTGATCTAGAAACACAGTTAAGCAGTGAGTACAGTATGTTATTCTTCTTTTCTCTAGTCCCTCAATTAAACAACTTTTATTCGCGAGGGGAGGAGTCAGCCGGCCGTCCCGGCGATGTAAACAAACTGAAGATAGGACTCGGGAAAACTCAGAAAACATCACAGAGAGTGGGACTTGTGTGTTACACCCATTGCAGACAGTCATGACTCACAGAGTTATTTTCAGAGGATATACTTGATTTCTATTATATTTAAGTGTAAGAAAATGGCATATAAAGCTTTTAAATTAACTCATTGCTTATTGATTGTTTGATTTCAAGAATACTTGAATGAACATGTGCACTGAGATATGAAGCATTTCTTATCTCAGTCTATTAATTTTCTCAATGATGCAGAGCCCACAAGTCTTTTCAAACATTTAGTGGTGTTTAACTAAACCTCAAGAAATATAGCCCCAAGAGAGTTGCTTTATATTTATTCCTCTTTGTACACAAATGCCAGCAGCAGAGTCTCATGCAAATCAAATACAAGTATATGACTCAGATTAGTAGAGGCTTATCAATCAAGTTCTGTGTCAGTGTGGAATCTGCTAAAGCGCTCTGTGTGTGTGTGTGTGTGTGTGTGTGTGTGTGTGTGTGTGTGTGTGTGTGTGTGTGTGTGTGTGTGTGTGTGTGTGTGTGTGTGTGTGTGTGTGTGTGTGTGTGTGTGTGTGTGCGCGTGGGGGTGAGGGCTGCTGGGTTTGGTGATAATTTAGCTGTAAATGAATAACAGCCGGAAGAGTTTCTGCAGATGATCGGTTATTTTCCTGCTCTGTAGAAAGTGATGATAAGGTTTTGCAGAGTTAAGTAGGTTTCCACACTGTCCTTCACGGGCAGGTTTGCTGGTGTTTTACAGCACACACACATTATTGCTGGCTGATCCCCAACAAGCCTTTTTCCAGCTGCATTTTCACATGTGCATGTCCATAGAGAAAGTGATAAAGAGAAAGCCAGCAAGGTGGAAAGGATGCCAGTTGTACATCTGTGAAATGTATAAGTACCTTGTCTGTGAAATGTTAACAATTCATTGTCAGTAAAATACATTATCATGCAGACTAAAGACTGAAGGTTTCCAGACTCCTTCCCCTAAATCCTTGTCCACCTCCGCCCACCTTCAGGGACTTCAGGTGCTTTAATTAGCTGGAAAAATGATCACCAGAGCTGTGTCTATGTGATAACATCGAGTTTTAGGAGATAAACTCCTCTCGGTGTTCAGTGTTGGCCCTCAAAATAAAATGTTGCATGTAATTTTGTAATAGACTGAACTGTGTTTTACCTTCTGGAGATATGATCATCGACAGCCCCAATCAAGTCGGAGAGCAAGACTGGAAGTCTGGAGCTTGAAACCTTCTTAGCGCACACCGACAAAACCTCTATCGTCTGTCTGTGAGTTTGAGAGGATTTCTTTGATTTGTTATTCATATGCATTCAAAACATCCAGTTTTTTTGTCAGTTAATCTACTTTTCAGCCTGTCTCACAAAGCAACAAAAATCATCATGAAGACAATTACATTTTAAAACACTTAAACACAAATGTCTTAACTTCTTTAAAATACTTTCAGTGTTATCAAAAGTGCGAAACATACCTTTAATGGGTTCAAACATCTAAATACACTGAATGTATTGGCCCTGAATGTTTCTCTGGCTCTGTCCTCTTCTCTCTTATAAATGATTCAGGTGTATTTAACAGCCTTGGTGTCTTAACATCCACATAAAGATACAATAGGGGCTTTAAATTCTGGATTTTTACAGGAAGTGTGTTGAGGAAAATGCATTTTAGTCTTTGTAAAGGGATGTTTTTGTAGTGTAGGCTCTCCTGCTGCAGTGACTGTAGAGAGGAGAGCAACAGGATGACTATTATTTTCTTTGTCATTAAACTCACGTTCACACGCTTTTAAAAGTCTCAATACTGCTGCCAGTTTCATACCAGACGATTCACAATGCCGTTAAAAAAACCCACAAGTAATCGAAATTGGTTTTCTCTATGACTGCTTTTTTTTTTCTGTCGGGTTCATTTCATTCACAGTCATCCCCCTGTGGTCTTAATGACTCAACATTAAAGTACTTCAACTTCAACAGGAAATAAAAGATGGCAATGACATAGACAAGACCTGAGAGACTGCACACAAACGGTTTTACCTTGTCACCCACATTTGAGTCTCTTCATCAAAAAATTTTCTACAGGATGAGAAATGTTGTTCAGCAAATAAATGGCTGAAGAAAAAAACAGCCTTAAAGGGAGCTAGTGGTGCATTAAATCATGAAATAATGCAGAGTGGAAGTGGGTGATTTCCCAAACTGCAGGGGTGCAAGCGGTGTCAGAGGGGCCGTTTCTGCTGGCCCCAGAAGGGACGGGATGGTATGAATGATGCACAGACTCTGCAGCACTAGGGGTCATGACATGCTATATGAGTAAGTGTAGTCTATGAAGAGTCAAATAGTGCACCAAAAAACTCAGAGAAAAAAACCCTCAGAAACCTGAAAAGTAATTCAGTTCAATTCAATTTATTTTTGTATAGCGTCAACTCCTAACAAGTGTTATCTCAAGACACTTTACAAAAAGCAGGTAAAATACCTTACTCTTTGTCTGTTAACATTACAAAAGAGCAGGTAAAAAGACCTTACTCATTGTTATGTTACAAAAAGCAGGTAAAATACCTTAAAAAACCTTAGAAAATAAGTAAGAGAGATAACTCTCATAAACAGAAGCCTATCTATTGTTTCAGGGGAAAAAAAGAGCTTTACACAGATCAAATGTGTTGGCATGCGCACATCAAGTGTGGGTGTATGAGTAGCAGCAAACGTGCACTAACAAAGGCACACATATGCACAAAGGTGTCAGCTGTAGAGGGTGTGTACATCCTAACCATAAACCACAGAAAACTAATTCTCTCTCGCACACACACACACACACACACACACACACACACACACACACACACACACACACACACACACACACACACACACACACACACACACACACACACAATTTAAATCCCTGTGTGCCTTACATGCAGTCGACACTTATTCACTCGATGAGTCCATCATGGGATGCTCTGGCCTGCTGATTCTGGTTCTGATCCCAAATATTGCTCACTGCTTGGAAATTCTGGGTAAGTCTGCAGGGTTGTAATCAATCTGTGACTGTCAGCTGTTTATGGGCGTATTTTACTGGCCTGTAAGGTCTTGTTTAACCTGTGGCATTGACACTAAACAGGGCTGCTTTAGTTTTTCTCCACTGATTAGTCTTATTAAAAATGCAAACAGACAATAAAGCCACATACTGAACACATCATGAAGGCACTGAATTATTTTATCTACAATGTATTCCTGATGGCAATTTGGTATTGTCACTCCTGCAGTGAGTTCATTATAATTGATCAGTTTGTGTCACCTAAAACCGCATTAGTTTCTTTACAGCATTATAAATGTAATATACGAGGGTCGTATTTAATTTATGAGGATCATTAGAGTTTCTGCTCTTTGTGTGAGGGGAAAACCCTCTGCAGGCTTTCACTTATTTAAAGTCCCGACCGAGCAGTTTAAGTCTCTGAAGTCTTTGTTTCTGCAGAGTCACAGAGACTTCCAGGTGCAGATGAAAGTTTAAACATGTGAAAGAGATTCTGCTCTGTTTTTAGTGTGGAGTGTATCGTTTGTTTACCACATCCCCAGCCTGCAGAGGAAGAGTTTCTGTGTGCCATAGTTAAATGCTGTTAGGTGAGAAAAAGCAGCCCCTCAGGTTCAGGAAATATATATGATGCAGTGCATGAATACCTGATTTTTCTCTCACTTATTATTTAGTTTCTTTCCTTAAGGTGTGCCTTTTCCATGCTTGGCTGACATTTACCTTGGCAATAACCTGCAAGGGCAAATGAATTATAAACCCACAAAGCACTATTGAACCAGTGCAGCATATTTATTTATCTCCCTCTGTGTCCTTACCTCTTAAAAGGTTTGGAGGCTCTCCACATTGTTTCCATTTCTAGTGATGTATAGTCAGACTTACAGCATTTCAACACTAACAGCATTTGATGCAAACTGTATAAAAAAAAGCAGCAGACGCCTGTACATTCAACGGTTTACAAGAAGCACTGCAGCAGCAGGCTGTCATCATTTTCCTCATCATGTATCTAAAGCTGAATGGAAGTTCTTGGCTACGACGGGCGATTGGAACAAACTGTGTCCTCAGGTGCACTTTGATGAAGTCAGCAGAGGAAGCAGGATAAGAGGGGACTTTGTATGCATTAGAGTCTGCACTCTGTCCTCTCTGCAAGAGCTGAAACCTGTCAGCTTCTATTAAATGTCCATTTCTCTGAAGACTCCCTAATCATGGCTGATTTCACAAGTAAGGGAGGAAGATGTCGTCTGTGTTTGGGTTTGGATCAGGGTGTAACTTTTGGACTGTCTTTATGTCATTAACATAATGGATTCCTTTATTATTAAATATACACTGAGGGGACAAGGCCACATTTGTCAAGTGTCACTTTGTGCACAAAGCCCAATTCCTGTCTTCAGCCGTCAGAGTTAGAGTGCTCCATCATGTTTACTTTCATATCTTGTTTCTGGTTGCAGCAGCAGGTTGTTAAGACATTCTATCAGCGTCACTTTTCAGATAGTATTTATGTACTGACATTCAGGCTCCCAGATGATAAATCAAAAAGACTTTATGGACAACAGCCTTATAATGGATTGAGCACCATCTACAGTCAAATTCTTGACTTGATTTCAGCAGCTACTTGATTGGTGCAAAGTGTTCACACATCTTCATGCTTCCCAGAGGATGAACCCTAATGACTTTGGCCATCAGCCTCATCATCTTCCATGAGGTGGATTTTTAGGGTTGTGAGTAAATAATCAAATTACAACTACTGAATGGATTCAGTTGAGCTATTGCATTTGCCCATGGGTCGTTTTATTTTTTATCACTTTATTATACACTGACTTTTGTTCTAGTGCCAATATCAGGTCTGTATGCCATATGCACTGTGAGGAATATGACTTTTTATTCCTGTACATTTATTATATTAACTTTTAAAAAATCTTCACACACATTTTATATACTTCTTTTTACTTTATTTCTAATGGACAATGTAAGATAATGGCCATAGACGCTACTATTTGACTATTTGATGTTTAGAGTTAGCTTAAAGCTTCTTTTCATCTGCAGTACTTTTCATTTGAGCTTAAATGTTGGCATTTGCATGTTTGAAAATCTTTCAATTTCAGGACTTGTCCATTTCAAAGTTCCGTTTAAAAAGACGATTTGCAATTTCCATTTTAATCTAATTTAATTTCCATTTAAATTAAATTTGAATTCTCACACAATGTCACCTCCAGCCTATAATTACCCAATATGATAAATGGGTAGCCTTCAGCTAACAGTTGCATGTTCATGAATTCCTGGTTTTATAATCAACTATAGATTTATGACCTGCAATGCTAATGATACACATTACCAGGAACCTCAGCTTTGTTTTGAGCGCTAATAAGCTAATATCGGCACGCTCCCACCCTTTAAAAAATGGTTGACCTTGTCTGCTAAATATTAGAATGCTAGCGTTGCTATTGTGAGCGTGTTAGCATGCTGACATTAGCGTTTAGCTCAGAGCATTGCTTGCACATCTTGATATTGATTTGTCTTTGTGTTTTGTAATTATGATAAAATGACAGAGAGCCTCATAACTACTGACCCGGTTAGTCTACCTCATCCATCACAGTTTGATTTAACAAGTGAAGACAATAGAAGAGGCAGAAATCTCCTTCCATAGGCACAACAGCAGATATCTATCAGACTGCTGTCTGTCCTTTAAGAAGAACAACACTCACATTTAACCCGCAAGATATTTCTGCTTAGGACTCTTCAGATGAACTTCTGACCTCTTTGTTTTTTTCTGCACGTCAGGTCCGGGTGGAGAGCCACATCTTGATATCACACACAACATCACGGCGGTCCTGGGAGAAGATGTGTATCTGAGGTGTAGATATATGGGCGAGGGTGAGATCCTGAGCGCCACGTGGAAACGACAGATTAACACCAGAGTTAAATCCAGACCACTGGCAGGATTTACTGATGACAAGCCATTCAGCCGGTCTTCTGATTTCTCTGAGCCAGAGTCTGTCACCAACCTGACAGTAAAGATGAATGTTTCCAGTGTAGACACAGAGGGAAAATACATCTGTGAGTTTGAATCGGAGGAAGAGTCTTATTCTGACAGTGTTTTCCTCACTGTAGTAGGTAAGCCAAGAACTCAACTTTACCCGACTTTATTAGAAACTTTAAAAAACTGAAAAAAAATGTAAAACTGAAGTGCAATAGGGAAAAAGAACAAAAACAGACAAACATAGATACAATTTTCCAGGACTACATAGTACAAAATAACTTCAATAAATAATAAATAATAAATGTGAAAATTGAAGAAAAAACATGACGTCTCAAATTTTCCTAAAAACAAGAGAGAGCTTGCTTTCCTCTATCCTGATGCAGTATAATCAATTATTAAGGTGAAATCTCACCTGTATGTTTGAGGAACACATTATTTACGTTGACTTCATATATAAAGATACAGGACATGTTGCCACCTCCAACAGGTGTACAAAAATGAAGCCACTTTGATCAATCAGCATCAGCATGATAAGGACTAACTTCAAAGACAGAAACCATGTTTCAGAAAATTATTTGACGTTTCATTGGATTTATCGTTTGCCTGATGTCCCTCCCTTAACATGGAAGAGGTGTGTTTATGACTTGTACTGCAGCCGACCAGTAGGGGGAGCCCAAAATATCTTTTCATTCACTTTTGGGGATCTGTCATATTGTCCATCTTTATATACAGTCTATGCTTAAGCAAGGTTAAAGATCTCAAATGTCTTGAAAACAAGGTCATCTAAAGATGTATATACAAGTTGATAAATGGAAATATTTTATTATCAACGTATTTGTTTTTAAATTGTGCATTTATGGACATGTTTGTTGCTCGTTCATTCACAGCTCGACCTGAAATCCACATCCAGGTGAGTGCAGAGACAATAAACGGCACTCACTACCAGTCCGTGTCGTGCTCTGCTGTGGGCGGCCGGCCTGCATCTCACATCAGCTGGTTGGTTGCTGATCATCCTTCATCGGATCACCCTTTGACCCAACACACGGGTGAAACTGTTCACCCCAATGGCACCTCCACTGTTAGCAGCACCCTCCGCTTCCCCACCCACCTGCAAGATGAGGACAGTGTCGTCTGCATCGTCCAACACCCGACCCTCCCATCCCCCACACTCACCACAGTGAGGGTGGAAACGTACAGTAAGCTCACAATCACAGCTGAGGGAGTGTGTTTGTGTGTGTTATTTTTGTGTTTCTACATCTGTGTTGCCTGGAGGTGACAGAATGTATTGCATCACCCCTCAAGAGTTTTTGCAATCATGCATCATGACTCAGCATCTTACAACACAATAACCTTCTCCTACTGATTGTTCAGGCGTAGTTTCTTCTCTTTCTGCTCCACATACACACTGACACGCCATAAATCACACTGCACAGTGTAAGGCATTAAAGTGAGAATGCATTCTTTTACTGGGGATGGGCATATTAAAAACTATTATGCAGCAACTAATTAATTAACAGTATTTCTGTACAGTGCACGGTACAATTTAGTGGCTTCATTTGTCACACTCCCCTCTAATATAATTAGATTGTTGATTAGTGAAAAGACACTTTCCATTTTACAGCCTAACTAACAACAACAAACGTCTTGCACTCTAAAGTTTTATTTACAGATGAGTATCAAAGAATCAGGTACATTTACAGCATTAGCCGCTACAAGTGAGTATTCCTTAAAGGATTTTTGACTCTATCTGCAGTTTCTGTCTTAACTGTGGAACATTTTAGAGTCTCTGAGCTCCTTTCTCACTGGTTTCACTATAACCACATCTTTAAGCAACAGTAGGCAGCTGTGTTTTAGCAACAAAAAAGCTAACTAGTGTAGAGCTTTTTGCACCTCAAAAGCCAATGACTTCACTTAAGGGGTCTGAGGAGAACCAATCAAATACATAAAAAAAGTTTGTATTTACATCCATGAATGACTCATGAATGATAACGTTGCTACGTTACATGCTGTATGTTAAAATGAGCAACTGTGTCAACAACGTGATGATATGTTTATGTTGATTTTTGTGCCCAAAGTTGCCAAATCTGATAAAGGATTTAAAACAAAGTCATACCTTTGGGTCAAGCTTCGGATCTAAAACAAACAACTAATTACATAAAAGTTGTATTTTTTATGATAATCTAAGCTCCACTTTTTCATGACAATGAAATTCTTACACATTACTTGGTGATGGTCCATTATGGCTTTAAATAACACTCCAATAATATAGACCATCTTCTCCACCATCTGCACTTTCCAATTTGTGATAAGATTGGAATAGATGAGAATAGCATGCAAAACAAACATTTTTACCCGGGCTGACAGGAAATCTTGTCAATCAGATAAACAAACTGGCACAATGCCATTGAGTGTCAATAGATGGTCCATATTAACGTAATGCAGAATAAACCTTATTGCTAGGACCATTTCAACCTGGTTATCATCCTTTATATGTTCTTATAATATCAACTTAGCAAAAAAGAGAACGTTTAAAAAAAGAACAAAAAAGTTGAATGTAACTCTCCAACACAAGTTTCAGTTCTTGAATCACCCCCTTGTGGTCACAGGCTGCATTTCTTATTGGCTGCCCTGCGTTTGAAGTTTTCAATACAAATCAAACTTCACTTTTTCTGTATTTCATTCTGTATTTTTTCTTGGAATTCATCAGGTAACTTTTACATTTTTTAAGACCATGTTCTTTAAATTGACCTTCACACATTAGGCAGTCCGGAGTATCCAGATCCCTGCATGGACTCTGAGAATATTCATGCAGCAGGCTCTATGATAAAAATCCATTCAGCACGAGCCAGGCCAGCCAGCTAATTTGTCTATGATACATTCACACCCAAGTGATTGACTAACTGCAGTGGTTAGATCCACACAAAACTACAACAGATGGAAGGTTTAAAGTCAAAGCGCTTTAACTCACTTTAATCGTACATCCCCTTCCGCAACAATCCAGCTATTACAAGGAGTTAGCTCACTCATCTTCCTCTTTTGGGATGTTCTGGCTATTGCATGACACCACTCGTTTTATGTATTGGATAATGGACCTGATCTTGGCTGATTGTCTGTATAAAAGCCTGCGGTTCTCCCAGAGTTGGTGGGACGGCAGCTGGGCCAGACATCTGCTCTCAGCTGCAGCTCGGCCAACAGATGGGACAGGTGATAAGCCTAAGTCAGCACTCTCCAGAACCCGAGCAGAAGCCCCTCACGGCTCGTGTTTAGCTAACATTAAACTCATCCGGCCTCAGCTTCCTATTTAACAAAAACACCCTGAGCCTCAACTTGCTATCTGACTTTTTATTTGCTGGAAAAAACATTAGAGCTTGTGAAAGAATAACTCTTCTCGCCTGTCTTCCTGCTCTGCAGCGAGGCCAAATGTGACCATTAAAGCAGAGATGGTACAACGAGGAGGGAGTGACTTCTGGGTGGTCTCCTGTATTTCGTCTGGAGGGAGACCTGATACCGAAATCTCCTTGGCTTTGAACAGAGAAGAGGAGCAACAGAGGGAGGACAGCACAGACTCAGACACACAAACAAGCTCGGTCCTTCTCCCTGCAGATCTGTATGAGGGACACAATGTCACCTGTTTGTTTGACCACCCCAAATTTAAACAGAGAGTGTCACGAGTCATAACCCTGCCATCTTTTTGTGAGTATCATTAGTGGATCACATTCAAACTACTCCTCTGAAAAGCTTTCAGAAAAAAATAGATGTGCTTTTTCCATCTCTATCTGCAGATATATCAGGAGTTCATCTGTTGTACTCAGAGCTGCAAAGCAACTATGATAACTCTTTAGAGCTGCGGGAAGGACAGAGTGATATAGTCATCAGCCTGCAGGTCACTGGGAATGTGCCACGTTACAATGTTACCTGCAAAAAGTAAGTTCACACAGAAAGCCTGTACTGCCAACAAGACATGACAGTTTTTTTTAGGAAGTGAATGTGGAAAAAAAAGCTAGTGAAATGCAAAATTAAAAAACGTTTTCACTTCCATGTCTGGATTGGCACCTCCTAGGTACTCTCCCTTTATGAGCACCTGAGATCCTCAGGCAAAACTTTATAAGCTGCTCCAAAGTCACAGCTGTTATGGCCTCCAGACTGTGGGGTTTATTCTTAAATCACTGCTTTTATCCATGCTTGATTTTGATTTTTACTTATTAACTCGTGTGCTTTGCGTTTGTTTTACATCCACACTTAAAGATCTTCTTGCATTGAGTCATTGCTTCTGACTTCATTCTGTCTTCAGAGTCATTATTTCTGTCACTCTTAACATTCTGTATGTAGGTGAGCCTGATTTAAAATCTGAGAACTTCTAATGATTGTGTTTGTTCCACTTTTTTTCTGTTTTGGTTCGTTGAGTTCATTTATATCATTTAGCTTTAAAAAAAAGTGTTTCAGAGCCAAGCCAGGTACTGCTTTTTATTTTCTCATGTATGTATTTTGAAACGACATGCAGGTCCTGAAAAGGATGTGGTAGCACGCTAAGTGGCACCAGACCACAAGATATATACTGCAGGAACCAGATTTAAATATGTTTCCTGATCCAAAAAACACTTTTTTTATGCTGCAAAAAAGTGAAGTATGAATGTCTCTTTGTTTGCTTGTTTTTGATTGTAGAGACGATGGACCCTTGCCTGATGGCGTGGAGATCATTGGCAGTAGCCTCGCACTTCAGGGACCTCTGGAGCAGCAGCATGCCGGTGTCTTTGAATGTTTCTTCTCCTATCACCAACTTCAAGCTAATCTGACGTTTAATGTCACGGTTAAACCTCCGGTTACAGAGCCAAGTGGGTCAAACACGTAGAATATATTTCTTTAAAGATTTTCATGCGACATCCCGCACCGTCTGACTATAAAATAATGATGTAGAACCTTCTCTCTCCTCGCCCTCCCTCTTAAGTTCCTCCTGCTGTACGAGTTGATGTGCAGACTAAAGATGGACGCCGGGTGATTGAGTGCTCAGCAGCTGATGCTGTTCCTGCAGCCAACATGTCCTGGCTCCTACCGGAGGGTGTGTCTGGAGTCTCTTGGTTCAATTTCACTTCTCATAATGGAAGCCACTCAGTCAGAGGAGTTTTACTCCTCCCTGCCTGCTCGCCCCGGGAGCTCTCTGCAGAGTGTGTGATAAATCACCCTGCGTTCAAGGAGCCACAAAACAGAAGTATAACACTCCCTCTTTGCGGTATGTTCAGCAAATCGAGCAATGGTTGATTTTGTCTAAGTAGCTGACATATTTTCAAATGTAAGAGCTCCATAGATTTAATCTTCTTTGGTTTCTTTCCCACGCAGCTCACCCAAACATCACCATCAACTCCAGCACTGAGTGGAAAAACGGTGACAAGTACATGAATGTAGACTGCTCTGTGGACAGTGTAGCTACTGCAGCATCCATAACCTGGCATGTCGGAGCCACTGAGAGCAGCATCAGTCCTCTCTCAGAGACTTTAGTACACTCTGATGGTTCTGTATCTTTCCGTAGCTCCGTGCACTTCATGTCCTCTTTGTATTCTGGTCACAATTTGACCTGCATGGTGGAGCATCCGAGCCTGGAGGCAGCAGAAAAAAGAACAATACGCATTCTTGTGCACAGTACGTTTCTTCTTGCTTTCACACATTTCTCTCTCTGACTCACACAGCGGCTCATCCTCCTTCCTGTCATCCCTTGTTTTTTTTCAGAAGCCCCTCAGCTGAGTGTGTCGGTGGTGAGACAGCAGGACTCTCTGCTCTGGCTGGCCGTGTGTGACTGCAGAGGGGAGGGTGACGGGGCAAACCTCGCCTGGCTTCTTCCCGAAAATGCCAAAGAGCAAACATCCCTGCACTCTGAGTCTGAAGGCCGAATCCTGAAAGCAAGGCTGACTTATCAGTTTGCTTTGGCCCCTCACGAGGGGCAGAACCTGACATGTGTGTATCAATTCAAACACGGAGCCGCAGAGAAGACCATTCACATCCCCAGATACTGTGAGTTTTAAAACAAACAATAATCTTAAGATGAACACCTGCACTCTTCTGAAATATGTTATTGGTTCATAGATCCAAAGATATAAGGTTCATCTTTAACTGACTTTCCTGCAGATATTTCCTCTTTAAGAGTCCTAAACCGCACGACCCCTCTGCAGAGCCGCTACGGAGGTGAACCCGTCGTAAACAGACTTGCTCTCCAGGAAAATCATCAAAACCAGAGAGTACTGCTGCAAGTCGAAGGCAACGTGCCAGAGTACAACCTCAACTGTAAAAGGTGGTGTACCCTCTTACCAGCTTTCTCGTCATCACGAGGAAACATCTGCACAGGGTGCTCTCTGTACAAACACACTGATAGGAGGAGCAAACACACAGCCAGAGTATTTCTGTAACATAGATGTTACCAAATCTGGAAAATGACTGCATTCATTTCCCTGTAGAGTAGACCCTTCTGTAGTTTTCAAACCACTTCACACGACTGACACATTCACCCTGTCGTGCACACATATGGACTATTAACATGCAGGCTGCCATACAAGGTACAGACCTGCTCATGTTACAGCAATGGCCACGCCTGCAGGTGAAATTTGGGATTTAATGTTGTGCTGAAGGACACTTGTGTATGTGTATACCACAAGAAGATATTTAAAGATATGATTTAAAGATATTTGCATGCATGTATGAGTAAACCTACTTCGCAGTAAATCTGATTCCGATTCTGACATCAAAATTGCAACGGCCAGGGATGGAACCACCATTTTTTTTTGGGTTTAATGCAATGTATGAACCGCTGAACCAAACCAGCTTCTAATTAACAAATGCTGATAAAGGTGCTCAACATGCCTTCTTGTTGCGTATTCCAGTAACATTTTACAAAAATGAAACTTCCAAGAAGTTGAGAAGTGGTGATAAAAACACATGAAGCTTCATATTTGTTGTGCAATTTGAAGGATTTGTGTCTTCAGTAGGAACAGATGAGCTTGGTGTTGAGTGCCACAAGTTGAGAACAGATGTCAGAAACTCACATGGCAGGTTTCTTTTGGGGGGGAAGTCACAAGTCATTTGTTCTTAAAAAGAGGAAAGATAACACATTTCAGCCGTTTCCTATTTTGAATAAAGTGAACTTGTTTTTCAGGAGTGATGGCTTAGTTGTCCAAATGAATGGGGCTGCTATGGTTTTCCCATCAGAGCTGACGGAGCAGGATGAAGGTTTGTACACCTGCCGGGCTTCGTTTTATCACCACACAGCCTCAGTCAACATCCAAGTCGAGGTCGCGTGCCAGGACAAACAGTTAGGTGAGTCATTTTCCTTACTTTCAGGGGAAAAAAGTGATCTGTTCCTCGATAAACTTTGATCACATCAACATTCATTATATATGACATGAGTTCTTGCTGACAGCTTTTGCAATGTTTCTATGTTTGTGTTGCAGCGCTGGTGATCATGATCTGCCTCTCTTCAGCCTTGGCCATTGTTCTCATCCTTGTGGTCACCCTCTGGGTGTGCTGGTGAGTTAAATGCGTCAGCAGATGACACGTTAAAGCTCAACAGGTGATGTGTTGATGGGCAAATGAGGGCACGCTCTGCCAGTGTCGTACGAGACGAGACAAACAGGATGTGCGGATCATTAAACCAACTAACCAAAACCCCAATACAATGCAGTTTGTCATAAACAGGAAGAAATGTGGTGTGGAACAGACAGGTGTCTGTTCCACACCACAGACAGTGTGTAGACAGGTAGAAATGGTTTGTAGACATAAGCTATTCTCTTGTTTCCTGCTCTGACTGCAGGCTGCTTTGAGCCAGCCTGTTATTGCCAGAGCATCGCTGCAGAAACAGAGGCTAAAAGTTCAAAAAGTCCACATCTTCAGAAGTTATTAGCGTAATGAAATTCAAGATGACATTCATCAATGACAAAAAAAATCCCCAAATCCAGCTCTTAATCTTATTACGGCCGTGAGTCACTCGTCTTTTATCACTGATGTGAGATGTCTGTCACAATCCCAGAAGTGCTTATGGTTTCTACCGGCAGAAGTCTGCACATTTCCACGCTCAGTGCCAAATGGAACTTCTCTCAGGAATGTTAGTCAGTCTCAGATCAGGTCTCTGTGTGAGTAAAGCTGCACAGTCTGCTGAAGAAGCTTTTTCAAAAGCTCTTCCTTTGTGGTCAGAACATTTGGTCAAGGTGCCATTGGGTGAGCCCCGGTCCCGTTATCCCTCGCTCTGTTGGGAGGGTCCTGTCAGGCTAATTTGGGAAGGTCAATCACATAGCGTACACAAGAAAACATGACTCCCCAGGAGAAAAGCTATTTTAGGACGGCGTCACCCTCTTCCACACCCCCCCCCTCCTGCAGCACTGGGGACACTTGGTGTCAGCAGCGGGTCTTCAATGAGATGATGTCACTGAGGTCATAAATGTACAGAGTGATCCGCTGATTCTGACATCACAGATCAATGAGGAGGACTCGGGTCATCACTACATACAGTATGTCCATTGAAATTCCTGTCCCATAATAATGCCAATACATCCGCCAACTTGTCCTTCTAGCTTACTAAAGGTCAGATTGGGCCACAGTGCCATCTAGTGGTGGTGTTCAGCATTTAAAAAAAAACAGTTTTTTAAATTATTAATGAAATGTTTTTTTGTTTTCCAGCAAAACAAATGACGTGCCAAATCATAAGGTAAGATACAGCTAACATACATTTTTATGAATAAGTCGGTGCATCACAAGTTTTACTCTTCCTTGATCTTGTTGTTTTGGCCTTACTGTCATGTATATCTGAAATCAATAGTATCTTAACCAGTTTCTATTTCTCTCCTACGCCTGCATTCACTTTCTCTCTCTTACCCAGAAGCGAGAGTCTCTCTCGGCCTTGACGACTCTGATGCAGGAGCCTTCCTCTCCTGGTGCAAAGAAACCATCAGTGACAGAGAAGGACAGTAAGGAGTACGCTCAACTCATCAGCTACTCCATAGTCATCGATGTCAAGAGTGACGTGTGAAGATTAGAGTTCTTTTGGATGACACATTCATCTTTACATTTTTCACAAGTGAACAAATGAGGGGCTTACTCAAACTGTAGCAACGGCAATTTTTTATTTCTGTATATTTTTCTTTTCATGTGAATATGGCATTAAAAGTTGAAGGATTTTGTTTATGTGATGGAATCTGTTTTTATGTCAACAGTCCAGTTGAATTGGCATTAATCATTTTAAATGCATTATTTTACACTTTTTATGTACGTACTTGAACTTTCTGTTGATATACTGAGCCTCTAATTTTTGATATTTGTGAATAAAAAGTTCCAAGATTGTTGGTTTTCCTTCATTTCTGTTTAGTGTTATTGTTGGCCGTCTAATGACAACAAACAGACTTCCAGATCGAGCAGAGATGACCTGGCTGACACTTCAGCTTCTCACCATCTGCTCTCCTGACGTTCACAGTCACTGTCATCTAAAGCATCAGTGATTTACCATCTGCTGTAAAAATGAGAGTAAACGTATGATACATTCACAGTCTATGAGCCAGAAGAAGATTCATCTTCTACTCATGTCAGGTTGCAGAGTTGTTACACCCTCTTGTGGCAACACACACAACTGAGGGAAGCACGTTTCAGTCATGACACTCAGGGCAATCAAAACCAAAGTATCGCATGTGAAGCTTTGAAAGAGGTTTGAATTAATGTTTTTATGGTGCCATAAAGTTGTTTTTGACTATGTCAGATAAACACAAGCATTAGCACAATTGCTCCAAAGAATACAGTCACAAATCTCCCAAATAAGTATCTGTATTTAATGTCTGATTGTATTTATGTATTCCAACAACACACCTTTCAGGAATATTCCACTGATCATATCTAACCAGGGAGAATGAAAGGAAACATTATTACAGCACATATCATGTACTGAACATTTTACATTTTTTATAAAAAATGTACAACTTCTGCTTTGGCGAGCAGTAAACCAGAGCTGCACATCTAAAGTCAAAGTTAGGAAAATGTCACTTATTGGTGGGGGGGTCACTCTCATGTCACCTCATCTCTTCTTGTAGACACACGGCTTCAGCTCAAGTCCAAACTTCTTCACATTTTCTGGAGCACCTCCTGACTTCACTAACTCAAAGGTGTAGAAGTGAGTGTTCTCTGTGTCCTGATGAAAAAGCCACATGAAGACAATTATTCCTTACTCACGGTCCGTCACTGAGGAGGTGTAATTTTTTTAACAGCAGCTATCAGATACCATGGGGTTACACTTTTTATATCTACTGATCTGTTAGAATAATATTTGTAAACCTCCTCAAGTTCATTTAACAAAGTCTCTTTGTCACTGTATATATATCAGCCAAATAACAGAATATTCTTTACCAACACCACACACACTATCAGAGTGATGCAGTTGTAAGCTTGTCTCCATCTTCTATCAAACTGAGTTCTTTAAAAGGTAAATGAAAGATGAAACATGCATTAACAGTAAATAAAGCTGTTTAAATGTGTTAAACTCAGGTTGTAAAGCTGGAAACAAAAAAACAAGACTTAACTCTGCTTCATCTTCATCAGGGTTCAAAACATTTTAAATCAGCTGTGACATTTTATGGACAAACTTAGTAAATATGTTGAACGTGGATAAATAAGGAAGCCGTATAGATAGATCCAGTTCAATCTTATTTGTGGCCTCACCTTCGACACCATCTTGAATCCCAGGTTTGCCAGTCCAGTTACGAAGCTTCGAACATTCTCGAACCTACTCGCAACTTCCGCTATTTGTAGGACGCCCCTACAAAATAAAGTGCAAAACAAACATGCACTTGTTAAAGTAAGTACACACACAACACTGCATTTCCTGTACTAATCAGTACGACATGTTTTTACCCCATCTTTAAAACCCGGTTGGCCTCTGCTAGAAAATCTGCGAGGTTTGTTCCCATGAGAGAAAGGCAGAACACAGCGATGTCCACCGAGCAGTCAGGAAGAGGAACCTGTAAGACAGAGAGACGGGTTTCATTTTGGAGCAATCACAGCATCAGTATTTATCTAAACAAGCACACCGAAACACCATCACACTCACGTTGGCCATGTCACACACTGTGACAAGCTCGCAGGCTGCTGCCAGGTCGAAGCTGTGCACTTTGTTCTTCACATTGCGTGCGATTTTACAGTCGCCGCAACCGAAGTCAGCGACCACCAGGGAGGGAGGCCTGAAAACAAATGGTACACTCCAATAAACCCGAAGGGAAGAGCAAAACCTTCATGTGAAATCTTAGTTACACTCCACACAAAATAGGACAAACAAGCCAGTGCTGTGTGTGCCAGAGTTTTTCATCGTCTCCCAAACTGCTGACGTTTACAACACGGCCCTCCAACAGCAGCTAAATGAAGCATCCATTAAAGCCCCACACTGAGCATCAGCTCCTGCATTACTCCTCGCTCCTGAGCACGGTCATAGAAAGGATTTACTGTAGACAGCAGATAAACGGGGGAGATAATGGGAGATTTGGACGGAAAACTAAATAATATGTCAATTATAGACAAATGACTTCATTCTTTTTCCTCTAAAGCAGGTTCTGTTATTGGTGTGGACAGAGGCTGAACCTAAACAAGTCAGTCCAGCTCACAGGGGTTTGCAATTCTTCTAACACTGGATTGATAAATGAATTCTAAACCGTGAATAAAACAAATGTTCACATTCACTATTCAAATGTGTGGAATCAGGTCAATTTTAGATGGATATTATACAAAATGTCCTGGATGGGTAACATACATTTTCTCTTTGTGGGAACTGTATGCAGAGAATAAACTAAAATAATTGTAAACAGAAGAAACTCTGGCTTCAGCTAAAGTGAAGATTAGCTAAACCTAGATGCAGTAAATTAAATTAATAGATTAAGACTGTTGAATTACATGTGTATGCGCCATTTCTCCAATGTAATTTTGCATTGTTTTTTTAGTTGTCTTTGTAAGCAGCAGGGGGCAGTGGGCACCGTGCCAAGCACTAAGCCTGAGGGGAACCATTTAAAGTATGCAGGTGTGTCACTGTGAGGTGATGCACCAGGAAGGGGAACAAGTTCTTTATCAGGTCAGGAGATATGACATGAAATGTTTGTTTGTTTGCATGATCATGACCAGACATTGAACTTCTTATTGCCTCTGTATGGACCAACTGGAACGTTGCAGCAGTGGCCGTTTGTTAACCGTAAACCTTTATGTTTTTTGACTAATAGCCATAATAACATGTGAAATTTAAAGTACAGTATCTCACTTTTGACGAATGTATGCGATGATGGCATCCACTGGATTGGCGGGCCACCTCTGAACCTGTGCCGTGTATCCTCTGTGGTAGATCCCGAAGGCCTGCGGGTCCTGTTTGAACATCCGCCTGGCCTCGCCGCTGGTCGTGCTGTACAGAACTTCATTGATGAAGCGGAAGCGAGCCGACTCCAGACGCTCGACCATGCGGGACCTGAGGGAGGCCGAGCGGTCCAGTTTGACATCTGTTTCTGGCGCGGCTGCCTCGTCCTTTTGCTCTGCGGGACTCTCCTGTCGGACTGCTTCCTTGCTGAGCATTTTCCGAAGCTTCTCTCGTCTTAGACTCTGCTCTCTGCTCAGCTCGGGTTTCACTCTTTTTGTGGGTGACTGCGGCTCGTCTGTGATCTCCACCTTGGGTTCAGCAGCTTTTTGTTTTGATTCAGTCGCACCTTTTTCAACCTTGTCGCCCTTTTCTTCTCTGAGTGTCTGTGTTTCTGTTGTACAAGTTATTTCAGCCGGCTCTTCAGTTCGTTTCCTTTTCTGTGCTTTACATTCCTTTTGCTTTTTCTTGGCTGGTGTCTGAGTGACTTTTTCACTTTTGTTGTTGTTGTTGTTGCTGTCTTCTTCCTTTGGTTTGTGTTCCTCTGTAGATTCTGCTTTATTTACTGCCTCCTCAGGATTCTTCTGACTAAATTTATTTTTACATTTCTTCTTGTTTTTCATTTTGTTTCTCCACTGTTGTCTGCTCAGTCTATCTGTGCCCTCTGGTATGTTTACATTTGCTTTGATAGATGTTGTTGTCTCTTCTTTCTTTGTCTGGGCCAACAATGCACGTTTTCCCTTTTGGGCCCCTTTGTGAAATGACAAAACAAAAACATCTTTGAGCTCAATTGTGTGAACTTCAACATTGTTTCTGAGTTGATTAGAGAATTATTAAAACTGTAGAATGATGATGGATTGTGAGCTTTTAACAAGCTTATGACTCACCAGATTTGTTGTCGTTCTTCCTCTTTTTTGCTACGAGTTTCTCCTCTTCATCACTCTGATCTACATCCCCGTTCTCTGCTTGCTCTTTAGTCGACTCTGCTTTTTTTCTCTTTTTCCTTCGTTTCTTCTTCTTCTTCTTGATTGGTGATGGAGCCGCTTCTGTCTCACTGTCGCTGCCCTTCTGATGCTCACTGCTCTTCCAGTCTGGCACTGATCCCAGCGTCTGAAGGGTCCGCAGCAGGCTCTTCTTCCCTACAAGCTTGGCCTGAGGAGGAGATTAAAATGATATATGAAATATTTAAATGTCTTCATTTCTGCACTTTTGATTTTTCTTCGGAAGAGTAACTTCTCTTTAACATTACTTGTGGCGCTGAACATGGTCCTTAACCAAACATATTACGATATTAACAAAAACTGAATGTACTCCGGTCCAAGTATCCTCTTGTATCCACAGTAAACAGCATGTCAGCAGTGACTGTAAAACTCGTGATTTAGTTTGGTTGTATTTCTTGCCTCTTGGAGCCTGCAGACCGAACAGCTGATCAGATCAAGAACATGTATGTGATGCACTGATGTACAGTAGCGCTTATTGCTTAATCAAACTGGCTTGCTTACAGTATAGTATGGCATTGAAAGATGTCTTAATAAAGCATACACCTAGATCATCATGGACTTTTAGTTTTTTTCTTTTCTCGAATAAGCACAATAAGATCAATCTAGCATCAACGCTAGTGTGTCTTAATTAGTAGTATTGACAAGTACCTCATACAACCCCAATTCAAAAATACTTCACTATCACTCTAATGTGCTTTTTTTTAAACTTTTCCTTTTACTCTATTAAGTATTGGTTGGTCTTAGTTATTTAGATGTGTCAAATGCTTTCAGGTTAAACTGTCCCCAGAGATTCTAAAAAATAAGATGTTAAAACTCCTCTCAAGAGTGCCAAACTATCTCAAACCACTTTTGTGAGTAAATTATTAATGCAAAACTGAAAAAGTATTCACATATTTACTCACGTAAAAAGAGCAATATCATGGAAAAAGAATCTTGTATACTACTATTTTAATTTGATTGGAATTATAGTGCATTAGCAAACACATGCACTTATAAGTAATCTCACTCGTTATGCGGTCAGTGTTATTCTATATTACTACATGATCATAAAGAAAGCTTCATTTAGACACACTAAATGTAAGGACCTATTAGATAAGATGACACCACTAATGACTACTTTATATACTTTCGGTAATATCATCTATAGACGTGGGTTATATTCCATTAAGTGTTGCACATTTTATGTAAAAATCCTAATTTGTAAAAATAGGTTGTGTACAGTACATATTATCCAGGAGTGCAATGTTTAAGTATAAAGAAGGGTCAATTGAAATACTCAAACAAGTTATTTACACCAATAAATAAAGTCACGATCAATTTGGTATCCTTGATATTAACAGAATTTTTCTTGCAGCAGTCATTCATTAATTTGTAGATTCATTAATTTGAATCTATCAATCAATCAACCAATTTTTATTAGTATAGCGTCAACTCATAACAAGTGTTATCTCGAGACACTTTACAAAAAGCAGGTAAAATACCTTACTCTTTGTCTGTTAACATTACAAAAGAGCAGGTAAAAAGACCTTACTCATTGTTATGTTACAAAAAGCAGGTAAAAGACCTTACTCATTGTTATGTTACAAAAAGCAGGTAAAAGACCTTACTCATTGCTATGTTACAAAAAGCAGGTAAAAGACCTTACTCATTATGTTACAAAAAGCAAGTAAAAGACCTTACTCATTATGCTACAAAAAGCAGGTAAAAGACCTTACTCATTGTTATGTTACAAAAAGCAGGTAAAAGACCTTACTCATTGTTATGTTACAAAAAGCAGGTAAAAGACCTCACTCATTGTTGTGTTACAGAGGATCTTCATGTACCTTGACATTTGTGCAGCTTGGAGTTTTCTTCTGGGAGGTCCTGAGCACAGTTTCGTTCGGGTCTTGAGCGTCCTGTTCGTCACTCCAGTCTTCTTCTTCAATAAACATATTTTCTCCGTGAACTGCAATGAACAAAACACAGATGTAAGAAACCACTGCAAGAGGTAAAAAGAAAAAACTCTGCCGCTGTCACGTCGTCTCTATCGACACTTATTCGGTACCCACCGGCTCGTCAGTCAAGGTTCAGTCACACGTCACGCCTTCACGCCTTGGTTTTTGACTATGTTTTTATAATAATGTTTTGACTTATGAACATGTCATTACATTCAATAACTGAGAAATACTCTTACGACAAGCAAAAAGCCACGTTGGGTTGTCCCATGCGTGCAGGAAGGGGAGGAAGCAAAACACAACTTCACGCGCACAGTGATGACGCAAGCAAACGAGGGATTTGTGGGACTTGAAGTATTAGACCTGAAGTTTCCACAACGAAAGAAAAAAAGGACTGCAGGAGACAAAAATCCTCAATATTTAAGAGACAATATTTTATTTAAGCTTTTTTTTCATTCATAATTGCAATGATAAATAAAGCTAAACTTTAAATCAGGTCATTGGATATAATGCATTGTTGTCAAATCTAAGTAACATAGTAAACCTAACATATGCATATGTTAAAGGTGCACTGTGGAGTTTTGGTAGAGAAATGTGAAAGTTGGAGAAGTGTACAGATTCTATGGTATATGTTCATAACTCTATACACCAACTGTCCTCATAGGAAACTGTGGTCCCTGTAACACTGTTTGAAGATAAAATGATGTGCGAGAAGTTATGGTGGGGGGGCCCACAACACAGAAACCACAACTCTCCTGGTAGCTTTTTAGCTCCAAACAGAGTTCAGGGACCCAATTTATTCTTTAAGTAAAGTTTATGTATTCAGTTCAGAAAATATAGCACAGAATTGTTTCACTTCTCCAACTTTCAAATTTCTCTTTACCGAAACTCCATAGTGCACCTTTAAAAATGTATTAGTGCATTTCAAAGTCAAAGTCAAAGTCAACTTTATTGTCAATTTCAAAATATGCCAGACATACAGTGGAATCGAAATTGCGTTTGTCTCCGTCCCACGGTGCAATACAACCAAAATAAGGTAAACTAAGATAAAATAAGATAAGGTTAAATAGATAAAATAAAATGAGGTTAAATAGATCAAATAAAATAAGGTAAAATAAGATAAAATAAGATAAGGTAAAATAGATAAAATAAAATGAGGTAAAAATGAGATAAATAATATTTACAGTAATAAATTCTAAATTGTGCAAAAGGTACAAAATGGTAAATGAAATAAAATAAAATTTAAAGAAAAAGGAAACTTGTGCAATTTGTGCAATGTGCAGTAAATTTGTATGTTAACTGTTGACAATACTTAAATTTTTACACATGTAAATAATCTGAATCCTCCTTCCAACACATTAAAAAACAGCTAGTAAAATATTCCTTTACTTTCGGGTATGCACATAATAACTGTAACCTGGGCGT
This sequence comes from Labrus bergylta, assembly GCF_963930695.1. Classification (NCBI taxonomy): domain Eukaryota; kingdom Metazoa; phylum Chordata; class Actinopteri; order Labriformes; family Labridae; genus Labrus; species Labrus bergylta. Next base: position 22,212,798 of record NC_089205.1, read on the forward strand.
TGCTGAAGCTTTAAAAACTGTGACCCGAGGCTGTGGATATTTTTTTGACTGTCTGCAGTTCTCTCTGCCGCCTGTAGGGGGCGGGGCGCTCTCTTGCCTCCACTCTACGTTACCACGTAACGTACGGAGGCCGGTGGCGGTGAGGGTGTGGACGTCGTCCCCACACAGCAGCAGCAGCAGCAGCATTCAATCTGCTGGATACGCTGAGCATAACTTCTGCCTCTCTGTGACGATATTACACGGCAACACACGACTATTCCAGGTGAGTTTATCGCCATGGGGATACATTTACAGTCAGTTTTGAACTGTTTTACCGTTTCTTTAACGTTAATATCCGTGAAGTCAGCGGTAAATCGCGGGGACGGTGTGCGGCGTCAGGAGAGTTGGTTAGCCTTTTAGCTCAACCTTCCTGTTGTATCTCATGTAGTCATCTCGATGCTGCCTGCTTTGTGAAAACCCAGTTTTAGTTGCAAGAGTGCAATTGACTTATTAAATGGTACTACCTGGAGTTTTTAGCTATTTTATGTAATTTATAAGACATATTCCACTGGGTAAACTAGATTACAGTGAAGCTAGTCAGACTGCTGTAAAGGCAGTGAGTGGTTAATGCTAGACCCTTACTGTGACATGTTAATGTTAAACACACACAAATCCTATTAAACCTAAAGTAATTAAGTTGTATTTAACTGGCTGACCACCTTTATATCAAGTTTAAGTCCAGACTCAGTTGTTCTGTCATTTACCTGACATTTTAAGTGGTTTTATCATGTAAACAAAAAGTTTAAAACACATTAATTCCTTCATTCCAGGTTATCATACACGGATGTCAAAAAGTGTGATTCCCTCCCTCTCTTGCTGTGTCATGCCATTTTTGTTACCACGTCATTATATGAAGACAAAAGTAATTGCTACCAAAGTTGCTTCTTATTTTGGCATCAAAATAATCTAATCATAGTTCAGCTTGTGCGAAATATGAAGAGGGTTATTCAAACTGTGACTTCTCCTTGTATCTACAGTGTTGATTAGAATTTATTATTTTGCACATTTCTTTTTTTTTTTACATTATAATGGTTTGTACCCAGAGATTGCTGCATTGGTATAAGCAAGAGACAAGTCAATAATCGTATAAAGGAAGTAAAGAATTGGACATGCAATGAGCCTATGTATCTATCCTTGTGTACACAGAGTGCTTTTCACAGCCACGTGTTGTGAGTCACAATGCTGTAAACTTCCCATACAGTATTACTAAGTTGGATACGATTACTCAACACTTGGATTAGGGGTTGCTTGGCTTTCTTCTTTTTAATGTCTGTACAGAATCACGGGAGAGAGGATATTCCTGTCTGAAGGTCTGACTGATTTAAAAAAATGTGTTAATAGCAGAACTCCTCTTTCCCTCATCTTCAGATATCGTTTGAGTGCTCCAGAGTCTATTTGATTGAGCCCCTGGTTGCCCCAAATGAGGGACTGATGCTGACCAGGACCCTGCTGAACCCCTCGGGTCGCCTCTTATCTGTCCCAGTTTTGTTCTACATCTACTCCTGAGGTTGCAGACAAGAGAAGAAGAAAACAGCCCTGAAAATGGATGATATCTTCACACAGTGCCGGGAAGGCAATGCAGTGGCTGTACGCTTATGGTTGGACAATACAGAGAATGACCTCAATCAGGGGTGAGCAAAAGGTTTATTTGTTTGTTTTCTCATACTAATGGTTTCCAGAATTCACGTGCACAAACTAGAATAGTGTCTGATATTTTCCCTATTCTCTAATTTAAATGTTCAGCCAAGTATTGCTGCAGAAATATGTTATGTTATCTGCAAAACTTGCCAGGACATAAATGTGTGACGCTAGATAAAGTGCATCAGATTATCAAGGAAATATCTCCTACACCGCAGTGTCACTGCTTGCTTTGAATGTTGCATTTTGAAGTTCAGTTTTTGAAGCACACAGCCCGCCTTTTTATTCCCCAGTGAGATTATGGCCTGTGATTGAACCCATTTCCTTGTGGGCTTAAGTTTATGTCCCAGATGCCAGTGGAGTAATTCAGAAGCATGATGCTGGACCGGAAACCTGCCTCGATAGTGGACTTTATCTTGCTCTTAGTTGTTGCTGCAATTCAATATAGGCCTTACAGAAAGAATAAAATATATACACACTGCAGGCTTCTGTATGATTTGACATGTTTAGTAAACATAAATCTGCCCGGTAGTTACAGATCATCAGTCAGCCTCTGTATCCTCAGATGACTCTGGGCAAAAAAGACTTGGCGAAGCTTGTCAGTGAAGTAGTTGTGGCCCCCGTTGAAGCTTCTCTTTTGGATCTCTTTTGTTTTCAAAGCAGCAATAGAAGTACCGGTAATTGATATTTTACGATGGCTGTTAATCTTGGTGCTGCTCCCTCTGTTTTTGCCTTCCCTATATTTTAGTATATTTGTTGTGGAAGTTAATCACAATAGCATTTAGCAGTTTTTTTCAAATCTATTATTGATATGTTTACAATGAAGCTATTAAAATGCAGCAGACTGAGGCCAAGGCCATGTTTGCTTTCTGACAATGCATTCCCGTACATGTAGATACTGCCACCACATGCAGAATCAATTGAGCTTCTTTTTCACTAAAGCATGCACTAATGAATATATTTCTTCAAATCACAATGTTTACTATGAACACTGATTGGACATCTGCATCGAAATGGCAAGAAATGTCCCTTTGGCAAGAAATGATGGAAGATCCGGTCTCTTTTTAAGTCTGCTTTGGCTTTGTTTATTGCAATGTTCTTCTTTATTATTGTTTTTTTCTCGTTGTTGTTAGACTGGATGATTGTATCAAGTAGGGTGGATCCATGCACCCCTAATGGCTCGTCCATTAGCTGATTACATGTCAAGTTCCCTTTTCAGTTGATGTATGTTCCTACAGTGGGGGTAAAACACACTTATTATTGCCTTTAGAGAGTTGCTAATTCATTCCTTGCTGTATTTGAGTAAACGTGCCATAATTCAGCCTATCAGATCCTCGCTGTAATATTTGCTGAGCTCCTGGATGATAGCGTGTTTACACTGATGTAATGCCTAGACAAGGAGTAGTAGAGGAATGCTGAATCTCCTTACAAGGAATAACACACAGGCCTCGAGGGAACCATCTACCACCTACCAAAATTTAGAGAGAGGGGGAGGAGATTATTGTAGCTGGGAAGGGCTTTAAGAGTTATGCGTGACGAGACAGAGAATCTTTGTGTGTGTGTTGTGTGCCAAATAGTGAATTTTTCAACAGAGAAATGGAGCACATCACCCCCCTCCTCCACCTACGTGCTTCCGGTATTCCTCTCCCAGCGGTATTAGATAGCTCCCTTCATTTCCGCTCAACATTTCCTCAAAGTTAAGAAGAGTTAATTGCAAACTTTCAAACAAATTCTCCGGTCTTTTTCTGAATATGTGTTACACTGCCACTTCCCTTTGTCTGAAAAATATGTCTGAAGGGTAATATGTCCTTTTTTTTCCCATTTCTGACTAAAACCATTGTGTTACAAATCCAGTACTTGTTAAATGATTGTCATTGATTTAAAGTTTAAAGTGTTGACTTAAATGAAGCCACTCAAAGAAGCCGACTGCTTTCACTTGTCTGGTAAAAAATGGTATGCAGGAAGTTGAGTTTTAGACAGTTGGTCAGACAAAAGTTAAAAAACGACAGCAACAACATTGTCTTAGGCTATAGCAAACTGTAATGGGCATTTGTCACTGCTTGACATTTTATAGAAAACAAGCTGAGCTAGCAAGCTTTATGATTTCAGCCCTGGTTGTATGAAAGCTGAGATTTCATCACAAATATTAGAATAGCTCGGTACTGTCCCCCATATCCCTAACTCATAGTTCCAATTTAAATTGCGCTTGGTCCAAACTGAGAAATAAGTTTCATGATTTTGTGTTTTCTTTGGCTTTCAAGTGTTTAATCATGGCACCGCTGGTTATCTTAATTTAGCTTCTTCAAAATACACATTTAAAAGGAGCCTTGTACATGTGTGAGCAGAACACTTACTCTATCACTGATAACCATTCAGGACGGTCAGACCACACTTTTATTATTATGCTATTAATGTTAAAGCTTGTTGTTTATAGGATGGAGGTAGCTTTATAGCGTGGATACTGACTTCATTCATAACTTCTGTGATGGTGTGAGTAGAAGTTTGAGTCTGTAACCCTGCAGTGGTTACTGTTGTAACTAGACAGTGGTGTCACGGCTTGTTGAAGCACGTAGGCATGATTTCAGAAGAAAGTAGATCTGTGAACAGACAAAGTCAGTCTATCACATTTAACAAGGGTTGTTGTTTTTTTATGACTATACACAGGTAAACCTTATTGTTCATTGTCAACCACTGTCTACTCAGCTGCTGTGCTTCATGTGGTGCAGACAATGCTGAAATTAGTGTCTGTTACTGTTCAGTCGCAGCATCCTCTGCTCTCTCTGTGCGATGACAGTGTTTTAAAAAAGTTTTTCCCATAAAGTTTTCATGTAGCTGCATACCGGAAAATAAAAACACAGACAGTATAATAATAAATCTGTGACAGGCACTGATACTATCAGCCAACCAAAAATAGTTCAGGCTATACCAAATCCAACACATAGGCAATTCTGCTTGAAATAATGTGCTTTCATGTACTGTATGTTCAGCATTATTTAATAAAGCATGATGATTTCTTGATGTTTGAAGAGGTGACAAAATAAAGAAAAGAAATACCAGAAACGTGTTTCTCCTGAACCACTGAAGTGACAGTTGTACTACATACAGACAACTGTTTAGAAACCATATATTTCTTCTTCTGTGGCTCCTCTTTTTATCTGATAGATTTGTCTGGGAGTTTGTTTCCCTTATCTGAGATTTGTTATATGACCCAGCGAGGATGTCGGGGCACAGACATACAGGGTGCAGACAGGGCTCTTCCTCTGGCTTTTCCCTCTGCCAAACTGAGCACTGTTGGCAGGTGGAAGTGCCTGAAATAAATTACCGCAGCCTGTGTGGAGGGGCTGAGCAGAAGAAAACCCTGGCACTCAAGTGCCTTTGGGTTGTGGGGATGAAGCCAGCTTGAGGGGAAATCTATCCTATAAAAAGAGCCCCTAAATAGACATACACAAGTAGAAAGCAGATGCCAGAATGTCAATGGATGTGAAAGTGGTAGATTCTGTACAGTGTTAGGTGGATTGGGTCCTTTTTTCTGTTTACCAATTTGGGCTGAAAATGTGATAAATTAACAATGCACTTGTCAAATACAAGTCATTTGTTTGGTGATATTTAGAAAAGGTCACATCATGTCTAATGTTATCAGCACACACAGAGAAAAAAATGCATACTAAACTTGACTTCTAAACATTTTTTAGGGCTTTTTCTCGTTCAAGTGAAGTTGATTGAAACGGGTAAAACACTTGATAAAGCAGTTTCATATTCAAAATAAGTGTGAAGTTGTTAAGCAGTGTTATACTAAGCTCCACTGTACAGGGTTAAGGACTTTGTGCTGAGTTGTCACTTAAATAGCCCAACTTTTCTGAGTTCTTCTGTGCCAAGTTCCTGTTGGTGTAAAGAGATCAAATAATGAAAAAGATGTAAAAAAAAAAAAGGGACAGTTAATTGACATGAGACTTCAAGTACTCTCCCTCTTCACGTGTTTAGTGTTTAAACCTGAATTCCTGAACAAACACGGACATTCACAGATTTGTTAACAACGATATTAAAAGAGAAAAGCAGCAAATCTGCACATTGGAGAAACTAAATTAAAGTGAGGGGGCTGCACAGGGACTGGCACTCCAAGCAGTTTGGGGTTAGGTGCCTTGCTCGAGGGTACCCTGGTAGTGCTAATGATTTAAACCAGCACCTCTCCAGCATCCAGTTCCAATTCCAGACTTGGTCCAAATCGGGACTTGAACCAGGGAACCTCCCTGTTCCTGTGTCCCAAGTCTACAGTTAAAACATCTTTTAAAAAAGGCACATTTTAACAGTGAGTCTACTGTAGTACAGATAAGCAGGGTGTTAATAGTGTTTATGTGTGAAATGTAGCTTACTAAATTACAGCCTTTAACTTCATGACGCTACTTCCTCCTCTAAAAGACCCTGAGCTTACCACAGAAACCTAATAAAAAATTATAGAAGTGAGTCTGTGGGGAGGTTTTCTCTCATAAACTTTGACTAATTAGTTTTAGAGATTTGGCCTTTTGGTCTCAGAGGAAATTGCACACAGAGCAGATGTGGTGTGGCTGCAGCAGGTCACCCAGATTCACAGATAGATGTGTGTTGTGGGACTGAGGGTTTGTGTGGGACTCTTGATGCTGTTTTGCGCCGAGCTCTGCAGGATGTGTGAATGCAGGCCAGTGAATTGATGGCAGGGTAGGGGGCAGAGGGTTCCTGCAGAATCATAATACTCCCTCAGTCCTCGGACCACATTATCATGCTGTGTGCCTACACATAATTTCAGAAAGAAGTGCAGAACTCTGTTAACAAGAGGATTGTGCTGTGTTTGGCTCGGCACAAACAGTGAATGGAAAAGTGTCTGGAACAGGGAATTTATCATCGAGACAGACCAGCTGTTTGAGTGGAAAGAAAAGAGAGAAGATGAATTTGAAGGAGACATACGGGGGAGTGGAGAGACTTCAGATGAGTGAAGAAACTTTGTCAGGGAGGAGGAGGAGGTGACCACGACCCAGCAGAGAAATGAAGAATGACACAATCACACATAGCAGCTGGAGCGTCTGCATGCTTAAGGAAGTCTCACTGCGCCTTTATAAGGACTGCAGTGAACACTCGGCGTGCCTCATCATTTTCTCTTTTCCTGATTGACTCTGTCACTCAGCACTTACTGTGTCTTTATCTCTTCTCCTCTGTGGACATATTCCATCAGTCACTCTGCCATGTAATCGAGGCCACTGTCCTACATGTGTTGCTGCCAGTGTCACAGCGACAATGAGGAATGATGAGTGCCAGAGGCCTGTTAGCTGTTGAACGAACTTCCTGTATTGAGAGGAAGATGACTGTAATTCCTCATAAAGCTGAGGTCACAAGTGTAAAAAAATGCAGTAGTTGGAGATAAACAGCTTGGTTGCCCTAACAAACAAAGCTGCTGTTAGCGCTGCAGACTTATGAAGGCCATAACATTCAGTTTGTTTTGATCAAGGTTTGAGTTGTTGATCCAGCTTATGTTGATTTTGTGGATTTAGTTTTCAGAGATGTTCATTTCGACAGCACTGTATCTGTAACTGAAACTACAGAATTAGAAAGAAGCTTATTTACCTCAGAATATTTTATGATGATTTCTAGTTATAGGGTAATGGCTACTGAGTTTACATGTGGCCGTGTCGCCGATGTCAACCGCTGCATCGGTTCAACATCGGTATCGGCTGATATTGGCCTTGTTGACAGACATCGGGTATATTGGAAAATAATGTGGCATGAACCGAAGTCAGCAGTAGCCGATGTTGATTTGTTATGTCAAATCAATTGAATGCTGAATCAAGTACACTTAACTACTGATTCAGAGAAGAGGATTTTATTGGGCAGATGACGTCACCTATTGAACAAACTCGTACTTGTTTTCAAAGTCAAACATGAGAGAAAATGGTTGGCATTGTGGGAGTCTTAGACTGAAAGAAGTCATGAAACAAACATCGTGTCAGAATCAGGAACTGACTAAATTGTTTTTTCAAACATCAGTTTTTTTTTTCATCTCTAGTTTTTATCTATAATCATACACGGAGCACTGCAGGAACGACATCATGACATGCTGTAAACTATCCAACCATAGTTACAAGTTGACCACTAACCAACACAAAAAACTGATGGAGGCAAAGGTAGGTGATGGATCCTGAGCTGCATGAGCAGGACAGCACGACTCCTGTTTAAGGCATTTAAATGTGAGTTTTGAAGGTAAAACACACCACAACCATTTTGGCTGATAAAGGACTTCAGTCTGGCTCTGCACTGGAAAAATAGGAACAGTAGTTGGGCCGGAGAGTGTAGTTCAGGATTTGTGATATTAGAGGGCACAGTGGACAATGACTGTCCAATCAGGGCGATGCAATTGTTAGTGGGCCCAACCCTGCTGACCATCTTGTTTTTCTCTGGAATGCCTTCTTGTTGTTGTGAGTGGTATTTTGAGTGTCAAAGCAAAACACATATGCTCCAAAAAAACACTCTGAGTCTGTACCTCTTGGTTTTTTGCCAAGACCACCACAGAGTTGTTTGCAGGGAGTAACCAACCGTGGATAACTGAGGGGCTGAAGTGGCTACTGTACTTTTTCATCCCTCTAAAAACGTGTTTCCTGCTTGCAGCTTCCCCATTTAAAGTTCTTGCTGTGCTTAAGGTTTTGGTGAAACCTTCACTGAATGTGAATGCTCCTCTCTCTGTAGAGACGACCACGGCTTCAGCCCTCTCCACTGGGCGTGCAGGGAGGGCCGCTCCAGCGTGGTGGACATGCTCATCATGAGAGGGGCTCGCATCAATGTCATGAACCGTGGAGACGACACCCCCCTGCACCTGGCTGCCAGCCACGGACATCGTGACATCGTAGGAAAGGTAGGGCTCATGTAAACGCTGCTGCATGCACACAGAAGTGCAGCAAGAGGTTCCCTCCCACGGTTTAACCATCATCCCTTAACTCCTTGTTAAAACCTTTTCTGCTTCATAATATAAGTTTCCTCTTTATTAAAACATTAAAAACTTTCTCTGACCTCTTTTTCAGAATAAATCTTTTAGTGTGCCTAAAATTGAATTTTTCCCCTTCTCAACTAGACTAATAAACTCTACCTAACATGTTTTGCACACAGGTGTTCAGATCTCACAGTCCAATAAAATGATGCATCTCCTCAAGTTTGGTCATAAAAACAGGATATTATGAAACTGAAAAATGATGACATCTGAACAGCAATTATGAACACAAAGGTCTTGTCTGTTCTTGCAACTCCACCATCAGCAAGAAAAAGCAAGTGGAGCAAGCCTGATTTTCAAACCTGCCCTACACCTAATCAAATGTTCAGGACAGATCAAAATATTTCAGATTTAAAAAAAAAAAAACTTACAATATGTAATTTATTCTTACTGTGTTTGAGGTAGTCCTCTTGTCTTGCTACTCTTTGAAAGCCTTCTTATAAGGGTTAGCCATTAGGACTAATTGGCTGCAAGCTAAATCTATAGCAGATGGATAACTTTTCACCCATTATATTTCTGTAAAATGAGAGCACTAGAAGAACAAGTCTACTATTTAAAGTAAGGTTTGTACACAAAGCAGTAGCTGCAATACAACCAGCAGTACAGTCATTCATTTAATGATAGTCTGTGGACGAATCCCCAGTATGTCACATGTAATATTTGTATATACTGTGTGTACATTTAGGGAGATGCAGCATTCACTTTGATGAATGCTTGTTTTGTAAAACAGATAGACCTCACATATTGTAATTTATGTTTAAAGACATTCATTCTATTCTCTGAACAAACAGGAACATGCTGTATCAAAGTGTTAGGTATGCCATCAGTGCTTTAGAGTGTCTGACTTAGAGTTGCTGCCAGGCAGCTATTGAGTTTAATATTAGGCATGTCTCAATACCTCTGGTATGTGTCCACAGGCGAGATGAACCTCCATGATTTGTGTTTGCAGCATTGACACTCATCTCTGTGTACAGCTCAAACAAGACCTGAGCAGCTTTGTTTATCACATAATCTTTTGTTTCTGCCTATTTTAGCTGATCCAGTGCAAAGCAGACACGAACGCAGCAAATGAACATGGAAACACACCTCTGCATTACGCCTGCTTCTGGGGCCAAGACCAAGTGGCTGAGGTCAGTGCGCCCCCTGGTGGTCTTAAACTGAGACTGATCAATTTTATGATGAAGCATTAAATGTTGCTGACACAAGTCTTACTTTTTTACTCAGGACCTGGTCACTAATGGGGCTCAGGTGAGCATCTGTAACAAATACGGAGAAACCCCAATGGACAAAGCAAAACCACACCTGAGTGAACTCCTCAGAGGTATCCAGACAACACATCGACCTCTTTCTCACGTATCAGTGTGCCTTTGATTCTCTTTTTGATCAATTGTCGTAATGCGTTATCTCTGTCCCTCCACCACACAGACAAGGCTGAGAAAATGGGACAGAACTTGGCTAAAATTCCCTTCAAGGACACGTTCTGGAAAGGCACCACCAGAACTCGACCCCGTGAGTTTCACACACACATAAACCAGTTTATTAGCAGACCAGTTTCCATCAGTTGGTTTGGTCTGAGCGGTGCATGAAAGGGAAAAAAAGGTTCCGTACTGGCGCTGGCACCATTACTGGCCTTTATGTAGTGTTTGAAAAGTTGACCACTTTTCCGTCTGCTTAGCATTTTGCTAAATGTCACATGAATAATGAGGCTTTTGTCTGAGCTTTAACTTGCCACTAATGTTTCTCTCAATCTTGTGTTGTTAGGTAATGGCACTTTGAACAAACATGCAGGCATTGACTACAAGCAGCTCTCTCTCTTGGCTAGAATAAATGAGAACCAGTCTGGAGAGGTAGTTTATCTTCTTATTTTTACTATTTAAATGAACTTAAAGGCTGCTGAAGATCACTTCTAACTTTGTATTTATTTATTTATTCCCTGTCAGCTGTGGCAGGGACGCTGGCAAGGAAATGAAGTTGTAGTTAAAGTGCTCAAAGTTCGTGACTGGACCACGAGGAAAAGCAGAGACTTTAATGAGGAGTATCCCAAACTCAGGTTAGTATCTAATCCTCACTTCTCCACACCTTCTGTGTTCTGTACTGTTGTTGTCTCCCATTTGTCTGTTTGCATTGTGTTGAACCAATCTTTATGTATTCTTTATTTTTGGGAGGTGCTGCATCTCACACAAGTCTGTTTGTATCAAATCCTACGTGGGTTTGCCTTTTTTTGTCCGTCTGTCTGTCTCTCTCCCCTGTCCCTCCCTCTTGGGCTCCATCCCAGGATATTTTCCCACCCAAATGTCCTACCCATGTTGGGAGGATGTCAGTCTCCTCCTGCTCCCCACCCTATCATCATCACACACTGGATGCCTTATGGCTCCCTCTACAACGTGCTGCATGAAGGCACCAGTGAGTACCACCACTCTGGTCACAAAGCTGTACTTGTCTCCACTGTTGATGGGTTTTATAATTATCATTTGATTTATTGCTCTTGTGCATTTGTCATTATGCTGTCGTCACCTTTATTACAGCAGCAAGTTCAGTGTCGCCCTATCTTGTGTGGGAAACCAGAGTGTCCTAAACCTGCTTTTGTTTTTTATCCTGCCGTCAGACTTTGTGGTGGACCAGACACAGGCGGTGAAGTTTGCGCTGGACATTGCATGTGGGATGGCCTTCTTACACACTCTTGAACCCATGATCCCTCGCCACTATCTCAATAGCAAGAGTGTTATGGTAAGAAGATATTTGAGTGTAGAATTCAGGCTCATAAAAGTATTGATTGTATGTAAATGTTAATCGTTGAACGTATATTTTGTGTTGCCTTTAAACACAGAGAACTGCAGAAGAAGGAAATGTCTGTTACAATTTGAAGTCCCCTGTTTCCACAGATAGATGAAGACATGACAGCAAGGATCAGCATGGCAGACGTCAAGTTCTCCTTCCAGTGTCCCGGCAGGATGTACTCGCCTGCATGGGTGGCCCCGGAGGGTAGGCATCACTCAAACAGCACAGATCAGAAGTGACAGCTGAAGCCACAAAAGCTCCAGAGTAAAAGATTGAATGCTGGGAACTCTAGACTCTCTCAGAGTTTAATGCAATTTTGCAGCCGATATCCTGGGAGATTGGGTGAAATTTGAGCATGTTTGAAACATAAACAGATTTATGAAATGTGAATATAAACAGGGATGAAACAAACATCAACAAGGATTCACAGAGGAGGATTGGAGTTTACAGAGCAGTTTGTGGAGCATGATGGAGACGTAGTATGTGTAGGGTGCAGGGGATATGTTGCGACCAGTTGCCATAGAAACAACCATGCAGCATACATGCGGTGGTTAGTGAGTCATGAAATTGAGAGCACAAAATGCTTGCCACTGAAACATTTACAGTTTACATGTTTTTGAATCCAGCACCAACTGAGGGATGTGCATGGTGTTTTTGGAATTCAATCGTTGTATATAAAAAGCATTAAGTAATGTTTCATTTAGAAAGTATACTAAATATTTAAATCTTACAGTCATCATACTGTTTGGGTATTTGCACTCAGCCCCTGCATTACTATGGTAGATGGGGTAGTGTCTGTTGTGAAGGGTTTTGTGTTACATTAACTTGTTGCCCTTTTCAGCTCTGCAGAAGAAGCCTGAAGAGATCAATCGTCGGTCAGCAGACATGTGGAGCTTTGCTATCCTGCTGTGGGAGCTGGTGACCAGAGAGGTGCCGTATGCAGACCTGTCCAATATGGAAATAGGCATGAAGGTTAGCAGAGCCATCTTTTCCTTATTCAGTTACCAGCTGAGTGGCAGATGCTTGCAGACAAAACTACGGTTACTCAAAGCTATGATTTAAGAATGTATTTTCCACTAAAGCAACATCTCTGTTTGCTTTGACTCCCAGGTTGCCTTGGAGGGTTTGAGGCCCACTATCCCCCCCGGAATTTCTCCCCACATTTGCAAACTGATGAAGATATGCATGAACGAAGACCCAGCAAAGAGGCCGAAGTTTGACATGATTGTGCCAATTCTTGAAAAAATGCAGGACAAGTGAAAAAAAAGAAGTCCTCTTCCCTCCTGTTCTGAACCCGACCTCTTATCCCAGATGGTGTTGTGGTGCTTACCAGTATTGCCTTAAACTCTTACTCCTCCGCTGCATCCAACACCACTGTCGCTTCTGAGTTTAACTCAGCAGCCGTCACTTCTTTTATATTGTTTTTTTTTGTGTCTTTTTTTTTCTATGTGATATAAAGTTTTAAATTGTGTCGTCATCTTTGTCACTGATCTGCTGATACTGTCTGCACAGGAGCTTAATATTGACTGTTCATCTTCTAACCTGTAAACATGTGGACTGAGTACAATCTTCAAACTTTTAGACTGAATAACCTGTGGAGGTAGGCATGGCAGTCTGCTGCACTGCTTCAGTGGATGTAAAGCCTTATTTTATTACTGGAGTGAGCTTACTATAAAGAAGTCGCCCTGTAAGGATTGTGCTCCTCTTTAATAGTGCCTCCTATAAAAACAAATGACACGTTAACTCTATGCTTGTCTTGTGGGAAATGTTCATGAACTGAATTCAGCTGGGCAAGCATGAGGGATGTCTGAAACCAAGCATTTAAATATTATATAATTATGCATAAGTATATGAATGAGTGGTGCTAATGAGAGCATTAAGAAGTGTTCTACCATTCAGCTTGGCTGTGTAGTGATGAGTAGAGCTTGAGCTTTGGTCTCTGTACAACCTGCTGAATATGACTTTAACCCGGCCTTACAAACTCTTTATTTGTTAAAGCATAAATGTCAGTGTTGTTAAATGCAATTTTGGGAATATTTCTTTCAAAATGCCTTGCAAAATGTCACATCTTTGATTGTTCATTTCTATTTTGGACTTTTATTGACTAGATTTCTCAAATGTTTTACCATGATCTCTCTTTTTTTTAAAACCATAACGGATTAAATATTTGAATTATGTTAGCTGTACTGTCCAACAAAGGGTGCAGTCAGTCTCGAGTTCAAGATTTCTAAAAGTGTAGTTATCATGTTGCATACTGGCAATCTACACAACATGTATTAGCCTGTGTTTCTTGTAGCGTCAGACATGAGTAATGCAATCCATATGTAACTGATTGATGGATAACACAGGTACATCTATTATCGTTTTGTTTTCCAGCATGGGAAATGCCTTCCCACAATTCTGGCTGCATGAACAGCTGTTGTCAACAGAAGAGGACTGGGACACTGAGGGCAGTTATAACCTCAAGAATATTGTCTTATTATTTTCTATTTTTTATTATTTTGGTCATAGATTAATTCTGAATTTGATTATCAGTCTCTTGGGTTGTTTCTGTGCCCCCACCAGCTTGCTCGTTTGTGCTGAATCACAGGTCGAAGCCAAATCAAGAATGAGATATACAAAAGTTTGTATTTATATATATATAAATATATTAAAAAGGTAAAAACATGGACAGCGGGAATGTTTTAATTTATTGCTGAATACTTTCATTTAGCTTAATTTCATCCATCCATCCATTATCCATACCGCTTATCCCGTTCGGGGTCGTGATGGGCTGGAGCTGATCCCAGCTGTGATTGGGCGAGAGGCGGTACGTTTGTTTTATTGAACATGCAACTGAAATAGAGAACTTCTCTGTGCAGTCGTTTCTAGTGTGGGCTGAAGTGGCGGGGCCAACAGTCAAGATCTTTTCATGGGGACAGAATGTCTAAATAAATAAACCTGAAGTAAGCAGAATTAAAAGTTTACCAATGCCATTATAGCCACATACAAATAATCCCTAAAAAGCTGTTTTGTTGAAGGTCAGAGGTCAAATGGTTCTTTGGCGTTGTCTTGTGACTTGGGACCAGCTGAATGTTTTTCTTAATGGTCTTAATAGCTGATTCATACCATAACAACAAACGATTGAATAACTTTTATTAGAGATGTTACTGACATTTTATTGAGTGAAAAAGGGGCGACTTAATAAAATGGTAATATGGACATGCGGGTACTACTACAGTCACACTTCTGATATCTTGACATATGCGCGGGCAACAAAATAAAAGGCTAAGCATACTGTTTTACACATACTTAAAACTTGACAATCTGGTTTAATATGTCCATAAAGAGGCATATCATTTGTATTTCTCTTGGTTCCTCTGCTGCCCTGCCTGCCTGCCTGTGTGTGTGTGTGTCAGCAGTGGGTTCTGGCAGTGACGTCAGTCTGTGACGCAGGTTCGCCCTCCATCACCAGCCGAGCCCACTGACAGAAAACACCTTAGAAACGAAGCGAGCGCTCTCACGATTCACGGAAATATGTAGCTAGCTGGTGGAGTTGCGCTTTTTTTTTTCGACAACAAGGGCTTCAGTTCAGCTGGTAAGTCACAATTCCCCCGTCTCGAGTTTGATAAATCACCGCTTACTTTCCCCTTCCGCTGTGATTTCTCTGTTTGGAAAGCTCGTTAGCCTGCTAGCGTAGGAGCATTAGCATTAGCCTAGCCGAGAAGACGGGCTACGACGACGATGATGATGATGGCGGATGGATCCCGTTATTTAACAGCTGAGACGATGTCACCCGCTGATTGCTGTGTTTTACTGTGTAGTCTTTCTATTAGAAAAATACATTTGCATCAACAGGCAGCTGATTATATTCTGAAATGGCTCCGATTTGTCCGTGTGCAGCTCAACATCCCAAAAAGAGCAGAAGGCCGTGTTGTGCAAATGGAAGTTGAAGCCATTGAAGTACGTTTCAGGTTCGTCCTGTGAAGTTAGCAAGTGGACGTGGTCGCGGTAATTGCAAACAAGAAACTGACTTCAGTCTTTTGGATTAGCATTGAGAAATGTCTTCATAGTGTGTCAACTTAGAACATTTTTTTTTCATTTTTGACACATTTATATCAACGTGTATTGATTTATTTCCAGCCAGCAGCACAGTGTATCGTCCTGTATCATGGATAATGCTTACATATCTCCACCTCTTTCTCCTCCAGAGCAGTTACATGGAAATTTACCATGGGAGGCCATGATGATGAAGACATGTCATATGTAGTGAATAAACAAAAACAAGATGAAGAGCTGAAGAACAAACTAAACGACAGCGGCCACTGGGGCGATCAGGAGTCCACTGGCAACAATGCCAAGTGGGTGAAAGAAGGCCAGAACCAGCTGAGGAAAGTAGCCGAGAACCAGCAGGACCAGGACCACAACTGCAATATCAGCCAGAATGGGAACAAGGAAGACTTCCCTCACCAGACCACCACTCAGGAAGAACAACAGGGAAACGAGGAGCAGACCAAGTCCCCCAAAATAACTCTGAGCCCTGGCCTCAATCAGGAGGAATCCAAGAACATCCTTAATGACCCGCTCCTCATCGACACTCTGGAGTCCACAGAAGAGAAAGATAAAGAGAGAGAAGAGGACGACAAAGAGAAGGTATCAGATGAAGATGAGGATTCGCCAGATCAAACCAGAGGAGTCACTGAGGAGCAGGGTAAAGTGGAGCCTCAGAAGGAGGGCAGTGTTGCGGGGAGAAACGCCTGCCTCCTGTTCTCCAACATGAATGGGTCCCCCAATGAGGAAGAGACCAGCTGGCCTTCACCGTCCCAGGACAACACTGCTGACAGCTCTCCGAATGGCAACAGAGGTAAATAGAAAAACACGTAGGAAAAGGTTTAGGCCACACATATATGGTCATAAGAAATGCAACACAGCCTGTTATCTAACATATGTAAGGGTATTTTATTGATGTGGATGCTGCAGTGGAGTGAAAGGAAAACATTTAGAGGCTCCTTGTTGGTGCAGGTTTGTTGACTGGTGAGTCAGAGCAAACTTTTTGGGTTTTGAGATGCTATTGCAGTCTCATTTGTCAGTGTAAGAACTCATTGATATAGCGAGGTTGTCATCTCTTGTGGTGTAATGAAGGAAACAAGTTTAGTGCTTGGAGTACAGTAACTGTGTAATCAGTGTTGAGGAAATTACTAAGAACTCGACTTCACACAATAAGACTCAGTTGACTCATGTGGCTTAAGTTAAACAAAGTTTATGCATATACAAGAATACTCAGGAGGAGAGATGGAGTCTGATGCTGTGTCCCTCCTATGCCAATTCTGCCAAACTCTTCCAAAGGCTCTGCATATATAGAAGATACATTACAATGTTACTATTCACTTAGCAGACGCTTTTATCCAAAGCGACGTACATCAGAGAGTAAGTACAACACTAATCCATTCATATACCACCACCAAAGCAGCGGGAGCAATGCGGGGTTAAGTGTCTTGCCCAAGGACACATCGGACGTGTTGCTCAGACAATTTGGAGCAGACACTAGTCTAAGTTTAGTAAACAACATTGCAGATAAAGGGGAAGACCCTTAACATGTTAAGTTGTCCTTGCTTTCTAGTCACAGCGGAACTCTATCAGCTCTGACTGACATCAGAGAACAGTGAATAAACAAAATGTCTGTACATTTAAATGTCAAACAATGATGAGGTGACGCCGCTTTACAAATAAACACCAAATGGTTTGTGTCACATGCTTTAAAAGAGGAGAAACAATAAAGTTTCTCCACTACACAGCTGTTAAAAACAACAGATCCCTCATAAAAGAATCCAAATATCCTGAAGGAAATTAGTAGTCGTAAAATATCTGTTTACTGATACCCTTTAAAGGAGATTGAATTAGTTCCCTTTTTCAGACACCACAGATTATTACTAATCTGATTCAGTGTTTTCAATGTTTGAGTCTTCAATACACATTTTCAGAAAGTGTGTTTTTGTCCTTGTTTCTTTCTTTCTTTTCTCACATGGTCTCTGTGATTTATTTCTCTTCAACCCGATGTTAAGCATTTTCCCTTCACCGTGTCTCTCCTCTACTTCCTGCCCTTCAGAGTCCTTTTGGGATTCCAGTGCTTTCGAGACCGACACAGACCTGCCGTCAGGATGGATGAGGGTGCGGGACACATCTGGCACCTACTACTGGCACATCCCCACAGGTACCACCCAGTGGGAGCCTCCGTCTCCTCTGGGGAAAGTGGGCGACTCCATGATGTCCTCCACGATGTCCCTGGAGACGACACCCTGCGAGGAGCCTGAGGTGAGGTCTAATACACATTTTGCTTGAAAGGGAGGACGTGATAGTGGAGAGTGTATTAGATGATAATATTTGGCTTAAATTTGGCAGGAATCTTGGGCTCAGCTGTCCAGCACAGACGAAGGAGCCGGTGAAGGGGAGCTGTGGAAGGTAAGAAGGGACAAGAATATAACTAAGTGTACTTCAAATAAACAGGTCCTGATTTGTTTGTGTTTATATACATGTAGTCAACGATAAATTGTTTATAATATGTGTTTTTGGAGCATATTCAACCAGATCATAGTCAATCTATATAAAACTGCAGTTTGACCCTTCATATCTGTCCACATGGTAATGAGGATATCTGTGAGAAGCAGATAAATTGTCAAATGTTTTGAGTTCTGTTCAACATCCAACACAGATATCTAGAATGATTGACCAATAATCCCAAGTTTTTTAGGATCACATATCTTAACACTTTTCATCCACTTATCAGTGAAATGTTCATCTTTATCTCTCTCTCTCTCTCTCTATCTCTCTCTCTCTCTCTCTCTCTCTCTCTCTCTCTCTCTCTCTCTCTCTCTCTCTCTCTCTCTCTTCCAGCCATAATAAGTATGAATCTCCATTGATAATGCTTTTGTTCTTTATCAACAGGAGGAGGGAGAGGTGGCATCTGATCAAAGTCTGAAGGAGTTTGAAGGGGCAACTTTACGCTATGCATCCATCAACCTGAAGTACGTGCTGCTCAAGCTCTTTGTCTAGTTGATAGTTAGCGTTTTGTATATTGTCAGCTGTTGTTATTTTTTGTTGTGGTGATGTGTTCTTACCTTTTTATCTTTGTCGTTGTAGTTACAATTGCTCCCAGTCAGAGGAAGAAGAAAAGCTAACTCCACTCAGCACAGATATAGAAACTAAGGTGAGTCAGATTGAATATCCGCTGTCCTGTGTCTTTCTACTTTAACTTACTTAAGTACAATTTCACATCACATACCTTTTGATACTTAAGTACATTTATAACTGGCTACTTGAAGACTCACCACTGAGGTGTGACTCTTCAATCTGTTTATTTTAATTCATGATCAGGATCCAATCATGCGTGTAAATGTCTCATCACATCCAATACGTCATCAAACATAAACGCTTTCATTCAAGTCAACTACCTGCTCCCAATCCAATTACCTGGAGCCTTGGCTTTATGAACAGCATAAGCCAAGGCGCCACCCTGTGTTCAGTGTTGATATTACACTCAAATACAAATTCTCAGTGTTGAGTTGAGTTTCTTGCAAAGATCAATAAAAATAAGAATTTTGGCTCCAACAGCCATTTTCTTTGAGCTGAATTTTACTTTTAGCAAACTAACTTTCAAGTAAGGTGTCTTTACTTTTTATCAAGAATGGTTTCAAGAACTTTTCCAACAAACGTGAACACCTTTGATTTGTTGTTTTAGTATGTTACTCTCTTCCACCCGGACGTGTTGATAATTGAATACGGTTTGCACTTTTGATATGGTTGAGCCATACTTTGTTTTTGACTTTATTTGCTATTTGAAGCTCAGTACAGTGATGGAATCACCTGCACATTCAGTGGACATTAAAGCATTAACGTAGCATTAACACATAAAGAACACAGTACAACTAGAATTTCAACCCTCTTTCAACGTTATTCACATCTTGTGCCTATGTGTCACACCTTTGTCTGCTCAGTGTTTCGCTGTGCGCTCGCTGGGCTGGGTGGAGATGTCTGAGGAGGACATGGCACCGGGCAAGAGCAGCGTGGCCGTCAACAACTGCATCAGACAGCTCTCTTATCACAAACACAACCTACACGACACCGCTGGGATCTGGGGAGAGGTGAGTGACACATTCCTTCTTTATATGCAGCAGATCTAAATAAAACATTCTGTTAAAAATGTTCTGAGTTCAAACACTGCTTCAGGAAGTATTTAACGTGCAATCAGATTGACCCCTTGAACTCAGCCATCAGAAAGATGTGAAAAACGTTTTTGTAGTTTCTTCTCTTGATATGTGACATGGTTTGAAGCCAGGCTGCTCACACCTGGTCTTTGTGTTTTGTGTACGTGACAGGGTAAAGACATGCTGATGGTCCTGGAGAATGACACCATGAACTTGATCGACCCTCTGGGCCAGACTCTGCTTCATGCTCAGCCAATAGGCAGCATCCGGGTCTGGGGTGTTGGCCGGGACAACGGCAGGTCAGTCTCCACACTACAAGACTATGGACAAGAACGGTATTTATTAATCCAACTTCCTAAACATGCTTAAAAATGTACTGTAAAGGGGATTTCTTTTTTCATATGAACATCAGTGTATATTTTGGAAAATGTTGGATTTAGGCATTATTTATGTGGGAATCATGGTTTTGCATGATTTTTTTTGTAATAAGTGCATTATTGTAAATCTACACCCTAAGTGGAATTGAATCACATTTTGACTGAATGCTTTACAGACAGTCATTTCTCTTGTGTTGAAAAGTTTCCTGCTGAATCTACATTTAGAGGTTGATTCCCCTTTAGAATAACTCACAGCTTCCTGTAGCCGTGACTCATTCATGACTCACTGGTTTGGCATTTCTTAAAGAATCGAATATGAAGCACAATAGACATCTTTTGTTTGCTGATGTGTTGCCCTCTGCTGCCCTCTGCTGGATTGTTAAGGGCATTGCAGACAAAGATGACCCTGACTGTTTTGCACAGTGTTCTAACAATCCTGTTTTTTCTTTCATGCTGCATTTTCATCATGAACAGGGAAAGGTATTCATAAATGATTACATTTCTTAAAGTTTGATTGGTGTTACTTGCACTAATGTGTGCATTTGTGTTTGTGTGTACAAATTAGAAGTGTAGCTTTGCTCAAACAGGCTCACATATTCACACTGCTTTAATGATTCAGTGTGTGATCGCGACCTTTGTTTCGGTTTCTCCTGCAGGGATTTTGCTTATGTGGCTCGGGACAACCTGACCCAGGTGCTGAAGTGTCATGTATTCCGCTGTGACTCACCTGCCAAGAACATAGCCACCAGCTTACATGAGATGTGTTCAAAGGTCAGCGTCAAGTGGAATTACATTTTGTTTCATCATGAATTCAGTTTATAATTAACCTCGATTTTCTTACTTAAACATTTTGCATTCTTCTTCACCTGATGTGACTTTAGATAATGATGGAGAGAAAGGCGACCAAGCCGGGGGTGAGCAGGCTGAACTCTGACCCCATGAACCCTGGGATCCTCCCTATCGAAGGTAGAGTTCAGATCGTTTATGGACCATGCACATACTGCACATCATCAGAATTAAATGTGTGGATGAAATCACTTAATGCTTCTTTCTTTCTTAACAGAGTTTCCTGCTCCAAAAAATGAACTCTTCCAGCACTTCCAGGTTTATTATCTTGGTTGCGAGCCTGTAGTGAAGCCAGTGGGTAAGAAAACACTTTAAATAATGTTAGTCTACTTACTGTATACATTATGTCATGATGCCTTTTCTGATTTTCTCTCTTATGTCGGGTGTATTCCCTTTTCTTTTTTCCTCAGGTATGGATATAATCAATGACACGCTAGAGGCAGCAGTCATTAGCAAAGATAGGAGTGACTGGACTCCTGTCAATGTGAACGTTGCACCCGCCACCCTCACAATACTTTCAAAACAGGTAACAAACAAGAACTGAGCATGACGTGGACTCGGGGAGATGATTCTGATTTATGTTTCATGTCTACTTTCTGCAGCTCTGCTTAAATTACATTAATTAATTGACACATTTCTGTTTCTGGCCTCAGAGTGAGGAGGTGCTGTCCGAGTGCAGGGTGCGTTTCCTGTCCTTCATGGGTGTGGGAAAGGACGTCCACTCCTTCGCTTTCATCATGGCCGAGGGTCCCCGAGACTTCACCTGTCACATGTTTTGGTGCGAGCCCAACGCTGCCAGTCTGAGTGAGGCTGTACAAGCTGCCTGCATGGTGAGTACTGAACACATACACGAGGTGGAGGAATTCAGAGATGGAATAGAGATTTTCATTGTGACATGTTATGTTCGATTTATTCACTTTGGGAGATTAATGCATCAGTCCAGTTAATGCAGACTTATTACTGTTCACAACCAAGCAGCAACCTCCAGTGTTGAAAAATGAAGCCAAGTGCAAAATCCTGCTGTTGATCTCGTGTCTGCTTGAGGCTGGCTGAAGAAACATGAAATTAACAACTTTACAGCCTGGTTCAAATATCCAAATTAGTCTGATTAACCCATGTCTCGATCGGCACACACTGCACGGGGGAATCTCATCTGTTTGCCCCTGCAGTAACAGATTGGTGACGTTACTCGGCTTCATCCATTAATATTTGCAGTCTTATGTTTACAACTACTACAATCATCTACAGTAGCTTTGTAAGCAAAATGGAAGCACAGCTTTACATTTCTGTGATTTTTCAATGTTTCTGTCTGAGAGAGCAACACATTCCTGAACACTGAACCCTGTCTGAAAGATTGAAAACACAAGTGGAGGTTAAGGGTGAATTAGTGAAAACATACAGATGATTAAGGATGTACTTGGAGAGGACAATTATAGAACATTTGTAGATCTGTAAGGTAAGCAGTTTAGTATGTCCTTTGTGATCAATCGTAAAGCCTATAATGAATTAGATTCACTTTAATTTATTTTGAAGGAGAACTGAGAGAATTGTGTTTAATTTTTTACTTTTTTTAAAGGTTTATTTTGAGCGTTTTATGCCTTTATTTTAGAGATGGGACAGTGGATATAGTCAGTCATTGGGGAGAGAGAGAGAGTGTGGAATGACATGCGGGAAAGAAGCCACAGGTCAGATTAGAACCTGGGCCGCACGCGCTTGGAGGACTATAGACTCCGTGCATGGGCCGCTCACACTGACTACTTAACTACTGGCGCCTCAGGAATGTGTTTTCTTTTTGTCGAGACTGAAGTTTGTTATGTGAGAAGTTCAAAGCTAAAGAGGAACAAATGTGAACCAAAGTTGTTTACATACACGAGCCAGTGTTTTGAGCTTAGCCGAGTGTCTGAAATGCATAATTTATGATGTGTTTTGTGTTCGTCTTTTTATAGCTTCGCTACCAGAAATGTTTGGATGCTCGTCCGCCAAGCCTGGCCTCCTGCCTGCCCACTCCTCCTGCCGACTCTGTGGCTCGCCGGGTCAAGAAGGGCGTGCAGAGTCTGCTGGGCAGCTTTAAGAGCTACAGGTCGGGCTCTCAGTCCCCATGAGCTGGAGCCAAGATGATCCACAGTCCATTAAACACAAAGGTCCATCACCACAATCTCACTTCTGCTCCTCCTCCGCTCATCTTTCTGCCACACTTCTCGCCTTACGACCATTATCAGCTGTCTGTTCACTCGTCTAGTGTGTGGAGAAGTCTGTGAGCAGAATTTGTGTCTGAAAAGATTGAATCGTTTTCCCTTTTTTTTTTTTTTTTTTAAGCTTTTACTTTATACAACACTTAAAATCTGCCATCTCTTATCAGAAACACCCCGGCATCTCTTCATCTCGCTCTGCTGGGATTCTTTCTGTGAGTCTTTAACTATTTTTGTGTTTTAACAGAAACTACGATATGAATGTTTGAATTGGATGTCATTTTACATGAAGATGCTACAAGATGCATGAACAAGAGGTCGCTAGATTTTCTCAGAAATGTTCTCCATCCCCCTGTTTTTTCCCTCCTTAGTGCAATGATCACCTGTTCCACTCCTCTTTTTTCTACTG
Organism: Labrus bergylta; assembly: GCF_963930695.1. Lineage (NCBI taxonomy): Eukaryota > Metazoa > Chordata > Actinopteri > Labriformes > Labridae > Labrus > Labrus bergylta. The sequence continues at coordinate 22,236,260 of NC_089205.1, forward strand.
TGTGAGAGAAGCTACTGTAACAAACTCATTGGTCACCTCTCTCTACCACTCTAGGATGTTATACAAACACTGTAGGCGTCTGTGTAGTGTGCCAGCTAGTTATACGTCCCCCAACCCTCCTCAATGATGTATTTTAGTCTTCCAAAGAACTGTATGGTCATCTGTCACATAGTGAGCAAACACTGATCTGAGTGTAGTGTGTTTCTCATTCATTCTGCATGAACATTTGGAAGTTCAGTGCTCGTGTGCAATAATCAGATGTTCCTGTATGGTGTGGTGATTATGAGTTCACTTTAATGAGAGTGTGTGGCTGGGGTTGATTGTGAGGCTGACGGAACAACAGAGCCATGTTGAAAAACTATTAATCTTGTGATAGAAATGATAGTAATAAAAAAAAAAAAAAAAAGTCACAAACTCTGGGGTTTTCACACAGCCGTTTACCACCGACAAATACTAAATCGTACTGTAGAAACTCGCCAACAAGCTGCATGTTTTGATAACAAAGAGTTCTCGCTGCTCGCCGCAGCTTAGCGCTTAAGATCCATCCGTGTAACCTGTAAATTCTTCCTCCGTGTTACTGTAGGAGGCTGGAGTTGATGTGTTGTTTCGTGTTTCTTAGGCATGTCACTCTAGTTAGTGTCAGTGTGTTTACCATTAAACTAGGCTAGCAGTAGAAAGTTAGACTTTCTGTCCGTTCCTTCAAGCTGAAAAGACGAGAGCAGGTAAATGTTTGTATTTACAGTTTGTGTATATGAACAAATCTAGAGGCGATTTCTTCATGGTTTGAAATTTTTGTTTGGTTTTTCCTCGGCCTCGTCTCGACACGCGTCGACACGGCCGCTCCACTTAATGTTTTTTTTTTTTTTTTTTTTTTTTTTTTTTTTTAATCGTTTCCAAACACTACAACGTACACTATCAAGATGATTTCCACATTATTAGCTCCTTAGATTCCCTTTTTTTATGAAGATCACACTAAATAGACCAGTTGTATTTTATCTCTGTGTGTCTGTCAGTGATCAATCCTGTATGTAGCACAACAGTGGTAGTCATCTCTTAAGACTTGAGACACAGTTTGTAAGACTTTTGTTTTGTTTTGTTTTTAAATCTCTGCAGGGCATTTGTTCGGCCATGTTGTCTGAAACACTGGGAGCTAAATCCAAATATCCCCAGGCTGACTCACAAAGAGATGAAAAGAAGTCTAGAAATAATGTGTATTCTTTAAAAATGAAAATAATTTTAGAGCGAATCTTAACTCACGGCAACAAAATATTGTGATATATACTTTATAGAAACGCAAAACTAACAACGCTCACTTTATCATACTGATATTTTAAAAAGCGAGACTCTTTTTTTTTTAAATTTCTTTTTGATTTTTTAAATTGTTAGAAGTTGTGTTTTTTAAGAAATACTAATTTAGGTATTGTTACTATATTGCAAAAAGAGAATTATCCTCAAACGACTGATGATAGGGATTCTTAAACTTCTAAAATATGAAGCCACCAATGATAAAACTCATGTTTGAAACATATGGATCAAGTAGAATCTCGTGCGTGTACAAATGTGACGGTAAGGCAGACATCCAACCAATAGAGTCTGTCCTGTTGTGTGATGTCATCGAAGGTCACTCAGATCTGAAAGCAAAGCAGTGATTTGTGATGACGTTTCCCCCCCACTTACATGTTTCTCTAATATTAGAAGTAATGAGACACTAAAACTCATACCAGCTGCTTCTTTCTAATGTGTAAAGTGTAACACTAAATAAAAACTAGACAACACTGACTCATATTACTGCCTTGTCACTTCATGTGTCACTTCGTTGAAACTATTTCGCTGTCTCTTGCTCCGAGTGTGCGGTGTCCAGTCCGTGGCAGAACTACAGCCAGATGAGTCACAGAACATTAGCAGATTAATTTATTTCTGTTCATGTAAATTAGGTGTATAAAAATGTATGTATATAAAAGTCACTGCACAATAAATGTGAACATATCATACCCGTTTATCGTGTGCTCTTTTCATTTCTAAGCTGTGAAGTCAAGTGAAGAGATTGCCTTCCAAAGGGCAGATCTGCTTAGCCTGAAAATGTCTCCTTTGGTTTCTCGTTGTGGTGACGTGAACATTTCCTCTTTTTCTATTAGAAGTTTTATCTGTCGCTCCCAGCTTTCCCATTAAAATGTAAAAGAAGCCACACACAGACTGTCAGGCCTGTTTGCATATGCATTAAAGCCGCTGACACTGGTTTTTACCATATGTATTGACAGGCAAGCCACACAGTGCATGAACAAAAAAAAAAAAAAAACACACAATACGCTGCCCCTCCCCCCCTCCAGGGTGGACCTGTTCACCTGTTCAGTTCATATCTGCACTGCTGCCCCCACCTGGTGAGTTCAAAAGGAAGGGTCTGGCTGCTTATTGTTTCCATAAGAGATGGCTTTTGGAGATGAAAGGTGCACATCAAGTGGAATCCAATGCAGCCGCAGTCTGCCTGTAATTGGCTTCACCATCTCCACACAAATAGTGGGACTGCCCTGCCAGCGGGATTCCAGAGCGGCAGGACAGATCAAGGCTCCTGCCTATAATCGCTTCCTTTTGAAGAAGGAGACCAAGACCTTTGTGCTCGGTGACTTATTGTTCTCTCTTTGTGTAAATGAAACACATCAAAGTATTTTACCATAGTCTCATTTCATCATGTGTGTTAAAACATGTCAGGAGTGTTTCCAAGGACAAAAATGAACAGCTTCTTTAATACATGGCAAGTATAGCTCAGGTTTTCACCACAACAGGCCACTTGGCAGAGTGTCTGGGACTGTTCCCCTTATCTAGACAGATCAATGCTAATATGTCATCATTTGTAGTTTAGTAAGCCCAACTACTTTACGTTAGCCTATTAATCACCTTTATTGATAAGAAGAAAATATGTCAAAATCTTTGGATCATTTCCTCTGACCCCAACGTGAGATTGACATTCATAGTTTAAATTGATGTGTAGAAAACTATCTGAAGGTCTTATTTTATATACTGGGCACACCCATTCATGTCACCCACAGTGTGAATTTCAATAAATTGTATTCTGTGTTAAAAAATACATGATTCAATGGTAAACATGGAATACATTGTACCTTCCAAACGACAGCACATTTGGTTATTGTAAGTATGTACTCTGATGATTATGTAATGTATTAATGGAGAAAACATGAATTTATGCTTCCGACTGACGACCCTTTGATCCTACAATGACAACAATCTAAATGTTTTTGCATCTTCATCAGTTTTAATTTGTAACTTGACTGCCTCCTTTCAAGTTACAGTTAGGCATGTTGAATGTATACTTGTGTGTTGTATGTACTGTCTGTAGTGTAGAACTGGTGCACGTCTTGAGCTTTGTTTGAATCTCTCCAACATTATCCGTTTTTTATCTTTTTTTAATATATATTGCGCAATATTTCCCTCATCTTTAGTCGTCTTATTAATTGTGTTATTTCCATGACTGTTAATATGTGTTGCTATTGATCTATAATCTGTAGAACTATAATAGATTTAACTTCTACAAAGCTTAAGATTTAAACCTGCAAGAAGATGTGATTTAATGCTGAGTTGTTGTATCACACTCACACAGAGTGTATTTGATATTCTCTGCTAAGCAAAGAGTTAATGTCATTTATTGAAACAACATGTGTAGTGTTGTCTTTATAGCATAGATAATAAATGTGAGGCATGAGCATGTTTACAGCCACCCATGCCCTGAATCCTTTTGTCTGCTCTGTATTCTCATGCTTGTTATTGTGATACAGCGTGTGTGTCTGCGTAGCTCTCATTTATGCACTTCATTCTGCCGGGTGTCAATCACAATTTGCCTAGGTCGGCCCATGGAGAAACTAATCACAATTATAATTATTCCTATAGCCTAATTATGCATATGGCATTTGTTTAATGGAGATTTATTTTGAGTAATGAATGTGTAGTCTTGTGGAACATTGCTTTTCCTCTCTGTGGAGGAGAGGACCTGTGTCTCCTCTGCTGTGCACTTCAATCTAATCACAAATCTCTAGATAAAAAAAAAGAGCCGTAACAAGCTCCAGCTTCAATCTGGTATCAAGGTCTGAGCGAGATGATGGAAATCTCTGTGGAACCTTTTCCAACTGATTCATATTGCAAGAATACACCACTTTGTACAAAGATTTTCATATCCTCTGCAGCCCTTTCTTTCCCAGCAGAGCTTGTCCATTACGATTTCTGCTGCATTTTGTATGTGTTTGTTTTGCCCTCCTCTCAGTGCTGCAGAGATCTGGGCTGCTTGGTAATCGGGGACGACATAACTGTGTGCAGAGCTTTGGTCAAGGCCATTGCATATCAGACTCAGCCACAGGAGATGTGTGAAGGCGCGAGGTTGGATCGACTACAAAGGCAAAACAAAGGAGAGGATAATCATTTCTGTGATGCAACTGTGTTAAAACGAAACAGTCCGTGTTCCCACAGTCTGACATACAAAACATGGAGGGACAACTGAGGGAGTGTAAACCACATGAAACTGAGACGTCAGACACAAATGTTGAGCTAGTCTACAATAACATCCCCAGGCATTTATTTGAGGATTAAGCAGTGTAATCTCAAAATGTTTAGTAATTCATTCTCGCCCAAACAACACAGTGATTGCTTTGCCAGTGGGAGCAGCCAGCAGCCCACTGGTGTCAGAGTAATCGCTTCTCCACTGATTCCAGCTGTTCTGCAGTGGTTAAACAGCAGTTCAGTAAACACTGTCGTTATTGATACTGCGTTAAAGCAGTAGATACATATATAGATACATACTTAGATACATATATCACATTATATGTTAGATATACACAACAAGAGAAATATCAACATTCTACATATGGAGCAAAATGAGACCGGTCTACATTGCTGTGCTCGGCATGGTCATTTCTTAGTGTTTGTGGAGAAGGTCTGACTGCAGTGATTGAATGATGCGGGAGCAGTGTATAAAGAGGTCTTACTATCTTATTTCAAAAGACTCTAAGTAACCTACCAAGGAGTAAACACTTTGCGACAGAGGCAAGGAAAAACTTCCTTTAAGCAGAAAGAAACCTCGAGTAGAAATGGACTCATTGGTGGACAGCCATCGGTTGTAAACACGTGAGGACCTGGAGTGGAGATAAAGTAAACAAGTAGCCTATTATAAGAATCTTTGCAAACATTCAGCCTCTGTGTAACATGTTTTCATGGAGAAACTGAAAACAAGTCTGCTTCATGCTTTTTCTAGGTTTTTCACTCATTTGAATAAAAAAACCTAAAAATTTTGCAGTCCTTAAATTTTGCAAGATATTGGACTGAATTCTTGAAAAGCAGTTTAATTTGGCAGAAATTTGACAAATATCCAATTGATCCTCCCACCAGTTACCTCTGAATTCATCTTTTGAGAGTTTGTCATGGACATGTTTGTAAGAAATGTGTGAATGGAAATGCAGCTGAGGCTGTGGCTGTGGCCAAGATCTCTGACAAGTCCTTTTGATAGAATTATACCTCTGTAACGCACCTAGGCGGCCTCTCTCTCCCACCTCCAATCATCGTCATTTCTATTCAAATTTGTCAAATTCCATAATAGAGTAATTGCTATGGAGGAAAGCAACTGTCACACTGGAAATGGATGGTCTTTATATGTAGTAAAATACTGTGTCACTGGAGTCTTTAGTCATTAAACTTCGGGTGACAGACAGCAACCAATTCATGTTCCGACTGTGAGATGATTGGGGGTTTTGTCAGGCTTTAATGTTCAATGATTGGAGTTAGTGGAAGATGACATGTCTCATTATACACAAGGCTAAAACACTCCAACTGTATTATGGAGGTTGTTACAGACGCAGCATTGTCAAAGTCTCCTCATTTCCAAACGGTATAAAGATAATTTATCTGAAAATCCACTGTATAAGACGCACTTTTAATTCCTCTTTTCTTTCTAAATAGTGGGCTGCATTCTATATATACCAGTGCACCCATTATAACGGTGTAAATTGCTCAGAGTATTTTTATGGTACAATAATCTATCTAAGCCTCATCACAGACAGGCACCGTCATGATCCCTTGCGCAGCCGTCACCATCACCCACTGCACACATCTGGTGAAATTGAAAAAGCTTTGCTGAGCAGTGTGCCCCCAATTAAAGAAAAGTGACCAGCAGAGGTGGGCAGAGCAACTCAAAGTAAATTGCTCGCTGGCTGTGGGTTCATGTATCACAGCCATCAATGTTACCATTGTTGTGTTGTTAACAATGGCTGAGAAGAACTCAATTACCGTACCAGTCGCTGGCAGGATTGTAAACTCTGGTTTTTGCCTTGCTCAAGGACACCTAAGCAGTGCTCGGGAGGTGAACTGGCACCTCTCCATCTACCAGACCAATTTCCAGACATGGTCCCAACATAGGGACTTGAGCCGGCGACACTCCGGGTCCCAACCCAAGTCCCTGTGGACTGAATTACTCCTGCCCCAAGAGCTACACAGCTGCATGGAAACTGCATTGCAATGGAAATCATGAAACAGGAAGGAAGTGGGAGAAGGAGCCTTGAATTATCTGGCTTTTTATTAATGGAAATTTTGTCCATGTTTGGATCCATGAGGCAGAAACCCCCTCCCCTTTCGACCTGGCTCAGGCCTGCTATAGGCTTAGACTGCTAAAGATCTTGGATGTTACTAACCTTGTATCCTCCCAAATGTTTGTGCCTCAGCGTCTCGTTGGTTCCTGTGGATCGGTGGTGGAAGACCACCTGCTGCTGTTTACCTTCTTGACTCACACTTAATTGGGCCTATGCAACATCTTCTTGTTGTCTTCATTCTCAACTTACCATGACAGTTGTCAAACTTACTGCATGGAGAGACCATTAGCACTTCAAATGAACAAAACACAGTTCCTGTATTGGCTATGGGATTTCTCCATATCCCAGATGTGATTTACATATTTTGAAGAGGCGAACATTAGATACAGTGTAACTACAGAGCCTATGCACATGTATGGTGGCTGGGAATTAAAAATGAAGCTTTGGAGGAAACTTGATTCCTCATGTGTTCAACATCTCATCTTACTCCTGGTAATAGAGCATATACGTAAATGTTTTTCCCAAAATGTAATCCTTTAACTCTCTGTAGGTTTATTTTGCTGCAGTCCAACCAAGCACAGGTACAAAACAAAACACGTAATTGTCTTACAGGTGTAATGGTTAACACTGAGATTAATTTACTTGCAGAAGAGTCTGTCAAAGAAATCAACAGCTCCCCAGCCTGGTCCCCTGCGAGAATCTGAGCACATCCCACCAATCCAACGGCCCAAACCCTCCCAAGGCATTCTGCAGCAAATTGCATCGTTACTTTGCAAATTTGTTCAAGCAATCAACTCAATCTCACTTGGGGTACCGATCTGACAACAGGAATGATTAGAATCCTGGGCGGCTCGGCGCTTGTCACTTGGGACCGAGATGAGAGCGGAATTACAATGAAGCCTGAAATTGCAGGCTATTGTTACCTCCCTGTTGTTCCTGTCCTCTTTCCTCCATCCATCCTTTTCCTCATGCAGACGTCTGTCCCCTCTATTCTATTCTTTGGAGATGTGGTAACAAGGTGTGACTGTTGGAGACAAAGCCAAAGGGCAATCATCTTGGAGGGGTGACTAGGAATAGCTCATCTTTTATTACAGAGCGCACCTGCCTTCACCGGAGTGTAAAAACCCCTCATTCGGGAGATGAAATATGCAAAGTTTGAGTGGAAATGCGACAGAGGATTGGATTTGATGGCCTCTAATGTTGTAGTATTGGACAGGGAGTGCTCTAAAAGAGGAATAAATACTTCATCACATCATATCTTTGCAAGAAATTTGAGCCTGAGAGGGAGCTTGGACCAGCTCCTTTTAGGTTTCTACAAAATACATTAAAATGACCTCAGCGATTGTGGCCAAATGCAGAGGGCAGCGGCAGGCAGCTCTCAACTTGCTTTATATTTATCAGTTGCTCCTCACATGTTGCCTTCAAGATGACAGGGGGGGGGGGTCCAAATGACCTGACGGGGAGCTGAGGGGAGGAGAAGCAGGCTGTTGATTCTCATTTCTCCGTCCCCATCTCCCAGCAGGATTGTCTGAGACATAGATAAATACTGCCAGCGCTGCGATTTATAAGCTGTGCAGCAGACACAATTTCACCCATTACCTGACCGACTCAAAAGTCCAACACGCTCCAGTCCCCTGCATACAGAGTGCCGTGATTTTGACTGCTTTTGCCGGTCTTCCCTCCCCCCTTTCATCTTTCATCTAACACTCTTTTGTCAATACCCCAGGGGAGGTGAGTGAAATCTCGCACTCTGAATGCTTATTTTTAAGACTATACCAACACAATGTGATATATGTAGAGAAATACTTACGAGTCTCTCGTGTTGTGTTTCTCAGCCTGGTCTTTTTTTTCCCTTTTGTTTTGACCTCAAATCACAGAACCTCAAAGGCTATACTTAGTGGAATTATAGCTTTGTGGTGAGACATGGGTGATCCAATCAATGCCAAACGCTCTTCAAGTCAGTATTCAAAAACAACATTTATTTCGCCAATGAAACTTTTCTGCTCTCAGAGTTTGTTTGAAATACATTCATGGAAGCACTTCTTATGTCTTATGAGCCATTTACAACAATGATAAGTAGAGATGCACCGATCCACTTTTGCTGTACTGATATGGGTAAAATAAGTACTTAGGATGGGTCTATAATTCAGCATAGCATACTGAGATTTATACACAGATAGCAGAGGAACACATGTTTCTATACTTGCTATAGTTGGGGGTTTGAGACTTAACGAGCTGCTCTCATTGGATGATTTTAAGAGGATGTTAAATGACTTGGAGGCAGTAACATCTGACTGTAGATGTTCTCCCTGATGTGTTTGAGGATGATTTTGACAGACATTTGCGGTTCAGATTTGTTACAGTAATTGTCTCTTTTAATGTCTAATGATGTATTTTTTTGTATTAGTAAATGTTGCTGCTGTTGTTTGTGTGAAACTCTGCTGCTGCCTATCTCGACCAGGACACTTTTGAAAAAGTTTAATCTCAACGAGTTTCTTTCCTGGTTAAATAAAGTTTTAATAAAATTAAACAACTGGGAGAAGTGGATATAATATTCATCCCTCTTTTAAATCCTATGAAGTGCTGTACTGTAACAACGGATTACAGTTAGCATCATGATAAGTATATAAAGAGGATTTAGAGACAATGTGTGACGTTAACTCTCTGGTTCATACAGCAGCAAACACTTTTCTTTTTCTGAATTTAAAGCTATTTGGATTCCAGTATACTATTAAACACCACAGGCTTTCCTCCATATTCTCATTCAAAGTCAAATGACTCCTCGAAGGCCTGCCAGTAATATGGGTTAATTGTTCTGGATGGCTGGATCACTTCCAAGCAGTTCATCCAATTTCCATTTAAATTGAGCTATCGGAGCGTGACACGGGTGACGCCTGGCTCGGCACTGTTGCAGACAGGCGACCGCGGCTGGGATGCAGAGAAACCTGTTTACAGGTCACGCTGAAGACACCCAGGTGGCTCCTGACAAATGAAATGCGAGCACACACCTTGCTGGTTGATAGAGCTTTAAGAGGAATCACAGAAAAAAGCCTTGTGTAGTATAACTGGTCAAGTGTATGTGCATTGCTGTGTAGTCAGTCTTTGCTTGACTGAGGCTCCTTTTCTGACCCCACACGCTGAATAATCACCAGTGAGGTTTGGATGCTTTCTTTTTCTCCTGCTCTCTGGTGATTCTTACGTTTCCTGCAAGAGCTGCTCTCTTTTTCTTCCACCTTTTTTTTGGCTCATAAATATGTGAATTATTATGCCACTTTTTGCTGCCCCTGCATGTCACACATATTACAGACCACCCTGCTGCTCCTCATTCTCTCTGTTGATTTAAAGCTCCTGTTCTCTCATAACATGTTGGCTCAGATGAGCCCTGATTATTTCCTCTCACTGCTTTTGTCATACACATATTATATTTTGTTTTTGGACTCTTTGTAAAATCAAGGAGGTGAATATCATTTGAACAAGGTGAATAAATCTGCTTTCATTATACGAGTCATGCTGATAAAAAAAAAAAAAAAAAATCTTTTGAAAAGATGATCTGAATTCATCAAATACACCACAGGACTCTTTTGGTTCCTGTCGTTCTTTTGCTTTTGAACTTAAAGTTAACATTCCCTTTCTTTCCATAAGAAACATACATATTATGGCGGTATTTGCCTTTATTAGATAGGACAGATTAAGGGAGACAGGAAACATTGGATGGAGAGAGTGGGGGATAAAGTGTTGTAAAGTGCAGAGGCTAGATTCAAATCCATGCCCGCTGCGGCTATAGCCTCTGTTCATGGGGCGCGTATCATAACGATAAAGCTATCCGCCACCCTAACATTCAATAATCTTTCCTCAGGGTCGACAGTGGTGCAGTGGTTGGTGCCACGCCCAATGTGCAGAGACTATGGTCCTCCTTGCGTGAGGCCTGGGTTCAAATCCGACTTGTGGCTCCTTTCCCACTTGCCATTCCCCACTCTCTCTCTCTCTTTCTCTCCCTGATTTCCAGCTTTATCCACTGTCCTATCTTCACAATAAAGGCTCAAATTGTTTTGTCCCTCAGTTCAACTCACAGAATATTTCTTCTTCAATGAGATGTTTGAAGCGTCTTTAAGAAATCATCCAACCTTCTGGGCTTTTCTGCGATTGGCGACTACTTATTTTTCAGAGAACCTTAAGCTTAGTTCTTTCTCTTTCAAATCATTCTATCAAGATTTCCACACAAAAAACAATAACACCATCAGGGTTCAAGGTTTGACCTCCCTTTGTTCTCACATCTCGCTCTGTGACTTCAATGTAATGGTAATACATGGGAGGCACACACTGTGTCTGTTTCTAACCCAGCCTCCTGCCTCACTTTGCCTCCAGACTTCACAGAGGCAGCGTCCGTGCTCCGTGGATCAGCTCGGATGACTTGCATCAGTCATACCCCCACAGCCCAACTTCTCATAAGACCTGCACCATTCTGTATCATCGATTTGTTCTCTTCTAGAAATGGGGCCTCATGTCACGCGTATTGTTTCTCGATTGAAAAGGAATTCGCCAACATCTGCTGTAAATCATAAACTCCCATTAACCACAGGGACCCATCCTGCCACCAAATACCACCTCTCTCTATCTCTCTTTGTCCTCAATCACACCATTGTCCTAGTTTCATGTGCCTCTTTTCTTTTTTTCTGCAGCCTCAGCAATCCAGACCCTCCATCACTGTCTCCATCATCAGAGAGAGAGGACTCTGGTATGTGGACACAATGATGTCGGGTACAACATTAAAACGTTTAACCAAGTGGAGGGGCACCGTGACCCCGCATGCTCACACTATCAGTCAGGTCAGGATGAGAAAATGGAGGTCACAAAACACACAAGTACAAAACACATATTATTCTACAACACTAAATAACACTGAGCAGCAGGGGGGACCGTCAAATTCACTTACACATATTTGACCCCGTTCATATCATATTTCACATCATTTAATTGGGTTAAAGGGTCAGTTTACCCAAGTGATATCTGGCCGGGTAGGTAGTTAGGAAACTGCCTTTATGGTCAGACGAAATAACACATTACACTAGTTTCAGATAGCGGAAAAGCAGATTATTTAAGTTCTTTTCCTTTTAAATCAAGACAATAGACAGCTTGGTTTTGCACTCACCCTTCCAGAAAAAGTGCACATATATCCATTAAGGGAATTCTGAAATGTCCATATCAACATTATGTTGTAGTGGTATGATGATAACTACTACTGTGACATGGATAAATGTTAGTCGATTTTCTAAACACAAGAACGTATTTGTTTCACACGCAGCAATCTGCCTGTAAAAGGCTCATTTTGAACCAGACTCTGGTCTCCCACATTTGCAGTTCCCCTTGAGCTGCCCTTGACTGGAAAAGCACTGAGCCCGAGGCACTGGGCTGAGGGCTGGGCTGGGCTACCCCCCCCCACCCTCAGGCTCCCCTCCCCCAAGGACACTCTGCAGGTTGCCTTTCTGTCTGTGGAAAAAAAAAACAAAAAAAAAAAACATGTCCAGATACTTCTATTGTTCTGCGCTCTGATCTTCACACAGGTTGCTAAAACAAAGCCCTCGCATTAATATTTATAGCCGCTCTGATGGGACGGGATCAATGGAGAGAGGAGAAAGAGAAGAGAAGAGTGCGCCTGAATAATCATCATCCATCTACTTCCAGCCCTCTCTCTCTGCTCTCCATGTCTCTGAAGTAGAGGTGATGTTTTAGAGAGGGATTCAGCGTGTGAGCGAAAGATGGAAATTTGGTGCGATAGGAGAGAAGAATGGTTTTATCCATGTTTGCACATGACTGTTTGTTTTAGCTTTCACGGCATGCTCACTGCTTCCTTGCCAGACATGTCATAGAGTTACTTTAACAACTGGTTTGCTTCACATTAAGAGCCAAATAAAGCAATACATCCCAACTCTGTATCCCTATTTGCCTTTCACGAGTACTTCTGGTCTGACATCTGTTGAAATCTGAGCTGTATTTTGTCTGTTCTGGTGACTTTCATTCTCTGTAATTTATCCTCTTTTCCCAGCTGAAGATGTGTGGGAGAGCGTTAGGGGTTGGTCTTGTAAGAGACTTCTGGTGTCTTCATTGGCAGGCCCAGCATGGAGGATCTCCAAGATGAAAGTCTGACAGCCTGAGTCAGTCTGCCCTACCTCTTCGCTAGGTGGGCATGCTGCCCAATGCTCAGTAAGCGAATTAGGTGGGCAGCGCGCCCAGCTTTGCCTTATTTGACTGACAGCGGAGTGGCCCTGCTGAGCGGTCTTTAACAGCACAAGGGGGAAGTTATTAATCAGATGTGTTCGCTTCTTGCTTTTCTTGCAGAGGGGGCGGGGGTGACCTGGTGTGGTGATGAATGCTCTCACTTCAACGTGTTTCAAAAGTACAGTTTATCCGTGAGGAATGGAGCAGCCTGCACACGGGCTGAGGGGAAAATTGCCTTTTCCTTTGACCTGTAGCCAGGGGTGAGGAAGAGAATGGAAAGCGATATGAGAGCGTCTGCCCAGTGAGGGGGATGAATACGGTGCAAATTAGAGGAAGAGGCCTTTCAATCTCCAGTGCTTTGACTTTTTCCACTCTTACCGCTCTAAATTGTTTTCTGTCTTTTGCTCATCTCTTACCAGCCTCTTTTTTTCTTAATCTTTCGTCCTCTTTTATATCTTCTCCACTGCTAGGACCGCTGCGCTGCACAGTACAGCAGCTGGGTTCTTCAGCAGTCTGTGCTGGGTTGACAGGTTGAGCTCTGAGAGGTCGAGAGGGCTAGGGCAGCATTTGCAGATAGTGGGACAGAAAGCTGAGGCAGCATGGGTCTCTGTGAGAATCCATGGTGTGCAGCAGGAATCGTGAGGCCACGCTGAGACACAGAGAGGCATGACCTTGAGCCATGAGCAGAGACAAAAATCAACATGTATCCATTGAGTGTGGACACAGGCTCACAGAAAATTGGTGCCGGTGCCCTGCATATGTGCGCGCTCATTGGCATCTGGTGTTTTGCTCCAAATGGATTAGACAGAGACCCTCATGAATTATTGTGAAAGATCAGGATATTGCAGAGCACTGCTGAGAGATAAACAAACGAGTGTTTTTATCTTGTCTGCCTTTAATTGTTATTCATGAGTGCAGCAAGTCATATGAGACGAAAGGTTTGGTTCACTGCTAAACATTTAAATATTCTTTGTTCATTTCTATTAGAACTATAGGGTGAATTTGGTTGTCAGTGTGATTTATTTGTAGCAGTTTGTGTGTTTTGCTTGCAGAAAAAAAAAACTCTGCTAACCTGAAAGTCTCCAACACAAAGCCTGTGGGACATGAATCTTTGAATCAAACGTGAGAGGAATAAAAACACTGTGTTGAGACTGAAGAGGAGACTGATGGGATGCTTTAAATATTACAGGATTCCAACTGGACTCAGTCTTTATTTGGAAACAGTCCTGCTGGATTGACACTAAAACCAACCTGGAGAAGTGGCTCTACTGTGCTTTTTTCTGCTGTTCAACCATTTTGTAGTTAAAATGATTCCTCACTAAAGAAAATGTTTTAGAGAGAACTATACTTGAACTGAGCTTAAACAGTATGTGCATATATTAAACGGTCGTTCACTAATGTTAAATTAAGCTGAAGCTGCTTTAAGGTGGATCAGAAAACTTAACATTTTGAACTCCTTCACAGAGCCTTTGGCAAGTTGAACACCCACAGATACCTATTTGAAATTCTAATCAATACGCCAGGTTTCAAAATGTGATTTCAGGTTGAATTGTGCATGAAGAAAAACAATCTTTGCTTGGTTGTAACACTGCCTGAAATGTAGATTTAAAAATAAATCCCTCTTCTGACAAGACAAATAGCCAGTTACATAGTTCAGGATTTGGGTGTCCAATGGGGTGGAGGGTAAAAAAATAATCTGTTCAATTCTGAAGCTGCATATTTAAGTTAAATGTCAGACTAATGCTCTATATATGAGAACATATTCTTCTTCTTCTTCTTTTTCACATGTGGGGAATTCTGTTCTGTTCTCTCTGGATATATCAAACTCTGACTTTACTTTAAGTTTAAGTTCAGCTCCTGGTATTTGTTTAACTCCCAAGTATGTATAATTTGACCAATGCTGAAAAGTGTAAAGATTTCTTAACGTGTAGATAACAAGAAACTGTAAAATGATGCACCACAGGTTACTACATTAAACCCAACAGGCATTAAAACCTTTAACAACATCTCAAGCAACATTTAAATAAAAATATTCATTGGAAAATTTAGATATTTAACCCAACGGCTATGACACCCATATAGTGTTTATACTGTTAAAGGTTTCCTTCAACATTTAAGGGGAAGATTGTTGAACATTTTTTTCTTCTTTTAAAGGCACTTTTAAGGTGAACAACTGGGCTTAGATATTGTAAATTCACATGGATGTTTTTAGACTTTATTATGGTCTGCATTCTGGACTTATGCTGACCTCTACAGGTGTTCTGATGATCCCAAATGGAAAAGCAGGGAGCTCTGTGTGACCCTCATGAGCCACCATACTGACAAGTTAGCTAGTAGCTGCAGGTGTGCTCATGATGGCTACACTCCAGCTCTTATTGGAGTAGCTAATTGTTTAAAGTAGCTTTCTTTCTGCAACAACACAGACTGGTTTGGATATCATGATATCATTCTTAATGGACTTAAGTGGAAGGATCATATCATCAACAAACACTGGAGTATAGAGCTTTCCCCTCTCCAAAGAGGCCTGTGGAGAGGATTGAATCAAGACTCTCTTCAAAAAGTAAGTTACTCTTAAGTTTATATAGTTTTACTTCAGCTAAGTTTATAAAAGCCTTTAAAAGCTGGATTGATGGTTCCCTACAGTTTAGAAATCATTTGCAGTGAGTAGGAGGTTAAGTGGAGCACTTAAGACCTCTCCTCTGTGGACTCCAAATGATGTTTCTTTGACTACTTGGCCAAGTTTCTTATGTTTGGGCAGAGACTGCTTTGCCAGTTTCTGCTTTTTTTTTTTTCTCTCACTCAAAAACATCTGTTTGCTAACATGCCTCTCACACAGCCAGCAGATGTTTTAATCCTTTTAACGATGATATAAGGTCTTAAAAATGAAAAGTTGCTCAATCCCTTCATTTTTAAACTTCTGTGACCTACAACCGCATTTTAGTTTGATTATAGAGAGAAATTGATCACTATGTGGTGTTCTGGAGGAAACAGCTGCTGAGTGTATCTGTTCCCTGTCGTGTGCCACCGTAATGCTCCAGCTAAGTGATACCACCATCACCACACTGTGCATGTAAATATGTGACTTTTGTGGCAGCTGGCACAAGCTCTGGCTCATGGAGCAAACTCCCAACAGTATTTAGTGGCTCACTTACCCAGATTGTACACCACCATCAGTCTTGAGCCTGTGGAAGGGTAAACCTGCATTAAAGATGGATTTATTGTCTTATTGAGAAGCTTCCAGTGATCCAAGAATGAATGTTTTTTTAATGCAGTATTGTGCAGGACGGTGTTTTTTTTTTTTTTCTTATGCTCTAACTGCACTTGTATTAGTGGGAAATGATGCACACTCATGCTCTCTGCTGGGCGACTGCTTCCCAGTCGCTCATTTCCTGAATTACATGTGGATTTGAAAGATTGGAGGCTGATGATTATGATTCATGGTCAGCTCGGGAGCTGCAGCTGTGATTATCTCAGACTTTGCAAACATGGAAGTGAATGTATGATGAAGATGCAGCAAACTTCCAAAAAGACTCACACTTCAGTGAACGCAGCTTTCTGAGACTTGTATTGCTTTCTCTCTCATAAAAAGATGACGTGAACTGAAGAGACTGTAGTTGTGCGGGAGTTTCGAAAACAGACACCACTCTTATTTCTGTAATGTAAAGGCTAGCAGCTGGTTAGTTTAGCTTAAAGGTGATTTTATTGTTAATTTCAAAGGTGATTGTCAGTGTTTCTTTCTACCTGTGCAGAGCCAGATTCACCTTGTTTTGCTTAGTCTGCTAGAATAAGCTATTAATGCTGGCTATAACATAAAACGGATAATAAGAGTTATTAATTTTCTCATGTAACTCTTGACATGCAGGGAAAGGTATTTCCTACAACATACAGTAATCATAAATTAATGTAGTCTGCTGATCCCTGGATTCGTTTTTTATCTATGGAGGTAAAAAAAAAAGAAAAAGATAAAAGAAAGGAAATGGTGGACATTCAGTTGTGCTGACATACGTACAAATAGCTCTGCTCCGAGAAGCGTTCCATTCATCACCAGAATGAATTTTGTCTCATCATTTGCTGAGATTTCCGTCCATTCATCTCTGTGAGTTATGGCCCCTCTTTAGAAGTGGATCCGTGCTACCTCAACCTTCACCGCACTTGTACACATCTTAAACCCGCTGTGCTGTGCTGTGCTTTTGGTTGTGCCTGTCTGAGCGTGTAGTGTAGTGACACATCCACAGGGACAGCAGACATAAGGTTAAAGCAATTCGCCATGGAAGAAACTGGAGCCTGCTTTGGCACTGGCGAAGAATGGGCAGAGACAAGCGTGGGTACCAGATGGCGGTGAATGTGTAATTATAATTCTCTGGTGCAAAGTGAGGCACTGATGGAATGAAGTCTTGCTGCAGACTCTAATATGCTGCTTTCAAAAGTCTTTGTTTGCTTGGCACAGGGCTCAGCAGACAATAGTTTCTTAGAGGTAGTAAGTATCAAATGGCCATTTAGCAGTGTCTGACTGCAGCAGGGTTGGTGTTAGTTTCAGCCAGTGTCTTTGTGGGTTTGTAATTACCCTAATCAAAAAACAGAATGAAGATGGACAAAGACAGTCGAGCTGAATTTAAATAGGATGTGGCTCTAATGGCTCCCAAATGGAGAGTCTGTGCTCACCCCCAGAGGGACTCACCTGTGATTTAGCCTTGGTACTTCTGTGTGTGACGGGGTTGGCATTGTGGCATTGCTTGCACCCCCCCCCCCCCCCCACTCCCCCTCCCCCTCCCCTGTGACCCCGCATGCTCTCTCTTCCGTAGGAGGCTGCATAATTGTCTAATTAAATGGAGAGACAACAGCCCCAGAAAACCTCATTAAAGACATCGCTCCATCAGCTCCTGCCTTTCCATTTCTTTTAAAAGAGCATCCTCATCCTGGCAGGAAAGGTCACACAAAGAAAAGTGTTGGAGATGGCTGCCTGTCCCTCTGGCATCTGTCCTATAAAGTCATATTTAACATTTATCTACGAACATACCGATAATTAAAGCTGCTCCAGATTTATTTACAACATTTTTCACTGTCCAAAGACAATTTTGCCATGTTTTTGGATCACATTGATTTTCTGATATGACTCAAAAACAACAAATGTATAGTGGAAATATTTGCTATAGAAGTATGCTGCTGCTCTGTGGATAAAGTCAAAGCGGTCATTTTTTTTTTTTTTTTTTATATTAATGAGGCATGCACCATTGAATAATTTCCACAGATAACTGAGGCAGGTTTTGTGCAGCTTATAAATGAGGCTGGTTGAGCAAAAGGTTCCCATGTGACTTCTCTTAGTGCTCAGAATACAGTGAAATAATTAACTCAGAGATTACTCCTCTCAGATGCTTTATAAAATAATTCAGGCTTGAACATTATGCTGATGATACTCTAGTTTTTAGACGCTGCTCATACATATATTTCAGCATTTGTTTCATCTTCATCTATTTCTTAGAATTGAATGTACCTTCTTTTGCTATTTCTTGACAGGGTTGCGTGTTGTCATTTTCACACATTCTGCAGACATAAGATGGATTTAATGGTTTCGGGAATAATTTGTGCGGGAGTGTGAGAGAAGATGAAGACACATGCTTGGCTGTGGTTACAAATATGCCTCTGCTTGACATCTTATTAAACATCTTCTTCTGTTCAGCTGATGCTAAATGTAACCTTTCCAGTCCAATTATTTATGTAGTCTACAAACACACCTCCCTGCTTCATTTCCTCTCGGCCCCTTCACACTCATACATATACCATAAATATTTGAGAGGATGGATGTTGGGAGGTTAACACATGTCCCATCTGAAATGTCACTCGCCCCTCTGATGGCCGGCGTGCTGTTGACAGAGCACCAAACCACTTTGTTTGGGATTCTCGCCTCTATTATAGGTGTTGTTTAATGTCTCGGTTTCACACGTGCTCGGCTGCCCTGAATGTGTGCGCACCCTGAATCAGTCTGTTCATGCAGGTGTCTGTATGCTTGACAGAATGAAAGGAACCATTTTTTTTGTCAGTCCTGAATGTGAAGTGGCTCTGTAACCTGTCATAGGAATCAAATACTCAGCATGACATCCAATCTACTCATAATGTTGGACTCTATAGATTTTGTGTCAAGATCTCAAAGTGGCCGCTTGAATTTTGCTTTCAGGTCTTCGGGGAGCACAAATAATCTTCTTGTTTGGAGCGACAGCCTGAGACAGTGGACTGTGTTAACCACAGCTGAGCGGCTGTAAAGTATGTTTGCTGTCTGAATGTGTGTTTAAAGACCGATCTGAGATTAAAGGGGGATAATAAACTGTCTTTCTCCAGACAGAGCAGCAAAACTTAGCATCATGTTGCAATACTACCTGTAAGGTTGTGTAGTTTCAAAACTGATACCAGTTTTGGAAATGTCTCCAATACCCACTAAACTATAATTCATGTATCAGGAAATACTCCACTTAATGCACCAATCGTATATCTCAATTTGGAATCCTTAAAAACAAGACTTGTTTCCTACATAGCAGTATTTCAGGATGGCTCTAGCAACTACTATTGAGAGAGCCAAAGTAGCTAGCTAAGAGTGTTATGTCATTTAAAGCTAGCAAAAACACCAATCTGTGGTTTGCTTATCACACATTTAATAATGTATCTGATTTGAAAGCAAAACAACAAAAGGTTGTAAAAACTGCCTGAAAAGGAAGTGTCATGGTGAAATCAAGATTTCCCCCACTCTGGTTGCTCGACAGTCAAACTGTCACTAATGGGCGCTGGTAGCCTATCGGTTAATGTGCGTGCCCCACATAAGGAGCCTGCATACCTCAGATTCAAATCTGACCTGTGGCTCCTTCCCCATGTCATTCCCCACTCTCTCTGTCCCTGATTTCCAACTCCAAGAAATCTTAAAAAACAACAACCTGTCACTAATGTTAGTCTCACTTGTTTCTGGATGCTTTGATTGTGTTTCACGTAAAGCGGGGTACACACTACAAGATAATAGGTCTGATTTTGGGCCCATTTCCCCCTCCCTACAATCCTCAGCTAAGGTCAGATATTTTGATGGTTCTAGAGATGATCTTGTCAGATATTCTTGTGGTGTAAAACATGATACACTTGGCCGATGTTCTTAGTCCACGTTGTGGAATCAGCATCAGGAATGAAAAATAGTATTAGAACACATCTATTCACTTTCCCTTTGACAAAGTGAACTTCTTGTGCTCCAATAAATACACAAACTTTCTGGAGTAAGTTCTACATCGACAGATATTAAAGTGACTTCCACTTAAAGCCTTATTCAATACTACCACTGCTCCACCACTTCTGTACTTGCCCAGAAAATGAATTGAGTTCCTTGAGCCGCAGGTAAATTGGCAAAATCCATATGAGTTGCTGCACAACCTCTGTGAGAGGGGAAATAATCAGCATCCTGTGTTACAGGCTGCAAACTAAACAGCTCAACTAAGATTTAGAGCTGACTTTACGTGAAAGATTTTGTTTATGTATTTAGCCCTGATGTTGATGGATGATCAGGGCTTCGCTGCTTTAGTCCATGAATAATTCATCCCGAGAAGAGGAGTGTGTTTTAGAAGCTAGCTCTGTGGTAACAATGACTGAGGAAATTGTGTGGGGTGGTGTTATTTAATTAAAACAGGATGCAGCAGTCGGTTCAGGTGATACAGTAGAGCTAACCAGCTGAGCGCAGTGTTACCTGGTCATTACAAATAAAGACAAGGAGCACTAAGGAGGGTCTCTTTGATACTAGATAGACTAAAATTGTCTATAAATAATTGTTAGTTAAACTCTGATTTTCAGGCACAAACCGGTTATTTGAAACATCTTTGTTTTTCACATTACCTGGGAAATCTGTTAGAGAGGTAATGAATGTTTAAGTCAATAAACAGAAAGTCTGGAACATAGTTTAAATTGGGACACTGTTTCTTCACCCATGTACCCTGCAAGAGCTGCAGATAGATGCACCGAGGCCAACAGAGGGAGCCCAATAGCTGCTAGCCCTAAAGCTTTAATAGAGCAAAAAGATTCCACTGCAGTTTGTTTACATGCAAAATGTTTGAATCAATTCATACAACTGAAATGAATTATATTTTTCGCAATGTATTGCACAGTTTTTTTTTTTTTTTTTTTTTTAAGGATTCATGGTGTATTTGTGGTTCTCTGACACACACTAACTAGAATCTATTTGTTAGCCTTTGAGAGATAGAGAGAGCTGAGAACCAGGTGGAGAGAGCTTTGAAACAGAGTCTGTCCCAGCAGATGGGTGGCGAGGAGGGTGTATGGAGTCCGAGACAGCTGCGGTCCGTCACTTTTACAAGGTGTTTTGGCTTTCAGGGGCTTTCCAGAGGTTTTCAGGCGGCTCCTGGAACCTGTCAGCTGGTTTGCTTTGGGGTCTCCAGGGGGGATGGGGGGGGACGGGGAGGAGGGGGACGGGGACGGGGACAGCAGGCTTCATAACCACTGCGGCAGTGGTTAGCCCTCGATGCTGTCATGCTCTGCTGATGTCCTAGCACACAGAGTCAGGAGGTAACTCTTGATGATTAATGGGAATGTACGCTTATCGTGACAGATCTGGAAATAAGACTAAAAATATTTGTAAACAGGAAAACAGCTGCAACTTATATTTCACTGATACTGCAAAATCTTTACAGAGAAATGTTATAGGAAAAAGTACTCTCTTTTAAATATGAGTTCTGTTGTGATTTGATCTACCTGGCAGGGGATGATTGATGGACTTAATACATTTCATTAGGTCAAGGATTTATATCTGTCTTATAATGAGCGGCTGTGTTCGGCCGCTTGCTGTAAAACTCTGCAGACAGAGCGAGCGGTCTCCTCTGTGTGAACAGCTCAGGAATATTACTCCAATAAATATTTGATGAAATAGGGGGCTCTATCGATTCATTACGTTGTGAGTAATATGTGTATGTGTTCATTAGGGCTGCCTCTGAGTATCCGCGTGTTTAATATTCTTTGTTTACAGTGGAGGGTCGCATATGGGGAAACTCATGAATATGAAGCAGGGAGCTGCTCGTCTCTGGGCTTTGCACAGATGCTCGCCCTCTACCTTGCACACACACTCAAACACACACACTTTCACATGCACTGTACGCACACAGACTGAGATGAGGCTCATGCATAAACACTCCCTTTCTTTAATTAAAACAATTAAAGTATGTTTTTTTTTTACATGCATACATTTCTGCAAACATGAAGTATGTTATTCCTTCCTGGTAAAATAAAACCTCCTGTCTCTTGTGCAGGATGTCGGCCTGTTTAGTCACCTCCTGACTCATAACATTGCAGCTTTGAGTGGAGGCTTTTGGGCAGTAGCGTCTCAAGGAGGTGTTGAACACAAGGGGAGAGGAGTGTCTTTTTGTGTGTGCTTTTCTTCATGCCCAAGTGTCTGAATATTTGTGTGTACAGCTGTGGCGTGAAAGTGAAAAAGGAGGGGGAGCAGGGGGGGTGATCTGTACCAGGAGAGAGGTTTAGGCTCTGCCCTGCAGCATCTGACAAAAAAAGGTAGACGTGCATTATGCATGCTGGCCGTATCTGTTGGAGATACGGTTCAGTCACAGGAGGATAAGGTCAGGTCGTGCTAATGAAACGCAGGCTTAAGGTTTACATGGAATACCTACCCACTCAACTCATTCTTTTCTACTTTAAAGAATGACTAATATTGATAATATGAGGCCTTAACCTCATCAACCACCACTTTAGTTTTTGCATCAAATATTTGTACTGTATCACTCCTGGAGGGGAATGGAAGCAGCCAGCTCTCGTTGGGGCTTTTATACTTTGCACTTTCAGATTTGCAGTAATACATTTTAAGTGTCATGTACTATGAAAGTCTTTGATATGCATGCACATTTTTTCACCCCTGTATATAAAATGTGATGTCAAATTATGGTTTCAAATTCTTTGGCTGAGGTTAGATATATTGATGAATATGACAACACAAAGAAATAATAAGAAGTTTTTCTAAGTTTTCAACCAGAGAAGTGTTACTAATTGAAAGAGACAATAGCCCCTTTTACACAAAGACTTGATCAAATTGAAGCTCATCTATTAAACAGCCTTTACAAATGTACATTGAACCAATCAGCACCATTGTATTACTGTCCCACTGTGTGATTTATGCAGCATTCCTGTGTGTATTTAGCCTCTGCTGTGCATCTGAAACTACCTCCTCTGTCAGCTTAAAGGTGAAACAACTTCGCCTCACCATTCAGCGTCGTACCTTATACAAAGTTTGGCAAGAGGTAACATAGGCGTAACAGTCCCGTCTTTCACACGCTGTGTAAAAGGGACTACTAGGAGCCGACAGAGCAAGCTCTTATTCCTGAACTGAGCCAAAAGATCTGACTCACTGCAAAGGGCCATAATTCCTCACCATGTTAAATATGAAAGGACATTCAAGCATTATTCCATCACCTGAAACCACAACCTTCAAAATGTGCAAAAAGGAAAGTTTAAAAAAAACAAAACGATCCAAGGACGTATAAAAGTGATCCTTGGTTAATGAGGACAGATATTGTGAAATATAGCAGCCGTGCCAGCAGTGGAGGAACCCTGCTGGAGCATGGCTGCCTCTTTGTTTATGTCCCTGCGCTGTGAGTGTAGCTGCGAGGCATTGCGAGTGGAATTCACTCAGGTGATGGGTTTAGAGGGGGAGCGCTCTCCTCCCCGCTGACTCTCCCAGCCGGCTCTGGCATTAAGTCAGCTCGGCTCTGTACCAGACGACAGCATGACAGCTGTTTCCTATGACTAGGGGAAAAAAAAACACATTGATTCACTTCCTCAGTCGGCCTCATTTGGGAGGAGATGGAGTGTGGCCAAAATACTCGAGCGCCGAGACATGGACAGTAGAAAAAGGTCAGCAGTGAAGAGGAGAATGGAGAGGAAGAGCAGCGTTAAATGACACTACCAATCTTTCAGCAGGGAATAGATTTGAACCTTTTCCACTGTGGGAGATGAACCTTGATGCTTTTAAGTGATTCTGCGCTGCAAAGACAAGATGACCAAACCATGGATTTAGTCAAAATCATGTTTAAACAGAAGACTTCTTTATAAAAGTTACCCGCATTGCTAAAAATATTATCTTCTAATTCAACAGCCATGCAATGAAATCATCCGACCGGTCGGGGACAGCTGATGATCGGCTGTCATGCCTCAGTGGGAACTGCACGGCTAACAATGAGCGATAAGGTTCAAATCTGGCCGACTTTTAAAATGTCAAGTTGTTTTCATTTAAATTAGTTTGTGGTTAAATTAGGTAGTGGCATAAAGTTAACACATAGCTTAAAGTTAGTCTTTTTGTCTTTAGTATAAGCCCATATTTCATAAACCTAATTCTGCCAACAAACAACAGATTGAGTTTCGGATAATGTAATGTTGTTAAAGCTTATTTTCAAACCAACATGCCCTAGATCTCTCCAGAAAGAAGAGAGCAAGAAAAGCATTTAGTTTCAAAGTGCAGCACTCCATCTTCTTTCCTTTGTGATGCTTTTAAAGCGGAATCTGCCTTTTTATTAGAAGGATTTTTGTTGTTGAAATAATGAGCTTATTAAACCACAAAATGAGGACATTCAAACTTTTATCTATTAAGCAGTTTCCTAGTTGGCCTTAAAAACTTTCTCTTTTTTTTCTCTTCTTCACAACTGCTTCTGTTGCTGTCTGGCTTTCTAGGACATGGACGTGGAGATTGTGGCTTAAGATAACAAAGGGAGAAAAGAAATGGGAGTCATGAAAACAACGAGATATCAGAAAAGAAATGCAATCAAGTGCTTAAGCTTTCTCACAGAGAGATGAATAATGTACAAGACCTGCTTAAGAAGTAAGTCAGGCACATTTATATGCAGTTTTTTTTGATTCACAGAACTAAAAAAAAATTTTAATATGTGGAGCCAGGAAGCGGTCTTATAACTCTGATTTTCAGTAAATTGTGTCCTTTCATGGATCAGCAATCATCTGTTCACGCTCATGCTGACATGTTCTTTTTGTACAGTATGTGCTGTGGATGCTTTGGAAACGCCTCAGCACTGTGCACATTTTCCAGTCCTAATGTAGGTAACTAAATATAGCCATAAAGATAATAGAGGTATTTTATGTGCATTCAGGGGGAGATTTACGATAACAAGCTCTCTTCTAGGTGAGCATTCTTTTCTGTAGAGGATGTAACAGATTAATCAAAACAAAAGCTCGTATCATGTCATGCAGTCTTAATCATCGCTGTAAGAGATCACGATTGGACGATCAATACCTCTCTCATGCTTCTTCAAACATTGATCGTCCCCTTTGAGATTTAATTAGTTCCTGAATATGCTCGCTGTAACATGAATATTGTGGTATGCTATCGAGCCCTGCAGTGATCTATACTGCATTTGTTCAGGGATCAATTATGAATGTTGTAATTTGCTATTGATGTAATTGATTCATTTGTCCAATTATACTGGAGACAGTAGTCAGCCCTTTTTTTTTTTTTTTTTTTCCACGCTGCAGCTCAATGAGGAGCTCATCAGTGGGGCATCTTCAGGAGGAACAATGAGCCGGCTCCTCCTGGTCTGGGTCTACCACTGGGTGGGCTTTCTCTCTTTTACATCCTCCGGTTTGGCTTTTTTTGTCCACATGAAAATGAGTCTCAATTTGTCGATCAAATTTGAGTTGATGCAGGAGAGATTTATAAACCTTTGAATAAGGTTTTTAGTTTTATAAACCCTCTTTACCATAAAAGGGGAAACGGTTCCCACATACATAGAAGTGGTTATCTTTTGTCTTTCATCAGTCATATATCCACTGTCAGCCTCATTACCATGCACCTTGGTTAACAACACTGTCACTGCCAAGAAAGATGAAAAATATTAACACAATTTAAATTAGAATTTAGTTGAACGACCTCCAGAGGACTGTAAAATTTAATGCAAATTTACTAGTTTAATTACATCTTGTCAAAGTGCTCCCCGAACACGGGCCAGAACTGCAGCCGCTTACTGAGTGAACCAGCATCCTGTTGTCACGCAGCTAATTAAATCCCAGTGAAGAGAAAACAAAGCAAAATAACAAACAAATTGAACAGAATCAAATGAATAAATTAAATAGCACATGGCGGATGAACTTCAGGTAGAACACACACCTTTAGTATGTGCTCAGTAGCCAATTGAATACATAAATACCTGCTGCTGCTTCATTCAAAAATAAAGCAGTCTTAATGATTTATGAGCTTTTTTTCTCCGAATAGATTGACTCTTGATGAGGCAAAACTTCCACATGAGAACTTTTAATCATCACATCTGTTGTCTACACAGACTTTTCTCACATCTTTTATTTAAATATATTGCAAATCTAATCTGACCGTGGTATCATTCGTTGAATTTCTTGTGAGCACTTGATACACATCTGTCCTACTGATACTAACAGCTGCTCAATACACAACAAACGCTCCAGGTACATCTGCAGCCTCACCTCCAGACGTAAGCTGGTTTATATTCTATAGAGCTGTCTGCTTCGAAACATGTCCAGTCTGATTTGTTTTAACTACAAGAGTTTTGTCACGTTGTCCTTCCTTCCTCCCACAGGTGTTAACTTTACCTTCTGCTGATGTTTCCTTCTGTGAGTGTTGTCTCTTTGAAACAGGTATTTTTTTAACCTCTTCTCCAGAGCATTCTTTGCTGTCTTCTTTGAGAAACATTCATTCCTACACTCGTATAGCTCCCCATTCTTCCTCCATTGAAGGTCCTTATTAACTTGAGGTAATGAGGAAAAAGGATTTAGATAACTTTGATTGTGAGTCAAACCAGCATCTGTTACTACCACATGTTATTGCTTTTTCCAGCTGTGAGAGCTAATTGAAATTATGTTTCTCACTAAAGTGAAGTTGGTAGAGTTGAAGAGCTATCCCAGCTTATGAAGGCTGATTTTTACCTCACTGACTCTATTTTGGTCACAGTTTGTTTGGCAGGGGACTGCTAATAATGTAACGTTTTCCCCTTAAAACAGAATCTGTTAAGGTCCTAAAAGCAAATTTTCTCAAACATCTACAGTATTCATTTTTAGTGCTGGAGCCCGACAGGGACACACAATTATCAGCCAAATATAGAACACTGAAACAATACAAATAACTGTAACTGTTGGCCTCATGGCCCAAAAATGTTTCATTAAAGCTCATGTGTGAAATTGATGCCTCTTTATGAGCCACGAAAAGCAAACCAGAATTGTTATCTCGTATTTATTATACCTGAAACTGTTGTCGTGGTGTAGGCTTCAGACAAAGTGATTAAAAGCCCGCTAAAGGAAGAGCCATTTTTTTTTTTCACATGTTCCACGGTAAAGACTCTCAGGAGGTGATGTATTTGACTGAAATAAAGCAGGATGAGTCTTAAAACACAACTTACACATGTGCAGGAAAAAAATCAGCAAAGAAACAAAAGGTACTGCTTTGTCAACAGGGGGCAACAATCTAGACAGAAACTGAAAGTTCCTCCCTGGAGCTTCAATTCCCATTTAGCAAAACGTCCTTTTGTAAACGTTCCTTGCTGTTCATCCATAGTTACCTTGTCGATTTTTTTAAACAAATCATTTTGAACATTTTAAATCACTTTTTATTGTGTCCATGTTTTTTTACTCGTTGTGACGTGAAGCTCGTGAGTAAGCCACTGTCGGAAAAGAAATGTCAAAATCGGGAAGATGGACTTTATCTGAGGGGGATGTAAAAACAGGGAGTGTATTTGATGGAATGATCAGGTGTTTGGTGATTCATTACCGACATGGCCAACCAGTAATACGTATCAATTTGTCCATCTTTGACGTGTTGGGCCTCAAAACAAAATGAGCTCACATGATGTGTATTTCATGTTCCCTGAAACACTTCCACTCATGTTAATGGCACTGACATGTTTCTCTAACTACAACTGGACTGATCACGTCTGAGTTATTTTGGCTTTGAAGAGGCGGCGCAATTGTTGAAATTCCCTGCTGCTGAAGCAAACCGCCTCTCTCAAGCCTCGCCTCTTGTTGAGTCGCAATTTGCGCTGTAGATTGGTGCTTATAGTTCGGAGTGCTTGGCGGGCTGGCGTCCACACAAAGCCCCCGACAGAGGCTTTGATGTTTAGCTCGGCGGATCAAAGATGTGTGTATGCGGACCTGCCAGGTGCACCGCTCTTTCATCTCACTTACTTATCCGTCTGCTGCTTCCCCTTCTGTGTGAAAAGGACGGAACAATGTGTCGCATTCAGGCTCGCGCCATAATTCACACATATAAGACTTACTCGGTTTCAGAGACTCCACTCAGGGGGCACTGAATGATTTTCACCGTGTTGTGTGGAGAGAAAAAAAGAAAGCACAGACGGATTTTGGTTTTTCAAGGTTTTATTGTGTTTCTGTTCTCATCACTTTGAAAGCCTTCTGTGTGAGTTACAATAGAGAGAGTCTGGAGATATGAGCTCTATCTTAATCCTTAAAAGAGAAAAGACAAGACAATGCTTTATTGAAAAAAAAGATTTGAAATCATCCCACGCCAGCAAGTGTAGAAGAGCCTGTTTATACCAGGTATTAATATGTGTTCTGAATGATCCGATCTAAAGGTCGACAGCTCCAAGTTCACACCTAGCATTAAAGTGCATCTCCGCATGCGTCGTAATTGATTGATTGATCACTTGTGATTGGATCACTTCCTTGCTGATAAAAGTAGAGGATGTGGACTAGCAGCAAATAGAGCGAGAGAGTGAAAGGGGATCATATAAATATGGACAGAATAGTTAAAGTAAAAAAAAATAACCCCAAACTTTAACCAGATATGTGTGCATTACGTGTCCGCTCCGTGCACCCTCGTCCGTCAACACCCACCGGCTGCGTTCTCGGTGCGGGACAGATGGAGTGTTGAGACAAAGGAGACAAACGAGATAATACGAGATAATACGATGTGTGTGGTAAAACTCTATATAAACCTTATAAACACATGAACAAACACACATACGCTCATTTCTCTGAACCGTCAAAACTGAGTGTTTTATTCTGAAGGTAAACCAGATGTTTTAATGTTGTTTCAGTATCTGACTTCCCGTCTCGCTTGTTCTTTTCTGTGTTAAATTGATGCGTCGTGCACCGGCAAAAATAGAAACCTTGCGTATCTGCTTTCGGAGGGCTCCGGTGGAAGCACACTGAATAAAGTGAAAACCTGCTGCCGTAACAGAGCGGAGACGGACTGAACACGCATCTGGTCGAAGGTGGCTGTTAAACAATTGTTTTCTAAATTAAAACGTATAAAACTTTCCATGTTCCTCTACAATTCTGTGGTTTATCAGTTATTATATGAAGTCACATCTAATATTTGCATCTGTTGTCTATACATCATCCTGTTTTTTAAAAAAAAAAGACACTGCACCTCACTGAACCAACAGAGTGGGCTTTCTGCCCCCGATTCTTCATATAGCTAATACTCCACATTTCCAAGTTCACTCCCACCCTCAGGAACCAAACGAATGACTGTATTTAACATTTTTAACTCTTCATTAACCAGTCGCCGTCTGATCTTCTAATTAATCCTGAGTTGTTAAGATAACACCTGACCACGCCCTCTTTTTCCCCCGTTTGCTTTTTAAACCTATAGGAACTCTCAGAGGAGAATTCTATAAGTACCTCCACAGAGAATTCCCACATTATTGATTACAAACGAGAAAATAAAAGCCAGCATCATTTCATATGCTCTGGGGGGGGGGGGAAGATAATGTGTCTCCATTTACATATCATGTTGCAATTCTTCCCTTTGTATTCTCGCCGCTCTGTCTCACAGTGGTCCTCTCCTCCACACATGATTTATGGATCATGTACAGAATGGATCCCTTGTTGCTTCAGCTTAGATCATCGACGCTTTGATCTCAATGTGAGCGCATGACGTCCTCATGCATAATCAGAGTATTGATTTTTACCCTCCTCTTCCTGGCACATTGATCGAGAAACTAATTGTGCCCTTTTCTCTCTGAGCAGCATCTCACCGTGGAATCATTTCTTCTTCTCCAAACTACCAATCTTGTTTAAAGAGAAAATAAGCAGTTTAACAGTTTAGCAGGCAGAAGAGGCCGTTTAAGCTGCAATTAACACCACACTTTTCACTTTAAGTGTCTGCCTAGAGTTGTAGTTATGTAATTGTGTAAGTGGTAGATTTTGCATTTCCCCCTGAAACAATTAACAAGACAGGAAGCAGCACTATTACTTTCAGTTTCTAACAAGTCACTGCTGTTTTGCAGTATATAGTTCCCTTGTGTTGGCTCAGTATAAGGGAGAAAGTGTCGGATCTATGAGGTGAAATCTTGATTATTTGTTCTCTGGACCATAGCAGGAACAGTTTTTTTTTCCCCCTGCTGGTCGCTCAACCATGCAAAGAGTACAATAAACAAATAAAAAACACAATCATCAAGTGTTACAGGAAAATCTTTGCAGAGTAAGAGTATACTAGAGAGGTTTGAGAGCTTGCATGACATGCTAACAATGAAGGCGTCTTGGCACATATTTTTGTAGGGATCAATATCTTACATAAGCCTCCAACACAACAATAAGAAATCAAAATGTGTAGTAGAAGAAAACCGTTGAAGAAGGAACTAGACACTCAACTCTATGACATTTACCAAGAAAAGGTTTTGTCACAAAACTTGTTTGTTTTGTTCCATTTCTTTTCTCCAAATAGACACAAAACTAACACACAACTTTTGACCTGCAAACGCCGATCCACATCACCAATCAAGACAGATCTTTAGGCACTTTATACATAGTCAACTTGCACTGTCTGACTTTGAAGACAAGAGTTGTTTGTATGTGCAGCCAGCACAAAGTAAAAATACATTTCTTTGGAATAGTTTCAATTTTTATGCATTTTTATTCATTTTCTTTTTGCCGTTTCAACAAGAAATTCAATATCCGTATAACTACTGCTTTGTGTAGCCTTACACATAAGACCAACAACAACAATAATACTATTCTTCATGATTTAAAAAAAATCTGTATCGGAATCAGATCTGAACTGAAGAAAAGTGGATCATGCATCTCTAACGAATAAGTTAAAGTGTACACAAAAAGTATTTTTCGACCAGAAAACCAAAACAGCTGAGAGACTATAAAGAGGTCTGTAGATCCAAACTCTAGATACATGGAGGTTGTGGTTATTCTTTGAACGAAAGAAAGTAATGATTATAGCAGATTTAAACTATCGTAGTTATAGTAACCAATGTTTACTGTAAAAAAATCTTCTGTGTCCTGGGTGTCAAACATGGACATTCTGCTATAAAACAGTCCAATGTTTCCTGAGAGTTGCCTCAGACAGACAAGAGGTTATCATTCCTATGTATCCAGGGGACTTTGCCAAGTTATATTTGTTGACATTTGATTTTTTAGGGATTTTGACTGGTGTGTCTTTTATTTCTTAAAGTTTTCAGAAATCTTTGGAATTATCCCTAGTCTTCCAACTAGTTTGAACTGTAAAGCGTTGAGGTTAAAAGAAAAAATACATAGTTTTGACAATGATTGATGGTTGTCTAGTGTGTAAGAAATCTCAATAATACTAAAAAAAGACAAGAAAATGAGGTGTGTTGCCAACCATTTGTTTCTGTGGACAGGCCAACGGCTGCGTCCCATCACTGTCCATGAAGCCCCCTCGCCTTGAACGTACAGATCCTGAGCTCATTTCAGCACAGCACAGAGTGATGGAGAGGGACCTGTCTGTGTTTTGTCAGGCTTTTGATGGAGTCATTGGGTGTGAGAGGTTTCAGAGATGAGGAGCAGGGATTCAGATGGAGGCGTGGAGCTCAGAGGAGGAGAGGGCAGAGCAAAGAAAATCATTCCTTAGAGGGAGGTAGAGACTGATAGTCGATCATACAAAATATAACAATGGTGTTTTCTTTTAGCTTCATTGTGTCACTATAAAATCACAAGTGTCAACTCAGATTTCTGACTGCACAACCGTCTGAATACATCAAAATAAGAGGAAATGTACACAGCAGAGAGTAGATGTAGTGTGTTCTCAGGTATCCACGGTAACAAATCCCAGTCTGCGGATGTCTTTAAGCCGAGGTCATGCAGAGAGATTGCCCGTCACATTCTCGTAAAGGGCAAATCAGACTGCTCCTTTCAGCCAATATCACACTATTTCAAACAAGTGCAGGTGGTTTACTACTTAAAGGTAATGGCATGCAAAGATGTCAGGGATAAGGAACCACTGAGGAAATGAAAAATACATTTTTTATTCTTTAACAGTTGTATTAATTGATTCACATATTATATTTTGATACATTTCTTACACAAAGCCATCAGAATATATACACTTTGATGATGTGAGGAAGCGTAGCAATGACTGAACAGAAGAGATTTTATAGGGAACATTCAGTCAGCTAGGAGCCATGGAGATGTGTCTTTAGTCTTTTATGTATCAGTAATTAAATGACACTTATTCCGATAAAAAGTTGATCTAAATATATCTTTAAAGAGCCACTTTTAGTGAATACACCTACCAAAGTCAGGAAAAAAAGCTGGTTAGAGGTGGGGTTGGTAAAGCTTTTCAGTGATGGCTACAACTAAAGGTAGTCAAAGAGGCTGATGGAGCCCTGAGGAGGCTCAAATCTTGCTATTTTCCCAAAATTGCCAACCCATCCTTTTAGATAAATGTTCATAATGTTTGACTAAAATGATTCAGAAGAATGTTAAAGAGTGGTTTTCATGAAGTTCTTTAGATCTCAATTATACAAGCAATACGTGTTTGGAAGAAACCACTGTGCAAACATACCCTTTTTCTCGGTTTACAAGACAACTGCATTGAGCACCATAAAGGAGATTTTCTTTTTATTATGTATACTTTTTAATTCAGTTCTTGAAGTTTGCTGGAAAAAAAAAAACAAATCTTGAATTTGATTCTTTGGCTTGTTTCCATTCATTCTATGAAAAGGAAGTTGAAGCCCACCTAACACTCTTTATCAGATGGTCTGTGTCTTTAACCCTCTCCTGACAACTGGTTCGGAGGACATAATCTTTAATGAAAATCAAACCCACTTAACACACCGCTTGGCCCGTGTGTGCAGAGGTGTGAAGGTACACAGGCAGGTTTCCCCTCCAGAAGTTTATTTCTCAATCTTTATAACACTCTTTTAGTCAAGTTGCCTTAACAAATACGACACCTCGGCTCCCTTTGAGGCAACAGTATCTGAAAGTGTGAGGCTTCCAGTGGAGGCTATGAAGACTTTCTTTTTTTAACTTGTTGTACTCTTAACTCAAACCAAATCAATATTATTTATAGAGCACATTTAAAAACAGTTGACCAAAATGCTGTACAGTAAGATAACATAGACAACGTTAGCACATCATGGTCGCTAAATCAAATTTAAAAAAAGGATAATCATACACATTGGACCTTTTTAGGACTACAGGAAACTCAGGAGAGTAGAATGGTGGGCAATCTCAAGGACACTTAAATGCATGGGGAAAAAAAAGTGTCATCAGTCTGGTCTTAAAAATGTTGAAAGAAGAGGAACACTTAAGAGGTAGGTAATTCCATTTAATCGGGGTGGCTACAAAAAATGCGTAATCGCCCTTTCTCTTTAGCCTTGACGAGGAACAGCCATGAGCAGCTAGTCTGAGTTAAGAGGTCTGGGTAGGGAGGGCGGGTGAAGGAGTTCATAGATGTACGGGACAGGGTAGGCCATGCTGTCTTTATAATGCCTGCAATGGGAATCAAAGTGCTGAAAATGGCTTGTTCTGTTATTATTTTTTTTGCATTTATAGTTTCTTCTATATCTGTTTGTCCTTCTTTAGCACTGCAGGAGGGGTTTGTTTTCAAAGTTACACCAGGATCTAATGAAGATTTATCCTTGTTCTCCCCTCATCTTTATCATCGTATTATTATGGATTTGACCTTTTGGAGACGATGTTATCAGAGGATTCAATATTTGTTTACAGACTTTGGGAGATAAAATGTGTTTCATTGCCCTACTTAGAAATGAGCAGCCGAGTGTGGGGAATATTGACTGCACAAGCTGGTAGTTCTGCTTTAACGGGCTATTCAGAGTCATGTAGAGATTCAGAGGGATAAATCATTACCATTACAATAAAAAAACGAAGTTTTAGGAGTATACTACACAATCCAGCAGAGCTCTGCTTTATCTTGATGGGCTCTGTTGCGATTAAAAAGCCCCTTGTCCTCAATACATCAGAAACATGCAGGATTGCTGGATTTAAACTGCTCACAGAGCCAAAAAAACAAAAAAACATCCTGCCAAATGATAAGAACTTCAAATGGAAATGCAAGTCATATTGCTGGAATAAACAGCCACATTTTATATGCTTCATAAAACAACCATTTGACCCAAGATTTAAAACTTCTGCAAAGAGCCCGAGATGTGTTCAGAACGTTACAAGTAAAGCATGAAAAAGGATTTCTTCTCACTTACTGCAGTTAGGGAAAGTCCAGAGTGTTTATTTGAGGCTCAATTTGTGATGCCTTTTACAAAATGTGACTGCAGCGTGCCCTGAAATGAAAAAGTACACATGAGCTATCGGCTGAGACCTTTTTAGTTTAAAATATTCTTTAAATTCCATCCTACTAAAAAGATGTACGGTACGGTCGTCTCGTTCATGTGAACACAGAGCAGAGAACAACAAATCCACAGGAAGTTTGACAGCACTCTCCTTTAAGGCTTTTACTCCATAATATATTTACAGAGGGTGGATATGACTTTTGCTGTATTCATATTCAGAAGTGTGTCAAACATTCAAAAAGCTTGTATTAATGCGTGAGTCTGGTTTCTATGGTTACTTTCAGAAACTTTGTGCGATGGACACAATGGACTGAACTGGTCGTCTGGAGGTCTGAGCAAAGAAATTAAGCAAATTTAAAAACGTCTTACTGTGAATACGAATATTTTCACAATAAGTTTGAAAGTCTATAAAATGATCCAACACAGCATGTTCCAACAGCTTTGAATTTGTTCTTATATAAGCAAGTAGGACTTTAACATTGGCAACAGTTTGATATTGTTAATGTAAAACCTGAACAATACTGGCTAAGGCCCATGTGTTTTTTTTTTAAATCATGAACTACAATAATGGCTCTAACAGTGAATTAAAGTGGTGCTATGAATATTACATTTTGTGTGACCCAGCACTTATACATACTCCATCTACTTTCATATGATAAGCATATTAACGGTGACCAGTCTCAGTGTGCCTCTCTATGAAGCCGTTATAATGACCATGCAAGCAGCAGCACAATAAGGGAGTAATAACAAGTGATTTACAGAAAGTGTTGCCCAGCTTCATCTCAGTGACTACAACACCCAAGGCCCTTATCCCTCCATCTCACAATTCTCTGTCTTCTGTTTTACTTCAGTTTCCGTGTTTATCATGGTCTTCTGCTGAACAGTAATCCGAGGTTTTGAGCATCAAACTGACCTACAGCCAGCTTGCATCTCAGCTGGTTAAAGTTGCACTAATTGTTCTTCCTCCTGAGAGTGAGAGAGTTTCTAATTATCCATATCAATGATTGGCCATGTGACAAGGGTATTTTACATTCCCAGTGTTGCTCCACTGCTCTGACTGATATAGCTGCAATCTGGACCTGCTCCCTAACTTGACCACCACAGACAAAACAGGATGTGAGCCCGCAGACGTACAGCTCCAGTCAATTTCCCATTGGATTCTGTGGCTAGAGAAACATCATTGTGTTCACTGCTGCTTTATGTATATAATAAATCATAACGAGTTTTTTAAAGTTAAGTCTTCAATCAAAGATGGGTCTGCAGGCTTATTGAATTATTTAGTAAATACATGAGCCTGGAGAAAAAGCAGGAATAATAGTGCAATTCAAGTGTTTCATCATATCTCTCACTTCTTGTTTCCTGGCTGTAGCTCTCCGTGTGCTCTTTCCCCTGTTAACCTTTCACACTCCATAAGGTGCGGTAACATTTGGCTCTTGTTCTGACGTGCTCAGTCTGTCTGCCAGAATGGCCGTTTTTAATGATTTCCTGCTTAATCCGTGTGAGCGTTCAGCAAACTACTCTCCCACTAGAAAAGGTCACATGCATGCAGTGTTATTGGAAAGGGTTCAGGGCTTTAAAGAAATATCACCTCACTTAGTTGTTTACTTGTGTTCATTTGTTGTAGCCACGAATGTGCTGTTCTACTCTCCCGGCATTTGCTGACTCATTGAAACAACAAGAGAAGTTTTGTGACCGTATTAATCGAGATGTTGGGCTGTGAGTTCTTTGGTTTTGTTTGAGTTGTAGTGTAATAAATCATCGAGAAGCTGTAGGGAGTTATTATCTGTGTCTTTAATCACACACCGAAGACAGAGAGAGACAAAGTCCGCACACCAGATCTGCTCCAGTTAACATTTAATGGAAAGTATCCCCACATGTAATGTCTCTCTGTCTTTAGATATGTTCATTGTCCAGCATCCAGTACTCAACTTTTCAGATGTGCCTGCTGTTTCATATTTTTGAAACACACACTTCTCACTATACAGCGCATTTCATAAGGGATTACGCTATTTTGTAGTGGTGTCCACATTCTGATTGTGCATGATCATACCCTATATAGCGGACTCATCGTAACCCACAATGCAAAGTCTGCAGTCATGTCATGAAGGAAACACTGTCTTCACAATAAGGTGCGTAGCTGACCCGGCTGACAGGTGGATGCGATGTATTGGTTTGTCAAGAGGCTTAAAACCGGCTTCAGCTCCAGCTCTTAGTCTGTCTTTAGGTTGACTGAAAGTTAGGGTGAGACAGCATTTCCAACATGGCGACCACCATCGATGAGACTCCAAAGCCCCGTGCAGTATATATCTATTTGCAGTATGTGGCTCTCACCCAAAATGCTAATACTTTTACTTTCAGTTTCATCCTTTAACGTAATAGTTTCATTAGGGTTCTTTTCAGTTAGCTGAATTTCATGTTCAGGCTTTCACAAATTAAGGAGAATTATTTTGAAGGTGTCAAATCTTCCCATTTTCTGAAGCATGTAGATTCAGATTTAGGCAAATGATGAGATTCAGATAAAACAACGGCATCAGTTGTATCCTCACAAGGCTTAGACATCATAGATATCAATCAAGACAATGTTAATAATAAGAGAAAAGCTAGAGAAAATCATTTTTACCTTTTTGTTCTCTAAACTAACAGAAAATATTACAAGTAAGTCACAACTTTTGTCAAGGAACTAATCAGGTGTGAAAGTGATTTTAGATAAAAAGTGAAGACTTTTGTGAGTCTGCAGGTAATACCGTGGTGCTTCCTGAGGTGCAGCCCTCAGGCAGCGTCTGTGATAAACAACACTGAGCTGCTTGTTTGTTAACTGCAGATAAAGGCACTTTACTGTCCCTCCTTGCTCTTACCATCCCATAATGCATCTGTGTGATCAATGGGACCCTTGGCTCTGTCTTGCTCTTATCCCTCTGCTCTCCTCAGTAATCAGCGGTGAGATGTGATCAGAGACGCTCGCCTGTCCTGTCCGCGTCTCATGTCAAACGGCACCAAAGTATTCCTTCTGTCATTTCTGACAGGCCTGTGATGGCGGGGCTGAGACGGGGGCTTTGTCCCAGCGTGATATTTATCTTTGAAATTGAAGAGTTAGACCTACAAGCGACCATTTGACGAGCCTCGTACCCTCTGGCTTTCCTCAGGAACGTCTTTCAAATGAGATGGATGAAAGAGTTAGAGCCTTTACTCTGCTGGCTTCAGGATTTTACAGCCAGACCTCCTTTAAATACTTAAATAAATATAGTTAGTTATTGTAAAAAAGTAAGGTTTTAGTAAGAATGTTGGAATTAAAGAAGGACTTGATGATAATGTTAATATACATGTTTTAGAAACAGGAGGGAAGAGGAAAAGTCCTCCGCTGGTTATTCGGCTCTCCAACCTTTGTCAAGGAAATAATTCCTACTGAAAAACAAGCCTAGTTTCAGAAAAGCTAAGCTAATATTATTAAACGTACTGACATCCTGTGTGTGACATACAGAGCATTGGAGAAACACTCATTTATAATGTTTTATTCAGGCATTTTTTGACTATCAGCTCTTCATCATATTTGGAATAATACCTTTGTTAGTGATATGTTTCTTATCTTATAACTTTCACTTATTTTTCTCTTTTAAAAAGATGTGTTTTTGTATTTTTAAGTTTCTTTTTTTTTTGCCTTTATTAGAGAGACAGGAGAGTGGCTAGAGTCTAGAGAGTGGGGAATGTCATGCGGTGGAGGAGCCACAGGTCGGATTCAAACCCCGGCTGCCTGCTTTAAGAACTGTAGCCTCTGTACATGGGGAGCACAAACCAACCGCTAGGCCACCTGCGCCCAAAACTGTCACTAAGTAATCTGAGGCTAGCAGATAGCTAGAGCTGCATCTTAATGGTGTTAAAGCTTAGCAATGATACCCAGGCCTCCATCTAACAAGTACAGTGTTCACAAGCTTTGTAAGAAAAGCATTGTTGATTTATGTAAAATAATTGTTCTTTTTTTGAAATAGTCAGACTTTTGCAATATTTATAGTGTGTGTGTGTGTGTGTGTGTGTGTGTGTGTGTGTGTATATATTTATATATTTATATTGTAGCATGTCCTGGACATGCAAAAAGGGGAGAATAACTTTACTATAGCTAACGGAAGCTCACCACACATTAGTCAACTAATTAGAAAACTAAATGTGATCTCGCTCCCTACCAACCTGCTAGTCTACTATTTACTAGTGGAAGGAGCTATGTAAAAAATTATTTCACTAACATCCTTTGGAGGACGGACGAACAAGTTATAATCACAGCCCCAGGATTATCTGCCTAAAATTCATTTGTAGAATAATTCGATTCAAGAATAACCCCTGATATAGGACTCTAGATTACCCCCCCCCCCCCCCCCCCCCCTTCCCCCGAGGTGGAATAACTGTGAACTCCCCTCGCTAAGATGTTAGGTGTGTATGGAATGTGTATTAAAAGTCAGTAAAAGTGTGCCGTTGTGTGACTGCCCGAACTTGCCTTCTGAGGTTCACGGGGTCGTAAATGTGTTGTAAATGATTTCTGTCAGAAAATGATTTCAAAAAGTTTATGAAGATTTATTTTAAAAAATTCAAATGATATTCCAAATGCAAATACAAAAGAGTAAAAGTAAAAATATAAAAAGAAAAGCAAAACAGACCAAAGTCTAAACCCGAGAGTGTAGACACTTGAGGTCTCAGAGACTAAGTCCCAAAATAGGAATTCAAAAGTCAGAGTGAAGTGGAGTCCTTTTTTAGAAAAGCAAAAAAGAACCTCGATCAACATTTCTATAGCGTTTTTATAGCCAAACCGTCTCTTTTTTCAAGATCCTGTAAAACCTCAACAATGCACGTTCGCAGAAACGTGATATATCCACAGATGATACCAAGTTCAACCAAGTTCATAACACAGGTGATACTAAGTTCATATGTTGTTTTACCTCAAAGACCATGAACCGAGCAGATATGCAGAAATGCTATACGCCTACGAGCTCGTATGTGGTTTTGCTCATTGTCTGGCACACTTATCCTGACCTCACAGATGCATAGGCACCGCGAGTGTGTGTTAAGTTTAACAGGAAATATAAAAGCAGAGAAGAGAAAAGAGGAAAAAAAAACTTATGACATATGAATTAAATGATAACAGAATTAAATGGCCCAGGTTTCGAATCCAACCTGTGGCTTCTTTCCCACATGTCATTCCACACTCTCTCTGCATTTCTTATTCTATCCTCTGTCATATCTCTAAATAAAGTCATAAAAAAACCACAAAAAGATCTTTTAAAATGAAAAAGAAAAAAGAAAGCATTCTAAGGAGACATTTATAATTATTGTCAAAATCACTGACATGGTTCAATAATGAAAAATATTGTGGTCGTAGATGTTCCATTTCACCCAGCCCATACTTTAAAGACACATCTCATGAACAAAGGCCTAAACACAGCCCCTGATCATCACTATTCCGTGGCAGACACTCCGTGACTCTCGATGATTTCCAGAGCTTTGGTAAAACCCTCTTCGGACTGAATTACACACTGCAGACGTCTCTAAAATGAAGGATGTTCAGCTTTTCTGCAGAAGAGGAGCAGGGACCCTTCTCTTTTAAAAGCAGCTCTTAAAAAAACGCTGCCAATCACTGCGGCTCAGTGTGACAGACACTCCTCTGACAGCATCACCGGGGAGCGTTTGTCTGCCGCTCGCCGACAGTTCAAGGTTAATTGATGTATATCATAAAATATTGATAACAAAATCATCGCTTACTGCTCGGAGTGAGAACTGTCTCGTGTTTTGCATGTTAAGCCAAAGCTTTGGGTTTTTGTATTGTGCGATAAGGAAATGACAGCCTCGTCCCCCCCCTCAAGTTAGTCATTTGCACATTTCAGAAGTGGGTTAATGAGTGCGGCTTAATGGGAAAAGTTTCCTCTCCCCTCAAGAAGCACAATGTAATTATTTGATTTATGAGTGGCTGGAGGAGGAACGCAGCAGCCGATCACTCTCAGAACCTCAGAGGGGCCTCAGTGAGGGGTGTGTTAGACAGACAAGCTCCCTCTGTTTCCTCCATCCTTTATCATCATTACAGCAGCACCCTGAAGAAACAGGCCTCACTTGTAATAAGTCAATATCCATGTTGGTATCATACCCAAACATCATTCAGAACAGACTGCGAAATTAGATGGAAAACAAATAATAATAGTAATAATAGTGAGACAAATCCAAACGGTATTGGGAGTCTAATATAAATATGCACTACATGGATTCTTTGTTATTTAATCATGTGAACCACCAGATTGTGTTAATACAAGAGGAGCAGAGAATACTGTTAATCACCACATGATGAGAAACATTGTGATAGCTTTGTTTTTTCCGCGCTTATTGCAGTTGTTAGAAGGGTAATCTTCTTGTTACAGTAATCCAGCCTTTGGAGCAGACAGAAATGCCTCTCGGTTCATTCTTTTGCCGACAGCGTCTGCAGCACAGAGGAGGATTAGCTGACGCCACAAGTCTGCAAAACGCAACAGTAGAGCAAAAAAAAAAAAAGAAGAAGCTGCTTTTACCCTTGAACACATCCAAGAATATTTGTGGAGGAATCGTCTAAGTGTCTACTTTCGCTGTGAGAATTACGCTCTGTTGTTCTCTAATAAGGTTAAGTGAATGTGTTGCATGTCCAGAGGTATGATCGCATGCAGAGGTAAGGAGGTTGTGGTGCCGTTTGTCAGTAAGTGACTCAGTGAAAGAGCGCATGCTAGGTTCACTTACTGGAATGAAAAAGGGCCGCGGTGTGCAGAGGAAAAAAAAGGACAAACCATTTAATTTGCAGAGGCAGGATCTAAGTGGCCTTTAATGAGAGACTGTCAGTCAAATAAATGGAATAATTGCTCCGGCTTAATTAAAATTATTCATTGCTTAATGTGTGGAGGATACATTGTGTTTGCCCTCTCCATGTTCAAATTGATTTCCAATATTGTCCAGATGGTCTCAAGAAAGAAATAAACCAAAGACATACTTAATAAATACAACTTTTTTTTTACCTCAGCAGAGAGAATCACTGCCATGATTCCCTGCCAGCCCCGACGTCATCTTTTCTTATTGTTTTGATTGAAAGCCCACTGGCGGTGGAAATTACTTACTGTGCGTTTAATTTCAGTCTTTTTCATAAGCACCTACAACTCTTTAAGCTCATTGGTACATTTCTCCTACAGCCGGTAAAAGCCACCAAAGATAAAGATTTGAATTCTTAACACACTGGCTTTGATCAAGAACTCATTCACTACCTGCCTGATTGGAAGTAAATGGTACCTCTCTTTTTCTACACATTTTCTGTCAAAAATAAACCAGGTTATTTCTTTTCTTAGATTAGTATCTGTCCAGACTTTCCCTCAGCCTCAAAGTTACCCCCCTTGGTTTTGTGTTTTCTTCTGTCGGACACTTTCGAAGGTTGCCTCGAGTTTCTGTTTGCACCTTTTCCTCAGAAGTTGCTGCATCGCTGACCCTTGAGTAGCTTCTTGTCACAGCATGAGGGATGAAAGTATAGGAAGAGGTCTCGCAATCATTCCTCTTCCTTCTCCTCCTCTCACAAGTTGTCTGTAACCCTCCATAATACCCCCTCTGTGTTTTTCCTTTAGCCCAGACATCCTGCGATCCTGTTTGCCTGAAGCATCAACTCATCTCAGGGCAGAGAAGGAGATGTTGTCTCCACAAACACCAGTAGACACTACATTCAAAAAATGACCCCAAAGATGGAAATGTTGGTTCTTCTCCCATTGTTAGTTTAGGAAACAGACTTGAAGACGTTGTCATTGCATTGTAATTCATTCAGTATAATCAAGTTATACAAGGTTTTTCTCAAATTTGTATTTATATGACTGTTATCGGGTTTGAATTTAAACTGTATCTCAGACTTGAGGACCCTATTTCTACACACTAGTCAAACGAAGTGCTTAGGCACGGACCAGATTACCTAGTGTGAGTGCGCCCTAATACTCACTCACTTTACTCACTTTAGCATTCATATTTCCTTTCACTGGAAATTAGGAGCATTAACTGTTAAAAGCAGTCCAAAAGGACACAAAATTACACCGACAGTAATGTCCTTTTATGTCCAAGTTCATAATTCCAGCAAGTAACATTGAAACAATGCAGTTAATGGAGCCATTTCTCTTTCTTTGTCTCTCTTTCTTTATGTCTTCATCCCTTTTTTTTTCTTTGGCAATCTGTTCAAGGAGGGACGTAAAACTCGGACCGACTAAGACTGAGGCCTGCTGGTTCAGTCCTAATTACGCTTCCAAAAGGGGAGTGGAACATAACTCTCTCTTTCTCCCTTTCTTTCTTTCTCTCCCTCCCTCCCTCTGTCTTCATCACTCTGCCTCTCTGTCTCCTCCTCCCTTTCCCTCTCTCTCCCTCTCTCTCTCTGGCCTGACTCCAGATGAGTAAGAGCTCCAGGCACTTGGTCTCAGGTTGTTTGAGCTTCACAAAAAAATACAGAGAATTATTGGAGAGGGATGGACTGCCAAAGAAAAAGAAAAAGTAGAAACCCCAAACATTTTCTCCGATCCTGCTGTGACAAAGAGCAGCATGAGGGTGTTGCGGTTCGGGGATCTTCTAAGCTGAAGGGTAAACAGTAACCTGAGGCGGCATCTGACAGCAGAAACACAAAGCTTACAGGGCGTCCATCTGAAGGGGGAGGACTGTGAGCGTAAATACGATTCAGGGATTCTTAAAGAACAAGTTATGTGGTGGAGTCTATACTGAGTGTATCTGTAACAGGCTCAGGGCGGTGCTGCAGTGCATCAGTATGTGACCTGTGAATCAGGAGGCTGAATTCAAACAGCATATTGACATTTAAAAGGTTCGACCTTTGACAGCTGCATGGACGTCTGAGTCTCCACTACACCTAAGTCAGCTCTCTTTGATGAATAAGAGGAATCCTCCATTATTAAAATGACTTTGTGCTACATGATGTCATCTGCTGAGTTGTTCATATTCTTCTTAATAACTCATGAAGAAGTCAGGATTTAGAGAAGTGATCCTATGGGTGTCTTTACATACACAACAGAAGTTATTTCTATTTTCTATTACGGATTGAAAACCATCAAAGTAGAGATTTAGATTTACATTGTCTATTGGGGCACATTGTCTATTGCACTTGTTTTAAAATAAGGTTGGAATTCATCAACAGCTTAGCAACACCATATACATTTTGAGACAAACATAATGCTCACCAAGTTTCTCTCATGTTACATTCATGTTTGTGTAATAAATGTAACTGACAAGTCGCCAGGACACTGAAATATCATTTTCACTGACGACGTATTCGATTTTCTTTCCCGCATTCTTGCGTCACAAATTCAACTAGTAGTGACTACATAGCTAGAATGTTTCATACACAGAGGATAACAGTGCATGCAGATGTTGGTTTTAAAAGTCACAATCATCAAAAAGTATCGGAGCATTCCTGCTAAATTAAGCAGAATGCTCAACAGTTTATTTTCCACAGGCTGTCAGGATCCTTAACAAACTGTGCGCTCCTCTCCTGTCACACTAATCAGTATCAGAGGGACATGTGCTGCTACTGCGCTTTAAATCACTGCACTTTAGACTCTAATGGAATGGCTGTGGAGCTAACTGTATGCTGTCTATTTAATTTCTTTGCTCTTTTTTAACTTTATATTATCTGAGCGATATCATTGTAGCTGTTCTACCGTACTTTTAGAACAAATTTTATTGTCTGGTAGATTTTTAGCACCTTTTCGTCTTTATATATATTTAATATATGCAGATACATGA
The DNA here is from genome assembly GCF_963930695.1 of Labrus bergylta. Taxonomy (NCBI): domain Eukaryota; kingdom Metazoa; phylum Chordata; class Actinopteri; order Labriformes; family Labridae; genus Labrus; species Labrus bergylta. Next base: position 22,280,346 of record NC_089205.1, read on the forward strand.
GAAAAAAAGGAAATCTTGAATTTTGACTTTGGTCTGACATTGCTGCACTTGATATGCTTGTAATGCTGCTCAGCCAACGCCTCAGAGCACAGAACATAGTGCTGATTCACTAAAAAGAAGTTGTCTGTAAAAAGATGCCATGCTGCAAACATTTCATTACCACAACAATACAGTCAGAGCCAATAGAGCCATAGAGAGCCTGTTTCAAATAGGCCTACTTTTCATACGTTTCTAATGTTTCAGCAGAGCTTGAGACGTTAGCATGGAAACAAAGCAACATTTTCTGCAGCAGCTTCACCGTCTTACTTTAACAGAGACACAGCCGTGCTTTCATACTTTGGTTTGAAACAGTGTTTTAGTAATAAAAGAGAAAACGACAGTGGACTGGCTTATCTCAGTTTGGTAGTGGAGTGGTCTCTGAAGCGGTTACAGGCGCACTTGTGTGGGAGAGGTTGAGGTGGAAAGGATAGGAAAAATGCAGACGCGTCTCAGCCGTCATGACCTTTGTCAGGGCCGTTCTACTGTTGCCTTTTCTGCTTTCTGTCCACACTACAGCGCAGCTTGTATTACCCGACGCAGTGAGCATGCAAGCTTTCTTCCATAGTGTTTTAGTATATTTGATTTTGATGCACACAGCATGTGGAAAAGTTGTGTTTAACACATTTTGTAGAAAACCCTGAGGAAGTATGCCAACAGGTCATCGTGAAGCAGTGGGGACCAACAAGGTTCGACTATTTATTAAATAACTTACAAGAGGAGATGTAGTCGTACTAATGAACAGACATCTTAACCATCGTGCCTCACAAGAACCAGCAGGAAGTTATTTGAGGAAGAAGCAGAATCGAATGTGAAATGTTTGAAATATCAAAATATGATATAGTATTCAAGTGTGAATACATCGTTGGAAAATGTAGCAGTTTGAAAAACACTTTCAGATGGCATTTAAATGAGCCCTTACTTAAAAGTATGCAGTCCGACATTTAGAGGATTTAGGAGAGGAGTTATTTAGGATTTTGTATGAGAGCCATCTGCACAGAAATAAAATAGTTCATGTAAAATAATTTCTTGGATTTTGGCCGAAACTCAATCCTACTTGTGCACTCCCTTTAATTTACAACTTCGGCTCCAAATACTGAGGGGACATAGCATAGACATGCTGCAACCTTTCTTTGAGTTCTACATTTATTCATATTAGTTGATAACATGCAGCGTCATCCCCCACTAAAGATTAAAAACGAGCTCATAGCCGTATTGCACTTGGATAGAGAATCGAGGATATACAAGATCTCTGTCATCTTCAGCACCAACTTTAATAATCAACTGTGTAAAACCGTTGATCTGAGCTCTGCTGGATTATTAAAGACTCGGCTGATAAAGAGAGAGGGCATGAGTGTCAGTCTCCACTGCTGTGTGTGGACATGCCTAATCTGGATTAGAGCTAGCCTGCAAGACAATGCAGAGAAAGAGAGCAGAGCCTGTTACAAATGTGAGCATCCAGTCTGTGGAGAATATTAATAACTACTGCAGAAGTTTCAGGGAAAGAATCGCTGAAATCCCACTCATCCGGTCTGACACGCAGCAGAGAGATGGCTCAGTTATTGCCCCAGGAGCTGCAGTTATTGCATATTTATTAAACAAATAATTAACATGAGTGTGTATGTGTGTGTGTGTGTGCCACAGAGCTTTTTCATTACACCGCTGCGTCTCTCTGCTCTCTGGCAGCCATCCAAGGCGTTCCAGCCGCCGATCAGTCCCAGGGTGTGAGATGTTGGACGGAGGAGGAGGAGAGGGAGGAACAAGGGGAGGGGAGGAGGGGGGAGGGAGTAAAGGTGGATTTATTAACCACAATTAACATCACGCTATTGTATAAGGCTCCTGTGGACAATATCAAAGGACTTGCTGAGCAGAACAAGCAGTCCGGTTTCATTAAAAGGGGTCTTGGCGATGTCAGAGGGAGACAAAGGTGACACCCGTCAGAAGGCAGAGGTGTCAGTTGGGTGGTGTTTGCAGGGTGCGAGGCCTGGAGGTGTTGGAAGCCGGCCCTTTGTGCTGCAGAGTGTGCAGAGCTGCACTCAGCTATGGATCTGCCTCATGATGGGATATGAATATGTATGCAGGTTAACTGATGTGCTAGATTCTAATTGCGATGGGAGGGGAAGGAGCCTGAAGTGCAATGCTTCATGGGAGCTGCTTGTCATCCCTGCATATAGCATTTTATCCCTTACAAGAGGTAGGTGGGACACTTAAGAGGGTCTGTTCTCTAAGTTCATTTTAAATTTCTTACATTATTGTTTTTCCTCTGCTGCATGCTGCCCCCTCCCCCCCCTCCGGAACTGATGTTCAGATCGATGGGTAGCCAAAGAGGGGAAATAGTGTGAATCTAATAGCAACAATGTAGTATTTTAACCTTCATCTTCATTAACATTGACTTTTTGAAGTTTGAGGAGATGCCGACTTAAAGTAAGGCCTGACATTCCAGTACCTTTTCATTTCTTCATTTAATTGTTGATCCTTTTAAATGCATATTCGATGGCTTCCACTCATTTTGCCAGCATTGATGTAATTATATTTGTTGCAGCTTTTGTTGTCCCTCAATGTCTGCCTCCTTCCCTCTGCCAATTAGCTTTTAACCAAATGTGATTATGATGAATAAATGCTAACGTTCAGCTCCACTAGAGGGTGGCACATCAGTTTACCTAAGGCGAGGCTTTCAAACTTGAGGGAGGGGGAGAAATAAAAAAAACAAACACATGCTGAATGAAGCTAATTTTAAGGGATGTGCTTTTGATTTTGAGTGTTTGCATAAGCACACTGAAGCATTTCAGATTAAATTCCCCCAAAGTGTGGCAACCATGAAATCTCCTTAATTAGGCCAGCCAACAATCCATTATAGTCTCTGAACACGCTGGACCCTAATGGTGATTAAAACAAACCAATCACCTTTAAAGTAATTTAGAGTCCAAGAAAGGCCGCTTGGAAAGGCTCCTTAGCACTGTTAGCAAATTCAACAGCAGTGAGCCTTAAGAGTTGGATAGCTTTGAATTTATACATAATTTAAGTTAGAAGACAGTTTTTGGAATTAAAAAGGACTCGAGCCGTGGTTTGTTGGTCAAACATCAGACATCAGCGTGAAGGTCAGGTTGGTACTGATGGTTGGACGGAGTGACAGCTGCCACTTTCTGAACAAAGGTCAATTCTTCTGATCACACCATCACATCTCAGCTCTTGGATCACCAGTAATAATTGCAGACATGCACACACATTGATATGCATGTGTGCACGCCACGTTTCGAGCCTTATTCTCTTACTAAGCCAATCTGCGTGGGAGCAGCCTTGGTACAAATCTTCAGTTAAGTAAGGCTGTCTAAATGGTATTTAGAATGGAAATCACACTAAATTATGTCGTACATCTTCAACACATTCCAACTTCAGCCATTAAGTCCAAAAAAGCCGACATTATTCTATTGAAGTTATTCATCTAATTGGAAAATAATTCCCCACGTTTGTGCTCACATTGTACGACAACATTTAAATTCAGAGATCCCATTTCTATTCTCATCTCCAAATGTTTGCAAAGCGCATCATTACTGCCGACATGAAAGAAGAAACACTGTTGACACAGTTTCTGTATCTCCGTGTGTCAATACTGAAACCTCGCTCAAAGCAAGAAGAACAAAATGTCAGTTTGAATCACAGATATTAATAATAAATTGTTAACTCAGTATTAATACTGTACAAGGCTTTCTAAATTACAAGAGCTCATATACACTCTGAAAGTTCAACAATCAACAAATTAGATTTTATGTGCATTGATTTAATGATCATTGGGTCATTTTGACTTCATCTTACAAACTGCCAAAGTGAGAAACCTGAGCATGGCTATGTGATACAGACTTCAGTTCTTACATGATGTCAATACATTTGTTTGTGCAGGAGGCCTTGTCTTTGTCTCTTACGTAACCAACTCAAGGACATTTTATTTTGAAATGATTGTTTTGTTTCCCCCTTTTTTCCACATTTCTTGAGGTTCCAAAATCAACTTGCATCAAATCAGTCAGCTCACTCTGCAGGGACATCAGAGGTTTTTTGGTCACAGCGGGGAATATTGTGAAAGCAATAAAGCCACAGTGTTTGTTCTTCAGTGACTCCTGAGATCTTTCCCACACGCCCTGCACACTTTAATTGAAATCATCCGTCCATTGTTTGAGACGACAGTTTTAATTTACAGAGATAAGCGAGCATGGCCTTGGCCTTGCTCTGCTCTGACATGGATCGCTGCCCTGCCACCTTCAGAGGTGCCTTCAATCAACTCGGAGGTTTTTCTTTTGGACTGTACTTCTCATTTTTTGGCCATGTGCTCCTTATTTTCCCCCTGACTTGGTTTTCCTTTGACAGCTGCAGTGTGAGAAAAGAAAATCTATGTAAACAGTACTTCAGTCAACAGATCAACAACTCTTTTTGTTCCGACTGACCGGCGGTATTGATTACATAATGCTCTGTCCACTCGGCTGCTTCCCTCCCTTTGTTGCCTTCATCAGACGCTCTGCACAAAGCCACTCGCTCTCAGCGTCCACTGTGAAAGAGAAAAGTCCACGAGTGCAATTGTGAGGAGAGCCATAGCAATGGCAGACATGATGGGAAGCTCATGGCTTGGAGACTCTTAAATCCTGCTTTTAAGCGCCTTTAGTGGAGTGTGAAATACAGTGCATGGACTCCATTATGTATGGGTTCCATTTGCCAGCATGGCTGCGTGGTTTTAAAATGCATAGAAGTGGAAACAGTCTTCTGGTGAAGTCACATTCACACACTTTCCTCCAGTAATTGATATTAATTACTTGTCAGCTGCCTCACATTCAATTCTGCATGCTTGACAGCTCTGTGGACTAACCGGAAACTTCCACAGACTGCACTCAGAGAGTGAGTGACTTATGATTAATTCTCTAACATATGCTACAAAATTCAGTGCCCAGATGTGGTAGCGATTGGAAATATTTATCTAATGTGGAACTTCTACTCTGCAGATGGAAACAAGGATGATGATACACGGATAATTTAACCATAGACACTATAAATAACGGGTGTAGCATTACCCATCACATATTAGTTTGTTGTTCCCTTAAGTTTGGCATGGCCACCTCCATGTTGGTTATCTGGAGCCAGATGTGATGAGATTTGACCAAAGCGTTGTGCTGGATGGTTTACTACTATAAATAAATGTAGAAAAACACTGAAGAAACCAGGCACAGGCTAAAATGTTTTTCTTAAATGTTCATTTTCCCCTGAATAATTAATGCACGTTAACGTGAGGGTCAGTAAGGAACAGATAGGTAATTTCTCAGCATAAAAGCCCAAATAAAATGACTCATATTACGATGAGGATGAGGGTCCCTCAGCCACGCCTCAAGCAAAATGCTGCTTTAAAGCTTTCCCGCTCGAAGGGTCAGTATTAAAGCCCCCTCGTTTCTGTAAATATGCACCTGTGAGTGTATTTTCACTCTGCTGTTAGTCTAGAAATGATGTTTCACCCGTCCTCGTCACTGCCAGGTGAGAGAGAGGCTGAGGTAAAAAGGGATCAGACAAAATAAACAGCATTAGCATGACTGAAGTGAGCAGCTTTAGCGGAGAGGGACTTCTTTGAAGACTTACAGCCTAATCCCTTCTGCTGAACCTCCATCTACGCCCCAGCTTTTGTTTCTCAGAGTGTAAGACCAACTCCTGCAGGAGCGAGAGAGAGAGAGAGAAACAGAGAGAGAGAGAGACAGAAAGATAAAGAGAGAGAGAGGGTCAAAGGATTCATGATGTAGAGTGCAAAGGAATGTGAAAGGCTTTTGTTGATAGCATTAAATAGAACATGTATTGTTGTTAGTACGGATTTTCATGGATTCATTCATCTTGATCATTTTGTGGACATCTCTTTAAATTGTGTCAACCATCTTAGGGTAATTCTTCTTTTGGGTCTGTGAAGCTGTAACCTTATATGGTGAAACATGTAAATTGTAGCAGATCTATGTTTGGATAGGAGCCAACCATATGTTGTCAGCAACTGTTTGTTAGACAGAGAGTCTACATCTGTTACGTATACAAATCAGTGCCATGTCATCTTTATTGTTTTATAGTGATGTGCCCAAATGGAAAGGAATTTGTGGGCTGTACCTTCCAGCAGAATATAAGCTGCACTATGTAATGAAGACTTTGCCATTTTGCCCATGATGGCCACTTTGCCAATGATTGTCAATGATTGTGAGATCTTGGTCAGTGATGGTCTGCACTTTGTCAGCCATGTGTGTTGTGTTTCTGTGTTGTCTGACCATGGCTGAATAAATCTAAGATGATCCACAGTCTGTTTCACGATTTCATAATTGTCCATCTACTACAGAAATAACCCCCACCTAACAATTGTTTAATACATGTTGTTTTCACATTAATAACAGTAATCCATGAACTTGGATTACTGTTCTATATAAAGCTCTGTGCACCCTCACTCTATGCTCTGTAAATTACTCTACATGGTATCTGCTTAATAAGTTGCAAAGACTTTATCCAAATTTAAAAGACTCTGGTTGAAACCTTAAAGTTAGAAAGTGCAACTTCTTGCCAGCATTAAACAAAACAAACTGCAGTTTGGAGACACCTCCGCTCTCCTCCGCTCTCCTCCAGCGACACACATCCAACCCCTCAACCAATCGCGTGAAAACACTGTGCGACCCATTCAAACTCTGAGACCGTGTTCTCGTACCGACTTTTCTTTGCCTAAAAAATTACTCAACTGACTTTGCAAACTCATCAAAATACAAGGCTTGAGTATGATGCCTACAGCGGGACATTTTGAAGCTCATGGTCACTGACCAATCTGCTGTATTTGACACATTGGGAAGGGGGATGGGCTGTTTCTTGAAATTCTAAATTAATTGGATTATAGCGCCAACCATTTAAAAAAAAAAAAAAAAAAGACATATAAAAGGAATAACTTATCATTTACACGCTACTATCACGTCACATGTTAGCTAATCAGCTCGCTTGAGAGATTTGTGCAGAGGGGGATTTTGAGGGTTGAAGGGGATTGTATTGTTGCATCAGTGGAGCTTTTAAAAAAGAAGCAATTAACATTTAGAGAGTGTTTAAAGGAAATGTGAAGGGAGGACATGAAAGGCCCCTCTCTCTCTCTTTCTCTCTCTCTCTCTTTCTCTCTCTCTCTCTCTCTCTCTCTCTTTCTGAACATCAAGTGCTCTCACAGACTGACGCAGGTCCATATGGAATAAGAGCTGAGTGAACATGGTAGGCCCTGTGTGAAGACTTTAGCCCCGGTAATGATGAGAAGCCACTGCAATGGACTCCCAGTGTTGTAGACTTACGACACAGGCTCCATTTATACCGCTCCCGTTCAATTAGCATCCCATCTGGTCATCTCTGTTTCTGCTGCCACAGCAGTGAAAAGAGAGTTCACTTTTTGAGGACTTCAAAGCCGGTTTGAACGCTCGGCGTAGTCCCCTATAGCAACGCAGCTCAAAGGACGGCAGCTACAGTGACTGCCAATTAGGATTTCCAACGAGACCCATTAGATCCCAAAGAAAAATAGATGTTTCAAAGAGGGGACACAGAAGAAAGTGCAGTTTTATGAAGGCTGTTAAAACATTTTATGCTGCCGGACTATAACGCGTCATATCGCTGCCTTTGGAGTAAGTTTTTGAAGGACAAACTGTTATTTTAAAGGGAGTTACTCACCTGCGAGCTGTCAGATTTTGAAGCTGAGTGCCGTTTGATGAGACTTTCTAATAAACTCATTGAGAGTGCCCTTCAACAACGGACATCACAATCGAAAGCTGCAGAAGGTGAGGCTGAGAGAGAGAGAGGCTGGATGTGCCCCAATCACACACATAAAAGATTTAACATCGCCCCAAGGTGTTTTTACAGCTCTGTTGTACCTTAAAGGTGCATTAAGGAAGATTTTACAGGCCTATAGCACAAATGGGTTTAATAAATCATCGGGGGTTTGATAAAGTTGTCACCAGTGACTCAGCAGTTACTTTGCACGCTGCTGGGAATTTTGGATTTCAGAAATTCAATGTGTGGGCTTCAGCGGCTTCTCTTCGTTGTTTCAATGATATTAGGCAAACATACACCAGGCCCAGTTGCCCTTTACCTGCTGAAGCATAATTACTCCCCCTTCTCATTCCTCATCTGGCCTGCACTCACACTGCTCCAGGACTAACCGGGCCTCAGCATGGTTTCCTCTTGTACATAACGTTGTAACACACCGTATGCATGGCTTGACGTGATCGTGAAGCACGCATACTCTACAAGACAGACAGACTCAAAAAAGAAAAAGAAAAGGGTCACTCGGTCCTTCGATTACTTTGTCTAATCTCAGTCTGCAGGGGAAACAAACAAACACATTAACTAAGTTTCAAGGCAGAGCACCAGACCAAGCTTCAAAGCAGGGTAAGCTGCCATGCTAACTCAAACTATTAACTTGTTTAAGAGATTTGATGCACTAAACATGCCTAAAAATATATTTCTTAAGTTGTAATTGAGTGCAACTAGCCAACACAAAATGCTTTCCCTGAATGATCTTTAAATAGAGTCTTGTGACATTAAAAGAGCATGGGGAGTTATTAAATAAGACAAGATGAACAGCAGCAGCTGTCTGAAAGGTACAGAAATTGAATTGGAAAAACATCATCTATATTGATCATTTGTTGTTAATTGTCTCAAAGAAGAGTAAACCCCAGTCTGGTCTTTAAATCTAAAACAGTTTGGATGATGTCTCTTAATTATGACTTAGCATTACGATGGATGTATTTGGCAGCTGTTACAGAACACAGATCAGCACTTCTGTATGGCAGATTTATTTTTTAAACAACATGCGCACATGAGCCCTTTGTCATGATTCTTTGCTTTTCAGCCTGTGAGAGTTTTAAATTAGACCTATACTGTAGCTTTAGTATATGTGGGAAGATGCTACAGTTGTTACTGGAGGACAGAAACGTCCCCTGTCAGCTCTTTTCCATATGGGTCATCTAACAGGTGAGATCGTACTGACAGTCCAGCGGAGCTTTCTGTCACACAGATTAATGGACACTTCAATCCAATTCAGTTTATATCTGCAGAAGGTCGATCCGTTCTTCTGTTTGCTCTATGAACGGCTCAACATGCTGGATTTTCAAACTCTTCTTCCCAGGGACTTTATTGTCTCAAACAGAGCTGTTGTTATTATTTTCTATTTTTCACATTAGATATCCTGATTAGACGTACACCCATCGATCCACCGTTTGGCCGTGATCGGTGATCGGCCAGTCCTCTCAAATATATCTGATCATGTGCCGATCTCAAATATAAACACACAGGCCGCACATTTCAAGTTACATGTTGGCAGTGTGGACGAGATGCCCTAAACTGTGTTCAGGGACCCATTTATTTCTTTGAGTGAATTTTGTGTCATCAGTTCAGAAAATATAGCATAGAATTGTTCCACTTCTCCAACTTTCAAATTTCTCTACCAAAACTCTATAGTGCACCTTTAAGCAGCCTTGATAAGGATCTAATTATTTAGCCAATATGTCAATCATTACAGCTTTTCTCCTTTCATGAAAGAGTGTCAAATAACTTGGATAGTCATAAAACACAAGAATCAGGGAATATTGCAATGGTCTCTGGGAAATTGGATGGATATGTTTGATGTTTCTATGGCAAGCCTAATGATTACTCAAAAGAGAAAACAATGAAAGTAACTTCATGTTGCAGCTGCAAAATTTGTGACACATTTGTGTCCTGATAACTTAAAAAGAAGTTTCAACAACGTACATCCCAGCAGCAATAGACATACACTATCAAAATACAGGACAGATGTGCAACAGTGCAATAGTACATTGCTAAGCCAGATGTAAGCCATTAGGCCTCAGATGGCTCGGCTAACCAAAGTGCCTCTTTGTGACCCTTTGGTTTATTAGACAACTAGAGCATTACATTTACAAAACATTCTGTAAATACTGTAATACCACATATATTAGTTTTTATGACATTTAAAGGATTTTGTGCTGCAAACATTTTGGATGACTGGAGGTTTTCGTGAAACCACACACTTACCTTATTTGTGACGTCTTACTTCATAACTCCTGGTAGCTCCAGCAATAGAGGAGTGATGTCCTCTCCCTCTGTTTCTTTGTGTCATCTTTTTACTTTTAACTCGGCGCTGCACAGTCTGGATTGACTCGTCTGTCTTCCATCACCAAAGCAATCATAGCAACCATCGTCCTTCTGGTCAATAATCCGTTCAGTGTGTACCTGCTTCACACACGTCCAGGTTTTAATCTCTCTGTCCTGGAACTTTGACTCCTTCTCCTGCGACCCCTGAACCAGAGCTGCCGCTGCGTCCTTGACTCGACCTTTATTGGATTCCGACTGTCACATTACTGACAGAAGTGTAGAAACATCATCACAATGTGTCGCCATTGAATTCCTATAGATTCTTCACAGGTCGATGCTGTTTGACGGGTGATTGGTCTGTACCTGAGACCTGATGACAGAAGCTGTTGATGATGGTAGCTATGAGGGCAGATCCATCAGGTCAGAAGGTTATTTAGGGGTCAGACTGTGCCTGCCCTGCATGTAATCATTACATCCTGGAGAATAATTGTAGCCTTATAATTACCTGAAACGTCTGGATGTCTGAATATCCTTTGATTCAAAATGAGTGTCATGTTCACCTTTATATCCACCCTCCATGTTGAAGTGTTCCAACTGTAATAACCAATTTCAAGGTTAGATGTAAAGTGCTTATGTAAAAGGATCTAAGGAGACAATAAATGTATCAAAAGCAGCAGCCAGGCTTCTGACTGTTTCACATAAGAGGGATCATATCAGTCCAGGTCTAGCTTCTCTGCACTGGGTTCCAATACATTACAGGATCGATTTTAAGGTTGCATTGCTCGTTTTTAAAGCTCTAAATGGCTTGGCAGCAACTGACCTCCTCAGCCCCTACACAATGACCAAGCCTCTTAGATCTTCAAACATGGGCTTCATGGCTGTCCCGCGTTCACATCACAAACTTAGAGGTGACCGAGCCTTTGCAGTCAAGGCCCCTCAGTTGTGGAACAGCATTCCCTCCTCATTTAGGACATCCCCCTCTGTGGAATCCCCCCTCAAACCATACTTTTACATGTTGGCGTTTGAGTCCTAATTTTCAATAGTTATTGATAGTTCCATGTACAGCACTTTGATCAGCTGTTTTTAAATGTGCTTTATAAATAAATGTGGTTGATTGATGAACTGCAGCAGTAATTGAATGCTTATAATGTAAAAAATCACATTGAAGAATTTTCATCGTTAATGATATGCACTAAACAGAAATAACTTGTTTCCTTTTGTTGGCTTTATCTGAGATAACAATGCGAAAGTAAAGGCATTTTGGCCTGTGAAAAAAAACCTGAGAAATAAAGTGATGCCGACGGTTCAGGCTGGATGTCTCCTCTCAGGTCCAGAAGGTGAACGTTGGGTGTTGATCAGCTGAGGTGTAAATGATGAGTTATTAATGAGAGGCAGCACATTGTGAAAAAGATTACGGTTGATTTGCCAAAGGCGCCAACACACTGAGATCCCTTTTGGAAAGACCAGCCCTGTATATATTTTAAAATGTTTTCAAGGCTTTTTAAAAATGTACTTTTATGTTAATATGAGGTGAAAGAAAAGGGAGAGTTCCTTCACGCAGACAATGCATCAGTTATTGACCTTCACACACATCCCACTTACAATGTGGAACAACACTATTTATTCTGCAGCCACAGGGTGTAACAGACAGAGAGGGCCTGAGTGTTGAATAAGTCTCGAATAGAAGTCTTATAGAAATATCCCATAAATGAAGAATAAATTGCAATTCTGATAAGCAAACCCAGGTGCCAAAGGCTGTCCTTAAGGCCAGAGCAAAGTTTTTTACCTCTTTCCCAGAATGTGAAAAACAATGGCTGAAAAAAGTAAAAGGCTGTCTATGATTTTGATGTGGATGTAATTCACTGTCAATATGCATGCCCAAGAATCTTTCATTATTGATTACAATGCTCCCATGACACATCCTCAACTTGCAGCCTTGTTTAGACTGGCCAGAGAAACCGCATCAGTCTGAGCCAATTTCCCACCAGCTCACTCTCTCCTTCTCCTCTACGCTCATGTACTTGGTCAGGTGTGGGAGTGAATAGGTACAGCAAGTGTCTGACATAAAGAGCTTTAGGACACATACACCCTTCATGGCTTTCCTCCACATTAAAACTTGTTAGACTTTGTTCAACATCAGTAACATTTGATCAAGGCAACTTGTAATGTCTAACTGAAGGTTCAAGTGTGTTTGTGCCAGCACACGTGTTGTCTTTTAATCCAAGTTTGAGAGAGTACCTATTTTTCTACGACTTTTACATCTCAGTGACTGTATGAAGATGATGCTAATGCCAGCTAAAGCTAACATATCAAAGTTACAAAGCAGGGTTTTTTTTCAGACAGTCATTTCTTGAATGTTTTTCAGTTTCATTCTGACAGCAAAGACAAGGGGCTTAACAAGAGTTGGGATTTCAATGTTGGTTGAGAGAGGGATCTATTGATAGCCATAGACTGCATCTCATTATCATTCCAGAAATGAAAATGACAATTTGAGTAATAACCCATAACTATGGAATTTTAGGACCTTTTTCGTGAGAAAAGTCAGATTCTTGCCAAGTTTTTTAGTGTTGCAGAACTGATTTTGAAGTTGCGCCCAATTTCAGGAACGCTCTACAGTGTACAGGGATACAAGAGTGCCGATCAAGGCCGGATCTGCTGCTCCAGACTGGCTGGATAAAATTCTGGCATGTTTGAAATTTTAGTTAAAACAGCTGCACACACTCGCACAGTGAGAGCAGAGCCACGACCTATTTGAGCCATACATACTGTGAGTGTATGAGACAAATTACATACACACAGATCTGGCCTCATCTCCGGTCTGTAGGAGTTTTCAAAGGAAACTTGGCAATTTTCAATGCTCCATCATGATTTAATTCGCTTTAACAAGGGATCCCTCTAAGTATGTATGCAGAATCACTAACTAGAGACTAATTCAAAACAATGTACCTGCTGTGTATTTTCTTTCTTTTCTTTCAGCTGAAGTGAGACAGGAAATGTGGAGAGGAGAGAATGGGGTTAACATGCCTCAAAAGGTCCAGGAGATGAACTTTCTTTAATATTTTCTCATGTGATTTAGATGTAAAAGAGCTTATTAAAATCTAACACAGTGTTAACAAAAGCAAAGTCCCAGATCTTTCTTCAGAGAAGAAAAAAGCCAGACCCTTTTGACTTTTATAGCTGCACTAGTGAAGAAAACAAAGCCACAATCCTATGTTAATCATTAGGTCGACTCAAGTTCTCCTCAGACATGCTGACTGATTGATGGCAGTAATGTGTTGTTATAGTCATATTCTGCATCCAATTAGCACTGATCTATTGTTGCTGTGTGGTGTTTTAATGATTGCAGTGGGCGAGAGATGATTGGCCCTAATATCATTTGTCTCCCTAATCATGTGTTTATCACAGCGAGGCCTGCGGTGGGTCTCCAGTGAGCTATGTGTAAACCCTCGTAGCGCTCTTTTGTCCTGCATGAACCTGTCGAAAGGAGAGTCATCATTAACATGCAGAGAGGTGAGGAGCATGCAAGTGCAGGGGCAGGAAACACGGCATGAATCATCATTAAAAGGATGACATGGCACGAGGTCACATTTAGCGGTTAGCACAGAGGCGGTGACGGTTGTTGGGCTCAGAAAGCATGCAGCTCAATAGAGATAAAATATCCTGCAAATAACTTGTTGTGGCTTCACTTTTGCGATATTGAACCACTCCATTCACTGTTAATTGCCTCAGTGTAAGGTTAATTGGCTTGTATTGGAGCCAGGAAATCCAATTAGCTTGAGGGTGTTATTCCATCTCCATCTACTCATTGATTCGCGTGTTTTGATCACAAAATAATAGTTTTACAAACAAGATCAAGAAAGACACACAAGCTGTGGCAGGTGGATTACATGGTGCAGACAAACCTCCTGATTGTAGAAGCTAAGCACGTTTTGTTGTCTGAGCAGCTTGATTTGAATATACTCTCAATACAGTTTAAGACCCAGATGAACACCAGATCAAGCCTTTTAAAAGTTCTAGCGACAGAAAAGTCTGTCAAGTTGGTATTAAAGTGCGGCTGAGATTGGAGTGCATTCTTTGAACCTGTAAAATCAGTTTTTTTTTTTTGTTTTTTTTTACTTCGTAGCAACATTGGGCTTGTTCTTCTTCTGTAAACTGTTTCCAGTGTTGAGAGGAAGGGATCATGTAATAGAATAGAATAGAATTACTTTATTCATCCCAAACTGGGAAATTGTGGCGTTACAGCAGCAAGGTTATCCAACACACAATTAAACCAATAGTGCAACCAAACATTGCAGTAGCTTATTAATACACTTTAATAGGAATTCAAGTAGTTAAAAAAACATGTAGTTCACTTCTGAAACTTAAAACAATTTGGACAATAAATAATAATAATAAATTATTAAGATTTATATTGAACTTTTCTTCTCTGCTGTAATTAAATTCTCTTTTACCAGCTCAGCTCTTATTCTGTCATCTGGACTAGTATGGTTATTGGTGTCACCTTTGTGTATCATCCCTCAACAAGTGAATAATTCAAAGAACAAACTCAATTGAGTGGTAATTCTCACTGTTTTACACATTTGTATTTTATTCTTGTATAATACTCTGTATTATGTATACATTTTCAATGTTATTCATTTTTGGTAGCTTTAGTAAAAAAAAAAAAACGTAACATTTGTACTTCAGTTAGCTTAGCTGTTGTTCTTTGACTTTGTTTTTAGCTAGCAAAGCTATGCCTCTAAAGCAGCTTTCCAAACACTGTTTGTTGATGCAGATAAAATTCGAGTAGTTTCTTGGCCTTTGGCTCTTGTCATAGTGATGGATAACAATTATGTTCTCTCAGGTAAAATCAGTCAAAAGCTTTCTCTTTGTCATGACATTTTTTTAAAAACCAGCTCCTGCACCAAAATTGGGTGTTTTAAGCAGTCTGAGGAAGGTGGACATGTGGACTGAGATGTCTTTATATAAACGCACAGGCATCACAGAGGCCATGACAGATGGATCCACATGTGGAACAAAGACGATATGAACTGATGGATGGAGAGATGAATGGACGGATAGATGAATGGAGGCCTGGAGAAAAGTAGACAGGGATGATAAATGGGCAGAAGATGAATGCTGTAGTCTTTTACACACAAAGACTACCTGACTGTCAGAGATGACAACAACATCTTCTCAAAGATATGGGGGTCAACGCTGCAGCATATGGACGGCTGTAACACAGGTATGGTAATGTCTCAGGGTGCATCATTGCATCGTTGGAAGGATTTCATTGTTGCTAATGCTTGGTGGTTTTCTGGTCTGCTGCCGAAAGGGCCAGGACGGGCGAGCTGTCTGCAGGAAATGTCAATGACGATTAGCATAAGAAGAGGGAAGGGCAGGTCACTCGATGCATATTCCACAGCCCATTGGCTCAAGAGTATTAATAATAAAACAACACATTGAGGGGTTAGCTTACTACTTCACTGCGGATCCATTACAAAGAAGTTGTTTTCCTGAGTGAGGGTGAAATATTTATTCAGCACACCTTGCTGTGCTCCAATTAAAGATTTGTTCTGTGTATGTATGCCAAACTGAGTCCAAACCACTGACCTCGAAGCTGAGAGAATTCAGAAACAGATCTCCCTTTCCTTTTCCCCTCAGTCCCCCCTTTATCCCTCATCCATCCCCCACTCTCTTTCCACCATCTCCCCCATCTCTCTTCTGCAGTGTTGTCGCAGTGAGTCTGTGTGTAGGAGAGGCATGTATGTGCATACTAACACGGGCTGTGCTGTGTGTCCCCCCCCCAATGCCTACACAGAGCGCCTGCTGCCGCCTGCATGCGCTCAGGATTCTTATAAATATGGGAATAAGCATGGAGCTGTTATTAAAGTTGATGGAGACAGATGGCTGCTGTTGTTTACAAGTTTAACAAAACCACCAGCCGATTCGCTTTGACACCCAGTGGAAAAGTCAGAGGGCTGGAAAAAGGAGGGAAAGGTGGAGAATAACAAAGAGCTTGTTATCTGATGGCTGCAAAACATGTTGAGCGAAAAAGTTACTTCAGGAGTTACCTGTTATAAGCATCAAGTATGTAAGGGATCAATTAACTGTTAATTTTAACAACCTGTCTAAGCTTACTGATATTGATTTCACACCAGAAGAAAACACTTGACAAGATCCTGGTATTTGCCGGAGGAGCTGTACGTGTGAACGCAAACAGACATTTTTTTTCGCTCAGACTTCACCTGGAGTTTCTCCTGCCAGCCCCATAGTATTTTTTTTTCCCCGCAGCAAGTCTGAGTGAACTGATGTGAGAACGCAGCAGGATTTTATCCAGAGAATTCACCTTGAGCCAATGGGAGAGGAGATTGACGATTATATTCTGTGACTGCTGCACGGTGCATAGAGTGTATGCACGTGACCACTACGATCTCTGTGTATGTGATTAAACAGCTGCATTATGATGTTTATGTTGTTCTCCGCTCTTTTGTTGATAGTGTGTTTCCGTTGAACTCGGCAAATTGTCTCATTATAGCGTCGTATAGGGGACTCTTTACTATTGCTTCGTCCGCTACTTCTGCATCGTTTTTTAAATGTCATGTCTTACCTTATGAGACCCCCTGTTCCCCATCCTGTCTGACGGGGATAGTCTCCCGCTGAGAGGTGCATATGTGAACAGCCTGGTCAGAAGAATATCTGGAGCAGTGCTCCTTAAATTATCTAGCTATATTCAGGAGTGCATATGGGAAAACGGCTGTAGTGTGAGCGAGGTTGATTATCTTGTTTTGAGGATCATGTCAGAGACAAAAGCATACATCTTCTCTGGCGACATGTATAGATTCAGAGTAATTTAGATGTCCACTTTCAATGCTAATGTATACAACAGACACAGTACTAATGTAGTGATTCATTATTTACAATTCAGAGTCCTCCGGGGTGACGTCTTGTTCAGCGTGGTCATCTCTAAGTGTCTGTTGATTGTATATTGATTACAGTGTTTGGAGAAGATATCTTCATTGTCATCAGGACAGTTCCACAGAGAATAAACAGAATGTTCAAGCTCATAGTAGGGTGAAACACATGATGTATCTTTCAAGTAAGATACTTTGTCCCAATGCAAAACTAATAATGCATTGATATTTCCCGGTGTGCCGTTCTTCTCCGTCAGAGGTGACATTGATATTCATACATCACAGTGGGCTCTGTGTCAATTTCCAAGTCTTATTCAAATCTACCCTGAATGGAGCACAAACCCGTCAGCAGCTCTGGCTGCGAGGATGATAGCCCATCCTGTTTGAAGAGAAAATTACAAGAGCAATACACCCAGGGATCTTTTCTCATTCTGCGTGATGTCAATGCACAAGCCGTCTAGGAGCAATTTCATCCAAATCAAGTATTTTCCTCCTTGTTTTTTTTGTGTGTGTGCAGCTTATACAGAGTAGATTCATGCTTCTCAACACATCTGCACACACTCATCCTATGAACATGGATGCACACTTGCAATATACTTTTGGTGAGATCCTATTACAATCCTTGACCCTGCAGACTTAACCCTCACCCTCATCCCCTCTCCTAAACTTAACCTTTACTCCTCTTGGACTCATTCCTAATTCAAAGCTGTTCTCTGTAATCCCTCCAGCTCAAAAACATAACAGCTTCCCTTGTAATCATAATCTTTTGGCAGATTGGACGCTTTTTGAGTCATAAAAGCTGCTGAAACATAAACACCTTTGACCACAAACTCACACACACACACACACACACACACACACACACACACACACACACACACACACACACACTCTGACACACAGAAATGCAACATAAACCCTGTGATTATTTTACACACTTTTCTGATGACTCCTTAAAAATGGCCCAAGAGTTTTGTTAATGTGTATAAGTCGTTTGACACCCCCTGCTTGATCCATCAGCTCCTCTGGCCCCAGTTGAACCCCCCTCCCTGACCTTTAGAAAGGCCAGCTGTTCCCTTTACAGGATGTGACTGAAGAGGCGGGTCTCCCAGACACCAATTGATTAGTGAAGCATTAATCAAGCTGAGGGATTATCCCTAGCATGGAAAAGGCTCCTTTCTATAGTAAACCAATTATACTTTTTATGGGATGAGAAGGTTAACTGGCTGTGTGAGCAATCCATTTAAACTATTGACACTGCAGGTCTGGGGAGGTGAAAAAGGAGCAGAAGAATGGAGGTGGAGGAGCTGGCTGTGAGGGACGGGAGGCCGAGTGCACGGGGGAGCATAATATGGATTTGTGGAGGAGTTTGAATTGAGAGAATAGAGTGAAAAGCATAAAATGATATTATTGGCCATTAAAGTTAATTGTGGAAGTTGCCGTTAAAGGTCCATGGAAGGCAGGCATGCATGATGCCGCCCTTGCTGCTCACATAAAGCAGTGTTTTCCCTTCATGCTGCATTGAACAGGAAGTAGTGAGGGCGGAGAAGGAGAGTCTGATAAAGGTTCTTCCTCCACTTTAATGGCTGCCATGACTTTAATAACCGCTGCCCTGATCTCAGACTTAATGACCCTTCTAGTTTTAGAGGGGGGGCTAAATTAAACCTGTAAAGAGAAACATCCATTCATTACCACTCCCCCATAACATGCAGGCACATCAGTAAGCTGATAACAATTAACACATAAAACCCTCCATTATCATGACAGATTTTAGTTTATAGGCTCTAATCTATTATAGGCTCAATAGTGTGGCATTAGTTGCAAATAAAATGGTCATTTAAAATTAATCAGCTTAATTATCACTAAATCATCACTCAAGGAACATGAATTCAATTATAATTATCTTACCTTTGAAACAACTTAGTTTGTTCTACTTTGTTTTCAACTTCTTTATCACACACGGTAGTTTTGTTATCTCACTATGTAGATGACTCTCATCTTTACATGTCTATCACCGCACTTTAAACCTGCTTTTTTACCATTAACACTGGGGTGAAAAACAACATTTTAAATCTTATTAAAGGTTCTAAAGGAAAGTCTTGGCCAGAAAGCTATACACAACTCAGGTCAAACCAGAGGTATGATGTTTCTGTGTCATTGTGGAGTTGAAGGCTCAGTCCTTTGTTGACTCATGTCTCTCATCAGATCACATTACCTGGATTACTGTCATTTAACTCCAAATCGTATGAGTCATATTCTGTTTGGATGAGCCGTCTGCCTCTAATGTAGTCAGAAAAGTTTCATCTGCAGACACTAACACTCCTAAAAATACCTGTAAAGATGTTTTGAAATGTCTGTGCTCTTGCATATTTCTGAGTGTACCAGTCATTATCATTTATAACATCTAAAGAATAGACACCTTGGGATTGCTCATTTGTGAAAACCCTTGTTTAAACTATATTTTAGGCACACTAGATTATAGTCACACAAGATGTACTCAAGTTCAAGTACCTCAGATTTGTTCTTAAGTACACCTGAGTAAGTACACTTGGTCGAAGTCCACTTTTAAGATCTTCAGAAAGCTGCTTCAGAAAGACAGTAGGTGGCTTTTTTTTCCTCAGTGGTGTTGGCATTGAGTGTTATAGAACGTGGTACTTTCTAACTGAAGTTTTCCAATAATTTAACAAAAATGCTTTTTCATGCAACGCAAAGAAAGTTTGTGATTCTATCTGCGAAGTGTCGTGTCTATCCTTCCAAAGTTAAACTTCCATTTTAAAGACTTTAGAGGGAAATGCCTGTGGTGCAGTGTCTCCCTTCAGTTCTGCAGTCTTCTGTCGCCTGTCTGTGCCTTTTATGTGAAAAGTAGGACTGAATATTATGTTTTGGTAGACGTCTGTCTGCTGCTGAGATGCCGGCTTCATTCTTCTACTTTTCTTGTTCATGACATATAGCCGCACGTATTTAATGAAATATGTACAAAACAGAGTCTGTAAACTATTTATACTTTTTGTCCATTTGTTCTTTTTTATTTTTAAACCATTGCTGCTCAGCGGATATTCTCTCTGTGCTTAGACTGAAATTCAGGGACAGAGACAGCATTATTCTCTTGTTGTATGAGAAATAGAAAAAGATCCAATGAACAGTCTGTAGAGTAATGGCCTATTTCTGACTCTTCATTTTATCTCTGAGAGCAGTTTGCAATCTGAAAACATTAGCTAGTCCATCAGCATGCTCTTCAATATCAGTGTTGGAGATTTGACTCACTTTAAGCAACTTTATTCAACACTAAACTTTTTGAATATACCTGTTATTTACGATATGATACTATAGGCTTTATTGTCCTATTGGGGAAATTCGTATTGGACTCAAAGTGCTACCAGCTGCTTCATTTAGAATCAATAAATTAAAACAATAGAAAAACAGGTCCTCACAAACAGAAAGACACATGCCACTGCAAGACAACACAACATATACACATTATCCATATTGCACAAGATCTGCAAAAACACAGCATGAGAGATAAAGTAGCAAAGGTAAGAAAATATAAAAACCTATAGGAACACCATGAAGCTATTGCACAACCCACACAGCCTTATGAAACATTATTCAGAGTGTTTTGTGCGACGTGGGTACAAAAGAGTTTTTAAAGCGGTTCCGTTTACATCGGGGTACTCTGTATCGTCTGCCAGAAGGTATACGCTCATACTCAGAGAGGAGGATGTGAGACGGGGCAGACGGCACTCTCTGTGCCAGACTGCACTCTCTGTGCCAGACTGCTCATATAGTAGCGGTGGGGAGAGGTTCCTTCGTGGCAGTCTGCACCAGACGAGCAAACTTAGATTTGAACTGAGCAGAGAGATTACCGTAACACGATGACATCCCGTGCCTCCAACACGGCCTGATAAAACATAAACATGATCTTATGTTCAACACCATAAGAAATACAGTCTTGTAAACGAGAACACAATCAACATACAGTACTGTATGTTTTCCAACTAAACAGGTTACCTAGGTGTTTACCAAGATACCTGTAGGAGCTAACCTGGTTGATTCTTTTGTCATGGATGAAAACAGGGGGGTCTACCACAGAACGAGGATCCAGCACCATCTCCTCTGTTTTAATTACATTTACATTTACACAGTTATTTCAAGTCAACAAATAATCAATTTCTACTACCTGCTGTCACTTGATTTGGCATGATGTCACTTGATTTGGCATGATGTCACTTGATTTGGCATGGACACAGGTCATGAATTGGTTATTAATTGTTTGTTATTAGCTCATTTTCTACTCTGATTCCATTTGAATATGTTAACTGTGAAGATAAGGGCCTACAGTATGTGCTTAACTGTCATCATTCGTATAATCGGAGTGATTTATTGACATCAGCAGAACTACACGGCTGGTGGAAATATGTTTCACAATGATATTCAGGAGGATTTTTTTGTCAAGTCTGAGAAAACAATCCCCTTTGATGCCATCATGGCTCCAGTCAAAAACGTTATTACAGCAAGTCTTTGTTAGAAACAGGGTTTATAGAGCTAGAAATATCTTATTCAAAGCAGGAAAAATGTGCCAACAAGTTGCATTATGTGAGGAGTATGTAGTGTTATCAGTGACTGGCTCATACGAGACTCTAAAAAGTAAATATTTAAAACATCTGTAGCTGCTTCTCCATATTCCTCCTGAGAGGATGATCAAATATATGAATTGATGAAGATGCAATTTCAAATCGGTTTAATTTCGGTAAGTAACTTAATCTGCATCTGTCCAAGTTAAAGAGGTTTTATAAACATTTTCCCCCTGGAAAAAAAGTAAAAAAGTAATTTTTAGGATGTAGCCATTTGGAACAAAGAGTGATTGCTGCTTTTGCTTCAAACAACCTCCATCCAGTTGCATTCATACCTGCAGAGATCGTCCTCACTGCAACACAGAAATCATTGTATTATATTTGTTTCATAGAACTGAGCTGCTGTACCTCTGTGTCTCTCTCTGCACCAACCCTGAATTATCATTCTGCAGGAATAAAGGTGACTGCCTCAGATAATGCAGCTGTCTCCAGTGCAAATACCCTCTTCAAGGAAAGATAATTCTGATCCTGGTCCTGATCAGGGACTCTTTCTGCAGCTCTTAGACTCTCATTCTAATAGATTTTCCTTTGATCTCCCCTGATCCACTGCAGAAGAGTGCTGGTATTAAACAGTCACCCTGCAGGTTAGTCTAATGGTGCTGCAAATACAGATTTCTCTCCTCCTGCTCTGTTCGCCCCTCACATTAGCTTCACATAAGGTTTTTATGGAGGTGTGTAGTTGAAAGGTGAAACATTCACCGTATATCACCATTACACCACAAATGAAAGATAATGAAGTCGAAAGAGAGCTGTTGAAGATGTGAAGGTGGTGGTGATGCCACTCTTCTCCTTCTAACTCACGTGAAGAAGATTTGATCTCAAGTGAACTCAGATAGTTTATATTTGGCATCAAGGCTGTGACGATAATAAACTCTTGCACACAGGGAGCAGAGCCTAAAGGGGGATACACAGCAGAGAGGAGAGTGTGTCATGTGTGAGAGCAGCAATGCGGCTCTCGCTACCTTGAGGCTCGCAGGGCTTCACTCTGTATAATGTAACCTCTGGCGTCCACACATAAGGGGCAGCAGGATGTTTTTGTAGCAATAAAAAGCCAATCACCACACAAATATGGATTTGTGATTTAACCACTGACATTTGAAAACATGGAGTTTTGATTTGCCCATAGGAGGAAAGACTACAACTGTTTTCTGTACAGTGGTTTGCTGTAACTTTTTACTTTGACGTTCCTGAAAACCTTATTTAAATCTCTAACACTTCTTGTAACCAGTTGTTGAAACCTAAATGTATTCTGAAATGCTGTGCAGTGTAATATCTCCTGGGCTCAGCACTGGAGAGTTTTATCTCTTAGAGACTAATAAAAACTCCCAACAACTCCGAATAAAACAATCTGTGTGGGATGTTTTCATGGCTCACAGGTCTGACACCACCTTCGACAAGGGTGAGGTAAGGAGCTAATGCTGTGACGGCTGCTTGAACGATAAACTTAACCTGACTTAAATTGATCATTTTTCAGTGTTTTGCTTTATGGAAGTTTTAGAGCATTACAGAAAAAAGACTGTTTCCACTATAAAGCTTACTCTCAGAGGTTGGCACAGTGAATCACAAATGTAACTTTGTCATTTGTTAATCGGGAAAGAAAAGACGGTTTGGTGGCAGATAATCAGTTAATTCTGTTAATAATTAACGGAAAAAAAATGATTTTGATATATCACCACTACTCTAGTAGGTCTCCGGAAGTACTTAACTTTATGTGGGTGAAGCACAATTTCACAATAAAAGTGTCCAGGGCAGAGGCTTTATTAAGTAAGCTCTCAGAAGTACAGGAGGCGGTAAGCTCGATCAGGTGGTCCGCGATCCAGCTGACTTTGAGTTTGCAGAAGTGAATTCAAGTGATGACAATGACGTTATTGGAAACCAAATGTACCGGAAGTTTGAGGTTTCAAAAATCGTTTTTCAAAGTAACAAAAAACGAATAAAAAAAAATGGACACGTGCCCAGATCTGCTTACTCTTTTGATTGAGATTTTAAGGGATTTTATTCTTCATTTAACCAGGTAATTAACCCATTGAGATCAAGATCTCTTTCATAAGGCTGACCTGCAGGCAGCAGCACACGTCAGAATAAACAATTCCACTCTAAAAACAGCTATGAAAAAATATATAAACTGTATAATACAATTTTCCCATATGCCCTAAAACATTTTGGGTTCACGAATAAAAGAATAAACAGGGATCGTCTTTCCAGCTGTGAGTGTCAGTGACTCAGCTATAGAGTTTTGGAGGGTGTAGTGCTCTATCAATAAACCAGTATGAATTTAAATGAATTTCAGGTCTTGATTCCTGTGGCTTAATGTCAGATATTGATGTGAGAGGTGTTTGACTTTGAAACAGATGTGTTTCCATGCAGCTAAATATCTTTTCCAGCCTTATACGTCTTCATTTCTGTGTATTCAATCCTTCTTTTTCACTCCTACTTTGGTTGAATGAGATGCCAGCGTATTTTATTGGCTCTTGTTCAAACCTCGATCAAATATTAATTACAACAAATCTGTGTTGTTGCCTTTATGATAATCTATAGAACTCATTAAAACCCTGCACATATATCAGCACACAGCAGCGTGCTCAATCCATTTAACGGCACTTAGTTAATAAATCTGACTCCTCCTCCTCCATCACTAATGATCCACACGGTGCAGGAACATAATCTTCCCTGCCAGTAAGGTAGCAAGCAGTTTGATGTCAGCAGAGCCATGGAAGTGCTTCAGCTGGAGGCCAGTGGAGCAGTGGGACATAAACATACCGTCTGCCCCCTGCCTCTGCTTTAGTCTGGCTGACTGATCGTCTGCATACATTACCCCACACAGGGTCAAACTCCACCCGTCCCACAGGGAGCTTCATTATTGTTCTTTCAAGCCTATTTCCAAACAGAAAAGTGTAACAGCATGGGGTCACAATTTCCACCAAAAATAATACGAAAAACAAAACCGGCTGAAGCAATTGGCAACTGTTAACGGTTTCAGTCCTCATGTTCAGGCAGTCTGTTTGAGTAACTCCAGTGCTTTGCATAAAATGTTCAGCCCCCACATTTTACAGTTTTACAACTTTGAATTCAAGAACATTTATTAGGGCTTTTTGATTAACAAACAAGTCCAAATGTAGACAGCTGTTGAATTCACAAGTTAACATGGAGGCAATTGTTTACTTCAGATCTTATTTAGGGGCTTCACGGCAAATCACCAAAAGCCTTATGTTTTTATTAGTAAACCTTTTTTGAATATCATGTTATATCCCCTGCTCCATGCTTAAAAATTATTAAAATGAAAGGAAAAACAATCAAACACTTGTAATACAGGGTCAGAAAGCAACCCTGCAGATGCAAAGTAACCTGCAGTCATACACAGTTTTCATCTTTGCCCTAACACAAGTGTCTGGGCAGTTCACACATGAACTCTTGATAATTTTGAGACAATCGCAGGCCATTCAGGTACTGAGATTTACTGTTTATGCCTTTCACAGCTGGAGACGTCAGTGTCGTAGCCCCTCCCACATCTCAAAATACTCTGACTGGTTTAGTTGAGGCAGGGCGTCGGAGTAGAGCACGTAAGAGGAGGAGTCGTGTTTCTGGGTTAATGTCACTACATGTATTATGCATTGTGACACGAGAGAAGAATATGCTGGCTACAGAGGCAATTAGGGAAGAGTATTAAGCAGCAAACTGGGCTCAATGTGAATGATGTCATAACGCTGCCAACATGCTCGTGAATTTTCTAGACTGCTGTGTTTACTCATTTGCTCATCCCAACTTCATGCTGACTTTTTAATGACACAGGTGGCTGGCAGGAAATAGTTCACATAATGTTGTGGTGAACAGAGCTCACTTATGCATCCCCCCCCCCCAGACACGGCTCTGTTATATTTAGGAGTGCAGTGCATTGTGTTAAAGCGGCTGCACATGCAGAAAATCAGGAAAACACACAAGCGACGGTACACGCACAACAAACAATGTTTCAGCTGCACTTTGATGGACAGCTCCTTCTCAGAGAGATAAGGCTGCTGACCTTGATGTCTACTTCATTGTGTGTGTATGTGTGTGTGTGTGTGTGTGTAGCTTTGTTGCTGGGTGCTGCAGGTTACTGTCAGGGTTTTAAGTGCCCATTGTCCTGCGGTCTGCCTCGGGCTGAAGAAGTACAGACGCATGCAGGAGGCTGAGAGGTGGCTGGCTGTGTAACCCTGGGCTTTACTCACCACCTGTCTAGACATCAGGAAGATAACATCCCCACTTTTAATCCATAATAGAGAGCCTGGAGGAGCAATTTTTAGCACCCAAGCAAAACTGTTTATCTGTACACATGTCCGCCTCCCCCTTGCGACAAAATGTGCACTTTCAACTCTACAAGATACACATTGTGAGACAAACAGTACATAATGTGCGTCTTCTTGACTTGACAGTGGCTTTAAGGCTTTAGTGAAGAAAACCTCCATCTGTCCAGGGCGATATGTCTCGCAGTCGCTGCATTATTTTCAATCACAACCAGCGATTTAATGCAGAATCACTTCCCTGGGGTATGAGAGGCGTGCTTATACATAGATAAGTCTTTCTTTCAGTCATTCCAATTCGCTCGAGGATGTTGAATTGTTAGTGTGACTCAAAGTGTTGCCACCGGTTAATTCCACACACTGTCAGCCCTGGACTCACACAGGTCGACTCATGCAGCAGCTATATTTATTCATTTCATTTTCGAGAGCTGTCGCGGCAATTACTGCCGACACTTTAGAATGCCACTGGATTTACGTGGGAATAATGATTGGCGTGAGAAATTTGCTAGTCCTGCGTTCTACCTGACGGGTTAGTAATTAAAGAGGGCAGGAGATTATTGTGTGCGACTCAAGAAGAAGACATCAGCAGACAAGTCTTTCATGAAGCACAGCAGGAGAGGAAGCATCACCGGATGACTTAGTTAAACTTGATCCTGATAACTCCAGCAGTTCCTGAGATTTTCACTTAGCCTCATTGGCAATCCCGTGTGTAGCTTTATTTAAGATTAATGAAGTCTAGATGTCACAATCGCACCAACACTGAGCGACCTAGCTATTTTGTCCAATCACTGCAACTTGTCTGCAAATTTCCATTCCAATCACTCTTGGTCTCAGGCACATGTTGTCATATCACCAGACCCACTTACTTGTTACTGAAATGTTTAACCTTGATGTGACTGATTGTACTGATTTGGCGTTCTGATTTGCAAACAGCTTTTTATTTTTTCTTACCTGTCGCCAACTGCTTTGCTCAAGTTAGATTAATGATGGGTCTCTGTAAATAATATAACATTTAAGAGTACGTACTAGACAGGGGCTGTATCAGAATTGCCAAGTACCTACTCAATCTGTCAGTAGGCAGTACCTACTATCCGTGCTGTATACTGTTTAGTACCTACTATTCAGTAGGCAGATATTTGTTCCTACTTAACTCCACTTCCTACTTTTTGTTTAGCTTTATTCAAGAAGAGTAATGCGCATATACAGTCAGGTAAAAAAGCAATATCACAATGTAAATCAAGTAAAAGACAGATTAAATAACTAAATAACATTCAGTACATAAAGGAAAGTACAAATGAAAGACAGTAATATACAGAATATAAAATAAACCAATAAAGACACATTTAAATAGTGAAATCATTATTTAAATAGAGGTGGGAAAGGTTTTATAATAATGCAGACATTTGTTATATTTTCTGTTGTTAATTAAAAGTAGTGATTTCAGTCGGGACTTTAACTCTAGATTAAAAATTGATTAAATTACTCCACATTCGTTTGTTTTGATTTGGAGGCGCACGTGAAGTGACTATTTACGTTTAATTTCGCACAGCATTGTGGGTGGTAAAATACAATTCATTTCCTGAGAGCACGCATCCGATCCATACTGCATGAAACCTGGAAGTTAGTATCCATACTGAAATGTTCAGTATGCTGAGGTGGACCCAAAATATGCATACTGAATGACCACAAAAGTTCAGTCTACTGAAACTCCCTACTGAAAAGTACACACTGCATACTGAACTGTGGCTATTCGTAAAAAAGGGCCCGGCTGTTTTTGTTAAGTGTCTTGGTTGATTGAGTCACTAGACCAGTCAGTGGCTGTGTTTTAAACTTCACACTGAGGACAATCTTTGTTAATGATGTCGTTGTCAGTGTTAATTTTGAATAGGCTTTGTACACTGAGGTAGTAATTACCCCGTCCCATATCAGTGGTTTTAAACCAGCACATAACACAAATAAAGAAGTAAAACAGAACAAATGGAACAAATTAGTTTAAGATCCTCCTTATCTTTATATATAGCATTGTGATTTACAAGCGCATTGCAAAATGAGAATTCCATAGCTATTTACTTTAGCTTAATTCAGAATGTCTGAATTTCATTTGGCATCTTGAGATGGAAAGTGATTTGAGGAGACAAACTGCTCACTCGGCCCTAAACTAAATAAAAAATTGCTTACAAAAAGTTCTTACTTGCAATATAGTTTTGAAAGATGTCATAAAATCAGACATTTCAGGTGGCAACGACATCTGAAAAGCCAGAAATCCTTCAGGGACTGAAATGTTTAACAGGACCCTTCTGTGGAATTCACTTTCTTTCGTTGGAATTTAGCATAAATGAGACATCTGCTGTTCAAAGTAGTAAATGATTCATTTGAGCAATATCAATAATATTTATCCAAGAATGTCATGTTCAGTGCGGACAGAACGAGTGGAACTAATCAGCGGATCCATGCTTGCCCACACAGTTTGGATTGAGTGCCTGGAGTCAAGCTGCTCAGACTGTGTGAAGTCTCTGATGGAGAGTTTCCACCACCTGTTTGGCCCTCGTCTCTTCTCTGCTCAGTGAGGCACAAGATGAAGCACTTTACATCTTAGTGCTCCTCCTTCTCCTGCTCATCACTCTTCATAATACCTTCACCACCGCCCCCATGGACCCAGTCTTTCCGCCATCCCACCAAAACAGCAGAGATACGCCTCATTTCGATCGAGCAGTGACACAGATGAGACAGGAGATATCCCTCCCCTTCATGAGATAGTCAAATAATACACATTACACACTCGGACACACTGCTCTGTTAAAACATCAGATATTCATTGCAGATCCAGCAGATGGCTGAGAAGTCCACCACTGATTTGAACTTTCTCCCACACTAAAACCTTCCTTCTTTTAAATAGTTGTTTTTAAAGCCTTGTGGAACCCTCACAATACTTTCTTCTGTTCAAGTAACTTTTGACATTTAAGTGTCTGAAATACTTCTTTCTTTCCAAGAAATACATTTTAAACTTTTAATTACAATAACTTAGATATAAGATTCTGTATAAGTTGTAGTTTTCAAAGGATTCTGACATCACAAAGTTTAATAATTGTGTTTTGGCTAGCATAATGTCAGTCTATATTTTTAGGTTTTTTTGTTTTTGCTTTAAATAACAGCAGATGCTAGTTTAATTGTATATCTCATATTAACTGGTAAATGAACTGCTAAATTACATTTCACTACACACACTGAACAGGAATAAGGAGTGTTGGCCCGGTACTAGAGCCAATGTTTCAAATTCAAATCCAATTCTATGTACATTTCTTGTTGGAAGGTCAAAGGCCAAATGACAAGCTACAAAGAGACAATAAACAACCACAAAGACACGATGAATGACCACAGAAAGATGTTTAACATCGACAAAGGATTCAGAAAAACCAGACACAAAAACAAAAGGACCAGAAAGAGATACAGAATGATGCAAATGTACTGAAAAAAACTACCAATAAATTCCCCTTTGCCATTAGGGATATTCTAACCAGTACAAAATCCAGTTGAGATTTCTGACTCTTTGTTGCTAAATCGATGATTTTGTCTGTCTCAGAACTTTTAAGGAGGGGTTGCAATGGCTCCCTGTTTTTATGACATGCAACATGAAATAATCCTTTTAGAGTTATGGAGAGCCCTGAGGATTTGCATTTTAATTATAAATTTTGATTTGCGGGGGTTGATTACTTTCATTCTCTGGCAGCAGGTTAATTGCGTGCGCTCACTTCTGCTACACTGTGGACTTAGTTGTGTCATTACTTGTGTGAATAATATAATGAGGCGTTGTTATCCACGAGTGGCTTGTCTAATACTTTGGCACTTGTAACCATCAGAATATACTTTAATATTACAGTATTTTAAGGAAGTTTGCGGATTGCTAAAAGGTAATGTACTGGTTGAATTGGTTGGAAAAATGGTCAACCACACAGTTCTCAAATGATCGCATTCCCTCAATTGTTCTCGGTGGATGTTTCTCAGTGATTTCCATCTATTGACTCCCATGCTTGGCCAGTCGGCTCAGCTGTAATGCTGCTCTGCACCGACCCAGTCCATTGGGAGCCCTGCTTAGCTCTGTGTGCACAGGGAAGGGGAATTAGTGTGGGCTTTCAAAGAAGGGCTGGTGGAGGGATCTGCTATGCATCGAAAATCATTGCTGCTGGCGGTTCCCAGTGGACAGGAGTGGGGCTGATTTGTAAGCACAGTAGGTGGGGAAGGGCATGCATGGAGCATGTCATGAATGTTTGTTTTGTGGTTTTCTCCCATTAAAATTATCCTCTGGTTAACCATATTATCTGTGTGTTACCTTTGGTCACTTGGGAGTCAATGCTATTTTTCTTGACAAGTAAACCTTTAATTTAACTAATAAATAACTAATTTCTTTTTTTTAGGGCAAATTGCTCTTAAAAAGAACTAATCTCCAAGCGGCATGTTGTAGCTGAAAGCAAATTTTGATCAGGAAGTGAGAAATCACAAACCTCCACAAGACATTGATTTACAGTGAGAGTTCCAGTGATTTTTTTTTTTTCTTGAAATACATTTATTTTCCGCTTTGCTTTGTGCAGCTGTTGAGGCCAGGATTCAGACATCTATATATATGAAACTGTAGATGATGCAAGGAAACACGGCATCTGTGAAATGTGATTTCAATTACTCTGACTGGTCAAAGCATTTCCATATCCATAATTGCTTTTTTTCTATAATGTGTATAATGTATTCTGCAATGATAGTATCTGGGGAAAGGGAATGTTTTCCCTGCACAGTGAAAGTAGAAAACTCAATTTGATAAACAGTTAGCAACAGCCATTGTTTGGTGATGTTATCATGTGCAAAATAGGGGCCCAGTCTGAGGAGAGACTTACAAATGAGGTTTGAAGGTTCTTCTTTTCTGTGGTTTATTATTCTCTAGTCAGATGAGGAAAATGGCTTGCTGCTGGCTATAGTCTTGGAATTCCATCTACTTTTTCCCTAAACATTTAAGCTCCGCCCCCAGCTTTGGGATTTAAGAGCTACAGATAAGGAGCCTGACATATTCAGTGCACGGTAGAGAAAGGAAAATCCCATCACCATCTTGCTGTCCTCCTACTGTATAACTTCTTCATCGCTTTTATGAATTCATTCTTTGTTTTCTCTTTTTATTTGTCCATTGATATTCACCAATTTATATTCTGCTTTCCCCTTCCACCCCGGCTGTGCAGTTTAGCATCAGACATCTAAAATCTAACCTTTCCATCTCTGGCCATCAGGCGAACTCTAAATGTCAGTGATGGATCTCTCTTTGAGATCCCCAGCAATCAGGGATACTTTTGATGTACCAAACACGTCTCATCTTCATTTGGTGTTGATTGAAAAAAGAGGGTCTATCCCATTGTGTGAACAGGTCTGTGGAGGGAAGGGAAAGGCAAGGGCCAGATGAGACCCCATCTGGATGGTCCCCGCTTCCTGCCAACTCTCACCCCAGTGGCCCAGGACGCTCCCCACTCATCAGCTGCCATCAAAGAGTGCCTGCCCACCAGCCAGAGCACCCTGAGTGGGCCTGCCAGCCCCTTGCTTCATTACTGACAAAAGAGGAAAAAGCAGGGAGCCCCTCAATCATTCAACCACCCGTTGGGAGGACCCTCAGTAGCCCTCTTTTATACAGTTGCACTTGATGAATAAAATGTTGGTAGGCTTGTCATACTTTTTCAGATTAAGGGAACAATGGAAAAAAAAAGAAACACAACAGCACAGTTCCAGCAGTATTTTCAAAAAAAGGAACTAAATACTCTTTTCAACTGTGACTTTTAAAATCAGTTTCTGTACTGGTATAATCTGCCCCCAAATAATCCCCACATCCTTGAGCTATGAATGTGACTCTGACCAGGGCTTGTGTCTTCTTCTGTCAATTAATTTAAATCTGAGCTAACTTTCCCATTACCCGATGGAAGAAAACCATTGCATCACCCCAAAACATAGATAATGGGTGCTGGACTCAATGTTCGATACAAAATCTTAAGTTTCATCTTTAAATTGTCACAAATACTACAAGTTTTAGTTTGGGGAAGTCATGCAATATTAAGAAAAAAATGTGAAATGGCAAAATTATCCCTAGGTAAAACCAAGCCAATATCCTTGGTTTGGTCCACCCCTGCAAAAGTCAGTGTCCCCAGTCAAAAATTCCAGCTCTGCCAAGGTCCATATACTTAGTTTTTGACCCAAGGGGAAAATGTAACCACAAAGATCCTTTTCATGATAATGGTTTCATGAATTATTTTTTTCTGAAGGTTCCATTACTTTCAGATTTGGAAGCTATCTGTATATGTGGTATCTTTGTTAGAAATGTTTTTTTGTTTCTTGAGATAGAGCAACATGTCTACTGCTCCTGGATCTGCCTCAGGAGGGTTAACAGAAAAAAGTACATCTGCTGATTAACCAAACCGTTCATGGATAAATAATCAGACAATTTATTTATCACGACGAGACCTCGCCAACACTCCTGAGGAGAAGAAGAAAGCGAAACGAGGCATATTCATCACAGTCTCATGAATAGAGAGGCATGTTAGGCATGACAGCGCTGCTCAGCGAGAGCCGCTGGATTCGTTTGTGACAGGGGTTTTCTTTGTGTGCACGCTTCATAACGCATTCATTTTCTACAAAGTTACACAATGGTAATTTGAGACAACAGAAATACCCCGACATCACCATTATCTCTCTGATGTACGAGTCTTTTACAGAGAAAACCTGACTCCTGCCTTTGTTCTCCCCCTTTCTTTACCTTTTCTTTCACTGCCACAGTAGACAGAGAGGGACACTGAATCATTCCAAACTAGGACACCCGAGATTGCGAGTAAGGCATTGTTTCTGAGATGAAAAATACTAATGCACTACAAGTCAGAATGAGCAGCCAAAAGCTACCAACTTTACAACTTTAGTCCATCTGTTGAATTCAAAAGTTAAAACATCCATCTGATGTATTTATGCTTAAACTTTCTTATCGAAATCAATGCATAATAGCCTAACTAAACAGACAGTGACACATTATAACATAGTCCTCCAGAAAATTGAAATAAACCCTTCTATTTAGTGACGTCTCTACACAGATATTAGCTTCACCAGCATCTGCTTCGGTGTCATTTTCCACTTTAAACAAATTCAACTGTCATCAAGTCACTGCTCTGTTTTTGGTCATAATTGGGCTCCAACTCCTTTACTCAAAGCTCTTACCAAAATAGTTTGTTTTATTCATTCAATGAGGCAAAATGAAGTCTCTAAATGGAGTCATTAGAGTCCATTAAATCTAAAGTGTGATGCTCTTGCCCTTCCCTCATTATCTTTCAATCGTTGTTGGGTTTTTTTTTCCTGGTTTTTATGCCTGAGCTGATCTTGAGTGGAGAGCATTCTTGATGTGGTATTTTATATCAGATGTCAGATACAATTTCAGTCAAACTTGTATGTATCTAAGTTTAAATAGGGAAAGGATGAAACCAGATTATCTGAGTTCATTTATTTGTTATTTGGCCTCCAGGTAGAAATATGGTAGCCTATACTCTGAGTAATACTCCTCTGCATTCCGGCCTTCACAGTCTGTGTTGATTGACAGAGTTTAAGTTGAAACCATGGAAAACACGCCATCATATAGGAATTTTAGGGGAATTTGCCTCTGGTATCATCCATCAATGCAGAGAGATTTGCTTTTCTTGGTCCAGGTTTTGGGTTATATATCTCTGAGATGTATGTCTCCATCCCTGGTTGAGGTAACTGTAAACTTGTAACTGATGCTAAGATATTAAAAGAAAAATTCAGCCTGTTTTCCGAGACTCTTCATGAGAGAGATGATACTAGCACTTTTTTCAGAAAAAGCACAAAAAGCATGTTTACATTGAAGTGACAAAAATGTGCAATTTACACCAAACCACATTCACAGATTGATAGCAGAGGCTGCTATGTAAAGTTCTCAATCGCCCAACAGTACCACTCCATTCTCACACATTCACATGCCACCTGTAAAGCATTGGGAACAATTTGGTGTCCAGTGTCTTTCCCGAGGTCAGTTTGACACGTGACTGCAAGAGCTGGTGATTGAACTTACAACCTTTTTGCTTCTTATACAATGTCTTGTTTTTTTTTCAATGTCATTTATATTGTAAAATGATGTTCTATTTCCAATAAAATAATTGTTTGTGATCATGACATATTAGTGTGTTACTCATACCCTTCTTTTTGAGATCAGGCTGTACAGAGGACTAAGGGATTGGGGTTGTTGAGACGGCTAAGGAAACCTGTGGTTCTGTTGAGTTTTCTTATGTTTTTCCAAAATGTATTGCTGGTTTCCTTGAACCACTAACCTCACCTTGACTAGTAGCTTTAACCCAAGCTGTGAGTGATCTTAACCTAACCAACGTTCATAAATATGATGTTGCATCAATAGTTTTGGTAGGTAATGGCACTGATTTGAAGGACTTTATTTTTCCCCAAACGTGTAAGGCTAACAGATGTTTTGTATTTTTTTTTTAAATAAAATCCCAGCGATTCATTTTTTGGTAATACTTAAGGCAATACTTTTAAAGAGTGTTAGAGACATGTTAGAGAGCAGAGCAATGGGGGGACTGGCTATCCCCTGCTCATAATTTAGCTCTGAGTCTATCCCCTGGAGCTAGTTCATGAGGTTCTGTTCAAGAGAGATACTCAGACCTCCTCCATTTCAGCTTTAGTCTGGTGGTTATGGCTCAGTGCACGTTATTACTCTACAGAGGAGGAAGTGTTCATCAGCCACAGACTCCATCTTAGATTGTTGTCAGCTCTATGGAGGGATATGGCCCATTTCGTTGTTCAGCATGTTCCACTGTATCTCTGTCACTATCAGTAATAGATGGGAAGAGCTTCTAAGCAGCTAATACCAGGTGGAAGCTGTTGTGTTGGATGGTCATAGAGAACTGTTTCACATGGCTTTAAGAGAAAAGTTCCATAATTTGGTAAATATGCAATTGAATATCTACAGGCAGCAACAGATTAATTTAGATTATTCTTTTGATAACCAATTTGATGGTACTGGACAAATACAGAGAGAGAAATGTAGAGGTTGCAACTGGGTACAAGGTAAGTGTAAAATAAGTCAGTCTTTACTGGGGAAAAAAGCTTGAAGTCCCAAAACAGGTAAGAAATCCAATCAGGGAAAGGGCAAAGATCCACAAACAGAAACAGGGATAAATGCATGTTTTAATAAACCACACCAGGCAATAGCTGGATAGAGATTAAAGGAAGATCATGAACTGATGTTAAAATCAGGAGCAGGTATACGGGCAGGAATTTGAACAGGAACTGTAATGTGAAGATAAATGTAATGTTACACCCAATGGTAAGAAAATAATCTGTCCTCTATAGCACCATCAGTGTGTTTGATTTTGTATGAATTAAACTAACAAAGAAAACAATGATGTTGAGTTGTTAGCATTAGAGATGCTGGTTGGAGGTTTTTGCTAGCTTTGGATATCACAGGCTAAAAAACATAAAAACAAATCTATTCATGCAACTCTTAACATATTGTAAACAAGGGAATTTCAAAAAGTTTAACATAGCTAAAGTATAAATACGTGTTAACAAAAGTGATTCTATATGGATCACCTGTCGTCTGGAATAGACCTGATCAGTCAAGTTCAACCTCTTCATTCACAGTGAAGTCAGACTGTTGACGAACGACCTGGGTGACTTTTCTGTGGGCCGTTATCAATCACCTTCATCTAAAGTGAATTAATTCCAGATTAGTGAGTGCGGCTGTAATTAGATTTCATGAGCGGGGAGTTAAGAGGCGAGAGCGGAGCTTTGTGGCGCCTCAGTGTGCTATGAAGGCGACGATTGTGAATAAGAGAGTAGATAAGCATGAGTGGGACCTTCAGTTCTTGGGATGGTGAAGATTGGTGAAGGAGGTTGTTGGGTGAAATTTGTATTGATCCCTTGGGGAGGAGGAAGAGAGCCAGGTGATAAACTCGGCCTACTTAAGTTGAGAATCGATACAGATTTCAACCCTTCCTGCAGGAAATAAGCATCAATTACCTGTAACGCAGCAGAAGAAGTGCAGCGGATAATTACATCTCACACAACAGGTCAGTGGGTGGACAGACTGTGTCTCAGGCCTGACAAGGTTGCTAATGCAATTCAGCATGCTCAGAAGGCAGCCCCATGTTCTTGTTACTGCAGCCACATAGCATTGAAACAGGTCGTTTTCCCTTCAATCAGCTTGACCTTTTCCTCTGTGACTTTAAGTGGCTTTGTGACTTCACAGCGTCACTCGAACATGGAGAGAAGCGAGAGTTTGTTCTTTTTATAGTGTGTGTGCTGAAATGATTAGAAAATGTACGGTGTATTTAAGGCACACTGCGGTCCGATGTTGGCCCCAGATGGTTTTTCTGAAGAAGTTAATGGGCTGTCCATTGTTGTAATAAATACGGTCTTTATCGGCAGAGAAGGAGTGAGAGTTTTCTGCTGACACATTGACTGATTCAGACACTGATTTATCTATGATAGAAGAAAAGCTGTAAAATCTGGACTACAGATAATAAGTAGTTCAACTGTGGATGTTGCAGTACTAACATGTGATGTGCCGTTGATCATTTCTACAGAGTTATTTCAAGATTTCCAATTATTTCATCAGATAAAAGAAATCCAGGATTAACGTGTTTCTCCATTAACAAGCAGAATTAGAGTTTCGCTCTGCAGTTTCCACCACTGTTCCGATGCTTCTGGGCTTTGGGCTTTTCCGGCTTACTGTAATATTGTTTTGCCTTTCAATAAAAATGTTCAGTTTTGAAACAAATGTTATCTTCACCACTTGAGATATTCCTCCTTTAAATTGCTTTTTAATTTTATTTTGAATTCGTCCAAAATGATAATTATCTCTGACAATTTCAACATCTGAATCAGAACTAAAAAGATGGTCAATCTTTCCTCAGCCACAGGCAGATCCACCACAGTTAAAAGTTAAAAGATACGGGTGTCAGATAGACTAGCGGTTGTGGCCCGCTGCTCATGTACGGAGGCTTTTGTCCTCCAAGTGGGCGGCCCTACTGACCTGCAGCTCCTTACCCACATTTCCCCCACCCTCTCTTACCTGTTTCCAACTCTATCCACTGTCCTATCAATCACGGCATAATGTCCCAAAAACTAACTTTAAAACAAAAGTAAAAGATAAAACTGGTGCCAAATTGTTGGTTTTAATTCATAGAGATGTTCAACAAAGCAAATTTTAGCTCTGATTTTAGGTCCAGCTTAACAAAAACATTTCCATAGTCACACACCCTGCTAATATACTAACATCAAAACACCAAAAAAGGTTTAATTTCCATATTTTATATTATAAAAATAACTACGAGCATATTTGTGTCAACACATTTTGAATTGTTTCCCCTGTAGAATGTCAATGATTGTACGTGTAATAATATTGTTCTCCATAATAACTGGACTTGACCCGTTGATCGCAGCACCTGACTGAGTGTGTGTGCAGTGTTAACAGACTTTAAGTGGACTCTTCAGAACCATTAGCACAGGTTACCCTGTAACTGCAGGCTGATTGTTGGCCTTTAATGCAGATGACTTCAGCCTCAGAGGGGTAAACACGGCCTCCCGAGTCTCATTCTTCTTTTTTTTTTTTCTAAAAGCACCTGCCTGGCTTCTGTAAAACATTTTCGAGTGAGCTAATTAGCCTCTCTCTGACAACAGCATTAGAGAGAAACAGACAAAGGAATTCTTGATATATACAGGTCCAATTGTAAAGCTAATTAAAGTGTAAGTGCACCACTAAAGCACCGCTGTTCACAGCAAAACAGCTCCACTGAAGCCATCTGGTTTTGCTGTTGTATCCACAGAAACTAGTGCAAACCAGCACCTTCTTGTCTGAACTCTTCCCACAAAAACATTCTACATTATTGCTGGAATTTTTATCTATTAAACATAATAATAAGCCCTTAAAAAAAAGAGCGAATAGAGACAAAAGAGACGGATGGGAAAGAGAGAGACAGGATTGACAGAGAGAGTAAGACATGCAGTGGGAAAAATAGAGAGCAGGACATAAAAGAGGATTTTGTAGCCCAGTGTGGCTCTTCAGCCCCAGCTGCTTTCTACACTGGATCTTTTCATGTACGAGTGCCTGAGTCCTCTGCTGAGAGTCGGACCTACAAAGAGCCCACACAGCCTGCAGCCTGAGGAAAAGGTGACACAATCAATGGGCTCTCTCTCTCTCTTGGCTCAAACATGCTAGTGATGTAGTTGTAGATGGCTGTATGCCCTCATCTCACAACTTCACGCAACTTTGAACGTATTCTAACAACAAAAAAACTAAAATAATGGAAGGGAAGGACAGTACAGATTGTTTTGTTTGTGTGTCTGGGAACCCATCTCTGAGTTCACACTTCACTGAATCCCCCAAATTAGAAAGTAGTGCAAACAAATCCAGTCGGATTGTGTGATCCTTTTGTAGAGAGGTTCTGCAATCTGCTCTTGGTTCAGCGTTTTTATATTTATGTGTGCAGATCAATTTCTGAATGATGTAGCACAAAGCTACATCCAAATAGACATGTGAGACTTAGTTCATAGATTATACTCCACTGTATAAATCTGCTGGGATGCAGCTGCACATCACTTGAAGATTGTTGGAGTTATCGTTTGTAATGTGAGAGGAGCTGGGGGACAGAGCACTGCTGTGCCGATAATTAGAGATGTTCTTATTCCTACCTCATTTAATTCAGCAGCTTAGTCTGTGGCACTAAGCTTCTAAAATATGATGATCTAACTGCTCCAGTGAAGAGAAGAGCTCAGCAGTTAAGTTGGCAAAAATTAATTTGCAATGTCCAGTTACCCGCCAACTCTGCCCTTTTCTGTTTATTCTGTAAGTCAAGGCCATCTCCCGTCCCCCTTCCAGTTCTGTTATTTCTCATGTGACTTCGACAGCCCTGCAACATTATCATAAATTATTCATATACTGTACGCTGATCTATAGGTTTTCTTTATGCTTGTCCAAGGATACCAAACTTTACACATTAACACAAGCTCTCACACCTTATCCACCAGCCCTTCTCTAACCCCATCGATATGAAATATTTGTAGGTTTGTTCCCGTAAGACTTTCAAAAACTTTCTTTCAAACAAATTGAATTTTTTGACTTGTTAACTAATAACAACCTAAAACACTACAACATCATGATAAGGTTAAGGCAAAGGTGTGCCAGTTAAGTATATAACAAGTTGTGAGTATCTTTAAAAAAGTCACATTGTCAAAAAATGAGTCCACATTTGATCTACGCAGGAAACCCTGCCTGTTGGATAAAAGTCCTGTTTCATTTCCCATTATCATCCTGACCATCACTCAAAGTGGACCTCAGCATTCTTCAAGCCGCGTCACCTGAATTCAACACCAAATCCAAACGATAAGCTAGGAGACCAATGTGTAAAATGATGCTAGAGGGATACCTGCAGTGTAATATTTAGACACATTGGGACACTAACCAATCTATAATTGGAATGATAAACCATTATAGGCTGACAGAAGTCACTTAGTGGACTTACATCAGCATTAAGAACAGCTGTAACTGAGCTCCAGCTCTTGCAGGAGGATTAAAGGGGCTGTACTTGTGCCAGTCAGAATATATCAGTCCAGTAGAGCTCAATATGAAATCAGGAACATCCCCCAACTGCAAAATTCTTATTTAACTCCTGGTTGCTCTTTGTGCGTTTCTGACCACAGGCTATTTGTGGAGCGCAGTTCTGCTCTGCACAAAAGTCAAACTATGAATGAAATTACCTTATCTCCTGCCTCAAGCACAAAAGCAAAAATATTTTCAGTTTTCCTCTTCCTCCTGAATTCAATGTGAACAGATACACACGTTCTCTTATACTCCAAGTCGTGGTCATACATAATTTCATATTTCAAAGTATTTCTTATTCATATCCACTGCTACTATGCTCTACTCGATGCAGATGTGCTTAGCAATCAAAATGATTCCTAAAAATCTAGATGTGCTCCCTTTTTAGATTTGAATGTCACCTGTAGAACTCCATCAGATCATTCAAAGGCTGACAATGTTTTTGGAAAAGAGGAGATTGATTTTTTTCAGAGTGGAAAGCACAGCTAAATAAAGCGCAGGCTGAGTTTTGTTCCATATCTGGACTGTGAAGAAGAGATAATGTTTGTGTAACCTTCATTATTTTTTGCACACACAACGAATGCAAAGTAATTGCCTGTGTGTGTGTGTGTGTGTGTGTGTGTGTGTTTGTGCACAATACTTTCTATTAAATACAGTTGAAAAGGATTTGTATATAACTTGATTTTGCCACCACAGAGTATGTACAGCTTGTATTGATCTTGATTTCTTATCAAAGCAGGGGCATGTCCGTAAGTTTAAACTGAGGTGGCCCAGCCGGACATTTGTTTTTTCATTTCTGTCAGCTTTAGTCATATATAGTTGAACTACTAACATGATGGTTTACCTGATGAATTTAATGTATAAAGAAGAATTCCAGGTGCTCACATTGGCTGTGTGATAGAATCCAGGTGAAAGCAAGGTGCTCTTCAAGGATTTATTGATAAATAAATCAGGGTGTTGCAGCAGCTGACATAATAACCCAAGTGGTATTAGAATAAAATATAAGTAAATGTCCTACACATTAAGGAAGATTTTTTGAAAACAAGGGTCAAAACAGTATTTCATTTTGAATTTCTCAGCCATGCACCTGGTTGAGACTGTATTATTTCTATCCTTTCTATAGAGTTGTGCTCATCACATCTGCTTATGGCTCAGTTGGTAGAGTCGTCGCCTCCCAACTGGAAGGTCAAGGGTTCAATCCCCAGCTGAGCAACATGTCTGATGTGTCCTTGGGCAAGACACTTAACCATTGAATTGAGTGAATGGAGTAGTGTTGTACTTACTCTCTGATGTACGTCGCTTTGGATAAAAGCGTCTGCTAAGTGAATTGTATCATTGTAACACATTGTTACAGTCTCCTGTAATTGTAATATCAAAAATAGCTAACTTGTGTTGCATATTTTAATTATGGGGAAAGGAAACTATATTTTGTTTTCTTTTCAGTGGTTGGTCAATGTTTTTTTTTTGTTGTCAATTTCAAAGACCTTATTAGACATTAAGTATACTTTTGTATATGCATCATCTAATCTAAATCCAAATGAAGCACAAACACACTTGCTTGCTGGCCACATTGGTGTTATTGACCATAGTCCTTTACAAAGTGGTATGTCAGTTCATGTGAAACACAACTTTGTCAAGTGAATTTCGAGCCTGTACCATAATCTAGTTATGTGTGTGTGGCCCAGTCTGACATCCAGTGATACATTTCTGAAGAAAGACAGACCCAGTGTAACAGAAGAGGAGAACTATTAAAAGGTCAGGAGGCTATAAGATAACTAATGTACAACCTGCTGAAGGGAGAAGATCCTGCTTCACTCTGATCAATGCTCTGGGGTTTTTACTGAAGGGAAAAACATTACCCAAACTTGGCAGTAGAGGATCAACATAAAGACTGGCTCTTGGCTTCCAGCCTAACATTTGTCTTTTTAAGCTTTGGTTTTGCTTGAGGACAAACTTTCTCTCAAGTCTATGACTCAGCAGACAGAATTTCACGCTCATTTAATTTCTTTATTCTTAAAGCTCAAATTCTGGCAGCATCCATAAGACCTTAGTTTAGTCATCGGCAGTAACACGCTGACGGCAGCAGCCCTTTGTCTCTGGCGAGCTCTGACTAACAAGGACAGCTTTATTCACATGTGTGCGACCTCAGATTTGAACCGCATGTTTTTCCTCCCAGCATGCAACGGGTACAGCAAACCTATCCTCACCCTCAACAACATTGCCCTTCCCCACAGCCGCCGACAACAGGTCGAGGAGGCTCCTCTCTCGAATTATAAAAAGAACACGATGAGAGGAGATGAGTGTCTTTAAAAAATGTCAGCCTGATGCAGGCCTGGCCGCTTCTTTTCTCTCCCTTGGTAAGCCCATGATCCGCTGTCCAGAGGAGATATTGGAAAAATACAAATGCAAATCCTCCGCCTTCCAACAATTCCACCTGGGAGAGTGTCGAGCTGTCAGTTAATGAATGGCAGCGAGAAAGAGAAGAGACAGTGTGTGTGTGTTTGTGTGTGCGTGTTTGTGTGTGCGTGTGTTGGATAGAGACGGAAGCAAAACAAAGAAACAGTGAGACAGAGCATGTGGATGTGTGTGCAGGGGGTTATAGTTTGTATGTGTGACCCATGAGGACAAGAGGTTTGATTGACCATAACCTTTGTGCTGTGCGTGTGTGTTTCTGTGTTTGTGTGTGTTCGCTGCCCGAGAATTGAATGCTATTTGAATTGGTCCATCTGGGACCCTGATCCTGATCCCACTCGGCTCCCGTCGCCAGCTCAGGTGTTCTATGAATGTGATTTATTTCCAAACAGGGAGATCCAAATGAAGATGAGGCAGGGGCCACTGTGACTGTCAGGAGAGAGAGAGAGAGACCAAGAAGAGAATAGACAAAGTAAATGTTAATGGCAGCTACCCTGTGTTTGCTTAAGCGGAAAGCAGCTCATTGTGCTCTTTTGTTGCAACTGCACAGCAGAAAACGAGTGCAAATGAAGTAAAGAAGAATTTTGGTTGTATTGCTTTAAATTAAGATAAATTAAACCAAAGCCTTTCAGCGTTTTGTCTTTTTTTTTCTTGACTTGACTCTATAAAACCCTGAAGGTAAAACCCAAATTGTAAGTGCTTTAAGCAACTCAGACATGAAGCCTGATTGCCTCCTAACAGCAGCAATGGAAATTCAACACACTGCCACTTTAGAAAACAGAAAACAATCAACTGACAAAAATGTAACACTGTCAACACAAAACCAAAATCAGCAGGAAACATAACACAGCATTAAAAAGATTGATTTTGCTTTCTCTGTTATCTTCTGAGGTTTCATTACACGTATCTCTGATGATCATCGATGCGACATGTCCTCACTTCCCACCCTACCAAAATACCAAAGTACCACTTTAATGCAAATGGCATGAGCCAGGTTCTCTGGTCTAGTTCATTAAAATGCAACATCAAGTTAGTGTGTTAAAGTAGAGAAATCAGGTTAGCATAAACATTGGGTGACAAAGGTTTGATTTTCATATTGAAATCTGAAATAAATGAGAAATGGCCGCAGTTCGGTGTGATAATGCACCAGAATTTATAGGCAAGGGACAAGAATTTTGGTGTTGAAAGCATTTTGGTTTCTGTTTGTATTAAGAGTAGTACTGTATTAACCCATGGGTATCATCAAGCATCAACGAATGCAGGAAGACAGTCTGTGT
Source organism: Labrus bergylta (assembly GCF_963930695.1). Taxonomy (NCBI): domain Eukaryota; kingdom Metazoa; phylum Chordata; class Actinopteri; order Labriformes; family Labridae; genus Labrus; species Labrus bergylta. The sequence continues at coordinate 22,323,609 of NC_089205.1, forward strand.
AGAGAGCAAAAGAGGTGGCACATACAGCTGTTATACAATCCTACAACTATTCAGCTGTCATCAGACGGCAACATTGCTTTTCATAAATAACTATGAATAGACAGCTTTTAACAATCTGGCTGTAGATGTCACCACTCAACTCAAACTCCATTCTTGATTTTCATGTTAATAGTTGAAAAGCCGAGATAATCAATCCCATAATTTCCCGCCAGCCTTGACGCCATCTTTTGTTATTGTTCGATTGAGAGCGCCCTGGCAGCGGAATTTGCATACTGTGGGTTTAAGGTAATTAGCGTAATACACGTAATACACATTATGTAAGTATCAAAATGGACTTGATGTGACTAATGTTCTATCATTATGTAACAAACACAGGTTAGTCAACTTACCCTTTACCTTTTTAAAAGGGTTTAACATTGATTATTTGTTTCTCATAGGAATAATAATTAAAAAAAAAATCCTGAACATAATCCAGACAGCCAGTAGTTTCCCTCCTCAAATTTTGAAAAATAGTAAGTTCTCAATAGGCGACAGGGTTGCATATGGCTGGATACCCAATGTAATGCTCACTCTTTGATTATGCAATGAATGGCATTTCCATTATATGCTTGAGCTGACATATATGTCAGAGGCAGCTCTCTGGGCTGCATGCTGATGTGAAGGCTATAAAGTCAGAGGCTGTATGAGATTCTCAGGGGTTAGAACCTGAAACTCTTCCTCTTTCCCTCTCTTTCCTTCTCTCTCTCTCAAGCAGCTCTCCATCCTAACACTGCTGACCTCCAGCTTCCACAGGGAATCAGGCAGGGCTGAGGGGGAAAATGAGAAAGAGAAGAGCGAGGGTAGCAGCGGTGTCTTGGACCCAGACTTGGGTGTGTGTGTGTGTGTGTTCATGTGGCTTGAATGTGAATGAGGATGACACAAGCTGTGAGAAATGAGGATGTTTCACACAGTGACTACAAATGTGCCCGTTCATTATTGCTCCACTTCTTGCATTTGCTTGGTGAGCACTGTTAGTGCGTGGACCTGTTTACCTCTCTGACGCTTTCTCAGCATTCACCTGAGATGAGACATAGACGTATCTGTGTTGCAATCGATGAGCCCCCCGGTCTGCACAACCTCAACTGCTAAACATGCTGACGTCAACCTGATATGAGTAACATGACATGAATTTGATTAAATGTTTGAATCTTTACAAGAAATGATTACAGTCAATCAAGGTTTAAATGCTCACTCACTTCCAGCAACAAGCCCAGAATGTCAGAGCAATAAGTTAAACTCATGTCAGTGAAATACAAGACAATCAATCAGAGCTCATGTGAGGAGTTTAATCTGGTTATGAAATAACAAAAAATAATAGTGATGCCTTTGTGGGGCCTACAAAAGCATCAAAAAGCATTGATCATTTCTCTGTTGTTACTTTTTTCATTTGTAACCACTGCCGCCAAGTACGTATCAAACCAGTTACAGCACGCTGCCAAAACAATCCTTTTTTCAGTTCCTCCAAAGAGGGGTGCAAAAATGTATGCAAACTTAGCTTTTTTCACAGGAGCTTTAACTTAAATAAAACAAGGACAAGTCTCTATTGATCATAACAGTGCAAACCACGAGCCATTGTCAGTGTTTATTAAATCATTTGCAGAAGTTTTAATGATTAAGCCTCACAAGGGGCACCAAATATTTGTATAATCAAGATTTATTTTTTGGGCTTTTGTGCCTTTAATGGAGCGATAGGACAGTGGACAGAGACGGAAATCAGGGAGAGAGAGTGGGGATTGACATGCGGGAAAGGAGCCACAGGTTGGATTTGAACCCGGGCCGCCCGCGTTGAGGACTGTAGCCTCCATACATGGGACGCGCGCACTAACCACTGCGCCACCAGTGCCCCAATATTTGTATAATAGCACATTAAAATGTGCGTTCGTTAAAAAAGAGGCACTACATTCTGTCACAAGGAAATTAATGAGTAAACGATCTCTCTCGTTACAAGTTATGAAAAAATTAAAGACAGCCAATGACTCTCAAACTGAATCAAACTAAAAAGTGTTTTCAGTTACTATAAGCAGTGAATGAATAGATAAAGTAGTAAACTGGCATAAATAATTCAGGATATTATTGAGAACATGCTGTGAAAGTTGCCGTCATTAAGCAAAACCCAGTATTAGCTCCCTTCAGTTGTTGGGTTGACACCTGGCCTTTAAAAATAAGCACCTCCAAGCTGCTGAATTAACACCTCGCTTGCCTGTGCCACATGTAATTATATTGCCTTCATAATGTGATTAATGAGCTATTAATTGTTTGTTATGAGTAATATAAATTAAAGTACTAAGAGTTTTACGATTAATTTAAATACACAATGCAAGTTAATATCTACTGGATGGCTATTTAATTAAATGCCACACTGTGTATATTGGGGCTCAGGTGAAAAGTCAGGAGTAGGAAATAGGCAGAGGGCCGGGATTGAATCAAGAAAGAAATTAATTCTCTCAGATACAGTAAATGAGAAGCACTCTATCACGGATATGACAGAGGAATTATGGGGAATGAATTCTGTGTCATCATGATGATCCTGCTTTCACATAGCATAATGTGATAGAAAATGAAGAAGTTGAACTTGAGCTCATAAGCTCTCCCTCATGAGAAGAACTACTGACCCTAGGACCGTCTGTAAAAGAGCTGACTGCAGACACCACTTCTTCACTTTCATATTGCTTCCTGTCAGACACTCAGGAGCATTTTACTGGTTTCTTAAATCCAGTGATGTCAGCCAAAACATGAGGATGAGGAGCATATTTTGGATGCAGTTCAATTGAACGTCATTATAATCACATTGTAACATCGCCGAGTTCAGCTGGGGAGGACAGTGTGACCACTCACATCAATGATGGTACTTTTTAAGCTGTTTGAATATGCAAGACTCAAAGGGAACTATTCTAAAAATAGTGTATTGTTAAAAGGCTAAATCTAAATGATTAACACATTTATAGTTCTGATAAAAATGGGGCAGATTCCTTCTTTTGCATTTAGTTAAATGCTGCCAACTATTAGAGAGCAATTTGTGAAGGTGGTTAAAAACATCAGGTCCCTATTAGGTGGCGTCACAGTAATGAAGTGCTAGGTGGGCAGCTCTGTGTCTTGCTGAGTTTAGATAAAGAGGCTGTGGAGCAGAGGATGTAATTAGCTATATTTACCGTCGCCAGCACATGGCCTGAAGCACACAAAGACTGAGTAGGTCACAACTCAGTAATTACACCTGCCTACACACTATGCTCATCTAACCACGGGCCATTCACAGGACGACGAGAAAATACAGAAATATGCAGAGGGATGTTCACTGTTAGGTCCCTACTCCCTGGAATTATTTCCTGCTTCTTATAACAGAATGAAAGTACAATATCTTGCTGCGATTGTGAATACTGCTATAGGAAAGGATTAGCAGGGTGATGAACTAAAAAAAGTATTACATAGGAATACATTTTTAAAACAAGAGTTGTACATCACTACTGTAGCAAATCCCCCAGTCCAATTGCCCACAAAAAAATGTTTTAAAAATGTTAACACATTTGGAAAATGTGAGAGAACCCACCCATGACAACAGATCATCATAATTAATTATCCCTATATAAACAGATATGTGGCTATAGTTTGTGGAGAGCAATGATATGACAAAAAACAGCACTAACACAGAGCAGGGCTGAAATAGAGGGGTTTATAGGCATGCTAAAATACAGGATCACAGTGGATTTTTCAGCAACAAACTTCACAGACTTGTTTTGGGGAGCTCTGAGACTTATTATAACTGGTTGATAAGGAATAACATATGTGACCTATAAAACCTAATTCATGTCTAATTGTGTTTTCTAAAACTATATTAGCTGCTGAAAATCAGGAACTCTTGGAGATACTTCCAGGTTCTGGTTCGGTCATATGCGAGAATGAGTGAGAGGGAGTGTACGAAGCCAAAACATTTTCACAGAAATATAACAGTTTGGAACATACAAAGCACACAGATGGGGCGTGAAGGAGTGGATCATGCTGCAGGAGTTGTTTCTATGCACATTCTGACAGTTTATTTCACTGTAGAATCCAGTCTATCCCTACCTGACCACAGACACTGAGCAGAAGAAAACTACAAACATTTATTACAGAGACCTTTGAAGTGTCTCCCTTTGTACTTTGCTGCCTATTTATAATTTCTATGAAAAAGGAGGGGAGAAGCTGGAAAGTGATCAAAGATGGTATAAAGCATCCAGTGAATATTGCAGCCGTGATTCCCCCAATACTGACTTCAGTATAAATGGGATTCAAGATTATGCCAAAGTCAAAGACAACCCTACCATGTGGTTTTCTGTTTAAGTGAGTCTCTAAATACATGTGTCAATGCTGCATTTTCCAACATCTTAACTTCTTGGACAGATAATATCCATCTATCCATCTTCCAGCCGCTAAATAAGCACTTCTTGTCCAGGTTATGCTAATTATCCAGCGAAGACAAAGGAGTACAGAGCCACAATGATGAATGGCTTTGTAGGAGTAGGTGGGCTTGCTCTTTAAAAGATAACCCCTTTGTATGTAGAGAAGAATGTGTTATCCATTCAAATGGCCTTATCTAGATACACAGGAGGTGTTCACCGCTCTGTACTGTTGTAATGAGGAGACAGAGAAAGATGAAATAATAAAATGAGACATGCAGCCCTACATTACCATATAGATAACCAATACAGTACAAGGGAGTTTGAGATCAATACGTGGGCGTGTTTACTCCCGTTTGAGTATAAGTGAGAAAATCCAGAGAAAGTTGTTGTGCAGAAAAAGTCAAGACGACACAGGAATAAGAGATGATCAGGAATACTTTAAAAGCAAAAGTTCCACCAGTATTGAAGCCGCTGATCGAGGAGAACTCCTTGTTTTGTTTTTCTGCTACAGTATGACTGTGTTGAGCAGCATTCAGTCATTTTGAGAGCCACTTTGAAAGGGGTGATTGGATAACCTTTGCAGTGCACACCTCTGGCTAAATTGTAGTGCATGTTTATAGGAGCAGATCTAGTGCTTAGACCAGGCCCCATAAAACACATCATCCTTTATACTGACACATCCAGCTGCAGAGAGCCTGTCAAACGTTTCACCAATCCATAAAATGTGCTCAGAGGGTTTTTTACTCTGGAGTCAGCAAGGATGTATGACTACTATTTATAGTATGCTGACCTCCCAGAGAAACAGTCGTACTCTAGCAGCACAAAGGCATTTTTTATCCGACAAACTCTGATATGGATCCATATTTTGCCTTCTGTGAGCCTTTTCTCCTAAAATGCTCCTTCATGGGCACTTGGTGGAGAAAAATTTAACTCAAGGGTCTGTATCCCAATGTATAAAATATACAATGTCAGAGCTCCATATTAACTTAGAATGTTGCATTGGTTTTACATAGCGCCAATTCTAATAATTCCCTGGAAAGGTTATTTTTTTCCTCTGTACTCCACATCCTTTCTCTATATATTCCAATTAACGGTGATGGAGGGCTCGTCCTGCCAAGTGAAAAGGTTTCTTTGCTTCTTTGGGGGCTAATAATGTGGTTGATTTGACTTTTTCTCATTCCTGGCTATGAGATAAAGTCCCAATGGGCAATTGCTTAGTCACACAAGAAGATCATTTTCAAGGAATAAAATGTAATAATCACTAGTGCTTCTTCTCTTATTTCTTCTTCCTTTAAATAATGCTTTTGCAAATGCTGTAAAATCCAGCATATCAGCACAACAGGAGAGCTCTGAGCTATTATACACATAGTGTTATAACTGATCCAGATGAATCTATTTCATAGATTAACATTTGCCTTTACTGAATCTGACTCTGATGCTTACTATTGATTGGTCCATAGTTTCCCTCTGAAACTAGAGTGGTAAAATTGTTTATTGGTAAATTAACACTGATTACAGACATTTTGTTCGCTATTATGAGCATTACAATGTCAGTTATTACCATAATGTTGAATTTCTTACCATCACATGATTAATACTCTGAAACAGGATCTTTTTTTCAGTGCTTATTGGTCATGGGACTGGGGAAGGTGCACTGTGCAGCATATTGCTAAAACTTCAAACCAGTTCAGGCTGTCTCATTGTATCAGGTTTGCTCTGATTCTGATACAAGTACCAATAATGGTACTAGTACCATTACTGATAATGATACTAATAGTAGCAATAATGATACTAGTACCAATTCTGATTCTGAAACCACTAATGATACTGATACTAGTATAAGTAAAAATAAATCTTGCTAAAATAGATTTCAGACTTTTACCAATTTCCATAGCATCTACATTGAATTAGTGTTGATAACGATACTAGCATGATACTATCATTGTTATTGATATAAATACCCTTTATCATTTCTACTACCCAGATACCACTATAGGTATCGGAACAACTCTAAAGTCTAATTCAACATCTAGTTTTTTTTTCTAGATGGATAACAGCAATTTAAATGATCCCATTAAACTTTAGCATCTTAGCATGCCAAATTATCATGTGGTTGACTAATTTCTTCATCCAGAGCTAAACGAAGCTCTGCTGAAACACAGAGAGAACAACTGAGCTGCAGAAAACAAATAGTTTCAAAACACAGCCAGCCTCCATCTGCAGTTATTTATCCATCCAATCCACTATGTTGATTAGTAGACAATGGGATGCAGCTCAATTTACTTCTAATTAGGGATCTAATGTGTGTTATTAAATACATCGCCATGTCCCAATTAGAAAACACTGGGGCCATACATCATTTTAATTGATATCCACCTCCAGCCACATGGGCTCTGCGTATTCCATCAGTGTTCCCAAAATGATCCTTGCTTGGTGAGACCAGAAGTCAAAACAGAGGCTTTTTATTGGCGCACACTCATTGACTTTATTGTGAGTGTTCATGTGTGTTCGTGTGTGTACTCTGCCTGATTGTATATATCTGGAATTTGTGCACTTTGTGAGCTGTGGGACGTTTGAGAATAGCAATGTGGCTGCTCATTATAAACCACACTTCTCCCATGATACCCATCCTGTCTGTTTATTGAATGGTAATGTGTTAGAGGATGCAAATGCAATCTGCCCCATGCATTTTGTTTGAGAAATCACACTTAATAAGCTATAGCGGACTGAGGCCAGGCAATATGGATGTTTGTTATTCAGGTTTGATCAGTGAAGCTAAACTAAAGTAAATCCCTGAATACATAAACATGTTGTCAAGACTTTACATGTTGTTCATTGTTCTACAATAAAAAAAGAACTAAAGAAACCAAGTACACAACCAAGGTTTTTCTTTTCCAGGAACAATAAAATGGTAACACTACTTGTTCTGTGAAGTAAACAACCATACAAGAAGTTTTCAGTTGCTTTTTTCCTCAAATACTACCAAATGTTTTGGCCTTGATTTGTCTCCATAAAGACTTAAGTATCTTCCTCAAGAGTCCTTGAATCAATCAGTCAATCAATCCAATCAATTCATCAATCTTTAGCAGTTTATCTTTATTTGTATAGCACCAGTTTAAACCAAATGTTATCCAAAGACACCTTGCAAAATAGCAGGTAAAAGATTTTACTCTTTGATACATTGGAGACCAAAGCTGAGCTCAAAGAGAGTAAATATTGGACATAACATTCACCAGGTAGCAAAAAACAACAACACAACTCCTAGTGCATGCCAATAGCAATAACATAACAATGAGTAAGGTCTTTTTACCTGCTCTTTTGTAATGTTAACAGACAAAGAGTAAGGTATTTTACCTGCTTTTTGTGAAGTGTCTCGAGATAACACTTGTTATGAGTTGACGCTATACAAATAAAAATTGATTGATTGATTGATTGAATGTTGCTCTATGATTTCTGGATGTATGAATTATGAAATAAAATAAAAAGTATGCCCTGTAATTGACTGGCTAACAGTCCAGGGTGTACCCCTCCTCTTGCCCAATGGCAAATGGGATGGGCTCTAGCCCCCCACGACCCGAAACATGAAAAGGGGTATAGTTAATGGATGGATGGAATAAAAAGTATATGGCTACCTTATCGGCAAACATTTGCACGTTTCTGAATATTATCATATGTGAATTCAAGATCAGCTTCCACTCTCTTGTCTGATCTCCCCACTAATCCTGATGGAAGTATCTTACTCTTTAGCTGCTTAATGTTTCATTTTTTTTATGCTGATTCGTTTTTTGTGATTGCCTTTAGGTGTTGTACAATAAGCAGAGCTAACATTGGGTTTAGCATAGCTTTACCAGCCACAAAGCCTGACCTTAGTGTTGGAGCTGGAAAAGATGAATCTGAGCGCTGAGGGAGAACTTCAGAGTGACTACTCCTTAATGGCAACTAGTGATAACTGAAAGTGACTTCTTTCTCATAACACGTAGACACGATTAATAATTGTTAATTTTTCATGATCATAAATGCAGCAGTAGGAAATAGTTTTTATGTTTAGAGTTTAAGTATTTTTCTGATAAGTAAAAGTGTCTTATTTTACAGTAATTTTGAGTGTTTTGCATTAATCCTCAAGTCAATCAGATGAATGCCTCTAATGCAGGATAATAACTCGAGATGATATAAAGAGTTAGATTGGGAAAAAAGGGCTCTGAAAACCCATCAGCACCTTTGCACCTTTCTGGACCGACTTAGATTGCATTGTGTGGTCATCAGGGTTCAGGCTGATAAAGCGACCAGCGATCAATAACCATTTCTTATCCCCTCCCTTCATCTTCTCTCTATCAAAGGGCAAAAGCTCCTTTCACAAGTGATTCTGCCGCGGATAACCACCTGTTCAAGCCTACCCTGGTTCAATCTCACCCTCCCCTCAGCGTCTCCCAGTATTACTGCTAACCTCCTCTGACTGTACATCATGTCTGCTCAGCTTCCACTTAACCAGGAGGAGCGTGCACGGTTTATTCTGACTATGAACTCTCTGCCTCTCTTCCTGCATCTGACTCTCTCTAGAAACTGCATGAAGTTCAAAGTCTATACCCAGGGTTCTTGTGCGTGTTGCCGGCCACATTTTTTACAAAGATGTGAAAATCCAAATGCGATCAAGCTTAGCCGACAATATTTACATGGAAGATCACAGCGAGCCGAGGCAGAGCAAACATGCCTTCTTTGTTTGAAGACGAGGGACTGAGCGGTGGAAGAATAAATCATGTTCAGAATAACAAGAGCAAAGTCACATTTCAGCTCATGGCTGTTGACTGCTAATGCCTTCTGTCTGAAAACTTTCACTTAAAATACTACTTAGTCTGACAAAAACAACCAAACTCTCCAAGAGCGGCCGATAAGTCTGATCCAGCCTTCATTAGGTCACAAGAGGAGGTCCCTTTTTCAGCCCCTATTATGTTTTATTTATTAACAAACTGTGTTTTGGACAAATCCTTCAATGACCTTTCCCCTCACCCTCACTAACCTGTTTCAATGAGAGCTTCTTTTTGCATTAATGGGGCCCTCAACACCTGGCCTTTTGCTTTTGGGTGAAAACACAGATGAATAATTGAATCCACTAACCTTCACTACTCAAGCTTGGATTTTCAGCATGATGAGTGAAGCCAAGGTTGAATTATTCTCATGAAATCGCTCAATAAGTATTTAAAAAAAAACCAAAAAAAAAAAACCTTGGAAATAAAAGCACATTTTGCAAAAGTCTAAACTTTGATTCGACTGCATGGCTCCAAATGCAGGCGATAAGAGATGCATTTTGTTTTCTTTTATAAAATGAAAATACCCCAAATGTAGGGGCTTTAAAGGAGCAGTCTGAAAAAAAAACTAAGTCATGAATGTGTATTTTATTAATTGTGAAAAACTAGTAGCCTGTTAACACGTGTTTGTGATTAAAATATCCCATATTAGTGACTTAGATATGAGTCTTCCATTAACTTAAACACATTGTTCCCCTTATTTCTGCCTACTGGATCAATAGTTGGTATCTGGGAAGAGTGTTGTCCCGGAGGAGTAGACACAGAGACTGCTGGTATGTCGGTCTCTATCTGAACTATGAAGCAAAAAAACGCTGCTATCAATCTCATGTAGCCCCCTCCCTTACTCAATACTGTACGATTGGAAAAGCACACAGAACATTTTTACTCATATACCAGGATTATTTACTCAGAAATATCAAAGAGGATATCAGAATCCATTTATCTCTATATCCCATGGCAATATCATACATGGTGATTGTCCTCTCTCGGTGATGAGAAACCGAATAGTAATTGAAAGTGAGAATAAATGTTTTAACAGGTAATTCCCCCAGTGAGATGTGTGTTTTGATAATATTTTCTGCTTTGACTTTTGGGACAGAGATGAATCCTGTTCTCAGTGGAGCCACATTCAGATGGCACATTAATCCATCCCTCTGCAGTGTAGTAGTGCCTGCACACCGATGGCTGCTGAAATGGGAATTTGAGGGGCGGGGGGAGGTGTGTAGCTTGAAGCTGGGGCCCCCTGAGCTAAAAGGAGAGAGGACTCATGCGTTAGATTGCTAATGCCCTCAGTCTGTCAAAAAAATAAAAAAACGCACCTGCTTTCTGTTTGACGTTAATTTGTTTGGACATGGTTTATAATTTAATTCCGTGGTAGAATTAACTTCCAATACAAGAAGCTATTTGCTGTGGAGAAAGCGATTGGTCGGGTATCCCTGTGTGCTGCTGTGGCCATCCCAAGTGAATGGTAAAACTTTAAAGCTCACATATAAAATACAGAATACCTATGGATTTTGTGCACTGCAGTAACCATAATAAAAATCCAATCTAGACTTTTGAGGAGAATCTATCACAATACAACTGAGTACTCCCTTTATACCCCATGCTTTACTGCCTTTGCTGCTTACAGTACTTCAAACTGCTTAGTGTGAGACTTAAATTACTCTGGCTAATTTTTTTTCAAGTTATAGACTTTTTTTTCCCCCACTGTAGACAATAAAGCGCTTCATACTGAAGACAGAAAAGGAGAAAAGCACCTGTGTGACATTAGTGATGGCTGACTTCCATTTCAGTTGCCCAGTAAGCCATGCCAAGGAGCCAGCGTGGACAATGCTGGGGTCCTGGCACTGGCCCTTCTAAATGGATTGCAGTCATTATTAAAGCTATTTGCTACACCTGTGTTTGCTAGGATAAAAATATGTGCCAGGAGAAAGGTCTGTGGAGGACAATAAAAAAAGGCTTGCTGGGAAGGATTAAGGCCAGTAGTTAATGTTAAGGGTATGTAATAATATTCTGTATCTCAAAATATTCATCAGAGTTTATATATCTGTATTTATTTAAATCTGATCCTGTCAGTAATCACAATGCGCTATATTTTTGTATCAAGCTAAAAAAGCACAATTTGCTGTACCTCCTGGTTCATCTTTGAAGAATTGGCCACCCTCGGAGAGTAACGCACCAGCTATCAGAGCACAATGGGTTTTTACTTCCTCCACTAAGACTGTGTTAAGAGGTCGTTGTCTGAACACAAAATGAAAAATGGAAAGTTCATGTCCATTTAAATGAATCCTACACATTACATTTCGTGTCTATTTCATGAACTGATGTTACCTGGGCTGACATTTAAAGGTGCTAACCCTTTATTGTAATTCTTTCTTTATACTAAGTGTTTGGTTTTTAAGTTTTTTTAAATCTTTCGTGAGATTTCTTACGGAATAAATAGTTGTATAAACTGTTCATGTAATTCTAGGGATACATAGAAAAGCAATATTATGAGAATTTATATTTATTTGGGACCATCTTATAAGCGTACCTTTTGTTTTTAATTTGATTTTCCAAGAAGAACTAGAGCCAGTCGTTCAGACACGCATGTCCCCTCAGGATGATTTTTTAATAACTTTTGTGACCCATGAGCTCTTCATTTATTCATTTATAAACATAATCAGGAGAACATTTATAATTTTCCAGTATTCTTGTTTATGATATAAAAATGACATTCCAATCAGCCTTACCTGAACTTTGTCTTTGTGCTAATTAGAAACTATTATCATGCTTACACACTTAATCATGAGGGTGAACATGGTTAATATTATACCTGCTAAATATCATTTTCATCAACAGTGTGTTAGCATTTCTGACATTAGCATTTAGCTTCAGGCACAGCCTCGCAGAGCAGCTAGCTTATCTATAAACTCTTAGTGTGGGTCATTTACATTTAATCAACGCTATAAGCTGCTATTCTAATGAGCTAATTCATTATATTATCTCAAATGTATCTGTGTATACAGCAAAGGAGCTGTTTTCCTGCTTAGCCTGTTTGTTAGACGCTTGCTAACACGAGGATTTCTTACTTCATACTGTGGGAAGTTTGTGGCCCACAGCACAAAGCCAGTAACTGTGATTGAAACAAACAAGGCAGACTCTAATGTAGGGCTCCAGACTTACAAAGGCAAGAAGCAGTGGCGATAACAAGTAAACACAATGCTGCCAGCTCTGTGATCAATTTCTGTCAACTACGTCTGTTCCTTTGTCGACACAACAGTAGGAAAGGAGGCCCGTCTTTATTTGGGGCAGAGTATTTGAGAGTAAAAAATAAAGTCAAATGCTGGCCCGCTGGAGGCTGTCGTGAGGTGAGATGACAGTCCCAGTCATAAATGGGCCAAGTAATTAGGGCTTTAGAAAGAAATGAGAGCTTGAAGACGAGCACAGAACACGCTGTCTCCTCTCCATCCACCTCAGTCAGATAGAGAGCAGACCACCCCAGGACAGGATTCATAGCCCAAATACACACTGCTGAAAAAAGAGGCGATAGTAGATGGAAACCTCTGACACATAATGTATTTCATGTCTTTATCCCACTGAGCACCGAGCCAGCAGGCATTCAAAGAGCTCCCCTTTTATCTGAGCTGTGTCCTCTCTGCAGCTCAGGGGTACAGTGAAGAGCAACAGAATTTTGGTATCGTGATGACTCCTGCTGCAATATCTATGACACAGAAAGAACGAGTTAAAAGAGAGACATTGGTGCAAAACAACATGCCACCATATTCTGAGTCTTAACTCGTCAATTACATCAGCTCGGTCTGCAGCCCGAAGCGTCAAAATAGGACGATATTGGTATCACTCTGTTTCAGTAATTGGCACATGTAGGACTATGCAGTTAGGTTAGCAACACTTAAAATGTAAGAAATAAAAATATAAACACAAATAAAGCAGTATAGTTAGCAATAATATTTATTTATTCAAAGTCCCTGAAACAGAACTTCGAGAGTTCCTAACTGCCATGTCATGACGTATTTCCAACCAATCACCAGTTGGACAGCGAGACATAACGTTGGGATGAATTCAGTGGATCATTAGCTTTGACAAAGGTTTTCAATAGGCCAAAAACTTAGTTAACGCCCCCGGAGTGCCGGATGACTCTCCAGATATTTTAAACGTTTTACAGGAAGAGAAAAAACAATGAGTATGATGCAAAAATACTCAGATAATGCTTAATCTAAACACATTTAGTAGAACAAACACCTAGCTGTGGGAGTGCCACCCACCTGGGGGAGGGGTCACTGCCTTTTGTGATGTCATGAAGGGAAAATCTCCAAACGGCCTGTTTGAGCATACATTTTCTGGTAAGTGGAGCAGGCAAAAGATGCAGAGAATGGACTTTTCTCGTGATTGGGGGGTTTGTAGGCAGACTAGAGACACATGTTAGGAAGACACTGTAAAGAGTATTTGTCATAATTTGTGACCTTTATACTTCTTAAAGAGATGTCAGCTTTTCTTTAAGAAGGGAATCAAAACCCAGTCTCCTGGCTTAGTCCAACGTGATTGTTTCACCCATCCATCCCCCCGATTGCTTCCCAAAGTTAACTTTCCCGCTTCTCATACTTTGACACCATCTTCAACTTTACATCAGGACAATGAACTACAGGACTGCATATAATGAAGCCATGGACCAAACATTAAGCTTTATATTTTGATGGGTTGGGCCAGTGACCAAGCTGCTGTTTTGATGACTTGGCAATGCAAATGGGCTGGACATGGATTGTGGACAATGGTTGGCTGAGAGTGTACATTACTTTAGCGTTAAAGCAGAATTACCAGAACTTGTAATGTCGCCAAGAAAAGAAATATTGTTTAGGTTCATAATTGTTGTTTGCATATTTGGATGTGGACATCAGCTTCCATTGTCTTTATAGTAATCTGAGTCAAGGTCCTAGTGCCCACTGCAGACTGTACATCCTTTTCTCCATTTATCTCGGTGTGCTCACATGCCGGTGAGAGACTGCACTGTGAACTCAGGCATTTCACACACCTGCACCAAGGGCTCATCCTCTTCAACCATGCCTGAAATATCTCCAAAGAAACACTTGAGCAGACACAAGTTTAAAAAAAAAACACTCCAAAAACACATATTTGACAAGTGACACCAATTGTCAAACATGGAATACATCCTTATTTCTCTTGCATATAGTCTGATTAATACCATGAGGTTTGTAGTCTTGCATCAAGAATATTCAACACCTGCATCAGTAACTCTGAGAGAAATCCATCCTCTGCTTCTCTTGTCATGCAACATATCTATTGCATTCAGTATTTGTCCATATCTTTCCACAAATGTGTGTGAATTCTCAGAATTGCATGTTTTTAGAAGCAAAACTTTATTTAGTACATAAAAGCAAACAAGGTTTGTTCTTGTTGAACTGATTAAGATGAGCAGGCACCCATTTCACAGAGGCTACAGTCCTCATTGCACTGGTCGCAGGTTCTACTCCAGATCCTGACACTGTTTGGTGCATGTATTCTTCATTTTCTCTCCCTACATTTCCTTTCACTCAGCAGCTTTCCTAAATGCCCCCCCAAAAATGAAATAATAAAAAGTAATCAAGAAGACCAACAAAAAAAATTGAAGGTTGTCATATGATTAGAGATCTCCATGTACATTTTTTACTGGAACTTAATTTCAATATTAAAATATATTTCCAGTATTGTTGACTGTGCTTCTTTTAGATCTGAGGGCTCTTTGAATTGCAGATAGAGAAGTAGCACTGTTACGGCTCTCCTGGTGTCTCAGAGAACATATCTCAAGTAGACAACATGTCATTAGAAGGAGCCTTGTCCACGCACTGTTGCCATGTAGGATTGTAGCCACTTGCTCTGAAGCATTTTGCAGTATGTTTTGCAAAACAATATTGTGGCAAAAGCATTTCTTTTCTTTTCCCTGAATAATTTTGGTTCTTTCTCCCATTTTTTGGGAGTTGAAATGACCTTCCCTTTTCCCTCCCATTGCAATATTTGTTTACAACCTTGTATAAACTGAAAGTTTGTCAAAACACATTGAACAGACTTGTATCCTGCTTTTTAAGAAATATGTCTCCTTATATTTGATTAGATTCAATTCAAATTCAAATAACTTCATTTATCCGTTATATAGGATTCAGTCTGAAATGTGTCTTGCATAACAGTGGCTCCATTTGAGACATACAAATTAAAGACAAGATACAAAGAAACAAACATTTGACTCAACATTTCCATCACCCAACACATATTCAGAGGCCTGAAATGTGATATGGGCTTCAGCTCCATATTCAGTTTTAGGATGGACTGGATAAGCGTGTTTTCACTCTGATCTGATTAAAACTTGAGGCCCTGTGTCTCAGGTTTAAAGGTAATAGTGAGACTTCACTGTTCAGTGCAGGGTTAGGGTCAGAGACAATTTTGTTAGTCTGCCTTACATGTTTTTACTAAAGGAGGATTCATAGAGTCTCTAGAGTGGTTGACCTACAATCTTTTACAGGATTATTTTTTTTTATTTTTTTATTTTACCAGGTTGGTCACATTGAGATTAAAAACATATTTTTCAAAGGAGACCTGGCCGAGACAGGCAGCAGCAAAAAAACAAACAAGTTACAGACGGAAATACAAAGAAAGACAAAGTACAATTTACAAAACACTACATTTTGGATTAGTGATTGGTGGAGCAGTTTTGACTTATAAGTAGTGGGCAGACACATGTACCATAGTATAAAACAGTACTGTAGGACACTTATAGATCACAGAAATAAAAAAACAAAAATGTGTCTACTCACCTCAAAAGATCTCAGTCACTTGATGAAATTAAATTTTAGTTGTATACATTTTATCTTTGACAATATATTCTGTACATTGGTCCATAGTGTGATAGTATCATCATCCTGGGTAAAACATTGTGAAAATATCCTGTCTTGAGTTAGCCTTTCATTTCTTTGGTGGTCTAAACTTCCATATGTATCCTACCACACAGTTTTCTGTACAACCAGAGACAACTAAAAGTTTTGCCAAGTTTGCCCAAACCATCACACCTTGGACATGTTTTTAACAAGGAGAGCTGACCCCCACTGTGAGCCGAGCCTGAACAAAAGTGAGCCCAACTACATCTAATTGGTAGTTCTCAACTGACTGCACCAGCTTTGGTTTTTTTTATTCCTCAGAGATGTTACATTTCACTTACTTAGAGTCCCCCTACGTATCCCAAAGTTGAACCTGTCAGACTCCCCTCACTTACCACAGTTTAGCCAGCAGCTATTGAGACTCTCTGTGTTCCCATGTACTGTAACTGTACTGCAGCTTGCATGGGATAGAGATATTTCATTCTTCTGTGAGTATGCATGTTATAAAAGCAGATATTGAAGTACTGTTATTTAGAGCTGTGTCACTATTAGGATTAAGAACATCTGTGCAGTGCTCTTTTTCAGTACATGTGTGCCTAAATTGAAGAGCTGTTTTTCCACTGAAATAGCAGCGTGATATTTCTGGCTGGTTAAGCCGAACATGTGGCATTCTTCCTGGAAAGCTGACCTGTGTCGGTCTGTCGACAAGTTAATGTTCAAGTCACCCAATGCCCATCTGCAACTGCTCCTCTTTTCTCTCCATCTGTTCTCTGGTAATGCTGTGCGCACACACACACACACACACACACACACACACACACACACACACACACACACACACACACACACACACACACACACACACACACACACACACACACACACACTCATGTCTTTAATGTATTGCTGAAAGGTAGCAGAGCTGAAAAGCATAAAATTCTCCATTCATCATTTCATCAAGTACCTGTGAAAATTAGAGCTCAGTATGCTGGAGGCAGTTTTGGCTGATGGGGCATCGTCTTCAAAGAACATGAAGGAATAGATGCTCGGATCATATCTCAGCTAAAAGTCCTGTTAGAATCAGTGAAAAGTAAAATCTCGCACTCTCCCACCTTCCAGCTGCTACACCACCAACTCAATGCATGTGACAGTGGATAGCACGAGTTATCATCACACTAACTATAGCAGCTTTATCCGATTTCATGAACAGATCTCACAATCCTGGTCATTTATTTAATCTGCCATCTGGTCTTAGAAAAACTTGAATGATATATACGGTAGCTTCTCTCTGCAGCCTCACCTGTATGCGCCAACAAAAGATGACTAAAAGGTCATGGAGATTTATTCACTCATCCAGGATTGATGCTTGACCTCACTGTGTGTCATTGCTTTCTTGGTTTTATATGATTAACAAGTTGCAGATGTAGGCGCTTATCCTGCATATCAAGCGAAGCTGCTGCAGCTGACTCCTCACTTTTCTTCTCCCTTCTTGCACATGGAGTGAATGTAAATGGATTTGAACTTTAGCTGCCTCTCCACATCATATTCTGACACACAGGACCTACAGCTGCATGTCACAGACAAAATAATTGACTTTGAACGGATCTGAGATTGATGCCTCAATGGCTTTAAAGGCAATCTCAAAAGATATGAGTCAATGTGGATGGTGCGTTGAACCACCACTATACCTACTATATAACAGATTTACCTTAATGTAATGGATGTACTAATATGTATTTTTTAATATAAAAATAAACCATGCTCTGGTTAGGTTTATGATGCCATGGAGGCACAAGCCATAGGTTTTTTGGAAAATTTCTTAGAAGTCTTGATTTTGGCGTCGTGGACCTCGCCATCTTGTGTTTTTTTTTGCAGCAAGATACTAACACATTGGAGGACAGATTAGATATCCATTACTACGCCTTTATCCTGACTGACATGACCAGTGCTAGTAACCACACCTCAAAGCATACACCTCATTGTCACTTAATTTTAACCTAAAATAAACATGAAGACTTGAAACTAATGCACAAGAACATAAACTCAATTACATTTGGAGGTAATGTTTACTGACTTTATCATCCATCACATTTCCAGTCACAGCAGGCTTCTCTTTAGTTTAAAGCTTTGATAAGCTCACTGTTAATGACAACTGATGTTTAAATTCAATAGAGCTTTCCTTTAACACTTTGGTAGTAATTTCTGTCTGAAGTTATTTGAGACCAGAAACAAAGCTAAGAGGAGAGTGAAAATTGGATTTCATATAGGTGGCTAGAAATACCACTTCAGTTAAAAGCTGTGTAAGAAAGAGTTCCCGGCTTACTCAACATCCTCAAAGTGGCCAAAAATGTCAAATACAGGTTTGTGTTCAGGTGTGGATGAATGGTTAAATTGGTGCATTATTGTTTGCTGAGTTAGATCTGTAAAGATTTAAGGACATATCAGACGTTACCCCTCTATGTCCAACATACAGACAATTGGGGAGATATTGGTTTCATATCTTTGAGTTTTTGACTGCGTCTTATTCGTATATCTGTAGCATCATATGTTTCCTCTACTCTCCAAAGTATCACAAATATTACCCATATCTATGTTCTCTGATCCATGTTTTAGTGAGTACTCAGAATGAAAGAAACAGATCTAAAGAATCCAGACATTATAACCAGAACTTCAGCATGTTCAGCTCAGTTTTAGAGACCATCATGGTTTATTGAGATGAATGGAGCTGGAGTGCATGTAGGGTTTAGTTTTATTACAAAGTAATACAAATAAAACACTAAGTGACTAAGCAGAAAAACAACATTTGGTTGTTATAGTGTTTTGTGGTTGTTGTAAATTCAGTGTTGTTTAATGTGGTGAGCCAACAGCAGTGTTCTTATTGCCGTTGTTTACTCCTGTGCACCTCATTGGTGTGATATTGGCTATACACACCACTTTACTTCAGCGGTATGCAGTTGTCCAAGTCAATACTCCCAGCCATTCGTCATGTTAACCTCCATACGAAGACCTTGAAACTAATTACCCTAAAATATAATGAAGCCTAATTGTTATTAAACAACTGAACAGACAGCACTTCTTATCTATTGATGCATTTAAATCAATTCAGACATGAAACACCCTCACTGTTGGCACTGCCGCTGAACACACAGCATATGCAACCTGCAGATGATGAGGTGACTAAAGGTCTGTGTGTGGGATTATGAGTTCGTGGTTAGAATTAGGACTGATTGGCGTTCTTCATTCCCTCTGGACGTGACCTCTCTCCCTCCCTGCCCACAGCAGACAGGCCTGTTAAGATGCAGGAAGAGAAGAAGAGCAGCTTGAACGTCGGCTCAGCCCATTTTCCAAAAGACAGCCTCAGCAATGATTGACAGGGGGAGAGGCTACATTTACCCTTATAGAAATACATGAGATTGTGAAAAAAGACGCACATAAGAAATACTGGAGTGCAAAAAGGCTTGGCACTGAATAGCCAAACAGGGTGCATTAGAATTGGGGAGCATAATGCATGAAGTGATGGACTGATTCAAGAGGATGATGGAATACATAAATGCATCAATACAGAAATTCAATTTTGAAGCCAAATAGAATCTTTTGTCCTGTGAACATTTTAGAAAAAAGAAACGTCCTCTTTAATCATCAGTGGCAGAATACTGACAGATAAGAAGCAGGACTGGAGTTAGTCGAACTGCATTAATGCTTAGGCCAAGCTTCTACAGTGTTTGCGTTTTATAAATCATTATAAGTCAACAGTTAAATTACAGCTTTGAAATGAACTTTTTGGATCACCAACCACTTATCACATATATCTGTGAGCTCTAATTTGACTAATACCGCTATGGCATATGGATAAGTGCACCTGTTTAATACATTTTGTAATGCATTATAAAGTATAAAGACGCCACTCTACAGCCCAGCACATATATTTTAGAAGCTCACCCGTTCTCACCTTTTCCATAGCTGTTTTAAATGCACAGGGTGAGTAATGCAACTGATGAGACAACCATTATTGGCCACACCAACATTTGCACTCTCCTTTAAATTGTGTCCATTAAAAACGCCAGTAAATAGATGTGCAGCTGCCTTCACAGTGCGATTGTCTTTCAAATGGGATTCTACAGTTGACACAATAAGTAGGTCTAAAGCAGTTAAAGTACTTGTTTAAAGTTGCACACACTCTTTTGGTACTTCAGGAAGATGAGGTTGATAATTGGCTTTCAAGTGACAAATTCATCTACTGTTCCCTAGAAGTCGTACACAGACGCTTTGTCGCGGCCTTTGGCGTGCACGTTAACTTCTTATCTCTCCTGGGTGGGTGAGTTGAGAGATGCACAACATCTAAGCTGTATCCACCGAAACGTGTCCGTGAGAAGGCGATTATTCAAGTGGGCAGCGTCCCCAGAGCTTAGCGTGATGTTTTCCTACATTTAGTGATAAATCAGGTATTGATCCAGCAGTGGGATGTAGAAGTTCACTGCTCTGAATAAATTCACTGCAAAATCAAAGGTTGATACTGTATACAAGTCCAAAGCTTTATTTCTTATCAGACATGGTAGAGAGACAGTCAGAATAGATTCATTTCAGTGTTTCATACAAGGAATCCTTACAAATTACTTATAAGAATTGAAAGATAATTTGTCGAGATGTTACGTTTCTTATAAAAGGTTTTGAATACAAGTAGGAGATTTGGTAACATTCTTCAGTGCTTCGAATTGGAAACAAATACTGTGAAGAGGCTCCTTGTCTCTCAGACACGATGCTGATGCTGGTGTCATTAGTTAAGCGCAGCTTTAGGACCCGGGGAGGCTGACGCGGCTGTTCGCTGCAGGAGAAGCATGGACAGATCTGTATGCGCTGGCTCTCCACGGCTGCGCGATCTTCACCGTACATAACCGCACAGGATATTCTTTTTCTACCCTGAAGGATACGCTTTATCAAAGGACACTGCTTTGGTTCCTGTTTCCAATGTCTTATTTCTAATTGAAAAAAAATAACAAATAAAAGAAAAAGGGGGATAACCGGCGTCCTCTCAACTCGCTCCAGCACTAGTTGTAAGCTGTACAATTCCTTGGCTTCCCTCCCTACAGCGCGCGCAGCGAATAAAAGTTTTACGGACTCGCCGGTATGGATCACTTCTGCTTTTAAGGGACAAACACGTGCAGCAGCAGCAGCAGCATTTTGGAGAAGGTGAGTTGGATTTCACTTCACCGGCTTTGTGTGTCAAGAATGGTGCATGTGCTACAGCAGCAGTTTGGTTGAAAATGAAGCGCGTTGCTCTTTCTGCCGATGTGGAGGAAAGCTTTGCAGGGCTGTCTGCATCATTCATACAGGCTCGGCTGCAGTTCTTCATACTATAGATACAGATTTAGCCGCTACGGTTATGCGTAAAGGACGGTGCCTTTGCGCAAATTCAGAGCAGACAGACTTCTGTCCTCATAGGGCAGCGCATTCTTTTGACAGCAAATCTTACATCTGATCTGATATAAAGTGTCTGAATGGCATGACAGCGTGCAAACCACGCGCCTTTTCCACATACTGTGTCGTGTTGTGTTGTGATTTGACAGGTGTGTGTGTGTTACCTGTCACAGCAGCCTGTTGACAGACTGACTGACAGCTGCTGTGGAGGAGCTGTCCGCCTGTCTGTGGTGCTGAAAGTTTCCGAAGTGGACAAACTGGAGAGAGACACATGCGGATATTCACTGTCTTAGTATGTAAATGAAAATATGATTTAAGTATTCTATAGATATCCATGGAATGAATGATCATGGTTTGTGGGGGTGGGGGTGTTGAGTTACTCAGCTAGCAATATCTTGCCGCACTGAAAGCAGGATCTCAGCAGGGATTGCACTGGACAGTGAGGGACGATGAATCAATACAGTTTAAATGCACACAGAAGGAATTCAAAAAGCCAGAGTCTCCTCTGTGAATGTCCAGCAATACGCTGAATCCCTCTTTGACTTACAGTCTAAAGAAACATTTCAGCTCTCAGTTGTTGTAAATTGATGTTCTATTCTGGTTTATGTCACAGCATGATAGGAAAACCAGTTTCCACTTTGCTGTATTGTTGCAGCTTTTGTGTATTTTTTTCACACTCAGCAAAGCGTTGTCATATATGCTGCATGTATGACTGTTAACGTTTACTGTGCCTCCTGTTGTGTCTTTTAATATGTTGTCAGATGAAGAGGGTGCTGTGTATTTGTCGCTGTCACCCGCTGTGACGATCCTCCTCTCAGTGATTGCTGCTGTCACTAATCCAACGCTCTGCGCTTCTTTTGAGATTTACAAGAAGACAGTGTGGATTTCTGTGAGCAGGTGGAGGTTCCTCCATGCTGCTGTCATTGCATTACCTCATGTTTTTGTCCTTTCTTCTCAGTCACTCCTTGTTTGTGAGTCTCACCAAACTTGGCAGCGGTTGCCTCCCTGGTACTTTCCAGATTGATTCAGAACTGAGGAGCTTTTTTTCTTTTAATCTTTTTGCTCTCTTCTTCCGATGTGATGGAAGAGATAGTGTCAGGTGGATTTTCCAATCAATGATTTTCCTTCGCCCCCCACCCCACCCAGCCAACCCTTCTACCCTGGTTTTGCTTTTTAAATTATTTTATTGGGTTTTCACTTTTCCTTTTTTTTTTTGTCAAACCATTAATTGTATTGTAAGATTTACAAATGCATGGTCTTCCATGTTGTCAAGTGGTTTTTATTAAAGGATACATCTCTCTTTCTGGTTTATTACCATAATTCCATCCACCTATCAATCATTCTTTTGTGTTTTTTTTCCCTTTTATTACATTGAAAACACGATACATCTTTAAACAATACTTGATTAAGTCAGTTTTATCTTTCCTTTTCACTGTACATCTGTGCCACACGCCAGTATATTTTCTTTTCTTTGTCATGGCAACATCCTGAATATGACATATCGCACTGGATCAAGATGGCAATAAGTCCAATAACTGCGATCAGATACAACACAGCCATGAATGAGAAATTAGAGGCACATTAATGGAGAACAAAAGCCCAAAATGAAAATCACTTTATGTGCAGATTACTCTTGCTTTTGTTTGTGGAATGGGTGACTTTACCCAATGTGAACTGCTGGTCACACGTCTGTGGCTGCCTGGGTAAATCTCTCTAATCCAGACAGGCGGACCAGATCTGCCTTCATGGCAAATTTGGAGCTTATGAGGCAGACTTGGAATTCAGTGTGTGGCATCCAAAAGCAGAACATTAATAGATTTCATCTAACAGGATTAGTGATATTTGGAAGTGAGACAGGCTGCAGAAACTGAATAAGACATTAATACCCAGTGAGGAAAAAAAAACCAACAACACTAACTAATGTGTGAATAAAGATTTGTTTTGAAAGGCACACAGACTTTTCTTTCATAAATCTTCCAGAAGTGTGCTGTTGAATAATGACTGCGTTTGAACAAGACTCATTATGATGAGACAAGATTTAACTTTATTAATGTGAGGGAGATTTTTCAGAAGTTACAGCAGTAAGAATTAAATGTAAAGATGCATGAAACCTGGCTCAAAAATCTGAAATAGTACAGGAAACATTCCTGCAATAACAGCTGAAAAAAACACACACAATAATAACCCTGTGATAGGTGAAAATGATAGAGGAAGTTCCCATCACTCTCCTCCACCCTCAAGATGTTCAAACGCCCCGAGGCTGCTGACGATTGATTCCTGTTTTATTGTTTTTATTTTTCATTGCGACACCATTCCGTATGAAATCACTCCCCTGCAAGGATGCCTGATTGAAAATCTCCAGTTCCCCAGTCATATGTGGCTCATCCCCCCCCCTGCAGAGCCCCGAGGCTGAGGGTCCGACATCAGGGTGCTTCTGTTTCCCCCTCCGACACCCGACCTCACATGCAAAAGGTCGAGAGTTGCTAGCTGTCGGCAGGTCTCATCATTCCCACATGACACGGCCATTATGGTGCCCTCTGGATGGCATGTCAGTCACCCATGGTGGCAAGTCAATTAGTCATGTCTGGGGGGAGTTAGCGTGTGTTTGCTAGTCGGATTTTTGACACTGGTGTGCAGGTGGGGTCACAATGGAAGCCGATTACAATTTCTAATTACCTTTTCTATACATTCTGTTTGAATGGAGCGGATTAAGAATTTTATTCAGCTTTAAATCTGTTTTTAGAATCAACAATACATTAGATTAAGTGACATCATGAGGCAGTGGGGTCTCCCTGGGTGGGGTTCTTGGATTTTATTACAATGAAAGATTTGTCTGAGTAGTGACTGTGGGATCCTCTTTTATGACTTAAACTTGTTTGTAACACATCTTTTCACCTTGCTGTGGATAAAAGGTTAATTCTTACATCTTTCTGTGGTTATATTTTGCTTTTGTGTGATTTCTCCTTCAAAATGATTGTTTTTATTTTTTAATGGTCACTGAATTTGCATACCAGAGTCTCCCCACATTGAAAGTGTTCCATGTGTTTTCTATGCTAGGAACAAATTTAGCATGTCTTTCAAAACCAATAAAAAAATATCAAAATAAACCTCCTTCAAATAATTCAGTTCAGTTGAATAAAAACATAGATATTTTTGATATGTATTTTTGGGCTTTTTTGGGACTTTATTGGAGAGATAGGACAGCAAAGAGAGATGGAAATCATGGAGAGAGAGAGTGGGGAATGACATGCAGGGAAGAAGCCACAGGTCGGATCCGAACCTGGACCACAGGTTCCGTACATTGCGCGTGCACACTAACCACTATGCTACCGGCACCCCAAGTTGAATATTTTTGCCGTTATTATTTAGGATTTGTTCCCACTTTGTATCAGTGCCTTTCTTTTGAGTTATCATGTTACATAAGTCTCTAATACACCCAGAGCATCTGTAGGATAACATACTTTTGAGTTAAGAATAACTGACGTCATCATCAGCAACAAAAACTTGCAGGAGAGTAGAGAGAAGGAAATAGGAAGGAGGAGATGGTAATCAAAGGCGTGGATTAAGGTATCTTTTCTTGCCTCTCAAGAAGAGTCAGCATCGTGTAAATCCAAAAAATAATCTGCATGGAGATAAATGCTGTTAGGTACCTGAAAGATTGTTCTGGAGAAAGACATCACAACATACCCAGATATACACATTTACATTTTAGTTCATATATCTTTGTACACTGACTACATTCTCCCAGTTCTGATTTCAGACATACTTTCCTGTTTGTATTTACAGTATGTGATCATACCATTACAGACACATTTTCTTTTCATTCCCCAAATCTGTAATACATTTCGAATACACAGCTCCATAAAGTGTGAAATAGAAGAGATAGAAAATGTGTCTGAGGCCGTATACTCTATCATTTGTCTCAGGATAACTGAGCATTTACTGCCTCACAACTCACGGCAACACAACCCCATAGAAAGTATCATCTCCATCAGCCGTAGTCGGCACTAAGATGCTCAGTTGCATGCTTCACTGTAACAAATATTTCCAGAAAATAGGAGGCAATCCTGAGCTGCATGCCACTTAGCATTAAAGCAAAATGTATTTGGAGTAAGCCTGTGTGATAGACTGCTGCCCTATTCACAGTCTTGTGTTGTACACCTGCTGTAAGCTGCTTCATGCCTCTGCATGGGACGATAAGCTGAGGCTGTGAGCCGCCTCAGCATGAACAAGGCTTACTTACATTGAAAAGCTTACAGACAAATGTGAACGCATTTGGCAGATGCAGAAAGTCGTGTTGACTGTAAACCACAAGATGCTGGGCAGAACATATAGGATGCTCCTTAATGTTAGTGAATGGTAAAAGCCGAGTTGAAATCAGTTTTCCTTTATGCTAAATGAGCAGCTAGATCCTTGCTGAAAAGGAAGTTGTGTTTATCAATAGCCCCGTCTTAACTCGTCATAGTCTGGTCATTGTCCACCCATGAAAAAGAAAAGAGATCACGCTACATGTATGACTGTTCCTCTATAATGGGAGACAAACATCACACTTGGTATGATGAAGCTGCTGACTCAGCAGGTGTTTGAAAAAGTACAAAAAGTAGAATTGAATCAATGCCGACACTAGCAAGATAAGCTAGCTAGCGCCTAAGCATTGCTTTTCTGAGAGTTGAAGGTTGCCGAGCCAGTATACTGTTTATAGTATAGTTTATATCAAACTCAAAGCAATAGCATACTAAGCTAGGACATATGTGCAATATTAGCAGTGTTGTTGTAGACAATGTTTTCTCAAGTTCAATAGAAATATCAGTTCAACCTCAATGTGGAAAAAGTTACAATTACCCTTATAACTTTCTGTTATGTTCACACCTTAAAGAAGCATGATGTAGGAAGTAATACAATCAGTGCAGTGTCATGATTTCACTTTATGGACCACTTCTGTCCCATTCAATGGAAGTCCAATTTCTTTTTCTGGATCCTCTTCCTCACTTTCTGGACGTCCCCTATGTCTGTAGGTAGACACCCACCCTGCCCAGCGTTTGGTAGGATATCTGCAGTCTATTATTTTGTGGTTCTTCTTGCTGTAAGATGCTGCATTATTTAGCAGGGCTTGAAGTTATAAAACAGCTCGGCTCTCAGTGGGAGGCGCCGAGCTGTACTCTGGCTGTTTTTTTTTTTTTTTATTCTTTAGGTTTTTAAATCGGTTTTTGATTTTGGACTGTCTGGTACTTGGCGAAGTTTGAGATGTGGGAATGAGATAGTGAAGGGCTTCTGAGAACCACGTTTATTTGATAAAAGTCATGTCCTCCCCTTTCTTCTTCATCCTCCAGCTCTAACGTCTTCCTCTCTGATTCGCTGATGTCACTCATCATTACCTTATAATGCAATGTCAAGCTGACTACTCTGTGTTTTTTTTTTTTTTTTTTAAATGCATGAGTGTCTCTCAATCATCAATCCAGACATGTGGGTGTGCCTTTTATGGTGCAACACAATGACCACACTAGCTGAGAAATCCATCAAAGACAAAGAAGAAAAAAAAAACACACAAGGTCACTTCTGCAGAGTGCATGTTAGCTTGGATTCAGGCAACGGGCTGTTGTTTGCATGCTCCTGTTTGTCTCATGCAGTATCTTTAAACATTGTGGCAAACTTTGTGCCTGCTCAGCAGTGGCTCAGTGTTTGATGTCAATACACAATTCCAAACGGGATGAGGAAGAGTACACAGATGGCTGGTTCGTGTTGACTGTCTGTGTCTCTGATGTCGCGTTGAAACGAGATCAAATGTACTCTAGTATGTGTGTTGGTACATTCATTCGTATGATATCTTTGCAAAAGTCCACTTACACACATTGATGAGAATATGTCGGCGGTGATCGTGCAATAATCATCTACTTCCATATGTTTGTCTGCGTACACACTGCACCACAACAGAGGCCGGGTCATCATCAGTACGGAGCTGAAGACGTTGTCCGCAGAGACAAAGGCGACGGACGCCTCATTGGCCGAAGCCGAGAACAAAGCATGAACAGTGCAGCGTTGCATTAAGTCAGGTAGATGAACAGATACATGAATTAATCTGTGGTATAGTGAAATGCTCTCTCGGCTCGTCCACTCCAAATCAATGGCCATTATGTTTCCTGGGCTGCTGTGTGGAGAGTGTGCACGCACATGCCCCGTGCAATAGTAGCTTTGCTTAATGATGGGCCGGCGCGGCTCTGTGAACATCGTTTGTCCCCTTTAATTACCTGGAGGTAGAGATTGTTATTCATGGTATGGGACGGGGGAATAGCCCTCTCTACGCCTCCCCCTTCCCTGAGGCCTCTGCTCTTAGCATTGATGTGGAGGATGTGCACGAAGCAGATGCTACCCCATGATTTCTGAGTGTTTGTACTAATGATGAGCTCCACTAGGCTATCTTTCAACCCTTTTAATGGTGGTTCAGCCTGATTTAAAGTCTGATTTTATGGATGGAGCAGTGGTTTCCACTCCTGCTCATCACCAGGGGCCAACCTTGGGCTCTTTTTATGCAGCATGACTGCAATTCTTTACACTGCGATCCTTAATGGAGTTGAGGGCTTGTCTGGTACTGTTTGCTTAAGAAACACATCAGTATTTTTCTCCTCTTCATTGCAAATTGTGTTTACTGACTAAACTTGATCATCTTCCAAACCACAACACAGCTCTTCAGATTGATCCGCTTTCACAGCAGCTACTGATCTCCATTCATTTCACTGCTGCATAGAATGCAACTTTAATGTCCTATAAAAAAGTATCCAATCACTTGCCGATCATGTTTGACTGTGTGAAATTCCCTAGTATTAACTTAAAAGCAGCGCTTTGCAAACTGTCTTTGTTGATGCATTCAAAGAGGCCAAGACATTTCAGATTTGACAGTGAAATGCACAGAGGATAATAAAAGAAAACAGTCCCAGGAGACAAACAATAAGAAAATAACCTTTTTTGTTAAAGGTGATTCATTGATATGCTGTTATTTCCTGGTTTAATGAGCTAAAAGTTACTTCTTTGACTTTAAGTTACCCAGTAAGTCCTTGGTCACAGCTACATAACCACACAAAGGTCAGGTCATTTTGACAAAGAAAGAAAGCATGTTGCATCATCCTTCTTTGGACAGCTCAACGTGTTTGTTTATTTTACTCGTGCAAAGAGTTCTTAGACCTTGATCGCCTTTACCTCGGACAAATCAATAATGTCACCCAGACGCTCTCGGACAAAACAAATACCCAGGGTTCTTAGCATGGATATTGATATCATTGAAGAGCGTTTTTTTTTTCCTCCTGTGTCCAGTGCGTGGGTGTCTATCCTCCCAGTGTTTAAGTGTAGGACGGGATGTGTCCCGCAGGCTGCCTCTAATTCCCAGTGGTGTCCATCAGGCCCCTGTCCCTGCGAGTTCTGACAGAAGGAGCTATTATTTTCTCATCGCCCCGGTGGCCCTCGCCCCCCCCCAAGGAGAGGCCTCCCCACGTGACTGACAGCTCCGTAAACACAGCCGCCAGCCTCAGGGTGACTGAGTGAGAGCTCACCGTGGTGACGACGCCCTTGTCCCGCCTTCTCCTCCTCCCCCCTCCCCTCCCATTCTCCTCCTCCCCATACATCTCATCTCTGTGTGTTTCTCTGCCTTGACCTGGTCCAACCCTCCACCTCCTGCCTTCACCCTACGCACAAGACCAGAGGTCACAGGTGTTGAAGTGAGGGTTATTTCTGACCTTGGTACACCCTTGAAAGCAGCCGCTCAAGAAGCAACAACCCCCCACGCCTTAATGCCTCTGTCTTCCATTATATTCAGCCAAACCGCTGTGATATTTGCAATATTTCTAGATGCACTCTATTAGTTTCTTTAATGCAGTATCATAACAACATTGCAGCAATTGTAGGCTGGCCTGCTTTCTGTGTGTGTGTGTGTGTGTGTGTGTGTGTCAGTAGGTCTCACTCCTGTGTAACTAAGACAGATGACTGTGTCAGGGTAGTTTCCCCACAAGGCTGTAAGAGGACTTCTCCTCCCATGCTGCTCGGCTCCCTCCACTTTGCAGACCGCGTTGGGCCAGGCCGCTTATTGTAATGACCTAATGTGGATTCAGGATCAGCAGCCGAGGACATCCATCTATATCAGGGTGCAGGAGACAGGAAAACCCCTACAAGTCTATCGGCTGGTTTGTGTGTGTCTGTGTTTGTATGTTGCTACCTGTGCCGCTTCATGTCTGTATGTGTGAGTGGGTGTAAAGGAACACTATATGGATCTTTCTTTTGTTCCCCTTTTTCGCTTCTACCAGGTTTATTTATGTACTCAGTCTTGCACGTTTGATTTATTTATTTATTTTTCATATTGAACTATTTGAAGCGTGAAGTTCCATTTTGCTGTCTTTTTGCGGTTGATAAAAATATGTGATTTGTGTATTGAAGCCGTGGAATTGCACTCACTGCTCCAAAACACACAAGTTGCATTTAGCTACCCTGTCTATCTCCAGTATTCATATTCCTCAACTACTGACATTAAAGTATCAGACAGATGTTACATTCCTTTGGTAGATTGTTTAACCTTACAAAGAAACACAACAGACCAGCAACGTTTAAATCATCGCAGCTCAATTCTTTAAGGACTCGAAAAGAAAATGTGTATCCAAGGACAAAAGTTAAAATACTAACATAAGAAAATGAGCCTCATTGAAATGCAAAGAACACCAGCAGCCTGTAGCAGCACAGCCCAATTAAACAATGGATTTTAACACAAGTCCCATCTCTGACAAGTCTACAAGTAGCCAATCATAGTCAAGGATTTCGGGGTGACCACTGGGGTGACCTATCAGATTTCTAGGGTGGCCCTGGCTTTGCTCCTGAATTCTTCATACTGTTAGTATTTTTCACGAAGCCATACTTATGTGTGTGTTCTAAAAGATCCTATATTGTACTGTTTAACAGCAGTTCTATAAATAAATCTCTCTGTTTTCTTACTCTTTCTGCCAGTTGCTCTATTTTTTTTTTGACTGCCATGAGCCTCAACATCTCAAATCTGTGCTTTGAAGTTCTAAGTGATGATGTTTTTTGCCTTTGGTGACCTCCAAGTAGAGACACATACTCAGTAAATCTTTAATAAAAAGGGAACTAACTCCAGCATTAGAGTCCACAGATATAAAATGAATCTGTAAAGACTATCACAACACCTGCAATTCTCATATAGAAGTCTCATTGTATATTTCAGCTAACCTGACGTGCATATTAAGAGAAAGCTTTTACAAATAAGCTTTAACAAATAAGCAATAAGTTGGTAGTATCACACTGTAGTACAATCGTTAATTTCCCTCTTTTTTCCAAAATTCATCTCGGAAAGTGTCAGACTTTTAGAATGCATATCAGCCTGAGAAACCATCTTGAACCACACCATGGTTATTTGGCCAAGTGCCAATGTTCCTCTGTTTGATTGTTCATGAGCAGGAGTCACACAGAGGTGCGATGTGACACTTTGGTGACATCTTCTTCTGACAGCCAGCTAAGAATAACGCACAGATCCAGGAACAATGGAAAATGAGTTGACAGTGGTACAAGAAGGGATGTGACACAGGTCGTGCACTGGTGACTAGGAAACATTTATCTGAAAGTTGAATTATTAAAGTTGTGCAAAGTCAAAAGTTTTCAAACTTTCAAATCCTGTGTTTTGTCTTCGCCGTATTTCCCTTGTCATCTAATTAATGGAAGAATAGAAAGAGTTTGATTTCATTCTTTTGACGCCTCTGTACTCATTTGCTTTCAAATTATAAAACAGGCGCTATTTCAGTGTGTGTTCAAGCGCCGCTGTCACAGTTTTAGTACAGCGTGGGCGACACCTGCTCTTCAGAGGGAAAGACGTAAGGGCAACATCTCAGGAGGCCTGATCTGCTCTTTGTGATTTACACCGAGATCCTGACAACAAATTAACAAGTCCGCCTTTTTTTTTTTTGTCGGATACAACATCACATTAATAACAAAGCTGGCCCCCCGTACACAAGCAATCCTGTAATGAGCCACTTTGTGTGAATGCAGCTACACTGAGCATGTGAGGGCAAAGCTAATTCTACAAAGTGTGAAAGTCCTCTGAGTAAGAATGAATATTCAGCTCAGTATTCCTGCTGTTTGCCTGGCACAGTCAAGATAAACAAACACGCAGGAATCGCAAAATGCCCTTTTTTTTTGTGGGGCTCTTTGTAAACAAACACTAAGGTGGAGTTGCGCGGATGACAGGCTACGTAATTGCCAATTCGCCTTGGCTGGTAGTGTCATTTCATGCAACAAGGCCAGAAAGGAAAGAGAAGGGAACATGGTGAGAAATAAGAAGAATGTTATCTTGAGCACATTTACAAATAAGGTTGCTGGTGGAATAATCACAGGTTGAAAAAGTTTTTGCCTCCTTTGACCCTGACTTTTAATTGGCTGAGGGAAAAGGAGGCTGTGATCTGTGCCTGTCAACGTATGAATACTCTAATTAACTCGAACCTCGGAGCATTGTAATCTCTGGATTTTAGGGTATCATAATGTATTAACTTTAATTAAGCTTGTGAGCTATGCACGCTAATTAGATGAATGTGCTTATTTGTAATCTGGATAATATGAATACATTTTACACAAGCTCACATCAGTCAGTCTTGCTAATTAGAGTGTGCGTGATAGCTCTAATTGGTGATTGTGTGTCTGCCGGTGGATGATACACTGAAGCTGCTGTCTTCCTATCCGTGTACCCGGCTTAGGCTAATGTGATGAAACCCTCATGGAGAGATGATGTGCTCTGCTGAAGGCTGACAGTCCCGAGGAGAGGGGCTCGGTAAGTCAGATGCTTGTTGAACCAAGTACATGTTCAGGACTGCTGCTCCTGTCTGTCAGCGCAGAGACGCTACAAACCCACCGTGTTCTCATTATCTACCTGTTGGTTTTTTTTTCTTTCGTTCCTCACCATGTTGATCTTTGCTGCCGAAGCTTTTTATCACTGTGAAGTTTTTCATGTCAGACATTTGATCTTTGTCTGCTGTTTGCTGGAGCATGAAAGTCTCGCTATGAGTCGGCAGGGCCAGTGGTTTGAATGCTCGGGAGGGGAAGTGAGAAGAACCGTGCCAATTTCACAGCTTTGATTTGTCTCCCATGAAACACAGATCTCTGAATATCTTTGAGATGTGATGTGGCTAAAAG
This sequence comes from Labrus bergylta, assembly GCF_963930695.1. Lineage (NCBI taxonomy): Eukaryota > Metazoa > Chordata > Actinopteri > Labriformes > Labridae > Labrus > Labrus bergylta. The sequence continues at coordinate 22,356,270 of NC_089205.1, forward strand.
TTACATTTTGGGACATGATGATTCTGATGTAAAACTTTTTTTTCTCTGTAAAGTTCAGGACAATGTAGTCTGCTAGCTCTCTGTTCAGTGTGTTCACTGTTTATAAAAAAGTATTGGCTCTGTCAAAGGGGAACATGTTCATTGAGCTTATTTTGTAGTTGAAGTTGTGATGTTAGCGCTGTAGCAGAGACGTTTTTTCATGTAGATTTCAGAAACCGTCTTGTCCTGTCTGCATGTTAGCTTGTTAAAGCAACAACAGTTTGCTTAAAAGGTAACGGAGCTTACATTTGATGCTGTCATTGATCGTTCTAGCTTCATATCAAGTATTTGTCCAGGCAATGTTAGTGAAGCTCTTTAACACCAAATACCAATAAAACTTGAAAAAAACTATTGACCATATAGATATATTTCACTTTGAACTGAAATACGAAGTCAAAACCCCAGAATGATTCACTGGAGCGTATCAGATCTGACTTTACTGGCAAGACAGCATAGTTTGTCCATGTTCATCCCACTTTGGTTAAAGTTGGTTGGGTGATTACCTCTTAAGGTTTGGGGATGGTTTTCTTTAGTATTAGAATACAAAAAGGTTCCCATAGTTACAGATCTGCAATTCATCACACATTTTATTTCAGAACCATGGTTACACCAATATTGATTTAATTTCCAGTGTATTCCCATACATGGTTTGCACTTTCATATGTAGTATATTGAACTTTGCTTATTTACCCTCATACTAGATACATCTAGATTCCATACAAGTAAAATTCCTACTTTAAATAATGATAACGTCTGTACTTTCTCAATAACATATCCCTATGTAAAATGTTGTACATTGCAACAATGAATGTCAACAATTTCCCCTTTGGGATCCATCCATCTATCAACCCATCCATCCATCCATCCAGCCATCATTATTTAATGTAATAGGGGCTGGATGTAGTATTCACTGGCTGTTGCTCTGGTATGAATAAATGTGCATTCTTATTTGATCACCTGAGAGTTACAGTTTTTCTCCTGCTCTGAGAATGTGCAGTATGACTCACTTTCAACGTTTCTTTTTCCCTTGGATGATATCTCTTCGGAGTGTTATTAAGTGTAATTCTTTAAATTTAACCCCAAAAAGAAGACTCAGAGTTGCATTACAAATATATCTTCAAGGTGTTTTATAATAGGAAAGTGTGCTGTTTTCTCTAGTAGAACATTGAGCAACAGATCTTTTTTATTCTCACTCCCCTTGCAGAATTACCTCGTTTCATCATGCTGCTTAGGCGACAACTAGGTTAACTTTAACTGTAAAGACAAATGATACAATATAGTTCACTACGCAGGCAATAAGAGGTATGTCAGATAACAAACGAGCAGAACATGTACTGCTGAAGAAACATTCAGAGCAAAATGTGCCTGTGGCCCAATTTGAAACAGATGCCTGCAGTCATGTTGTCTTCGGTCTGTCTCTGTGCTTCTACATTCTGTTTATTCAGCTCCAGGCGTTCTTTGACAGCTGTGCAGAAATGAGCTCGTCAAAGTTAAAAATGTGCTCATGTAAAGTCAGAAACAGCCTTACACAACCACCACTGTGTCACTTCTTACAACACGCAGCACCAGGGAGCTGCCTGCTGCAATCACACATCACACCCAATAGATGAATAAGCAAAACAAGCTGTGACTATGATCTGCACACAGATTGTAAAAGCAGCGGATGCCCAGACGTTCCATTCTGTCACATAAGCCCCTGTGGTAGCCGTACCTATTTATAAGATATCACAGAGAGCAGGAAATACATACAGGTATATGGGAGGCAGAGGTAGATTGCCAGCCACTGTCACTTACAGTGAATGAAACCTCTGCTATTCCTGTCCTCCACAAAGTGCATCTGAAACACACTATTAACTTTCCCATTGCTGATGTCACTTTTTATTGGCCCGTGGTTTCAGGTCTTTCTGAGTTGGCAGTCTCTGCTGCACTGCCTCCCAAAGCCAGATAAATGCTCGTGTCAGAGCACAGGAATACAGCAATGATGGAGATATTATTCTGGAGATTTAATTTGCCAGAGTGGCTTGGTAAAGTGCACCCTTATGGTGATTAATGCAAAAAGGCTACCGTGCTGTGCTGAGAGAAAATCGTCCTGTGTGTATCTTCTATTTGGGAGATCTTTTCGGTTTTATGAAGCGACATCTTTCAACTGTATTGCGACAACATGGACATTTAAACACCCTTCACTGCGAATGTGTTTTAGTGTTCAGCATCAAAAGTTTGTGTTAGTGTTGGTTAGCTTCCAATGCCTGAAATATAATGTTGAAATTGGGCGAGTAAGCCAGTCAACGTAAGATTTAATATTTCAAAGTCAAATCAGACAAGCAATGTCAACTATTTCTTCTTTCTTAAACTTTTTGATAACTCTCTAATTTTAGGGTATCGGCTCAGTTTTAGTTACTTTATTGGGAAGGTAGAAAATATACAGGAACTTCTCTGATTGTAAGGAGGTTCAGGTTGAAATCAATGTTTATTAGGCTTGAAATGATATACTGTATAAATGTATTTATTTGAAATGTATTTAACCAGGAAAAGCTGAATGACATTAAGAATCTTTACACACTTAATGATATTACTAATGAGGGATAGCGATGATGACGACAATGGTGATGGTTTTGTTTGATAATGACGATTACATTATTTAGGATGGTTTTAATGCTGATTACAACTCTCAAGAACAACGGTCGATGTTGGGCTTTGCCTCTGTGCATTGCCTGTCAGCACCTGTGTGTCCGATCGGACTTAAAAAACTGTTGCTTACTGACGTTGTTTTCTCCTCTCTAGATCGTTGCTTGTGTTGTACTTATACTCTCTGATGTGCGTCGCTTTGGATAAAAGCATCTACTTAATGAATTGCAGAATTTTATTTGCATGAATGTCCTCTCCAAGACAGGCAGCCGCACATTAACCGAGTTACAGTCATAAAACTCACGGAGCAATTGCAAACACAGATCAACATACCTCTATCAGGTTGGTGGAAAGGTCAGCAAGCTTTATATCCATTTACATTTTTATATTAAGTGTGTTTCCGAGCCTGTTGGTAGAGTGGCCGTGCAGGTTTTATGTGAATTAAGATGACAGTGAAGTATCTATATGCAGGAGGAATGGAAATGGTACCCTAAGAATAAAATCTGTGCAAGTGATTGAGTCTTAAAAAGCCCACCACTCTTCTTCCTCCTGCTGATGGTCGAGGTGAGATTGAGTAATGAGACGGACCAGTAGATAAAATGAGCTCCATCAATTAGGCCTACCCACACAGACATATTGGTTTATGTCAGATAATTTAGTTAAGGGTAATTCATTACAACTATTATGAATGAGATATTATTAATGACAGGAGATGTGTGACAGTACCAAGAGGGTTTAAATCAGCCATCAAGAGACTGCCCTGCCGTTGCTTTGTGGGTAAAACGCGCTGCCTTTGTGTGGGCCACGATGCTGTATGGCATTTAAACATGCGCTAGCAGCATTGTCCACGGGCAATTAACACTGCATAATCTACCTGCTTACAAAGCAACTTTTGTAATTAGAGTTATGATTGCAGCAAGATAATGACAACCATTGTTCAGCGGATAATGACTGTGGCGCTGTTTGCAGTTGCTGCATTGTTTGTGTCGCAGACTTCTGACATATGGGACACAAAAAGACAGCAGCCAGGCTGACCGCCTTTGTTCCCAGTCGAGGACCCAATCATTGTTGACAAATTGCGCTGTGGGCCGTCCAAGTGATGCAGACCCCGGGAAAATGGTTCAGACACTTGAGAATGGGACTATAATGTAAAAACTTCAGCTATGTGAAAGCTCATGGACTGTGAATATGAGCTAAGACACACAATCTTTAGCTCCTCTAACAGCAAAAATACTGTTTCACAGGGAGGCTTTTCTTACTGGGAATCAGATTGTCTGCTTTGGCTTTAAAGCTGTTTTTAGCCCATATCATTAGAACTAAAGAAAACTGCTTGCAATCTTAAAAAGCTCAGGATGCTCAAACGGATTAAAGCTGGATTCATATTTAATAAATGCCTGTTTGTCAATGCCTGTTGGCATTATAGGAAAATAGATCTATTAATGTGTATGAAACAGGCTTTCTCTTTTTTTTCAGCTGCTGAACTAGGTCTATACTCTGTCAGTGCTTAACAGGGTGAGATGTTTGCATGTTAATACCACTTGGAAAAAAATACGAAGAACCATCAATCTGTCTTATGCAAAAATTGAGTTGTCCTTTAAAAAGATGGCAGCGCATTTATTCAAATAAATTAAGGGTTGTCAGAGAGATAGCATCTTGGTAGCAGGCATTTAGGGCCTGTGGCGTCTGCGGCTGTGCAGTCAGTGGGGACAGGTCCATAGTGCAGACTGTGGACCAATCCATCACCGCCAGCGAGAGGGGCTGAGGGGCTGGGGGGGGCCAAGCGCTTGGCTTCTCCCTCCAGGAAATAATCAGCTTTTAATTTATCACAGATCACATTCATGAGAAGACGGATCACTGTGCGGAGGCCTCATGTGACCTGAGCCATCTCCCCTCAGTCACGCTGTAGTGCTTTCAGCGCTGCTAATTTATTCTTATTTGGGTTTTTTTTTTTTTTTAACTCATGTCTCCATCATTTTCTTTTCATTTTTGGATGAGAGACCCTTTACCCCTGTTGAATTAAAGCAATTTTTTAACATTTATCTCAGAGAATATAACTCCAATCTAGGCCACATCAAACATTCAAAACATTTCTAGGGAACAGCATTCATTACACTACAAACAGAAGTGCTGAACAGAAAGTGGGACAGTGAAACAGCATCTTTCCCTGTGGAATGGATGGAGCATATGCTATTATGTAAGTCAACTGCAGGGCGTCCTAATGGCTTCAGATTTGTTTCTGTTCCCTGTGTGCAGCCACTGTCTGCACCGCGGCCCCCGCAGGAGTGAGGATGATTAGTAACACGACTTGCAGGAGCACCAGAGAAGTGATCTACGCTAAGGGGGAAGGACAGTTCAGCCACATGTCGTCCACCCTCCCCACCGATCACTTTCCAGGTCCCCGGCAGGTTAATCCTTTTATTGTAATGAAGTGAAGGGGCATAATGTACTGTCAATGCGAGATGCTTAATCCAGTGTTGGCATTTTTATGAGGCAGGGAGTAGCCATGGTGACATGGAGAACAGAGTGCTGGAGAGGCAGAGGAACTATCCATCACATGACATGACGCTGACATCGCACAACACAACAGAACACAAACTCACCTGATTTGTTTATCGGATTTTGTGTGTCTATTTTTCAAGACGTACTCAGTTTAGTTCCACTGCTTTCCAATAAACATGCTATAAGGGCAAAACAGCAACCTGTAATTTCCGAGAATTTTTAAGGGTTACAGTTGGCAAAATCAGTGTTAAAAGAGGTTTGGTAATTCAATTCAATTCAATTCAATTTATTTTGTATAGCGTCAACTCATAACAAGTGTTATCTCAAGACACTTTACAAAAAGCAGGTAAAATACCTTACTCTTTGTCTGTTAACATTACAAAAGAGCAGGTAAAAAGACCTTACTTGTGAAATTGAATAAAATTGAATAAGTAAGGAATGAAATTGAGCTGCACAAACTAGTTCCTAAGGCTTAGTTAGAGGCAATCTGAGAGTCCATCTGCTATCATCTGACGGCGATGTCTGTGGAAATGATGTAATTCCAGTGTAGCCAGCGGTTAGAGATATACGACTTTCAGCTAACTTTTCTGCTAGTGCCTTGTTTACAGTCGAAATAGCAAACTGAGTGGTGACCATGACAGAGAGACTGTAATAATATATAAGTGCCAGATGACCAGGATGTCTGTATGGTGCTCTCTATCTTTACTGTTCTTCTGAGCCAGATGTTACTTGATTGGTCAATATTACTCAAAATATTAAAATATACATACAGAAACAAGAACACTTCCCATTCTAAAATCCAGACTGCAGGGTACAGAGTCACCATTTTTTATTAAAAATCTTTACAAAGAGATTAAGTAATTACTGAATTTCAACACCTGCTTAATAATTCTTAAGCAACTGAAGTCACAGTGCAATGGTACACAGTATAACGGGAAAAAGTCAGATGCTTTCTCAGCTTTATAAATTCATGAAGCAAACATCAACACGGATTATTCCCGGTTGATTTTTCTCATATTGAAAGGAAACTGAAAGGATTTAGTCCGGGGTCATTAAATATTTAGTTGATCCAAAAATTAACACAATATGCTCAAAATAAGATGCATATTAATGAGATTAAATGGAAAGACCACAGAATATTAGCTAAATGAGATATTTCTCATATAAATTCTTTCAGATGTAGCACAGATTAAAACACTTAAATTTATAAATAATCAACAGCAATAAAATATCTGGCACCTTAGACTGTTAAATATTAGACTTAGACTTTCTTTATTGTCATTCAAACTTGTACTTTACAGTGCAGATAAGAACGAAATTTTGTTGCATTTGGCCCGTTGTAGTGCAGGATAAAAACAGCAGCATGTATTTACATATAAAAAATAAATTATGAATAAATATGCCTCTATAGTGACGTCTGTTGTTATATAGAACCACAGAGTTATACATAAGAACTTGCAAGCAAAAAAAGTAATATGTTTTAATGGCACAACACCAGTATTTGAAATATGCCGGCAATTACTTAGAAGTTAGTATACCTATACATTAGTAATGGATTTCCAAACAGCTGGAACCTTGTCCCACAGAGCTAATAATGCATCTTTGTCCTCATCTGAATCCCTTATTAAGAGAGTATATTGCAATAGATGAAACAATTTGCTACTTCATTGAACTGCAGCCAATGATTCATGGTATAGAGTGTTTAATCCCCTGTACCTGCTCCTGTTTGTTTGAATTCTCCAGCGCTGTGTTTTAAAAGACTCTTGAAACGTACAGAGGCACACGTTAATGCAGTGTTCCAGAGTCTAAAACTTTGTAGTTGACACTGAACTTAAATTGCACAAAACTCTTGACTCTCTTGTGGGTGGGTGAGGACTAGTCGAGCATAAAAATGCAGTTTTGGCTGCATCGAACCTGAAGAGAAGTGGTTGTGTTTTAATGCAGCAGAGAAAAACACAGAAACAATGGGCAGTGTAAAAAAAGGAATTTCACTTTATAAGTATCATACAGACAGGGCCTTTTCATGGTGTGCCCAGCTATGAGAATAAAAATATCAATTACAGTTAGACAGGTTTTAAATAGCTTGTAGGTTGGCTCCATCAGATACTGACGTGAATGCCCCAAGAGCATTCAGAAAGAAAAAAGGAGTGACACATTTTTTAACAAGACTTAATTGTCAACAATTCTTGAGAAAACCTGAAATACTTGCGTGAGGGAAGAATACATTTTACATTAAGTATTTCATTAAAGTTTTCTTCAGCAGTGTTAATTTTCTGTCTCAAATGATTAAGAATACAAAGGTTATAATGAGGTCACAATACCTCTAAATAATGTACTATAATACAGCAGCACTGCAATAAATACATCCTGTAAGTTAATACTGTTCTTTCTTAATTAGGAAGTTTGATTTTATGATTATTGTTGAGGTGATAGTTAACAGTAAGTCGTACTGGCTACATGACCTTCATATTTGATTCTCAGTTTTTTGCAGGAAATATTAGACAGACCTCATTCTTATACAGTCCACAACAACACTATTGTACCACCAAAAACGTTATTTCAGTCTATGAATTCACCCATAGACTGGACATTATATGCATCAAAAAATCTGATTTTATGGCGAAGAAGTTCGATCAGAATGCATAAGAATGTAAACTTGCGCTATAAGAAGTTGTCCTTTTTTGTAAATACTAGTTTGCATGTTTATACCCACTGTATTTGTATTCCTGTCTTCTATGCTCCATCCTCATGTTTGAGCCTTTTCCTCCTCCTCACACCTAGTCTGCCAGTGTGAGAACGGGCAGTTTGATTCAAAAGCACAAAAGTGGGAGATGAAAGAGAAACAGATCAGGCAGTCAGGAGTAGAGGTGCCAGTCAGAGGTAATTTCAAGTTCATTCGTACTCTCAGAGGCCTTCAACTATCTTCCCTGAAGTTACCTTCAAAGTCGTCTTTTAAACACTTCACCTGAACTTTGTCCGGGTTCAAGCGTACTGTAAGAACTGTTAATCTCATTAGTGCATCTGAGTAAAGCTATGTGTTCGTTAGTCCATGCTGACAATGATAAGTCATCCCCAATAGCCTCATCTCTGTTGGGTTTTTAGTGCTTGGGTCATGTGGAAGTGTCAGGATGAGAAACCACAGGATTTGAATGACATCGCTTCGGTTTAATCCGGCATCAGAAAATCAATTTGTGGGCAGTGACTGTTCTGCTGATGGTTCCTGTCTTTTGTGGTAGTCGGTCACTGAGCCAGCAGCAATGCTTCTTGTCACTGCTCTGATTAATTGGCTTCAATCCATTCAGCAGTCATTGAGTCAGATAAAGAGAGACAATAAGGGCCTTTCATTCCTCTCGGACTGAATTGGTAGTGAATGCAGAGGAAGCCACCGAGACAAGTCTTGTAAAACATGCTCATTTCCTTTGACTTGAGAGAGGAATAGTCATTGATTGGGCTTTGATGCATCTTCGTGTAACATATTTGCGGTTTTCTAGAAAAGGAGGGCTCGAATGAATCTTCTTTAATCGCTAATCCATCCATTCATTAATCAAATGGGACAGAGTGATGAGTTGAATTACGAGTCCAGATCCTTTTGCGTTTAGGAGGCCATTTCAATGCCATATTTCCCCCATTCCCGAAACCGAAGACCCCTTGTGTGGTTGCTTGTCACAGCAATCTCCTGACTGGTAATTGGGTATTTATCAGATTGCCTGCAAGAGGATGATGCGGTGCTTATCTGACACAATTATCAAGAAAAATGAAGGAACCTAGTCCGCTGCTGCTCCAGGATACTGGCGTGCAACTGGTTCACATTCACCCTGTTTGATAAAAAACACTGGAATCTTCCGGTCTAACTACAGGGACTACTTAATCTGACTTTTTGCAGGGAATACGGTCCTATCATCAAATGCAAATGACGCAATTGTGCAAATAGAACACATAATTCTTCGGCTCTTCTTTGGCTCTGGAACAATGAAAGGTTATGATAACACACCCTGCAACAATGAGCTCCCCATGGTTTAGACCTGACTGACATCTTTAAGAGGCTCTTCTAATTCTGGGAACATGAAATGCATATAAAAGGGGGGCAGGCGTGTCCACTGAGTACCCGGAGATAAGATGGGAGAGAAAGGTATGAGTGTAAATTAGTATGCCTGCGCCGCCTTCCTCGCCTTTCAAGAGAGTGGCAAGAGACGGAGACAAGAAAAGAAAGCGCCACTAAAAATCCATTTAGTTGTGTGAATTAAAAAGGAATGGAAGTTTGTCATATTTAACTTGTGATTGTGTAATGTGTGGATGAATAATGCCATGATACCTGGAACTCTTTATGGTAACATTTGTTTTAAGGAGAGAAAAAGGAAAAACATGAAATCGTTTGTCGTGTTAAGCAACAATAAACAGTGAAACAGAACCTTCAGGTCATTTTTACTTCCCACTCTAGCTAAAATTAAATGGATTGGGTCAACATGAGGGCTTAAACAAGTTACACCCACCCATCCTACATAGACTGTAAATAAAGGACAGAGAGAGGGGGCAGAAGGGTTTTATAGAAAGGTACCACAGAAGAAGCCCAAGCGCTTACTTCAGCAACATCACGGACTGGAGTGGCCTCAGGTGAGTCAGTGAGTGACTCCGTGAGGGCTCGAGATAGTAAAAAAAAAAAACGAGTACTGGGACACACAATCCTCTCGCCTGGAAACAAGATGCACAATTATATTTTAAGACAAAAAGCCCACCTCCAGTTCTTTCTTTTGTATTTCTTTCATTAGTTAGAGTTGAAAGTTTTAAGAAAACTATCAAACTTAAAAAGAAAAACACCAATATTAATAAAAAAACACACAAAGCTACAAATGTGATATTAATAAGCTGAAAAGTTATGAAGAAGGCAACACATTTTATTGATTACTGCTTCAATATACAACATGAGTGGAAGATCACGTCTTACACAACACCAAGCTCGCAATGAACTCTGGGGAAGACCCACAGGAAAGTCTGTAATTTGTCTGTAAAGTGTGTAATTTGCCTTAAAAATGTTTGCATCAGAGCTCTCATGCACTTTGACAGAGCACAAGCACTCCCACACTCACTGGGAAAGCTCCTCAAAGTCTGTGAGTCTTTAGAGTTGGGAGTTTCAGATTCAGCAATTCTGGAGTTTAGTAGTCCTCCAAGTCAAATAACAATAACAAGGTTGATTACCTTTAAATATATTGACAGGTCAGACATAGAAGGGAACATATATCCCATGTGACCCTGTTAAAAAAAAAAAAGGGTATTGAGAACTTACATAGGTAGCTTCCCCTAGCTGTAAAACAAGTGGTATTGAGAGCTTAGGTAGCTTCCCCTAGCTAAGGTGTTTTCTCCTTTTCATGACCGCCTATTCACATCTTTACTGTCAAGAAATGATTTAATGATTCTTTACATGATCTGAAAAGATGCCAGGCTTGAAGAGACTCAACCACTACTGTAGTGCCTTGGAAATTCCTGATAAAGCAGGTCCATCATATTTTAGCTGAAGCATATCCAATTTAAGAAGTATGTCATGCCGGGGAAAAAGGGCCCCCAAAGAGAAAATCACACAGCGTAGCAGTGCAGAGAGAGAGAGAGAGAGAGAGAAGTGTGAACGAGAGCGAGAGATACCGAGAGAAAGACCAGGAGCGGTTGAATCCGCCCGGACTGCAGGATGTAATCAAACAAGGGTGAACAGGTTGTTCCACAGATGGCTGATCCAAGGAATCCTCCGATTTATTTCCATGCTACAGACGGTCCCTGTCACCGCCGTGCAGGTGATGTCAGCATGGCGGCATTGTCTTGCACACACCACTAAACTCTGACGCCTTTGTCTCACCCGTCTGAAATCAATTTGACACACACAGGCATTTGTTCTGTGTGTGTGTGTGTGTGTGTGTGTGTGTGTGTGTGTGTGTGTTTGTTTGCGAACAAAAGGAAGGACTGAGTAAGAGTTTAGCATTGGAGAGAGTCGATTTTCAATCTTCTTAACATTCAAAGAATGAATCCTCTCGGGATTTAAAATAATGGATTCAACTAACATCCTATTACAACATAAAGGAAGTCAATAGATAATTGTTAGCCATTTTCTATTCACTATGCTGTAGTAGTGCTGTTAGAGGGGTGTTTAATGTATTGTGGTCATGCTTTGCAGAAATTGTTGTTTACTCTTGCACACTGGCGTTTAATTATTCATTTGCACGATAAATTACATTTTCTTTTGTGTCCAGGTGAAAAGAGGAATGTCCCTGCATCACAATAACACTTAAACACCTTTTACCTCTTTCTCCAGGTTGCCGCCTAGTGATGCCAGGACTGTGAGCATCATAATGCGTGGCACGTGGTCAGGGGCCACACCCCTCCTCATGATGGTTCTGCTCAGGCTGGCTCAGGCTGAAGAGGTTCCGGTAGTCCCAGGTAAGATTGACCATATTTCTCTGCACTGGTTTGTCGTTGCATCAGTGGTGAACACTTCATGGGCCGCCTGTATCATCATTGTGTGTCTGTCAGCCTGATCTACTGTCCGACTCTTACATGCTTGACACCTTTGAACTCGCTTTAATGATTTATTACCGCGATGAAACTCTGCAGCGCCAGTACTTTGAGGAGCTACATCACCTTTGGGCACCAGGGCTGCAACATAGTTCATAAGCACACATCAGCAACTTTTCTCCTCTCTGGTTTAAGATTGTAAAAATAGATTATCTTAGACAACTGACCCCTTAGGAATCACAGCCTGTATTTTTAAAACAAATTGTGCATCCATTTCTGATAAGTTTAAGGATTCCTTTCAAGGTTGTACTTTGTCTGAGAAACAAATGCTGTGATATTCTCCTGGCTATTCAGATAAGGATTTGAAAAACAGAACTATTGGACCGCAGGTAGGATATTTGTTAATATAAAGTTACGAGTATTGTTAAATCTAACTGTGATATCATGCTGGCCAGACAGCAATCATGTCATATTAGTAAGAATGATTGCACTGGTGTCTGAAATTTGCATTTCTTTGTCCACATTTGAGTTGATGATGTACAAAAAATACATTTGAACAAAACCTTTACCTCATCCAATCATGATGCAGGCGCGAGAAACTCTGTTGGGTTATCCTGTATCTTAACTAGACGTGCAGGAATTCACTCTGAAGTCAGTGGTGTGGCAAAATCTAAGTATCCTAAACTTGACTCTTCTACCTCTTGCAAACAAAGAACTTTTTTTCAAGGAAGCATTGAGATCAATACTGACATGAGGAGGGTTTTTGTAAGGATTAGAGATTAGCTGTTTCAGTTCAGGTTACTGAGGCATTGAGTCTGAAATGTATTATTGAAGCACCCTGTGGTTCAATAATACATTCATGACTGAATTTAAGATCTTTCAAACATCTCTAATTATAAAAAAAGAGAACCTTGTGGTACAATGAAAGAAAAGTAGCTTCTGACTCTGCACAGCAAGATCTCAATGTGTGTTCTTATGAAGGTGGAAATTGGTGGCAAGATAAAACATTTTTTTTGCTCAAACACAATCTGCATTGTTCCAGACTTTTCCATGTCCTTCAGCTCTTGTTTCAGTTGTTCTTGTGTTCCCACGGCTTTGTTGGACAATCTACAAAATGTGTTACAAGGAGTGAAGTCTCCCATCTCCTGCCCTGCTGAAATGTCTCTCTGTCAGAGATAAGAGAAACACCTATAGGCTTTATTGTCACCACGTGTGACAGTCATCTCAGTTACACCGTGTTGATTTCTCCTCGTTCCCACCCAGTTCTCGTCAGACAGGGGGACAGGTCCAATGCTATCCTGCTTAGCAGACCATTTCACACTCGCTGCTCTCTGTTATCTACTTATTCTGGCTGCTTCGATTCATTCTATCGCCTTTCACCTCTCATTCATTTTCTTTAACCATGTTCATGTTACCAACTTCTTTCTCTCCGTATTCTCTTCTGCCAACACAATCTAGGAAGCAATTTACTTGTCAAGTGTAGGGCAATGTGTGGCTCCCTATACTCTGATTTAATGGTGTGTGTGTGTGTGTGTGAGCATGTGTGTTTGAGCATGTGTGTGCAAGGGTGAGAGTTCTCTACCTTGGTGAAAAAAAAAAAAAGCTCTCAATCATATCCCTTCGACTGGCAGCATTAAGAGCTATTTTAAGATTGAATTCGGCACTTTGTGTAACTGACACTTCTGCTTAAAACTCTGATGGCGTCAGAGCTTTCTAACCAAAGGGCTTTCCTTATCATTTGTTGCCTACATCTCATATTCTGCTCTAGTTACAGCTGAGAAGAAAGAAAGGTTGATACCCTCAAGAATTTAAAGTGCAGAATGACATCTCAACAAGTGTGTTGGAGTTTAAAAGAAAAAAAAGGATTTCATCTTATGTAAGACATCTGATGCCTCAAGCACGGTTTTCAGCTTCAGTGACAATTCACCCAAACCAGAGAGAGCGATGTCACATCTAGGTTGTGAATTATACGTCTTGAAAATGTGTCATGATTGAAAAGTTACTGTCGGAAAAAAATCTATACGTATAGGAAAGTCGGAAAATGCAAGGACGGTGTGTCTTCCTATCATTGTGTCTCATGAGAGAGAAATATAGACTTATCACTTTGATTTGATTTCTCTGCATACCCGCAGACAGAGAGCTCTTTTAATTTCTGTCCTTAGAGTAAATACCTCCAGGTCCAAAAGCAATAACTCCCTGTTCCCTTTTTTCAGCTGCATTTTCTTCATCTGGGTTTTTATAGGTACACCGTTAACACACTCAGGTTACTGAGTAATACGTTTGTATCCTGGCCATTTATGCACCTTATATATCCATTGCCAATACTTACAGGAGGGATTCAGTAAGAATGGATACGACAGCTAATATCCCCATTTATCAAGCTTATAATCGAAGCTTATGAAATGGAACACATCTTACTAATTTATCATGAAGTCATGTCTTTACAGATGTGATGCAACTTTCACCATTTATATCAAAGTCTCCCTCTTAGATCGAGCCATTGAGAGCAGCTAATCCAGATTTAAAAATCAAAACAAAAAACACTCTCATGTCTGTGATGCATATCAACCCATCCTAGCCTCAATATATGTGGCCAAAGTTTGTGTTTATGTGCTGTGCAGGGTCCTGTCCAGAGGGGTGGCCTGGGGTGGCATGGGCCACCCTAGAAATGTGATTGACCACTCCAGGTGCAACCCCCCCAAACATCTTGTCAAATGTCATATTGCCATCATCTTGTGTTCTAAACGTAGACATGTTTGGGGAGGTTAGAAAGGGTTAATAATTTATATTTATTTTAATGAGCTTGTGCACACATCACCCTTCATGCCACCCCTGTATAAGTCCGTGCTCCTGTTGGGCCACCCAGGTCAAAAAAGTCTGGACACGCCCCTGGTGCTGGGGTTTAGCTGCTGACAGCCGGGGACTGATTGAACGCCTTATTTAAATAATAAAAGCAATTTAAAATGTATGATTACATATTATATTACAGATCTTTTAAGTTTTAGGTCATATAAAGGTGGAAACGATGTTGTGCCTCCTGAGTTAGGGTACACATAGGCTTGCAGGGTCACGATTAGAGTCATAGCATTCTCTCAGAAAAGAGTAACCGCCTCTCACTTTTTATTATGATTGGTACATGCAGATACCACACACATGCTTAGACACTTAAATCTGTCTCCAAGAAACCCAAGGTGGAATCGATGCAGACTATCTTTGTCTCACATACACAATAAGAAGCCCACATTGCCATGCACACACACGTTTCCTTCTCTCCCTCCTAGGGGCAGAAGTGAGGATGCTTCCATTAGGCATACGTTTGGAATATGTAGCAGGTGAGGATAGCCTTATATGGTAGAGTGACCTTACATCCATTTGGGTGAGCATTGGCTATTCCAATGAAGACTCTTGGGGAAGTGACTTTGCATTGCACATTCAGTTTTGCAGGTTTCATTTTCCACTGGAGTATAAACACAGAGCGGTACTCATGGATAAGCAGCTTCTCCTCCTACATATCACGAGTCACAGATATCAGGTGGGAGCGATGGGTACTGAGCTGAACTGTGGGTTTTACCTCTTCTCTTTTACTGTTAAGTATTCAGCTCGCACACCACCCTGAGGGTGATTAAATATGTGGTTAATACAGCACCATGAGAGTATTGAATTACACAAGAGCCATGCTGACCTTTTTAAATTACAGAACCAATTGTGCAAGACGGCAGAGAAAGTTTATAACAGGTGCTGCCAAGATGGAGCCCCAAGGAGAATAGATCTGCCGCCGCCGTCCTGCTGACGCGCTCCTTATTAGTGTTCTGCACTATAAGCACCCTGTTTGACACCCGCTCTTCCCTCTCATTCTCTCATTTTGTCTGTTATTGGATGCGAAAGTCTTCGTCTCTCTGTCTCAGTGTACAAACAGCCATTCGATCTTCTCACACACGCCCACACACATATTTAATTTGACATTTCATTTCACCGTTGATGAGACACGTATCACTCCTGACACCCGCAGCACTCCATAAATCTTAATCACTGGCCTTTTTCTCCCATGCATCCTAGTCAGCATATTGGCTCGGCTGATATCTGAAGGTCGTTTCTGATGCCTGATCTAATTTGAAGCTAAAGCCAGAAAAATGAAGCAGTCTACTCTGGCAGCAGTTGCATGACTCCATGGAGTTGCAGCCATTTTTCAGCTGCGACTGTTCTCATCTTCAATCCCCATCCAGAGAATTCCAAACCTGACTGGCAGTGATACAACAATCTCCACTTGGCAAAGGGCAGACAAAAGCTTTTTACCAATGAAAAAAGTCCAAATAAAATATTCAGACACAAGAAACATTTTTCTTTCTGTCCTTGCCAACTTTGAGGAGTGATTCCTGATTGCTTTATGCAGCACTCTGCGAAATGTTCTGTAATTATATACAAATGAAATATCCTCCTTTCACCAGTGTGTTTTATTCTCCTTTCTCCAGGGAGATTTAACCATCACTGGAGAAGTAGATGGATGGAAGATTTAGCTTTCCATATAATGAAAGTCTTGCAACAGACTGTTATTTTGCAGAACAATACAATTTAGTGGCACCATTCATTCCATTAAGACATATTAAAAAGCTTTGTCAAAAAGGCTCAAATACTCTCAAACTTGGTTTCCTCTGAACACTGCCCGCACTGATTTCTCAAAGCGAACCAATCAGACTCTGCCAGGGGAAATGATCCAAGTTGTGACTCCATGCATTTATTCTTTCTTATCTTAAAAGAACTGATTCTATTGAGCATTGAAGGTCGTTGTTTGTTGTGCTCAGTTCAATCTACTTCAACACCCCTAAGTAGGATATACGGATGTATTTGTGTTAAATGGAATCAAAAGAAGGCGTGTTGGTGCGATTGCAGACTCATTACTGAGGCGTGCACGGAAATGGCTTGAACAAGTGTCAGGAAATGTCTGGTGTTTCGTTGTGACTGCATATGACCTACACCTACGCTGTTAGCTAATGTGAACATTTGATGCAGTGTAAATGACTGTAATCTAATGGCCTTACATCCTGCATGGCAGCAGTTGTTTTCCATCACTCCTTATAGGATGGAATTTATTTGCTTTTGAGATAGTATGTTGGATGAGTTTGTTGTTTTCCTAGCAGGTTGAAGGATTAGAATATTACTTGACTTTTTAAGTAGACAATCTGAACATTTCTTTTAATGGATCTGCATTATAGTTCTCCTAAGGATAAATACTCATAACTTTTGTGATCCATAAACGTCTCCTTGTTTCCTTTATATAGGCATGAAATTACCACTTGGTGTTTTGTCTTTGACAGTAAAGAAGTCCTTCTGGACACTTAAAAGGGAACAATGTGGTTCCTGGACTGCCGAGTTACCTGTTATCTCGGATACAATACATGAAGAACTCAATACTTAAGCCTATTGCTCTCTGAGCTAAAGTCTATTAATTATAAAGTTTTACAAACTCCGAACTACATATGGTTACATCCAATTATGTATATCACTGACACTGATATCTGTCTGCCACCAGGGGGCTCTCAATCAAAACAACTAGAAAAGATGATGTCGAGGCTGGCAGGGAATCATGGGAGCGATTCCCTCTACTACTCCGCCACCACCCTCGACAGCAAAACAATCTGAGTTGACTGTATAGTCCAGACCCCCAGACTAGTTACAGTTTCTGCTTTCCTATAGCAGTCTTTGACATAACATTCAGTGTTTCCATGGCAATGATAAACATGTCGTGTCCGTCATGTTGTGCCTGGCGTGTCTGGCGGCTGCCACGAAAGACACGTCCCATTGAAACTCTAAAATTAAGTTCATTTTTGGCTTTGATAACTGTTGGAAATATTTCAGGTCATGTAAGTACTCAACATAAAAAAATATAACATAGGTTTAGTCAGTCTTTAATTAATTTAGATATTTTAGTGTAAAAAATATACATTTTACACCTTCAACCGTTCTTGTCTTTGACTGATACAGTACATTTTTATAATAAATATAATAGTAATAGTAAATATATTCTCTTTGTTTTTTTGCTTTCCTGTTTCCGAGAACGACTCCAGTGATTTATTTTGGAAACACTAGATATCTGTCTGCTGTCTTTGTTTCTTTCTAAAAAAAAAAATAGGTAAGCTTATTGTTGAAAGTGTCTGACAATATTGGTGTGTCCTGAGGCACAGAGCCCGGTGCTTATCATCCTCTCTCTGTCTCTCCATCCGGACACCTTTTAATTACAGAGCGGGGCACATGCCACTGTTTCCTCATCACACTCCCTCTGCCCTCAGGCCATCATTTAATGATGAGAAATCTGCTCCAGGAGGAGCAGGACATTTGTTTTATTGTTATTTTCTCCCTTTTGATTGTCTGGGTCTTTCTTTTTTGTCATGGAGGTGTGTGTTTGTGTGTGTTAGGGGGTTGGTCTTTGTGTACAGCCACTGCCAGCTTTGTTTCTGTTTTTCTTTCATGTTTTGCTCCCGGGCTTGAAATTTGATGTCCTGGGCTCTTGAGTGTGCTATTTCTTTATGCTTCACCTTCAGGAAACAGCTTCACATGCATCCATCGTGACTTCACCTTGAACCTCAGCTCAGTGCTGTTTACAGCTGGATCTATAACCCAGTTAGTGCAAGGAGTAAGGAGAGACTTAGGGAAGGCCGTGCTTCCTTTAAGGAACCGAAAGACAAAACACAACTCTTAAAACACATTAAAGTGAACGCTTATTATACTGAACCAAACTTTGATAATTGCAGACACTTTGAGCCCACAAGTGTGCGCAACAGTTTCAGCTAGATCAACAGAAAATGCTGTTTCTTTAATGTCATCATAAAATATGCTGACTGACTAATTTGGAAGTCATTACCACCCACACATGCATCGACAACCTCTCAGGAATTCTAACTTCAATGAGAAAAGCTGATTTTAAGCTTTTCTTATTCTAATTCTGAACATGTTTCAGCAGCAATATGACGTTTTTTTTTTATTGAATATTCATATGTGAGTGGTTTGAATCATCCTTTTATTAATACAATGATGCATTCCAATGTTTAGAATAATAAAGAATGAAAATGAAAATCGCTGCCGTCACTTTTGAATCTAATCAAAGCAATAAGGGAACAGATAATACAATAAGACAGCTGGCCAGTTTTTCACATGCAGCTTCTTTATGCCTCTTCCCTCCCTCCCTCTGTGTGTGTGTGTGTGCGTGTGTGCGTGCGTGTGTGCGTGCGTGTGTGCGTGCGTGCGTGCGTGTGTGTGTGCGTGTGTGTGTGTGTGTGCGTTCGTGTGTGTGTGTGTGTGTACACTTGTATACATGCGTGAAGCAGTGTGCTGTGCATGCTGCAGTTTATTGATTTCCTCAGAGACATGACACAGGAACCTCTGCATCTTTTTACCCAGCTCCCCAATCTTGTCCCCCCCCCCCCCCCCCCCCACAACAAACACACAAACTCAAACACACATCCCAGCAGCCACTGCTCCACATCCTCGGAGCCACAACATCCCTCTTGCGGGGTTTGGTGCTGTGGGACTCCAGGTGAGTGTCATCTCACAAATGAATTTCAGCTCACATCCCGCTCTCCATTAAAGAAGCTGTTTGTGCTCCTGCAGCAGCGTGCAGCACTCTCTCTCCCCTGCAGCTGTTTGCGCTCTCACACCCAAGTGCTCTTCATTTATACTTAAAATCGCTCTGCCTACCTGCATCTCATGCAAACTACAGAAACGCTAATCCTTTGTCAGAATATTTACTTTATTGATGTTCTTTTGTTCATTCGTTTGAATGGATAATAAGATCTTCATTTTGCCCTCAGGACATTTGATGTTGTGAAGATTCTGCCTAATCACTGGAGGCGTGCTTGCTCTCAGATTGCAGCAGCTGCTCTCCAGGCTACACAACCCAGGGCCAAAATGTAGTTTCGGCTTACAAACCAAAACAGCAATAGCGTCTCTGAAACACACATTACATTTCATATTTGTTGTCTTTCATTGTCCGGTTATGTGCTCTGCCCTACATCAAGTTTTACTAAGGCAGTGTATCTTCTGCATCCACCTCATCTTTTCTATAGTGGCCAAAAAGGGCTGAAGTGCTCAAAGATCCTAAACGATATCGATTGGTAGAAACAGAAATTCTTAAAAAAAGACAATTAAAAAACACATAACGCAAGGATTGGAAAAATGCTTAAATAATTCTACAAATACATAAACTGGGAAAAGTCACTAAAGACAAACAAAGGAAACTATGCAACAAAAAAAACTGCACATCCAGACAACCAAGTCTGACAGGATTTGCCAAGTTTGGCTCCTGGCATCCGTGGCCTGACGCATTCAAATCCCGAGCTCAGGCCTCCAAAGATGGCTGCTGACTGATGCCCAACCTCCCTGCTGGTCCTATCCAATCCCACTTTGTCTTTGCCATCCTCAGAATCATTGTTATGGTAGTCACTTTGACTCTTCTGGATTTGTAACATTGATCCCTTTGGTCAAATCCGCCCTCATATCCCATGTAAAGTCACACTGCCACTTCTCTCTCTCTCTCTCTCTCTCTGTTCTCTTGAAAATAGAGCTGCTGCTCTTAGCGCTGCCCCCTTTAGGCCTGGATGATTTCTTATTTTAGGACTGGATATGAAGCTTTTTTCTGATAAATTTTTTTGTCTGTGCCTTTGTCATTCATTTGCAGTAAATGTATATATGCTTTTTTGTTCACTCGTATCAGAATTGAAGTTGAAGGCAGTCTCAGCAAAAAGGCATTGTCTATTCTCACACAGGCAGGAGCCATGGCATTCTCCTTCCACATGAGATGAGGAGCTCAACAGGCCTCCGTCTGCACAAACTGTTGATTTGGATGCTGGACTCAGCTGTGTAGATTGGGCATACTGAGGGACTAGCAGACAAAGTGAGCAACATCCGTGATTGGAAATCTATCCGTCTACGTGCTCCGCAGGACAATGAACAACTCGCTTTGTCTCCACAGAAATCACATACAGAGATTTCCAGACATATTGGTTGATTTTTCTTTTTCTGTAGGAAGAAGGCAATTTTGGCCAATCAGTCCTAATCTGTGTGCACGCTCATTTATGTCCATCTGTATATGTAAAGCAGAATGGATTTGTTAGCATATTGCGGTGTGAAAAGTTTATAGATTGAAGGGAAAGAACAGTTGGATGCAAATCCCCTCAGAAAGTCACTTTTCTATCTTGATGTTCCATTGAATTTGAGCTTAAAAGCCTCTGCAGGGCCGCTGGGTATTCTGTGCATGTTGTATAAATGGCCTTTGTAACGCTCTGAATTGTGAGCTCAATTTCCCATGCACGCTCATCTCTTCCCTTTCCCATTTGAGACAAGATATTGGAGATGATCCCCCCTATTCTGGCAAGTGGCCGTTTTTAATGGAAGCTATTTCAGCTCTTTCATTTGTCAATCAGTCTGAAGAGTCAGTCTCCAACGGCGGCTCAATGTGAGCCAGTAATTGTCAGCGTCCCCTTCTGCCCAACGCGCAGCCCGACGTTTTGCATGTGAAAGGATCCTGAAAGAAGACTTGAGCGCTGAATTAATACCCAAACCGCCTTTTGTCTCCATCACTTTGGCTTCTGCTGCCACGAGACACTGAGGCGCAGACGTGCAGACAATCGATGAGGAAGGGGAGAGGAGGAAGGAGGGTCTGGTAATTTTCTTGAGCCTCTGTCTAAGTGAAAACTTTTAACATCCAGCTCAGAGGGCTGGATCAACCTGTAGGTAATTCAGTTTTAATCTATGGAAAAGACAGGCTGTTTTATATCATACATGCTTTTGTTTGGTGAAGATTGTAACTGACTGGAAAAACATTTTTTGATGGAACTCAAGCTTTATCATTTGACACTTTTATTTTTATAGCACATTTTATCAACAAGACAATTCAAAGTGCTTCACACATGCCATCAACATTACTAATATTGATGCCACTGTGTTGCATTAGGGTAAGGGCTATTGATAATTCTACAATTCACTTAGCAGACGCTTTTATCCAAAGCAACGTACATCAGAGAGTAAGTACAACACAAGCAAGGATCTAGAAAAAAGGGAACAATGTCAGTAAGAGCAAACGATCAGCTTTGAGTCCGATTGGACACACAGGTGCTGACAGGAAGTGACCAGAGGCAAAGCACAACATTGAGGGCAGTTCTTGAGAGCTCTAATGAGTATAGAAACCATCTTATAAGTCATCGTTATCAAACAAAAACAATCGTCACAATCATCATCATCATCAATGATATGGAGACCATCATCATTAAGTTAGTAGGTATTCATGAAAGAGCTGGGTCTTTAGCTTTTTCTTAAAGATGCAGAGACACTCTGCAGATCGAATGGAGTTTGGAAGTTCATTCCACCACCGGGGGGCGACAGAGGAGATAAAAAGGTCAGATGACATTTCCTAACGGCTCAAACTTGTCAAAGTAAAACATTTGAAAACTTCTAAGGGGGCAGGAAAGTTTTAAAGAGTGTGTTTGTGTGAATGCACTGAAATACATTGAGCAAGACGCCCAGCTGGGTGTAGAGACTTCCCAACACTGTTGTGTAAGTCAAAATGTCTATCTGTGTTTGTGATATGAAATATTAATGTGCGTTGTGCTTCTAAGGCAGAAGGTCAGGTGCCTGGAGAGAATGTGGATGTAGTTTGAAGGAAGCTTTAAAGTCGGGCGCAGGATGTGGTAACTTCACTTGTAATGTCACTTTATTTTAACACTTCATGTCTATTGAGGGATCATTTTGCAGCAGGTTTTGCACGACAAGTTTGGCTGCATGTTAGCATCAGCATTCCATCCACAGCTTCGCGTATGGTCCTAGTTTCCTATTTAGAGAAAGGATATCCAGGCTATGATTCTACAGACCGGCAGATAGTCGTCTGTCAGCCAGCCCGGGCACCTGTTGTGTTTTTAGGAAATGAAACGCTGCTATTTTATGAGTTTCCTCTTATCTCCTCTTAATGTTGTTTTCCCACCTGCACCCTCGTAATCTCCGCAGGCATTCATAGCTCAGTTCCAACAAACCGTCGTCTACTGCACACAAACAGATTTGGATAAGAAATGTTAGAGGCACGTTTGGCGATAGGAGTTCTGTCTAGACTTCAGGAATTTTTCCTGTTCTGATATAATAGTATGTGAGGAGAAAGATTAGAAAAGGAAATGGCCTGCCTCAGCTGCAAAGTGAGTTATAGCTCACACCTAGCAAAAGTTTTTTGGCTTATTGTCTTGCCTTCTTTTAAGACTCCCATCACTCTATAAACTCTCGTGTGGACATCAAAACATTATACTTTACTTTCAGGCACACAGACCAGGTGCTCTTAACAGAAGCAGCGTTCCTGTTTTCACTACCTATAATAGATTTCGCTGTACAAAGTCCCCCTCACTAACGATTATGTCCAGGTAATAAGCCTGATATACAGCCCCATTTACCTAATGTTTACGGCAGCCATACACAGCTTTAATTAACCAAAGAGTGGCCCCTGTTGCTCCTGAACGGCCTCTACCGATCGATTATTTCTATTTAGAAACACACACTTGACCATAAAAGTCAAAAAGAAAATTACTTTTAAGAAGCAAAGTTTGAAAAACACGAGATTGACTCACTGTCAGCACAAACTACCACCGAGGAAATGGTGTACACACAAAGACAGTGGGGAATTAATTTGGAACAAAAAGCTGGTGGCAGATCCTCTTTCCCTTATCTCCCCGTGTGAACTTCACAAGGAGCCGGATGACATTGGTTTTATTACCGCCGAGCATTGATGACGAGCTGGATGAGCGAAAGTGCTGACGAGAGAGAACGGGCGGGTGATCAGTCACTGGCTCGGTGCCCATCACAGGCGCTCAAGGATGCTGGGAGGACGTTGGCCTCTGTCATGTGGTCGCTTGGATGGGGAGACCTCCGGCGGGGGGCAAGTATGGGGGTTAAACACACACAGCCGGGCCCAGATATTAAATAAAAGGGAAAAACCTTCTGAACTCTGTCACCAGGCTTATATATATATAAGCTTCCCCTCTGACATGTTTTTTTTGAATGAACAGCCTGAAAGTGATGCTGATCGTGATGCTGAAAGAACCCAGACAGCATTCAGGTGACTTATGTCAAGTGTCAGCGTTTCCTCTTGAATCCATATGTAGCCCCCCCCCCCCCGTCTCTCGCTCTCTGCCTCATATTAATGTAGAGAGAAACTGAGCTTCCTCTACCACCTCGCCGTTCTTTGCTGAGTTTTATTGCCTGTGTCTGTCACACCTTCAGGCTTTGGTGCACAAGTGTACTCAGCTTTGGTTTTATCAGCTCTGTGGAGCCGACTGCACGAGGCGTAGCTTGAAGGTTACAGCGCCCTGTGAGCAGCCGCTTTTCAAAATGATGTATTGATATATCCTTCATGCCCATTTTACTGGTATAACATTATTATTAGTCACACCTTTTTTATGCCTGAATATGTTTGATGGTCAGTTAATTGGGGCTATTTAGGGATTTCTGACCCGTTTATCAGGTTTACTGGTTACAGGTGATGGCAGTTAATATGTCATCATAAAGGCAGTCATTAGTCTTGTGGTGATACAGGCCTTTTAAAACTCATTATGATTTCAGCTGTTATGAATAATTGTCAAAGGTTTTTCATTTGTGAATTTTGAATTCTGAATTTTGGAACATCTTCGTGTGTTGAAAAAAAAAAGAAGAGATTCAGGGGTCTTTTTTGTCAGGGTTGTGGATAACGGAGTAGTAGTTCTTATTTTATTTAACAGCGGTCTTTCTTCTCCCCCTTCTGCTTCTTCTTCTGCCTCAGAAAACAGTCTTTGCCCAGTCTTTGGTGATTGACCACCAAATCATTGTGATTGGCTGCTCCACAGGCGTGAGGATTGCAATGATTTGTTGTTGAATGAGTTTGGTTGAAAGATTAGACTGAATGGTGCAAACACATGATGATGATGATGATGATGACATTTGCACTAATCGTACGAGTCTGGAACGAACAGACCTCTTTAGCACCAATATGGACAGCTAGAACAACTACATAAGCTGACAGGCACTGTTTTAACGTGTTGCAGAATATTTTACATTCGTGTTCAACTCAACCACATGTTCATTGATCAAACTTGCATCTGAATATAGATTTGACCGGCTCATTTCTTGTCAATCAATAGGCTGTTAAAGCTCACACCATGCGGATGCATAATGGCTGTTTAACGACACAATGAGGATGTAGGATGAAGGACAGAATGAGTCTGCTTTGTGTCCAAACATGCTAAGGCGTGTGTCAAGCTGTTCAGCATGCAGCTGTGGTGTATTGTGGGAGTGGGTTCCTCCATTTTCCAATGGCTGAGCTATATGATTGGTGAGACATCCACTATAATGAGATGTATTATTACACAACATCTGCATAGGATAATATATCTGGTGCATAGAATGCTTATGCATACACTGCCTTTGTGCATAAACAGACTTTTACTGGCTTCTTCTTTGGAGTTTTATGCACCTGACAAGGCTGTGATAGCCACATCTTCTGCTCTATTTGCACAAATTAAGGTGAAAACGGACAGTTATTAATGGTTAGAGACTTCTGTTGAGAAATCATGTGAGCACTCTGACAGATTTGTGAGGGTATAAAACTCGACGACGGCACAAAGCCGCCTCTTCACAGTCTATGACATCATTCCGCTGCCATTGTGTATTCAGCATTTTGACTGAAATTAATTACCCCTAGTGCCCTTTATCACCGTGACAATGCAGAGAGATGTGAAGTGACAGTGTTGACTTCATTACTTCTCATTTCCATATGAACACCAGCGCTGAAGAGGCCTTCAACCTGCCCACTTACCTCTGCTCTGCTCATAAATTGTGCGACGCCAAAGTACACACACAGAGTTACTCACATTCCGCTCCACTTTTCCATCCCCAAAACCAGCTACACATTAGCATAGATAACTGCCCTTCACAGCGTCTGACAGGTCTCTTTTCTTCTTTCCGTCGGTGATACAGTTTCAGAGTTTCTGATGAAGTGCTATTGGGTTCAGGAGTTTGAGGGACAGTGTCGTTTGCCAGGGACGCTCATTAATTGGCCGCTTGAATCTTCAAGACTTCGATTTGTAGGGATTAGAGCCAGGTGACAGACGGGGTCCGGGGTGTCTTATCAAAAGGCTACGCTGCGGCGTGCCTTTGTGTGTTGGGTCATTAATCTTGCTGTCAAAGAACTGTCATTCGAAGTATCTTTTGCCTTGCCTCACCCTTATTTCTCTCTTTATCCTGACCGCCCAGGGGTCACGAGCGTAGAGGGAAAGGTGGTCAGGCACTGTGAGGCCTCCGCCCAAACACCACTCGTCTAATCACTTGATCAGAGCTGTGTTTGATGATGAGTGGGCTGAGTGGAGGAGGACTCCAGAGACCCACGGGGCAGCTCATCTTCACCTGTTACTGATTGTACTGTAGTAGAACTAGTAGAGATAGTTGAACTGTGGACTTGTCTTTCTGTAGGCTCATTGTGCGATGCAGAACATTCTGCAGGGTTAACATTTTCTTGCCAGTGAAACAAGTGGACCGTGGAAGAAGCTGTCCTCAGGGTGTGCTGACATGGCCGTTCTGTGCATGTCTGAGGGAGAGGCCAAGGGTGCTGAGCTCATGTTTCCTGACCCAGCAAGCAGCAACAGCAGTAAGCAAAGCATAGAAATGAGAGTAGGATCTCTAAACTCGTCCTTAACAGTCCTAAAGGTCTAGTCTACAGTATAGCTGTGCTTCCAAGTGCTAGATACTTTTGGTTTCCACTGAGGCCTAATTTCCAGGGAAGATTCGGAAAGTGAGTCTGCTGATATGTGGCAAAAGTCACAGTACTTTGCAAAAGTGCTACACCTCGCAGAGACCGTTTAGGGTTTATATTCAGTCTTTATTTAAGAACTTCATTTCAACCCTCATCCCTGTGGTTGAAAGTTCCCCCAAAAGTTCCTGGATCTTGAGGTGGCAGCTCCTACCTACTTGTGCTACTTCCAGAAATTCCAATTTAAGACAATGACTCTTTCATCCTTCATTTGTGTGTGTGTGTGTGTGTTAACTTCAGGAAAGGAGTCTTGTTTTTATGACACTAGAGAGATGAATCATCAAATTGGAAACGAAAGTTATTCATGAGCTGTGATGAAGTGTGAATCAAATGAAATTGATAACACAATTGAAATGGTTTTCTTGCCCCGTGTGCTTGAGCTGCATGAATATGCTCTCAAGTGACACCTGTGGGATGAATATTATGAATCAGATATTTCAATTTCTTTCACCCATCTGCCTTTGTCCTTTCAATTGTATTGCTTAAATAACATGATGCCATGAAGGTAAAGTATGGTTACAGATTTTTGTATCGAATCATGCTGTTTTCCACAAACCAATGTCGGTTTCAAGAACGTTTCCACTCGATATTTTAGTACTCAAGAACTAGAACTCAGCCAGGACATGTCAGAGTGCTATACATACTCTCATACACCCTGTGACAGTAACAGTAACAAATGGCGCCGACGCTCTCTTTTTAACAGCACCAAATGTATTCAACTTGGCAATTACAGACTTTAATGAGCCCTTTAATGACAGATTTAACACTTGTCTTATAATTTTATAGTCGCCATATAAATCGATGGAGAAATTTCCCTGCCGTTTTGAAAAAAGCCCCTGAATGAACCCAGCGAGCACCACTGGCACTGTGATCTATTTTAAAGCACCTAGATGGTGATTAGGGACGAGCGTGTGTCAGTGTGTGGCCAGCGCTGATGCTGCTGGAGCGAGCTGCAGGGTGATGTCAAGGTGACTATGTGAGGGTGTCATTCCCGGGCTCCCTCATGCAGAACATTGCTTATTTATACATCTGATTTCTCTATTCAATTGGTTAAGCTGCTCCTGCGACAACGAATGAAGCCGAATTCCCCGGAGAAGCCTGACAATCAATAGCGAGGTAGCTGACGCAGCAAGTGAGTGAAGAGCTGACAGGGCTCCCATCACTCCTGTGTGACACATCCTCAGTACATCTGACATTCGCCCGTCAAACACCGACCCTTCACCGCTCCATGGCATCAGAGCAGCAGACGTCTGCAGGAAAGATTTACAACACTTTCATTCTATTTCATTGCTTCCTTTGTTGGGACTGTGACATGTTGCTAAGTCAGCTCTCTACAATCCACTACTGTACACACCCACTTTACTGTACATGTACCTGGCGCTCGGCCGATTCTATTTGCTGACCTCTTCCAATATCAGAGCTTTCAGAAGGTTTGACATTTCCAGATGTTTCTGCTCTCCTGCCATATGTTCAATGAGATGTCGGCCGCTTAGTATTGATTTACCATCAGTCATGTGGTTATGCTGGGCCCGGCACTGAGGAATACACCCAGTGTCTGGAAACAGAGCAGATAGATAATGAGGAAATAGAACATCCATCCTGATTCATGTCAAAATAGCAGCAAACTAATGTTTCTTTATGCTTTATATATAATGCTTTTGCTTGCGCTTGCTCTTTGCACTTTGAGTTCTCAGAGTCTACTTTTGGTGTACATATTTGAACTTCTCTCGATGTGATTTAACCCATGCAGTGCCTCAAACTTTCTACGGATTGCCAAGAAATTGAATATTCTAAATGATCGTCGATGCACATTGTGTTTTGAATTAATCAGCAGATATAAGCACGGCTACGTGTTTCAATAAAACGACTATCATAGTCCTTATACCTGCTCAACACCAGCACAGCTGTATCAATGTTCAACCTTCCAGTGCTGCTAGTTCAGATGTTGAGATGCACACACAAGTCCTTCTTTAAATTCATAGCTTTTTTATGATTTTTTATGATTTTAATTTGCATATTTGTGATATGATATGATTTCCAGTGTCCCTGATTCCTCACTGTCTCCGCACATTTACATCTTTGCACATTTAATGATGATGTCAGTACATTTTATTTACCAAGGCATTTGCTGGCTTTAAGCTCCTCTTTAGCGGTTCAACACTATTTACTAACTCGTCATTTTTAAGTAAACTTTTTTCAGTATACAGATTTTTTTTAAATGCAATTTTATTTGACATTCTGGAGCACCTGCCCACATCAACAGGAGGTGTAGACATGTCTAAGGATGATGTTTTTGTTGGACAAGCCAAAACTGGAATAAGATGCAAGATGAATGTAAGAAAAACTTCTACATACTATATTTACAAACATAGGCACTCATTGTAATGCTTCACTTTGTTATCATAAGTTCCACATCATTCCCATGGATCTGATAGGGTGGGCCAACTGTACCTCTGTGTCAAGGGCTGATTTTATGCCCCTCTCAGTTTTGATTCTATACCTGAACCCTCCTTAGAAAGGCTTCTTTACCTGCCTCAGCTGACAGCTCCTTCCTGACCTGTAGTGCAGCAATAGAGCTGTCACACACACCAATTTAGTAGCGACAATCCATCATCTTGAAAAGGCCCCATGGCTTTTAGTGTATTAACACACATTAACACTTCCCTCCATGCTGAGCCAACCTCGTCCACCTCCCACCTCCTCCCCTCTCCCAGCCCTCCTCCGACCACTAATGAAGGAATGCTGGAAAAGACGTTTACTGTTCAATACTATTGACTTGTAGTTTCGGTGTGATTTATACACCTTTTTATTAGGATTGTTTTTATCTGTGTGTGTTTCAGGAGGTTTTATGTTAGGTAGTACCCCCCTGGCAAATGCTCCACATCCACTGGCTTTTGACTTGATTTATCTGTTTAAAGAAGGAATTGAAAAAAAGTAGGAGTGCAGTGACATTCCAGTCCATTCATCAAAGTAAAGGCCAGTTTCCCCTTGAAAGTGGACTAATTCCAGCACAGCTCTAAGTGCACCAATGTGGTCATCAGGAGAAACTGAAAATGGCTCATGTGAGAGTTATGTCCCGCACACTTTTAGAATACAAAGAATCTGGCCCTGTCCTTCCCTTCCAGGCAAAAAGGGGTTTAACCTGCACACCACGTTTTGAGCCTTTACTTAAACATATCATACGCTCTACCCTGAGCAGGAGGGCACAGAAAGGGCTGCAGCTCTTTATACCCAATTAAGCTTGCCATGGGAGGGAAGGTAGTCCCCGCTGAAACCTCCTCTCCCTCTGTGCCCCATTAGAGCACTGAGAAGCCAGAAGAAGTCTGAGTCCCTGGCGGACTAAACCTCTGACCCTGAGCCAAGGAGAAGCACTCCAAGTCCTCCTAAATATACAGACGTGATCACAGAATAAAAAGCTGCTGGGACGAGATAGGATGTTGTGTGTGTGTGTGTGTGTGTGTGTGTGTGTGTGTGTGTGTGTATATGTGTGCTGGCATGTTTGTCTGTGCGCCAAGAAAGGTGAGAGGACTTGTTTGTTTGTTTATTTTTGGAGAACGAGACATATCAGAAGCAAAACCGGAAAGATCTTGAATCTAAGAAATACTTTTGAAAATTGTGAGTCCTCCTGACATAATGTGAACATTGTTATAAACCTGCCAGGAAATAAACCTCCGGTATCAGCCTACGATACTGCCATAATATCAGGTATAATGAATAGGGTATCGGGTAACTGGGTATAAGCCAGTGCAACAGTCCAAAAGCCATTTACCTAAAAAAGACAAGCCAAAACATGTGCAGTACACTTGCTTGTCGGTGACTGCAATTGTTGCATCTTGAGTCATAATTACTAAATATTTTTGCAGATCTGCTTTAACTAAAGTGCATCCTATGGACAACAAACTGAATAAGACCATTCTCTAAAATCATAATTTAAATGTGTTTATTTTGATCACTTTTTTCCATACACTGAAAATACCCATAGCCACACACCAATCCAAATCATGACAAATGTATCCAGTGTGCTTACCCGGTGCTTTCGCATCACTCATAATTCACTGTCCCCCTCCCATTGGGGATCCTCTCGCCCCAACAGGGGAGACAGAGTCAGAGCTGCCGGTGAGCTCCAGCAGCACCGGCCCATCTGTCCCTGCCCGCGGGGCGGTTGTGTCGATCCTCAGCTGTCTCACACAATCAATGACCGTGCAGACACTCACTTCTATGCACCTCCAACTCTGACAGGTCTGCAGGTGTTTGGGCTCTGACTGTCTGGCAGGCTGTCTTTCTCTTTATATCCCTGTCTGTTTTCTGTTTCACAAACAGCCTACACCCTCCAGTTCCAAACCTCCACCCTCCCATAACATGCACACCTTTCTGCAAACAAGGGGGGGGGGGGGGGGGGGGGAGTGTTAGCAGTCAGAATTATCTTCAAATGGCAGACAGTATAGATTCTTCATGAGCAAAACCAGCAGCCCCTGAAGCAAAAAAATCTTTGTGTTTTTTCCCCACTGATTGGGATCATTTTTATTTTATTTTTGCTGGTCTCACTTGACTAGACCTGTACCCAAAATGACCTGCGTCTCAGCATCAACTTTGCTGCAAAGGGCATGGATTTAGAAACTTTTAATTTCTTTGAATGACATTTTGAGACAGAAAATGTGAGGTGAGGTGAGGTGCTAAATGTCATCCTTAAAGCCCATATCAGAAGCTATACTCTACATTCTTTTCTCAATTTATTTTGCTCCCTGGGTGAATTTACAATGCCATGAGTGATAGATGAACTAGAGGCAAGCTTAGATTTCAAAATAGGTCTTTGATCCTTTTAATTTCATCACAAGCTGTTAATTTATTGGGAATCACACACTTAACCACGCTAGCATGCACTGAAACGCTGGTTAGGGGACATTTATCTCATTACAGAGGATTGGATGCACCACGTGGGATGCCATTAAGATGCTAGACGTGCCCACCAGTGGTTTGTCTCATGGTGGTGGGAATAGTGGAAGGATTCATGTGCTAAGCCAGTCTGAGATGTCAAATTTAGGCTGAACCAACTGCACTCAGAACCCCTGCTTACTAACTTATTTGCAACTTCTGAGCAAAAGAAAGCTTAGTGTCTGATAACTGCATGGACATCACTCATGTTAAATATGTAACCTCTGCATAGCCTTCAAGGTCTGTTCACTCCTCACATATTAACCATGCAGGAGCTGGAGCAGGAGCAGCTTCTCAAAGCCAGAGATGTTCTATAGGAAGAAAAATGTGCCATAATTGGCAATCAGGCCTGCTGCTTGTGAGGCTGCTCAGCTAACTAGCTAAATAAATAGGATGGCAGGAGTTGGGTCTCGCTGACTGCAAATTGGTCTGTTAGGAGGGGGGGAGAAAAAAAGAGGGAACAATGGAAAGAACGAGACACAAAGGGACTGGTTGATTGAGAGAAAAAGAGACGAGAGAGAAACGCAGAGTTTGGGCACCTGTGAAGCTTTTATCGCAATTAAGATGTAGTGCATTCAAGAAAGTCCTATTAAAGACAAGGAGTTGTGTTATTCTCTGCATTATTGCCTTTCGTTATGTGTGTGTGTGAGAGGCAAAACAAAATAGACAGAGTGGGTGTGTAGTTTGGAGTGGATTTGAAGCTTTATTACCGGCCTATATTGCTGCCCAAATTACAAATCTGAGCAGTTATTCCTGCCTCGAGATGTAACTTCAATGCGGCGTTTGAGCCAAATCATCCTGTAATGATATTGCTTATTGTAAACGAGGGAAGTGATGGAAGGTAATGAATGAGGCGGGGGCACAATCCGATAAGGTGCCACCTAACTAAGTGGGTCTCTCCTCCTCAACCTTCAGCCGGCCGACCCCTCTGCGTGGACCATTATTCAAACGGTAACAAGCCGATTCATTTAGGCTGTCTGCGAGCTGAATTAGATTCCCGCTTCAGCGAGCATTGAGCAAAACATGAAGATGTTTTCGTCAGCAAACATGCAGCATTTGAATAATTTCAGCTCAGGTTTGGGGCGGCAATAATAAGTTATGATAAAACTGTCATTAGTGGGGGGAAGGAATGTGCAGGCAGCGAGAGACGCAGAGTTCAAGATTAATATTGGAGCTCTCCGTGGTGCTGAAATGTCAGGGGACAGAGAATAATGAGAGGGGCTTTGTGGGGATAACATACCTGTATGGGCACATACTTACCAGTATGTGTGTGTGTGTGTCTGAATATTTCAGTCTGGATACATCTGTGAGTCGATGTATACTAATGTGAAGGTCAAATGTGTGGTCTTTATTGTGAAACTAGCGTGTTGCTCTCTAACACATTGCTTTCGCTTTTACAATTACACTACAGAGCATGAAGGCACCTGTTTCATTCGACTAAAGCTGACTGTATTATCTACGTAAAATGAAACTTTAGAACCAATTATTTATATTAAGTAGGATTTTATGATTCTAGTACGTTGTATTTGAAAAAGAAAACACAATGTGTCAGTAGAATACACTAGACAGAGTAGAGACCCAGACACAGAACCATGTGAATGTGAAACCCACACATTTCTCCTCTGTGTGTCAGTTAGAACAGCCATTTGGCTTTCTACAGTATCTTAAATGCTTTGCATTGCTTGATATTAAAAATTCCCAAACAGCCATTAAAAGCTGCACTCTTATATTCAGTCTTTTTTTAGAAGAACTGAATTGCTTGAATGCTTGCTCTCATTGTTTAGGCAGTAATACGGGCGCTTTCACATCTGATCATACATCACGTGTTTCAGTACTAGACCTTCATCAGGCAAACAAACGTTGACAATGAATGTTTATTTGCGAGTTAGACCATGTGTGGGAGTTTACCTTTACATTTTTTTATAGACACATTGCGCTCCTACACACCTTTCTCAATAGAGAAAATGATGATGAAAAATTTAAACCAAGGGGTCCGAGACTTAACCGACCAAAAGTTTTGGACAAGGAATTGTAAAACTTCTTTTTTAAGTGTCTTACACTGCTTTCAGTTTTTTCACCATTTGCTTCTAAACTCCTTTTCAAACTACATTTAAATGATGGTACCAATTCTTACATGTGTCAGCCATCCTCCTATAGGAATAATCAGAGACACACACATTTCAAAACATTTTTTTTTAAACTGTTGATGATCAACAGTCCTCTGCTGTGCAGCAGCTGGTCCTGAAAATGACTGTTAAAGGTCATAACATCTCTGTAGTTAATCAAACAGATGTGTCTCGTAGATGCTACAAAACAGAAACGGCTTCACGAGGACATGACACCCACGATAATGCACAATTTGTCACAGAAAACGGCTTTAAAGTGTGCATTAGGTGGAGATAAACTTGGATTTATTCATCTGCGGACAAAGGCTGGAACATGTTTGGCCATTATGGATGCCTTGGAGAGTGTGTTTGGTGTGTTCTCTGAAACAATTCACAGAGAGGCTTCTCCTGCAGAGGAATCCGTCAAAGAGGCTTTTTACTCCAGGACAGAGTTTGTTAATGGATATGAACTTAATGGCCACTCTGGAGGTTTAAGTGTAACTGGGTTTTGTTCTAACACCGAAGGAACATCGGTTTGACTTTGAGGGTTGTTTTTCTTTAGGCCCTGTTTATTTTATGAGTATAAAGTTTTGATTTATGTAAAAAAGTATAAACATTTACAGCAGATAGTTTATTTAACCTGGTCTCCTTCCAAGCAGTTATCAAGATTCTCTTTGATAACCCTGAAGGCTGGTAGTTGAGCTACAGAAATTAAAGAGTGGGTGTGAATTTGAAACTGAGACACAAGTGTCGCAATCCCTGGGGTATTGGGGCAGCACCAGAGCAGAATTTAACAAAGATTAATCTCCTCCACTAACCGGGCCTGGTGTGTTTATTTCTTACATGTCTTTGTCTTTAAACAACATGTGCACACAAAGGGCACCAATAATCTAAATGAAAGTGTCCTTTATTAACTGACATTCCCACATTAAACCACATCCTGCTCCCTGGTTTTTCAGTCCGAGCTACTCTCTTCCTTGCCACTGTTCAAGATGAGGTTTAACCCGCAGCACTGATTTGCCACCTCGGAAGCAAATCAAACACAGTGTCCCCTCCTGCATCATGCCAATCTCTCTCCTGTCAAAGGGCTTTATTGAAAAAGCTATAGCCCTCTATAGAGAGAGAGTGTCAATTTCAAGACGAAGTCAAGATGGCAGTTGCGCAGAATCCATATTTAATAGTGGCAAACGGAGCAAACACAATTGAGGAAAATCAATAGCGCTTTCACGTCTGATCATACATCACGTTCCTCTGAACTGCTGCTTACCTGTGTCCTTTTGTCTGCCTGAGAGAGGCTGCGCAGTTCTGACAATAGACTGTAAACAACCACTTCACTTTGTGGTTTGTGGACAAAGAGCTTTCTATAGCTGCTTGCACAAACAGGAAATGGCTGTGAAAACACGGCATTAAATCTGTCAGTGTCAAGGAAAGGATAAGTGTTTTTTTTTTTTTTCTTTCTGGCTTTTTATTTTACCACTCTCTCTTCTCAGACGTTATTTATACGACAAAGCATGTTAGTTGTAGTAATGGTGTGGTAATGGGCATGAACAGATACAAGCCAAGAGTAAATTAAATAAAAGCTGCATGGTGGTGGCGGTGTTGAAAACGCAGCTGTGTGTGTATATTATGGTTTGTTGTGATGCTAACCTTTTTAAGACGAAACATTTTGGACCAGTAAGAGCCGAGTCAAGCCCCGTTGAAGTTTAAAAATGGTAAGATACTAAAAAAGGATTTCACTTTAAATCTCAACCATGTGTTGGTTGTTTTGTGTTTGGTCTAGTCGAGGTCATGATGGTTGAGTCTTGCTTCTTTTAACCCTCTTCACCAGCAGGCAGCTTGTTCACCAGATGGGCTCTGGGCGCTGATAGAGCGAAGGGTGAAGGATGACTGGAGGAGGACGGTGGGAGGGCACACACATGATGACCTGTCAGGTTCTGTCACCTGTCTTTGTATGCCTTTCTTTTCTCCGTGACCCCCCCCCAACCCTTCCAACACCTCCCCCATTCTCTCCTGCTCTGCTTCAGAGCCCCACAGGTAGTGAGCAGCAATGTTTGGTGATGAAAGGCCTCAGTAATGGATCTTTTCTGTATCCAAGCCCGACTAAACTGGTGTGACAGCTTTCCCCTCTGTGCAGACCAGCTTTATATTGTCTCTGTCTGCAGGAGAATACATTCTGAGTGAATGAATTTCATTACAGAGCCCTTTGTGTGCATGCATATGTGTGAGCAGCTTTGTTGACTCGGATCAGGTTACATTTATGGCCTGTTCCCTGGTGGGCTGCAGAGTGTGTGCATGCATGCAATATAAATGTCAACATTGACTTAAAAGAGTAGTGTAAGATCATGTCGAATAAGGCGTAGGAAGGGTCTGTCTCATAATTCACTTACCAGGCAAAAAAAAAAAACCCATTACAATACATGTCAAGTTTTGGATTGATTTGAACATGCACAGAAGATTGATAAACGCCCTGGAATGGCCTTAAAAAAATTAACACATTTTAACTAATGGCGGATTTTCTAATGGTGCTAGGGTACGGCTCCAAGGTTTCATTGTAGATCTCTGCATGCCGCGTCTTCCTACCAAATGTCATAATTCTATCTTAAAAACAAAGGAGGGGCCTTTAACTTCGGATACTGCTTGGAGGTGGAGTTGGGGGTTATAGCCCATGTCTCACACCCATTCTTGAGACCCTTAAAATATATTATTTTTTCACCAGCCCTGAAGCATGTTCCAGTTCTCTTGACCTTTAGGGCATGTAGACACACTCAAAGGTGTAAGGAAACACATAGAAGAAAAAGAAAAGGGTAGCTTTTTTAAAGAAAAAGCTACCCTGTGCACTTGCATTTATTTCCCATGTTTGCTGATAGTGATGCTGGTTGTGTCTGTTTACTGGGACCTTATGTTGAGATTCGAGCAGGAGAAAACCATTCCAATGCCAGCAGGGAGATGATTGACATGGGAGCCGTCCTCATAATGTATAAAAATGTGCCTCTGATCGCTGCTCACTCATGCAGTGGTGCATGCTGGAAAATACCGAGCCCGCCGCAAGCTCCAAATCCCCCGTCGTTGTCGTCGGGCGATGTCCCCCTCCCCCCCCCCCCCCCCCCCCCCCCCCTTCACCACCACCACCAGAAGCCTCAATGCTCAATCTGCTGCACAAGTACCCATCCCTCCCTCCCTCCTCGCCTCCTACTCTATCTACTACCCTCCTCCTCCTCTTTCTCCTGCCCCTGCCTTGGCACACACACTCTGGTATGCATAGAAATTCAATCAGATGCTTAATTACATCTTAACATGGGTTCCTACCAGCTGGCTTTATTCCCCTGTTTCTGATTAAAGGGATTAGAAAAATGAAATTTAACAGTGAATTTGCATACAGCTCTAAAAGGGGGAACTGGCACGTCTCTGTGGCTGTCTGGCCGCTGTTTGATGCTCTTGCTCCCTGTTGTCTATTAAATAAGGAGGGAAATACACAAACATGTTCCTGCCGCAGCAGGTAGAAGCAATTATAAGAAATAGAAGCTGGGTCTCACTCTGAGTCCTGGAGACATGAAACCCTGTGACCAAGTCGTCTGATGCATAGATCACATCAAAAAGTGGCTTTAAAGAGAAACAGGGGTGTGTTTCTGTTGGTTCTATAGAGCATGCAGGTTGGGAATACACCTTTTGCTTTTGCTCATATCTGCCTGATGAATGGTGTACAGTGAAACCGGGTGGCTTTAGGCCTCTTCCTAATGGGGCCAAGTAGGCCCACTATCCAAGCTGTGCAAAGAAAATGGGCCCATTAATCACAGAGCCACCAACATCATCTCCATATGATTATTCTCCTCATGTCTTGGCTAACTCCTCACTGCACAGGAATTATTGTGACATCCACTGTGCTCCTCGCCGCTCTTTCATCCACTCTTTTTTTTTTTTTCTCCCTCAGAATAACTAGCAGGCTTACTTTTCAACTTAATCCCCCCGCTTGTAGCCGAGCTAAATCTATCCTGGGAGGAGATCTGGTTACGCATTCACTGTTTATTTTATGCAATTAAAAAGTGATTCTGTTGGAAGTTTGTATTAGAGGGATTAAAGGCTTATTGGTCTGTCAATTCTCTGAGAGAAAGAGGAAACAGTGTAAGAGAGTGGGAAAATAAAACAGACAGGGGGGTCTGAGGGGACGAGAGGAGGAGAGAGACTTGAGTATTTAATGTGTGTGTTATGTCAGGATATACTATAGGTGTTTGTTTACCTTGCTCAAATAATGAACACTTACTCAGTGCGGCCATTTTGGTATTACTTTGGGAGCAAACCAGATCAATCCTTAACATTATTCTATTGATGAAGAACACTGTAATTAGTCCCTGTGAAACGGGGAGGATGTGCTTAAGAGAAGTAAAGCTGTGAGGAAGCTGCAGGCTCACTATGTGACATCCTACTGCCCCCTTTTGGTAGAGGACAGAATATCACTTCTAACAATGCAAGCTGGAGGTGAAGTGCACGAGTTTTGATGGACATGAGGCAAAATATAAAGAAATAGGGGAAAAACAAGTTTGTTTTTCAGAGACGAAAGCACACAGAGATAAGAAATCATTAACCTTACATCAATATAAGACATATGTGTTAAAGCTACAAATATGACTAAACACTTTGTGCAACAGTTTAAACAATGGACCAATCCAATGTTTACTTTGATTTCTTATTTCTTATTCCCTGTTGTTTTCTTCCTTTTTTTATATTTAAAAAAAAAGTGCTGAGCAGACTGGTTTCTGCTGCACTCTGTTATTAGATTAAAAGACTCAAGTGTTGTAGATCAGGTAGGAAACATGCACAAAAGATATCAGAAAGATCTTAGTAAGTCATAGATCCTGGTTTCAGGTGTAGGCATGTTTGCTGTCACACAGTGCCACCTCCTGGCCAGACTGAGTATTTCAAATACCCTTCCCATCACTTCCCACTGCACACAACAGCCAGTACTAAAGTTTGATCTTCAAATAAATATGGCTTCAGTATTTCCATTTTATGTGCAAGTGGATTCCCATACAATTTAATGAAGTAAATGTTTTATGAGAACAACATTTGCAGGCCTTTAGAGATGTTTTTTTCTGGTCAACGCAATATTGTGGTTCAAGTGCAAAGATAGTGAGGCGCAGTTTTGTTTAAAGGGTCCCTCTGTGCAACGCGAGATTTAATAGGAAAGACACGCATGCATGCTCGCAAAAACACAAGTCGGTGTATGCGCTGCATGTGCACACACATTAATAAATCTAAAGCTGAGTAAATGTTAGGGAAGTGAGAAATAAAGGTATAAAAGTGAAAGAAGCTCACCTTGTCTCATCTAACCTCTCTCTGCTTTTTTACCTATAACTCTCCCCAAGCAGACATATGATTTCAAACACCGCTTTTGTTCCTTTTCCTGAGGTTGCTCGTATTTTTAACAGAATATTTTTGTCACTTGAACTTTGAGGACAAGAGAAATAAAACACTTTGTGTGTGCTTGTCAGCTGAATGAGTTAAACTACAAAAACTTAACATATGTTTGTCCTTTAAAAGAAATTAAGTTACATTGTGTGACTTACATGCTTCTCTCCTTCGTCCAATCCATTCAACAAAGCACTTGTCCTTGAAGCTCTTAGCGGACTGAAGGTTGTGTACATGTGTATGATCTGTAAATAATTTATACTGATCAATCCTGGTGTAAGTGATCCTGTAGATAGAGAGCGGCTGATTTACAGATCTGATCTAATTCAGGACCGTGCTGCCAGGTGTCACCTTAACACCTAAAACCCTGATCTTCCCTCAGTGTCCCCTTACCCCCTCCCTTGGGCGTGATCAGTGGCTTTGATATTGACAGAAGCCAACACTGCCCTCTGCTGGACGATTCTCATATTACAGCAGCTGACCTCAGCAGCACCTTCCTTTACATCTGCTGTATTTCTGGCAGCTCTTTTGAAGCTTGTTCAGCGCTGCTCTTTAATGTTCGAACACCTTTTATATGACACCAGATGTTTCAGCTGCTTCTCATCACACACTCTGCTGAGCACAAACTGCAGCAGGAGGCTCTTTAGAGGCACGCCGAATCGGAGGCGCGGAGCATTAAAGGATGCAGATCCACTGTTATGACACTCCCATAATCATGAACGTGGCACATTTACACCGAGGGTTTAGTGATTATCACCTCGGTACTTGGGGGAGAGCCAGCGCCAGTGTGTGCCAGAGGATTTTGTGTGGCAAAATGACTCCAGACAGTGTAAGGTTCAGGTGTCTTAATGCAACCCTGGACAACAGTGTGGACTTTTAGGCTAGTATCAAACATAATTTATGACTTTATGAAAGTGCTCGTACTAGCTATTTCTAGGAAAGAGCACAAATGTGAAAGGGGTTGAGCAAATGTACCTTTGCTTTGAGTGTGGACTTAATCATCCGTGGGATTTTTGGGAAAAATAGAGAGATAGAGAATCATTCTGCTCTGAATACCTTCAGCCACTTCCTATTCCCTGTTTAATGTCTTATGCTACAATACAAATGGAAAAAGATCATGTGTTAAAGGCTAAGTTAATACAGTATCTCCATATGTGCTGCAGTGATGAAACTCCCCTTCTTGTGTTTTATATGAGAGTCTCCATTCCATTAGTGATTAAAATCTGTGTTTTTAGTCAGTAGATCTATACTACTAACAAAGAGAGAGGGAGCATGATGTTAGAGTATGTACATGAGTGTATGTGAAAACAGAGAGACTAGTGAGAAAAGAAGCTCAAACAGCAGTTTCTGCATGATGTTGTTGGGGAAACGGAGTATTTATTTGTGCAACAGAAGAAAAGTCATGTAGCAAATGTTCACCACGTACTAAGATAGAGTTAAGGATAGAGAGAGATGTGGAGTGTAATGCTGAGTGCTCAGGAGTATAGTTATGGTCCAGATGGCCCTGCAGCAGCAGCAGCTGTAAATCACTGCGTGTTGTGCGATCTGGACGATAGTGCTGCGGGCAGGAATCTCTCTGCAAGGTGAGAGCGCTGACGACAGCCATTATAGGGAATGAAAACAAGACTGTGGGGTGAAGGAGGATGGAGAGGCCAATGACATTGGCTCTGTTTGCCTCTATAAAGGACCAGATGCTACTATTGGTGTAGCAGTTCATTGTCATAAAATCTTATTACATTATCAACAGCCTGCTCTATTCAGCCTCTGTTCTTTTGTTTATCCAATGTTACTGTTAGGATAAATCATAATGCATTTTAATTTGCTTGCTGATTTCATGAAATATTTTATTTTTTTATCAGAGACAAGTTAATGAGGACTTGCGCTGTTCTGCAAGTGAGATTTTGCCCTTTCATTTGCAATTAACAACGCAGCCTCCGGGAGAAACAGTCACATTCAGCACACAGTGAAGCTAGCCCTTAGCGATTATTTGCTTCACTTGCGTGTGGATATCTTATTAAAGAGATAGAGTAAAGGTAAAATGTGGTTATATGATGATCCTGATGGACCTCAGGTTTGCCCTTTTGTTGTCCACACAAACTGTTACATAGTGGATGCTACCCATCATACTACATACAAACAGCAACTAAAACCCTTACATGCAAAATCCAATCATGTGCCCAAAGATTCTGCATTTGTCTGCAGCATCTGTCTATTGAGATCATGCATTTTAAGATAATTGATGTTTAATGTTTTCTGAAGCTGTAGAAAAAGCCTAGTCCTTGGCAGGTTTCATCTCAGAAAACCTCCATGAAACCTTTCAGAGAGATTTAATCGTTGTTGCACTGATAAATCAACTTTTAACTGCACATTTACTACATTATTTCTAACATGTAAAGTATATGAGAGTATATGAACATAAATAATCTTCACCTTTCAGGTATAATATGTACAGTAAACATGTGCAAACTGTTTTTTCTCCTGCACACATTAACCTTCAGCCAAGTTCCTCCTGTGACCTCCTATTGATTGCACATTGGCAATATAAGGAGAGGCTATGTGTGCGTATTGGAGAAGACAGATAGGGGCTTGAGGTGTGGGTGGGACAGTGGGTGTTGATTGAGTGGGTCCTCGTAACTTGGCCCTGCAAGGAATTCTGGGTGTGGTCTGCTTTATCATCCTCCATACATGCTGCACATAACTCATTCAGGACCAGCGGGGGCTCTGCAGCAGATGCATTGATATGTGTATCCAAGTAAAGTGCAGTATTACAACACTCCCACAGAGTGTGCACACACTCACACACTCACAGGCCCTGTGCTGAGCTGTATTTACAACCTGTAGATTAAATGTCACTGAGCTGCATGTCCTGCAGTATTTCTTAGCTCGGGTCAACGCCCCATCTCTATAACTGTAG
Organism: Labrus bergylta; assembly: GCF_963930695.1. Taxonomy (NCBI): domain Eukaryota; kingdom Metazoa; phylum Chordata; class Actinopteri; order Labriformes; family Labridae; genus Labrus; species Labrus bergylta. The sequence goes on from NC_089205.1 coordinate 22,398,085, forward strand.
ATTGATCTTGATTTCACTCAGCATGTTTTGGGGGTGAGACAGTAATGAAATATGATTCGCAGGGAAATCTGGAATGTAAGTTGAAAAAAAAAATCTGTCAACACGTAGTGTCAGTGTTCAGCCAGAGAACTGATGGCTAATTTATGCCCCATCTGCCTTCCTCCAAAGCACTAGAATCAAAATTCTAATCAAATTCACCAGTAATGGGCATGCCATTAGCTATTGTCTCATAGAGTAAAAAAAAAACACTCAAATTAAGCTTGACTTAATTTTATTATAGAATCACAAATTTTAGGGCAGACAATGAGCCACATTTTACACTGTGTGAGCTCAAGGACCTCTCATCTCTGTTAGCTAGCAGCAAGATAGCTTAGCTCGACAACTTCACAGGGAGTGAAACAAGAAGCCTCACTTTGACAAAAATGTATACACAAACATTTGCAGACATTCTTAAGATAACTAACAAAATACTTATGGTAGTTGTTTGTTAAGTGTTAAAAGATTAAGGGACTTTCTCTCCATTTCAAATCTTGGTGCTTAGCTATTTTTCTGTCTGCTGAAGCTTCATACTTGCTCATGCTAGTTCAGAGTGCTATCAGTCTTCTCATGCCGACTTTAGCAAGAAAGCTAATTAGCATATTCAAAAAATGTCAGGGCGATCTATCTTTGTGTGAAATTAAGCAGTGAATTACAACATTTGAAAAACATTGAATTAGAAGGCTGCAACACATTAACAGTCGATGTGCTGATCTTAACACTTTCAATGTAACGTTGAGCAGCTTGTAAGAATTGGTTTAAGGGGTGAGCAGGTTTAAACAGGCCAAATGTGGGAAAAAGAGTGGGTTATGTGTGTGCAGACAATGTGGAACATGTTTCCACTATGCCGAGAGGTAGTTGAGACATCAAAATAATTTTCAAATAACCCTCAAAACTAAACACTTCTATTTAAACCATTAGCTAATAGATAGAAACGATGCTTTACCACAGGTGGATTTGGTTGCACATACCACCACAGAGGCAGGTGTAAGCACATATTATGGGGTTGTATGTCCACAAGATTTGTTTTGCATCATCCAAGTCTGTAAAAACGATCTGAGCCACAGTCTGCTGATCTGTATGATTTTGAGTGCTGCACAGTGTGATGGACGTTAGTTATTTTAGCTGCTGTCACCTTATCTGTCGGGCAATCCTCTTTGGGTTTCAGGAGGAATGTCGGCCTGTCCATAGATCGACATTTCTCTTTAAATGAGTCAGGCGTATCTAGTGAGTCTTGCATGAAGTGTGTCCCTTCAAATCATACTCTCCTCAATGTACGATTTACAAAAAAAACTCTGGCAAATGTTGCAAAAAAACATTCCGCTTAACTAGTGTCTTTTTTTTTGTTGCTTTGTGGCGTAACGTAGATGAGGATCGTGACAGTTTAGCAAGCCTTGATCCCACATGTTGGGGTGATTGATTGACATCTGAAAGAACATTCTCTATCTTTCTACAGTGCCATTGGAAAGCAGCCAGTTTTTAGAAAGGTAACCGTCCAATACTTTGGGAAAACTAGAGCCAATCAAATGTGGGACATTGTTTTAATTTGCATGGGACAAGTGGTGAAAATGCTGTACAGTCCTACACAAAGCGGGACACTTGGTCACCCTAGTTTAAAACAAGGCCCATTCACTCTCTTTGTGTCAAGTCAAACAACAAAAAACTTCTCACTATTTTTGCTCCTTCCCAGAAACCAGCTAATCCTCTTTTGTTCCCTGCATGTGTGGGTGCACATGAGTGGCAGAAAGTGGGTGCCATCCCCCGCCCCCCTCCTGAGTGTCTTGCTGTGCTCCAAGCTGTGTACTAATGTCCAGTCCTCTCCTCCTGTTCATCCCTAGTGGGTGTCTTTGTACCACCCATCAATCCTGCTGTCGCATCATGTTGGCAGAGCTGAGAGGGGCCAGAATGTGAGCATCATAAATGCCAAACTAGCAAGAAGGAGAAGATTGAGGGACAAAATACAAAGGAGGTCTTGTTTTTCAAGGCAAACCAGTGACACATGCATTCTCTGAAACACTTTTAATTACATTCTTTCTCATATGCTGCTTGACATAGAATTGATATTAGTATCAAGAGAGTAATATTGTTAAGTACCAGGTTTACAGAGAAAATGATTCAGTGTACAACCACCTTGACCAGGGTTTATGACATAAAACAGTGTGTCAGATTTTAAATCAATTTCATGAACGAGGTCATCGGCAGAATGTCTCTCAGCTTGTCAAAGCGATATTTGTCTGTTTTTCGTCTTTCAGCTGCTGAACTTTTTAAGTAGTATGAGGCAGAAATTACCAGCTACAACTTGTACAACACATTTGCTTTATTTAAACATAAGGTGGGGACTGTAAGACTAATATTAAGCTATTTAATACTTTTCTAAGTATCAGCATTTTATCACACTGGAGGGGAAGTAACTTGATCTGAGCTGTGGAGGACTGCAAAGGTGAGCAGTTGTTCCAGTCTGCAGCTGCACTGAACAGTCAGCTGTAGCAGCAACTGAAAAGGTGTGGTTTGATGGTGTTTTCTCTCTCTGTGAAGCAGCTTTGTCCTGAATATACTGGAGTCTCTGGAGACCTGTGCCAAGCATCCCAGTGAATAGTGTGCTAAAGTTGAATAGCCTTAAGGACTAGCTCCTCTGCAGCTGAGGTTAAGGGGGGATAGAGTTTGGTGAAGTCAAGGTAGTGAGGTCTTTAGAGGTCGTCGATGTTGTTCTCAAAGGGTAATTGAGTATCAAAGCTGACAACAAAACTTGTGACAAAGGTGGAGAAGAAATGTTCTCATCACAAACAGAGAAATGAGCGATGTTGGAACAAGTTATTCCACTAGGGGTTAATTGTGTTTGATCCCGGCTTTTTTACCTTCTAGGCATCTAACTGAGGCACAGTTTGGCACAGCTTTTATGTATCATTCTCCGCTATATGCAAACACATTTAAAAGATAACTCGTGCCTAATCGCTGACACCCACAACAGAGCGCTTGAAGAGGGTGACAAGATAAGGCAGAGGTTTGACCCTGTGGTCCTTTCTAGCTGCCAAGATGTGTGTCGGCTCTGTGATCCATAAAGAGACAAGGCAAATCCTGCCAAAAGAGAAATAGAGATAACCACGTCCAATGATGTGCTAGAGATCAACAGTGTGATGGATGTATGGAGGCGATAGAGAAGGCTGTTATGTATGTATCGTCCAACATTTAGATCAGCTAAAAATTGCAGCTTGTTCTCACGTCATAGTCTTTGAATATCACAGCTAGTCCTCAAACCATGGAGCCGTTTAAACCCGTTGTGCACCTCGTCTGGATGCTGTCCTCTAGAGCTTATTGTTCTGAAGAGGCCTTGAAGTGAGATGAAGTGTAAAAAGGTCTGCTTGGGTTGATAGTCACCAAGAATGGGTAAAAGAAACACAGGTATATATGATTCCTGATAAAAATCAGACTTCTTTTAAGTTACCAAAAGAGAAAGCGTTACAGTATAAATCCTATTTAAGTCAACCTCAAAGTGGATACATTATTCAGGTAACTAATTTATTAACCTTAGGACGTATTTAAGCACAAATAAAATGTTTCTCTAAAAGTAACCAAGTCCTAACATAAACCCAGCTGTGACTGTTTGTCAATGTTAAGTAACTAACTAATGATTGATAAATATCTAGAAGTTTAAAATCAGTCATTTATATATTTGTTTGTTTCTTGCAAGTCAGTCAATAAATGTGCAGGGTTTTATTTATTTATTTTATTTATTTATTTTTTTATTTTATAACCTGACCACAGAGCCCTACACGTACCAAACAGGTGCAAGAGAAGAGCGGCACCAATTAAATCATATTTTTAAGCTTAGGAACCGAGGACAAATTCAATTTGGAGAATGCTCTTTCATACATAATATGTTCAATATTGTCCCCTTGCACGACAGGTGGGTTGTTAAAATGATCTCAAGTTGAGTCTAGAACACATGAATGAAAACTATACGTAGCTTGGCAGTACAATGTGAGTGAGTTTAACGGATGCTATGTTGTTTATTTGTTCACTGTTTTAATTTTGCAATGAAATGTCCTCACATCAGTGGTGCTTTATTTGTGCGCTGAAACGACATTATACTACTGTCTACAAAAAAAAACACTACAGCCATGTCAGGTCAGTAAATTAGGGATTTAATATTTGTTATGAATATTAGAATGACATGTTACGCTGTGATTGATTTACAACAACCTATCTTGATACAGTAGATAATGTAACATATTAGCTGCAGCATTCGATCAGGAATGACTGAATGGGAGAATTTGAATAGTGAAGCAGCTTAAAATTAAAACTTCTCCTGCAGCAAGCATTTCACATATACAAGATTAACTGGGATGCATTAAAATCGGACGTTTTTTAACAATACTTGTAGCACATGTCGACTCTTGCCTCTCTCTTTCTAAAGCACAAAACAAAAGAACCTGACTTAAATCTATAAAGCCTGTGCAGACAGTTGACCTTATAGTCTTTCATCGATGTATCTGTTCTCCCTGACCTGGCAGAGAAAGTCATTTGGGTGTTTCTGTTCACCATGGTTTCTAAATCTGTTGTACATTCTGTCTCTGAGTCAACATGAGGCTAATCTACTTCTCAGGCTGAATGTCGACAAAGATACACTCACCCTAAAAACACACACACACTCATCAGGCTACCTGTAGACAGTTTGTAAATGCTGCTCCTGTTCTAACTTGCTACGCCATCCATTATCCCTACATAGAATTAGCCGTGTATTGTCGGAGTCTCTAAGCTGTTGGCATAGCGGTGACATTTTGCAGGTAGAAGGAGTGTTAGATTGGCGTCCTGAGGGGCTGAAGTGGCCTGTCCTCGCTGCAGTGGTAATTATTCCAGGGGCCTAATCATTAGAGAGCTGTTTTAATCAGACTGCCATCAGTGGCTAATGTAATGCGATTAATTACATCTCCAGGAGCATGGCCCTTAAGGGGCACTTCATCAGGATTACATGACTGACGAATAGAGTCTCTTAGGTAGGGCATTGTCCACATTATCAGCAATATAAGAGCACAATGTGATTAAGTGAAGACTTAATTTGAACACAGCATGTGTAGATTGAGACTGGTATACTGTTTTTTTTAATAACACCTTGTTGGCATTCTGCGAGCAAGTCAGTACACAAACTGACCTCAAACCCTTTAAAATCCCATTTATAGTGGAGGTGTTGTGTTAGTTTGGAGCAGTTTAAACTTGGTCCTGGTATTTTACACGACGCTAATGAAGGGCAAATGAGAGAGACGGGGGAGAGGGCAGAAGGGGAAGAGGTACTGCTGACACCTCCGGTTTCCCACGTTAACCTGCACTCACCTGCCTCCTGACAGCCCGGGCAAGCAAAGGAAACGAGCAGTGTAACTCTAAACCCAGACTTGCTGAGCTTGTTTTTCACAAAAATAGGCTTTGTGTCGTGTGTGTGAGCTTTTGCCCATACTGCACCTTGTGTGTTGTACACATTCTAAAAAAAAACAAAGGCATGCAATTGTAAGACTCTCAAATGACAGAAAGATGAGGTCATTTGTTGGGGAATTGTGGATAATTTTTCCCTGAACGATTGCAAACAACTGTGAGACTATACTTGCTATCTTTTTACCAACTCAAGGCATCTACATGTCTCTTTTTTTTTTAAACTTCATACAGAATATACATGATCTGTAATTCCTATTGTTGGTGCTTAGTATTCCAAAATCAGACTAAATATGTTTGAACCTACTCTCACTTTTAGACCAACTTAGTGGCACACAGTATTGAAAAAAAAAAAACAGAGAAAGTGCATGTGTGAGACTCATAGCACACCTACAGTGCAGGAAAAAAACTCTCCAAATTGCATTGCATGATGGAAATGCACATTATAACTTTAAGGATAACAAGTGATGCTTTTTCATCTCTATATAAGTAAAAAGGTGATGGCAGTGTAAATGGCAGTATGTATGCACGACAATAGCCTTTATATAAGATAATAGGCTTTGCAGGAGATGGCAAATGTAGGGCGGAGGGTGTGGGGGTTGACATGCAGAAAAGTGTGCAAAGTGTAGAGGTTGGATTCGAACCCAGAGTTGCTGCGAGGTGAACTTCAGCCTTGGTACAAGGGGCACGCAACATGACCGCGAGGCTATCTGTTGTCCCATTCAACGTCTTTTCTAAACTCTGTGGTAGATAACAATTTGCGGCAATTACAGATTAACTGTCACACAAAAGCACACCCAGTCAAACTGGTCTGTGCGCCTGTCCAAACAGGTGCGTGTGGGACAAGTGGGTTGGTTGTGTATGTGGGTGCAACACTTATTTTGTTTTTTGATCTTGGAAAGCATTAGGTTACAGTAGTCCTGCTTCAGATCGCACACACAGAAGCTCACACACTGATTCATGTACAGGTTTAAACCGTCGAGCTCAGATTGGCTGGAGGGTGTCAGTGATGAAAAAAACCCTTCGTGAACGAGCATCACAGGCATGCAAAAGAGCTGTGGCACTTGAGAAGTTGCTACTCACACCCCCATGCTCGTCTCAGTCGGTCTCTCTCCTCCACATCTCCCTCGCCCCCTCCCTCGCTTCCTCTGTTGCTTGATGCACTCTCTCTCTTCTTCCTCCTCCTCTCTCTCCCTCTCTCTGTCAGACGCTCTGTTGACAAAGTCAAGGCTGCTCTGAAGTGAACTATCTCTGTGATTTATTCCTTATTATCATATCAACATGGGCTCATGTGATCTGAGACGAGTCTGATGTGGAAGAGGAGAGAGAGAGAGGAGGGGAGGGGGGGAGGAGGACACACTTGCATCTACACTCCTGGACACACTCACCCATTCAGACACTGCCTGATGCAGGTGACAGGAGTTTGCTGCTGCTGCTGCTGGATCAGTAATGTGTCACCATCAGTGTAAGCCGTCCACACTGTGACCAGAACTACTTCTGCTCTTCAAGAGGGGGGGAACAATTTTGCTTCTTCTTGTGCTATCTCTGGTCTTGGGAGCTGTTACCACTGAGCTCAGTTTGTGGATTTGACAAGGACTGCAAGAAATACCTCCCTGACTCCAAAAGGCACTGAAGAAGAGGAAGGAAAAGGATCAGATCAAAATTTGAGAGTGAATCTCCAGAAATCCAGGCTTACTTGCCTGTCAACCCATTCTGGAATAAGAGTCACTCTGTGCAGCTTATGCCCTCAGAAGGATAACTCCAATCCCCCAGGAGGAAGAGGAGGGCTGTAAGCGGTGAGTGTGTGTCCCTGTGGGGGGCTTCAGTGTCGTGGCCCAGGTCTGTCACTCCAAGGGAAGCCAGGGCAAAAGGAGGAGGAGGAGGACGTGTTTTTGTTTTGGAAGTCTTCACACAGCTGTGGGAGATATGACTGAGTGTTGGACAGCACTCCTTATGGACCTTCACCAATCTCTGCTGTAGCCCTTATGCGAGCTCCAGAGGCCGGCATGGCTGGCGGGCGGATACCCCTTATGCTGCTGCTGCTGGTGCTGGTGGAGATGCTGAGCGTGGTCTGCGTACCAGGGGACGGCTCTGGGAAGTACAAGGGGAGCTGGAGGTGGAAAGGTGACAGGAGCCGTGAGTAACTCCTCCTTCTCCTTCCTCGTTGATCTTCTTCTTTGCTCTCTATCCTCCTCCTCTTCTTGCATTTCTCAGCTCTTAAAAAAAAAAATAAGAGAGTGAAACATCGCTTCCTCCTTGTACTTTGTTTTACTATTCTTTTACATTCCCTGCTGGTGGAGTGTGATCCGGGAAGCAGTAAACATTGTGTGCCACTTTGATTACTCCGGTTGCTGTTTGAGTCTCAGCTCATTTCTCTGCGGCACCTGGATATGAGAGTGAAAAATAAATCGTCTATATGAGGCCAGCGACCTTGGCCTGCGCTGCCAGCTTTAAGAGCTATCAATATGACTGCGAGAGTGCCTCTCTGTTGTTGCATTTGCTGCGAGTTGCAATTCACAGTTTATTATCCCTCTTTCTCTGAGCATCGCCGTAATATTCCTGCATGAATATCTCATAGGGGCTCATTCGTTGTCATTAATTGATCAGTGTTGAGTTGTAAAAAGCTACTCAGAGCGATGCTACTGCCTATTTCCTCAGAGTAAAAGCCGGGTGCAGCTATGAGAGGGTTCATTATGCATGCTGACACATGAGTGCATGGATGTTAGGAGGAGAGAGGATGTTCTAATGAGCAGAGAGCTGCGGTTTGGTTCAGGACATAGCTGCTGTACCCCATGGCTTTTGGCTGCAGGCTAATGGGATTGTTTGGCATGCCACCACTGCTCGATGCTGAGTGATGAAGGTGGGGGGGGGTTTGTCCCCTTGTGCCCGTCCCCTCTGTGGAGGTTAAAGGGAGATCGCTATCTTGATACTGTTCCAAGATTAAATGACTGCAATGGGATGGAAGAGGCACTAAGTCAACGTAAAGCAGGTCGCCTGACTTCCCAAGGAGACAGGAGCTGGCCCCCCGGGTGCTATGAAGAGTGATATCATTTATACATTTGGATGGCAATGACGGTGATTCCTTGAGTTGCGTGATAGATTTAGCTTCACATCCCTTCCTTTCTATTCAGCACCCTATTTAACTCACAATACCTCAAAGATGACTTTCTTTAACTATGTATCCATTTTTTATTTGCTTCTCAACAAGGTAAAATGTTCTGCTTAAATTGATTAGTTTTTTTTTAATTTTGCAAGATGTTCATCTAAATTTGTTATTGGCTCTTTGCATTCTGTGTTTAGAGCTGTGTTTGGCAAGCAAGGAGTTAGTTGTGCTGAGAGACTGAAAATCAAAAGCAATACATTTGCAACAGCAATGCGTGCACCACTTTTGCAAGCTGTTCTCTTCTTGCATTCTTGAGAATACACTTAGTAAAAGTAAAACTTTGATTCACAGAGGTGATGAAATATAGGACAGACAGCTTGAGCTATGTTATGTACTTAAGTGTTGTTTTATACTCTTATCCCCATGCTGTGACTGTTATGCACCTCTCCACCCCGGTGTAAATTCTCCCTGTCAATCAAAATCTATTGAAAACAGGTTGTTTCAGCTAGAGTTTTAAATCCATGGTGTAGTTAAAAGCTCAAATCTGTGCCATCCTATTCCTGAACCTGAACCTCTCTATGTGAACCTGGACCAGAGAGACTCCTCCCTATGAATATTCTTTATGCAGAAAGTTTCACTGAGTTCACATCCACTGACAACTCAAGCGTGCAGTGCTGCTTTGGATTGTCATATTAATCAAGCAATTTAAGTACAATCAACATTTTTATTTTAATAGTGACTGAAATGGAGTCTATAGATATAAAGGAAGTTTGGTTTTTGCATCCTTAATCCTCCCTGTTTTGGTTTTTATCTCACCACTCACTCAGTCAGGGTTCTTTCCAGATGCAGCAGGGAGCGGTAAAAATAGATCGATCCAGATTTTTCCCTCAAGAGCTTTAATGAGAGCAAATATTTGACTTACATATGCCAGCTGGCCAGGAACATAACTCCTAATGAATGCTAATGATGCTCCGTGTTGGCTGGATGTGTAAATGTGAAAAGTGTTTGCCACTGTAAATCCACACCATTTAAATTAAAATGGTGTTTTGTGATTTTGGTTGCAACCCTTTTACTTCTAAACCAATGTGTCTACCAAAGAATTAGAAAACTGTCTGTTTAAATGTATCATATTTGATGGATAACAACACCTTTTCACATCATCTGTTAACTTTTAAAGAAGGAACATCTTTCTTTTGCAAGATTCTAGTCTGGTCAACGTTAAAGTAGAGAACTTGATGGAGTCACAGGAATTCAAACATCCTTAAATGTGTCTTCCTTTTTAGCACAACCTCCTAGACTGCGTTTGATAGAATCACTGTTACTGTTGTCTCATCCTGCTGCCTTTTCCAGCAAATAGAAAAACTCCTTATCTGCAATAACCACTAAATTATCAAATTGCTTCCTTCAAAAGTGTGTATGGGTTTATCAGTCCTGTCTCTTGGATACTGAATGTGTCACACTGCAGTCTGCACATAAAAGTTCCATTTGGCTCCGCACAAAGAATACAGTGATATGCATGAGGACAGCCTGCTGATTTAAGGGGTAATGTCATCTTCTATTATTTGCTACCTGAGACTAAATCTGGTGTAAGACTGTGTGCGGCCCAGTTCTTCTCTCTGACAGAGCAGCACTTTTATGCACACTCCATCTCTCTGACATAGAAATACACACATGCACTCTGGCCAACACATGAACCCAAAGCAGGACTAATGTGTAAAGAAGGATTTGAGTGTGCGTGTGTGTGTGTGCTCTTTATGTGTTTGTGTGCTTGTGTTAGTGTGCATGATAAATAAAATATTACATCATCTATTTTTAGTGACAACTTGTCTCCTCGAGTCAATGCAGCTCCGATATGTCCCTCTGTGAAATCCTTTCCTTATCGTCTGAAACTTTCCTCCCGCCTTCTCACATCTTTTCCTTCTCAGTTCTTGCGACAGTTTCAACTTTAAAGACTTCACAGAAGCAAGTCTGCCGCTTTCCTGCAGACAGATGGACTGACCCTCTTTTAAAATGACATCATCATTCATAATTAATACGGTATATTTACCGTGTTCATGCATAAATATGAGCTTTGGTCCAGCTTGTACTTGCAGGTCCACAGAGTGGACCTCCAGCCTGTTTGCTGAGGTTTTGTTTCTCTTCTCTGACACGGTTTCTTCCCTATGATGGATGAAGAAGATTATAGAATTTACGGCTGATTTACTCTGCTCTGGATGCTAATAGAAGCCTTGGAAATTTCACAGGCTGCCTCTCAGAATTTAAAAGTACAAGGCACTTATTTATTTCAGATATCTCACGCATCATTTTCCAGGAACAAAAATGTACTATGTTGATGTTTTCTGCATATGACTGCAAGAAGAGTCAAAAAGTGTGGACAGATCTATAGATGAATTCCCATATGAGCTGATGATGTTGATGACAGATTAAAACAACGTAAAGTTAAAATATGTTCAGACTGTATACTGGATAAGGCTGTTGTTTTATTTGCCAGAATCATTGAGACCACCCTGGGAGCATATGTTCTCCGTGTAACTCTGTGCATTTGCACCAATAGATGGCAACAGTGGCTTACATCCTTGTGGAGTTGGACTGAATGTAAATGTTCTAATGAACTGTGTGGAACCTGTGGTTTGGGTCACAGGCCAGATGGAGTCCAGACCGTCAAAACTATGTGAATACTGCCAAGGGAAACTTATCCCGAATCAGTAGATCAATGCAGGCATTTAAGTAGTAATTGCACATGATATATAAGCAATGTACACAATCTTGGATGAATCCAATATGCACCAGGTCTCTCTTTCTGCTGCAAGATCATTACATCTATCCATTACTTATCTATACCAAGGAGGCCTGAGGGGTGTGGGGGGGCTGGAGCCAATCCCAGGTGTCATTGGACGAGAGTGGTGGCCAGTCAACCACAAGGCTGACATACAGAGATAAACAACTAGTCACACTCACATCCACACCTATACGGGCAATTTTAGATTCATCTATTCATCTAATGAGAAAGTCTTTGGACTGTGGGAGGAAGCAGGAGTACCCGTAGGAAACCTGTACATACATGGAGAGAACATGCAAACTACACAAAGAGGAGCCGAACAGGAATACAAACCAGGAACCTTTACTCCAACAGTTGCAAGATGCTACATTTTTTAGGGAACAAAAATTAATCAAACAAAAAATTAATTCCCTCAGTTTTTGTGAAAAATAAGCCATAGGACAGACATATGCTTGTTTCACTTTCACATAAGGCAGCATCTAATAATGCATTATCTAAGCCTGTTTGTGTTTATCTCAAAATCCTGCTGAAAGTTACTGTATTCATTTTTTAGAGCTGTTGTGCTGAGGGACGTAGTCCTCGGGTGTTTGTTGCATCCTCATTAAAAGGACAACCTCATATGAAGTAAATTATGACAAGACTTGAAACTTTTTAGCAGGGAAAAGTGAAAGAACAGGTGGACACTGTGATCAGACATGGAACATAAATATGGGGCTCTGACAGGCGTGGGCCTGAGACAAAGCACAGGGATCCAGGATTCTGAGAATATGAAATGTCAAAGGTCATCAAGTGCTGAGGCGGGTTTGTAGAGGTTAAAAATCAAACGATACCACTCCCGCCACTCCTTGATGTTTTATATCCACCTCTTTACTTTCACCTCGCCTTTTTTACAGACGGATGTTTGCACTTACAGAGACCCTGGGTTCAACATCTGGATCTGAGACATGTGCAATGACATAAAATGGGAAAATATACATTTTTTTCTGGTTATTTGAATTCACTTCATAGGCAATAAACCAATACGTGCTTCCTGTCTGCTGCTAGCTGACAGACAATCACATTAGCAATTGCATTTCCATAACAGCATGAGAACACATTCATAAACAATTACAAATATGGATAGTTGACATTATACTGTGTGGATACCATCCTGTTCAATTATTTAGTTATCTGTTCAGATTGGATGCTGCTCTAACACATGGCAGACCAAATGGAAAGTTAGTCTTTCACACACATAATAACTCACAAATTGGTTGCATATTTAAAAAAAATTAAAACATTGCCAAATTTATAATGGCTTATGTTAAGATGACAATTCATATTTTATACATAGCCTTCACTGAAAACATTGTGCATCAAATTTTAAAGGAATTAAAAAACTGTTTGTGAATAATTTAGTGTCAAAACAATGATACAGTGTCTTTTTTGGGACCCAATATAAGAAGTAGAGCTAATCTTGATAAAGGAGAAATGGGCATCGTCAAGTGTTCATAATTATTTTATTCACGCCCTCAGGTTTTGTGATGGTCTCAATGTGAAGCACTTTTGAGTTTTTTGCAAATGGGAAGCCAGAAAGGGATCATGTTTAGCTGGTTACTCATCGAGAGGTGTATCTTACTGAGTAATGGGAACTTTTGTCTATGTTCTAATGATTTGATACTCCTCTTATTGTTAAGTGATGAAAGGCTGCCAATATTGTGATACACAGCCCGGTTGTCCTACAAAGTACTGACAAGAAGTGCAGTACAAGAGATTTTAAGAGGCATACATGGGAAATGAGAATGTGTTGCTAAAACAAAATCTTGTTTGCCTTCAGGTCAGACAAAAAAATTACTATTTCTTTTAATGCTTCCTCCAATGTTTAGAAGAAATAGTGAATCGGCACATTTTTGCAGGGAAAGAATTATAATATTCAGGCGTGACAGAATGAGTTCAGTTTAAAGCACACTTTGTCAGCTCTTTTATTACTGCATTTAGCTGATGAGAGCCTTGCTTTTGCTCTTTTGAAATGAATACTGTAGGGCAGTCAGACATGTATGCGTGCATATATAGGGCACGCAGTCTGTCTGGCTGACAGAAGCAAAGCCTACCATCCAACCACAGCAAAGACGGGACAAGCTGTTTACCATCCCAGACAACATTCTGCTGGGGCCTCTGTTTTCCTTTGCTTCACTGATGAAGTGGTAATTACAGGAGAGGCCTCGCACCTCCAGAGAGATCAACATCTTGCACGCAAAACACTCAGCTGTTATGCTGTCTCAGACACATTTCGGTCACGCCATTGACCAGAGGACATCATGTCTGAGGCTTGCTGCTGCTTGGTTAAATTGGAGCTGGGTAATTTCTGCTGCGTGACTGTCAATTGGGCCAATTTGATGCGATCACAGATGGTAATTCTGTACAATTTTAATGGAAGTCCTCATCTAACTGTGAAGGAAACCCGAGAGTAGCATCTGCAACTTGCATTTTCTTTAAAGGGTTGTTTGACACCTTTTTATTACTTCCTCACAATTCTTGGAAGCATAGAAGTATTCAAGCAATATAGAAAAGAAAATCCCACAGTATTCATGGACACACAATTCTAATAATTCAGTGCGTCTGCTTGGCTTGCTTAGTGGCAGATCTGCATCAGTGTTAGCACAAACCAGCTGTGTCAGTGGTCGGTCTTCCACGGTTGGAGCTGAGACGCTCTCTGCATCAGCATCCCTCCATTGCTGACGCAGCATTTGCACACATCATTTCCTCTCAACAATCCCCAGCTCTGTCCGCGAGCATCAGCAAGGCCATGATGGAAATTCATTCCTCACTAAACACTGGCTAGCTGTTTGCTCCTGTTTTGTATCAGTTAAAAGATATGCAAGACATCTGTTTCCACAGCACAGACAGAAGGGAGATTTTCCCCAGGATTGAAATCAACGTCAATTGGCTTTACTGAAGGAAATGTAGAATCCAAGGCTTAGTATAGATTACACTCGTAACAGTAAATTGAGCTTCATTCTCACTAAATGGAGTCTCACATGTTACTGTAGAAGATAATACTAGTTGTTTTAATCCAACAGGTACATCTGAAAGCCTTTTCTTCTGTTTTAACATTCAGGAAGTAGCTGAAAATGACCCGTAATATGAGATGCTGTTTACCATAGTCACATGTAGCCATTTTACTTTTCATCATGACATCATGCTAAGTGTTGGAAGCTCAAATGCTGGTATAATATTATTTATTTTTATGATGTTAGTACTTCTCCTTGTAAAATAAAAAAATACATTTCTAACGGTATTAGACCATATCTCAAGATTAAACTACATATTTTAGAACCCATTCATTGTTTTTTGACAACAGCTAATGTGAATATTCAACCACTAACTAGCTAACTAACTAAACTATAGTGTTACAATATAGCCTAGAATATATTAATTCTAAGCTAATGATGAACTAGCTAAAGTTGGGAGCTTAAAGTAGTTTGAAGGCTATAGCTAACAATGTCTGTTGAGACTTAGCTGTCTTAATGAGTTTGCAAATTTGTTGTTTTGGAAGCTCATTTGCTACTGACAGCTTAGTCACAACATTAGCCAATGTCTAGCTAACATAACTGTCTATTAGCTTTTATATTAATATCAGCAAGGATAGGTTATATAACATATCTATTGTGTAGCATAACACTACAAAACAATCATCTTCAAACTGGTTTCTAGCAAGCAGTACTTTATTTTAGTGGCTGAATGCTAAAAGCTATGTTAGCTGTTGTGTGAGCGTATGTGTTTTAAATACTATGCGCATCTGTTTGCCTGATGAATATCTAGTATCGAAACATTGCCAATAAATGTATGTTATCAAGTTAAAGACGGTAGGCCTACACAGGAAATTACTTGAAAGTTTTTTTGAAACTTGAATCTTGCTTGTTGTTTGTCAGTTGGATTTTCTCTATCCATTGTCTTTTCAATGAAAGGAAAACATTTTGTGAGATACACTAAATGTAGCCTATATAACTTAACATTGAGCTGTGCAACATTAAACAGAGATTCAGCCTTCCACCCTGAGCGTGACGCCACTGTTTGAATTTGGTCAGTTGTCATGCTATAATGGTATTCAGCTCTGAAATGCCAAGCTACAAATATATTGCTGACTTTTACGAGAGCAGCGTGAGCAGCAGAACAATCGGGAGTCACCCACAGCTTGTGACTCAGTGAGAGGCCAGCCGAGGTAGTGGCACTAATCAGCACTAATGAAGACTGGCAGTGGAGCCGCACGCCGTAAAAACCCAAAATGAACCCTTCAAATTAATTTGCTAATTGGAAATCTGGATTGAGACAAGGTCTGTGTTATTATATTGAACAGTCTTTTTGTAGCTTCACTTTGAAAACACTGCAAGTGAAACACAACTATTGATGATCTTAAGTAGCATACATTTGGTCATTGTTCCACTGCATTTATTTTAACTTTTGAATTATGTTACCACATCATTGTGTGCGCTTACTCACTCTAACAGTCTTTTCACTAATGCTGGAAACAGATTTTTCAACACTCAGAACACACAGCATATTTGAAGGATAAAAGTGAATTAGCAGAGAAACAGTCTCACACCACATGAAGGCACTATTGGACATATTACCACCAGATGTCTGACACCATGGCTTTGGTTTCCCCCCCTCTGTAGCCCCCTCAAACACATGAATGTAACAAAAATGTTGTTGGTGTCTCGTATGATTTACAGTGATATGGTTTGACTTCAATAAAACATGAACATTCAGCGCTATATTTTTCCCCTCTCAACTTTCAAGGACAAATAACACCTTGCTTTAAAGTAAGAATGCTCTCACTTTTTGAAAAAAAGTGTCAAAGCTTAACACAAACAGATGGTAATATAATACACTTCACTGTAGCACATCAGTGCATAACCTCGCTGTGATCCAGAAAGTCACCTGCCACTAATAAATCTGGCTGATTTCGTGAGCTGAAGGGGCGGCAGAGGGGAGGCCTTGACAGGAGGTGTGGAGAGTTGCACTTTGTCTTTTGTTGCATTTCTTGACTTTTTTTTCGGGATTTACGATCTGCTTCTCACAGCCTCTGGCCCTGGCATTCCCATGTGTCATGTGACACCCCGGCTTTGTAGCTAGCAAAACTCATCACGTCTGAGAACATCGTTGCAGGGTGTATTTGGCATAAGTAGTTCTTGAAAAAATCATTACTGTTTTATGATTTCTTGAGGTTCATATGTGCAGTTGTTTTTAATTCAGAAGTTAATGATTCAAGAGTGTGAGAATCAGAGGAAATTTTTTGTTTGCCAATAAAAAAAAATGATTAGCTGTATAAAACAATAAGTTAATAGCAAATACTGAAGTAGATGGAACTGCACCTTAAATAATTGCTGCTATTTGGAGTTAACTAAAATGAAATAAAAAGACTTAAATGGTCGTTTCTATATAAATGAAGGGGCGTGGATACATTCATTTCCATACACACTGATATATGACTCATTCCACTGTCTGTTATGCAGAAAAACAACGTCAACACTTTACAATCAGTATCTTTCATTGGTGATTATCATTATGAAAGGTACATAAAGTAGAAGTTTAATAAATGTGCTGACTGATATATATCCTTGAGAATTTTTTGTGTAAATCTCTTTGACAAGATTTTGTACTGAAATGAGTTAGGGCGAATGCGTAATGAAATATTATGAATTGCTTTATAGCCTATAATTATGTCGTCATCAGAACACCCCCTGGCAGGATATCAGGTGCAAACAAGCTTTGATTTGATGGGCTGACAGTTGGATGGATTGCAGGGCAGGATGTTGTTTTAAGGGTAGATTCGAGGTCATTTTGTCAGACGTACACAGAAATACTCACTCGTTCTATTATCTTTAAAGAGATGGTTGGATTGATAACTTCTTCCAACATCCTTTAAACATTTTCAAAATGTCACTTGAGTGCTTTGCAGCTTGTTCTGTGACTTCCGTGAGGAAACATGTATGGCTTAACCTGTCAGGGAGCAGACAGGGCGTTCTCATGCTGTAAATCTCGATCCTTCCTTCATCCTGAAGAATTCAGAGTCAAAGCTCGCCTTAGGTGATACACGCTTACATTTCCTTTAACTTTAACCTCTCTTTTACTCTACAATATAATGAATTTAATTCTGCACAAGTTAACACATCATTTGTCTTAGTTTTTTAGCACAATGATTCTGTCCTTCTCATGCTAAAATCTTACTTCTCACAACAAAGGAGATCATGAATGGTCTATTCTCATATGACTCACTCACAAACTTCTCTTACATTCCTTTCCTGTGATTCAACCGATGTAAGACAAACTGATCCTTGGGTTTTCTGGACTCAAAATGATACAACAAATTGTGTGTGACCATTTGACACATTTGAGAAGTGTATGAGTATTCCCTATCCAGTGTCACAGAGAGGAGAAATCAAAGCCCACGCCACGGGCTAGCTGTCATTTCATCCTCAGTCCCAGCTGTAAACCACTATAAGTTAGAACAACAAAAGAAAGAGTGATGCTTGTCATGTTAGCCTGCAGATTTAGACCGTCTTTACAGTCCCCTTGAGGTCTCACCAACTGTTTTTCACTTCTAAGGACATATTGCAAAGAGAACTGAGATCATTCTACCGCCTCTGCTACCTAAGCTGCCAGTATTGATCTGTCTGTCTGCAGAGATTGTTAGCCTTCTTTTTAAGAGTGCTGAAAAAACTGGCTGCACGCCGGCAATGTTCTCACCACACATCTTCTCAGGGCCTCGTTTCCAGCTCCTCTAATCACCACGAGACATATTGAGAGCTTCAGTTGGTTTATCTGCACCCTCTCATTGGGCTGTGAATAGTTAGTGAGCGCTCCAGTGAATTAGCATACACATGTTTCTCTCTGACAAGCACCAATGCGTGGTGGAATGAGTTTGTGTGTGTGTGTGTGTGTTTGTTTGTAGACTGAGCGAGGGAGAGGCTGCGTGAGGGAGATAGAGCCTGCTGTTTTTTCAATTTGCCTGACTTTAGATCAGATGGAGACTAAACTGTGACACAGGCAATCACAGAAAAATGAAGAGAATCATTAGCTTGAAGTCATTACTAAACTGCTGTGTGCAAAGTAGATGTCTGCGTGTTCCTAATCAGCAAGCAGGGCAAACATATGGAGCACTATCAATAAGTTTATAATTTAGTAGCAGATTACCTCCTTAAATAGGGATGTAAGGGAATCCTTCATATGGACCTGAAACCTGTATTAACATGTCATATCTATACTTTAAGCTCTTGAATGTTATTGTCAGATTTTCTGCAGGACTCATCTTAAATATCTCAACAATGATTGGGCACACTGAAATGATTTATGAAAACTGATCTGTATGTATTGGCCCTTGTGTTCTTGGTCCACTTGATTGTAATGGTTGAAAGCTGGTTGTGTCAGACTCTGTATGTAAACGTGTAAGTCCGACTAGGAAAAGCACTCAGTCGAATTTCTCAGAGTTGAGCTAAC
The DNA here is from genome assembly GCF_963930695.1 of Labrus bergylta. Lineage (NCBI taxonomy): Eukaryota > Metazoa > Chordata > Actinopteri > Labriformes > Labridae > Labrus > Labrus bergylta. The sequence goes on from NC_089205.1 coordinate 22,416,903, forward strand.
ACAACTAGATAATACGGTTGGAGGTCTTTCATGCATACACCTCAATCGGCACCAAACTGGTCTAGGCGTTCGATGCATGCTCCACAGTACCCATGCTGGGCTTTGACCCTGCAGTCGAACAGCATAGATATGTCGAGGAAAGCCGGTGTTGTCGTCTGCCTTCATATATCACCATAAGCATTGAGGATGACGTGCATCTAATTTGTACCAAAAGTAAAGTGTAGAGTATGCATAAAATGTACAGAGCTGCCTATGTTATTACTGATCGAAATATAACCAGTTTGCTGCTTGCTAACTGTTGTTTGTTGATTCTTTGGTATTTATGATGTAGTAGATCATCTGGACAAAAGGTCTAAAAGTAACTATAGCTGAGGGGGGTCATTTTGCCTCATACCGCAGCTGAGTCCGACATACTTCTGTCGATTCTTCCCAGGGGCTTGTGTACTGGGACAGTAGTCCAATTAAATGGGCAAATGGAGCTAAAACTGCGGTTTTGTTGTGCATGTATGTTAGCTTAAAGCTGAACTCAAGTCTCACAGAGTTGCTAGTATGATACACAAATCTTGTTTTGTTGACTATCCAGCTAATACATGTTTAAAGGTACATTTTGTAGTAAAAAAAAAAGGGGGGGGAGGGGTTTAAACAAATTGAAGTTGCATTTAATTTACATTGAAACGAGTTGAAGCTGCAGCTGTTACATGTCTGCAGCTCATTTTCTTTATGCAATGAAAAAAAAACCATTTGAATAATAAAAATATAGAGATGAATCTAAAGAGCATGAAGCATTAATTGCTTGTCAGTGGTGCTATTCAGCACACATTGCCAAACCGAGGAGCATTCAGTGTTTGCACATTTGTTTTGACCATAACACAGCTTGAGAGAAGAAAGAGATTATTAGGTGTGCCTGGTGTGAACTGAGAGCCGGGTGTCATCACATCAAAGGCTGTGGAGGTTAGACATCACTGCTGGATGTTTTCCTCTCTGACGATGTCTAATTAAAAACTTTTCAGAATTCCCCTCGGCTCACACTTTAATGACACAAACAGCCCCGAGGGATTTTAACAGAAACTTTGTCAGCCACGGAGGGCACAGGTGCACTTGGGATAATAAACAACGATTAAGCTATTCTTTTAATACAATTGATATGATGTTTCTACAAGCTCGCAAGAACAGCTACAGTTCACATAAAACAACAATAATAAAATAAAGGAGTCCAGGAGTCAGGCTCAAGTGATTTGCTTATGAAACCAGCTCTAATGGAATTCATTTTAGTATGAAAGTGTGATTTTCCCAATCTGGATAATAAGTCAGTGAAGCCGCTTCACAAAAAGTTGTTTGGAGGAATGATAGCAAAAGGCATGAAGCTGTGTTTCCATTAACATGTTGATGGAAGTTTCAAAACTGATACAGATCATGGATGCAGCTCGAGAGCGCCCTCCTTCTCCCTTTAGATGTTCTGCTTGTTGGTGTTGAGAGCACATCTTCCAAACAGTATGAAATTGATCTCAAATTTCTAAGTTTAGATTTTCTTTTGTTCATAGTTATTCTTGTCTGATTTATTGAATCAAAAAGCAAGGTAAGGTAGCATCCTTGTAGTTTGTCTTTTTTGTGCCTCAGCCTCGATATGAGCTCTGTATTATCGTCTCCAATGACCTCTGAACTCATTTGCAATTGTTATATGCATTAAGTGTCTCTTTTACAAGACTTTTTTTTAAAACTCTTTGGATCTCTGTTTTTCTCTTTGTAATATGGTTAGTGCCAAGGGAGGAGATATTTTCAAATGGAGGGCAACAGAAAAAACATCTTTAATCTCTTTATTCAGTCAAATCACTCGCAAAAGCAAATGAATCTCATTGCTTTGGAGTGGAGTGAAGCATACAGTACTTTCGAAGAAGCAGGGTTTTATATTGAGAAGTCATAGAAGGTCACTCGTCTGCCGGCTGTCGTGGCAAAGCTGTTGACAAGCTGCGTATGAGTCGTGACCATGAGCTGCAGACTTCAGATTAGCCTGATACATAACAAGCATTCAGAGGCTGTTCACCTTGGCTACAACACTTGAAATCCTTAGAGGACCTCGTTTTCCTCACCTACAGAAAGAGACGCGACTTAGCTTCTCTTTTCTCCTGTTCCTTTTTCCTCAATCTGCCTCACTCTGGTCAGAAAAAAAATACTTCAGGGCCATCAGACATGCTGGCTTTTGCCAGTTTTGAGGATGCTTGTCTCGAGTCGGAGCAAGCTGAGACTCCTCTTAGGCTTTGAACTTACTTGACATGGGTGTTGTGAAACAAAGCTGAGATAAAACAGTTTTAATAAGCATCTTATGTAACGTAAAGGTGTGAGGAATTAGATCTGTGGGAAATGAAAGCCCCTTCCTTTTAATTTTGCATCTTCCCTGGGTAAAGGGGCCCAGCAGCAGCTGTGATGCTAACAGTGCTAGCGGCTAACACACTGAGAGTCTGCAGAAGTTTGGTGAAGTGACCATGCAGTATTAAACACCCTTCAAGCCAATCAGCTCTATTTGTCCTGGAACTGTCTCTCTGTTTTTCTTCCTGTGGTTTGGGTTTGCTGATGCCCTCAAAGCAAATCCATCAGTAAGCGAATTGGCACATGTTTCATTCCTTGACATTAGCAGTTTTATTTATTTAACCACAATCAGCCACTCATGCGTTAACAGATGAGTCACATTCCAGCTTTGAAGAGTGACGTGCATGTATTTACTGTGGGTTTTGTAACCAACGAAACATTGGAAGAGATAAAACACACACACACAAACACAACCCCAGTGTGACTGTCAACAGTGAACTCCCGTGTGCATCCGTTCAGTGACGAGGTGGTGAACCTGATCTCAATCTGTTTGTCATTGCACTGATTCTTCGTCCAGCTGGAGCAACGTGCAGAAAAACTGTGACTGTTATCGACATTTAAGAGTTGTGTGGAAAATATCTGCAAAATCAGGCAGCGAACATTAGTTTTTTTTCCACTCATTTACAAATATGTCCATAGTTTTCAAGAATCTAAGGCCTTATTATAGTGTACAAAAAGGGTCCGTCTCTATGTTGTAATGTGTTTATCAAAAGATAAATCAAAGTATATAAATTCTCTACGAATCAAGATATAGATCCTTAAAAAGAGGACATGAATAGGACTGTTTTATTGCCAGCCTGAGCAGGGCTTGGCAGTGTGACCCTTAACATATAGAGTAATAATCATAAACACAGTTTTCCCTCCTAAGTGATTTATAGTATGGTGGGCTATGACTCTAGCCTGGAGTTAAAGCTATCAATTAGCTATTAATATACTTTACAGTGGATGTGGTGGCAGACCTTCATACATGATGAAATGTTAAAAACCAGTCGGTCAGCAGAGCTCATGCCAAATGTGCACGTGTGTATTAAGTATGTGTCATCTACTCCACTTTCTCACGACAGCTGCAGCACAACTCAGACTGTTTTTTTGTTATTTCCAAATTGCATACCCAGCGGGTTCTGTGTCTACAAACTATTGCTATCAAACTCATTATTCTTTTTCTGAAAAATCCAACAACTTGTGACTTATCTCAGTGTTTGTAATTGTTTAAAATATGTTACCTTTTTTCATACTTATTCATTATATGTTATTACAGTTAATCTGGAAATTCATTATTTCACTTATTTTCAGTTATAAACGTAAAAAAATGGATTCATCTCTAATGTGTAGTCAACAATAAGATTCAGTAAGAGGTGAGTTAGCTTATCATAAAGACCAGAAGCAGGAGGTTATGGTTAGCATGGCTCCATGTGAGGCTAATAAAGTCAGACAAATATATATCCTGTATGTCTTTCATCTGGGTATCTGCTGGTCTCTCTCTGTCTGAAAGATGTCACTCCTGAGGTCTTGTTGGGCCATTCATTGCAAAACATTTCAGCATTGAAATGTTGAATCTGTCTTTGTAATAAGATACTGTAAGCTCATTGGTTGTTGACTTCAGCTACAAATTAAAACCGTCTAATTCTCTCTAATTCCCAGAAGTCAGACTATTCCTCAAAAGACTTATGTGAGGACATAGTAGTTGGAAATCATCCCATAAATGTAAAGTTATGGGTCGTGTGATGTCTTTTGGGGATTATTTTGTTTTATTTTCAAATCAACGCTAGGGTTTCTTGAGTTGCAATATTATAATTTTTTATCTTCCATCAAATAATATGACATTTATCTCAAATGTGTAAGTCTAGATTTTCTTCTTGCTCATAGTTAAGTCTCAGACAAAACCTGCTCCTTCACTCTGACTTTGTCCTTCTCTTTCCCTCTGCTGCAGTGAGAGCTCACTGTGACTGTATTATCTGGAGGCCTGATTAAAACTCCATTAGTGATGCAGAAAACAAAGAAAGTGTAATCAAAATGTAAATTAGTGTAATGGAGCTGTGGAAACAGATGAAGCGCACAGACCGCCTTCTGCTGAGAATGACTTTTTGGAAAGACTGTGCTGGTTGTGTTCTTTTGTGTGCCGCCAGTTATGGTGAAGAATGCCGAATATGCGGGTCCAAAATGATGAAGATACTCTCATGATTGTGTTATAGGTTATTATATTAACAAGAAAAGACCAGATGTAAATGTTCAACCTCCATAATGAATGGAACAAGGAAAGGAAACCTCTTGGCTTTTCTGCACAATTATCATTCTTCTTGCCTGTTCACATTTCTCTATTTCATCAGACAAAAAGTAAGCAGATGTTAGGGTAGAAAACAATTTAATGATTGAATTTGCTCGAGGTTTTGCTACAGGCATGTCAGGCTGTGTGGAGGAACTTGTCCTACAGCAAACAATCATTCAGTCCTGATAACAAGTCCTAGTACCTGACTCCCCCTCTCATCATTTTAAGGCCATCCATCACTTCTACAGGCTGCCGGGGCTGGAGCGCTTCTGCCAATACTTGACAAGATAACAATGAAACAACAGCTTCAGCTCCTGCATCCTCGTCTATTAAGAGCTCCCAGCGTTTGTCACAATAAACAAGCTCGACAACAGGAGCGATCAGTCAGACATCAGGTTTATTGTCATGTCAGCTGGATGTACAGGGAGTTAAGTGCTGATTGGGTCAACACAGTGACAAAGTTGTAAACTGGAACTCAAGTTTTTGCCAGTTAAAGTAGACCTGAAAAGGCAGTGCTATGCAAGTTACTTTTAAGATGTAGTAAACTAAGCGACCAGCTTAATATTAAGTTAATCTTCACTACACTGGAGATATAGCCCAGAGAAATGTAGCAAGCTGTTCAACTGCTTCTTCTAGTAGTCACTGGCCGTCACTATCCAAATGTAAGTTACAGTAAAGAAATGGAGCCAGCTTGTGTCTTTGAGGAGGACTCCTGGGCAGGACTTCTATCAGAGGCCCAGGAAGACTGACCAAAGAGGGGGCAGGCCGGCTTTTGCATAATTTAGTAAGCAGTCAGTTATCTGCACATGTGACCCATTAATTAGCCTAGAGGGATTCTTGGGCTGGGTGCAGTGTTGGGGGTAACATCGGGGCCAGTGGGACAACATTGAGGTCCTGACTTTGTTTCCTCAGACCCAAGGGGGAGCTGGGTGCGACACCCGTTAAATGTTAAGTTGTCTCTAATTGGACTGTAGACCACCCGAGGAATCAGACAGAAAGAACACAAGAGACTTGAGGGCTGCCATTGGTTCAGAACACAACATCGTTTTTGCAAACTGCAAAACCAAAAGAGCTTTTTTTCTCTTCACATTGTGTAGTACTTTAGAAAGCTCAGACCCAGCAGATCTTTTTTTTTTTTTTTTTTTTTTAGAACACTTGAGGGCATGTACAGGCTTTGTCCACAGGGGTCGCCAAAATCCACTCAACAGAGCACACTATCTGCTTTTGATCAGTGTAGCTGAAAGAGTTGTCACTGAGAAATGCCAATAGTAAGTTAGTGAATTAAAAAGCTCCAGTACAAGTATTATAATGGATCACCAAAGGGCAATTTAAGGTATTTCAGATAATGAAGAAGTTGAATATTGATGCTTGAAGAAAATATTTCTACTTCATAGGCTTACTAACAATCTTAAGTTTTTTATTTTTTATTAAAAGTATACTTTAGGATGTACAAGGTTTTAATTAGACGGACAAATTGGACTTGTATTTTCAAAGCCAAGAAGGAACCTTCATTCCCTCTTTGTAGGGTTTATAATGACATATTTATTTCAAGCCAAGAAGTCCAACTATCAAATACTGGAAGAGATCACACATCTTTTGTATCTGATCTGCCTTTTGCATAGCTCTTGATTGAACGATGTTTACTTTTTGCAAGAACAAACACAGACGCCTCCTCATTCTCGGAAAAGATTTATTTTTTTGTTTTTTCTTAAACTTGTTCCAGCCTGAAATTGTCAGCGCCAGTGCCACAATACTTTCCGTGTGTGAAGCAGAAGCTGCCTTTGTGTTTAATTTGTCTGGTTGAACAGATTAAAAACACAAAATAACACAGCCACATCTTCCTGGTGTCAGCCTGTAAGTGTCAGACAGTACTTCACTCTCTGCTTGATGTTTCGTTTCTTCAAGTCAAGCATGTTTTCATCTTGTGTGTTATGTGTATCATCTCGCTCCATTCATGTGCATGAAAGAGTAACCTACGTGGTTATTTGTGTATGACTCAGACTCCCTGCTCCTCTGAGTTGTCAGTCTGAAGCTGCTGTTTGGATAAACAAAAGTGCATGATGATAGGTTGTGCCTAGCATGAGGGCCTTCAACTGTCACATAAATTGCAACACTATACACGGGCAGCAGGGGGGAAATGATCACAATGTTTTCAATGTCATTTCTGTGTCGAAGTCTGTTGAAAAGTGTGTTTTGGGGTGGAAAAGTCTTGCATTTATTTTTTTTCTGTCAGTTCTTTAAGAGTGGGAGGGGTTGATCAAATGAGTGGTCGCCCTCGTCTTCACACTCCAGTGATCTAAAGTACCCACCAATGAGCGATTCCGTCTGCCCGTCTGCTATTTATCAGAAGTGATGCCAGATCCCATTGAGGAAACGGATACTTCCGACAGACTGCCGCTCAGTTAGCTTAAAGGGGTTGGACGCCCTTTGATTAAGATTCCTCTTACCTCCCCGGCGCAAATTAACCCCCTGTCAGAGGGCCACAAAGAGAACAAGCACGACTGGGTCTGATTTATTCCACACAGAGCCATCATGAGGGCACAGTTGGCCTCCCTTCTCCCCCCATAAGCCATGCACAACCAAGCTCTCTTGGCCTCTCTCCCCCCCCCCCCCCATTCGGTCCCGCCCTCACACCTCCTGTCGCGCACACTCAACCTGTCACTCCAAAAGACGACATGCACAAAAAGATGGGCCCAAATCAAAAGGAGCTGATTAGCAATTAATGGTGCATCACTATATTTGCATCAGGACCGTGTGCGTGTGCATGCAGAGTGGCGGTGTCAATCATGCACAGTGTCCCCGGCCACTCCCTCCTCTGTCCGGCCCATGTGCTCCCTTAGGGGTGCAGCCACTTATGGCTATTGATACGGGAGAGATAATTCTGTTTAACACCCACACACAAAACATTCAGCCCCAACACAGGACAAGAGAACAACCTCCTGCTGTGAGAAAAGCTAGAAACATCATTCTGATGGATTTTAACCCAACAAATGGTTGACACGTTTATGAGATCTTAATGTTGTTTCCAGCAGACTCACTCGGATTATAAACAACTCTCGGGATTGTTGTTGCAATGTGGGAGTTTGGATTCTGCACTCAGGGACAGACCCTCAAAGGATGGAGCTCGGCACTTCTTTGTGTGTTTGCTCTATGCGTGTGTCAGCGAGGCAGAGGGCTGCAGGTTCCGACCGTGGGTGGGAGGGAAAGTGGACAGAATGCGTCCAGGTTCTCAGTCCCTGTGGTATTATTGTTGACAGAGACTGGAGTCGCACAGGAAGGAGCCAGCGAAGGGGCAACAACAGCTCCTACCAGCGAACACGAGGATGACAACTCTCTGGGCTACACAGGTACTGCTGCCTCATTTCCCATGATTCTTAGTTTGTGTCTGCATACATACATAACCTGAGGTAATATATCAAGTTGATTCTACATGAGATGAGCCTGGGTTACTTGGTATAAAATATCAAACTTCTTGCAATGACACAGAATACCCATTCATACTGTATAAAGTATGTTGTCTATCCAACACACGGTCATGTTTAAACCTCTAAATACGGAGGTTTGGTCTTTTGCCCTAAGCTTCAAAATATGTCAATCAAGATACCACTGGAGTGTCAATTTGGTACATGCTGAGTTTAGACAGAGATAGACAACCTCAGGTTAGGCACCCAAAATGAAGCAGTCAATGTAGCTACAATAGATACACAATATCCAGTTCTATTCTTAAAATAAAGCTTCCTTATGGAAAAGACCATGCGCTTGAATGAGTAATGCTTGTATATAAAGTAACCTTCGTCATGACTGCCTTGAGGGCAATGGCAAATGAAGAAAAAGACACCAAGAATACACTTGATGAAACATTTATGTACAAAAACACGAATCAAATTGCAAAAAGGATGGGATGTGGTGCGTGGAAAGTGTATTGTGCATGTGTTGGATGGAAAAGGAGGATAAAGAAACCTGACCAGGCTCATGCAGAGCGTCTCGCTGAAAGGACTAAGATGGCACCTTTCACCTGTACCTGCAACACAAGAGAAAAGAAGGCACAACCAAACAGGCCAGAGACTGTGACACCTTTAATTGAACATATAAGACGTAACTAATTCATGTGAATTAATGGAACTTTTTGATCCCCAGTCTCCCAGTGAAAGTGTGGTATTTTCTAAGTCATCTGTTCGCTCTATACTAAGCAGCTTACTTGGACACAACATGGAGGAGTATCTAAAGTGTCATATTTTGACCTGTTGGGCAACCAAGACCAAGTTAAGGTGACCAAGTCAACCTAAATGGGGCTTGGGAGTTGGATTATACCAACCAGGATAATAAACACAATACGAGTAAATTACAGTCTGAAGCAGAAATCTGTTTTGTAGTATGAATTCTTCAAACTGAATAAGAATAGTCTGAGTTTTAAGAGTTGAAAAGGAAGTGCACTGGAATACTCCAAGTAAATCAGTGCAAGCAGTCAATATCTCCGCAGGCCTCTGACAGGAAGAGGAATAGGTTGGGGGTCCTCACATGTGGGAAGGACTAACTTCATGAGCACACACACAGGATACTGCGAGAGAAGTTGTGATTACGTATGTGTTTTGGTTTGGATTATTTGGGCTTTATGTGAGGGGGGGAAAAGTGTTCTCAGTGGGTCATCCCTGCAGGACACATACCTCCCAAGGTGTAAATAACTGGACCCCACACAGCTTCTTGGGGAACAAAAGCCCAAATGAACTGCCAAAGCTGTTGTGAGTGTCATCGCTGTGTTTTATACCATGACAGCTCTGGATTTTATTTGCTTGGAATACTTTAATTAACCAACAAAATCATGCAGTTATAATTGGCATCACACTGTGCTTTTTAGCTGTGTTGCCAACACATTTCAACATTTTAACTGCAAACAGCTATTAGTGCAGAAATCTCTCCATGTAGACTTAGCATATAGGGATCTCATTTAGTCGAAGATAAGCTTGTGTGGAATAGAGGTTTAAAGAGAGAAATCATGTCATATCTGCCTCACTGAGTCTGAGTTCATTTTAAGGATGATAAATACCTTGGTTGGACAGTGCCAGAGTTCATCTTTAATCTGGCCATTTAATCCCATCTGTGCATGGAAATGAAAGAAATTGATCTGGCCCAGTCAGTGGATTGGAAATGAGACTAATGTGTCCTAATACCTCAGTCTGCCGCTGATAGGGCAAAGTGGGCGTCTGCCAAAGACTCCATTTTCAGGGTGCGTGACTCGCTGGATGAAGATAATCTTGACAGCTGCCACTTTGAGCTCAGGTGAAGGAGGGAGTGCACCTTCAAGCGTTACACTGCAGGATCCTTTAGGGTGCCAGCTTGGGTTTAATTGTCATGTGATCTAAGTGAACTTCTTGGAGAAAGAGGTTCATTGATTTCAGAGTAAGTTTCACTCCTTATCTGATCACATTCCTACACATGACATTGAGGCAGAATGGTTTTATGACCTGTTGTCTTTCAGTGTGTCTAAAACTGTAATCTGAGCCTTTTTTTTTTTTATAAGGAACCACATGCTGACTTGACGTTCCCAGCACATTTAAAGGGTTTTTTATTGGTCCCCCCAGACACAGACTCTCAGCCAGCTCTGAATTGTTTTCCGATATCAAAGAGTTTTGCAAAGAACTTCACATTTATAATAAATAAGACTGACCTGTGTGAAGGCAGAGGATTTAGAGAGGCGTCTACTAAAACTCTCGCTCTTTGTCGGCCGAGACACACACACACACACACACACACACACACACACACACACACACACAAGAAGGAGAAGGCTCTTTGGTTCTTCTGCCTGGACATGAAAGGAAGAGTGTGACTTCAGACGGAACATCATGCCTCATATCCCGCCTCTCTGCTGACAGCTACCGTTGTGTTCATCCCAGATCACAAAGGAAGGCGACCTCGGAGAGCTGCTGTATTTTTGAGGTTATGGAAATAAAAATAGGGAGGAAATTGAAGGTTGTCGCTTTGTAGCCATTGATTGGCTGCAGAAGAGAGGGGTACAGAGTACTGCAATATTGAATTCTATTCTTCACTCACAGCATTTAACCCTGAATGTCTACAAAGAAAATCCCCTCACTGTTCTGACTGAGGTACAGAGAGGTCATGGGAAAACAAAGTCAAGTCTTTTGGAGAGCTGAAGAGTCTGGGTGGTTAATGTTTTGGTACAATTGGAAAGATTAGGAGGATGGCATTGAAATTATCAATCGAAATTCACACAATACAATGAGGGCTCTTGAAGCACATTTCTATTGTGAACATGTGAAAGCTGCATACCATGGTGGCTGATATGCTGCTGAAAGGACTATGCCACAGAAACAGTTATCATGCATACTTTCATTGAAAATAAGGGTTCTTCTTCTTCCTGTAACATTTTAAATCTAATATATATATATATATATATATATATATATGTAGAGTGATATTCTCTGAAAGACTTAAAAAAAGGTCAGTTAGACCTCTAACACAAACTGTGACAGGGACTGTGACTCAGTTCTGCCAGCTGACACACTGTCACATGACACATTTTCACTAAGGCACATATTAGCCATTCCTCTAATGTACAGTCTTGAAAAAAAAATTAAGGGACCACTGCAAAAATATGCTTTTCTCCGATGCCATCATATGTTTGTTTTTTCCTATAGATTTAAAAAAGGAGGAGTTCAGAAATGAATGTTTGAAATTCTCCAAATTTTCCTTTAATTAGAAATTCTACATTTATGTACTGTGTTTTTTTCCAAGTGTCAACCCATGTACTGTACACCTCATTGTTCTTCATGAGGAACTGATTTGGTGATCACCTGATAAGCCATCCAACAAAGCATGCTGCTTGAATTTGTGTTTCAAAGTTGGCATAGCCCAACAGCCATGTGTAAGACTGCTGGAGAACAAGCCAAGACACAGGAAAGCTGTATCTGAAAATCAGAGTGGTTCCTCCAAATATGACTTTCTGAACTCTTCCTAAGTGAACACATTGGGATAGTGTAGTTTAAAGATGAGTATGAACTTGTTTTCATTGCATTTTTTTCGGTCTGAAAAAAACTTTTGTGATGTTATCTAGTCATCATTTTCTGAAAATAAAAGACCCAAAGGACAATATTTTAATATTAATTGAATCATGTCAATTGTTTGCAGAAATGTTTCCAGAAAAAAATCTGAGTATAAGTTTACCTAATATTCTTGCGGTAGAGTTTACATAGTCAATATTTTAGAATACATCTTAAAGGAAGCTGCTAGCAACATGTTTACAAATCTTTGAAGAAAGCATCACAGAGCTTTTATGAAGTTATTACTAATGAGTTATTTATCTCTTGTACCTTCTGTTATAATTTCATTACCTCAACTCCTGTACTCTAATGACGTCTGCTCATCATGTCATTATCTTCAGATCAACTTAACGTTTGGAGAGCTTTGCACATTGACTCACTGACAAGAAGACATCAGCGAACATCTCTGCCAACGCCTGCTCACATGCAATGAAGCAGCAAGGCTTGTAAAAAAGTACAATCAGCAGGACATGCTACTACAAGCTGTTGCACACAGTCACAACACTTTCATTATTTTGCAGAACAATAATAAATCAAGAGCTTTACCGAGGTAATCACTGCAAATAAAACACCTCTTTCTTGTACATAGACACTCCTCCAGCCATGACACATGCATTCAATTCAGGTGACGCAAACTGTTTTAAGAAGAACAAGTTGTTGTTCACAGCAATATAAAAAATAAACCTGAACATATTGGCCTTTAAATCGAGCATGTCTTGCTTTAATATTATCCCCATATTGGTACAGCTTATAAGGTGCCTGTTTTCCTCTTCCTACTATGGAGGTTGAGTGCTCTGTGTGTGGAAACATGGCCCTGACAGTTTTACCATGAGAGAGATGGAGAGTTCTCCTCTCTATTCGTCCTCTGCTTTCATTACCGGGCTGCTGCTGCTGCTGCTCTGGCCTTGAGAGTTCCCAGCCTGAAAACCAATTTCCTTGACAGTGTCGCCCCCCTCATATATTACCCAAGAGTCAGCACGGCGTCAGTGTGGCACATAGCCATGACACTCACTTATGTTCATCAGTGTTAGTGCTATTGTAATCATGATACGGGAAACTAAGAGGGAGCTACACGCTAGGCTAGCCGAGCTCTCATATTACTCCCAGTAGAGCAGCAGCGCTCGTTTGCTAGCAGTGCAACAAAAGAGAAAGATCCCGAGCCATGCCTGGAGGAGTGATTCACATGAGATATAATTAGTTCTAACCATGCACTAATGTCCTACACGCAGTTAAGGTTTTTTTTCTGTTCACAATTCAATCTAATTTCTTCCCCCTTGTCTGCAAAGCTTAGCTTAGCGCCATCCCAGGAAATGGGTCTAATAGTCATTCTCGTCTGATGGAAAGTGGAGTAATGTGGTCAAGAGCCACTGAAGTGTGTTTGTTTGTGTGTGTGTGTGTGTGAGAGAAAGATGGGGGGATGGGGGGGGGGGGGGTTAGACGCCAGTTAGCTCAACTGTACAGAGGACCTAAGCGCCAAGACTGCAAGAGGAGAATTAAATTAGGAATATTCAGAATCACGTTCCTTGTGTCCCAGTGATAATTGGGGAGTAGATTGGGTATAGGGTTTGCTTGAGTGCTAATAATCAGCTGCTCCTGCCCCGTCAGAAAGGTTTCATCTCTTAGTGAAAGGATAACAAGTGTTGTCTTATGATGTAAATGGGTCACATTCTTCAGCATCTCAAAAAGGGAGGGGAGTGAATTCTTTAGCTCCTCTGACTTAACAGGAGTAAGTGGTTCAAATAACTGCTGTAACATTGACTTTGGATTCCAATTTTCAAATAATTTGCAGTGTAGTCTTTAGCCTCTCTTTTTCCAACTTTCTTTACATCACTGTGCAATTCAGAAAAAACAGCAACGGAAAACAAAAACGAGTGTTTCAGGCACTTACCGTGTGTTACTGAGGAAATATTTCAAATATGAATATTGGTAATTGGTAATACTAATGCTTTTAAAAAAAATAAAAATAACTGATCTTCTCTTCTCTTAAACACGTTTCAAACCTAATGAAACCTGATGACTCATCCTACTCTTTTTTTCGACCAATTAAAAAGCTTTGTCGCAGCTAACGATCCAATCAAAGCCCTGCCTTCTTTCTTGTGATTGGTTCTATCCCGTTTGAGTTGGATCCACGTTACAACATGGCACTTAGATACTCAAACACATGAGTATCATATTGAATAAGAAAGCATGGCACAGTGGGAGCTCCACATACACACACACACACACACACAGCGCTGCGCTCCCCTGATGGCTACGCTGATACGGTCTTGCCCCTGTAATGCCTCTGTTACTACCTGCCAAAGACTGTACAGAAAATGGATTACTCCGTTCCCCCCAATTACCCCTCCGTGACATTCAGATTGAATGCGAAACATCACAGGGGTTTACATATGGAGCCTTAAAACGGCAGTCTGAATAAGGCTATAGTAGCATCAAGTGAAACGGATAGTCTGCCAGACCTTATTGGGATGCATAGTCTTGAAGTGAAAGGGCTTTGACATGATGGTTACCCTGTTGAATCAGCCAGAGACATACAGCACAGGAGGAGTGTTATATTATGATCATCAAAGTCTGAAATGCTATTAGTTCTTATTATAATTAAAATCTTGATTAGAATTCACTGATAATATATTGCCGTTACTAGTTACTCTTCCAAAACACTGTAAAAAGTTGTATTCTTTCATTTCCAGAGCCCCCTTAGCCTTTAGATCAATTAGCAATCTTTACGAGCAAACACATAAAGAGTGATCCTCCTCCTCTCTGACAGCACGTCTACTCCTCCCAGCAGAAATTACTCTAATGACTGTGCTGACTGACGACTTGATGGTCTGTAAAACTATTGCTGGGTTTTATTAGCGCTGATATGATTCATCCATGGCCAATATTAGGCCTGTTTCTCTGAGCCTCAGTGTGAGACTGGGTGGTGTGACTGTGTCTCAGCAGGGCTCAGCGTCTGGGAGGGAGGGAGGAGAATAACGGGATGGGTGGGTGGGGGGCCGGGGGCCGTGCTGTAAATCTGAGCAGCACCTGCTCCCTGGACTCTGGCGCGTGGTGTGAGGTCAGCAGCGCCAGATATCCCATCGATCATATTTATTACATTCATCACAGCGGCAGTTTGTTTTGGCAGCTGATCGCACCAGAGACAGACAGAGAGAGAGAGAGAGAGAGAGAAAGAAAGAATAGGCTTTTTATTCGAGGGGCGGGGAGGGATTCTTTTAGTCTGAGCACTGTCTTTGCATTTTTCTCTACTCAGGGTCTTCAGAGAGAGATCATTCACCGATGTTGGCTCTCAGAAGTTCCCATTAAAACCACAAACTACTGCAGAATGATACTCTGGAAAGTTTGTGGGAGAAATAACTTTGAGAAAGACAAATATTACTGTCCTATCAATTCTCAGCTCCTTGACAGTTTGGTTTTACGGTCGCAGTTTGTCTAGAATGTAGAAAGTGTTTGTGTTTTTCTAATTTGATTGATTTCTTTTGAATAATATTAAAGAACAAATGTAGAAAACACATTTCTTAACGAGGTATATTTATGTCATCCACTAACTCTCCCAAACGTATTCAAGATTATTCAGCCACAGTAGTGAGGTTGAATGGCAATGTTTGGTCCCTCTGTTAGTTAGACAGTGCAGGATTTGGTTGACACTTCATCTCTCAACAACTCTTGGTTGGATTGTTGAAATTTTGTACAGATATTAATGGCCCACACCAGCAGACGTTGTTGATCTTCTGACTTTTCCTCAAGTGGCTCTTTGAGTTTGACTTTGGGGTTTTAAGTGTTTCAACAACGATTAAACACTTTGAACTTTGGAACAAACATGTTTCCCCCTCCCAGGATAAACTCTGTTTCTCAGACAGTGCCATTATTGGGTTAAATTTCCAAAGCCAGGCATACACTTTGTGAATTTAGGCTGATGTAGACCCGTTTTTTGAGTCGTACCACTTCGGGGCTTTTTTCCCTGATTTACCTGCAAAAACTGACAGACAGCATCTGAAAATCAACTTTTCAACAGTAGGCATGTCTGTTTAATCTTTTTTCTTTCCCTCCAAACATGAAATATTTGTTATGATTTAGCTGCTAGAAGATTATGTTTATTGGTGATACAGATCGTGTGTGAGAGAGTGAGCACACTTTTGCCGTTTGAGACAACTGGAATCAACCTCCGTCTGTGGGAGTCTTCTATTGCCGATTGTGAATGCTCCCCCGATTTAACTCGTACAATGTGAGCTGTCAGGTTGGGCCCGACAATCGGGTCGTACAGTGAGCGCACATCGTGAGGTTTGGTTGTATGCGTAATGGACTCAGTCACACAGTTTGCTATTCATTTGTGTTCACATCTACCGCGGAACCTACTCGAGTACACATGAATCATGCCCCCTCTTCAAGTGGACAAACTGAGCTACTGATACATCTGTCATGGTCTTATTCTAAAGTTAGACATTTGTTCTTGTATGGATTCCAGAAGCTGAACGTTTTTACTTATTTGCAATGACAAAGAGTCAGCTGTGTAGTTGAACACTGGTGACATTGTCCTGAATGTCATTCAGTTTCTTTAACTGAACACTAATTGAGCTGTTTCATCCGTCACTGTCACATCTTTATCATCTTTATCTTGAGAAGATATTTGAATAGAAAGACTTCAATGAACTCTTTTCAAAATGCCTAACAGCTAAAGCTCACATTTGTAATGCAGTTACAACAAAATGAACAAGATTATATCAGGAAATTGACGTTTATGTTTCCTCTTAAACAATGCCCAGATTGTTGCTGTGATTGAGCTCTGCTCTCTGTCGGGATCTCGTCTTGTATCTTGCTGGCATGCGATTGGCTTTGCTCCAGCAGCGATAAGAACAATAGAATCTCTTGGCTCAGTTACTCTGAGGCCCACTGTCAGTCATTAAAGCGCTCCTGTCTCTAAACCAATTAAGCCAATTAAGCATCAGACACAATGCTGCTTGTTTCGGCCATTATGCATTTTATATGAGCGAAGGAGTGACGTGCAGGTCACCAAACAAGCTGCATAGGAAGAAAAAGGAGCAATTCAAGGACAGCCAGAGACACTGAAATATCCTCTATTTTCCAGTATTCGTTTTCATGTTACGCTGGTGCAGTCTTGAAAAAGAAAAAGTTTGATACTGTTGTGCAGATTGTAAGGCTGAATACTTGTTGCTAACATAATAAACTTCACATCTTTCCCCATTGAGCATAAGCAACTAATAAACATTTCTCCGACAACAGAAGTGGCAAACATTCACGCTAACTTCCTGGACGTCTGCTGCAGCAAATATTCCTACATGTGACTGTATTTTGAAGTCGCTGCCAGGGGGTTATGTGATAGCCGGGTTATTTTAATCAGCCTCCACAGGCCATGTCGAGGCTGACGCTAAACAGATGCTAATGTGAGGCCCATTAAAAGACACGGGGAAGAAAAGAGGGGATTCAGTGTGTGCAGGCAAGCAGAAAAGCAACAGCCTGTTTATCGCCTCATCCTGCTTTGTGCTCCGAAACCTCGCCGCGGCATCCTGTGAAGCTCCCCCTCGTTCTTTCTGCCTCACATTTCTTGCAGTAACGTCATGCATGGGGGCATTCCTTGAACAGAAACAGATTTGTTTGGTTCTCTGTCCTTTTCTTCTCTGGAACCCTGTCCTTTTTTTTTTTTTTTTTTCACGTCTGAAAACTGAACAGAGAGGGTACAGTGAGAAGAAGACTGCTTCACTCTTCTATTTATGTTTTGTTACACTCTTTTACTTCTTTCTTGCTTTGTCCATGTCTCTGCTCTCTGGCAATCGCTCAATAAAATAGTGACAGGAGACATTTAAAGCCTTGTCTGCTTTTTTTAAAGGAAGTTTTGGCTCCTCTCAGGTTCGTCCGAGTGGGTAAACTGTATTTATTCTGGGAAGAAGCCCAGATTTTTACATTCTTGGGCTCTTATATCGGACTATAGGGCCAGATATTGTCCACAGTGGACAGGCAGAGGGAAACTGACCGAGAATCACTGAGGTCTCTACTTTTAGATGATCCAGAAATATGACAGGACTGCACTTAGTGCTTCACTTTCAGTCTGTGCTGACATGTGTCAAGGTCTAAATGTGGGTGCTTTTTGTCCGACTAACAAGCTTGGATTCAAATTTAAATTTATCTTTTGACTCTGAGGACATATTTCCACATTTTGATGATTTGCATTCTGAGGGGATTGTACAAAAAGCAAAGAAAATCTTAGAATTGTGTTTGTAGCATGAAAAAAATACTACCAGTCACATAGAGGGCAGCACTCTGGCTTATAAAAGTGGTATGAACCAGATTTTTTTTTTATTAAACTGCAAACAAAAAGAGTGAAAGTTTACTGAACTAACAAAATCGTGAAGCAGATATTTTAAATAAAAAAATGGAAACTTGGAAAGTCAAAAATACAAAAGAGGAGGAAGTAAATTTTAAACTGCTCGTTTGTTGCATGGAGGCATCGGTCACTTTGATGCATCCCATGAATATCTAACTAAAAACTGATTTACTTTCATGTCACAGTGACCGGCAAATGTACTGCTTATGTTAAAATTGCATGGTCACATTGCGTCATTTTGGTGTTTTCATCGCCTGCCACAAACGTCTTTGTTGGCATTGACCTTCTCTGTCATATCATCGTGCAAAATATAACATTTAGTGATCTGGTCTGAACTCACCTTTTGACTACAGCCCAAATGTATCATCCCCAGTCATGTTTTTTTTCACACTGTTTGACATAGTTTAGATTAAAGCAAGCATTATTATCATTATTTATCAAATATACATGTGTTGCTGATATGCAGTAATAATCAAAACAGAATGTCATTTACAAAAAATAAGGAAGATTTTACATGAAGTCTCAGCCGTTACCTTTGGCATAATGTTTCCACAGTAACTTAGCAACCAATCAGAAAATATTTGTTGCCTCTATTAGCAGACACAGTAACACCAATATGATCCAACCTCCTCATGACTTCAGGTCATTTCTCCTCTCCGCCCTCACATCACTTCCCATCTCCTCATCCCTTCCTCTCAGTCTTTTCTCGGTCCCACGTTAGCAATCTGTCATCCCACCTGAAAATCATCTCATCCTCCGGGGGGCCGTGACAGGGCAGGGAGAGGTCTCCTGTTTGTACGCCCACTGCATGACAGGGCAGTGTTCATTTCACATGATATATATCCTATCCTGCAGACTCCGAGGCGACCACACACACCCATCATGCAACAGTTACTTTTTACAGGAAGTTTTAAAGAACAAGAGATTTCCATGTGTTGCAAGAGAATGAAGAAACGCTGGCTCAGGTTAATAACTGCATTTCCATATGGTTAAAAGTCTCAATTCTAAACCTAGATTCTTTGTGTCTTTTTGAGGTTTTAAAAGTTGAATTAGTAACATTTCAAAATGGATATAGCAAAAATCAAATATACCCCAAGTGAATATTTATTGTGGAGCAATGGTTTTCTAAAAAGACAGTGAAGTCAAACTCTCTAGGTTTGTTTTTTTCAGCTCTGTGTTCACATGGACGCATCCTTGAGTTTGTTTATGTGTCACTCAGAGGCTCAAACATGTTTCATTAGTTTTTGTTCCTCATGGACCCTCCCTCTTCAGCAGTGAGCCCTACCACCACCACATGGGGGAAGCAGGACAGCACAGCCCAGTCAGGGACGCTGTTTCGTGGGGCATAATAACAAAGTGTCATCGCAAGAGTACAACTGAAGGAGAATAAACAGACTTCCCAAATCAAAGAAGAGTTCCTCCAGTCTATAAAACAAGCAGATAACAACTGAGTCATCTTTGAGATGCATATGGAAACTTGAAATTGATTGCAGAATCTTGTTTTCAGATGTTTATCAGCACTTGTCTGCCTCTCTCTGACTCACAGATACTTGTTGGTTAAACAGGACGGGAGGGGCAGGTGAAGTGTGGAGGCAGGAGGGGAGGGGTGAGCTGAGTATCGAAGAACTTGTGCCAATGAGAGTATTTGTTGTTGTCTGGAAATGAAATTTGCATGTTGCATAGTAAGACTTCAAATGATGGTGATTTCTGCACAAATCTGTTTCTAAGCATAAAACAGGCCTTAGAGTCTTGCCCTTTAAATCAGAGGGCATTGCACTCCCGCAGGTTCAAAAACTCATCCTCGACTGTGTTTCTGATTCACTAGTAGCTGGCCGTGTAACTTTCAAACCGATTATAGCCCCAAAACCACAGGCAGGCAGGACAAAGTTACCCTGCAGCTATTCCCTGATTGTTTTGGAATATTCAAGAAGAGCTCCACCAAACGTTGTCCTCTCCCGCATGTTTTTAGTGTTTATCTCTTCAAAACACCTTGGAGACCCAGTGCCCAAATACCAACTCACAAAGACTACACATTTGAAATGCTGTCTTGTAAAAAAAAAAAAAAAAAGAAAAGTAGCTCAACAGATATAAAAATAAAAGGATGGCTTCTCAAGGGCAGGGCGTGGATGATAAAAGGCTGGAGTGAATGTGAGGCAAGTGAAGTATGCTAACCATCCAGCTGGAGTGCCTGTGAAGGGAGCTCAGAAATACTGTACCTGCAACTACCACATTCTAGGCAAGGTGACTCCGACTACTTTGACAAGTTTGTGTTTACTTGCAAACAAATTCAGAAGGGAAAACTTCAGCCTGTGGAGTGTGAAATCCAAAAATGCATCACTGTTTTTTTCTGAGGATGGAAAAGTGCAGTTTTCTGTCCATTGGAGAAAAAGGTTTTGTAGCCTCTCCATGGGGAGTATCTTTTCTTTTGGGGGGGAAAGGTTTTGTTTTATGCCATCTTGTTTGGTGCACTGGGGAGACAGGAATGAAAGCCCTTAAATAGACTTAGTCAGGGAAAAAAAAAAGAGAATGTGCTCCTTTGCTTTCCCCCCCGTCTGTGTGTCACCCCGTCACCTCTATGCTGAGGGGGCCTGAGTTCTGTGAGGAGTCCAACATGTCTGAAAGGAGAGACTCAGCATGACGGCTACAGGATCCCCCGTCCTGCTGCATGCATAGAAACATCATAAGAGAAGCCGGATGGTTCACAAACTCCTTTTGAATATTAAAAGGAGAATTATCAAGTTTAAAAAAAGGCCGGGAAGATGAGAGACAGACTCTCCATTGAGCGGCGAGATGGAGCGAGGAGTGAACCTCACCATGCACATTGTTTACAGAGTTGCCCTCATTAAGATCCCATCATGCTCTGGGGGGAAACATTGTCGCTGGATTTAGGAGAGTGGCCAAGACTGCAGGGGTTTATGTATTTGGCAGAACTCACGGGAAGCTGCATGAAGGATACTTGGTGGGAAGTGCGCCGATGTTTGCAGTTTCTTACCATTTTTCGAGGGGATCTTCTGGTTGGGATGTAATTCTTTTCAAATTTTCAAGGAGTAAGAATCTGCAGCAGCTGAACTAGCAAGTTTTTATGAGACTTAAAGGCCCATCTTCCGGCCACGCACAGCAGGCACCATGCAGGTTTTGAATTTGCTGGTGGTGCTGTTTGCCATGCTGGTCATGCTGGGAGTTCCTAAAGACCACCATAAGAGTCCACACGGGTCCCATCGCGTCACAGGGTCACAGAAGTCTCACTGGTGCAAACGGCTGCCTATCAATTTTGGACTTCACCAAAACCGCCAAACTCTGAGGCAATCCCACAACAAACAGCACAAATGTAACCCCGGCTTTTACAGTGAGTACACAAAGTGTTACATTACACATCTATCATCTGAAATATCATGACTCATCAAATCTTTGGCGTTGTTTGGTTTCTCTTCATCAGTTGTTAAAAGCCTCGGGGAGCTCTGCTATCCTGGATGGGGTTCTGCACCTTGTATTTCCTTGGAAGCTGTTTTGTGTGAAAACGATTTGGCTCTAGTGTTAAAAGCTCTCCGCTGTCTCTGCCGCCATCACAGCCTTGACAATGTGTCATTTTTTATGCCTCAGCCGGTCTGATCAAGGTTGCAAGGGGCGGGGAGAGAGAAGGGACAGAGAGCCTCCCTGTTCATGGAGCTCAGGTGTCATAACTTGTTCTTAGTGTGCAATATTTCTTTCTTTTTTTTTGACAGCAAAAGAGAAATGAGTCACACGTGCGTCTTGAAGTGGTTTACAGCGAGATAAATTATGAAGATAAGGTGGTATGGTTACAGTCTAAAGAGAAGCCATGCAAATGTAAACTTTTTATGCTTGAATTTAATTTTAAAAATACAAGAATACATAATTTACAGATTGTATTCTCTTTTCATCGACATTTACACCCTATTCTTCTATTATGAGAAAAAGAAGATGATAGAGCATTGTACCTGTATGGAAGCCCTAAGAGGACATGCATCCATACATTCTATTTTTCACCGCTTTCCCTTGATTAGGACTCAATTTTGATTGTTTCCTCCAGATCACGACGGATCTGATCTGAAGTTAAATGCAATCAAGGGACACTAGCGCTTTTATCTCGAAATAAAGAGGTAGATAAGTCAAGATCTTGAGAAAACAATCAGAAATGACTCATTGTCGCAGAAAAACTGAGCCAAATAAAATGTTAGGATGTATGTCCGCTTAGGGCTTCTGTAAATGTCCTCGTAGTGTTGTGGTTTTGTGTGAAATGCTTGAGGTCCAGAAAAATACTTTCTTATAATTGCTTCTGGCTGGAGGAAATGTGACTATTCAATTGGTTCTGTTCAGCTGAAAAGCCTCTCTACAGATCCAGGGCTGCAAAAGCTTTCAGAAAAAACAGGGCACATGAGGACTGAGTGGTAATGGAGTGTTTAAAACTGTAATATAACTCTGCGCATGGATGAGTGAGAAGCATCAACATGCTCAGAGTTTGAAGACATGAATGTGTCAGTCAGGCAGCATTCAGGATCATGCAGTGTCTCAGACTGTTGCATAGAAATGTAAAGGTTAGTTTAAAATTCAGATTGGTTCAAATGGATCAAAGTACTTCTTTTAAATGTCGTGTTCTTATGGTCATAATGGCCGCCATTTTAAAGTGACAGTCTCTTTGTAACTATTAATATGATCATTGATGTTCATCTTTTCATGTGTAGGAGATGTTTTATGTTTTTGATGACTAACTTTGGTATGAACGGTTTGAACTTAATTTACATTTTAAATTTGTAATGTGCTAAATTGGGCTCTATCTTGGCCCAGAAATGTTAATGAGGGCTATTAATATTTACTCAGGATTTAGTAGGGAGGTTGGCACATTGAGTCTCCCTTCACTCTGGTTTTCTTCTTCAGTATAAGTAAAGGAGTGTTGTTGTTGTTTTTAATGAAACTACATTTATCACTCAATAAGTGATGATTCTCCACAGTTTAGCCCACAGCATTGAATATCTGAGACAAGAACGTCATTGTGTTTGTGTGTCTTATAATTAGTATTTGAAACATGACACATATTGAGCACCAATGGACTTGATGACTAATGTGTCACCAGGCACTCTTCAGCTGACGTATATCACATGTGGAAAACAGGTCTTCCTACGAGTTCAGGCATTCTCCACTGGAGGGCGCTGTTTGGTAACAAATACCCATTGGAGCTGACACGGAAGATTTGAACTGAGCCGTGAAAATGTAAATCCTTCAGTTCTTCTTTAAGTCATTTATGTGTCGTCGTCGCCCCCCCCCCCCCCCCCCCCCCCCCCCCCCCCCCCACACACACACACACATAAACACACATTGCAGATATTTTATTGCAGGATGACTTTGCACATTCATAAGTTACACTTTCAAGATCTTACAGAAGTTCTCTGAGGCTGAAGTGTGGATGACTCAGAGCTTCAAAGAAACAGTTGGAGAAATTGATCACACCAGAGCAGAGAAAAACCCGGTTCACTAAAGTTTGAGCTGAAAATAAAGATGAGAAACACATTTTTATGGGAGAGTCCCGAGTTTGTATCACATTAGTGGAAAATGTGACATTAGTGCCATGGATCACAAGATAAAAAGTCAAACCAGATTTTTTAATCTAGTGCATTGATGCACTTTATTTTAGTTTTTGTTTTTCCTTTGGATTTCTAGTTGTTTTTTCCTTTTACTTGGAAGCCAGAATCTGATTGGAAATCCCATGAATGAAGCTCATCTAACATGGAACAGCATTACCTTTTAAAAATGAAACAAAAAACGTCTTAATCGAAATATGACACCAGTATAAGATATGATGTTTTGACAGTTTTAAGTTAAAGGTTAGTATTCTTTATAACACTTCAGAAGGATAAAAATAAAAAAAATAGCATTTATAGCTAATCCTGCCGGTCATATTGTAATATTAATGGACTATAAAACCACACTAGACAAAACAAAAGCTTAAAGTAGGCTATGTCAGAACCATTATATAATAACTCCAGTTTCAAAAAACACTTTTAAATCCCTTCAGGAGTATCAGTGGACTATGACTTTACAAGTGTTATTAGTCATGAACCGCAGGAAGAATAAAATCAACATGTCCGAATAGTTTTTACAAGCTTTCTTACATTATTGGACAAAGTGAAAGAAAACACAGCAGCCTGCCAGTTTGTGCGTAACTGCGCTCCTCAGAGCGATCCAGGCGGGAAGAGGTTAAATTTCTTCTCTGGGAAACATTGTCGGGTCTATGGAGGGGGTAGAAAGGCGCATACCAATTGACGAGCCATTCTGCTTTTCCTTGAATGAAATGCTGTGAATATGAATCCGTGTTTGCCCCCTCGCGCCTGAGCTTCAGGGTCTGCGACGCGCACGAGGATCCGTCGGAGTTGCAGCGGAGGAGAAACCAGGGGGGAAAAGTGATGGAAAAGTTGCTCTGATCTCGTGTGTGTGTGGATCTGGTGGATGAGGGAGGACAGGACTAACTCGCAAAGTTTCCGATCTCGAGTGACAGATTCAAAACTGGACTGATATAATGTGACTGCAAGGACAGAGCGTCAACGCGTGGATTACAGCGACCGCTCGTGTTATTTTACGCACTTTTAACTCAAGTTTCAGTTTCAGTGGATTTATTATTTTGTCCCTTTTTACGCACAAAGGAACTAAATGTTTTGAATGAGATCGTCTGACTGGTCCGAGCGCACAGCTGCAACGGGATGAAATCAAAAGGATAGCGCTTCTCTGCTCTTTCATACTTTTAACACATTTCTCCATTCAGTCCAATTGATGCACTGATACGGAGCATGTGCTGAAATATCCAGCTGTTTGTACTTTTTATACAAGTATTTTCTGTGGTCTTCTTCCATAGAAAAAGAAGCCTTAACAAGCTCCCGATTCACTGCGTTTGGACTGTTTTCATTTTTTCCACTTTCTGTGACTCTAAAACTAAAATCTGGATGTTCAGTGGATTTTAAGTTTTTGTTCTGCAGTTTGTCATGAAGGAGCGGATGTCTGAGTTGTGTTGTGAATAATTTGGATTACTCTATAACATTTCTCACAAGAGAGACGTTGAATGATGTCTCCAACTTCTATTGGATTTGTAATTCTGTTAGGAATTCTCCATGTGTGCTCAGGTAAGTCAGTGACCATTTTTTCCAAAGTTGTTCGTCAGATTTGACCTTATTTTTTAGATGGTCTTAAGGTAATTTGTGAGAAAAAATAGAAGAGAACAAAAAAAAAAATGTTATAAGGCTCTATATTGCTCGAAGAATACAACACATTTGGAACAAAGCAGTGTATTTGAACGCAACTCAAGTATTAATTTTACTAGAATGCGTCCTCAGTAGAAAATGGTTGCTGCAGGGCTCATGTAGACACAAACTTTCCCAGCCATCAGAACAGACTTTCTGAACATTGGACTCTAGTTAAACTGTGTGTTTCAGGAGGCTCGCCTTTAGTGCTTTTTTTTTAGTTTTATGCTGTGAAATAAAGAGGCTGCATTCTAATACACACAGGAGTGAGATGTTCTCCATTGACCAAGGACTCTCAGGGTAAAGGGGGGTTGTGTAACTTTGAATAGCTGAGCACACATAAAGTCACATATAAAGTGGTGCAGCCATGTGGGATGTGTGCAGAGAGAAGCTATCATCCTTCATGCAGACAGCACAAACCCCTGTGGAGACCATGTTTCCATGCATGTCGCCCTTCCTGCACATGACTCTTATTGCTGAGTGCAACCTTTTTTACATCTTCTTCAAATGAAAATGGGCAGCATCTACAATAAGAGGGCGTTGCTTTCCTTTCTTTTAACTGGTTGTTGCACTATTGGTTCTGTAAAATCAAATGTATGCCAATCTATACAGTTTATGTGGAGCTACATCAGCGTCAGTCTTCTTGTATTGTTTGTTACACATTATTCCTCTGTCCTCACCATCACATGGTGGTCTTTACAGAGCTTCTGGACCATGATGGCTGGAGTTTTCCAGGTCACTTGCTTCTGTTATGAGGAAGCAAATGTCTTGCACCCTATTATAAGACATTAGGGGAAGTGCATTGTGAACGGGAGCTACTGGGGCATTTTACACAAAGGAAAAACTCGCACAAAAAGATTTCAAAAGAAGTAGGACAGTTTAAGACAAAAAACACTTACAAATGTCGGGGCTGTTTTTGAGCTCTGTAACACACCTTTGCAATTACCTGTAAGTAATGATGTAATTGTTTTCAAGTTGTAACCTGAAAAGCTATTTTGGCTTATCCGGCCAAACTGAAATGCGTCCAGAAGTCCCTAAAAGACAATGATCTCTGCATTAAAAACACAACTGTGAAGGCTCAAATGTGCTGGCTGTGACTGACAGTTTTACATTCATTTTCTGGTTGTCAAGTTTGTCCATTTATTTAGTCGGCACCTCTCTGCAGGATTTCATCTTTCCATATTCAAATGTTGTCACAGATTCCTGATTGGTTTCCTGAATTGGGTCCTTGTTTCCTGAAAAGAAGCAGATTTCTAGTGTTTTAGTTAAAACCTGTGAACCTCACAGTCAGTTGAGGAAACACTGTGTCACACCTAAACAGGAAGCAGGGTCAGAGATCAGCGTTAAAGAGCTATAGGTGGTGGCTCCATGCGCTTTCACCCTCGGCCGAATCTTGAGCCCCTAATGGTCAAGTCCTGTGAGAAAGATTTTCAGACACCAAGGTTTCCAATTACGCCTCGCTGTGGGATGTTTTCTGGAGAGAGGCGTGAGAATGAGGCCTGCTAATAGAGATGACCAGACAGCAGATTCTCAAAGGATTGCTTTTGGATTAGACACTAGTGTCAGGAAAATTGGATTACACGCCATTTGCCAGGAAAAGGTTTCATATTTGCAGCTAATTGGAGGGTTAACCACTTCATTCTGGTGTATGAGAAGGTATTAAATCTCTCCAGTTATCTCTCAGTGGGGTTTGATAACGTCTCAGTGGATAACATCTAGATTATTCTCACATTGCTGACCTGCCTGTAAGAAAGTATACTCGTAAGTGTGAAATAGAAGCCGAGAGAGATGAGAGGACCTTTGCCCTCGTCGAGCTGGTGGTGACTTGCTTATTGCTGCCCTGCTCAGTCTGAGGGTTGTAAATGGATACCTCCATCTATCAGGCCTGGCCCTGTTATCAGGCGATCTGTCCTCCTGCTATACACTAAATGGTTGTTATCTCTCCTCCAAGTCCTCGTCAGACCTTTTACTCACCTCAGAGGGGCTGTTCAGACGAGGGCAAGAGGTGGCGCACTCACTCACAACGACACTCCGGGATTATGTTGAGGAGATAAGAATAATAGAAATTAAAAGGCAATTTCAAGGCAAATAAAAAGAAATGGAAAACACTGTTGTTGAGGACCCAAGCATAGAAGTGATTTAAATATTGGCTCTGGTGGTGGTGCTCCTGTAATCAGCCCCTGATTTCAGCAGCACCCACTCCTCTAGGTCCTGACAAATTGACTCGTAAGTGCTGATAAATTGCAGAGTCCTTCCACCTCCTACATCATGGCTGTATGACAGCACACAGCAGGCTGCGGGGCCAATTAATGACCAGAGAGCACAGGTGAGACCCATCTCTATCTCTGACTGAAGCCCAGAACACACTTAGCAAAGGCAGCCTCTTTCCTTCTGCATCACTCCCAATTTTTCAGTTTTTGCGAAATAGAGTTCAAAAATCCCCCAGTTCTCATGTTGTTTCTGAGAGTTTAACCTTCTGAACCGAAGCTGTGAGACGCAGTCGGCGTCTTGAGAAACAGGAGAGAGCCTCTTATACTCTTGAGTAAAGAAAATCTCACACCTGTGTCTGGTGACAGTGTCCATAAAGCTGTATCTTTATAACTTCCACTAATACACATTAATCTGATCCTAATCCAAATCAAGCAGGATTTTACACCCTAAGATCCAGGATTAGGCCGACTTTGGCTTAGCGAAGCCGCATGGAGGAATGCAGGAGGGCAGGCCGTTACCTCTTCCTGCTCATGAGAACTAGCGGCTAAGTCATTAATGAGTGTCTATATAAACATTTCAAAGCAGTTTGTTTGAGGGCAGATAATTAGGCGGTGACTCCTAATGATCTGCTTTCCCCCAAACGCTCTTCCTTTAATGACCCAAAAGCGCTGCGTAATTGGATTAATTAACAAATCCATCAGACGTCAATAGTTTGTAATTTCTGAGGCTACGGCCCGACTGATACACACGTCTGCACGGGGAATCAGAGGATTTAGATTCATTTAGTAAAACTAAGGGGAACGTCCCACTGCCCTCTCTTTCAACCTCTCGAAATTCCTCAGGAATTAAAAACAATGTAGCACCAGCTTCAGTTCAGACAGCCAGAATTGAGTAGATCTCTGCTCATGGCTTGCTGATAATGTTGTTATGACTCATTTAGCACGTATCACTATGTCTGTCAAATTGTCCGTCTGTGTAAGCTGCAATAACGTACAGCCAGACAGAGTTAAGCCCTCAACACTAAGAATACTCCGGAAAATAACTTCAGAGAAGCGTTTTAGTCTGGAGCTGGCTGATACTAGAAGGCATGTTCAGGATATTAAACCCACAGGTCAGTCAGCAGGGTGAATGCATCTTGTTCCGACTGTTGACATGGAGGAGGAATTTACCTTTAGCAAATCTTAGCAGAAGCTTTGAATGTCTTGTACTTATGGGATAAAAGGTGTTGTTGGTTTCTGTGTTGGTACACAAAGAGCACACTTGGATTTCACACAACCTTGCTCTCTGTTTTTATACATTTTAAAACCAGTTTTTTTGGGGCATTTTTTGCCGCTGCTGCTCTGTATTTGGCGTACACTCTAACCAACAAGCTAACCATCTCACAAGCTTTGCCTCCAGTTATGAAAAAATAGTAGACAGTAATGCATGAGCAGAATTACATAAACCTAATCCTCATTTTTGATTCTGTATTTTTTAATGCATGTTAACTTGATCAAACTTCTGCCTGGATTAGCTTCCTCATGACTCCGCTAATATAGATGTGAGCAAGACGGGGAGACAGAAAAGAGGGGAGGGGGGGGGTGTTTGTGTATGTGCAGGGTGGCAAAAGGAGGCTTAAGGAATCTCTTCATCCTCTTACCCATCCCCCTGCTTTTTTGTCTCTTTTTGTTTTGTCCCAATTTTTTAAGACTTGCCTTTTTTGTGGCTGGTCAGCGCAGAGCCTTTTCTTCAATAAAGTAGAAAAAAAAAAAAGCCTGTGGGGATGGGGAGGCTGCATTGTGTCGCCTTAACTGGGCGATTGTAAGGCGTGGAGGAGGGGAAGGGAATGCTTCATGAAGGGCTGAGGGTGCGTGAGGAGTATAGTAGAGGGGGGGGGGGGTGCAGCGGCTTCACAAAGGCTACCCCGGGGTGTGGAAGGGAGGGGAGAGGAGGGAGGACAGAGCAGTCAAACATACCATGATACGCCAGCTCAGGGAGTACCCTTGATCTGGCTCTGTGTGCTCACATTGCATATTCTCTCTCTGGTCCCTCATGGCGGGGGAAAGTGCTGATCAGGGTGGTGGTGGTGGAATAACTGTGAGGCAAGGACACCTTTTCTTTTAAAGGTGGACATTTGGGGAAAGGTGAGGTTTCTTTTTAAAAGTGCTGAGTGAATAAATGATCTCCTGTGGCTTTGAGGGTTTGGTTGGGTGAAGCACATCCCGCATCCCCTCATGTATCTAAATCTGCACGCTCAGGAACTCCCAGAAGGTTTTGCCCATGGGCCTTGCAGCTAGCTGCGATGGAGAAGCAATGCTATGCTACCGTGGGGAGTTCTGCCTTACGCATTTTAAAAAGGCTCAGACCTCCCCTCCCATTCATTTTCTCCACTGGAGGAGACGGAGAGGTGGCATTGAGGACAGCCTTTTCCCCCCAGTATCCTTCTTTTCTTCCTCGCTCCCTGAGCTCAGGCCTCCTCCTGGCCTCTGTGACCATTCTATTAGCCTCACACTGCAAGGCCTGGATACACTTTTGAAATGCTAAACCTCTCTTTTGGTTATAACTGACAGGGGAAAATACCATTAAAGAGGCTGAGAGGAATAGATTGAATTAGCAGTTAAAAGAGAGACTGCTAATTAGTTGATTAATGTCTTTGGTTCCTCCCCCTCTTAGCTTTAAGATTCCCTCTGTAGACAAGGTTCTCCTGCACAATCAAACATTATTCCCTGCTTATTTTTAGTAATGAAGCGTGTGTTTTTTTTTTGTTTTTTTTTTAATCTAGACAGGACAGTGCAATTAGTGCATTTGGAGATTCACGTTCAGAAGCCACTGTCACCTCGAGCTGCATCAGCAACTTGTGAGATCCTGGGGGCTAATTCCGTCACACAAAGGGAGGGGTGATAAAAGTAGGAGAGAGTGCTGGAAAACCTAATTAATGAGAAGGTGACCTTGAAATTCACCATTAGGACTGCTTTCAGAGCTGCACCCACCATTCAGCTGTAACCATGGCGAGGAGGATTCAAATACGGGCGCACATTTCTGACATGTAAATACAAAGCTGCACACTGTGTGAAGATTAAGTCTAATCCTGACTTCCTACTTTCTGCACGTTTTACTTCAATCTTATGTCACTTTTGAAATGAACAAAATCCCCAAACACTCTCTCCCCTGTTGTGCATATCGACTTCGCGAAGCTGCTCTCGAGCAGGAACCAGACTTTTGACTTCCACTTAAAGCTGCAGGAGTTTCACCAATTCAAATAGCTTTTAAAGTATATTCTTCTGTTTTGAAAGAGCTGTTTATCAATCCTACCTCTCACCATTTCATTCTCCTTCCACTTTACAATCTACAGTCACTCTCTCTGCCTCCCACATCCTGTCTCACTGCTCATACAATGAAAGCTTTAATTGAATAACAATCGTCGTTACCGGGTGAGAGACAGGTTCTTCAAGCGCTGGAATGCTTTTTCTTTCTTTTTCTATGGCTGCACGTCTGTCACCAGCTCTTAATCGGAAGCTTTATAGTTCAAACTATAAAACGTGTGCTTTAGGTTTAGAGCCTCACCTCTGTTTCTCTGCATGCACTTGGCTACATATTATTTTGGCTCAGAAGCCAGTGTAACATCGTGTGAAGGTGCTCTGTCATAAATGCTTTCCTACTTGATGGTTGTGATTCTTTCCAACATTCAGCGTTGACAGGCGGTGTTTATCCCGTCTCATTATGTCCTCTAATCAGAGCACACTATTCACTTCGGTCTCAACCTTTGCTCAATGCTTTAAGGATTGTGATGGGTCCACTTTCGACATCATGAAGAGTATTTGCCTTCTTTCCCATTTCCCCTTTGATTGAGCAGAACTTACATCTCTTTTTTTCTCCCTTTTGATTCAGACATTCACGGCACACGTTAGCCTTATAACCATGACATATTTGTCTCTTCTCATATAACAGGGAAGACTGAACCTTTTTGCCAGATACTTATAAAGTATCCATTATGGATTCAAAAACCTATAAAATCTTTCTTGACTGCCTCTCTGCTGATCAGTTTTTACAGCGTTTGGAAACCCAAACCCACAACAGCCTGCTCACTTTGTTAATGAGGAGTTTATTCACAAAAAGAAAGGATCTTAAATGATCAGAAATTAGTTTAAAACCAAACAAAATGTTTCCACTTGAATTAACACAATTAACCAATCAGAGAGAAAAGCAACTATAATTTCCCAGTGTTAGCTTCGACCATTGGCTAAGTGTTACTGGCAACAAATGTTGAATATGAGCCAGGACTGTTAATTGTCATTTTTGGGAGTTCTTCAGTGGCACATGTTGAGTTTTAGTGGAGGGATTTTACTGTTGTTGTACTTCCACTGTTGCTCAAGCTAAAACTACAGAGCTGTTGTGAAGCATTGCATTAATTTCTTTAAGAGCAAGCTCCGCCAGTGTTGAATGTTTATGCTTATTTCTGTCTTTAGATTAAAAGCATTCTGTAATTTACCATTTAGTGACCCATTAAAATTATACATTCTGTGTTGAAAGAGCTGTTGCTTTCACTTCTGATTCCCACTCAGGAGAGTCAATAATTCTGTTAAGAGCTGCACTACAATATTTATCACATGCATATTACTGCGTGCTGAGGCAAACAGATGTCAGTCAAAACTGGATAGGCCATGCCAACAAAGTCTTGAGAAGTGGTCTAAACTGGAAGCATTAAGACTCTGTACTTTGTCATCAAAAATGCATTTTTACTTTTTCAAGCTGTGTTTCCAGAGGCCTTAAAAAAGAACTTTGGAAAATCAATATCATGCAGTGTCTGTGGAGAAGACAGATCCTCAGTGTGCTTATTTCAGCCTCCTAAACTCCATTGGTGATAGGGATATTTAGTTTCTTGCATGTGTCATCACAGCTGTCTTCCGCTGATCTGCTTCCCCCTCCGTCTCCAGCTCGGCAGGAAAACAGCTCTTCCTTTTATTCAGAAGTCTGACAGTATATCTGCCGTCAAATGTCAAAAACTGACATATGGGAAACAGCAACTGGGATTCATTATGATAAAGTCGTTTTGGGGTAGAGCATGAAAAGCAAACGGTCTTAGGTTGGAAACACTGTGTACCTGGACAGTTGGTATGTGTTTTTAAGGAGACGTGGTAAGTGGATGCTGGCAAGCCGACAGACCAGTGAGCAGTTGTCTGCAGAAGGAAATTTAATTTCAATGCCAGACTGGGCACAGTCTCCCCTCTGTGGACTTCGAGAAAAAGGCTTCTTGGCACACTTGGCCCCTTCATTAATTTTGACCAAATATTTACTGTGCATCACATGGCAAGCCTTACATCCCACTTTTGTTTTTCCAAGCCAGGTTTGAACAGTTTGGGGCGATTTGTGTTCCATTTGGCTGGACTCGGGCCATGCCCCGCTCAGCAGGCCCGTACTGCTGTCTCTGGGATCCTGCCACATGAGAAACTGGCTCCACTGAGTCTTAACCTACTCTGTGCCTCTGGGAGCCACGTTTCACTTTAATAATACCTTCTACCCACAGCTACACTGCATGAACCACGCTCACATGTATGCATGCACATGCACAAGATTTCACACATTGACAGGCCGATGCTATGTGCTCCATGCTTACCCTTTTAACCTAAAGGGTACCACAGGGAAATGTGCCAAGTTTCTGCACTCATGGCATTACAGCTGTGCCCTGGTCTGAATGCTGTAACTGAAATTCTCTTTCAACAGCCAGCTGTCTGAGATTTGCTTTAGAATGTGTTTGGCCGGACATTTAGAATAGCCTACATAAGGTCACCAGCTCCGCTCTCTGGGGCTGTAATTCAACACTGATCCAGCAGCAAGCTCGTATCAGCCGCTGCCATCAGCTAAATAACATTTAAAAAGCATTAGGTGCTTTTTGGCCGTGCCTGCCTCCATTCACTTTGGCTTCTCTACAGAGCTGCTCTTTTTCTTGGCATCCAGCCTAAATGCCATACTCCCTGTGGCTGTGCAGTGCCAGCTGAGCGTGCTGGTCCTACTTCCTCCTCCCTGCTCATCAGCCCCTCCCCTGCAACCTACCCAGTCCCCTCATGGACTGTTACAGGAACAGAACCATTGGAGCTGGTTGAGAGAGTGACCTTGATGGGAGCCTACCATTGTGCTGTATTGTTATTGATGCAAAACTGAGAAGACAGCAGACTTTGAATTCTATCACCCTGTGTTCTGTTTGCATTAATCCTGTAATCATTGCATAATACGTGTGAAGTAGAGCCATACCATTCTGCTAAGAATCGTATTCATAATCCTTGCTTTTTTCATATGTTTGTTTCTCAAAATGCTCAGCAAATTGGCTGAAATATAGTTTATCAACCTATGAAGGATTCCATGTCTAGCAGCTCATGTTAAAAAAAGTCAACAGTGAGACGCCGCTATCCCCCTGTTGGGAAATAAATGCAGCAGCATATTCAATTACCCCCGCTTCTCCCATGCTGTTTGCTGAACGCTGCTTTGATGTATCTCTGAGATTGCACTGGTCAGACCTCATTAAAAACAGCTAGAAAACAAAACAAGAAGTAATTGCCCACTTGCACTCTCCAAGCCTTGCCTGTGCTGCATACAGAAAATAAAGCTTCCTAATAGAGGGTCCAAGCATGGCTCATATTAATTAGGGGGATCCACTCTGCTGAAGGAATGACATCCTTGACAACAACGGTACTGGAGCTCTTTCTGGCCGGGTTTTCTTCTTAGGTCACCGCTGTGAATATTCAGGGTCAACCTGAGGAGCCTGAGAGTCTACTCAAAGTCAAAAAACAGACATGCACATTGTGACCAGAATGATAGATAAATGCTAGACAGACGGATTCACACACATATAGACAGGCTGGCTCTTTTCTTGTGTCCATCCATGCTCTGTTCAGCCCATCTGCCTGCACGGTCTCCAGAGCCGGCTTGACAGGCAGCTCTCCTAACAAGCATTCCAGTCTTTTCCACTACAGATCCCCTCCTCGTCTCTGTGAATGGATATAATAAAGCATAGGAGATGTGTTTTTATCCTGCAGGAATGAGTTCTGCCCTCATGGCCTTCTTGCAGAGTTTGACAGCTTGTATTTGTGTCTAATGACACTCGCTGGAGCAGCTTGGCATCAGGAGGAGCTATAAGTCGTACACAATTGAGTCCCCTGGGTTTCTGTTGACAATTCATTATGTATAGTATATTTTCCTCTTGTCATGTCTCTCCATAGTCACATCCTTTTGTTATGCTGCTGACAGTTAATGTGAAATGGATATATACGTACATTGTGAGAATAAAGCTTTCTTTGCATTGGAAAATACCTCATTCTTCTATGGAGATCCCATTCTTAACTTGAATGCAACTGCAAAAGTGTCTAAAAACACACAAAAAACCTTAGAAGGTGTTTCTTGAGCACCAGCAGTCCTTTATTATATTGCCCATCATGCCTGGTGTTTTGAAAATGTGTCAGGCCTGGAGCAGCAGTGGAAATACTGTTCTTATTGTTGTAGCTCCAGATGGGCGCCTCAGAGCAGGATGGACCCCAGCCTCCCAGAGGAGCACTCCTCTGCTGGCGCTGGCTTACTCCGTTCGGCTTCCATTGCCAGGGGAGAAATAGGGATGTGTTCCCTGGCTGACACAACCAGGAGTAAGGGCTGCTGCTCCAGGCCTAGGAGGTCTTTGTTGGATCCCATCCTGATGAGAAAAAAATGATTATGCCTAAGGCCTTGAGCTTGAAACCCATGTCCCAAGCAAGGGAGGCAGAAAGTGCTTTTGAATGGTGTCATCAGCAGATTTGTCATCTCCTTTAAGCCACAGAAAGAAGAAAGCAGAAGCATATCACAGTATGATGCTGATGGATCTTAAAAACATATCAAGATGAAAGTGGTGCAGATTTTGAGGTTTACAATTGGTTTAACTAAATTTTATAGGAACACGTTCCCTGTTTATTGCATTAAGTATGTTTTATTTTTAATGGGTGTACTTATATAATATCAGACGGTTTTTTAGGAGATAATTATTGGAAAAACCGATACTTTTGAGTTTTCTTATTTGTAGCTGGCAGAAAAAACTCTTGCAAAATATGTCTGAGTTAATTTACCTTATTATCTTGCAAGATAATATAATAATATACCTCGCATCCTGCAATGTGATCATTACACACGTGCACATTGCATTATCACTACTGATACAATGTATCAGCCCTACAGGATCATTTCTGATTGTTGAAATGAAATAACAATTTATCAAACTAGTTGTGTTGAAAGCCTTTTACAGTCATAGTTACCACAGTTTTGTTCTGATTACATCCTGACCTTGTTCAGTGTCTTTGCCTGAATAAAAACAAAGGTTCTTTGTGTCATGTTTACACTGCAGTCTGCAGAAGCCATATTTCCCTCAACTATCAATAGAAGCTTTGTGATCTTCTACACAAATCCAGACTTTATTGAGTTTGTTTAGAAACAAGTAAAGCTAAACAATCAAATTGTGCAGTGTTGGGTTGCAGTGTTGTGTATAAACTCTCAGGTAGTCAGTTTCATGCGTGCTGTGATTAAAAAAAAAAGCACAGATTTGGACGCTGGTACTATTTTTTGGAAACCGATCTATCTTCTCAAGTGCTGCAGTAGTATCAGCGAGGTAACCTTAACCCGTTCTGTTTGCTAAACGGAGACAAAGAGATGAGAAAAGAAAGAGGCTATAAAGATATCCATCACACCCCCTCTGCAAAACCCCACCTCTGGGTCCCCATACACACTCTTGCACACAAACACACAGGGCTCTAATCCTGCCTCTCAGGAGTGTAAGCGATAGCCTTGTGTAACATTAAAAACAGGCCCGATCTGATGCAACTGGCAGAGTCATTCAAGCAGTGCATTCCAGGGTGGGATCCTGATGTGGAAACGCTAAAAGATTCAGTTTCACTTTCCTGTTAATGTCATCTGATCAGCAGGAGTACGCTGCCTCGCCTTTTCTCTCTGTTTCCGTCTCTCCGTCTTATCTCTGCCCTCTCTCGCTGTTATCGTCTCTAATTCAAGAGAAAAGGGTGCCTTTTCTTACCCTTCAGTCGTTCACAGGCCTGCACTGTCCCGTGAAGGCGTGTCACCAGCCTCGAGGGACACGCCCTCTGCTCTTATCTCTGCCATAAATCCCTCTTAAGTCCCCTAATCGCAGATTAATGGGACTGAAGATAGGGAGTGCCCTACTGTGCTCAGCCTTCCTTATCGCAGACCAATATTCCACGTCTGTGCGGTTGCTCAGCTGGACATCTGATATGGGGCGAGATGATATGGCTCAGGCTCCTGCAACACCTCTCGATTTTAGCATCTGTCTTTATGAGATTCTGCGACCTTGATCTTTACGAGGGAAATAAAATCTCACTGCTAGATTGCTCATATAATCACATGCAACCTGAGGCCGGGATCTTTGTTCCATTGGACTGAATGACCCAGTATTGTGGAGTTGTTCTCTATGTTGTATCTAAATTGGCCTTACAGTCCCTCTCCCCTGATGAATTCTCAGGGGTAAAGGGCAGCTGCCATGACTCCTTTTCTGCCTACTCGTCTGTCAAGTCAGGAGGCATTAAAAAGAGCTCTAAGAGATCAAAGCACTTTTAATTTATTTTAAAGTCAGAGGATCATTGGGCCTGAATGTCTTCTAGGTGTTTTTTTTTTATGTCTGTTTTCTGGTCTGCTTTCCTGTGATTAGTGATAAAAATGCAGCACACATGATGTAGCCCATGGGTGTGACACCAGCTCTTGATTGCAAAGTGCAAACGTGCACTGTTTAAAGAATGACCCTGGCTCTGATAGAGATGACCCTGTTGGGTTTGTTTTTCATCCAGAGGCTGCCCACACTCTACTTCTTAATACCAGGGTCTTTTTTTTTGATTTCAGTCCCTCCAAATAGAAGATTTGATGCATTGTCTTGTTGTTGTTGTCATTGCTAGAAATGATAAAAGTTTGACTCATCTGAACAGGTCCAGTCTTGTTTGGTATATGCTTAATGAATTATATTTTCATTGTTCTACATTTTTAGAAAGTATGAGAACAAAATCCGAAGTAACATCTCTTTTTTATTTATGTTCTGTCACCATCCTTCCTCCCTCCTCTCTGTCCTTGCAGATATTGTGCATTAATGTTCTTCCATGTGGAGCACCATGTCTGCTCTCACAAACAGTGTACTGGTGAGAAATCGAATGAAACTGTTAACTTAAAGATATAATTATTCTCGGTCATCTTAAGTTATACAGAGCCACGGATGGATGGGACCCGAGAAACGAGTGCCCCCTTCAATAGGTCACATAATATTAAAATGTATTTTCATGATTTTTAGCAGTCTGCTTCTTATGCCGATTAGGTTTTATAACAATATTGAGAAATGTAGGCTTATCTCTCGGAATATAGATTTACATTTCATCCACTCGTGTTGCATGGTGAAAATCAAGTGTAGCTCCAAGACACAAATGAATCGATATGAAGCTGGTTGCCAAAATGTTAATATACAATCAATGTATATGCTCTAATGGCCAGATGGATGACCTTGGATTCTTCAGAACCATCACAAATCATGTGATTATTCCCTGTCTATCAATGATGTGTGGGGGAAAGAGCCCCACACATCATTGATAGAGTGGGCAAAAAACCCCGGAGGTCTTGATGAATCCTTGGATGCTTACAGACACTGTGCATGTAAGGGGTCAGTGTCTGGGTCTGGACCCTTGTGGTGGCTGCATGGTTGAATCTGGAGCTGTTAAATGTCTGTTCTTATTGTTGCTTCTGGACTCTCGTGGGTTTGTTGTTCATTACTGTGATTGCTCGTAGCACTTAGAGAAAAGTCAGAGAATTGTTTTTTTTTTTTTAATTACCTCCACTGCAAGCAAACGCTCCCTCTAGCTGAATTTAACTCTGTGTGTGTGTGTGCAAGTAATTGAGAAAAAGAGAACCGCACCGAGCGCTCCAGCAAGCGAGAGGGTTAAGGGAGAAGGAGAATCTCGCCTCAGGCACCAATCGATCAGATCCTAGCAGTAGAAGTCCCAGCTTCCCTTTGGTGCGGCTGTGTATTGCATTAGCTCATCTCACATTTTCTGTCTGCGAGCGGAGGAGGAGGGGGGAAGAGGGGGATAGAAAGTAGAAGAGAGGGCGGTTGAAAGCAGCAGAGGAGAAGGAAGGGCAGCGCTTTGAAATAAAGGAAGGGTTAGAAGACTCAAAGTGAAGCGAGAACGAAAACATGTACAGTTGGGTTCAGAAGCGAGGTGTTCACTCTGCTTTTTTCTGCTTTTTTCCTTAGCTTTTGCCTGCTGAGTTTTCTTTGAGGCAGAGAAGGAGTACAGTGAGCTTGTTGGCCATTTTCTAAAAATCATGCACCTGTAGAGAGAGGGGCATGGGAGAATAATCCTCAGCGCTGCCTCTGATTTCTTTCCTATGGTGATGGGTAATGGAGCTGAAATAACAAGGGTCATTAAAAGTGTCTGTGGAGATCAGCACAGCACACATGCACACACACACACACACACACACACACACACACACACACACACAAGCCTATTCTCTCACCCACATATACCTGTAGCACACAATAAATTTAATCAGGGACAAGGCAAGCATAATAGCATTGTGTAACTGATACATGCTTGCACACACTCACTGCTCAAAAACACACACACCCTCCCAGGAATCACACACAAACACTTCTTAGATTTCTCCAAGAACTGCGGAATATTTATTTACAGGCTTCTATGTAATATGATACTGTAACCTATATTGTATTCCTAGTCTGCATATTAATCCTGCAGTAATCATCTACGGCAAACAACCGCTGATCAAACACTGCACAGCTCTTCTCACAGCGGGCCACATCTAAATAGTTAATGGTTCCTCCAGAAAACCCCAAACTTCAGACCATTTCAAATTAGAGAGGAGCCATCTAAATCAGGAAGGGGACGGGCAGAGCAGATAGCGGCGGAGCGCTTCAAAGTCCTCTTTAATAAAACATATTAGCCTGCCTTGTCTGGTGAAGGGCGTTGGCGGTGGCGGTGGTGGTGGTGATGGTGGTGGTGGTGGTGGTGCAGTTGGTGAGGTGGTAATGGGCCTGTGTGTGTTAGCATAGTGAGGGGTGTTAGCTCCAGTACGGTGCCCAATCAAAGGGCTGGACCTTGTTAGCATATGGTCTGCAGGTTCAAAAACTAGTAATGGGAACAGATTGCAAATGAGGGTTAATTAGCTCAGTCGTGGTTCAGGCAGCTCCAAACGTGAGGAAGTACAGAAATGTATTTTTTATAAATAGTACTCAGCGTCGGATAGCAGCCTGATGTATTCATGCTGAACCATATGCAGCTATCGCTCCATCTGTTTCTGTCACTCTCTCAGAAATGCTGTAATCTCTACAGATATAGGCCTCGTTTTAACAGTGTCAATAGAAAAAACTGTTTCAGAAAAACGGGGCTTTTTGTACAACTTTGTCTTGTTTGTTGACGTTCCACAAGATAAATAATTATCATCTAATTTAGAGTTATTCCTCTAAAAAGTAAGTTGTGAATCCAATGGTAGAGAAGCTATAGTGGTTTGTGCAACTGAAATCTTAAGCCCAGAATCTCATTTATTTCTTTTAAGCTTGTGGGGATGAGAAAAATACGTATAAGCCTATAAAAAGCGGCTCTTTATCTATTGACCATATTCACACGGCTGTATTTTTCCTCTGATGTTGAGCTCATGGTGAGAAGTTCAAGTGCTGCATTGTGTTCTGGGTAAAAGTTGTAAAAAGGAAGCTTCTAAAAAATACAATGTAAAGCTAAAATCCAGAGGGACAATAGGAAATATTTTAAGCTAAAACAACTCTTAGCTACAGTACAGCCAAACAAAAGGTAACACTATCATTCAAACACCTTTTAGCTCATATCTTAGCTAAGTGTACTTTTAGCTAAGAAATGGATAAAAGCTAACATTTGAGATTGTTTGCATAATACAGTGTTGTAGAAACTTCTGCTTCATTTTTAGCTAACGGTATTGTTAGATAGGAAGTAGGGGAACGCTAACATAGACAGAAGAAGTCTACAACGAAGTAGCATTTGAAGTACCCATCCTGAGCATGAAATTGGAGAAAAATTGCCACAGTGTGCATATGGTGCATTGTGTTTATTTCATTTTTTTTCTATAATTGCAGTTTCTCACCAATAGTTTCAGTTCCCATATTTGTAGCTTATAAACATGAAACCATATCCCCGGCAGAGATAAAAATCTTCTCCGCCATAGATCTAAGTTTAGGACTCACTGTAAAGGACCCCTGATCATGTTGTCCTTCATTGGGCTACTGGATTAATTATACTTCACTGGAAACACTACACATTTGCATTGAAGTGATTAATCTTTCCACAGAGCTGTCACTGATTATGCTGACTTTACCTAAAAGATATGGCGAACACAAGAAGATGCCTCCTCAGCAGCACCAGATTTGTAGGGTTTCTTGGGTGGGGGAAGGGCGGAGGGCACAGAAACGAGGCAGTGTGGCAAGTTCACGGGATGCTGGGTAAATTAATTGCGGGCCTGTGCCTCCAATTAGACCAGACTCTGTTTAATTGGTGCTGAATGGGCTCCAAAGGCCTTATGCTGGGAGATACGGGGAGTAGGGGAAAAAAAAAACCTCTCCCTCACATAGACACTCACACCCATACACAATTGTGTGTAGTAGCACAATGTGTTCACAACCATCAAGTCCCACCCTTCAGGAATTAACAACAGGAAGCTAATTTGCATGTAAAGCAGGATGATAGCCACAGCTGACTGGTCGGAGAGAGCAATTGTAATGGCCTGAGATAGCACTGGAGTGTTAACCCCATTTGCACCGCTGTTGGCACTGCTTTTAGCTGTTCTGTCTTCCCTTCAAAAGTGTAATCTTTGCTCCTGCCCCTTCTTTGTTGCTTAGCTCTGCAGTGTGTCTTTATCTTATCTTTTATCTCTTCATTTCCCTCTACCTCCAAGGTGTGTCTTATTCTTGTTTACTGTTGACCTCTTTTCTTTTTTTTCCTGCTCTTTGATCCGATAATTGGTAGAGTCGCATTGCTGAACTGTGACAAGCTTTAGTAAACAAACTGATACTGTAAAAGGGTGACTTTGCTCTTAGATTGGCAATTTAATGGAGCTGGCTTTCATGAAAAGTGCCTGTCAGTGTTCCTTCAAAACAGCGGTGCTGTTTTAAATTGATGGTATGTTGCTGTTAAATACACATTTCTGTATAATTTGTGTAGGAGTCAAGATGTATTTGGAACATTAATATTCATAGGTCTATATAGTGTGTTACTCAGCCTAAGAAGTTGACTTCTGTGACCCTGGAGATGGTCAAATGCACCAAACTGCATAATGGGTTGACATGTTCACCTTACAGTCAATAATTAAGGCAGGAAAAACACTGTAGGTGTTACTCAAAAGTATTGGAATTCTAACCCTGTATGGTGACCCCTCAAAGATGCCTCATACCGTAGGTTTATTACACATTCAGAGTGAGATATAGTTGTCGAAACAATATCATAATGGGTAATGGTATGGTATAATGGGTATCCATTAAGAGAAATCCAAAAATACCTGTAAATACATAATCTAAAGTCAATATAAATTGGTGTAAAAACTCTAGCAGATGTAAGCTTCAACTTTTACATTTTCTTTACAGGATCCCGTCTGCGCCAAGAAGACACCCCACCCCGGATTGTGGAGCACCCCTCTGACCTGATTGTCTCCAAAGGGGAACCAGCTACCCTTAACTGTAAAGCAGAGGGGCGGCCGACCCCTACAGTGGAGTGGTACAAGGATGGAGAGCGGGTGGAAACGGACAGGGACAATCCCCGATCTCAGCGCATGCTGCTTCCCAGCGGCTCGCTCTTCTTTCTACGCATTGTCCATGGACGACGGAGCAAACCGGATGAAGGTTCCTACGTTTGTGTTGCCCGAAACTACCTGGGAGAGGCAGTGAGTCACAACGCCTCGCTGGAAGTAGCCAGTAAGTGCAACATGTCTTCCTATTTCTTCTTCGCTTCCAGTGTGGGTGTGAATGGAAGAGTTTGGGTTAAGATGCAGCTGAATAGCAGCTCCAGTTTCCTTCAGTGTTTGTTGCTGAATGTGTTCATTGAGTTGGATAATCTCTTAGGAGATGGGCAGGATGTGTTTGGCCCAGCGCTCTCTGTAGGCCTGCAGAGCCTTTGGGGGAGAAGTGGTCTGATCATTCCAGGGTGAGTGCTCCTCTAAAGGGCCCTTGGTAGGTGGTCAGGAGGCACAATGGGAACAAAGCCTTTTCTGTTGTGGTCCTGTTTCTGCTTTTTGTCAGAGAGATAGATATGAGGTTTTATTTCGAAAGGAATGCAATCATTGCATCTGAGTTTAGTCATCTTTTAATGAAGAGCTTTCTTGTACGTTTCATTGTACTCTCACAGAATTCCTTTCACCGGATGTTACACTTATGCAACAGCAGTCTACTTTGAAGTTGAGTGGATTTAATCATCTTGAGGGTCAGCAAGCCGTTTTGGAGACATTAGCAACGTGTTTGTTCCGCTGGCAGTACTTACGCAATATAGGGAGCAGAAGTAGTCTCAGTCCTACAGTTAGTAGTGACCTGCGTTGACAAATTTGTTCCCATGATTCTTTAAAGGCTGCTGTAGTTAGTGAGGTCAGCTCTTTAGAATTAGGCTATTATCTTCTTGCTCTCTTGACCGGCTGAGAGTGAAGGCTGAGGACGAGAGCTCAGATATCAACCGCTCTTCTCGCATGCCCAGAGGCTGTCACCAAGCGGCTCAATGTAATCTAATCAAGATGGGGAAAGAGAGAATTGTGTGTGTTTGAATGTGTGCAAGTGAGTCAGTGTGGAGTTTGGGGGGTTGTGGAGTTGGGCATTGGCTCCCGGCCTTGTGAGGCTTGTGTTTTTAGGTATTAGGTGCTTTTTAGGAGTGTGGGTGATTTTGGATAGTAGTGGAGTACAAAGGTGAATTAAAGTGTTCCTGCTTCCAATATTTGTTTATTTATTAGGCACAGTTTGTTTTGTTTTGTGTAGGACTGCACTTGAAAACCTAAAGATTGAATTATTAGTTAAGACTCTTTTTCCAATCAGAAATCTACCCTTTAGTACTGTACACACAGCAATGCAGAAGAAACATATTGTCAGGATGTAACATTTACAATAGGAGTCTCAAAATAAGGGGGTCTTCAATATGCGCTGCCATTAGATAAGAGGGTTTTTTTTTTCAGTTGCTGAATAATCTGAAGAAGTCTCTTCATCATCAAAACAAACAGGCTATTTGAATAAATCTGGAAAAAAGACAAAATTAAATAATTAAACATTATTTCATTAAGCTATGGTCACTCTGTCACTTGTCTGAGGTTCAGGACCCATAAAGCCTAATTGCTGTTAACTTCATCTAGCTGACTAATATCATTCATCCAGTTAAATTAATAAATAATATAATAATAAATAAATCCAGTTGAATTGCCCCCTGAGGACAAATAAAGTTTTTTGAATTGAATTGATAAATTAGTTAAAAATGATGGGAATGTGACTTTCAACAGTAAGACAGGGCAAGCGACAATTTGGTTGACAACAGGTGTTTTTGGAAAAATCCTCTAAATGTGCATGCGCAAAATTAGACTTTTGTAGGCTGATAGATGGGAAACCAAAAGTAGAGAAGGGTCAGCAAAAGCTTTGTATTGAACTGCCAAATCTCATACAATCAACATTAGTCCTGACCTCATAAATCCTGTTTCATCTGAAGTTAGCCAAGCTTGTCAACATGGAAATAAAAATGCAGCCCAAATCATACGTAATTACTCAAACTACCTAGAGGGACAATAAATCACATGAAATATTATTCTAAGAAAAATACGAAGAAACTCAAATGTTTCCAAAGGTCAGAACGCTAAAAATGTTTTCCATAGTAGTCGATGATATGCAGTGTTTATTTCTGAGGTGGGTTTCTCAAGTAGAAAAACAAAACACTTGGCGGGACTTTTGAGGAGCAGAGTGCAGAGAACCGTTGGCTCAGTCTCAATTTAGGCTGCTTATTCTGTACAAGGTTCAAACAGACCCATAATGACAAGCCACTGTGCTCCAGCAGTCTCTCTCCTTCTCTGCTCTGTTGGTGTCTCTCGCTCCCCTCTCTGCAGCTCATACTTAACTCCATATAATTATGTTGTCGGAGCAACCTGGAAGGAACCCTGACGGAGAAGAAATGCCGTAGAAAAAGAAAAAAGTCAGAGGCAGACTGAAATTTCTCGCCAAAGATTTACTTGAACTCCTTGGTGAAAACCCCACAAACCATATATACCTTATACTCACAGGAGCATAAAAGAAAGTTTGAGAGCCTTTTGGTTCCGTGTTGTCATAAAAGGGGCTCATATTTTAACTTTTCAAAGTTCAACACTTGAAGAGGGGATGCTTTACTCAGTCTCAGTCTAA
Organism: Labrus bergylta; assembly: GCF_963930695.1. NCBI lineage: Eukaryota > Metazoa > Chordata > Actinopteri > Labriformes > Labridae > Labrus > Labrus bergylta. Next base: position 22,461,775 of record NC_089205.1, read on the forward strand.
GTTGAAGAAACTACCAGCCTCTTTATTTCCAATGAAACTCCAAAGAAGGAAGTCTTGGTTTTAATTGTGTTTACTTTGCCTCGCTCGCCCCCTTCTAACCTTTTTACTCTAAAAGCTAAAAACACAATTTATTTTCTATGTTATTCTAAGAGCCTGGGTCTTACTCACCAGCAATTGTTCATGTAATCCAAGTTTCAACAAGTCCTGTTTTGTCAGACTAGGAGAGCTAACCCAGTTTGTTTGGCTTATCATTAACCACATGTACAGTACTGCCCACAATCTCTCTATCACAGCCTCTTAACCCAAAGCCTGCGCTAATGCATTAACCGTGAATCCTGTTTGACTTGTGTATTCAAACAAGCCTAAGACTGGATTCTTTTCCTATTAGGTTATTGCTTTTTTTTGTGTGTGTTAGGGATGTGGACGTCAAATAAAGAGCTTCCTTTGTCCATAAGGCTGATAAAGAACTCAGGGTAAGGCCAGCCACATTAAAATTTGACCTACATTGTTACAAAAAAAGTATCCCAAACTCTCCCATGACCTGTGAAGAATTAAATGCAAGTCGTGATTCCACTAAAGTGAAAAACATGAAAAAAAAATCATTTTAAAAATCACAGACATTTTCTTCACCATTATGGAGCAGAACTCCTTAATGTATATTCGGTGCTCTGTCACTGATTTTTTTTATACCCAGCGTTCTTTGTGGCCCTGAGTGTCTCTATGAATAGCTTGTGTCCTTTCCCCTGGATGCAGAGATAGTAAAGTGAGGTAATGGACGGCACACTGCTCCACTTCAGCAGGCGATAACCTCAGGGCCGGCTGTCTAGCGGCCTGGCTGCCTGCACAGTGCTGACCGCATCGGGCTGGCTGTCAGTCTTATGTTGACACACACACACATACACACACTCCAGAGGCATAGTTTACTTTTTACAGCTACTAACAACAGAAGCAAAGGGATGTTTACTTGAATTTGGTCCATTGCACATAACTCTATTCTGCCAAGTTTATATCAGAATCGCATTGATCTCGATGTTCCTGTTGAAATCCTTTTCAACACGTGCAGCCAGCTGGCTTGGCCGACTCTCTTGATTGGTGGGGGAAGGTGGAGGCTTCTGATGTGTTGAAGGAAACTGGGTTCAACCTGACAGACTTTTGGGGCCATGCAGGAGGGTCATCTGCAGAGCGTGGAGACAGTTGGCCGGCATGCACTCGCCTGAACCTCCCACTGATAGGATGGCTCGCTTGTCTCTCTTTCAGAAAACCCCTTGTAGTACATCTGTTTGCTCTCAAAGATTCAGGGTCTTTATGTTTTCTGCTTCAGCACGACGCCTCCTTTTGACACATCAAGTTTGCTCCATCTCATATTTCTTTCATAACTGCTTAACTCCTTGTTGCTCTACTGCTACCCACTGAAATGGAACAAGCCCTCTGAGTGAAACAGCTTCCTGGTGGCACAGTAATTATTTATTTGTCATGGTGTTTGCTTTCATTTGCTCATCATGAGAGTGGAAGTTTCAGTCCCACTCTTGCTGTGTGTTTTTGTCATTTGGCAGGAGCACGTGGCCTTTTGTAACCTCCCTTTCCTGCTCAGATATATGGAAGAGTCCCAAATAAGAAATATTCTGTAAAGTAAGCACAAAAAAAAGAATCAAAAGTTCAGTTGTAGTTCAAAGTGCTTTACAGGGGAGTTGGGAAGGGGTTGACAAAAAGTAGTTTATTGAAAATGATTTAGAGACTAATGCACACCAATATGAATTCAATTACATAACAATAAAAGGAAAGATGGATGATGGAGTGACTGAGGTAGCAAAGCAGTAACAAAGAATACAAGACAAACAGCAGATGGAGAAGAAATCAGGACAGCCCACCCCAGCAGCAGCAGCAGCGGCAGCAGCAGAAGAGGGTGTGCTGGCAAGCTGCCAGGCGACTGGAGGCAGAGTGTGTTACAGCTCTGTGGCAGTTATTTGTCTCAGGGAGGTTCACAGCAAATTGGTGCAAACGGCACAGCCAGGGTCTGCTTCATGAGTCAACAGGCAGCCGAGGCGTGGGCTCCACACCACAGACTCTCCTTGGCCTCCACTCCGATCTGTTTCATGTTGGAATGCAGACAGAGTCATTCTCCAAACTCTAAGCCCTGTTGTGTGTGTGTTTCGTGTGATTTTGTGCGCGTGTTGCTGTCAAAGCTGAACTCTCTCAAGTAAACTTTGTTTCTTTAAAAAGTTTTGCATACTAACTCTTGGCCGAAACCAATAAAACAAATTGATGTTTTCTCATTTAACAAATAATGTCTTAACTTGTTATCTCGCCCTGCATAGCTGCTGCATGTGTGCTGTTGTTCAAGGCTATTCCACTCCCATGCTGTTAATCTTGAAGTTACTGCACATGGGAAACAACTGGCCACTGTGTAATTATCCCCGAACACAGCACATTACTGTCAGCTCAGGCTTTGTAAAAAACCTCTGCAGGGTAGAAATGATCAACACATGCAGTCCAATTAGCCTGCTATTAATCCATATATGCAGAAGGCATTTTTTATCATTCATGTTGCGTGTGGTCTGCGGATAGTTAGCCCTTCAGGGTGTTTGCATAAATCAATGCAATCCATGTAATTAAACCAGAAGAATGTATTTGCTATGTTCGGTCGATACCTAAATGCCATTTTAAGTGGAAATGATGGCGATCCTAAGAGAGGAAACTATTTAAAAGACAAAACGAGTGGTGCCTCTTTTGGCATGTTTGGTTGATAGTGACCTGAATGCATACCTTAAAACTTTGACCGTGTTGACTAATGTGCAAGAAACATTCAGACTGATGTTGGCTGACATTAACGACCCAAAGCTCAGACGTCACTTGCTGCCGTGACAGCAGCCTGGAGTGAAAAGCAAGAAGATGCTCTTGTCTCTTTCACTCATGTAAAAATGTGTCAAATGTCACACTGATTTGGGGAGTTCTGGAGCATGTTTTCCACAAACACACGCATATTTCCGCCCACGCACACCCCGCCCCCACCAAAACTAACACTGCTGGCTAGATGTGAGGCCAAGCACTGAATATGCTCACCACAGGGAAAAAAAAAAAAAAAAAGAGAGTGATGTAGAAGAGGATAAAGGCCAACGCCGGCGAGCCGCGCAGGTTTTCTGGTTTTCTGACAGAGTTATCTGCTTTGTGTTGTTTTACAGCGAACACTGGCTCCAAGCCTAAAGAGAATCTCACATGCTGCAGAGTGAGAGACGGTAGTATGAATGGATTGGATTATATAAGAATGAAGTCGTTTGATAGAACCAGGTTGGGTGAGGCAAGACTTCCTGTGTCTGTATGTGTTTGTATTAAACTCCATCAATCTGTCATTGTGTCTACACTGGTTTAGTGAACAATGTCTTGCAGAGTTTTGTATGACAGTCTCTACATGAGCTAAAGGGGCAGGTGAAAAGGAGCTTGCCCAAATTCCCATCAATCACTTTATGCTCCGCCCGTCTCTGACAGCCCACTGAGCCGGGGAAGACAGGGGAGGCACGGCATCCAAAAGTACAACAGAATCCCCTTCATCCCTCCGTCTGTCTCTTTTCTTCTCACAGGAAAAAGAGGATGAGACAATGCAGCGCTCTATTTGAGATTTATAGACTCAGAAAATCCAAATTAGCATATCAAGCATGCAATCGCATGTGATTCCTCGTGATTCCCACTCTGTATCTTATCATCTTCATAATCAGATTGTCACGGGTTGAATTTAGGAGGAAATTGCACCATCAAACAATAAAAACACAGCTTTGGGCTTTTTTATTGGCCACATTAAATAATTCCTCGGAAGGCATAGCTTGAGTTAGGCCCTTTAGATATGTTGGTTTGATCTGCAAAATAGGGAATGAAAGGCATTAGATATGCTTAACACAGATGTTTCACACTGACTCCACATCTCCTGTCATTGTGTCTTTTTGTAGGGAATGGTTTGTGTGTGTAAAGGTATATTCCTAGCTTCTTTTGGGGTTCGACTGACAGATGATTGCAAACAGATTTGGAATATCTCCAGTAGATTATTCCAGCCAGCAGCCATGAAACAGGCTGTAATGGGTGCAGATGTATCCGTTTAGGGCAAACAACTCCATCAAAGATCCTCAGTATAAAGCTTTTTTTTGGGAAATCCCAAAATGTGTCTTACATTTAAGTCATTCAGACCCCAATTTGTGCCCATATTTAAAAATACAGGAATGACCCTTTAAAAAGTCTGAGGATGCTGATTTATGGGGTCCACTTTAAGCACTTTCCAATGTTTCTGCAAAAAAAAAAAAATTCCGATCCCTCCTTGTATGTGCGATGATAATATCCAGATATCGCTTGATGTCTTTTAAAAAGCAGACCTACTGCACAGCTTTCTGTCTGAGTGTCTCTGGATGCTTCCCCAAACTCTCGTGCGTCAGACCTTTTTTTTTTTTTTCTGGTCGCCACAGTGACTGCTTATTCATCTCTATGTAATCCTGGCCTCTGGCTATAGTACAGAACAGGATCACTGGTAGGGTGGGTGGGTGCAGGGTCCCGGCAGGATGGTGGCGCATGATATTACCGTTATGAAGTGCTAGTCTAGGGCAGATAAGATACTGTATATGGGCTCTTGAGTCCAGTGGTCCTGTACTATCACTCAGGAAGACCACTGATAGCAGAGTACTTTAACATCCTGCCCTCTTGAAAAACATCTTTACTGTGGGTGCATGTTTAAGAGTGCAGTAAGTGTGTGTTTTTTATGTGCATCCTTTATCAACATGTTTCCATATTTGTTTGACCTGCCCCTCTGGCTCTGCTCCACATGTGATAAAAGCTCTTGGTGTGTCAGTGCTTGTGACAACCAGATGAATGTATGCTGCTGACTCTAATCTCTGCTTCTTCTGCAGAGACCTGCGCATTACTCTTGTTGTGTGGTGTAATCTTCTCTAGGTTTGAGCCTCTCCTGTGGCCCGAGAAGCTGTGTGTGTGTGTGTGTGTGTGTGTGTGTGTGTGTGTGTGTGTGTGTGTGTGTGTGTGTGTGTGTGTGTGTGTGTGTGTGTGTGTGTGTGTGTGTGTGTGTGTGTGTGTGTGTGTGTGTGTGTGTGTGTGTGTGTGTGTGTGTGTGTGTGTTTATGAGTCTGGGAGGTCGGTGCGTGCGTGTTTGGTCATATGACGAGGTGTTCTGCTCTGTGGACATGCTCTGGTTATTAAACCCGGGTTAAGCCCTCTCTTGAAACCTTCTATCATGCCCCTCGATCCGAGACGATGGAGTTAGGGAGGATTAAGGGGAACTTTAGGGATTTTTCTGCAAGCATTTTGGCAAAGTTTGAAAAATGTGCTCAAGGGGCACACAGTCCACTTAAGGTGAGCCTGCACGGACCTTGTGATGGCCTGTTTCCCCCCCCCCCCCCCGTCTCCACCGTTTACTCCAAGCAGTCAGACATCCAATTGGTCACATATTGATGGGTTTTGTTCAGCTTGTAGCAGAGAGCAGACATCTAGCTGTGTCCTCTTGGTGAAGTGACAGCAAGGCAAGACCAGTGAAACGTCTGTAACATACTTGTAAATCCTTCTTTGAAAAAAATCTTAAGACTTTCTGTTATTAACAATGTATTCAGTTTATTTGTATATTGGCACATTAAAAATAACAAATTTGCTTCTGAATACTGAAATTGACAGGAGGAGGTACTGTGGCATTTGTGTTGTAAGGAAATGGAAATTACACTTTTTTATTCCTTGGCATTGACCGTGTCTTTAACTTTTATTTATTCATGGGGTTGTTTGTTGAAGTGTTGAGAAGCAAAGCTCAGGTTGCCATAGGAAGACAGACTGGTTCTGGTCACGATACGGGGAAATAGCGTTTTGCTTTACCGGTTCAGTGTCATCCTTTATCTGATAAATCTTCCAATTCCTACAAGCTATCTCTTCTTTTCCTCTCCCCTGTTTTTCTATTTCTTCCTCTATCTTTCCCCCATTGTGTCTCCAATAAGAACTGATAGAGGAAAGACATCAGACAATGGAGGCATAGTTAATATCCAATACCTGTGGAAAAGAGAAGAAATGGGAAAAGAGTGGAGTGGGAGGGGGAGGGGGAGGGGGGGGGGGGGGGGGGGTATCTGAAATATTATCACAGTTGTAGCATGCTGCTGAGCCTGGAGCAAGACACGCAAGAAGAGCTGGTGAGCTAAGCAGTCGACCCAAACACTGATAATGATCTGCTGCGTGCTATGTGACTCAGATGCAGTGCAGTCTTGTTGTTGCTGACTGCGGAAAGTCACAACCCTGCCATTACTCACTGACACATGCAAACAGGAGATACATGATGGCGTGCAATTGTCATCTAATTGACCTTGGTTGCCGTGGCAGCTAATCTGATCATTAAAGCGACAATTGGGGGAAAATTAGTTTCTCCTTGTCGTGTCGCCTAAAATAGAGTCAGTATGAGTGAGTTGCTGCTCATTATCACGCTGTGGTACCCTCTGTTATCATGACCTTTTTGTAATGCTGGCTGTTCACTTCTGAGCCGCAGATATTCAGCATACAAGGTCTCATGTTACAAATGGAAGGATTTACTCTGTTATTGCAGTAATGAAGCACTAATGACAAAGGACTTAAAGAGAAAAGCAACAAACAAACCCCCTTAACCAAACTGAAAGCATGCAGGTCGTATCTGAAAGATGTTTTCGTTCGACTTCTTTAAACATCTGTTGCATCCTATTACTTTTGAGAGTGATGTTTACACACCCCAGGCGTCACTACATGTGCGGTGAACATAATCATCCTCGTTTGGAGTGTGTGTAAACATACTACAATAGTCTAATTAGGGGCATAAGGAGGAGGGCAGCGTCGCAGAGGGATGAATAGAACAGATACTCTCTCACCTCTTCTTTGTGCCCGTTTGACCTTTCCGAACAGGGTGTGGCAGGAGCACAAAAGGATCTCCGTGTAACAATATACTGCAAAGAGGTGGATGAAAGACAGACAGGGGGACGTCATGTGTAAAATGAGGAAAGTGGAGAGGATCTATTGAAAATTCAAACAGTAGTCGGTTGCTGTGGGTAAAGTCTGAAATAGCTGACATCTGACTCAGTGAGGCCCCATATTGTATGACCGTAGTGCTGCTGCTGTAGGGCTCCAGGGTGACACTTCTATTCTTCCTTCCAGAGCCCCCCTCGCCCCACTCTCTCGCTGTCTCTGGCGCTAGTATCAGATTCTAATCTGTCATTGGTGCCTCAGCTCCATTTAGTCAATTGGCTCCAAACTGATGGATGGGATAGAAAGTCCCTCAGTGACCCGATGGGATATAGCTTCTTTTTTCTTTTTTTTTCTTTCTCGGAATTTTTCACTTTCCTGATAAGGACAGGACACTCAACTGTGCCAGTTTCCAACACACATTTACCAATCATCCATTCCATCCGAGTTTCAGAGCCACCTGACTTTCCTAGGGCACTACAACGTGACTTCTAGTGCCACGTTTGGACCTCAGAACCTGTTTGACTCTTCTCCGATAGCGTCCTGCCGATAATCACGGTGTGGCAGCAGATGATCTTGGGCCCTGGCCTTTGCGTCCACTCTCGTTTTTTTTTTTTTTTTCTTCTGCCAATGGGATTAGTGGAGAGTGCCGACTCTGCAGGTGGAGCCGTAAGTTAATTTGCCCTCGCTGTTTGGAGCTATAATAGCTTATTGATTGCCTGACAGAGACGCAAGAAGCAGCATGGAAGGGCACGAGGAGGGTAGAGAATAAGTTAATCATCGCGCTGTGTGTTGCCAGGATTTAATCACATTACCCAGGGTTCACCACTGCCATGTAAATTCACTTTCGCCCTCCGAGGAGTTGGAGTGAGACTGATTTGGTGAAACCTTCCCTCAGCTGCGGCCCGGTCCCTGCCGGCAATGGTGCTCCCTGCCCAGCACCCGCCTCAATCCTGTGGGATGCATTCTCGCTGCCCAGGGGCCCCGGCTTAATTCATGCTAAGCTGCTGGTTTAATTTTAGCTATGCTACCCAGTGGTGACCTCCATCTGCTCGAGCACTGCTCAGGTTGACTGAAAAACATCAGCGTGGCCTTCAGGATTCAGACTATAACTCCCAGACAGCTGTTAGGGCCATCATTCAATTCTTCCACAAGTCTTTCCCAGGCGAAAGTGCTCCTGGAGTGTGTACAGTATACGAGCAGGATGGCTGGTGTGTGAATATATATATATATATATATGTGTGTGTGTGTGTGCCTTGATGTGCAGAGGAACTCTGGCCCATTAGCGCTGCCATCATATACACATTCTCACTACGCCTGGTTACCTGGAAACTGCACATGCTGCTTTTATTTGGCCGGTGGCACTCGAGCTACCAGCACAGATTGAGAGAATGTTCCCCTATTTTAACAGCTTCAATGAAAGCGGCCATTAACACTGTGCTCGATATTAGCATGTGGGCTGGAGCAGAGCTGAGTTATTCCATCTCAACCCCAGATACGATGGACTTTGCCATCATTCAGGACCAAAAAGTCCTCTGCCCACCATGTTTATTTTTGAGGGTATCACATTGGCTTGTGTTTACACTGAAAGCAGCAGAAACCAGGTTGAACTGTGGTTAGAGTTTGCCCGTGCTTCAACCTGGCTTCTATCAATCTGTCTGCACCCAAACACTCCACTAACCAGAACCAAAACAATGGCACGGAGAGGAGAGAGGGGACGGGGTAAGAAAATGTAAACACAGCAACAGAGAAATGTCAACCTTGCACCCCATCAGACACACACGGTCACTGACCTGATGGTCAAATTCCTGTCTGGCAACAGCAAAAGAAACATCTGGATAAACTATTCTCCCTTTACCCAAATCTAAACCTCGTAAAGTCTCATCACTGCCAGGACTACAGGTACATCATTTAGATTTCTCTCCAGTCGGAAAAGCCTTGATGTGCTTCGGAATAATTGCTAAGAATCCTGTGCTTCGAGATCAAACGCGCAGAAGGAGAGATGGGAACAAAGACAGGGATAAATTGTGGAAGAGAAAATAGCAGACAAGCTGCCATTAAGCATTGGATGAGGGAGATGGAGGTGGCTCCAGTTGGACGGAGTGTCTCTCTTGGCTCGTGAGGGGAAGATAAGGGGACAGGTGGTGTTCTGTTCCCTCAAAGATCTCCGACAGCTGGCAACTCTCTGGCTATAAGCACGCTGCCATAGAATGTATGTGTGCGTGTCCCTGAGAGTGTGATGTGCGTGTTTGTGTGACATTTGTTTGTGAGTGCGTGTGTGTTTATAGCTACATGTGCCTGCATTTGGTTGTTGTCTGAGCACTTGCCAGCTGAGATATCTCCCTAAAGCCAGTCTCTACTCTCATACCTTTTTTTTTTTTTTTTTTTTTTTTTTTTTTTTTTATAGTTTCCTTGTTCCTTTTTTCTTCTTACAGACAGAAACTGGCATCGCGCCATTTCATCCCAGTCTGTTCAACAAGAATCTTTTTTTTTTTTTACTCCCTCTGCGTTTGGGCTTTAGTGTTATGTGTGAAAGCCAAACAGTTCAGTTCAGTTTTTTTTTATGTTTCTGAGTCTGATGTGTGCTTGTTGTTGCCTTTTACATACTCCCCTGCCCTTTTATGTGCCTTTGGACTTAACTTGATCAAAGTAATACAGTCTTATGTACATTTTTTTGTCATTACCATAGGTGTTTTGTGCATGTATGAAAAATGCTTTTGATTCACCTTTGACATCATAAATGCATTCTCACCACTTCAATCCAAATTCCCAAAGGCTTGCAGCTCTCATCAACCTGATTTCATGACCAATGGACACAAAAAGTAGATGCCAGGATAACGAATGAGCCGAAACAGAGAGTACTTAAGATTCCTTTATGTAGACCTGGCAGTATGTAGTCTTCATGTACTCCCGTTAGGTCAGAGTTCTTCACTGTGTTGGCTTTGGGCTCGCTCCACATACAGCTCCTTGTTTGATCGAGCGGTGTAGCGGTAACCACTGAGAAGAGCTTGTGTCGTCTCAGTGGCAATCGGCTTTTGTTTGCAGAAAAAAAAAGAGATGGTACTTAATGGGCCAGAGGCGGTTATTTGCTGTTGGCAAACACAAACTGTCCTCAGCGGTGAAGCACTCAGTTGCTGCTGCGGCCTGCCTGCTGGCTTTTATCCTCTTGGCGCTGCAGTCACTTCACAATGTGAGTTGCTCTTAAATGTAATTCTTGCTCTTCAACTCTGCATGGCCATCAGGCTCTGGTGGATGCTCGGGATAAACGTCCCCCACCCTCCCCCCTCGAGATCTGCTTCAGGTCTGGTCAACAGAATGGAAATCCCTACCAGAGACCCTTATTGATTGACGTCAACTGTTACAAGTGCTCTCGTTTCTTCCAATGCTTTCTTTGAAGGTACTATGAGCGTCCCGCCTTCAATAGAACCGTTGTCCCACACCTGATCCATTGATGTTCCACGCCGCAAAAGGTCACCTTTACTTGGATGGCCTCTTAGTGGCGGGAACTTTTTCATATGCAAAACCTGATGGCAAGTGTTTTAAGATGAAAGAACTCTCCACACTTGCACCATCTGTATCCACGCTACCACCTTTTTATGAATACATTACTCCCCACCTGTCTTGATTATAAGCTGTAGCCTCCCATATGAATCACTGTGATGGGAGTCTGTTCCTGATCTAATCAGCTGTTAAAGGACATTTGATGTCCCTTCATGTCGTAATTACACTTTCCTACAGACAATCTTGCACATATATTTCATCATTTATGCACACGACTCCTGTTAGCTCATCTGTACTGTGCATCTCATCAAGTAATCATTAGGTCTAAAGCTCTTTGTAATTACCGTTTGCTGAGACAATTCTGCAGATCAATAATTTCTAATTGCTTGGGGTGGTTCACACACACCTACTGCTTAATGAAAATTGCGTATGAGGGGAGAATATCTCTGTCGTAGAATATCACATATGCTCGAATAGTTGAGTTTTTCACACATCAGTAAGCAATGAGATTCAGCTGTCTGTGTCTCCTCAGGTACTTGAGGCTTCTGTCCTCTGGAAAGTTATTTTCTGACAGATTGCAGCAATGATATATGTCTCAGCAATGACTGTGCAAGAAAGAAGTGCTGCAATCCTTCGCAGTGAACAGCTCACACACTCTTAGGATTCTTCTTAAATTTACTTTCCCCCCCAAAAAAAATGATTTCTGCTGCCGCACTTTCAAGCTTGAATTGTACCAGGAAAGAGTTGCTTTCATCAGGTCCAAGATTCCAGCTATTTCCCCTGAGGCAACACAACACAGACCCAGCTTTGTCCCTCAGAAACATTGGCATTATTATAGCTGCCTTCTCATAAGTATAAATATACTCATTCCAAACATCAACTGTTATTCTTCTTGGCCATGAAGTTGTTAGGAGACCAAAAACATTTACTAAGGCAGGAAGTTTTGGACACAGGGGGAAATGGCTGCATCCCTTTTTGTGTTATAGACATACGAGTGCACACATCTCAAAATGGGTGTCAGTTAGTTGACCGAGCATGCAAATCAAGAATCTTCTTATCCGTATGCATAGTCGCATTGTTGTTTTCCAACTTGGTAGAAACAGCGAGTCTTCAAACTGAAACAAGCGTGTATGAGTGGGTGTCAAGGTGTTCCCCAAAGAGGTGAAAAATCAAAGAGGCTGGACAGAGGCGTATAAAAGAACTAGGCCAAGTTCTCTGCAGACAGCTTTTCTCTCTCTCACACGTCATCTGGAAACTGTCACGGGTGAGGAGATCAAGGTGACCATTTCGCCCGTCCAAACAACCCTGGAACCCATCGCCACTGGCCGCTCTTTCCTAAGGGCATGCCCGAGCAGAGCATAAACCCTTTAAAGCAGGTTTTAAACAAACAGTCTGGAAGGGAGACTGTGTGTGGCTTTTCTGTTCAAATGCCTCTGTCTTCCTCCGTGCAGAGCGGTGTGCGAGCAGCGCCGTATCCCTGTCTGATTTATCTCTGCAAGGTGAGATAAGACTCTCCCTCAGCCCGCCGGTTAATCCTCTCAGCCACAGATGGAGAGCGAGCATCAATCCGGCATGTAGACAAAAGGGTTTGCTGAATGGAAATGGTTGACCAGACATTTAATACACACCTGTTTTACCTCGACTATCTGGCTCTACTGGAGGAATTCAGGGGAGTAATTGGGAAATATTTTATCTTAAGCAGGTTTCCCATTGGTCCTGGGCTTTTGGGAGTAACTTTGTGGAGACAGGGAATGTCGAGGGATTTGATAAATTTCCTGGACAAGTCAAGGATTATTAAATCATTTTTCAAATATGTATATTTAATTGGATCGTCGTTCATATATTTCTCACCTAAGATTGTACTTTGCAGCTAATTTGCTTCCCTGAGAGTCCAGATCTTGCAGAATGAGACCATTTATCACTTAAGTGTGGTTCTCTGAGTTAAGACAGCCCCTTAAAGACAGATTGAACTCAGTTTTTAGGTTACATAAATATACGAAAAGTCCTTCAATAATGCATTAAAGCCAAAATTAGAAACCCAGTCTGAAGGTGCTCAGTATAGTGCCATGTTATGAGGTTTTTCCATATAGTAATACGGCTTCCTCATAGTCCCATGGCTCATATTTTCGAAGTACTGAAAGGACCTTATTCATCAGTCAGCTTTGATGTCAAGTTAAAAGACTTTAAAAGACTCTTTGGGTGCACTCCTGCTGAACTAAGTTAAACAGATGCTCACTTTTTTCTCTGCGAATGATCACAAGCGAGTTTGTGGAACTAAGTGAGACAGATGAGACCCACGGGAACATCTTTCAGCAAGTTTATGTGTGTGTGTGCTTGTGTGTGTTTGTGCACCTTGGACGTATGGACGGACACCAGATGAGACCGATTTATATCCTGGACATGCCTGTATTCATCAGGGAGCAGAAGCATCACCCTGTCCTGCTGACAGAACCAGCCTTTAATGAGTTTACAGAGTCAGATGTCTCTAGTGTGGGCCAATAGAGGAGTCATTCGATCTAATATGAGCAATGCCACACAGGCCACAGTAAGACCCTTGGGTCAGAAACTAAAGGGAATCATAGAGGGTAAACTAGTGGTTCAGTGAGAAAAAGAATACAAATGACTCATACTTCTTGGACCTCATTTTAGCCCGCGAGGCACGCCGCTTCGCTGAACTACAACGATTGTCCCCAGCTGTCCTTTTCCTAACAATATCGTTCTTCTGTTCCCGATCCAAAAAAGTGTCAGCACCATATTTGTGAAAATTACAGGGATTGCTATTGGGATAATGAAATTTTGTTGTGCTGAGGGTGGAATTAGACGTTGGGTGCTGAGTGACAGTGGATATAAGTAGTGGGGTAATAGCGTACAGCTGTGGATCATAAAACTTGCTGCATGTCATTGAGGTGATCAAGTGAACTGTGCTATCAAGCAGAGTTTTAATGAAATACTGCCCATTTTACAAGACTCTCCAGTTATTTTTGGAAGCCTACGGCATGCTCAGAAGGACGAGGTGATTTGGAATAATAGGAAACATGACGCAGCAAGGTAGTGCATCAGTCCTCCTCGAAAGCCTGTCCTTCTTTCTTATGCGTGCACATTGGAATAATGGATGTTGATGTTCCATAGAAAAAGTATGCAATGTTTAAAGGCGGATATGGAAGCTCTTCAGCTGCATCTCTTTGATGTGGCAGATAAAAAGCAGGGATGGTGTCCCTGAAGAGCACTTATGTTCAGGGTGCATCTCGCCCTGTGCAGCCCAGCTGCTATCACTTTTAAAAGCACTTTTTTTTACTGTACAGTAACTACCATTTACATGATAATGCTCCCTTGGTATATAAACCACCACCACTACCATGTATTCTACTCTTTCCACTGCTTTTCCCTCTGTGTGGTGCCTATCATTACACTGTGCATACTGGCAAAGAAAGAACGATAAGAATAAGTAGAGCTTGTTTTAGTTTGCAGATACTACTGGCCATGTGGTCTTTGGAGCAATGTGGTGCTTCCAGTTTGGAGTTTCCAGGTTGGTTCTTTTTGGCGGCTGGGTTCTGTCAGTTAAAGAGTAAAGGGTTCTCAATCCCCCTTTCCCTTGCCATTGACCTCCATCCTTGCACCTTTAATCCCGCCTGTCTCTGTTTATAAACTTTATACTTTTTGACAGCCGGTTTAAGGGACAAAAAAAAAGTGGGTTTTTGGGGGAGTATGGCACGTCTTTTTTTTTTTATCCTCCTGAGCCCTATACATCCCCACTTCTCAGCCAGCAGGGAGAGAGACACTTTTAAGGGCTTAAAAATAATCGCTCTTCTTTTTCAGCGAGGGGCTTTCTAATTGTGCCCGGACTGACCCCTGAATGTGACCGTGGCGTCTGGTTTCCATCGCAGCACTTGATTGAAATGGGAAAAAGTAGACAGAGATTCAACTCATTCTTATTTATTTATGTTTGGTCGTCCCCTGTTTTGCATGGCCCAGCGGTGGATTAGCACTCTATAGATGGGTCCACAGTGGAGGGGCCCCACTTCCCTGACACACTCAGGGGGGGCTGGAATGTGCAACACACAGTCAGGACTAATGGTGTATGAGAGGGGGTGGTATGAGCTGTCTACCTCAATACACCTCTTTACCTCATGTGGGGGCTTTGCAAGCTGCATTTCTCCCGTCCTCTGCCTCACAATGTTTTGTACTTCTAACTAAAGTTTCAAATTTAGTTCTAGAGAATAGCAGCATTGTTGAATCAAAGTGCAGGTCATGCCATTTGCAATGTGATTCTCACACTGTCCAGAAAGCGGACGTTTTTAGGCCTGTGAAAAAGTCCTGTTGTAAACAACGTTGACAGCATGCTTGTGTACCAGGAAGTGCAGGCAGGATGCAGAATCTTTGTAGATTAAACACATCTGTCAAGGCCACAACACTGAGGCCATTTATTCTCATTTTACATGCTGCATGCTGTCAAACTCTAACTGACAGCTAAATCTGCCGGCTTATATTAGAACTAAGCCAGTGTGAAATTGAAAATTAGTTAAATCCTGGTCATACTACTGAGATTTGACCTAAAAAGAACATCTGTAATTGGAGGAATTGCAGTCCCCCCTCAGGCATCACAGTCGGTCTTCTTCTATTGCATTTTATCTTAATTTAATTAGGTTTACATTTTCTTACAGTGTATCTTCTTCAAATAATGATATGAGCACTCAGGGCCATGTGACTGAGCTTTAAAATGTATTTTGAGGAGGAATCGTTTGCACTTGCATCAATTCTTTCAATACATTTCAAGTAAAGATGAATTTGAGAGTCGTGCAGAAATCCTTTAGCATCATTAGCCTCTTGCCTTTGAAGATGTCAGAAAACTGCATACAACTATCAAGCTTTCATTGTTTTTATTTTGAATTGGCTTAGATCATGTGCTTTGCAGAGAAAAGGACACACTAAGAAGTTACTAGCGGTGAGATTTAGAGAAAAGATGGAGGGAACTGGTGCCGTGTTATATAATCTTTGCCCAGTTACACTCCGCAGCGAGCTTCCTGATTAATCAAGAGAAGTATTGAAGTGTCTCCAGGAGGACTTCATCTTAGACAGCAGTGTTGTTTGATAAAACATCTCTAATTAAAGTCCATGTTTCCTCTCTGTTGTTCTTTGTATATATTATCAGTATTTTTACGTGGCTCTCTCAGGGACAGGATGAATTGCATTAATTAAGTCGAGCTCCAAATGAGCCATTTTTCTGCGTTTAGTGATATTTGCTGCAGTAGTTTGCCATGCCTGTTAATTGAAAGGCTTGTAAACTAAGTCACAGCCAAGAGACTTCACAAAGCCCATCTGCATCGCTCGGTTGTTTCCTCACATCACATTCACTGTGCAGATGTCTGCTGCAACTGTTCACTTCTGTCCTCTGTAGATCTGCCGAGGTGTGTGTGTCCTTCAGGGGTGTATTGGGAGTTGTGTTGCAGAAACGCGGGTCAGTAGTGTTACAGTCCCTCCGGCAGCATGCACAGGATAAAGGAGAGAGTGAAGGATATGCAGGACTATCATCATAGCCAGAAAAGTTTTTTTTTTTTATCATCTTTCATTCGTGCCCTGGAGCTCATCAATCTTCCCTTGTAGATGCATCTCCCTTTGCAACCTCCCACTTTATTCTCCTGCAATAAAGGTAAAAAAAAAAAAAAAAAAAAAAAAAGAATTGGGAGGAAGGGGTCATTGCAGCGCCTTTTCTTATATAAAGTATTCAAGACAGTTATGCAGAGAAAACTCAATTTTCCTTCTTTCTTAAAGGACACTTAAAGTGTTGCTCTAAGTGCTCTAATTGTAGAAATCAAAGTAGACATCATCAAATATTCAAAGAGTTCTGTTGCTTTTGTTTGGCACAAATTACACACCCTGTTTTTAATGTTTTAAGCTTTTGAAAACTTCCGACAAGAAGAGTTCAAATGCCAGAAAATGTTTTTTTTAAAGGAATAATTAAAAGTAGAGAAACAAACAAACAAACAAACAGGAGCCGAGATATCCTCCAGTGACCCGTTATAATAAAATATTCAAATCTGGATAGATGAGTGAAGAAGAGGAAACAGACATGATGGAAGTGAAATGACGCTCCTCTTAACGCTCTCAGCAGGGGTGCTAGAAAATGTGAGCCACTTAGTGACTAGACAGGAAGCGAGGACACGACTATTTTCCGTTTGTATTTTTATAGAATCTGACTGCCAGATCTCCATCTGTTAGAGCCAAATTGCTGCAGTGCTGTGCATAATTCCTCTGCATTGGAAAGCAGTTTCATTAAGCATTAGATACAGCTTTGTGAGTTTAGAAGGCACAGAAATGTGTTGCACAAAATGGGAGTGAAATTAAGACTGATGTGTTGATTGAATTATCTATAACAAACAGAGTAAAAAAGTCTCTATGAATGTCTTCTATTTCCCTTCTGTCTTAATTTCCCCTCTCTGTCTGAGTGTCCTTCAGTCCTCTCTCTCCATCCAAGCAGTGCTGGAGTTGACATTTACCCCTCCTGCACACAAAGAGAGCTGGCACAGTGAATGGGGAATGGAGGGAGTAGCCGGCAACTCCAGGGCACAGGCCAGATGGATTAACTTGAAAGGCATGGCATTGTAAACCAAATTTAAATTAATCCCTTTTTTGTGTCCCCCCTGATAGAACAATGCTTCTTTCCTGGGCCTCAGAGAGACATTGACGCTGAGGGGAGAGTCAGGCCTTCGTCGTATCCGACGCTCTATTCACATCACTGCTCTCAATTACCTGACGCAGAAATAGGGCACTTTTTGACACAGGACTTTTACCTCCCATGATTCAAGACAGCACACACGGAAATGTATTTGAATTTTAATTCACAGATCTTATCTCACAGAAACTGTGAACCTCTGCTTACTGGTTTTAATCACATGCCCAGTGCATTTTTTCTCCTGGTCTGACATGCATGTTTAATGCCAACACAGAGCCAGAATTTCCATATAAAATAGTTCTCAGACAACACGTCTCCGTCCAGCTTTTTTTGGGCATGTCGTTTTCCCCCGTGGCCCTGGCAAATAAAAGTGAACTCCAAAACCCCCTCTACTGCTCAAAATCCCTGAACCCCCCCTGACCCCCTCTCCCCCCTCTCCCCCCTCTCCCCCCGCTCCACCTAAAGTTCTGGTTTAAACCACTGTTTGACCAGTTTATTCTTCAAATGCACTGTGGCCTTCCTATTATTATTCTAAGAATGCCTTTATCTGCCAGCTCTTCTCCCTTTTCATTCGGTTTCTCAATGACGCTCGCTGATTCACATTTTATTTCTTTAAGACACTTTTTCTGGGAAAGTCTGTCAGTAAATCACTATTAAATTCCTTTTGGAACCGCTTCTTAATTCTTCCTCCACCCCCATCTTTATGTGTGCCTTTTGTGTGTGTGTGTGTAATGCGCAGCAGAAGTAGGACAAGGAGCTCCCACTGTTACAGCTTGTATTATTTGACGAGGCTATTCATTAATTATCTTCCCGGCGCAGTCTTCCTTATCGCTCATTGTTTTCCCTTTTTCTGTTTTTGCTTCGAGCACCTTGTTCGACGCTGCTCTAATCCCTGCTCTTTGTTAAAGCGTTCGCCTTTCCAATATCCTTGGGAATGGAAGAGAAAGCCATGTGGGTACAAATGCTTAGTTCTTCTGCTATAATCTGACATTTTTAAACCAAAGAAAAAGGGGGAATGAGTTTAAAACCTTTAGTAAGACAAATTAGTCATCAGAGAATTGATGGTTGGCTGTAACTCTTAATGTGTTCTTTTACACATCTGTCCCTCAAGCAGTTTGTTGCCGTCCGGCTCGAAGGACAGATTTATGTTGTGTTTAAGTCAGACAGAAATGTTTGGATTTACCACCAAAGGCTTAGGAGGGACTCGCGCACACAGAGACACCTCCACCTCCTTAATGTCACACATGCTTTTACTCTGCTGCCCTACATTGTTGATGTTGGACTAAATGATCCATAGCGCTGTATATGGACCGCACCTCCTCTCATTGGTCACACACACTTGCTTTTTATTGAATCTTCCAGGTTAGTCCATAAAAATGTTGACTCATATGTAATCATCACTGCACAGTTAAGATTTACAGCAAAGTATGGACTTTAGTCTTCCTGCATCTCGTCACACACATTCACATTCTGTTTTTTACCAATGAGTAAACAGTAAAAATTAGCATTCTGAATTCCTGTTGAAAGATGTTTTTTTTTTTTTTTTTGCTCCTTTGTGGATTAATAATGGGTCTCTTAGAATAATGTGTTATTTTAAATCGTGATTCTGTTGGGATTTGGTTCAAGATAGATAAAAAGCGATTGATTGATTTATTAAGGCTTTGACTCTTCAGCTGCTGCACTCCTCCACTCCTGAGCCATTTTCTGAGGTCCCCTCCCCCAGTTTGTCCCCTCTGGCATCCATCACCACAGCCTATGTGTCATTACACTAAATCTCAAATTGTTTATTCACAGTGCTATTAATAAAAAGCTTTACAGACAAGAACGTCAGCGTTGGACCGCAGGAATGCCTCTGCAGTCAGTTACGGGCAGAAAGGCACACGGAGGAGAATTATTGACAGTGGGCGACTGCAAGTATGCTGAAACCTGTTTGTGGAACGGGGTGTGTGGGGGACACATTGATGTCCGTGCCCCTGCCGAGCTCTGGGTGCTGTGATGAATGGTGCTGTATTGCGTTTTACTGCCCTGTGCATTCCTGTGTCTGGGCTGTTTACTGTTACCACACCTCACTCCTCTGTGTGTAGTGGTAACCAGTCGGGTAACACATGCTGCTATCTCTGCCAGGAACATAACCCCAGCTCAGTTATTCTGACCCTGCTTTAAAAGTTAACTTACTCCGCTGCCCCGACAAGTCACATACCGATGGCATAGCTTTATTGCCATGAGATCTGAAGCGTAGAAACATAACAGTGTTGCAGCTGGCCATTTTCCTCTGATGTCGCTTTTTTATGATAGGAAGCTGACTCGCTGTTTTAACGGTAAACTGCTTTGATCCAGTTTGTTAGTTGTGTTAATGTAGGCTTGCATCGGGAAATTGTGACAAATTAAAACAACATATATCATGAGCATTCTGATACAGTAGCACGTCAGCTAGCACTAGAATTCTAACATTACATTAGCTATAAGTTTAAACCTTAAACCTATCACTGCAAAACTTTAACAGATTTTTTTTTTAAGTAACTTCTTGGCTTGCACAAACATTATCTTACAATAGTTAACCTGATAATTCAATTACAACTGTATGTCTCTCAATGCTAAATGTTCTTGTTTTCTTGACTGTACCGTGCTCAAGGGCAACTCTGCAGTGCTCAGGAAGTGAACCGGCACCTCTCCAGCTATCAGACCAATTTCCATACATGGTCCCCAATGGTACCCTCTGGATCCCAACTCAAGTCCCTTTTCTGACGCAGCTACTGCCGCCCCATAAATTAAATATCTTGTCTTAACTTCAGATATGGATCCATGACCCTACATATGTTTTCTTCTTTTTTCTTTCGATGCTTATTGGAGGTAACGTGATAATGATTAGTCAGACACAAGACAATTTTAAGTTTTGTAACATTGAACACAGTATTTGAGTTCCCCACAGTTAGCATGGTAGCTGTGTGAATTTGGTAAATGGGCACAAATGTGGAATTAAAAGAGGGGATGCAACTGTCAAGAGGCATTTTAAACCATTATCTACCGTGCCTTGTTTTGTTTCACTCACTGTCTGTGCTGCACAGCTGTTTGTTTTTTCTTTCTGTCAGATGGATTCCATGCCTTGTTAAGGCTGGATTTAGTGTCAGCAAATCCACATTAGCTGCAGGAAGGACAGTGACCTCTCCAACTGTAATTAGAACAGGGAGTCTGCAGCAGCTCAGTCCCTTCAAGACCGGCCTTGACTTCCATGATAATGTGTGGACAAACGTTGATCTGCTGGGGACAGGTGGGGATGTCATCACGACCTTCAGTTTGAGGCCTTTAACTCGGCTCTCTGTCTTGTCTCTTAGATGAAATGTTGATAGTAATATTGTCAACTCCAGTCTGGATGTTTTCCCCTGCTAAATAATACTTTAAGCCCACTTGTTGTGGAGAACGCTGACAACCATGAGAGAAGTATTTTCCAGGTTGAAAGACACACTTTGCCCCCTTTAGTCGGTTCACTATCTCGGCGCCATCCTGGCATGCCCCCCAGTTAACATTTGTGGGAAGAAAAGAGGAAATTCAGCGTTCAGCGACAACTGTGAAATCATCTGAGATGGAGGTAAAGTGGAGGATTAGGCTGGGATCAGGCCAGAGGAGAGCAGAGTGACTCAGGGGAAAGAGAGAAAGCGAGATGGAAGAGTTCCCAGAAAAAAATGCACTGAATAGATTTTAGAGCCTCTTTAATCGTCTTTCTCTTTGTCTGCTATCCTGGAAAACCACCCACTCCTCCTCCTCACCTTTTCTATTGGTCTCCCAATTAAGTTCTTTCGCATTTTGTGGAGCGTTTTCTAAAATCTCAGAGGTTATAACTAATATGCAATCATGAATATGTGATGTTGCAGACACATGCAGCTTATTCTATTCTAGTTCATTTAAAAAAACAAAAAAAAAAACAGACTCTCTTGTGCAGTTTGAAACTTGTG
Source organism: Labrus bergylta (assembly GCF_963930695.1). Taxonomy (NCBI): domain Eukaryota; kingdom Metazoa; phylum Chordata; class Actinopteri; order Labriformes; family Labridae; genus Labrus; species Labrus bergylta. Next base: position 22,482,844 of record NC_089205.1, read on the forward strand.
TTTTCCCCCTGCTGTCACATTGAACTATTTCCTGTTCCTTTTTAAATGTGTCTTCTGCAGTTGTTTATCTCCCTGCTGGCCTTTTCACATTTACCACACTATATGCAGCAATGTGTTGTGACACCCTGCACACTTTCAAGATGCTCTTTTTTTTCCCCTCTCTCACCTGTCTGTTCCTATTTCTTCTCATAAACCGGTTGTTTTCCTGGCTTCCATTCTGTGACAAACAGAACGGGGGTTTCCTCTGAGCTTTTTGCCCACCAATATAGTCTGCTCTCCTTCCCTTCGCCCTCTGTCCATCATCTGTCCACTCTCCTTTTTTCCTTTTTCTTTTTCTTAGTCTTCCTCCTCTCCTTCTGACGTGTTTCTTCATCTTCCTGTTGGCATCTAGCAGTGGTACACTTTCTTTCATCACTTCCAGCTCCACTCTGCTAGATGACTGGAGCCCTTGTTGAGGTGTTGTTGTGGTAGTTGGCCTTGGCCGTTTCTCAAGGGGCTCCTTCAGCTTGTCTCTCCTCCCTGAGTGTCCCTGGCCCCTGGCCCCTCAACTCCCACTCCCCCTACTTGCCTCACAAAGCTGCTGTCAGTTCACGGGCCACATGTGTCAGGCCTCCAGCTCTTATTTAAGACCCAGGTCCTGCCTAGGCGTCACAGCTCCAGCAACAGTGAGGGCACCTTGAAAGAGAGGGTGTCGGCAGCTATTCAGCCGTCCGGAAAGACACAGAGGAAGGCTGGACGAGAAGAAGTGATGGAGAGAGAGAGCAAAAGCACTCTGGTTGGAACAATCCCTCTTAGCCCAGCTGACACTGTGAACTCTAAAAAAAAAGTTCTCCTGTTTGTTGAGTGGTAAAGCGACTATTCACCCACACAGTGCTCCCAGTTCATAAGGCTTTGTGAAAAAAAGTGTGAATATGGTAGTTTGGCTGGAGGGGACTGTGGAGCCAAGCCAGGCCAACACACAACAGCCTCTCTGTTAGGCTTTTTCTCTCTCTCGCCCAGACACATTAACAAATACAAGCCTCCAATAAAACTCCACCGCTGGACAATGTTCCTCCAGCTCTGCCAGTGGTCTGATAGGCTGTGTAAGAAGCACAGAAAAGCAATGCCATTCATGCCATTTGGGCTCTGCTTTTCTTTACAACCCTTTGGTTACACGGTGATGACTCATTCCATATCTAAGAGCGCCTACAGTTGGATTTTGTTCCTGTTTTTGACCCATACTGCATTCATCCGTCAGCTTTGTCTCAGCAGTTCAGGGGAAAATCAACGCTTTGTAGTGACATGGTCTTAAAATAGGACAAAAAGTAACCAGGTAGAGGCGACTGAGCCTGTCAGCAGGTCCATAAAGCCTCTGTGTTGGGGGTCACTAGAGACAGAAGCTCTAATTGACAATCAGTGACGAGTGTCTAAACACACAGTTATTATAGGGGGTGCAGGGCCTTGATCTGCTAGTGTGGAGAGACAGCGGGGAGTTGGGTAGAGGAAGGGTGCGGTCAAGACATACACATATATTGTCCTTCAATTTCATGGGAAGATTGTCACTTTATCCTTAAGACTAAAAAAAGAGAGATTGTGATCCAAATGAAAGGTGACAGGAAAGGTTATAGTTGGATTTTTCTCGCCTTCAGACGTGGGCTTAGTGTGGGTGGTGGGCAGGATAGTGGTAGTTTCCTCGGAATGAAAAAAGGAAAATGATGTCAATCTTTGTTTTAGGAGCAGAACCAGCAGCAGTTTGTGGACAGAAACATGCTCACAGACACAGACGGGGTAAAAAGGGGGACAGGGCAAATTATCGTTTTTGCCAAGGCCCAATTTGACTAGTCATAAAAGTTTCCTCGCTGTGGTCAGGAGGCAATATTAGGCATGAAAGGTCTGAATTAAAGTGTCCAAAATGAGCGCTGGTACATGTCTGGGCAATATTCCTATAATGGTAGATATTTTCAGGGGCATATTAGTGTGATTTGCGATTTCACATTTCATTACTTCCCAGACCCATAATAATAAATCACAAGCTTCTGGTTTACAATGCAAACAACACATTTTTCTCACATTTTATACTTATTTTTTGTTTCTTTGCAGCATACCAACTCCATATTACAGTGTGGCATACTAAATAAAAATAATTTCTTTGCTTGATGCATGTGGTGGATCTTTTTGTTGGCAGGTATTTCCATACAAAGCCTCTCTTGTTTCCCTCCATTATCCTCTTTTAATTAATGTATCTCCCAGGGCACATTGTGTGCAGTAATTAAGGGCTAATTGCACCCAAGGTCAGAGGTTTTTTACATTTATCCTTTCATTTAGTTTGTAATCAGCCTTTTTTTTTTTTTTTTTCTTCCAATTTGAACTCTGTCGCTGTTTGGCATTTGAGTCCTTGGCTGTATCCAGCCTTTCCTCGCCTCCTCAGCAACAGAACACCACCTTTGCCTTGTAAGTTGAGTGGATGTGGTGATGGCTATAAGGAGGAAACCAGTGACACATAAAAGGTGTTGCTATTAGCCCTGCAGGCCTGAGGGACCTTGTGCTCCTTGTGGGCCAGTGTAAGGCGGCGGGATGCCCCGGGACATACGGTCTCTGGAGGCAGTTTGATGCCGTGTTGGGTGTAAACAGTGATATGCTCCCACCGCTGCAGGGTCACTGCTAAGCGGAGCTGTTAACATTTTAACTGCTTTGTTCAACAGAATGTCTTTTTCTACTCATATTCATGTGTTCTGTGTTTCCCCTCCTGGTTTCCTTTTATCAAGCAGCACCTTTGTGTGGGCTACATGAGGAGAGACTCCCTCTAATTGTCTCTATATTCCCTGCGCCGGGTGATTTATTGTGCCTTGCATTATAAAGATTTGAGCAGGGTTGCTTCAATACTAATACCAGTGAGGGTTTAAGCTGCTCAAAATATACTGCATAAAAGGTGGTATCAGATATTGGCGAGAATAGCCAGTCAATATACCAATCTAACAACATAATCATCCAATATGAAATTAACTATTTCAGGTCATCATATCACTACAACAAGTAACACTATTGATAACAAAGAGAGGAATTTAAGTTAAAGCTATGGAAGTTTAAGAAATACAAGTTTTTCCACTAATTTTCTAAGTGAATTGTAGAATATTTATATTGGATATCTGGGTGGTACTTGATATTGGCCAATACTCAAGTCTAGTCATCTGAAACAGAATTGGAAAACACATTTTTCAAGTACGAGAACTTTTCTAAGTATAAGTCTTTAATCAGTCCACCCTAACACACACATGCATCCTTGCACACACACACAGGTACACATCAATAAAGGAATGGCCAAACAGACAACCTGCATGCCCTTGCACGTCGACAGTCAACGGGGGTTCTTGCTCAGCATGTGTGCAGTAGCCCACCTTGCCTCTGTCATGTTTTCTATATTAAAGTGCCGGTATAGTGGGCTCCTGCTGGTGGCAGGGTAGGGGCCCCGTCCCTGGGCTGTGCACGTGGGTCTAATCCCCTCATTAACTCAGCCAGTACGGGGCGCAGATGGCAGGTTGGCACTGAAAGCGGGTGCACACCCCCCTTTTTTCTACCGCTGTCAGACCCTGAGATCACTCCGACTGCTATTCTCTCATTACTGTTAATGGAACGCCGCTGGTCTGTCCTGACTTCACTTGTGTGTGTGTGTGTGTGTGTGTGTGTGTGTGTGTGTGTGTGTGTGTGTGTGTACACATGTTTTTTGTACCTGTTGTTTCATCTAGGGTGTTGACCCTGTTCGCTTCAGTTGTCTGTTTAATGAAGACTGATTAAAGATGATTTGTACAGGGCGGTTGCGTCAGCTGTCACTTACAACAATTGTCCCAAGACCCATCTGTACATTATGTGCCGCAGCAGCATATCTTACCCTCTGAATATGTTTAGAAAAATTAGCAATATTGAAACAAGGCATAATTCATTCTGATACAGGCTGCAGAGGGGCGGTCACACCCATGAACATTCACCAATTATGCCTCTCGCTTTGTCTCTGCATGAAAGATTGAAAAGTGCTATTTTCATGAGCCTCACTCCCGGAAGTCCCCCCTGTTTATCAGAGGTCCTAAAAGACATTTACAAGCTCGTCAACAAAACTGACTCTGCCAGCCCATAAAATAACAAAGTCTTAAAAGTGTTCATGCTAATTTTCTGCCGACATGCTGGGGGGAAATTTGAGCGACCTGACAATAAAGACATGTGTTATTGCACTGACAAAAACCAGAAGCCCTGGAGTCCTTTGAGAATTTGTCAATGCTCTGCTACAGGGTAAGTGGGGCTGGCACTGTGGTTAAATATAGCTTGTGTTTACAAAATGTCAAATAGTCCCTTTTTATTTGCTTACTGACGGAATTTATTTTAACTTATTCCATTTTCCTGCAATAATAACCAAAAAGAGTGCTGAAGATGACTAAACATCAACTTTTATTGTTATAGAGAGTGGAACAGATAGTGCTGGAAATGGGCCAGTCATAGACAGATGAAAGCTGGTGTGTGTGTGTGTGTGTGTGTGTGTGTAGCTATGTGTGTGTTTGACTCTTTGAGCATGTGTGTGTGCTTGTGGAGGTCATTCTGGGCTTCCTGTTGACAGCTGCAGGCTGTGGGCAGATTTACTCCGCAGCAGATGCTGCTGAGGGGACACAACTCCGTCTTAAGTTTATGTTGTACCATTTGGCGGCATCTATTTATGGAGTAGAACTATACAATGTGGATAGGTAGACTAAGCAAAGCTGCGTTCAGTAGTAAAAGTGTCTTGACAGTGTTCAGTGCATGTTTTTGGCTGTGGGTGATGGTCTTTTGGGGTTGCAGTTGCTAGCTTGGTTGGACAGCCTCATTACCAGACACGCACAGGAAGGCACGGTTGATTTCTCTCCACAATAGGGCACATTGGGTCCTGAAAAAAGTCCACAATAGACTCACTGTGACATCCTGGCGCTTCCTTTCATCTTCTCCTTCCTCCCATCCATGCCTACTTCCATGCTTCTGTTCTGCTCAATGTCTTTACAATGTGATGTCACATGTAATTTGTATCCCTGCCTGTGACTTTGAGAAAGAGGATAAATCTGGATATTCTCACTGGGTGAGTGAGTGGCCAAAGCTCTGAATCTGGTCAAGTATGTCAAAGACTGGTACCAAATCATTGGCCCTTGAGATGGAAGGAATAGTCTGGCTTTCCTCATGTTAATATCAAAGTCCACTCATGTTCGACGACCAACATCCGAATCTAAGAGAACACCTAGATCTAACAACCAAAGAAAGCAGTCGTCTGTTCTCTGCAAATCCTTCATCATCTTTGCCTTTTTTTTTTTTTTTACTTGGACTAAAGAAACGCTCACTTTTGGGTCCATCAGTGAGCCAAGGGACTTCTGGATTTGTACGATATGTGTTGGCAGTCTCAGATCAGAGGCCACAATCCAAACAGAACACATGACCTGAAGCCTTACGTCAAACATAGGTTTATAACCAGAGGACCAAATCTGGAAATTCTGAAGACTCATGTAGTTAGCAATTAAAAATGCACGCGTAAGTTATTACTCAGACAAAATTAAAAAGCACAAAGTTACAGGGGGGAAAGTTTCAATTGAAAATAGCTATGCATTTTATAAATCATTGGAAACAGTCTTTATATGCTCCACTTCTTACCTCTACTTTCCTCGTCTCCTGCCAAAAACCCTGCAGGTTAGTCCATGCTCTGCTCAGTGAACATGGATTATGTTTCATTGCTCAAACATTGTCTATTTTCTTGCTATGCATCAGCCTGCAGTTTGACAAAGGAAGCCATTGTATTGGAGGGACATTTTTTGGCTTTTCTTTTTATTCTCGAGGCTTCATTGCTGCATACTAGCAGGGGGGGGGCTACATGACAGATATGTTTCACTTATCTGTCCAGCCCACAACAATCAAGGCTCGTTTGTTCGAACGAGGCGATTTTGTTTGCAAACCCTTGTCAGCAAAAAAAAAGATGAAAAGGAGAAGTTGCATGTTACTCTAAACCAACAAGACACATGCCAGTGTTTGCTGTGTTTGCTTCTGTCTAGGTTAATTTTAATGTGTTGGCATGTTCAACATTTCCTCTTTTTTTAGTCTAAAGGCTATGCGAGCCAACTCACATATTGTTGGCTTCAAATAGCAGTGGGTGAAAACTGGAAAATTGCAACATATATTCTCAGAAATATTGCCAGGAAAATGTCATTGAACCATAGATAGCATGCTTATGTTTAACAACCCAAGCAGTCTGTGGTGTTGTACTGTATTGGGTGAGAGAAGCACTCTCTGGATGCAGTTCTCGAGGTTTCTGTTGAACCAAAAACTGTTTCTAAAATGACTTCCTGTTGGCAGATCATGTTAGTTTAACAGTAATAAACGGCATAGATTTACAGGGTATTAGTTGGTATGGGAGAATCCTTTCTATCTACACTTCAATTATGTTGCTTCCTGGATTTTCTGGTACAACTCGAGGCCAATGTTATCAATAAACAGTTGATGTACCCACAACAAAAAATTGGATACAGTATAGTCAAAAATGAACCGATATCACCATGTAGATGGTTTTAGTTGCATTGACCAAAAGGACTGATTGTATTTGGATAGAAAAACTGCCACTTTCCCGTCAGTCTTTATTTCAAAGGTGCATGTTTAAGTCCTGGCATGTTTGTTATACTTGTGTGTCTGCCGTCGAAGAGACAAGGACAGGCTAAATGAGAGCCAGACTGTTTTCTGTGAGCCCCGTGGGGTCGGTCGTGTTGACGAACAATATCCTGGCCCCCTTGGTCCGTGGCTCCTAAGTGCCCCTCAGCTACATGACCTCCTTTTCTCTCAGCATCTCTCTGTCATCATACTACTTATCCTGGACCCCCGCTATGACAGCTGTCCTTTCATCAAACATGGCGCTTTCAGATAAATGTGGCCTGAGTAACAGTGACATAGCTCTGTTGACAAGCGTCATGGTGAATGATTTTAGCTGCCACTTCGGAGATCTGGGTTGTATTAGACAGCCTCAGGGCCCTTCATGTGATCCAGTTTGTATGTTTTTTCAAATAAGTCAAAGCTCTCTCCAACCTTTATTCGACTCACCTACTTTGAGGACACTCAACCTGGCCGTGTGGTCAATCATAAACAGGATATGAGGTCACCTTCTTGATGAACCCCGCGAGCTGGAAAGTTCCGCATTGTCACGCCCTCTTTATCAACCATGAGCTCCTTATCAGAACAGAGTGACTCCAATATTGACCTTGTGGGAGAGGCTTTTGGCCTTGCCCTCAGCGCCAAGCTCACTGTGGTTGTTGGCTATTGTTTGCCATTCTTTACTCATCTGAGGGAATCGATTAGGCCATTTGCTGCAGAGGTTAAGTGTTCTAATACTTCACTTATGCATTCTTTCTTAATGACGGTAACAGAGATGCCCTTTGAACACATGACTCACAAGTGGAAATCCCATCAAGAATTAGTCAGACATGGGTTTGCTGTTGCCTGATACATTTTGCCCCCAAGCTTGTAATGTAGAAGAACTTATTGCGTTTGGTTATGTGTCGGATTTCTTGACTTTTCTCCAAAGAAGTGTCAGGGCACTTCTCAGGAGATTCTGTCTTTTTACCGTCATCCCAAAAGAGTCTCGCTCCTCAATGTTTCGTCATAACCATTGTATTTTTTTCGTATACTGACAACTCAGTGACAGTAGGATTAGATGTATACTGAGCTGAAATTGGCAAGAAATACAGGGAAACAAAAGAAGCACAGAAGAAGTCTGTATTTATTCTATGCAATGAATGAATCCCCCTTAGGAGTATACAGGGGCATCAAGAAGCACCCCATGGCTCTGTTGTAATATCAGTTTGGTGTATTTCTGTGCCTCAAGCTATGTCTTACACTTTAACTTTCTCATAAAAACAAGTTTTGGACCAACCGCTTGCCACAAACTAAGAAAAGTTGTCTTCCTAGTGGAGGTGTGATTGGATTCTTTGTCCACCCAAGATTGTCTGTAATATCTGTCTCTAGATATCTCTTTTTTTCTCGGTGATTCTTTGATTGGAGTGCTGTGGACCGTTCCTTTATGCGAAAGTGAGAAGAGGGAAATTTGGACCAGCTCATACCAGAGAAAGGATACACTTGGCCGGCTTATTGATTTCCCCTTTCCCCACCTCCCTTTACCCCCCCCTCCCCCCCAACGCACACACACACGCACAGACACACACACACATTCTCCCTCTCTCTCTCTCTCTTTCTCCCCATTCCTCTTTCTCTCTCCAATGGACTGCTGATGATCCTGCTCCCCACAGACTCGCCGCCAGCCACAGCCAGTCAGGGTTCTCTAAGACCATCTCCAGCCCTGCTAGGCAGAAGATTTCTCCCGAGGCCAAGGGGGAACAAGGCAGATTCTGTTACAGCCAGCGCAGGAGGAAGAAAAACGTACTGTTACTAGATATGAGTGAAATCAAATCTGTTTGACTTGCCCGGCAGCTATGACCATTTTCCATGCAGACAGAGAACGTCAGGATTGAGTGATTGGAATGCAGTAACTCACCGTGCAGCTGACAGATTTGTAGCACTGTGAGTGTTTTAAGTAGATCTGATAAGAATTGTTTTATATCTACGGAGGGCTGATTTGCAAGCCCAAGCTGTAAAAAGACCTGCCACGCTCAGGTTTTTGAAAAAGATCAAATTGAAGTGTTTCATTGTTTATGATCCATTATTTTTTTATAATATTATAATGGGACCAAATCTGGATTCTTTGGCCTTTGGAGTCAGGCCCAAGTGCACACTCAAGGAACTGCAGAACCCTGAACCCTGACAAAAACCAGAAAGATTGGTGACTGGATGGGCCGAGAAAGTGGGATAGAGACGGAAAAGCAGCGAGGGAGACAAACACAGCAAGAACAACAGAGAATATGACTTACAGTAGGGATGCCATTAGTAGTAATAGAAATGTGACACAAATCAGTATCAGCCAATTCAATTACAGATGATTCAACTGTGACTGATAAGTGGGAACACTTCTGTATCATTATTAGGCTTCTTTTGTTGCACCTTTGCATCTGCAGGAATGTTCATTAGGCTCGGATGACGGTGGAATTGGGCAGCAGCCACTGTGGAGTTTTTATCCGGAGTGTCCTATATCTTGCCCTTAGTGTGCAATAAAAGGGTTCAGAGCAGACGGAGAAGGAGAGCACGCTCACGCCAAAGCTGCTCTCAGATGTCTAAACTAACATTGGGCATTCACTTCAAAGGCCTGTGGGCGTTGACACACTGCCCTCCTTTGTGCTAGCGTGTATCTGAGTAAATTGAAATCGAGGCGCCAAAGACAGGGCATGGAAAAACAATGGGTCATAAACAAACCTGCCGTCAGGCTCCATAACAGCTGGTGGTGTCTTGCGAGGCTACAGTGTTTGCTCCAGCAGTGTGACAGATGTACTGTATGGCCTTTTGCTGCTTTTTTATTGTCTGTGTGTTTTGTGTGTGTGTTAGTGTTTGTGTGCGGGGGTCTAAGCTGCTGGACGAGTGCGGTAAGAAGGGAGAATAAGGGCACATTCCAGAGGAAAGAGCTTGGCAGATCAAGCCATTATGTGCTCTTCACCGACCTCCTGGCTGTAACAAAAAAAAACAAAAAAAGGTCTCTCTCCTTTTCTTTCTCTCTGACAAATTTACTTTTTATCCCACACACTTTAACACACACATAAAATAAGAAGCCCGTTATCAGTCAGCCTGCGGAAGACCTTTTCCTAATGAGAGCATGTAGCACAATTACAGCTTCTTTGGCTCAGGTTTGTCCCACTCAGGCAGTCTCTCCTTTATTTTCCACCCACCAACAAGATGCTGGATGGCTGGCAGGCCCACTAATTGGATGGTGCGGTGTATGTGCATGGAACCCGGTGTCCCTCTATATCCCTTCATCTGGGCAGATGCTGCGGATATGGTAATGTTAATGTGAGATGCCGCCAGCTTCATCATCTGGTATCAGTCACTCTGTAATTGGACCAGCCCTGATGGTTGGTTGTAGCCTTCCCAGGCCCCTGTTTTAACCCCACCCACGCTCTAATGGTGGATGGGGCTCTCCATTCGCAACCATGTGTGGAGGAAGACTTAAGGGAGGGGTGAAAAAAAAAAACGGGGGAACAAGAGGCAAGGGAAAGGAGCAAGAGGAGGAGGAGGAGGTTGATCTCTTGCTTCCTGTCCGGGTCTTGAGGGTACCCGTCTGGTTGCCAGGCTGCTAACCCCTCTGCTTCCTCCCCCCAGTCCACCACTGCTACCCACCCCCCCTCCCCTGCTTTTTGTCTCCCACTCATCAAATGATGATGGATTGATCTCACTCAGCGGAAATGACTTTTTAACACCCCCACATTTTTTGTGTGCTGCGGTTTATTTGTTGTCTGTTGTTGTTGTGTAAGTGTTCTAGAAATATACTGAGAAATCAAAAAAAAATGTTTCCCCCTCGAGAATGTTTTCCTTCAGACTATCCCGAAACCTTTTAATTTTGAAATATGTTTTTGGATTTGATTTCGAGCACGTTTGTGAAGGCATGTGGAAAATAGTGCAAAAAAAATAGTGTGTGTGTGTGTGTGTGTGTGTGTGTGTGTGTGTGTGTGTGTGTGTGTGTATGGCATTTTTCGGTGTGTGTGCTCTTCATAAAAGGCAGCTTGTGGAGCTAATTAAAAGGCCTTGTGTAGGACAGAACCATTCATCTTAGTGATGGGCCCAAGCTGTCACTTAACCCACAGTCTTGTGGGGGAATGAGCTGCAGTTTCAGGAGTAAAGGACATAACACACTCTCTTTCTCTTACTTCTGCATCTTAAAGAGCTGCCTGTTAAATATAAATCAATCTCTATGTCATCGTTTTATGTTAAAATATTCAAATGAGTGGTGTTTTTTCTACTCATCATTCTTTGCCACTTGTCCATGATGGAAAGAAATCCTCTCCCCCTGCCAACCCTCCCCCTCTAAAGGTGACAAGAACTGTTCATGTTAATATGTGCCACCTTTGACGGTGGGATAAAGATATGCAGACCTCTCCCTCAAGATTTTCTGTGCTCAGCAAGGTTTTTGGATCACAGGGAAATTTTATTAGCAGTGATGGGACTGACAAAGAACGCTGCCAATGGAATTTGTAATTGATGCCTCTTTAGTATTCATCTCAGGCCTGTGTATCCTTTGGCCTCCTTCGCTTGCCCCCTTGCCCCCTGCACCATGGGTGAACCCAGGATGCCTGTCCTTTTGCCCTCTCATTACCACCCCAGGCCCAGGGGTGCTGCACTGGCACTGAGAGGTGAAGCAGCCGGGTCAGGGCACAATGCTGTTCCTGCCCGCAATGACACTAGGTATAGTTGAAAATCCCCCAATTTATTGTCATGGATGAGAAAATGTAAGGCTGTCTGTTATTGATTATGGATGATGGGAATTGATTGAGCTGCTTTTCCCTGCATAACATTATCTATGCGTAGGGAACTGCACTCATGTGCAGCTGCAGTTTGACTGTGTGTGCTCCTTTTCAGGACTGGTTAGTCATGACTAGCTGCAGGATACACACATTTATCAGTGTTAGTGGCAGAAGGTCCTCAGGGAAGATGAGCAATGACGCAAATAGTTGCTGAGTTTGGTTTTTTAGAGCTTTTATTTTTTTCAAGGACTATCTGGTGAGATGCACAATAAATGCAAAAAAAGAAAACGCTTTGCATGAATAAGCCTGAATCACAATGAATTGGAAAAAAAACTCATTTTGATTTACATGCGTGGTATATTTACAATCAGCATGCAATTTTTGGGATATCAAAAGGATCCCCTGCCAGATTTAACCTTACCTTTAAGGAGTGTTTGTCACTTTGTGTGCGCTGTTAGGTTGGCTAGGATGGTGTAGTAGAGAGAGTTGAAGGAAAAAAAATGTGGTTGATTTGGACCTTGTGTTGCAAAAGAACAACTTTATATCGTCATCTCATTATTTAAGTTGTTGCACACAAGCAAACTTTTCTTATACTGTGCAGGTCTACTATCTGGTTGAAACTGTCCAGAAAACTGCAGATATATTTTACAGGGGTGAGAGGTAACTTGGACTACATGCATGACTCTGGACAGAGTGCCACACCGTGAAATATCCTTCATCACATGTGTCAGGACACACAGGCGAAGCTCTGAAATGTTTAGTGATTTAAAGTCACTTCGACATTTTGACTGATGGTTCTCACCGTGCTTCACAAGGTCATCCCAGGTCTGCCTGCCCCTTGACCTGAGAAGCCCTCCCACCAAGAAACAATAGAACTTCTTTCCTCTGTTGTTGCACCATTCAAGATCATATTACAATAATTACACCCTTTTCTTTGGGTACACCTGGCACTGTCTAAATCCTCTTACACAAACTGTTAAGAATACGGTACAGACTGTACCTGCCTTTTGAACAAATAGCCCGAGGTTAGAGTGGGTATGTTTCAATCAGTCTCAGAGTATAACATGTTAAATGAGGACTTAAATTGAAAAACGTGTCAGCTCTGTCTATTCGTTCTTTGTAAAGGAAAAATGCCTGATCCTTCACCCTGGTCAAGCAGTGCTGTATTTGTGTGAATGTGCTGGGAATCTGCATGCCTGACAGTGTGTTGCAGCACCTGCAGAGCACATAAAAGCAACACGTGTGCATGTGTGTGTGTGTGTGTTATTTGTTTGTAGGGGGAAAGAGGTCGATCCCTGAGGGGGTCTGCTGCACTGGGACACGTCGGGAGCAAGGGGTCACAGGGAAGGGGAGGTAGGAAACCCTCACCTCCACATGAACCTCAGACTGGTGAGAGAGGAGAACAGAGAGAGATAAAGAGGGGGTTGAGACTTGAGCTTGAACATACGTCTGCAGGGCCTGAGACAAATGATCGGGATTTCCTCTGCCTTACTGACCAAGTCTGACTGTCTAAGCCCTTATCTTACATGTATCTGTCTGCTGCTCTGAGGAGTGGAAGTACCATCGAACTACTTTGCTTGATACTCCAAGTTGAGAAATATAAGAAACGCAGATTGAGAAACAAAACTGGAGAGATCAGAGAACATTGGCACTAACACCGTTTGTAAAACGAAGAAGAAAAATACTTTTCATGGGTTTTTTTTTTTCTCATGTTTGATGGCATTCCTTTTTAAAATGTTGGAAAGTTTTTTTCACAGTTAGATAAGGTCCAGGAAGTAAGGAACATTTCTCCTGGAACCAGTTTTTGAGTGTGGCACACATTTACTCTTCCAACTTCGCTCACAAAACGAGTGGAAAGCCATTGAATCTGTGAAGTATAAAAACTTGAACAGATTTTTTTTTTTAATTTGACAAGCATTTCTGTTGCTCTGAAATGTAAAGTAATATAAACCTGTTAATATATAAAAGCTCTGTCAGACTGTTAGACTGCTCGTGGTGTGAAGTGTGTGTGAGAGCTGGAACTGTTAATGGAGTAAAGCAGCATGAATCTCTCCACAGGGTAGGCTTAATGTCGACGATGACAAGAAAGATATGGCTGTCAGGTTTGTGTGTGTGTTTGTGTGTGTGTGTGTGTTTGTGTGTGTGTGTGTGTGTGTGTGTGTGTGTGTGTGTGTGTGTATGCTGCTGGGTGATGGATTGACAGAGCCGGGGTTAGAGCGGGGTCACCCTGTTTGTATTGTTGTGTTTGGGTGGAGATGGGGCGAGAGGGGCCTCCAAGCTTTACTCTGTGTTAATAAGATCTGTTTGCCACACTTCATCACCATACCTCAAAGTCTGATGGGAGGTGTTTGCAACCTCTCCCCCTAACTCTTTCTCTCTCTCTCTCACACACACACACACACACACACTCCTTAATTAGATAAAGAGTGTTGAAAGATACTTAATCACTATCTGCAGGTAAGTATGAGTGATTGTAGTTCCTAATAAGTAATTGGTCCCCCTTGGTTGAAGTTAGCAGTGTTCCTCAGCACCTGACAGCCTCTCTATCTATCAGCAGAACATCCTTGAAGCTCCCCTGCCTGCCTCTAGATGTGCTATCATTCCTGAATGTAATATCTTACCTTCAGAGAAATCACATCCCTGGGATGGGAAAAAAAAAGCATACTGATGGAAGTAAAAACAATCTCACAGACTCCGAGGAATAACCTTTTATCCCTGCGTATCATCTGTTCTATCACTACGCTTTTTTTTCACTGATGTTTATAAATAGGACTGAAATCGGTCGCCATGGCTGCCCTTGTGACCTGAGCTATCTTTACTATGGCAGTATATGAGGATCAGTTATCCATAATGGGTCATAATTCACACTTGCTACAGTAGGTGACCTGCTGCACAGTTTCAGTCACATTACTTACACCAGCAGGATTCACTATTACAGTGTAAGTGGGAATAACTGACCTATCGTCATTAGAGTATGCATGAGTTTCTGGCTCGCTCTACCAAGGTTGATCTCCTTTATCTTGCTTTTTTTTTTTTTTCAACTGGAAAAAAGATGTGATCTGGTTTCTACAACACTTTCACATGTTCAGTGCTTGCACTTAACAATGAGCTACACAATACTGTAACTGGTCAGTTGTGAGTAACAGCTGTGTGTTTAAAGTTTTACTATGGTGGTGTCTGACACGCTGAGGTACATTTTTGCAGTGTATGAACTTTGATAAAGGATCCTGACTCTTTCTTAATTTATGGCATGTTTATTATTCTCTAAAATTCGTACAATATCCAAGTGACAAAACACAAAAGAGCTTAACGTTTTTTTTTTTCCTTGAATAGTCATGAGAGTCATAATGGACGTATGGGTGCATTTCATGTTTGCTCTTTTTTTTAGGCAAAGCCAAATTTATCTCTAAAGCATATTTCAGCAACAAGGCAGCTCAAAGAGCTTCTCACAAGACATCAAAAGCAGCACGACAAAGGGGAAAAGAAATATTACAAATAAAGCATTTAAAGATTATTGCAGAAAACTATGAACAATGTTTTTAACCCCTAACCCAACCCAACCCTAATTCAGATAAGTATTTTGTGTGTTATTTCAGCACAAGATATGAAATAAATAAATTAGTTATAATTCTTTATAGAAAACAAGAGGTATCATCTCTTTTGAAAGCTCATATTCCAGCTGAAAAAACATGCTCTCATATTGCAATAGCCTCAGAAAGGGTTAAGCATTACTCCTTCTGAGGCATGACCTACCCTGACACTACAAATCGATTCATTTTTAGAGATTATATATTGATTTTTGAAATGATATGCAAATAATGTACCAACAGTCAGCTCAACAAAGGTTCTTTGTAGTTAAATTATTCCACAACATCAAATCCCGACTTGAGTGTTGTTCCCTCCCCGTCACCTCGGCAACGACGCCTCTGATCTCACTCCTGCTCCCTCTGCTCGACTGTCAGCTGCTGCCGCTGTAATCAAGCTAAACGTAATAGCCAGAGCACTCACCTGGAACAAGGAGGATCACTGGGCCATATCCTCACTTTCACGCCACACTGTCCCCCAAATAAACTCCGTACATGCTGGCAGCGGTCCCATGCAAGCCCTGTCACATTTATCTCCCCAGCCTGAGTTGGCTTATCAGGGTTCCAGGACGTCGACCATGAAAAATTATCATATGAAGGGTTCCATGACAGAGTTTGTGAGCTGTGAGGAGGGTGTTTCTATGCACATGCTCTGACGCTTTAGTTAAGATTTAAACAAATAAAGTGGACTCAAACTGAGTGGCATTGCATCTCCCCAGCGTGAATAAACCTATAAATGGATATAGAGGCTGTTAATTTGTCTGTGTCATTTTGTGCACCTGTTATCAGCACAGTCCCGTGGCCAAGTTGTGGTCAGACAGCTGGATTAATCCTCTCGTTGTAACAAATCACCTCCCTCTTAACCTTTGTGAAAGGCAGGGGAGAGAGGGTGAAAGAAGAAACGGGCAGGGATGATCACAGGCTGACAGTGCGGCCGTTAATGAGCCCAGCGCTAGCATCAAGTAATGACTTTCACAAGGAATGGATTTTGCTTATGTCTATACCTTTGTAGAAAGCCAATTTTTCTAAAGCATTTGAATCTCTCTGTGTATCCATGGCGGCGGTGTTTGTGATCAACCGTGTACAGAGATTTTTCTGAAGGATAAAAGCATTCCCATCAGCGCTTCCCTCGAGGATGTGGTAGCTCTCAAAACCGCCCTCCTGCCGACACAGATTTGGGAGATTCCAGAGGACCTTAAAATCTCTCCGAACATGAGGGAGGGCAAAGAAAATACAACACAGGGGAAGACGTCCATAACCAGCAGAAATGTGTTCCCATCAAAGCGAATATTTCCTCTAGTCCCCGCTCGTTTCATCTTTTATGTATTTTCTCTGACAAAACACGTCTTTGAGGCCACATTCTCTGACAGATATGTTGGCAATAATTAGGTGTACAATAAAAGAGCAGCAGACATTTGAGGATTTCCTCCTCCGTTTGAACATTTTTTTTTTTTTTTTTCAAGGGGGAAACTTTGGGTATCTTTTCCCTCTCAAGATAAAAAGTCAGAGAAGCGCTTCACAGCTTCATAACTGTCTGTGAGTTCTTCCTTCCTCCTCGCTCTCTCTCTATTTAACTCGCTCGTCTTTCCACATGTTTCCCCGCACCTTCTCATTTACGGCCTCTGCTCTGTCATTACCTGGGACTGAGGTGGGTTCATGGTGCGTTATGCACTCTGTAGTTTCCCTTCCTTTCCTCTTTTATTTGCCCTGCATGCAAATAACCGAGCAGTGTTTCAGGAAATCTGCTCCCTGGTTTTATGCTAGAGTTCCCTCATCTCTCCACATCGTCTTTAGACACATATTATAACACAATGTTGTGCTGTTCACTGTGCATTCTTTACATTAGAAGACGCAGCCAATGCTCTGCAGAGTGGAAGAGCATTCTCTCGCCCACTTAGGTTTGATCCACATACAATATGATATAGCTGTGCTAGGCCTGCAGGCTAGTCATTCAGATGTGATTAATGACTGGTTTATATAATTAGAAGTCAAACCAAATGCTCTTTTTCTTGCAGTTTGCTATTAAAATAAGCTTACAGAGTCAGCGTTAGGTGCTGTTAAAACTTGACTCCACAATTTGAGACGAAGGTTTACTCTTAAATAGCACGTTGTGTCGCTTTTGAAGCTAGGATAATGCGCATTTGTGTTTAACATATGCACGAGCTGAAGGAGGGTTTTCTATTTTCAAATTATCCAAAGGATAAAAGAGAACTCAAGCGCCAGCATAAACAGCCATCTCAGTGTTTCGCTGTGTTTAGACAGGTGTTAGAAAAGGAGGTTAGTGCGTCTAAGTAGTGTTTACATGCGTGTTCCAGTGAATCCACCAATTCTGTGGACCGTGTTCCCTCAGTAAATCACCCGCAATGTCTATCCCGTGCCACTTTACGCACAGTTTATTATGCTAATTGAGGCGCATTCGATGTGCTGTCAGGCCAGTGTGCGATGAAGTGCGTGTGTTTGTGTACAGTTTTGTGCTCAGGATCTGAACAAGATTTAAGACTCTGCTCATATATTGCCATGAGCTACTTCTCTTGTCTTTTCATTACTGTGTTTTCCATGACTCACATCTGATCTCTGTAATCTTTTAACATCACTCGCTAACTCTGAAGTGGGATGGACAAGCTGTTTGAGTAGACAGAAAGTAAGTCAAACTGAGAGGGGATGGCAGTGTACTGGCCTAGAAGTGAGAGCTTTGGTCCACATAATCTCTTTTATGCCTTTAATTTGGGAGGGGGGGATTAGTATCCTACATTCTCTCCTTTTATCTCTGTGAGGACAGCCTTTTATGGATGGACACTGACTGCACCCTTCATTACTCCTCTGCTTTTTATTAGACTCCAAACAATCATTCTGCTTCTCCTCCAGTTGCCCAAAACTGAAAATGCTTGTTATGTTGGGTCTCTAAGGTTTGGATATGTGCTTGGAAATTGTGAAAATGCCTGCACATACAAATGTGCTGATGCATGATGTGATTTCATTCTTTGAAAACACAAATTATAAACACAATATCTCAGAACAAAATGATTTTTAATTGTGTAAGATGGTTTGAAATAGATTTGTATTCTGAAATTGCATGTGTGTTTATCTTTGGTGGGTTTATGTCCTGCAGTGTGATTGGTCAGAGGGATGATTGCCCATCAACCCTCATTTCTTCCACTTAGGCCGACGAGTGCCGATGGGGGGGCTGTTGTTCCTGCTGTTATGGTTTGTAAGGATGGGTTGTGATTATATAAAACACACACACACACACACACACACACACACACACACAGGCAAAACCACTCCAGCATGATACATTTCTATCACCTACCGTTGTCCTCCATTGATCCAGCAAACAGAAGCCTCCATTGATTGCGGTCATCCACAGATTACGATCGGAAAGATGCACGGTCCGACCTCTCCTTTAAGCCCGAGGACACAAAAGACGGATGCTGAGCTGTGAAGTTCCTCCATCTTAATCCATCCAGATGCCACCCTGTAATCCCTCCTCCTCCTCCATCTCACGAACTTTGCTCATAGATCTTGCCTTTTCTGTCTTTCGTTTTTTACAGTGTCCTTTGAGTATCGGGTTAGGGGCTGGAATTATTGGAGCTATTTGGTTGTGCATGAATCACTATATTTGAAGATAAATTACTCTGAGAGAGGCTTTGTAATTGCTGACAGAGGAAAAGGGTTGTTTTTTTTTCCCCCGCTTCAGAACAGAAAAAGATTGATTTATTAAAAGCAGAGTACATAATGTGCTTTCAGATTCTGTACTCATTTTTATTGATGTCCTCATTTGATATCCACCTCAGCATAGTGGAAGAAACTGCCTCCCCCTCTGATGATTTACACTAAACCATCTGTGTCTGTGTGTGTGCAATAATTCAACTCTGTATTTGTGTGCTGAATTGAAAGGGCCCATTATTATACTCCTATATTGTCAGCAAATACATCCAAAACTACAGGATTTAGAGAGCGATCATGTCACATATGGAATAATAAGGGCCACAGCTTTGAATTGGAGAATACAGTACAGTGAGCAATTAGGCCACAAATCGAACTAAATGTTGAAAGGTTTAATAAAAGGAATAATGAGAAGTAAAAATCTGAATGCATTTTGCTTTGCACATCAGGAAAAGTTTTTTAACAAATACAGATTTCCTCATCAAATTGTCCCAAATCCCTGATCATTTTCTTCTTCCATATGAAGAAGTATATGCTTCATTTAGTCTCACTCTTTGCCTGATTTCTATTTAGCACAACTATACCATCAGCCAGGGTAGTGGCTATGCAAGAAGGAGGAATTTCCTTGAGGGCTAAAAGACTGATGACCCTCTTTTTTTCCCCATTTACTTCTAATCTCTGTTCAGATATGCAGTAAATGTATTACTTTGCACATCACCAAGCCTCCCCCCGCCTCCCCCCTCTCTCTCTCAGGTTGGGAAAACTTGCTCTCCTTGAAGAGTTTTGCTAAAGAGACTGTTCACTGATCAAGCGCCAAGGGCCATCCTGGGTCAGACCAGAGTGCCCTCTTGACCTTTGGCTGCTTAATTCCAAATTATGATGTATTAAGGCACAAAGGACTGCTAATGGCTTTGCATGTATTAAACATCTGTGCTGCTGCTTGTTCAAAGGGCCATTTACAACAGGACTCTAAATATGCACACAGGAAGTAGTGGTGAGTAAAAAAGGTCAGAGGTCTTGGCGGGCGTGTGAAGTGGACCTGTGGCTAATTATTGGCTTGCAGGAGTCTTTGTACTCAGCCAGCTGTAAGACAAGAGGACAATTTAATATCCTGTTTGCAGCCCCAAAATGTTGCTCTGTACCAAAGAGGAGCATTCCTGGAGTAAAGCAATGGAGGCTGCTGCTTTGATGATGATCAGGCTTGTCCTCTAGCCCTGGAATCAGATGATAATCTGCAGTGCACGTGCCTAGGGAGAGATACCTCACCTCTGATTGCGGTGAGGAACATTTCCCGTTATCGCAGCGTACGATAGAGGAGCAGCAGCAGACCCGAGGGCAACTCGCTCTCCTTTCAAAGAGTGTGAGTATTGTCTCGGCTTAGAGTTTGTGGCTCCATTCCTGCGGTGTCAGAAATTATACAGTCGGTCTGAAATGACAAAATCCGCTGTTTGGACTTGACTCGGCCACAGAGTGCAGGGCTGTTTAACTCAAAACCCCTCAATTTGTTCTGACTTAAATGAGACATTGAGAAGAAAGCAGACATTCCTGGAGTGAGTGAGCAATCACTCTGCATTGTCAGGGCAGAGAAATGAAGGGAAAGTAATCAAATGATTGAGATATGGTGAAGGTAGGTTGCAGGTTCATGGATAGCCACATATATAGTTGTGTTTACTCGAATGAGGTTTTCCTAGAGCGGAGGTTTTATAACTGTGGGTGTTTTTGGGTGATTTCAATAATGCTTTATGTGGTGGAATGAGCAAATACCTTAGTGTATTGAACATGCCTACACACATAGACTCTCCCTGAAAAATCCCCATTAAATACAGTATACAAAGTTTTAATCATGAGAAAAAAAAACGCTTTTAAATTACATTTTAACTACATCTCCACGTATACTTAATGTAATGACACAAAAGGTAATTAAATCACCTTAACCGATTGAATATTCCTCCAATTAAAGCACCTTTTAAACTGTGCAATTGGTTATGTTGTGAAAGTCAATAAGTCACTGACCCCTTTAATGAGAAAGTGAGAATGGATGAGTCTTAATTGTTCCCTTTATCTCTGCTCCAGATGTGCTGGAGGGCCTGCGTTACGACAGCATCTTACCACTTCACAGAATAAAATATCCCGCGGAGAAGAACAGGATCGCATTGTCTTTAATAAAAAGCAGACTATGTGTTCCTCTTTGTTTAGCCCCGTCTTCAATCCTCAGTCAATTTGACAAGTGACTCTGAGGGAGACAATAATTATAGTCGGCCTTGCTGTAAATTATAGTGAACCTCATGAATAGTGGCAGAAAAAGCGCAGAGAGCTTTTGTAGATACATGACAGTATTTATTAAGTAATAACATTATTAAGTGTTATTCTATCAGGGATTTGGCTGGGTGCCGTTTCCTTAAGGTTGTAATCATCGTTTTTTTTTCTTGAGCTTGCTGTCAACAGATCGAGTGCACTGCATGGTAATTATATTTCAGTGTTTTTTAAAGCATATTGTGTATTCCTTTAAGAGCAGTAATTCACACAGTGAAGACGTGATGTATGTTGCCAGGGAATAAGGAATAGGTGAACTGTAGGATGTTACCCATACTCACTCAAATCATGCGAACATGAGGATGCTTTTCAGGAGTTTAAGTCATGAACCTCTCAAAACAATAAGTATTAGCAGTGGGACTGAGTGCAAGCAACCTCACTGCCACCTTACAGGAAGTCATCACCTTTACTTTTCCTCACCTCTCGAGAAAGTATGACAGAAATATACTTCATCCTTATCTTTTTCCATGCTTGACCTTTTTTCTCTCCCTCCTTATGTCTCTATAGGCCATGTTTCTGTCTGCTCTGCCCGTCTGTCTCTCTCTGTGGGGGTGTATACTCACTCTGTGGCAGAGGGCTCTCCCCTTTTCCTCTAATTGGCCGGCTCCCCTCTCTCCTTTCTCGCCTGCTCGATAATTGGACATGCAACCCCAGCCCTCGCATCCCAATCATTGGCTCTCTCTCCCCCCCCTCTGCATTTCACACACTCCGCATCCCAGTGTGAGTCTCTCTACGGACCCGTCTTTGACCACCGGATCAAAGGGAATATACAATCCTGTACTGCCCCAACACATCGCGGCTCACAGGCTGTTCCCGCCTCGCTCGCAATACCAAATATCAGTGTGAGATGGATTTTTTATGTCCAGTATGTTGCATACAACATCTCCCCCCACTACCTTGAACCCCTGGAGAAAGAGAGAGCAGCCTCTCCTTCTGCAGTGTATCCAGAACAAGGTAATTCATTTTGGGGGAGCCCTGCTGGAATTATTCATAAGGGGTTCAATATCAAAATATTCCACATCGCTCTGGCCCTTAATAATTCATGCTTAGCATCCGTCTTCATTGGTATACGGGGCAGAGGAGTCATCCATCACTATAGGGAGCCGTGGTTAAAGTAGTACCTCGCTCCAGTGTTGGCTGCCGAGGTTTACAGAGGTAGGGCAGGAGGGAGGGAACAAAAGAAGGAGGCGTGTGGCTTTGTCACACTGACAACTGGGCCTCAACGTCTCTGGGAAGGAGAACGCTCGAAAGGAGGAGAAGGCTTGGCTGTTGACCTTTGGGAAAGGACCATTGGCTTCAGATTGAGTGATGGTGTCAGCCGCTAGTGTAAAACACCTCTATTAGGAATGCCTGGCATGCTTGGGTGCTTCTAATTATGAAGAATGCAAAACAACAGTCAGGAGAGACAGGAGAGGTCGCCCTGCAGTCAGCCAAACGGCGGGCTTACTCACCGGCTACTGCTGTGTGGGACCCACCACCGCGTGACTTCTTGTCTTACCTCACATAGCTGAAACATTCCAAGCTTCGTTTTACAGAAGCTTTGTATAACAGTCATTTTTTAGCACACTACTGTATGGTGGATTCCTACCAATGGCTGCTGTTCTTTAGAATTTCCACATCTTATCGAAATCATATCACATCACACAGTAAGAAACTGAATGGCATCATATGTATGGCATTGCATTGTATCAAATCTGAGTTTGCTGAGTGGGGATTTCAGGCAGCCTCCTGGACACTATCAGTCCAGAAATTCAGCTGAACCCGGTGAAAATTGACTCAATATTTGTGCTTAAATGAAACAGCCGGTGATATAAGCCGTCTGTGTGCAATTGAACTTGACTGTTTAGTCATCCTGCCTCCCTGAAAGGCATCCCTGTGAGGGTAAAAAGCCTTGTAACATTATCAGCAGATATGCATAGCTACTGGGCAGCCAGCGATGAAGGGAGGCATGGACCGGGCGGAAGGATGGACTGATTTGGGAGCTGAACGAGGGCGTCCTTGGAGATTTTCCCACCGAGAGACGGAGGTCAACAGCAGAATATATTTAGGCTTTTTTTTGTTTGATGAATTGTGAGGGAGTGAAACAACAGTCCCTTAGACCCCCTTCCTCCACCTTCCTGTCTGATCAGCCCCTGAAAGCTGAGAGCTCATTATTGTGCACCACAGAGAAGAAGGGAAGAGGTGATTACACAAAGTCTGGGGTTAGGGCTTTCACTTTGAAATGACATCACTGACTTTGCTGGACCTCAGTATATTCTGTGTGTTATGGAAAACTTTATTTCCTTTAAGCATCAGGCTGATACTTCAGGGATGCCTCTTCTCTCAATAAATAAAATCAAGATAAGTTGGTGTATTTCCGTCATAAAACCACTCAGTATTCATTCATTCCTACTTCGGCAATAAAACACTTCCCCCTGTGCCTATTCAGAATAACCCAACCGGCAGATTTGTCATGTCATACAGTTTTACTGTCACCAGCACCCATAAAACATCTCTATTTATTTAGTGGCAGCCAAGCGTTGCTGTTTCTCTCAAAGGAATGTCCTTGTGCCCACCCCAGTAACCTTGAGCCTATAATGGAGGAGGTCAATCTAAAAGGAAATGTGGAGACAGGGGGGGGTCCTTTAAAAGAGGAAAACAAAATAGAATGAGGGAATAAAAGACTCAGAGTCGCTAATTATAGTAAGGAGAGCAAAGCTTTGAGCCAGGTGATTATTCATTATCTGGAAATGCATCTCCTGCTCCCACTCTCTTTGTCTCAAAAGCTATTGTTGTATTTCTAACATCTCAGCAAAAATTAATTCTCTTGCAGTCATTTTTTTTTGCCTTTGTGTATAGGTTTTTAGTATTATTTTTTTTGCATGCATGCATCTTTAAAGAGTTTATTTCCTGTTGGTATGAAATAAGCAGAGCCTGGCAGAGAGTCAGTGACAGGGGAGGGCAAGAAAAACAGAGTCACAAATGAGGTCCAGGTGTGTGGGTAATCAATTTCATGGAGTTTGGTTTTGCTAGGCTGCATGCTGAAGGAGACTGTCATAATTGGGCCACCGTTTCAGACAGGTAATGGCTTTACAGCATTCATTCTTGCACACACAGCCACACATACACACACACACACACACACACACACATTCCTGCATGGACCCATAGAAATCACAGGCCATTGAACACAATTGAGACAGATAGGTTTGTGGCATTGCCTAGTAACCCCCATGTTTCAAGGACTCGCACAAGCTTGTTCATTCATCATCGGGGAAGGGCTCTTTGGTGGAGCTTTTTATTTTCTTTTTACCTCGGTCAGATTTATCACAACTCCTGTTTTGCTTCTTAACATTAGCTGGATGAGCTGTCTAGGGCTGCAGGTGCTCCAAAGTTAAAGGGCTTTTATTAAGGCTAAACTGCAAATGGATTCACATCATTGGGCTTTGCACAGTCAACAGGATTAATAATGGATTAACTTTAGTTTGCAGCTCTTGTTTTGATGCCATTTCTTCAACAAGCTTGCGAATATGACATTTAATGTTGTATTAGTGCAACATCAAATGTTGTACATAAGCACATACACAGTATGATTCTCCTCATTTATATACTCACTTGGCAAAACACAGCAGCTGATCACAAAAAAAAAAACGATCACTTCTTCCAAGATGGGCATCATGAAAACTGATTATCATCTCCTCTTAGTGTTCAAAAATGGAAGGGCAATAAGTTTAAGGGTTTCAGTCTTTTCAGTAATTTTTCAGTAAGTCTTCCACCAGGCAGGGAACATTTCTGTGACAGACAGAGCCACATTCAAATGAAGGTGCAGACAGAGTTGTCATTAAAATGGCTTGCGTCCTTTATGCCTCAAAGAATTCCAAATTAAATTATTAAACTTTATCTTAATTGGTCCCAATTAAACATTGTTCTGCCAGCTTAGCAGAACTATTCAAGAGGTAAACAATGTTCATTGGAATTTTGTTTTACAGACATCTAACGACAACACGCATGCCCAATGCATACACACAAAGACCATACAGACACAAAAGAACATGCATCTTACATTCTCTTGCCTTTTTTTTTTTCCTCTCGCCTTAATGGATCCAATTACTCTTACAAAGACAGCCAACACTGTACCTTATTGTGAGCCAATTGAGATGGTAATTCGGTTGTTTTTAATGGACACACTCTCAATAATAAACCTGTGGGGGGAAAGATTTTTCGAGACAAATTGCAGCACACGTGGTTAACGTACATTATGCTAATGTGAGGTGCAGAGAGGTTGCCGTGTCTCGTGAGGTAGGGGGTGGCATGTAGTCCCCTATTATAATGGAGGAACCCCTCCTGTAATTGCCCCTAGTTTTGTACATTAATGGGAAGCCAGGAGTGCTGAAGTATGTTGCAGTGTGCTAAAATAACACAGAAATTGACACATTTATGTGCATATCCCCTACTGAGGTACAGTATGTTGTGTTGAACCAATCTGCATCGTTTATCGGTCATGGTTTGGATCATCCATACACTCCTCTCTGCTTTGTTTGAGGGAGTCAAACATGATGGCACAACAGATGGCTCTCAGGTTCGGTCCAAATTGGTGTTGCACATAACATAACTCCAGTGAAGACCATTCTCGCTGGTCCAATCTCTCTCATCCAGAATCACGCCCAGCTGGCTCTTGTTCCGGGCTTTTCTCCTCCCTCTCCCAGGTTCTAGATCTCTGACACTCACCAGACTGGAGCCTGGGATGGAGACCACCGGACACAGAGGAGGTCACTGTATCCCGTTTCACCCAGAGACGATGAATAGATCTGGGACAACCGAACACACACAGCCCCCCCAGACTGCCTCGGGCACCAGGGTCCGAAGAAAAGACAGGAGGGAGAATAAGAAAAGAGTGACTGAAGTGCATTCCTGAAAGGAGGAGCGATGGGATTGAATGACAAGGGAGGACGGGGGGGCCGCTTGTGACACTGGCAGCCAGTAGGATCAGGTTTTTCTGTCTGAAAAGCAGGCTCACAACAACAATGACTCGTGCATCTGTCTGGAAGAGAGGAACAGAGACTTGGATCCTGTGAAGCAGAGTGAGGGTTCACGGGAAAGCCTTTAATGTAGCCCTGCACAGGCTCTCATTGGATCCCTCATGGCTCTCATCGGAGAATCTGTGTAACATGAAGAAACGTCTATCAGTAAAAGCGGCACACTCATTGACTGTGACACTCCCTCTTGTCACTTTAAACACAGCCAAGGAGAAGATTACAGTGACTAACAGAGGTTGGTGTGCCAAGATGACTTGTCTTTGTCCTCAGGCCATATCCTACATTAGATAAGAATCAGCATTCCTCCACTCTACAGATGTAGGTCATGTAGCCACAGTGGAACA
The DNA here is from genome assembly GCF_963930695.1 of Labrus bergylta. NCBI lineage: Eukaryota > Metazoa > Chordata > Actinopteri > Labriformes > Labridae > Labrus > Labrus bergylta. Next base: position 22,509,126 of record NC_089205.1, read on the forward strand.
AGCAGCATTTAAGTCTTGCTTCATTTGTTTTATTACCCATCACTGTGTACTGTGAATCTTCTGTCTTTGCACCTCGTAGATCAAATTAAGTATCCTGCTCCACTTTGCCTCGTCTATTCCACTGCACCCACAGAGATTAGATAAAATCAAATCAACTCTTCTCTCTGGGCCATGCGCACATATTTCACTCAAGTCAGACGATAGGGCACAAGTTTTTTCAGGAGTGTGGGCAAAGAAAATTAAAAGAAACACACATCAACGACAGAAACTATGTCAAACTAAAATCCATCAAACAACCACCATTCACTGCCACCAGTCGCCCATTTAATCACAACACTCGACAATTAGGACTAATGACAGAATAGTAGGGTGCTGATTGGCCAAGTGGTTACTTTATGCACCCCATGTGCAGAGGCTGTACTCCTTGAAGAGGTCAGACAGTTCAACTCCAACCCTTGGCTCCTAAAACACACATATTGTTGTTAATAAAGCATATTGCTGCTGTTGTGAGGTAAAGGGATCCAGATGAATGACTCATTGTTTTTACTGAGTAAGAACTGAAATAGGACTTTAAAAAAGTGATCATGTGACATCCATATTTCCCCCTGTGTGAATTACGCCCTCAGTCACACAAACTCACTCATACTGATACACACACACAGAGGAAGTGTAACAACATCATGCCGGAAAGAATTTTAGAAAATGATCCATTGGGGGGGGTTTGGGGGCAGGTCATGGGGTCTCCTCTGATAAAGTATGAGGGCAGTTTGAATGAGTCCTTATGGTGGGAACTGTCAGAGTCACAGATATCCATCAGCCAAGCCTGCAGCGAGCGGGCAAACACAGGTCAGGAAGTCTGCACCTTGCAGCTCAGCCAGGGGCCTGACACACCCTGCAGATACAGTCCACTGTCACACTTCCCACTGCTGTTTACAACTTATTTGTTGGTGGTATTCTGTGACTTTAGCCAGGGAATACTCCCCAGTATGCTTTATGCTCTGGGACAGGAAGTGGCCTAATAGAAGCCAATTAGCTTTGATTTCAGGTCAATTAGCTTCTTTCTTCGTCTACATTGGACTGTATATTATCTTTGGGGAAGGGAAATGATGGGAGGGCTGTCAGGGACTCTTTTGTAGTCTGTGGAACTCAAGTTGTCCGTCCAAAGCTAGTGCCTGAAACCAAACACAACAGGAGTAAATAAACAGATGGCCAGAGACATAAAACAAAAGCCAGACTCAAATCCAAGGATGGGTGTTGTTTGTATTTTAGTGAAAACTTAAGGCACGCCCCTCTATTTTGAGGGTTAAATACAAATCTAGCTGGAATTGCAAATTTAATTGAATGTACTTTTTTGGCACATTATGCTGTGCACTAAGAAGTGGTTGACATGAGAGGAGGAAACGCTTTAGCTTTGCTGCAAAGGAAATTGAAAAGAAACAGAATACTAGGGAGCAGATTTCATGAAATAATAGATGTGACAGAAATGAGGAAAGCAAGGCAGCACAGAGACCAAGAATGATTTTTCTTCTCGACCCAAACTAAAAAAGAGCTAAAATGGACAAATACTATATCAGGGCCATAACAAATGGGCCATTGTGTAGGCAATTTAAATCACACCATGTAGTTGGAAGCAAACGTTGCTTCTGTGAAACTATTATTTGGAGCCGAGGTTGGCCTGTTGGCGCAGAAATCTGATTTAGATTTCTTTGACTGCAGCACACTGCTGAACTTTTCCTTAGTTTCTTTCCTTCCAGGATTTTCTAAAAGGAAATTATTTTTTTCCTTTTTGTCAAGACAGAGTTCAAACCAAGCGTGGCATCCTGGATCCGGTCCATGTGCCTGTGGCTTTTGTGTTTTATGGTGACCTGCCAAGGATTCTGTTCCAGAGGGTTGATCTTACTGCAGACCATCGCTGCCGTCTTATACCAAGCCTTCAGGCCACAGGTCAAAGGGCTTCTGGCTGGAGCTGTCAACTCTTGTTCTTCTTCGTGGAGAAAACACACACACATAGACAGAGGCACAGAATATGCATGCACGAGTGGTCAAACTCACATTGCAGGTTGCGCAAAAACATCATCACAGTGAGCCCTCTTGTGTGTGAGCCCTCTCAAGTTGGGAGTTGTCCATTTTGCCTTTAATTGTGTTTTTCTATGCATTAGCCCAGGGCTCATTATGGGCTTGTACAGGGCGTGGGTGTTTGAGGATGCATGCGTGAAGCAGTGACAGAGGTGCTTTTAGTGGACAGATGAGAAGGTGGAGGGCCTCATCAGCCTGGGCATCGCTCTTCTAACTCATGTGGAGTGGCTGTGGATTGCTCTTACTCCACCATTTAGGCTGATCACTGCCAGTCCTTCACTCCAGCCTTCCTAAACAATGGCTTTTGTTAGCGCTGGCGACTCATTACAAGCACATACTTTGGAGTACATTAGTGACGGGTGCCGCAATGCACCCAGTGTCCAGCTTATATCTGTGTGGCATTGGAAATACTGTATTTGAATGCTTCCATTTGCACTTGCATGGCCCCCCCCTGAAGAAGAAGAAGAATCAGAGCTTGTGAACTCATTGGGGTTGGATGTTATGCTTCATCCGTTATGAAAAAAGTTATTTCATTTTCTTTCTCATTACTGGAGTTATTACAGAAAAGAAGAAAAAATGAACCAGGAAATTATGTTTTCATGGATCGTATCCTCCTCAGTGGCTGGATGTGGACCAGTATGTGCTGAACTGGCATGAGATTAAGCTCTTGTGAATGAGAGAAAACACACTGAAGGCAGAGAACATCTCAGGGCACAGAATCGTATCCTCATGCCTGCTCCATAACTCTAATTTATGACAAGCAGCCTCTGGCCCAGTTATCGAAGTCATGATTTGAGTGAGCATACAGTGAAAACTTGGAAACACAAAAGTTTGATAAACACACATTATGTCCTTTTCCTCAGCGACCTAAATTGCAATCCAGAATGTGTCTCTGAAAGTAGGCCAAGTAAAAACTCACTCATATCAGTCTGAAGTTGAAGCAGGCTTCGTCAGAATGTACTGAATTAAAATGAATTTGTTATATGCAAACTAGTCCCAAAAATACTTGAGAGATTGTGCAGATAACAACCTTCAGGAGATTTGAAGAAAACAATCAGTCCTATATAATCAGCAGTATTCAAGCATGTAAAATGCAAAGTAATCAAGAACTGAATTGTTGAAAAAGGTTCCAGCTATTGAAATGAGATGATGTCATTGTAATTTCCAAATTTCGGTAAAATTCCTTTTAAAATGTTTTCCCCAAACCAAAAACATCTTGAGACTGAAACCTTTAAGCTAATTTAGGTACAGTATAGTTTTAAGGATTTTAAATCCGCCTTGAAATGTCATTGAACAGGAACAGTAAGCTTTTGTTTCCTAATGCACAATTTCATGGCTAGAAGGGGGGGGACGTTCAGTAAAATGCATGCATGTATGAGATGCAGCGAGGCACAGAACCCCAGAGAGATCATTACTCATCACTATGCAGAGACATACTGTACGGCCTTGTCTGTCACCGCTGAGGGGAGACGCACTTATGTGACTGGTTCATTCCCCGATGGCTTTGACAGTATCATGCTTAGGCGGGCAAAGAAATCCGCCATGCAGTACAATACGAGAGTTATTATTCTCGACCTGTGCGCTGATGGTGTGTAGTTAAGGAGAAGTAGTAAAATAGATGGTGACAGATCGAGGGTCAGACGACAGGATTGTAAGGACAGTGCCGGCGCGGTTTTTAGCCACATGATGACAGAGTTGACACTGAGACAGCGTCTGGCATGCTTGGGATGTCTCTGTTTACTAGTCAAGGTTTCCACTCACTTGACTTTGTTGTAACTCTGTCAAGAGGTGAGGTGTCCACTTCAGCAACAGTCAATCACATGGTTGCCCTGCGTGGTTTTCCAGAATCTGTTTCTTAGATGTTTTTCCCGTGAACTTTGTCAAACACTTGTGATGCTCGTCTCTCTGGATGAGGAATGAACAGATAAGACACAAAATGTATATATAGTGCAAAAGCTAAACAGAGTATAAAAAAAAAGCAGAGACAGCTACAAAACAAAGAAGGAAGCAGCATGATAGAGAGAAATATATTGCCATCATTTGCTTCTGAATAATTCATAGCTTTTTCATAATCGAACAAACCCACTCCTTTTTATGATGTCATATTTCACAGCTAGTTTATGGTTTGGACGCCTGATAGACAATCGTCCTACACCACAGACTGTTGGAAGAGATATTCAATATGGCTGTTATACTCTCGTGTGGAATGTAAAGTTCTGTCTTTGTGGTGTTTTCCCACTCCAACTCAAACAAACTGTATAGTTCTTGGTTCATCTTCCAGGATTTGTCTTTTCCCCACACGTACAGTATATTATCAATCTGTCTGTTTTGATACCTGGGGCCATGCCAATTATCTATGCATGGAAGTTTAACAGCTCAGACCACAGTGGATGGCTACCAAAAGGAGTACCTCGTTCTTTGTGTGCGTCTCTTATAAACACCTTGTCAGATGTGGATTCGCTGGTCAACCAAACACTCGAACGTCCTTTAAAAGCAGCGGTCTACTCACCTCAAAGCCGTCTCTCATCACAAAGAGTGCGTGCTGAAACCACAGAGCCCGGGGTACTGAGCTCACATCCATCGCCACTTCAAAGACCAGTGCAATCTATAGGAGCCACTGCCATTGTCTGCCGTGCAGGTGTGCTGCCTCACACAGGCTCTGAAGGTTCTCAGAATGCCACAGAGCTTCACAGAGAGGCTTTTGCTGAGATGCTATCGCTCCCAGATACAGACAACATGGTTGGGACTCAGACAATAGAAGGCATGTGGACTCTGATACAACAGGAGGGGGATTATAATCAGTGCTAACATTTGCGGGCAGACTGGAATTGGTTGCAGGGGAACTTGAAGTATGTTGAGGTTTCCATGCACCATAATGTGACCCTTGTGTTGCCAGTTTCATCCCACATTCCAAAAAGATGCAAATCAGGTGCAAGACTGGTAGCCTGCAGAGTGTCTAGCTTTCTGAGTCTTAACAACAAACCTCACTTTAGTTCTGCCTTTTCAGATGGTCCCTTTGCCTTTTCATAGTTTTCCATCTTTCAAAACTTGCTTTGCTTCCAGCTACTATTCTTCAACGTCGGGCAGCATGACTTGCATGCTTGCATGTTTAAGTGTCCATTCTTCCACATTACCAAGATAAAACCAGGTCACCCATTGGCTATTTCCATGCCTGATGCTCTGTATCTGTCACCACAGATAATTATCAGGCTGGTATTTTGGATGCATATCTCGCATACTTCCAATCAAAAAATCCAAAGACATATAACATTTGAAATAGTGGAGGGACATTTTATTGATAAAACATGGCCCATATGTCCTATGCTACCAGGCAGGTCTCGCCCGCATGACATGAACTGCTCTGTTTTATTTTCTTTCTTCCCCACAACAAACTGAACACCCTCATGTGGGACTCCAGAGGACAACAAGCCCTGTCACATCCTCCCCCGGATTTGCTGTTTTTCCCTTTGTTGAGCACAATGTAGCTTTTTAGCTGCACACACTCTTATCATGGCTTTGTGCGCATATTTTGGGGACTGGCAGAAACTAAACATGGATTTATTTGATGATTTGCTCAGGGGGGGCGGGGGTTGCAGCATTTTGTGGTGAATTGTATCCCCACATGTGGCACGATTGCCATGTCTTATCTCAGGAAAAGCCGGGAAAAACTGAGGGAGAGTTTATCTGTTTGCTGAGTCCTGGCCTCTCTCTGCTGATGATGTTGAGTTTGCTGAGCAGATACTGAGGGAGATGGTGATTGTTGTGAGGGCTTCTTCCCCTGCCTGATGATCTCATTCCCCCTCTCTCTCTCTCTCTATTTTCCAGGCAACAGTTTGTTTGCTGGCACAGAGGATTGTTTCGTGTTTGCTTTCACGCTTGCTTGCGATACGCCCCAGCTCTGCTGCTCTGTGAGTGCAGTGAACCGTTTGGGTCAGCAGGTGCTAATGAGATGTATCACTGACCACACAAACTGCCAGCTCTTAACACACTACTGTGTGTGTACACGTGGACACTGACCTCAAATACACAATGAACCCATCACTCCCTCAAACCTGTATGTAGAACCTGAAGTTTTATGCAGATCTTCATCTCAGCCAAGAATTCAACAGCCAATTTCTGAAAAGGCATTTACATGTCATCATATCAAAGCTGTTTTTAGAATATTTCCCTCTTATTTTTTTGTGTGTTTTCTTGATAAATGTAGACTGACAAGATCCTAAATGCACTCCACAGGATCTGTTACTATACCTGGCTTGCCTCTTTCATATCCTAATTTGTAGCAGTCCAGACCTCCTGCCTCCCTTCACCCCCTCTGGCTTGAAAACTCCATCCAACCCCCTCCCCCAATACTTCTCAATCTTTCTTTCCTGCATTCTCTTATCCTCCAAATCGCCCAAAACCACTTCTCTGTCCTCCATTTCTTAAATTTCCTCTTCCACTCCTTCCTCCCCCCCCCCCCCCTCCACTCCAGATGGGCTCCTCTTTTTCTTCTACAGTAATCTTTCTGCGATGTATGGGGGGCTTTGGGTTGACCACATGCCTTTGGATGTTGGGAATGGCATCCATGTTGAGTGGGGTTTTTTTTTTCTATGAAGGGGTGAACTAGAGGTTGCTGCTTCCGGTGTCTCTGTAGACACCTGCTCAGCAAACATAAACATAGCAGAAAAGGAGAAAAGATGAAGCCCTAGGGTCATTTTTTAGCTTGTTCATTGTAGACTTGTGCATGAAAATTTTAAATGTGCAACTTTTGTCAGATTTGAAAAAAACATTCCTACTGCCAGCCTCAACAGACTGGGGAACAGAGAATATATAACGAGAACATAGTTTATAAAATAGAATCTAGAATGAAAAGTGGCTTATTTAAAGAAAAGGCCGACTGCTGAGCATAAATAATGTAACACTGATCCTGTGTAACGCTAGTAAATAGTGTAACACTAGAGTTTGTTCGCATGAACTATAAACTTGATATTTCTCATTAAATTTAAGTTTCCGATGTGCGTAAACCCAGATCAACAGGACAACTTCTGCAAATTCTTGGTAGACATTTAATCATGTATCTAAAATGTAGAACTACAGAACAACTTGACATTCGTTATGCATCACATCACTTTGGTGAACACGCTTTGAACTTATATAATCTACATTAAGGGACAGAATATCATGTTAATAGTAATGAAGTTACCATTTATTCAAACCCCTGAAAGAAAGCAACATACTAAGTACATTTTTACCAAATAATTCACATTTAACGACACCTTTTTTAAATTTTACAATTGCTAACTTTCTTACCATCCGCCCAAAGAGGAGTCACTTTCAGAGAAAGCTTCATCAATTTTGAAGACCCAGCAATCAGAAACTGTAAGAGACAGATCAAAAGTAACCAGGAGAGAGTCGGCTGATTGAATTGAAAATACATTAAACTTTTTATCAACTTTTAATGTCATTCAGTAAAAGGCAGCAGTTGTCATTAAATTTTATCAATGCTTAAATCTTATTCTACGTTATGTAACATAGACATCTTCACATTGTTGTGTGAATGCGAAAGAGGTTTTAATGGACAGCTCCGTGAGAATTGGATTTTTTTTTAAAACACAGCAGAGAATCCTCTTGCTACTTTCTGAAGAATGGGCTTCCTGACTGCATTGACATTGAGAAAAAAAAGATGAAGACAGGCTTTGAATGGACAGGCCCAAGACAATGAAGCCCAAATACCATCACAGAAACTAAATCATCATCTATTCATCGGGCTTGTATCCGGCTGCCAAGCTTGAATAAAGTTGAAAGAGGAACGTTAGAGGAGGAAAAGATTTCTCTCCCGCTTCTATAAATCCAGCAGATATTTTAAAAGTCGTCTCCCAGTAGATTTGGTGCATTTGCCTTAAATTTCCCTCACTGCTTGGCTTGGCTTTATACCCTGGGGAGCGAGGTCATAAATCAGCTCACAAGGCTTCAGCCATGTTAACAGTAGCAAAGAAAACCATAAAACAAAGAAGCAAAACACTATAAAGCACTTTTTCCTTTGTCTGTGCCTCGTTTAATGAAAATGTAAAGATTGAAATCCAGGGCTTAACATCAGACTTGAAACCTTACACAGTGTCAATTTCACAGGGATTAGGGTAATTTCTGGCACACTTACTGTACGATACTCTCTTCTTAGCGTCAGCCATGTTTGAGATCGCATGTTGGACAACTTGACAAATGCAGTGAAAAGCTATAGCACCAAAGAGTTTGGCAATGATCGCGCTGGCTCGCACACTCACTTGGTAGGCAAGTGCTAAAGATGAAATTTCGACTCTCTTATTTCTTTCTGGCACACTATCTCTGACAGCATTCCGACGTTCAGTATCTCTTCCTGCTGTAACAGATCCTCTCTCAGATAGGGATGTGGACATCTTTTCATCTTCCCGGGGTCCATCTGGGAGAGTTTAGGTCCATGTGGAAACCATCCAAACGGGAACGGCGACTGATCAGACAAAGATGTGCCCCTCTGGAGGTGTAGCACATGTTTGGATCCCTGTACCCTATTTGCTTTGTCTCACCATCTTTTACATTCCTGTGCCCTCTATCTCTTGCGGAGTGCTTTTACTTTAACCCTTTTTTATCCTTTTCCTTTCCTTGTCCCTTTTCCTTCCCTCCCTATCTCCCCTTTGTCTGGTAAAGTGATTGGAGAGGGATCAGCATGGTGGAAATGAAAGTGGCCATGACGAAAGGCTGAGGGATCTGCTGTAACATTACATTGGATCCCCTTGTGTTTTTTCCTGCCCCGTTTTCCTCTGTGCCTGCCTGTTTCCCTCCACACAGCCACTATCATATTACTCTTTCCCAGTCACCTCCGCAACAGCCGCTGATGTAATCCAAGTTTATAGTCCTGTCCCGACCAAGACCGATGTTCTCCAAGACCATCCCTCACTCCTACTGTTTCCTAAACCTCTATCAAATTAGACTTTCATTGGAAACTCAGTGAATTAGGCTACAATTTCCATTACGCCAATTTAAGATGAAAGGAAGACTTCGAACTATTCTGCTTTGAATTAGCTTGTTTGACATTTGTTAGAGAGAGAACATCGGTACACCGTATGTCCACTGGCTCTCATTAAACATGCATTAATAAGGTGTAGCCCAAACAGAGTGGCAGCGAAATCAGCAGGGAAGTTAAACACAAGCAAACACACCTGCCTGCACTTCAATGCTTCTTCCATACTGTAATATGTGCCCCTGAAAAATGGTCCAAGAGTAATCACAATTACATCTGTGGTTGAATTTATTTATACAAACACATGCCAATTTTTAACACATGTCCAAGAAGGTAAAGAGTAGAAAGAACACGCCCTGTTTCCAGGGACTGATCCAGACTGTTTGGACTGTGATGGACCAACTGGGGCGCTGACCTCTGCAGGGATGATGAAAGTATTTCACACAATTGTTTTGCATTTATTTACAGTTTCTATAGCCATCATATCTACTTTAACTCCCAATTTAGCTCAACATATTTTTTTAAACATAAGTCCCTCGTCTGACAAGGCAAATAGAAAATCTATTTAAGATTTTGGGGTGGCCCTCAGATTTTAAGGGAGGCTCAGGCCACTCCTCCCCATCCCCTGGATCCACCCCTGCCTATTTCAATTGCAGCTTAACACACAGAATTGACCTTAAAAAAGAATTTTGACTATTTGTTTTTAAAATGTCTTGTTTAGAGCTTGAACTCAGTAAATACTCACAACACTTGTTAAAAAATACTCTAAAAAGTGTCAGTTCAACTCAGGTCTCTTTTCCTCTGTGACTCAGCAGGTTCGCGTTTATAATCTAAATGTTGCCTTAACTACATTGTTCTCTTAATCGGCTCTCCTGCCTCTCCTAACAGGAGTTAGCAAGTTATAACGGCCAAATTACGCTGGTTAAAATGAACGACATATCTGAAAAATGTTGGGAAATAATCAGGAGAGTGATTGATGGATGTTTTCTCTGTGAAAAACTGAAGTTAGTGAGGTAGACTTCCCCTGACATTTGAGTGGAGGCAGAAATAATCAATCTCAGGCAATCAGATTACAAACACTTTGCAGAACAATGAGAAACTATGTTGCAGTTTAAATTTAACACTGAATTACATAAACATTGTAAATTAGCACCTCTCCACCATTTAGTTTAATCAAAGATCTTAAATGTATCATCCTGTTTTACGTCTAACACACAATTATTGTTGATTTGTTTTCCTTGTCATAATGTAGCTGTGAAAGTTTTCTAACATTAAACGGTGGAAAGTCCAGATGAGCGGAGGTCAGCAGGAGCTGTTTGATATTTGTGATTTTCATTATCTCTGACATGAATCAAAGCCAGACCCACAGTCATTGTCAAAGGGTTCATCTCTGGCCTCCACCCCAGGAACTCATTCCCTCTGGCCCGGTCCTGTTTGCACAGAGCCGCTCTGGAATAACACTGTATCAGTCTCCACTGTTTGTCGATAGTATATCTTTGTTTTGGGAAGATAAGCGAGAGACCTGGGAGCGTCGTGTAATCTCCTCATGAGATCTCAGGCTAATAAAGAAGTGAAAAGATCGGCTGCAGATGTTCCAAAATGCTCAGAAGAGGGTAAGCGGCAGGTCAAATGGCACTCCACGGGAAAGCAAGCTGTGTTTATGGATGTAATTTCTCTGATGGTGTGAGTTAGCTGGCTGACAGGCTCCTCTTACAGTACTCCTTCCTGAGCAGGATCATGAGCTCAGGGAGGAGCGCCAAATGAGCCCTTATCATTGCATGTCACATCAAATTAGGAGTGTTTGCGGTGACTCTGCTGCCCTGACTGGTGCATTTATTGAATCTGCTTCTAACCCGGTTCCATTCACTAACACGCTCTGCAGATTAACACACAAACAAACACACATGTAAAAACAGATGACCATGAAGATTTGGGTTTCTCGATCAGGAAGAAAAACAAGTTGCCTCACTCACATCCCCCCCCCCCCATCTCAGTCTCAGTCATATTCAAGGGTCCCGTGATTGGTCCGAGTCCCACACAGCTTCTTTGTCATTGTAGATCCGTGGAGGGGTCAGGTCTGGAGGAGGTCCAGGGGGAGGGCTGTCGGGGGGGGCTCCAGGGGCCAGGAATGTTAATTGGGAAGATTGTTTTAATAAGGCCCTCATCTCTGCAGATGCTGGGAGAGGAGGCCACACAGACGGGAGGGCAGCTCACAGTGAGATATTGTCAGCCAACATAACTGACACAATGTGAACTGAGCTGCATAAAACACGCAGGGGGATTAAGGCACAAGTGGATAAAGATATTCCACGGCTCTTTCCGTGTTTACGCCTGCTTTTCTGGAGGTAAAGGGATTTACTGTAATGAGCATTCTATGGTGACGAATGCGCAATCTGCATTTTACACCAGTTGTCTGTTGTGTAAAATCCCATTACAGTGTGAAGACTTAGAGAGACGAGTGCAGTCTGGTGAAGCTCAATGCAGACAGAGGAGACAGGAGAACAGCAGTGAGGAAAAAGTGAAATATTATGGTGTGAAGGAAGAGGAAATTTTCTGTTTGTAATTATAAACAAAGAAGACAAATGTAAGCTACCTAAACAAGGCATGAAGATGAATCCATTGGGTTTGTTTTTTTGAGATTTCTTCCCCTATCCAGCCACAAAGATACTAGATTTTGTTTGTGGAGCTCACAGCACTGAAGTATTCCTCTCCAGAATCAATGCCCTCATTACTGTGGATCCTCCAGAAAAGGCACCGTCTGCGGTTTTCACTGGAACTATTTCTTCTGCAGAAGAAGTGTTTGCAGTGGAAACGTTTACAGCAGATCCTTCGAGGGATATACTTATTAGGAACACGCTTACTGTGAGGCATGTCAGTCGTCAGTTTACAACTCAAGACACATCGTAAAGAAGAGAAAGTTGTAGCCAACAGTCAGATATTAGAAGACAAAGGCTGAAACATTTATGTTGCTGCTCATATGAGCACTCTTGAGTTAAGAATTAATGAAAAAAGTTCAGCAGAATGTGGAGGTTTGATATATTTTAGCTGCAAATAACTCCTACTTTTAGGACATGCTCGAACACCAAAACAACAGATTTTTTTATGCCCATGTTTTATACATGTTTATACAGAATGCATATCTTTCCCTCAGTTCACAGAGGGCAGGTCAGAGCCTCATTACCTCCTGCGTGTTGTGTGAGAGAGAGAGACATTGAATGAGAGAGCAGAATGTACAGGTGTACATGTGAGTGTGTGCTATAATGTTACATCTGCTCTTTTGTGTGTCCATGCACAGAGCTCCAGGCTCTACACAACACAGCGAGTGGTGACAGCTAACTTACTGAGGTTTCTCAATATCCTCCTCCATGGTCCTCGGGGAGTACACAGCAGAGCTCCACCTAGAAATGAGGACACATGATAGACATGCTTCTCTCTGTGCTGCTTCAGCTACGTCGTTAGCTTTTGTTGCAACTGCGCTGCGAATCAAGGCAACGTGTACTTGTAAAATACTTTGATTTACCTGTCTCTCCCACCTTTTTCTCCCTCATTATTATTTTACTGCATTGTGAAACGTCGCTGTTTTTGGGAATGGAAACAGAATGAATTCCATTGGCATCAGCTCTATGCTGTGTAAACGGAATATTTGATTTAACTTGGCCTGCTCTAATGAGAAAACTATATACGTCTTAGTGTGTTTAATAACCCAGATTCTTGATGCTGTTTTTCCACAACAGGTATGATAGTCTTCAGAAGGAAGGCTGCCTTAAAATAACTTGCACATGCAGCCAGCAAACACTGGCTGATCTTTTAAGCAGCTAACAAATCCAAAAATGGCTTGTGCCTATGTTTTTAAATCATTAAATCTAGATGTGATAATTCCATACAGATGTTTACAACATAGTTTGCATCTATCAGGATTTATGGGATTTGTATCCCCTCTCTAACATTTTTTGGACTACCTCTCGCCTGTTCTTTTTTCTCCAACATTCCTGCCTGCACTTGAAGCTCTTTATTTTAGTCCACCTCTGCTCACCCAGCTCTCCAATCACACAGGCACTGTTTATTGAACTATGAGGTGCCAAGTCACTCACTCACTCAGTCACTCACATAAACCTGCCTCCCTTGCTTGCCCTCTGTGCCTTTTCGCCGTGTTCGCTGAACGCCATCTCTCTCTTTTCGCTCTCTGAGCCTGACGAGAAGACTTACGACCATTTAAACAAACACAGGCACTCAATGGCCTCTCTGTCTGTGCGGCTGTGGGCTAACGTTCCCTTTATGTGGTGCGCGCGTGCATGTGTGTGTGCGCACGCTTGCCTGTGTGTGTGCAGATGTTTGTGTTTCTTTATGTACAGACATAATTGCAGTTGGATACTGAAACCCATGAGGTGTGCATGTGTTTTAGAAGTGTGAGGATGAAGCGCTGAGGTTGAACCCTCTACCCTCGGCTATCTGCAGCCTCAGCGGGCCACAGCGAGTGCAGACATGCCCTCTGCTGTGCCACTGAAAGGTCCACAAAGCCATCTGGCTCGGATGCTTGTGCCAGGTTATAGACTGTAATCACCTGGCACAGCACAGAGTAAATGCCTTTACCCCTGCTTCAATCCGCACATCAAGAGCAAAAGCTGGATTTTTTCCCCCTATACGTAGTGCGGTTTACATTTGAATCTGTATATCCCTACAGCTGTTGAGATGTCGTCCAATGATTTTAGATCAAATTGAACCCAGTTTATTTATTTATTTCTTCCATAGAGTGAAGTATTGAGGTATGTCAGGCTAAATTCTATTTATTTGCTAACGGACTCACATGGTTTCATTTACTCGAGCTAACAGGGGCATCCTGTCTCGGCTCTGTGACATGATGACATCACATGCGAGTCTGTTAGGATGACCTCACGGGCATGTTGGCGTGCAGGTGCAAACCCAAAAAGGCCCGGTCCAGGTTAAAGTGCGTCTGTTCTTGTCGACATATTTACGGGTGTCCACAAGGTGTCTTGCGGGACAATCAGGCTCTTAGACTGTCAGGTGTTTTTTAACCAATGTGACTCTGCAGATGTGACCTCGCATTCAATGTCACGGTTGTCTCAGGAGCCTCTATTGGTTTTTCAACATGATTTATCAAAAATGCTTCGAGTAATAAATGTGAAATCTATCATTTAAAAAAATCAGGAAGAAAAAGACAGGGGTGACTTTGTTGTGATGTTTTCTTTTATTTACAGCTTTCTTTCATGTTCGGTTTATATAAATCATCTATCCATAAAGTATTATGGGCTTGTTCAATGCCGCTCTCGTGCTGCAGGATAGAATCAAGTTTCTGCTCGGTGGACAAGAGGGCATGAGCTCAGAGCAAAAGAACGAGAGCCAGATTGAGAAAGAGAGGGGAGCCTGCCGTGTCCAATCTCATCTCCCTGTTGGAGGGGTCAGAAGGGAACAAGGGAACGAGTAGGAGGAGGGAGGCAGTGATTCTCTAGAGTACAGTCGGAGTCCTGTTATAGCTTCACACCCACCAGCAAAACTACAGATTTATGCAGTGCAAACACACACACTCCAACACACTTTTCTGTACGCATGCCGCTGGCAGATTATCCACCTGCAGCAGCCTTTTGCAGCAGAGTGGCATGGGTTAGCAAGCCATCGCTACGAGCCGGTCTTTGATGTAAGCTGCTCAGTGTGTGTTTGAGCATGGAGAGCGAGGGGAGATAAGGGGGTCAAATGCTGAGAGGGGAGAGAGAAATTCCGAGACAAAGTGGTAGAAACACGGCTGGAGAGGATGGGAGGTGTTTGTCCCAGAGGACAGAGCTGGAGGCGAGGTGAAGAACAACAATATGGAAGACTTCAGCACATAGCTACAGTGCAAATAAGGCAGATTATTTGCCTATGGCATAAACAACACAGATGTACTGTAGGGGCAGAGGAATTATGTTGTACAGAAAGTAGAAAGTAGAGATGGACTACAGTGGAGCTTATGCAAGCCCTATTTTATTTCTTTTTGTAACAGAAGGGGGCTGTTTTGATATCTCTCTCTGTGAAATATCATTGGGCTGATTTTCTATTATTTGACTCATATTTGTCTGATATTCAGACATTGAAATGCACATCTATATCGAAAGGGAAAGCCTTGACATTCAGCATGTGGGAGAGAAAGATCAGTTCTCCTGCAGGTTGCCACCATATACAAAACAAACATCTGGGGCCGCTCAGCCATTTGATATTTTCTCTGTGTTTTTTTGCAATGTTTATTCGCCCTTACCTTTTATGTCCTCGGGTAATATTTGACCATGTTTGACGCCTCATATCCAGCTATTGCATCATCTTGTGAAGCAAAAAAAAAAAGCACATTTGTCCGGTTTGAAAGAAGCAGAACTACATTCAGGAGCCAGGAAGTGAGACCACAAGGAAGGGATCTAGTTTACCCTCCTTTATATGGAGCAGATTATTTATTTTCCCTTACTTCTACTCTTCTGCTTCCTTTCTTGATTTTCCCTTCTGCTTGGCTTAAGAGGTTAGCAACGTCCACTCTGTTTCAAGGGGAAAAAACCCAGAGCCAATGGCGAGACCCCTGCTGTGCTCTGTGTCTCAGCAGGATTGACTCCCGGTGCCTTCTGATCAATCTTTAATTCCCTTGTGGGTCTGTTTTTGTATCCCTCCAAAGATTTGTGTGGAGGCTTGTTGTACTTGGTTTAATTTCCTCAGAACAAAGCTCATCTGATCTCCCCACCCAGACTTGCGTGTGGCATTAGGTCTCCGTTTTCATTAATGTTGGAGGGGCAGCAAGGGAATCTCATTTTAATTTGACATTTAAACATCTGTTTTCAATTTCCTGAGGAAGAGTGTGTGTTTATACGTGCGTGCGCATCCGTGTGTGTGTGTGTGCGGGTTGAGTGGGGATAGTTTGTTGGGGTGATGAACCTGGGAGTTTTCGGCACTGAGAGCCGCCATCTCAGCTGACCTTTACAAGATCGTTTGGATGTAAGAGATGATGGCAGTTAATTGCGTTAGCCTCGGCACTGCTCCAATTTGCTACTTTGGACCAGGGGAGTGATTTATCATAAGCAACATTAGAGTGTGGTTGAAGTGGGCTTCGCGGGGCCCTGCAGATGTTAGCTACTTCAAACTAAGCCTCTGCTTTGATAGAGTATGGTTGTTTTATGCACAGTCAGCTTTTTTTGTTTGACAGCGGGGCATTACAAAGAGATGAGGTAGGATGTGTTTTGTTGTATGAAAAAGAGGAAATGCAACGCAGAATAGATTCCCTTTACCTCCACAAAGCATTCTGATATCTGTCCAGGCCGGATATTTACTCTGTTTCATCCCATCATCAGCATATTTGAGCAAATCCAGGACGGACAAAGAGGCGTCTTCATGCTGAGACCTGTGACTTTGGCCCATTTCCACACATTAAGCCACACACTGAAATCTCTTTGCACACACACACGCACACGCGCACACGCACACACACACACACACACACACACACACACACACACTCACACACACATTGAGTTCGGCCTCCCTGTTAATAGTGCAGGAAATATTATCTGCTAGGGGACAGCTGCAGGCTCACTGGAGAGACAGAATGGTAGAGTAGGCTCATTATCCCAAACACAGACACAGACCACATCACACACACACACACACACACACACACACACACACACACACACTTTAAGGACAGTGTGAGAAGCTGTCTATCCCATTTTTTCACCCAGTTCTGGGACAACTTGGCAAGCAGGATGTGCGCAGGAAAAGGGGATGCTGGTTGTCTTATTGAAACCAGGGGGGCCAAAGGCAACCGATTCCACCACAGCTCCGGATCTGATGGAGCTTCTGGCGGAAGAGTTTGGGCTTTGTACCCAATCCAGATCTGGCTCTTTACGTCCGTCTGTCTGTCTGGCTGTCTGGTTGCCTCTGTCTCCCTCTCCCTCATTTTGCCTCCATCCCAGAGGATTTTGTTTTTCCACTGCGCAGATGTTAGGGGCTGTCTGCTGCGCTGCACTCAGCTGTGTTTATAACAAAGAGGTGTTGGTTTGGAGGAGGAGAGAGGAGCAGCGATGGGGGGGCCGAGCTCTCGGGGTGGAGGTCATTGGGCTGTTGGTGTAAACACTGGTTGATGCCAGCTCTCCCTCTGGCCTCCAACAAGTCGATACAGCATCCCTTTTTTCTCCTCTTTTCCACTCCATACACAGTTTTTTTTTTCCCCCAGAAGGACAGATGTATCTGCATGCAGGCTGTAAGAGTTACAGTGAGGCCGGCAGGGGATGTAGAGACCTGCTGAGAGGAGACGATGTGCACTTATAGTTGCAGTTAAAGTTACTGAGCTCACTCAACCAAGCATTTATTACAGACTCTGCAGGAAAACGCATGAATACGCTCTTTACTTTTAATTTCTTAAGTGTGCAAACTTTAAATCAACAGGGGAACGCTCAAGGGAAGCAGTATGTTCAAACCTTTAATAAAAAGGGAAAACAGGGATAACTGAAGAATAAAAAATGCACTTTTAGGAATTATTTGAGCCTATAGTCTAGCCAGTCATTCACCTTCATGTATTTACAGCTGACTTTTACAAGGCGCTTTAGACGGTGTTTCTTCAGTTGGAGCTGTTGCTTTAAAAGATCGGATGTTTAGTGTTTACATTTGCATTCCTGGATGACTGTATCTGCTTTTGACTAAACCAAATGAGCTCACTCATTCTGCAGCTGCACTGTTGAGTTTAAATTGGAACAGAGTGAGTGTAGAACATTGAGGAGGTCACACTTGTAAATGTTGTGCACGTTACTATGGAGTTATGCATCCTCTTCATGGGTGACAACAACAGATGAGTCACGGATTAATCGGATTAATCTTGTTCATGTGCATAAGAATGAAGGTTAGGTTATATAACTGCTGTATGTAGAGGTGTGTGTGTGTGTTTGTGTGTGTGTGACTGTGCAGCAAAAGGGGCAATTCTTTATGTGCCCATCCCAGCTCCAAGACCAGGTTCCTACTGCTGGATTGGATTCTCTCTCCACGTTACAAGAAGCAGAGAGCTGTATCTGGGCTTGGTGATGACCAATTAAGTGCTTAAAGGGTTTAGTCAGGAATTTGTTGGCTGTCAGTAGGTGAGGGGTCCTGTGGTGAGCCTGACTTTGATCTGGGACAGAGATGACTTTAGAGCGAGCTGAGGAGCGTGAGACAATAGATGGTAAAAGCTCAGAGATTCATCCCCAAAACACAGATACAAGCATACATTCACATTACTTTTCCCTGCATGTGCACAACTCACAAGCACACACTGCACTGACCTTGCATACTTTGTGTGTGGCCTGAAATTTACAGGCGGTATTTTCATGTGTTTTTTATATGTATATGCAGGGAAGCTGGGAAAATGATTACTGGCACAGCGTCTGCAGAAGGGAGCTTGTTGCTTTTTCATTACTTTCTCCCCTCTCAATAAACCTCCAGTTTATCTTTAACACCAGATATATGCAGTCCACAGATATGTGCTTCCTCTCCCCCTATATGCCATGATCTGCCTCATTTGAAGGTACCTGTTTGTGGTGATATTGATGTGATGTTCTGATACAGCTAGCAGGGAAAAGACTAATGAATTTACGTGGGGAAAGTTCTGTAATTCAGCTTCAAATGAAAACGGGGATTGCTCTGTCCATCTCCTTGAAGCCACTCATCTATTCAATACCAGATTGCAGTCTGAAATGAAAAGCTGTAGACCTCTTATGTCTGAATAATAAAAATCCATGGCTGTGTCATCTTTTTTTTACAACGTCTCTTCTCAGGAAATCAATGCAAATAAGAATCACATCCTACCAAAAGTCTTTAGCACGGCGGCAGTGGTAGATTGGATCTAATGTAGATTTTCATCTCTGATAGGAAGCACGCGTGTGTGAGTGCAGCGGATGTAAATATGAAGTGTCAGGTGGAGATGAAGAAGCGCTGATGGAGAGGAGATGATCAGTGTATGATGAAATGTGTGTGCATGCAGGTTTGTGGGGTCAACAAAGAGGAAGGTCATAGGTGTGAAAGCTGAGGGGCACAAATATGTGTTCACTGTGGATTTTGTAAAGCTTGTTGTCGGAAAGGTTTTACTGCACAAAGAATGCCATTAAAGAAGTTCCAGTATACAGAGTAGTATCCACATTTGTACCTTGGTTTAATTTAGTCAATGCTATAGTTGGTTGTTACAGTTTTCACGCTGGCTAGCTGCACTAAATCAATAAAGATGTGTGCCATACATTTTGTCATCTGTGCAGAACTAATTATGTGTTTCAGAACCCCTTGACTGCTGTTTTACAAGCTGCCCTCGGCTTCATAAATGTAGCAACAGCTTTGAGTTTTTTTGCTTCTTTTTTTTCTGTTGTTTCCCCAAGAATCAAACTGACATTTTTTCTTCCTCTTCCTGTTTTCCTGCAGTTCTACGTGACGACTTCAGACAAAACCCTGCAGATGTGATCGTGGCAGCAGGAGAGCCGGCGGTCCTCGAGTGTCAACCTCCACGTGGACACCCTGAACCCACCATATCCTGGAAAAAAGATGGAGTGAACATAGACGACCGAGATGAGAGAGTCACGGTAAGACCTTTCTTTTTCGTAAACTGCATCGACTTTTACATTGATGTTGCTGACATGTTGATAGCCATGATGCCTTTAGATGGATTTGTATATAAGGTTAACATGTTAAAATGTATAAGACAGAATGACCCAGGGATGCAGGTCACGTCATTACCAGTACTTCAGGGTTTGTTGAAAGATTGATTTGTTTGCCTCATTATTCACATATAGCAATTACCAGTGCCCAAAGCGGCCCGTATCGGTGGCTGCAACCTTTAATGACTGGGGTAGATAGAATCAGTCTTGCTCCATCAGTCAGCAGCATTGCATTGATTAGGAATAGCCTGCTGATGAAATCCACTAGGAGAAGCACAGATCTTGAGGGGAAAATGAGCTGACTAGAATCAAAGAGGAGAAAGTTGCACTCAGCAGCAGCAGCTCCTGCAGACTCTGAACAACTCTGTGTGTGCTTTGCAACCAAACAGGCGGTTACTTAGCTTTAATTAAAACAACAGCTTAGCCAGCACTGCAGTGTCAATCAGCTAAATAAACTAGCTTACCAAAGCCCTGTGTACAACAGTACAAGTTCAAACTGTTAAAACTAAACACAACTGGGTCCATTCTCGTTTTCCTATTGAAGGAAGGCAGTTTTAGCTGCGTGTAATTTTACTAATTGGATATGGCTTTAGGGAAGCGAAGATCTCTACTTAGCATTCAGCTAGCATGAGCAGCTAGTGAGGAGGGAGTAGTTTTCAGTGAGTCTGGATCCCATTTAAACAATATAACCAGTTGGGTTTACAGTTTCTGGCTGCATTTTGTGCATTTGTTGAGCAGACAAATAATTTGGTCCCCAAGTTTTGACTTTTCATTACAAACATTGGAAATCAAATGTTCCCCAGATAATAAATACAAGGACCTAATAGAAATGTTCCACTGTGTAAGCCTGGAGCGAAGCACTCGAGTCCAGACTTGGCTAGTTCTTGCTCGATACATTTTCATTATTCAGTGAGTAAAAACAGGGATTTATTCCTCTGGGCTGAGGATTGAAAATGACTAAACACAGATTTTCTCCATGAGGGCCAGTTGAGGCCGGGCATACTTGGACCTGACAGCAATTCAAACTCCTAAAGTGCACGCATTCTTATTCTCAGTCTGTTTGTAGGCCGCACAGGCAGAAGATTAAGAGTCCGTGTCTGGCTACTGAGCAGACTAATTGAAAGAAACAAGCTCATAATTAAGTTTAGATTATGATTAAGAAAATCAGGTCATATTTGTTCCTGTTAGTGGTTCAAGCACGGAACTTTGAATGCAAATAGAGAGCTCATGTGGCCTTTGATTTAAGCTTCTATCTTGTGTTTGTGTCTGTGCTGTATTTTCTATTTGCATATTTCACTTTCAGTTTGTTCCAACAGTATCACTGAAACTTTAATTTAAAACAAAACAAAAACATTTCCCGACATTTGTGTCAGATAGCTGATCTTAATTTTCTTTAAGACAAAATGGAAACACATGCGTTTATGGGTTTTATTAATTGAATCTATGCTGTTAAATGTTCAGTGTTAAATGTTTAGTGTTAAAGGTGGGGTACTTAAAGGACAAGAAGCCCTGTTTTAACTCAGTATTAAACATTGCTCTTGTGCATATGGCTTTTCTTTTAATTTTGTTTAATCTCCACTTAATACAAAATACACACACACAAAAATACACACACACGTACACACACTTTTTCTGTTGTTTATAAATCATCCCTCCTACCCCCCGCATGGTGGAAACCAGCACTTATCCTGGCTGCTGTATGTACAATTTTGTGCACTGAGGGGGAGAAATCCTTGGAGTAAACGATGTGAACACGGCTGCTGAGACACAGGCTGAATGACTCAGAGTTGTGTCCTTGTAGCCTGCAGCCATGTTGGGCCTTCTGTGGAGCTGAAAACAGGGTCTGGTAGATTTGACCGTGCGGCCTGAACCAGCTGGTGTTACTCACTGTAAACTTCCTGTCAAGCACAAAAGCGTACAGGCTGAGTGTTCCCAAATGAGCAGTTTAAAGTAGCACTAAGTATGTGTAATCAACTGTGCTGACAGATGCGAGTCTGGACGCTGTCCCGTGCACGCCCATGCTAACAGATAAAGTTGAATTAGAAATAGGCCAAATCATGGTGCGATATCCGGAGCGTGTTTATGCTTTAGTAAATTTGGTGGGAGCGAAAATAGGACTTTGCAGGGGGAAGCAGAGGGTGGAATCTTTATTATGTGATGAACAGCTGAGCTCGTCAAAGGGCCCCCTCATCCCGCCAGCATTGTTGTGCTTGCTTCAGTCCATTCCTCCCACCATGTGACATGCTGGAACGTGCAGTCTCCTTGGTGATCGCTGGTGATCAGAGGTCCCAAACCACCTGCAGCAGGGATTTTATTCACTCAGTTCGCCACATTGCTGGGATGGGTCTTCTCGGTTTTGGTGGCTGCAGCGTAAAGAAGAGGGAGGGGAACTTCAGAGAGAGGCAGACACATCAGAGGGAACCCTCCTGTTTTTCTATCTATTTTAGTCGGCTGTGTGTAAACACAAATGACATGCTGGGTACCATCTCGCATTTATTCATGACTTCATGTGGGGCGGCTGTGAAAAGTTTCCCACTGAGCAATAAAAAGTGAAGCTGGTCTATTACCCTTAAGCTGCAGCTGGCTGCATTCCAATCCACTTTGTCAAACTGGTCTTTCAGGAACAACAAGTAAAGGATAAATAAACAGAAACAGGAGAGATTCCAGTATTAAAGCCTTGACCATTGTCTGCTTTGAGCTGCAGTCTGTCGGCATCAGAAATGGCCAAAATGCAGCATTGTCCTTCTTTTGTGTGATAGTTGTGGCTAATTATCAGCCTGGAAAATGAACCGCTGTGTGAATACCAACAGAGTGCACACTGAATGGGGGCTTTTTTTTTTTCATTATCAGCAATGCCAAATGACATGAGACAAAAGGCAACAGGATAGAGCCATCTCCCTGTAATGCAGGGATAATGGTCAGACTGTCAGGGCTTTCAGCAGACTGTGTGCTCTGCTGTGTTGTGGGGAGAGGATATGCATGCAGAGGAAAAGAGGGCAAGCTGCTGCATTCATTTACTTTAGCCCACTCTCAGAGTCCCTGCTGCTCTGGCACTCCAAATATGCCTGTGGAGAATGGGAAACTGCCACAGACACACATACAGAGGTAAGAATATGGATAGAGTGGACGCTGCCTTAAGTGGATCCTCATGTCTAAGCCCTGTGGACCCAACATAACATCCCCCCTCTTTCTCGGCTGGATGGTCTGCCCTGACCTTGGGCCTTTGTGAGTGTCACAGTGTTTTAGCTGTTAAGCCTTTGCTCAAACAAACAGTAACATAATGATACTTCAAACCCCTCCAGCACCACAGGGTGCCCTAAATAAGCCAGGCTTCCACCGCCTCTTCAAGTGCCCCTTCCTCCTGAGTTACTATGAATATTAAACAGGGGCAGAGGGCTGAGGAATGCCTCAGAAGAAGGAGAATATGTCCGGTTAGAAAGTTATCCCACAAGAATCTCAACTCACTTTAAAAATCCATATACAAACGCTTTTTGGTCTGTTTGTCTTGTGAAAGTGATGAAAACTAGTGAAGATTAAATGAGACATATCATAGCTTGCAAGTGAACACACATGTACGAGGGCTTTAACATGTCAATCACAGGGAAAGCACATTTTTGCAATATTGTGTGTCAAGTTCTCTGTCAGTGCCTCCCTAATGAGGGTATCGATTACATGCTTGCAGGTGGTGGTCCTGCTCTCGCCGACTGATGTGTGTATTTTAAACCTTAAGCCCCATCAAAGCACAGAGATCATCGGTGCTCCGTGCTATTGTCTGTCTCTGCGCTGACTGGCATGCTAGCGAGCTGGGAGAAGGACTGAGGGGCCTGTGTCGGGGCTGGGGCTGTCTCTCTGACTGCCTGAGAACAAAGCATCTCCTCTGGCCTGTAATCAAAGCCCTGGGAAATAACAGACATGACATTCACCTGGACAAACACACATGCACGACTCGGTGTGTGTGTGCCTCACTTGCTCTCACTTGCAGTTGTATGCACACACAGACACAATTCCAAGAAAGCTATTCTTTCAAACATTCCCCCCCCCCCCCCCCCCGACAATAGACGAAACTGTCCTGAAGATCTGTGAGACGACTGGGAAAGAGCTTTCAGTCCCGGAGAGCCTCAGGTGTTACTTCAGGGAGCTGCAGTTGTGTTGGATTGGGAAAGTGTTCTTTGGCTTGGGCTTATCCTGAGGGGGACTGATAGTGATTTTAGACTTCAAGTGGAAGCTGAGAGGGAACCGCTAAAAGTGAAGATAAAATCCTGTTCTTCTGTCTGTTAAAGCTCAGTACAAACCCCCCAAAAAACACAATTGAACACCAAAACATTATGTGTTTTCCACTACTTTCCCTCACTGTGTTGAAATGCTGACTAAAACTCACAGGAATTTCCAAAAGCAATTAAGGAAATGTTTTGTAATCTTCAAGCTCGTTTCTGTTTTCTCTCCGTCAAACAAATATCCAAATATGTCTCTAATATTGCTGTTTTTCCTCTCCATGTTTAGCCTCTCACCTCCTCTTCCTCTTCTGTTCCTTCAGATACGTGGAGGAAAGCTCATGATCACAAATGCCAGGAAGAGTGACGCCGGGAAGTACGTTTGCGTCGGCACAAACATGGTCGGAGAACGAGAAAGTGAAATAGCAGAACTTACAGTGCTTGGTAAATGATCTCCCTTTTTCTCCTTTAAAGAATGAGAATTTGTTGTCTTTTTTTTTTACTGTCAGTGCACATTCACACACACGCACACACAACATGTTTTTTTTCTGTTTCTGCGCAGCGAGAAAAAGATGATAACTTTGATCGTCTATCTCCCGGGGAGCTAAATGGTGTCACTGACCTGTATCAGATAGAGTGTGAGATGACCTCCAATCTCACACTTAACTATGAATCCCACGCCAGCCCCCAGTGGCTTCTCTCCTATGACCAGCTGCACCCTATTTCACCACAAGTGACCTCTGACCCCAACACTCTGCTGTGTCCCAAACAGAGAGCATGTCCAGACTCCTGATTCTCTCACCAGCTTTGTACTTCCTCCACCTCTCCTCCTCAGAGAGCTCTTATAATCCTTCAGAAGGAGAAAAACAAACACATGTTCTTTAAGATAAATAATTCCACTACAATAATTCTGACAGGGCTTAAATCAGTTGGTGAATCTGAATTAATCGTAAACCTGGTCCATTTCTGGGACAAGTATGATGGAATGTGTTCGGAGCTACTGAAAGTTACGCTTTTTGTTACCAGAGTGAACCAGAGATGAAAAGAGAGTAAGGCTTTCTGTGTCTAGGTTTTTTTATTGTCCTGTCCTTAATTAGTTTAGTGTTCCGTCATGCGTAATTTAAACCACACGCTACAAAGCAGGACCTCTTTCCAGTTCTTAGTTTGACTTGTGAAGACTGTGTACTGTCTAGTCTGGATTGTATTTTTAACTTGTTTAATTGGATAACCATAAATTATCTGCAACCTCCTCACGTCATGTCTTTGGAGACAAAACCTAGTTATAACGTCACATTATTTCGTTATTTTATTCTAGAACACCTCATGTGACCCAAACTGAACGATTTAAACTAAACTTTTTCAAGATGTATTTTTCCGCTGGGTTTTATTCAATTTTCAATTTATATTCAATCGTAGCTCTAAAGCCTGACTGTAAAGCCTAAAGCCAAGATATATTGAGGGATTCAAAGCCACCGATTAAATGGCTTTAACTTAATTTGTGTGCTGTTTTTATCTGTGCAGAGCGTCCCAGCTTTGTGCGTCGCCCAGGCAGCCAGGTGGTATTAGTGGACCAAAGTGTGGAGTTCAGGTGCGAGGCCCGAGGTGACCCAGTTCCCACCGTTCGCTGGAGGAAAGATGATGGTGACCTACCTAAAGGAAGGTATGAGTCATAAACCTTCCTTCCTTTACCCTCTGCCTGCCTTTTGTTTGATCCACTGTCGCTTTTGTTTGCGGCATCTGCTGACGCATGTTGCATTCAGTGAGTTTTTGTGTTTGACAGCGTTAATACATGAATACATGCCTTAATCCAGATATGAGATCCGTGAAGACCACACCTTGAAGATCCGTCGTCTAACCTCGGCAGATGTGGGCTCCTACAGCTGTGTGGCAGAGAACATGGTCGGCAAGGCGGAGGCATCGGCCACGCTCACCGTCCACGGTAAGACAGAGTTCTTTTTTTTTTCTTTACAAAGTTAATTTGCAAAATTTTCCAATTACAGTCATTCTTAATTAATTTCCACTCTGGGTTTTCTGTGCAGCTTGATTCAAATGCAGTTTAGCCCAGCCATATTGCAATAATAGCCTCCAGCTTTAGTGCTACACGGTCATCACATTCAACTTTTCTCTCTCAATTAGCCGATTGATTTCTAATAAAAAGAAACGCAGGAATCCATAAGAGCTGTAGAGTTGTGCACAAGGGAGCTCAACAACAATCGATTTCATTTGCCCTATACAAGTGGCATTTCTCCGGAGGCCTGTCCTCCTTCATGTTTACAGATATACAGTAGTATTTGGGAACCTATGGAATATCTGTGTCTCCAGTGACCCTTTCCTTTGGACATCTTATTAACACAGTTGGAATATAAAGCAGCTGGTCACAGAGTGTGAACATTCAGAAAGGAACCATTGAAGGGGACTGGGGGTTGGGGATCACCCTCAAACCCTCCTGAGAATCAGACTAACACAGGAGCCATTTAACGCCAAACTAATGGGAGTGTTGGGAGTCGGGTGAAGAGGGAAGGGATGGAAGGAGGAGGAGGGTGGAGGATGGGAGACAGGGGTTGGTTGGTAGGACAGTGGGTATGTTGGTCTTGGTGGCGGCTCACCACTGATGCAGAACGGGTTGGGAATTGGGACTGGGGGCGATTATGGTGAAGAGGATATATGGGGAGAGAGGTTTCTGCGGTTAGGTCAGTCATATTAATGTCACTCCAAGCAGTCAGCACAGTGGAGATATAAAGAGACAAGGCAATCCTATTCCTCTGCCAACCCCCACCCGCAAACACAGATATTTCATCTTCACTTGGCTACCCTTTGCAATTATTTCTTGATTTTCTCCGCAACACAGAAATCTTTAGATTGGTTTTGAGGGCAAGATTAGGCTCATCTGCCAATACACCCATCAATACATCTGCTTCTCTTATTGCCTTTTTTCACTCTTTCCCTCTCCCTGATGAAGGCTTAGTTAATGAAAGGGAACAGCATTGATGCCCTGGTTCAATAAGGTGATCTTCTGGCTTAGAGACATATTTGAAATGCTAAAACTGTCCTTGTCCTCTCTGGAAATGTCTTAACCTCAGGCCAATTCCCTATTGAAGAAGCAAGGTACTGACCATATTCATACAGTATGCCTTTCAACCCCCCATGTTGTGAGTTAGATTGGCATGGACTTAGAAGTAATATCACTTGAATTGATCACGCTTCAGCAAAGAAGAACCTCTGCCAAAGATGTAGAGGGACACAGTTGATGCTTTCTTTAGAATTATTGACCGGAAGTTAACCGAAAAAACACAAACCATAGGAATTTGATCTCATGGGTATACTGTATATTTGACATTTGCCCCCAATCACTCAAAGTTCCTAGAACCATACTATTCAGATCCCCAAGCTCCATCCAGACCCAAACATGAGGAGGCCAGGCAGGCTGTGGGCACTGAGTAGTCCAGCTAATTAAAGACAAGCAGACCACAGTCCCACGCCCGGAAATGACATGCTTCTAATTACAGATGAGGGTATAGTAAAGGAAAGAAAAGCCGGGTAATTGTAGGTCTTAACTGGCCAAGGAAGCGAAACGATGTGTAGGTAGCAAGATGTCGCTCAATGTAGCAGTGAAGACAACAGTGATGTGGGGGGGCAGAAGTTTAGTCTGTGGGTTAAGTGGGCGCTGCTGTCGCCCTACATCAAGAGTTAAAGTATGGCAGGATTGCTAAACCGCTGCATAAGAATAACTGAGCAGCTGAATAAAATAACTTCAGTGGCATTGAGCGACTGGCAGAGAGAACCAAGCCACAAAATGGGTAATCTGATACTTAAGACCAAAGTGGAGTTAATGTAAATATTCTTTGAACTAAAGTTTTTTCTCTAAATCAGCTGGGAGGTATAAGTGGAATATAACGTCAGTGGAATTAAAACAGTTTTTAAAAAGTTTTTCTTATTGACCATATTGACACAGTATCAATTTTCCTCTGATGTAATCTCAGGGAAGGCAGCAGAAATGCTGTTACTCTTTTTGAAGTAATGGTTTGTATGACAAAGGAAGTCGGACCAATCACTTCAATTCATTTCTTCAATGAATGGGAAAAATCTTGAGGGATAAGAAGCTGTTTTTGTTAAAGAGCCATGAACTATGGTCAGGCAAAATGTTGTGTTAGCGTTGAATCACTTTCTAGGAATTATTATTGCTAGCTAGGGGCTGAAACTATTGTTAGCTAGCTAAGTAGATAGGAAGAGGTTGAAGGCAAACATTGGCTGTTGTTGAACAGTAGCTAATGAATTCCATGTTGTTTTATCAAGGAGAAGTCAAGTTAAGAGGATTTGAAACCATACTGTATGTGAATAAAAGTCTTGTAATATTGTGTCTTGTGTAGTAATACACAATATTAAGAAACTGTTCTTCAAAGTAAATCCCATTTCAAAGCTGGACAGTTCATGAGTAGACTCCATCTCTCTGTGGACAGAGGCACAATTCACACTTCCAATGGTCTGAATGTCAGTGAACAATGTGGACTTTGTGGAAGTCATGCCCTGGGCTGTTTTTCTTTCAATGTGCTGTGCTCTCGTTACTAACTTAATCTATGAATTATCGTTTTACACACGTGTTTGACGGTCCACTACACCTCCTCCGGACTTATAAATATGTCAAGTAAAATACTCCATTGATTGATGGAAGAAACGCATAATTGGCCAAGTCACAAGCCGTATTTATTATTTCATCGTAAAATCATTAATGTAAACCACATGAGAATGCAGTAAGTGAGATGAGCTCTATTATGTCAGTTGGGGTGTGCGTACATGTTGGAGTGTGTTTTTTAAGGATCTAACAAATCCCACAAAGGCATTTTTGATCTGGCTCTGCTGTGGTTAGATAATGTTTATACTGTATTTTGTTAATTAAACCTCAACAGTGGACTTCCTCTTCCACTATAGGAATGTAAATATTGTTTGAGACTGTTTTGGACAGAAGTCAAAAAATCAACGTGTTATTTCTTCTCAGCTGGTTGAGTTTGCCGTTAGCAGTGATTTATGTGTAGTAAAGCCTTGAATGGAATGGTAGTCCCTAGAGCAGCATTGCTAATAACCCATGTAAAGGGTCTGGATGGAGACTTGGAATCTGTGCCAAAAGAGAAGGAAAGAGAGGAACTCTCTTGTCAGCAGCCTGTGTGTGATGATAAATACCAAAACCTGGTCTGCTGCCACATCTAGAAATGTACTTTTTTGTTTGCTCTGTATCTCTATCTCTGTATTGAAACTTTCTTTGAATTATCTGTATTACTCACTGTCACACAAAGTTGTCCGACAGTTAAAATTCGAGGCTCAGAATATTTTAAGCATGCTACCGATCTCCCAATGGGAGTGACTATTAATCATGATAAATCCTCTGCATGCAGTCCTGCTCTTCTGTTGTTATGTTAGGCCCATAGAACAGCGGCAAAGCTACAATTCCCATCGATATCTCCACTGTGCTCTCAGATACACAGCCTGCCTCCTGTTGGGCTGGAGGCCACAGTGCTCAGTGTGTTTTCTCAGCTACTCTGATCAGTTTATTGATAGCGACTCCCCTCTGTGCTGTGAGCTAGCAGAAAGACCACAACAAAGTACCGCGGCCAGTTATAAGGCTCACCTCTCCCTCCAGGTCTGCATCTGTGTGATCACAGCAGCATGGGAGAGGTTGGGTTACCACATTAAAGGCTTAGACACACATGAGTGCATGTGTGTAGATGTTTTGGGGGGTGGGTTGTCTATTTGTGGGTGTGTATAGCCTCATGATTGTGTGCATCTAGATGCTGTCACACACGGACGGCGGTGAGCGTCGTCTTCTGGGAGCTTTTGATGTTAGTCTTATCTGCATTTTAAAGGCCAGAAGGGGGAGGAGGGAGGGGCGGGTCATTACTCTGACTGACAGCGTTTATGTTTCCGTGGGAGCCGTTGAAGCAGACAGATTAGATAAGGTGAGTGATTGGCCAGGGGAGATTTATGGCCAAAGAGTGACAGTTAACATTCACCTTGTGGTTTTATGAACCCAGGATTACACAGGGCTGCGTGTGCTCCTCTGGGGTGCTCTAAACCTCATTAAGGGTGCAAAGATGGTCACCTTCACACAACATCTAGACGAAGAGGGAAAAAATAAACAGAGCAAGGATAAAACATCTGTATGGTGCCTTTTATGGTTTTTTGTGTTTTTTCATTTCGTTTTATTTTATCCAGAGGTTTTCCTGTCCTTGAACGTGCCCTTTTTAGAACGTTAAATCAGATGTTTTTTGTGTGTTTTCATTTGTAATGCATTCCTGATCACTCATGGTACCTATTCTTTGCTTTTTGTAACATGTGCTCCCTTTGGTTTGAGCCAAAGGATCAAATATGACAATTCTTTACACTCACAAATCATAAAAACATGACTCTTTTGAAACCATGGACATCACATTGTTATGTTTCTTATATCTCTCCTCTTTCTCTCATGCTGTTTATTATTTATTTATTCATCTTTGGGTTTTTTGTTGTTGTGTTTTTGTTTCCTTTTTAGTCGTGTCTGGTAAGTTGAAATGTCACCCGTCACCTATTCACCGCCCTGACAGAGACAGGAAGCTGTCACAACCCCCCTCCATCCACCTCCCATCACTACTCCACCCTCCAATCAGAACTCATGTTTCTGTTGTCATGGGCAACAGTGACAAAAAGGACATTAATGGGTAAAAATGTGCTCAGCTTGGGCCCTCCAAGGTAAAGCTGCATCATTTCATTCTATTATTTGCTCCTTTTATGCATTACCACAGCCCGTCTTATTTACGGACAAATTATGTCTGTATTTCAAATGACAGTTTTCAGATTGCTTTTCCCTACACATCACACAGCATCTGTATGGAAGAATTAAAATACCAGCAGATTTATGATTTTTGAGGACATATCTAAAAATCCTTTTGAAGGTGGTCTGCCTCTTGACCTTTACGTTCAAAATGTGTCTCCTCACATTGATGGCCTATTAGACAAGCCAGGTCCAGTTCCACTGTATAGCTGCAAACATGGCATTGGGCTACTACAACACACTTAGTCTGAAATGGAATTTGTCATTAAGATGCATGGATACAGCATCCTGGTTCAGGCCTGTGCTGTTGGAGGGTGTCAGCATGGACAGATGGCTCAAATTTATTCCCCATTTCCATGTAAATTTTAACAGCTCATGCCCTTGCCCATGTAAATGAGGGGGCAGGGTAGTAACCCTTGTTTTTTCTATTCATTACATCTATAATATGCTTGCATTTTGAATTTGATCAACGTTCTGTTTAATCTGCAGTGCACACACCGTGCAAAGTTTGAAAATGAGCCTAAATCCTGTGAATACAGGCACCACAGCTCTAGTCAAAGTTCCCTTGTTGTTTATTCAAATAACCCTAGCTACATCTAACTGTAATATTATGATTCCTATAATAACAAACTATGGCAAGTTTGTCTATTCAATGGCTAACCATTCTCATGGCTGTCCTCCAGTGCCCCCAGCATTTGTGGTGAGACCAAGGAACCAGGTGGTTGGCGTTGGCAGAACTGTCACCTTCCAGTGCGAAGCCACTGGAAACCCACAGCCAGCCATTTTTTGGCAGCAGGAAGGCAGCCAGGTAAACACAGTAAACTTGAAGAAAGGTTTTCATTTCAAAATGCTCTTAATCCATTTGGACAGCATGCTAGCACACTCATCCAAATCTTTGGGGGAAAAAATGGCCAACCTTCCCTTGAAAGGACTTCTACTTTTGAGTGAAATCTTAAACCTTTCCAATAAATGTATTATAGCCATTCTACTGTTTATGAAAGTCTGATTTTTGTCATCTGATTTCATCCCCCACAGAACCTGCTCTTCTCCTACCAGCCTCCTCAGCCCTCCAGCCGGTTGTCTGTATCTCAGACTGGGGACCTGACCATCACTGATGCTGAACGCTCAGACATGGGATACTACAGTTGTCAGGCCCTCAACATAGCAGGCAGTGTCATCACAAAGGCTCTGCTAGAGGTCACTGATGGTAAGCACATTTTTTTAAGACACAGTGTCTGCATGGAGAAAAGCCTCAGGGGGAATTAGAGGAACACTGCAAGGACGCTTGATTGGATAAATGTTGGTATATCAGATAATCTTTGGCTCATGAGGATAATTCTGTTCATCTGAAAGGCTGTGGTCGCGCTGCAGAGCGTATTAATATCAAAATGGATGTTTGGTCTGGACTGTTCAATGTGTTCCTGTCAGAGGTAGAGACTCTCTGGTGCCTGTGCACCCAGACCGTGGCTCAGGATTGGTATTCCATGGCTTGCTTGCTGCTGTCTACCGTTGAAGACTGTGGCTGTGTGGTGAGGTCTGGATTGGGTCCTCTAATTACTCTGCTAGCCAATCCCCCGTCAGCCTGGTGGACCAACCTTGGATTCATTTCTAGCATTCCCACAGAGATTTGGCCGGTTATTATTTCTTCTCCGACACACCTAGATTCATCCCTTCATTTACAAAATGTCCTTCTTCATTTCAGGCCTACAATGGTGTGCTCCATGCCTCTATCCGCTTCTCTCTCTCCGGTTCTGTCATGCTCTCTGGATAATAATAACAGTTATTAAAGTGAGCAGGCTGCTCCGAGGCCACCACTTCTCTGCAGGCAGATCTGGTAATTACAGGTCATGCTGACAATGTTTTAGTAATTGCACCATCTCTTGCACAAAAGCAAAGACAAAGCGTTCCAGAGATTACATTGGTGTGTGCTTCTGAGGATCCATGCACATGTACATACATCATTATGTGTTGCCTTTACTCTTTGATAGCTATTAATGTCATTGCTCCTCACTGAGTGGAAGATGCTAGTAAATCAGTGAGGCAGACAGCAATGGTCATCAATAGTGCTATGAATGATAATAATAATCAGAGGGAGAAAGACAACCTCTAGCGGGAACATGACAGATAACACCACAGTGGTGACAAAATAGAAATGAAGAAATTATTGGGTGAATGTAATTTAAGTCTCTCCTCCCTCTTTGTCTCATTTCCCCCGGTTACGTCCTTTCTCTTTTTGTCAAATCCATGTTTTCTCCCTCTGTCTTTGTTGTTTTTATGTTTACTGGTTGAACACTCAGGGTTCACAGCCATGGAGGGGAAGTACAAACGTCCTCTTGCTAATAACATTGTCTGTTCAGGCTGCATGGCGTTTAAGGCGTTTTTCTCCCATGCTTTGTGTTTTGTGGCTGGGGGGATGGGCTACAGGGGGGGTTTTTGGCTGGGAGTGTGCACATACACGTAGTGCCAGGCGTCTGGTAGAGCTGAAGCGAGAAGACTGAAGTATCTGAGGCTGTTTCATTTTAATTACGCTGCTTGTATTTGGCTAAGTTCGACTCCTGCTGCTGAATGATTCGAAAATTGTTTCCAGTTCTTAGAAATTGGATCTAATTCCTCTTCCACTTGCCTTGCAGTCTCACACGCTTACATTACATTGTCAGATTCCCACCATGTTCAGCCTTTTGCATGTTTTCTCAGATAAGCTGGATATAATTGTCTGAATCCGCTCTTCCTTCATTCCCTTTCAAAACACATGAACACCTACCCAATTTTCCTCTTTCCACCTCCTCCACATAATTGCTGCTTCTCTTTCTTACACAGTTGTGTCCGACCGCCCGCCACCAGTAATCCAGCAGGGCCCTTCCAATCAGACAGTAGCTGTGGACGGCACAGTGGTTCTCAACTGTGTGGCATCAGGAAACCCTGTCCCCACCATCCTGTGGAGGAAGGACGGTGTCTTGGTGTCCACACATGACTCCAGGATCAAACAGCTGGACACTGGTGCATTGCAGATTCGCTATGCCAAGGTAAGACACCTGCATATAAACATGCTCTGGTCCCTTTTGAACACCAAACAAAGTGAAGCGTCTCTCTTTGAGTCTGTATTTTCACAATTAAGGTTTAAACTTTCCCTTGAATTCTATGTTTATATAAAAGTATAATTATGTTTTTAATCAATTCCTTTCTGATAGGCTGCCTTTAATGTCTAAATTTATTCAAATATACTTCAAAGCTTTTCCGTAACACATCTGTAATGGGCCGGGCGAACCCCCGCTGGTTGGTAAATAAAGCATATGTTCCCTGCCAGCAGCCATCCCTCAGTGGGCTGTCAGTCAGTTGTCGCGGGTTTGAAACGGAGTCTGTGAAGTCGAAACAGTCTGTAGTTTCTGTCAGTCAGCGAGCACAGTGGGTTCCGTGTGTAATTTTGCGTGTGAGTGTATCTGTGTGTGTGTCTATGTGATGCTGCTCACAAGCACATGGAGAGACAAGTAGGGGGTGCTGACGTGTCTTCCAGATGGAGGCGTCACGGGGTCAGAGTTCGTGTCAGTTTGCGGTGTGCTGATGAATGCTGGCGTGTCTTGTGGTGACAGGGCTGCGGTGCGATCGGGTTTGCCGGAGCGAGGCAGGCGGGAGGGGATGCGTCTGAACCCCTCTCTCCTGCTGTAATCGTGTAAACTCCGCAGGCACTTTGCATTAATGAACTTGTCAATTCTCCCTGACAACCTTTTAATGAAGATGGTTTTGATGCGGGAGGTAATTTACTTTATTAATGTGGTCGCGTGAGGGTTGTTGTTGCTGGCTTTTGCTGACAAAAATTGCCTCACCTGCCAGACAGAAGAAGAAATGCACCTTGAGTGTTACTCATAGAACATGTTCACACTCACTTCATTCAGCGATCTCTTTCTGTGTGTGTCTCTCCTCAGTTTCGCTTACACAATGCCACAGAATTATTTGTCTGTTTCACTTTAACCGTAGTTGACAGAGCAGACATTTTTCAAATTGCAGCAGTGAGAACATATTCCTTTTTGAATTTGGCCAAAAGCTTGTGTTTTGTGTTGGTTTATTATTCCATTAGCAAGCTGAATATCTCAAAAACCTGACAACTGTTTTTAATCGGATTTGGAAACAAAAAAATGTAAGCCATGAGCCAATTAAAGCCATGAGCCAGGAAAGAAATCATTTGTTTTGAGCCTGATCCAAAATCAAGGTGTCGATCAAAGTATTCTATTAAAGGAAGGGCTTTCTCCCAGCTCTTTTTGCTCATGGGCTACTGCACAGGAAAAATGTGGCACATTAACTGATCTCTTTCTGTGTGTATTTTCTGAGCAGATGTAAATCATTTGCTGATTTCATTTCCATCAAAAACAAAAAAACACAGAGAGATATTAGTTCTCCAACGACTTTCTGTAGTCGTTTGGTTCCTGAATTAGTGCAACTAACTTCAAATTCACTACTCCTACCATACAACGGTACTTACTAGCATATGAATAATCGAGGTTTGAGCATACATGTTCAATACAGGTTGCTACCACATCTGTTGCACAGAGCACTCACTACCATGTCTCCTTCTGCTCAGGGGGAGGGCAGAGAGAAAGGTCTCCAATTAGTCTGTGATCCTGTGAAAATCTTCCTCCATTTGACTAGGAATGCTCTGCCACTTGGCCTTTCCAGCTGCTTTTCCCCGGTTTCTGCTATGAAAGCAATGATATTGAGATTATCAGGCAATGACAGCTGCTTGCTACAGACTCCACTAGAATTTCAATAAGCAGAGCAGTGATGGTGGGGGAGAGATAACGAGAGGCATAAAAAATGGAGTAAGACTACTACCGGTTCCAGTCACTGTGGAGAGTATTTGAATAATTTCAATTTAACCAAATGTTCTCCACTCTACACTTCCAGCTTGGTGACACTGGCACCTACACCTGCATCGCCTCCACGCCCAGTGGAGAGGCCTCATGGAAAGCCTTCTTGGAGGTCCATGGTAAGCTAACATCATTGCAATGTTTCGAGTCCATGAATAAATCAATCAACCAATCTTTATTTGTATAGCACCAATTCACACCAAGTGTTATCCAAAGCTGGGAAAAACCTTCCTTTTTAATGTTTTATTTACATCATTGGGGGTGTCTCATATTGCATGTGTAATGCTTCATGAAAGAATAGGTTTAACAATAAAGGTAGTAATGAAGTTTGTTTATGTTTGCTTTTCTTTACAAGGCCTTACCAGAAACGTTATCCTTCTGTTTCTTTTTTATTTCCGTTTTATTATCAGAGTTTGGAGTCCAAGTCCAGCCAAACAGACCCACTGACCCAAACCTGATCCCCAGTGCTCCTTCCAAACCTGAGGTCACTGATGTCACCCGCACCTCCGTCACCCTCTCCTGGAAACCCAACCTGAATGCTGGAGCCACACCCACCTCCTATATTGTAGAAGCCTTCAGGTAAAATGAATTAGCTTAGATGATAAATGAATAAAATAATCACATTGCCTTCATAAAAAAAAAAAAAACCCTTTTAATTCTCTCCGTTGTGTGTCCTCAGTCATGCATCAGGGAGCAGCTGGCAGACCTTGGCAGAGCATGTGAAAACAGAGTCATTTGTACTAAAGGGCTTGAAGCCCAGCGCAGTCTACCTCTTCTTAGTACGGGCAGCCAACGCCTACGGGCTGAGTGATCCCAGTCCTATCACTGAAGCTGTGAAAACACAAGGTGAGGACATACTCTTTACTGACAGTATTGTTTTTTGTATTTTTAGAGAAGATCTTCAATTCTTCTTGTCTGTGCTTCTGCCTGCAGATATCCCTCCAACTAGTCAGGGCGTGGATCATCGTCAGATACAAAGGGAGTTGGGAGAAGTGGTTATCCACCTGCACAACCCCACCATTCTCTCCTCGTCATCTGTCAGGGTGCAGTGGACAGTAAGTATTATTTCTCTTTTAAATTATATTTTTCATCGGTTTGTTTTCAAACAGCTACCGTTTCACATATGAATCACTCGTCATTTTGGTTACCAGATCGGCGAAGGTTAGCTTAGCGATACGCCCACGGTCAATTTGTCAGGCCACTCAGTCGCGCTAATGTGCTACCGTCCTAGCACCCTACAGAGGAAGGACACCGCTGTAAGCTGCCTGGAACACAGTCCAAGTCCTCTTAGTGTCCATCTGGCATGAGCCTGAACTGGTCGACTGGCCAGAGACCAAAAATCTGCTGCTTCGCCCACAGTGGACCACTCATCCGCCCGAAATTCAAGACTACAGCTCCCAGCATTCTGCAGGCCAAGTAGTACCATACAGCAGTGTGTGGCGTGCCAGCCTGTGCCCTCTCAGATTGAAAACACTTGCTGGCTGTTAAAATAATACAAGTGAGAAGGAAGAGGCGGCCAACTCATGCTCTTAAGTGGAAATGGCTTACAGATGTTAGAGCGGATAGGTGGGAGAAGGACAAGTACAACTGGAAGCTTATAGTGCTCTTTCTTTGCTGGTAAAAACTGAACATGAAGCTCAAATATTGCCCCACAATAAATCTGGTTATTGTTTTTCTTCAGCTTATTAGACAATACAACCCATGTTCATGGGTTCCCACTTTTCATAGTAGATATTTGTCTTAGGAATGGCTAAGAAAAGTCCCAAGTTTTGCCTTTTGACACACGGCCACCATTACATTCCCAGGTATTATGAAGTGCCAGAATGAGTGATGAATGGGTCTGAGGAAATGTGAAAAGGATACTGACATGTCAAGACTGATTTAAAAACATTACTGCCCAGTTACTCTGTCTCCTTGGAATGTGCCAGAAAAAAAAAAACACACGACAAGAGAGGGACTGACATTCTAGTTTCCTTGTTCTTTGGGCTTTAAATCTATTCCCAGTGTGGAGTTTCTTGGTTTTACATTTTCCTTTGTGTCGTGGTAAATGGTTGCACACTTTTCAGGCTAATGAAGACCACCTGAGCCGGCAGCGTGTTTTACAGGCGAGGGATAAAGAAATCACTAAAATCTTTACAAGCCAGGGCTGCTTGCCTTCCACAGGGACTCGTAGGGGTATTAGCATACGGGTTTAGCGGTTATTCTTCCCTCAAACCATGCTGAAGCTCAATGCAACTTTAACCAATCCTATCCTCTCCATTTTTCTGTATCAGATGCCCTGTAACTTGTTGTATTCTAGACTTATGGTACCCTGAATAAAGATCAACTTCCCCCCTCTCCCCAGTCAGTACGCTGGAGAGCAGGACAGGATGAGACAGGCTGCTCTGGGAGTCTGGGCCCTATTTAACCAGCTCCAGACTTAGAGGAACCTCTGGCCAATGACCTCATACTGTGGTTTGCACAAATCGCTGCTGCTCCAAATGGCGCATAGAAAGCCAGAGATGTAGATGTGGATGGTTAAACCGAGAGGTGATGTGATGAGTTAGCACCCCATTCCATCCAGCTCCTGATGTACCAGTTTCATGAATCCACATCACTATGTTATTTTTCACTGTACAGCTGCTAATCAAGTCAAGCTGACTCCATCATTGTTCTATTTTCTTTATTTAGGCAGAGCAGCAGTCGCAGTACATCCAGGGCTACAAGGTGATGTACAGGCCTTCTCCGGAGGGGCTGCAGAGGAGCGAGTGGGCCGTGTTTGAGGTCCGCACCCCTGGGGAGGACAGCGCTGTCGTGCCACAGCTTCGCAAGGGAGTCACATATGAATTCAAAGTCCGCCCCTTCTTCAATGAATTCCAGGGAACAGACAGCGATGTCAAAATTGGCAAGACGCTGGAGGAAGGTGGGGG
Source organism: Labrus bergylta (assembly GCF_963930695.1). Taxonomy (NCBI): domain Eukaryota; kingdom Metazoa; phylum Chordata; class Actinopteri; order Labriformes; family Labridae; genus Labrus; species Labrus bergylta. Next base: position 22,547,590 of record NC_089205.1, read on the forward strand.
ATGTGACTGTGTGCGAGTTTGCTTTGGTGCCTGCATGTGTGCATGCATGTTTTCATGTTTACACAGTTTTATATGCACAGCTTGCATGTGTGAGAGCATACAACAGCTGTTCACAGCAGGCAGGGAGAGCAGGATTATGTTCTGTTCAAATGTGGTGCATTCGAGCATGCTGGGGTGGATGTTCGGCTCTTTAAAAGGCCCGATGGATACAACACTCCGGTGCAAGTGTTAAACTGATTTCTCTAAGGGCGTGGTTGTGGCATTCTCGTGAGGTTTGGTTGAAACCCAACTGCAAATTTTAATTTGTAGCGAACAGTGAAGAGAAATGTGAGAGCAGAGTGTTTACTGCAGAGAGTGTGTGTATGTGTATGCGTGTGTTTGTGTGTGTGTGTGTCTGTGTGTGTGTGTGTGGGAGTGTTTTGATATTTTTCAGCTAGATCCTTCTCTGTTCCCAATTTTGTTGATAATTGTTTTTGGAGCATTACCATCATGTTGTTCTCCCATAAACCGAGAAAAAGGCCTATTTTTATAACACTTGCTCACACTGTGATTAAGTCTTTTATGTTGGCATCATAATTATTTTAGTTTAATTACCAATGGACCACAGGTTTGCTTTCATACCCTACCGTCCACACTCCGCTATCATAACTTCCCGACTGTTTTTGGGTAAACACTTACTTGCTTTTATTTATTGACAAAAGCGCTTGTATTAAGCAAACACAGTTTTCAGATGAAAGCGTGCTAATTTTGATGATTAGTCCTTTGTTCTGCGCTCAGCCTCGGTCTCATGCAGAGATAAAGGACCGTTTCTGACAGCTGAATGTGATGAGAGGAGACAGGGAGAGACTACATGCAGTCAGAAAAAAAAAAATCACATATGAAGGTGTGTTCTTTTTTTTCCCCCCATCTTTTGTCTACACCCCAGCCCCCAGCGCCCCTCCCCGCGAGGTTACAGTGACAGAGAGCGGGGACAATGGGACCGCCGTCCTGGTCTCCTGGCAACCTCCTCCAGAAGAGGAGCAGAATGGGGTGGTCCAGGAGTACAAGGTAACACAAAAAGCAAAACATTCAGCCTCCTGCTCGGGTTTGAGCGATTAGGACTTATTATTATAGAGACACAAAAGGAGACCCAAACAGGGATGCAGATAACACAGGACCAGACAATGCACAGACATGGAAAGGTAATGAATTCCTGGTTGAGGCACACCTTTGTATGCTCATCCTCTGAGTAATGACAGAGACTCAGACACAAGGGAGGAAAGGAAGCAAAGCATGGGAAATGGTCAAAAACTGTTGGGAAATGGTGCCATCTGGTGGACATAGTAGAATCATGCATCTTATGGCTCTATGAAGGTGAATGAAAGTAGTGTGGAGCAATTTCTGTGGTGATTATTAAAAAAAAGTCTCTTAGTAGTGAGATGGTGATTTATGATAATTGTGTGTTAAGTCGAGGTAAATGTTTGACCTCTCATAGCAAGTGGGGCCGGCTTTTATTTGTTGTTTGATCACAAATAAACATTCAAAGGATTAAATATTTAAAGCCACATCAATCTTAACTATAGTGGAGTTTTATGTTTAAGTAGAGACATCCATATAAAGGCGTGTAATAGTGTGTTTAATGGCGCGAAGAACAACAAGCTATTATAATAATGACCAAGGACAAACCAATGAAGAGACAGACCTCTATTGTAATTCCAGTCATTTCCCTTCTCTGAGCCCCTGCTAATACATCCTTCAACCTACAGCACCTCTCTCCTAGCCTCCTTCTCCTCCTCCTTCTTACTTTGATAATGTATTCTCTTTTTGTAATGGCCTCACTCTGGACAGTCTTGTGCTCTCATACATTATGCTGTGGAAGTCCTGTATTTTAATTGGAAAGCCTCTTTTTTTTTCTTTTTTTTGTTACAGGGTATATACTGTAGGTTATAGCAGCAGTAGGGGGAGATGAGGCAGAGCATGGGAAAAAAGTTAAGCTACACTGTTAATTTTCCAGGTAAATGTTTTCAGATGATAGGTTTATAGTAATTTCATGCTTTTTAAGTCCAGCTCGAGAGCGCTCCCTGCTCATTACCGAGCCCCCTCCCCAGCAGCTCTTACACTAGCAGACATTTCTCGAGATACGCAGAAAATGTCAGGACTTCGTAGCTCCATGATAGAAGTGCAAATATGGCACATGTACACATGCTCAGCACACGCACCAGGAAGTGTGTATGGTAACCTTGTTAACTATTTGGAGGAGGTTGAGGGGGGTAAAGAAAGCAGAGTGTCAGGGCTTGGGGATGTGGAGGTCTGCAGGCCTCATGCTGAGGTGAATGTATACGTCTCTTTGTGACCCTGGTTTGAGTCAGACTGCTCTGCTTCCTGGGAGTGACAGCACTTAGCTTCAGCTCAAATTGGGTTATGGAGGCGATTACTGATCCCCATTTGTTTTTCCTGGGCTTAAGGCCACACTGAGCTGTGTTATGGCTACCTCGCCTAATACTGACCCTGTGTTGAGCAGAGCCTGTAAAACATAAAGGCATGCTGTAAAATGTTTTCCTACCTCAGAGATGTAACATAATACCCGCAGCGTGCTGAAACGTAGCAATAGCAGCGCAAACCAATTATAAAGACACAGATTGGTGGCAGCTACCAAGCCGAATGTTGTCACGAAACTCTCATAACATCGCCTCCATCTCCACTTTCTCCTTGTCTCTGTTATGGCAGATTTGGTGTTTGGGGAACGAGAGCAGGTACCACATCAACCGCACAGTTGACGGCTCAACCTTATCCGTGCTGATTCCCAGTCTAGCCGCTGGGATTCGATACAGCGTGGAGGTAGCAGCCAGCACCGGGGCAGGTCCTGGGGTCAAGAGCGACATCACCTTCTTCCAGCTTGGTGAGTAGAAACAGCCTTTATTTCCCTCTCACAGGAGGTCATGTCATTATGTTGTTTCTCCTCTAGAGGATCTTTTTTGTTGTTGTTTCTGTTTGTCCTCTGGCGATCGTCACATGCCGAACGATACACAATCATCTGACAAATTATTATGGCATCAATCCAGTCATTTCAAATAAAGGAACGTTCTGCCGAGTCATCAGATGGTTATGTAATTCCTATCTCATAGTGTCAGACATGTTCAAGCAGCTACCTGCCTTGTCTTTCATTTCCAACAGCTTTGCTTAAAAACTGTAATTAAAGTGATTACTGTTTAACAATCATCATCTTTGACACGGAAGCATGTGATGAGTTTGAGTGACAGAGAACTTAAGCAGTTTTGTGCACATTGACGTGGGGTTTTTTCTGCAACAAGGACACAGTAAATTCCTGTGTGGCAGAGCAGTTTAGCTTGTGCCCCACCCTGCTCTTCTCTCCAGTCAAGGATGCAGTGTTCTCTGCTTCTGCCTCGCTTCAAACAACAAAGGCAATAATGAATCCTGCAGTCTGGGTGCAGACATGACATGTTATTAATGCTAAGAAACAAGCTGCAAATTTCACTGGGGCAATTTCTCTCTCACGCATCTCTTGTTTTCTCGCATTCTCGTCATTTGTGAGATGTTTTGTCAGCTTTTATTCCCTAAAGCGGTGGGCTCAGGAGACGGATGGAAGACATGTGAATATCAGTATGAGGCAGAAAGAGAGGGAGGAAAAGATGTCCGTCTGGTTTTAAATGTGTGATTGAGTGGGCTGGGATGGGCATGAAGAAGCATCGGCTGTGACTGATACAATTTCTCTCCCTTGAAGAGTTCCTGTGGTGATTGTTGCCATGTTCCAACACTGGAGTGGAACAATGTGCCTTAGGGACCAGCTCTCCACCCAAATGCATTTGTCACACTTGGAGCTTGTATGCGTCATCCCAGCCTGGATACCTGTACAGTCCCTTGTGGGCTGCTTAGTCACATTGGCATGCTGGGTACACTCGGCCAGACTGAGGCACAAATTGAGAGAACTGAGAAGTGAGAAGAGATGCAGTCGGATGGAGACACAGGCAGAGTGACTGAGACAAAGCCAGGCGGAGGGATGTGGAGGAGTACATGTGGAGGGGCTGGTTTCATTGGGGGGGGGGGAGGCGGGGGGGAAGTGTTTTTTGCCTCTGGCTGTGAAAGTTGGTTGAGATGAGCGGCTGCAGCATGAAAGACTCGAGAAAATGAGATGAAGACAAAGTAACACGAACATGAAGAAATTTCGGAATGGCGGAGGGGGGTGGGGCACAAAGAAGTCTTTCATGTCTCACGCATGAGGGAGAAGCACAGAGAGAATAGACAGATGAGAAAAACAGACGAGATCTGCTTGTTGTGAGCAGACAGAGCCTTTACGCCGCGATTCACAGCAGAAACAGCTTCAAGGCGTTCACACCTCGGTTTTCCACAGATGTGCCTGAGTTTGCTAATTACAGTGGTGTCTGTGTTTGAGGATGATCTCATTGGATTTATTTATATGATTATGAAAGCGGCATTGCTCTGCGTAAATGAGGCCTCTCTCTGTGGTTTCCTATCCAGTTGGATCGGGCTCGTGTGGTTCACACAGGCGGAGTCTGAATGTCTTCGGTTGCTTTCTTCTGCTCACCTGCCGTTGTTGTCAGGGATTTGTGATGAAAGCCTTTTGAATAATAGAGAGAAATGACTCCATTTTCACATCCTAGCCTGATACACACCTGCTGAGATGAAGAATCCTTTTGTGTGTCAGGTGAAAGAGGAATGTTCTTATGTATGTGTAATGCTGACTTTATTTTTAAAAATATATATCCTCCTTATTCCAAGCGTTGCCACAAGATTTCCGTTTGAGGTTTAAGATAATTTCCTCTTCTATTCCCCCACATTTTTGTTTGTAACACCAGCTATGTTCTCTTCAAATTTGCACCACCAAACATACGTCTAATCCTGCTCTCTTGTCTCCTCCGTCCTTACCTTCAGATGCATCCGGGCGCATGACAGAGAGCGTGATCCACGAGAACCCTCTGTCCCAGCAGATCTCCGATGTGGTCAAGCAGCCAGCTTTCATAGCAGGCATCGGAGCTGCCTGCTGGATCATCCTCATGGTGTTCAGCATCTGGTTGTATAGACACCGAAAGAAAAGGAACGGCCTCTCCAGCAGCTACGCAGGCATCCGCAAAGGTCAGTAAATGTGGCCAACAATTCCCATTTAACAGGAATATCCACTTGAGTTTATTTTTTGCAAAGCTGGTCTTGGTTTGGAGAAAGTTTCTCACTTACAAAATTTGGTAACAAAATGCAATGCAATATTTATTACTGTTGTCCTGTATTTATTTTGGTTCAAAGCCAGTCCCCTCTTTCTTCTTCTTCTGCTTCTTTTTCTTTTGAATTCTGCCACCCTCGCTCAGATCCTTCCTGACACTCACAGAAAGACGTCTTTGTAGAGCGCTCTAGGTGAAGTCTAAGTGAAAGTATACTCTCCAGTCGAGTACTTTAAGATGTGATGTGAGCCCCCGCTGAGAGTGCCGCATGAAGACGTCTTTTATTTCTCTTTCATACTTCTGTCACGCTGATTCTGCAGGCGTGTGTGAAGAGTGTTTTCAGTAAAGTACATTCAGAGGTCCAACAGCTCCCCCCTTTTAGCAACTCCCTTTTGACTGTGCTGGGAAAGAGAGAGTGGCTCGCTATAATCCTGCTTTATCAAGGACATACTGACATTTTCACATGCAAGAAGTACTTTTTTTTTCTTTGCAGAGAGGGGCCTTTTAATATGCAGGAGTTGAGCATTTTGCATTCCTCTTAATAGCATTTACTTCCCTTGTGTTTTTCAAATAGAAGAATCAATTCCCATGGCTGTTTCAACCCTCTTAGAGTAGCCATGGCATAACGCAGTGTATTTTCTACCTGACTTGAGTCGAAGCGACAGGGTTCACGACATGCCCAACCTCTGCTCGCAATAGTTACAGTATAAGGAGAGCTATTAGCCTTTCTTTCTGAGCCTCATTTATGTGTGGGCTGCCTTAATGTGTGGCCTTGGGCTGTGCAGCTGCTGCCTGTGAGGACTACCTGCGTCGACCCCACTGCTGGGCTCAGGTTCTGACTGCTGGGGTTAGAGGAGATCCTCCCTTCAACCTGGAGATACACACAGACAATAGACTGACTTACCTGTGGCTTATCTATGGCTGTCATAAAGAAAACTTGTTCTGAGCCACTGCAGCAATGCTACTGGTGGGAGTTGTACATCTCATGAAAATGAGAGACATCAGCTAAGCTTTCCCTTAAGCTCTGTGGTTTTTAACGGCTTTTACACATACCTTTACGTCATCTATACTGGTAAGAAATGTTTCTTTTCACAGGGTTTACATAATCTTACACACACCCACACAATGACCAGTCTGACATTTAAAAATGTCTGTTGATTTGATTTAAGGCCCTATGAGGACATGCCTTTTATTGGTTTGCTGATTTTGTCCCGTACACGTAAACGTTTTTAACATAAAATGATCCTGCTTATTTTTTACCAGTCAAATGTATCCCTCTTTTAAAATATTTGCCCTGGAAAATATAATAGAGGCTGTTTTGGGCATCACTTCATCTGACACCTTTCCAGCTGCAGTTATTCAGGCATTAAAAAGACCTACATAGAAATAAACAATATTGGTGCTGAAGGTCATATAGAGGCATCAATATTAATTTAAGTATGTCTCATAGCCAGCTAAACACTGTTCACAGGAGCTTTAACTCTTAAATGCTAACAAGTTGTTCCAGGCCTTGCAGTTAGTTTTCCCTAGGAAAGAAAGTTTGTGAAATCTGTGAGGTTTTCATCCAATAACATTCTTTAACTAAAGTAATTATAAAATGGTTTATTTGGAAAGAATATTCAAGTATAGAACAGTAGTTTAAAAAACTTTATGACTGTACCAAGGATCTATGGCCAGGCGAAGGAGGGAAAAAATAGCCGTCTGAGGTTCCCTGTGACTTTCTGGGATTCTATATGTTGATGTTTACTCACATGAACTCACAAAGCTCCTCCTGGGCACAGTAGGCAGACATGCTCCCCCCTTCTTCTCCAAGTGCACACAGACCACAAGAGGCCTCAGTCTTTGTTGGAACTGGTAACTAAGAATGTTTTGAAAGGAGTATAATTGCAACCACATGAAGCAACAATCTGCACTTGAAGTGAAATAGGCTGAATAGAGACTTTTGTATGTGTCTGTTTTCTGGTGTTACCTCTAAAACTGCAAACTCCAACAAGGATGATTCAAAGCCTTTTCTTACTTTTTGCCAGTGCATGAATTAATGAAGAAGTGTGCTTGTAGTCAATGAAATGGCAACACTGCAATATTGTGCAGTTCACATCCAACAGGTTTCCAACAAAATATCTTGCAAGTGCAATAATCAAAATAAAAGTCTGAGATTTCTGCAATCAAAAAAATTTTAAGGATTCCTAGCTTCACCTATCTGGGTATCAAACATGAGTGAATTGTGTCAGAATAGAAACCTGATTTATGTATTTAAATTACATTTGCATTTGTCACAGGCTGGTTTGCTTATCAAGTGTTAGTCTCCCTCTTGTTCAAAGACATTCATCAAACAGATAAAGCCATCAAAGTGCTCCTATCTTTAGATTTGTTTGTGCTCCAAGAGGACAGATTCAAACATGATAAGACAGCTGAGGCATTCAGAGGACACTTTTTGGCACATTTTTTTCATTTCCTCAAACACAAGTGTTTGAGGAAATGAAATCTTGACATCAGCTGTGTATCATCTTCTCAGATGCTTAAACTCAAGGTTGAAATAAGAATGCAACGTTTTCTAAAATGCACATATTTAAGGCAGTGCACTGGATGACTTTCAGCTTGATGGGAGTGTTGCATCAACTTTCATGCATAGTGCAGCATTCCTCAGGTCTTCAAAGAGGGCAACAACAAACAGAATGTATTTCATAGAAGATACCGTACTGCCCAGCCTACACCAGCCCTCATTCCAGAATCTAAATCTGCCTGCACAAGCTTTATGTTTTACACTAGGGCTCCTTCAATGCCAAAATGTGTGTTATTGAGCTGTGTGGGTGATGATGTGAGTGTTAGATATAGCAACAAATTTCTCCACGGTGGGTGACTCCAGCTCAGCTGGGCCTCTGACATTCTGGTCCAGGATTTGAACCAGCAGCAACACTCACTGTCCCTCGGTTGGGATCCAACGATGCCTGTAGGGGACAGCGAGTAGTGTGTGAATACAGCCATCCTTAAAACAGAAACTATGTGGGGATAAAGAACATAAATCATGGGGCAGGAAGTAAATTCTGATATACCATCATTCTAATGTAATTTTCTTTATTTTTCTCTGTTCAAACAGTGCCATCCTTTACATTCACACCTACAGGTAAGACTTCATATTCTATTCACAACATTTGTATTCATGTCCATCCACTGTACAGCACATACACACCAGCTTCTCCCCTACACTTGTGAAACACTTCCTTTAAAAGACAGAAGAACGTGATGACAGCTACTGACTGTGAAGTCAGTCAGGGACACTCAATGTGTACCAATAAAAGCAGCCCATCATTGACACAGTCTGACGATCTACCAAGAAATAAGTGTTCCACCGAATGTTTGGGTCATGTCAGAACGTAATGATGAAGGAGAAGTGATGCCACACTACTGAGGAGCAGTTAAAACTAGTGGTAACTTGATCAAAGGGCTGCTGGCAACCCAAGATGGGATTTAAGATGATGACACCTCACCAGCACTCCAACACGCCAATTAGATAGGCAAGCGGCAGCCGAGCTAAGGAGGTTATCTGCCAATTGAAGTGACACAGTGTAAAGTAGATAAAAGCAAAGCTCTCTCTGTGAGTCTCTATCTCTCTCACTGTGAGAGTTTGTATTGCCAGTCCTCTCCTTTTTCTTCACATGTTTGAATTGGTTCTTTGTTCCCCAGAGGTGTGTCAGGGGTGCTGGCACAGGTTAATGAAATTGCAAATTTGAAAAAGTGAAAAGGTGAGAGGAAGTAAAAGTAAAAAGAAAGAAAACTACAGTTTGTTTGTGGTTTCACTGGCAGTTCGTGTCTGTGCAGAGGTCTTTTCAAAACAGTAGCAGCGTTGTTTCTTATGGCCTTGAGGCTTTCAATCAGGTAGAATAATTTATGAAGTCGCAAAAGTGTTTTAAGATCCGTTGGCAATCTTTCAGGTGACGCACATCTTTTGTATGTGAGGTTAGCTCTAAGTCTCTTTAAAGAAGTAAATCTTTGCCCTGGTTCCTGGTGTAAAACCAGGATGTTGCAGTGCATTGTGTCAATTTGTATCTATAACCACATTGTGACATTTTGGTTTACATTAAAGAGAGCTAATCTAAGAGCTCCTCAGGCAGCATGCAGAGGCCAAAAGCACACTTCCTGTTTTGAAAAGAGAGACAAGGAATAGACACAGCTCAGGCCCTACCTTCCCCTCTCCTCTCAGAGAAGAGATTGTAATTAAAGTTGGAAGTTTATCTCTCCTTCACACACCGGCAGCTTAGAGCTCCATGAAAGAGTCCAACTTGCAGCGCGAGGAGCTTCAAACACGCTGAACCTGAGCCAGGAAACCAAAGAGCTCTGCATCTCTGTTCTTCATAAGCCTCTTACACGTCCTCCTCCTGCTCCTGTTGCTGTCTGCTCTCTGTGTGTGTGTGTGTGTGTGTGTGTGTGTGTGTGTGTGTGTGTGTGTGTGTGTGTGTGTGTGTGCAAGCCCAAAAATTGTGCCACACACATTCATTCATCCTGGCTAAAAGTAGTATTGAAATCAAAGCTTAACAAACTGTGAATCCAGAATCAGATCAATCATTTTGTGTTAAATCGTTGAAATCATTTTTTAAAAATGTTTCTTTTCTCTTTTCAGTGGCGTATCAGAGAGGTGGAGAAGGTGTTAGCAGTGCTGGAAGGTAAGAGAAGAATTAATTGTTTTTATAAGATCATTTTGATGATTTGTATCTCTCTGTACATACTAATATATTCAAACAAAATCACATGTGAGGATAGTAATGATTAAAATATTATAACTAACAAAACAGCCTGACTAGGGTTGGGCACATGCACTTCCCCTCAACAAACACCAGGGGGAGTGCTGTGACTTTTTTTTAAAGCAGCACAGAGCTAAGGAGGGGTAAGGAGTTGTATTTGGTTTGTCAGAACATGAACAAAGCCCCATGTAGTCTACCAGGAGCCCATCCTTCCCCTATATGATGGAAAACCACATCCGACCACAAGGCTGTGCCATAGCATCACCTTAAAAACAGGCATGGGGACATGTGCACACACAGAGGGAGGCAGAGACACACCTCTTTATGCTGTGGAATGGTGCATTGTGCACAAACACTGACACTGTACATAATCAGTCAGTAAACACTGCATCGATGTGCTAACACTAATTTGTAGATTTACTGGATGGGTTGTGTGCATGTTTTCATACAGGTATGAAAGGTGAACATTGAGTGTGCAGACAAAAAAGAAAACATGCAATTGTTTGTTTCCCTCTTCAAAATGTTCGTTTTTGTGCTGTTCATGTGTTAATGAATAGTTAGCTTGAAACCATCAGCAGGAAATCCATATTCATTACACTATGATTGAATCCCATATGCAGCAAGGCTGTGTCAGCACTGCACAAAGACAATGGTGATTCAATATCCACATTCAACTGCATGCCGGGTGATTGAGGAGCTATTGTGAGATTGTATTTGGCTGTTTCTAGACAAATGTGTTCATTACCAAAAAAATGAATCCAAGAAAAGAGCCATTTAAGAGGGAACGAGGAAACGTAATTCATCGATAATTCAGTGTTGGGACATGCAAACTGGGAGTCGTACTGTTGAGATTTGAATAGTGAAACATTGTTTGGCCGTGCTCTTTCTCCGAATAGTGGATTGAATTATTTCATGAGCAATAGGAGGCTATTTATTCTCCGCTCCTTTAACTCCCAGTGGTTGGCCTGAGGTCAGGTTGCACAGTAGATCCCTGTTGAACAAGTGATCCTGTATTTGTTTTTCGGATTAAAGCTGCAGAAATAGGAGCAAGACATGGAAACAATAGAGATGGATTGCCAGACGACGATTGGTCCAAAAGTACAACAGTTCCACTTCTTAACTTCTGTACAGCGAAAAAAGAAAAACTTTTTAAATGATAGAGATGTTGTGTGACACCATGGGATCTACTTGGGGAGCGTTCATGGTTCACTGGCTGTTCATGACGCATATTTCGTAACATTGGGAGTGAATTTTATCTGGCTGTCTAATCCATGTGGATTGTTAATGCTCATGAGGGCTCGGGGAAAGTGTCATCGGCTGAGGGCAAGTCAAGCACACACAATTTATTTAGCTGGGCTTTTCTCTAATGTGCTCCCTGGGCCTGTGTTTGTGTGGTGTGTGATGGTGTGTGTGTGTGATGTGTTTATGTGTATGTGTATGAATGTCTGTGTTTGGCCAAAAGGCAAGAAGAAGTAAAGCCGGATTTCTATTTTTCCTATTCTTAGCTGCTGGATAAATAAACACCACATAATCTTCTCTTTCAAATATTATGTTCTGCGGGTCTTTCAGTTCATTCACATAAATGTCATTGTGGCTTTGGCTTAGTCTCTTACTATTGTTAAACATTTAGTCCAATTTTTTTCTTCTTCCTTCAGGCCTGGTTTGCTGAACATCGGGGAATCAGCCACACAGCCTTGGTTAGCTGACACATGGCCCAACTCCTGCTCCAACCACAACGATTGCAGCATCAACTGCTGCACTGCAGGCAACGGCAACAGCGACAGCAACCTGGCAACATACAGCCGACCAGGTACTGTACTGTTTGTAGTGTCAACTCTTTAATACACAGGAAACTACCAAAATAAACACTCCCCTCAAACCCGACAATGCAGTCCTTGACAAAATAACTATAGAGATAAGAAATGTAGGAGCTGGGGGAATCCGCAGTGAAAAAGGAAGTCAAATCTGATATCTGGGTTAGCTCCCTGGAGAGTTGTTCTGTGTAGCTCTCCTTTCTGCAGGTCTCCACCAGAAAAACCTGAAGAAATATTAGGATTAAGAGCGGCTGTGTGCTTGTGTGTTTGATTTATCGCAGGTTAAAGTAGAGCTGTTTTAGGAAGGAAATAAAAGGAGCACACTGAGAGGGGCTTATGGCTCTACTCGGTTGCTAATCGAATTGCTCTGCTGATTTCCATACTGTTGTTATAGCCGGTAATGTAATTTCCCCTAAGTGCTCAGTTATTTAAGAAATGTGCAGCGGGCGAAGAGGTCAAGGCTGGACTGCAGACGGTGGCCAGAAGCAGAAGAAGAGAGAGCGATAGAGGGAGGAAGGTGCACCTGGAAGAGCAGATGGGAGGGAGGAGGACGGAGGGATGAGGAATAAGTGTATGCGAAAACATACACTGAAATGTTGGAGAGGAGAGAGAGAGAGAGAGTGGGTGAAGCAGAGTAGAAAGGGAAGTAAAAGCAAAGACACTTATAGAACAGCAGGTGGCCTTTTTGTTTTTCAGCGTTACTGGAGTTCGAAACAAACAGGAGCTAACTCTGCCTCAAATGTTATCCACTAAGACTACACAATGTATACTTTACTTACACACATGCACTTTGCCCTATTTGAAAAGAGAACAAAGTAAAACTTCGGGCAAAAAACTTCAGCTTGGATGACACAGGACTTAACGTTATTAATGTTCAGCTCTGACCTAACCCTTTCCTCAGAAACTTGGACTGCAATGAAATGCTTTATGTTCTAAATTATGCACTTTGGGACTCCTTCTTTAAGGGCAGCCCATAATTCCTACGCAGCTGTTTGGCCTAATATCCATCCTGCCCCGCAATAGTTCCTCATTACTTCAAACCTTTCGCAGGGAAGATTAATAATTCATTTTGTAGACTTTATGGTCATCAGGTTGAGTTTTTTCTCTCTGTGCTAATCACCCTTCTTCTGAGGTTGAAGTGTTTAACTCTACCTTAACATGATGTGAGATGTTGAACAGGGAATAAGGCAGCCCTCACTCTTCGCATGACGCCCCGCTGTATGACACTAAGGAGCTTGCCAGACGCATGCTTTGTGTGTGTGCCAAACCTAAACTCTGTGAGCATTAAGAGGATCACTGACGAGGTGACAGAGCAAAGAAATAGGAGTTAATGTCCCTTTATCTGAGCCATAGGGGCGCTTTCAGACGTCAACCTTTGAAGTGTCGAGCTGATCGAGCTGTGCAGCTGAAATGTGAGCCACGCGGCACGAGCAGCACGCACCTATGGCCGTCCTTGGTATTTACCGCAAGGCTGGCTCTCAGATCTGCTGGAGGATTTGAATATTTTATGAGCCAGGGAAAATTGGATCTGTCAGGGAAGCTGTGCTTTTACTGCACGCCCCATTCCAGGTCTTTGATACAGACATGTCTCTCTGTCCCTCTCAATGAGTAAAGACGCTCCCGCTGTCAGATGGGAAAGAACAGTGATGACACCCACATTGAGTCATGGGAGATGCTGAGCGGGAAGGTGTAATACAACCTGTGTCACTCACCTAAAGTAGATCATCATTTGGCAAAGATAACTGAGACTTCACACAGAAATAGAAAAAGCTCTCTGAAATTAGTATGTAAATGTCTCTCACTCCCCTCCAATAAATGCTTTCAGCTCGGCAGTAGGTCAGATGAAGCCCTATTGTTTTAAAGCTTTTACCGCGCTGGCATACTGTTTCTAAGCTGATCAGCAGCAGACAAGATTGACTAAATACCCTCCTCATGTTCTCCAGCCGACTGCATCGCCAATTATAACAGCCAGATGGAAAACAAGCAGACCAACCTCATTGTGCCAGAGTCAGGAGTCTATGGAGATGTAGACTTGTCCAACAAGATCAATGAGATGAAGACCTTCAACAGCCCCAACCTGAAAGAGGGACGCTTTGTGGGTCCGGGGGGACAGCCGACGCCGTACGCCACCACCCAGCTCATCCAGTCTGCCATCATGGGAAACAACATCAACGCAGACAGAGGAATTGGCGGGAGCGGAGGAGGAGGAGGACTTGGAGTTGGAGTTGGAGGGGAGATGAACGAGAAACACTGCTGGAAGCCCACCTCAGTCCAGCAGCAGAAACAGGACATGGCCTCCCAGCTGCAGTACAACATCATGGAGCAAAACAAGCTGAACAAGGGTGAGTGTGTGGAAAACCCAGCGGCCAGCGCCAAGCCATGATCTTCCTCCGCCTGATACTTCCCCGCTTTCTTCTCATGGCTCTTTCATCCTTTCCTAAAAGGCCTGTAGAAAAGTTTCACGCTCATATTTTCTCCTCAGTCAACATAAGCGTCATCACTCTTTCTCTCTGCTTGTCTGTATGCCGTTCATGTAACCCCTCATCACCCTCTATGCAATCATCTGTAATCTTTGCTGCTAAATGAGGGCCCGGGCCTGAATTGCTGTCGTTGGTATCTGGGTCGTCTTTTCTGTGATGAAGGCAGGTGTGAGGGTTTATCTTTGGTGTCACATTTCTGAAGGAAAGACAAAGGTAACTCTGGGATCTTTAGGGGCTTTCAACAAAGCTATCATCACCTTGTTGTACCTGCAGGGAGGAACCACAGCTGGTGTGATAGTTTTGAGATTTTCTTTGTGCAGATGTTGCATGTCCTCACATACTCACCTGAAAGTATACAGCATGGACTGCATGCTTCTTCACTTTTCCATTGTGCAGTGTTTTTTTTTACGACTAGTAAATGTTATGCTTCTGTTATTCATCATGTAAGCTGTTTGATTATAAAGTTTGGGGTTGGAAAGATGTCTGCTAACCATAAAATGTATTCTGCCTACCATCAGATCGCTACAGAGGAGGGGACAGCCCGATGCCAGCCACCATCCCCTACAACCAGACACACGACAGTCACACTGGAGGCTCCTACAACAGCTCCGACCGAGGCAGCAGCAGCACCTCCGGTAAGACGGCCGGCACAAGAGCAGCTGGAAAGTCAGAGTTTTATTCTCTGTTTAAATCAACACATTTGAGGACTTTTTGCCTCTAAAGATTGTTTGTCTTTTCATGCTCTTTTTAATATAACTGTCAAAGTACTTTCCAAGCTAATTGTTGTTTTGAAACATATAATCACAATCATTCCCCCTTGCCCATTTGAAAATACGCAAAAGCAATAAATCAATTTGAGATGCTAGCAATTCATGCTTTAAAATGGTGATTCGATTAATTTCCATGTCAGCCTATCCTGAAAAGAATTTGAAAGGGATCGGCCTCCAGAAGGTGGAAAATTGCAGAACAAAAACAGAAGAGGAAACAGACAACAATGCCTCCAAACAAAGGCACATGCACCCACACCAGCATTTTTGCTTGAGCCTTATGCTTGTTGGGTGAAATGTCAACTATGGGTTGTTTAACGCAAAGGAGATAAAAGGATCATTTAAAATCAAGTCTGTTTTATGTTGTTGTTTTCTTGCATTTTTTTTTTATCTCTCTTTGTCCTTGCATTGCTTCCATTAATTGGCTCTACTTTAATTCCAGTATGGCGCAGCCTAATTTCATCAGGGCCTCAATGTCTGTCTGCAGACAAGGACAAATGATAACACATTGGAGGCGGCATGCAACGCTGCCACCCTAATGCCATGTATCCATTCTGATATTGCATTTGAAGTTCAAGCCATTAAGGCGATGCCTTTAATGCTCGCTGCGCCTCACACCTCATTGGTTCACTATTCTAAGAGTTCACTTTTAATTGGACCCTTTTCTCCCATTTTCTTCCTACCTTTTCTCTTGGTGCTGGGTAATATCGCTGTAGGGAAATAACTGTTTTATAGAATTTCTCATGGTTTAATAACTGAGAGGTATGTGTGCATACATGCATTAAGTAGAGGGCTGCATTAGCCTTTGCACTCCTAAGTGTAAAATGATCGTCTTTTTCCTAGCCAGTCATGTTAAAGCCGTCAATTCCTTACTCATTACCTCTTGATTTCTTCAGCATCAATAATTGATGTGTTATTCAGACACAAAGCGAAAGTAAGTCGATGTGTGTGTAGGTATCTTGTGAGTAACAGAGTGCCTTTTTCCCCCCATTTTCTTAAAACAGGGAGCCAGGGTCATAAGAAGGGAGTGCGCACCCCCAAACTACCAAAACAGAGCACAATGAATTGGGCTGACCTCCTGCCCCCTCCCCCTGCAAACCCACCCCCCAGCCGAAGCACAGAGGAGTACTCTTTGTCGATGGAAGAAAGGTGGGACATGTCTGCACAGACGCGAAGACACAGACAATTTGACAGGCATGCACACACTATATTTAAATACTTCCTTCTCTATTTTTTTCTGGTTTCTCTCACTCACTGCGAGCACTTGCCCCCAAGGGTTTTCTATCTATTAGCGCCAGTTTCTTGTCAAACCTTGATAGAAAGGTGGCATGAATATTTAGTGCATGTTTTTCTGCCTGCAGTATATAAAAAACATGCATGTTTCCTGCGAGTGATATGAAGGTAATGAGGCTTATTTTTCTCCGTTGGCAGCTGTGACCCAGACATGCAGTGCCCCATGCCCCCCTCTCACATGTACCTGCAGCCAGACGAGCTCGAGGAGGAAGAGGAGATGGAAAGGGGTCCCACTCCTCCCATCCGAGGGGCAGCCTCTTCACCTGCTGCTGTATCTTACAGCCACCAGTCCACAGCTACCCTTACACCATCACCCCAGGAGGAGATGCAGCCGATGCTCCAGGACGCACCGGATAGCCATGAACGCAGGTACATCTTCATATGATATGGACGGGAGGGACTTGTCGTAAAAGAAACGTGATCAAGAAATACAGCTGTTCTCTGATACTCATAGAGAAACATGAGATTCCCAGTACGACCAATTGACTTGTGTTTACCATGTTTTAGTCCATTAACTCTCAATTCTGTATATTGTACGGTACTATTAGATCTCATTCGAAAGCATATCCTAGCCTACAGATTTATTTCTTACGTCCAAAAGAGCCATTTGTAGAACATCAAATTCAACCTGCAGAGATTTGTTCTTAAAAATGAGTAATACATTATCGTCTAATTTGAGTCTTTTCATTTAAAAAAAAAAGTGATAACATTGTGTTTTCATCCAGCTGTGACAACTAACAGTTTTAAATTGTAAGGCTCAACAAACCAAACCAAACCTTTTAAAAATAAGAAAGAATTTACATCATAGGTTATGTTTTCTAGTTTTTATTATGTTTTAGTTTTGATTCTGTGACAGCTAGCTGTGCTCTCTCGGCTTCATGAAGTTTCATGTGCTTCCGTCTTCCACATTAACTGATAAACAGAAATTGAAAGCGCAAGTCATTCTTAGTTTATGGCTAATACATGCACAGCCACTATATGGTCCCATGATCAATGTCTGGTGTATTTGTCTTTCTATTTGTGTTTCCAAATCTTTCAAACTTCTTCGGATTCTCATTCTGTGTGTTACCTCCCTGCAGGCGCCACGCTGTGAGCCCCCCTCTGCAGCCCCTCTCCCCATCACACACATATGGGTACATCACCAGCCCGTTGGCCTTGGACACTGACGGCATGGAGGAGGAAGATGATATATTGGAAGAAGAGGAGGAGGAGGAGGAGGAGGGTGACGATACAGATGCAGAGGTGGCCAAGATGCACTACCACCACACACACCCCCACACACACCCCCACCATCCCCAGATGCATCCGAGGAGGTTGCTGCTACGAGGGCTGGAACAGACGCCCGCGTCCAGCATGGGCGACCTGGAGAGCTCGGTGACCGGCTCCATGATCAACGGGTGGGGGTCGGCTTCTGAAGAGGATAATGTCTCTTCAGGGAGGTCCAGTGCTGTCAGCTCATCAGATGGATCCTTCTTCACTGATGCTGATTTTGCTCAGGCTGTGGCAGCAGCGGCAGAATATTCTGGCCTCCGGGTGGCCAAATATCCGAACACACAGGGCCACGAAGTAGGAGGAGCTTCAGGTAGGTTTTTTATGATCAGCCACATCTACAAGAAAAGTCAGCGCAAAAAAATGTGGGGAAATATAGAGCTAACTGTTCCCTTATGTTTCTTTCCCAGCACGAAAATACCAAATAAACCAGTCAGGCCACCGTCCTGGTAGCCCGGTGTCCACAGACAGTAACATGAGTATGGCAGCTGTACACAGGAGGCCTCCGAAGAAGCAGAAACAGCATCCTGTAGGACACCCAGGGAACCCACGACGTGAAGTCTATAATGAAGGTACACATCTCATTTCAGGGAGGGGGGCTTGTAACTCACCTGCTAAAGTGAACATAATTTAAATATAAGTCCTTAATGGAGCAACAAGGGTTCAATTAAAACCCCAGCACTCTGCTGCATGATTTGCCAGTTCGGGCCAACCTGATTTGCCTTTCAAAATTCGGCTGTCTTTACCCATCTGAGGCAAAAAAAAAATTTGTAAATAAAAATATGCTCTAAAAATTACAGCACAGCACATTTCTTACACAGGTAGACTCAATATGCATTACAGTAATTAGTACTTTTTCTTACAGATTTTGAATCAAATACTAAAAACTAAGAGGACTGAATCTATGGGGATAGACATGGGTTTCTGTTGAATAGAGAAGAGTACTTAAAGGCTGACTTGTTTCTGCTATGGGGA
Organism: Labrus bergylta; assembly: GCF_963930695.1. NCBI lineage: Eukaryota > Metazoa > Chordata > Actinopteri > Labriformes > Labridae > Labrus > Labrus bergylta. The sequence continues at coordinate 22,566,098 of NC_089205.1, forward strand.
AAAAAATATATATTTCAGAAACTCTTTGGCAGAGATTTTCTGTCAATGGTAGGAATAAGCAAATAGAGCCAACAGACTGATAAAGAGATAGACATGTAGCAGCAGTAAGTGGGTAAGCTCCGTCCAACAAGTGCACAGATGGTCACTTTGTATGAATGGCTCACTCTGGATTTCCCCTATGGCGGGAAAAGTGCAGTTTACTGTGATGTAGTATCCCTAAATGAAGGAGTATGGGTCTGCTACAGCCAAAGTTTTCCTCGTGTGTTGATGCTCATGCATACATGATTTTACCCCTGATCTGTGACGCTGCCGAACAGATTTAGGCGAGTGGTGGTCTTGAGGCCAGGGCCAAAGTAGGGATGGCTGGAAAGAAGTGCTTTGCCCAGCCTGGCTCTGCTGACACTGGGATATCTCTCCACTCAAACACTAATGAAATTGATCCAGGTGCACACGCTCATACAGAAGTGCCACCTTTCACTCTGCGGAGCCTGAACATAAAGCAAACAGGGGCTAAACACCGGAGCAGAAGGAGAAGCTTTAACCTTGTTAAGTAAAAGGGCAATTGACTTTTTACTGCTTCATTTTTTAAAACACACACAGCCTACCAGTGGCTGCTCTGGCTCCTCTGTGCTTTGATCTTTTGAAGGGTCTTTTTAAAAATATATCAGTATGTGAGTGTGTGCTTACGCTCTCTCTGCTGTGTACTGTATGTGCTGTCCCAGCACTGGCTCTCCTCTCAGTGTCAGGTGTCCTTGAGTGTTGGAAGCACTTGGCAGGGAGATTTAATATCCAGCTCACTGGGAGCCAGACCAACTATATCACTGCTGAAATCCCAGCCCTCTACCCCGAGCCCCCACCTGCTGCCATCATCCTTATATCCTGGCTCCCTCCCCATCTACTGCCCCTCCCCTCTGGAGTGATCTCTCCATCCCTCTCCTCATCTCTCTCCTCTTCTCCAGTGCTCCTCTCCCTCTCTCCTCCGTCTTTGTTTGAGCAGCGAGGGGGGCGGATGACAGCTCTGCGCCTCTGTCTGTCCATCAGCCCTCCTGCTGATTGCATTTGATCTGAATGGATTGTTTTTCATTTGGAGGTTATTGCCTCGTCTGTCCCCCACCTCTCTCTGTCTCCTCATCAACCCCCACCCTACATACCATGTCTGTGGTCTTGAAGGCTGGTGCTGAGGTGAGAAGTGAGGGACGGTGATATCTTGAAATTCAAAGCGGAACAGAAAAGAGAAAAACATCTGACTCATATGTTTTCCTGCTTTTCCGACTGAGACTTCTATATCATTACATATAAATGCACACGAATACCATCAGATGGCAGAAAAACAGACAAACATGTGAGCCAGCAATTGAGACAACCCCCCTTAGACCCAAGCAGCCTTCCTTCTCCATCCCTTAGCCCCCTTTGACCTGCTGTCTTTACTCACGTTTGCACAGTGGACGTGGAAACACCCTAGTTATATCCCCCCCTCCCACGATATATATATATATATTGCTTTTGACTCTACTGCCTTTGTCTTCCTCTCTGAAGTTAACCCTCTCCTGTCCCTTTTGATCCCTCTCCTCCCTGTCCCTCTAATTAACCACCAGGCCTTGCGTTACACCCTCCTCGGCGAGCTCAGAGCCACATTTCAGTCCTGAGCTCCGTCCTCGCTGATATTTCCTCATAAATCTTAAGCGGCACTCTGCTCTTCCTGTATTGTGAGCTATATCTCACCGACTGTGGCATTGATCGGACTCAGACCGAGGCAGGACTCAGGAGGCAAGAGAGATATTAAAAAACTGCAGACGTCTCTCCGCTGTATGATATTGACTCGCCCCCCTTTTGTATTCAGGACGAGTGGATGGAGGTGGAGGATAATCAGAGGAGTGTATTGAAGCTGCCTGATTCCGCCGATGAGACGCAGCAAAGACATCAACCTGCACCGTTAGCCTTTTCGTGTGTTTAAAAGGAAATAAAAGCTTTGATTCTGCTTCACAAAGGCTACGAGTATCTGAGGTGGCCTTCAGGGTCTAAGAAAGGTGTAAGAGTTGGCACTTGCTACGTTTATTAACTTTCTAATCCTACTGGATTATGTGCCTGGACATCCTTCAGGTCGGAAGCTGATTAGAAGATGAAAAGCCAATCGATCGAAGTCGGACAAGCTTCTTCACTCGGTGTTCTGTTTAGATGTGATGTGAGAGAGGCTAGGCAGCCCGTCGGACGGTCTCGTATGAATAATGGCTCAAGGACGAGCAGCATTGATTCATCGACAGGAGGAAGTCGAGCCGGTCACAGAGCCAGCTGCTGACCGTCACGCTCCCCTCTTCCTCCTCGCTCTGATCTCATAACTCCTCTGGCCTTATTCCTGTAATGTCATTTCTTCTGTTTACTGTGGAGTGTGCAGCGCTCGGAGTATGTTCCCACACTGCAGCTGTGTTTGTGCATCACCTCGCAGGTGTGAGACAGCTGAGTGACAGATTGTAAACATAAAAGTTTCAAGAGTACACAGATTCTCCTTCCCCACACTTGTGTAATTACATAAACTGAAGTTATTGATGTCGGTGGTTAATGTGTTCTCCCCTCCTGTGTTTATCTTTCAGATCTCCCTCCTCCCCCCATCCCTCCTCCAGCAGTGCTAAAGTCGCCCACACACCCCTCAAAGGCTGCCCTGGAGGGGAGAGGAGTAGTTTCTCCCAAAACCGGTGAGGGTCGAGACAAGAGAGGGGGGACGGGAAGCTATCGACCCCGAGACGGCTCAGACACCAGAACCAGCTCATCTGAGCGCAAAGACGCTCAGGAGAGACAAAAGACTGCTCACGGGGGGAAAGGGAATAAACATGAGGGTAGCATGGCCAACAAGGCACGCCAACACGCAGGTAAAAAATAACACAACATGAGGGAATCTTTCTTTTTGGTTGTTGAATTTAAAAGTTAAAATTTGACCTTTGAATGTTCTTTTGTAGGTTCAGAGGATATTTTGCCCTACAGCCGACCACAGTTCCCCACAGTCAACAGCCCTCGAGACCCCAGCTCCTCCAGCTCCATGTCCTCCAGGGGCTCAGGGGGCCGGCGGAGAGGAGAGGGAGGCCGCAGGAACCCTGCAGACATGGGCCACAACACCACGGGGGCCTTCGCACCAGGAGATGAAGAGCTTGAGGTAACCAACTACACAAATTAATTTTAGAAATCCAATGAGTAACGCCATCATTTGTCTGCTCTACTTTTGCAAGACAGAAGTTAAGAGAAATGTTTGTTTGTTTTTCAGATGGTAGAAAGCTGAAGAACAGGGGAGAAAAACAAGGAACTGTCCTGATTTTTCCAAGAGTGGAGCACCATTGTTTCTCTTACAATTTTAAATATCTCAGTATTTCACCATCATATTTGCTGCCATCAGTAGTGTTTCTTTACATCTGGAAAACAGACCAATTGTTTTTTTTTCTAACTTATCATTTTCTATGTCCATTTAAAAAAAAAAAAAAAAGGAAAGCGTGTCTGAAGACAAAGGAATGGTGCATTCAAAACAAAATACGCAGTAGTATATTTATGTTTAATTCCAATGCAATATGGAGTGCAATCCTACTCCAGACATTGACATGACTCGGCTTGCCTTCGACCAGAACTGTGTGAGCCCATACAGTCACATGTTACTGTAATAAAAATAGCTGCAAGCAGAGAGAGGGGCGGACTGTCTGTAAATATACGTGTAAACATGATGTCTTCTTGTTTTACCCATCGTGGTACCTCAAATTTGTCTTCCATGTTTTTATTTTGCGAAATTCTAATTTTATTATGCCAGTAAATATAATTATTATTTTATCATTTCCATCCATGTTGTAAATGCTATATTATTTAGCTGCCCCAAGAAAGTGCCACTTTGGGATTTTTTTTTTTCTTTGGTTTTGTTTTTTTGTAATGCACTGTTATGTTTTGTGTTGTCGTCAATGTTTGTTATTTGTTTTACTTTGGTTTTAAAAGCACAATCACTAAACTTTATTTTAAACCATTCTATCTATTAACCTTTTTGTCTTACTGGAGGAAAACAGGTATGACAAAAGAGTCTAGTTAATCCCGATGATGATGATGATGATGATGATGATGATGATGATGATGTAGGTAAAGGTTGCTGTTTACGAAGGCTGTACTTGAAAGGAGACTCCTTGCGTTGTGATTGTCTCCCTCTCCAGTTCTGACGCTAGCTCAAGTGATGAAAAAGACAGTTAATGTGAGTCATAGCTGCAATGTAAATATCTTTTTTCGCATTGACCATAAAACTCAGCTATTGCACATTAATGGAAAAAACAGTTTTATTGTCTACTAATGCACTTACACGAATGTCAGAGACAGGAACGAAGAGTCACTTTGGGAATCTGGAGAGGTTGTAATTGGACAAGAAGAGTCTCTTTTCTTGACAGGGCAGGGGTGGAGGACCCCTGTTTTTAAGGAGAAAAGGGTGCTGTTGTTTATTCATAAGACATCTGCAAACATTTGTTTCGTAAAGCAAAAAAGCAAAAAGAACTAAAAAAAAAGAGATGAATAAAAAAGTTCAAACTACATCTGTTCTTCTGGTCATTTGTTTTCTCTAAAATGGTTAAGCTGTTCTACTTTGAGCTTTCTGAAGATATAAAGAAAGGAGAAGGTGCATTCAAAGTAACATCCTTTATCTGTGTCTTGAGTCTTATCACCTAAATACAGCAATTCAATGTGAGCATAGAATGTGACAGATTCTTCAAATCCACAAAAGTACACTGCATCCAGTTTTCAAAAGCTACAGGCAGTCTTATTATTCCAACACTGACAGTATTTTAAAGGGAAACATTGACTAGAAAATTTACTCCGTTCAAGATCTGTCTGTGTTCCATAAACACACTCTCCAGAGATGGTGGAACATGGATCTATCTTCTCTCTGTTGGTGAAAAATCCTGCCTGATGCACACATCTCTTTTCAGCCACTTACAGAAATATGTACTTGAAACTCACAGAAAAAATATGATTTTTCTGCTTTAAAATAAAATGTGATCATACAACAGTTATTGGCGGGAAAAAAGAGACCATCTCTCAGAAAAGTGGGGGGTGGAGGCGGGTGCAAGCTTTTGTCTGTGGTTGTCAAAATTAGATTTACACATGCACTAAAAACATAAAAAGTGGATTGTTTATTCAGAGGTGATTTGGAGAGAAGCAGGGTGTGTCTTGGATATGTCTGTTGCTATTTTGACAATGAAAACATTTGATGTTAATGCACATTTTTCAAAGCAATGTATCACTTTTTTTTATGTGGGGGGGGTCAGCTTTCTTGGGCTCTAACAGAAGAAAAGGTTAGGAACCGCTGCTTTATACCATAGTAAGATGTGTTTTCTTTGTTTGAGAGAATCTGAAAATGGGTCAGAGATGTAAAGTTTCAATTTTTAGAGAACTAATTTAATGTAAAACTTAGTTATTGGAGCATTTGTTGGAGAACATCATGCTCTAGCAATGACTGCTACTCAAGGGTCTTTATGAGGACTTAAATCTCTGCACACATCATTTTATCCTTGTTAAGCTCTATATGCATGGGTTTCATTGGGAAACTGCACATGCAGGAGCCTGTTTCCAATGGAAACGTCCTTGCGTATGAATACCTGTGACTGCTCTGTAAGGCTTTTAGACTTTTCAATGAAAAGATGAGAAATGAGTAGCACAGTTTCACTGATAGTTTTCAGCAGCAAGGCTAAAGTGTAAAGTATAAAAGCAGCTGTGGGTAAACATTTCAGCAGATGTGACGACTGATAGGTCTCTATCATGAGATCATCTTATGTACCGACACCACTGATATCTTCATCACAAAGAGTCATCATCTTTAAAAGGATGATGTACCCAATATGCTTATTAAACAGCAGATTCATGATTCTGTGCATGTGCATTGTTCAGAAATACATTACAGTGAAGAAAAATTGTGAAAAAAGAGGCTTTGGCTGAACGTGAATGAACTGAACTACAAACAGTTTGCAGTAGATTTTAGTCTTTTCATCAAGTTTCCTAACCATAAATAAATCTTTAGGCAGTACTTAAAAAAAAGATTGTACTCCTTTCAGTCATAAACATGAAGACTGAGGGTATAATCCTTAACAGTGTGTACACAGGGTACTGACATGGGTGGAAATATGAACAACAATTCATAAAAGTAATAAATGTATTTTACTGACATGTTTATTAAGGCTATAATTGAACAGCAACATAATAAAACTCAATGTCATTGCATCTGATGCATTCTAATTGGAAATCATCCAGAGCGGCCTCAACTGAAAGGACAACTGAAGAAGTTCAACAACACAGTGAAGGAGGAAACTATCGATATCCTCAGCTCAGAGGTTAAACAGCTATTTCTCTTCTGTACAGTAGCTGTTCAAATGTATTACCTAATGCCAATTCCATTAGTGTTCTCCATTACTCATAATATCAGCTCCCCATGTCATTCAGTGAAGGCATTTGGAGCCATAGAGGAGAAGCTAAAACCAACGCTGAAGGGATTATATTCAATTTGACAGGCCTAGATTGCTGCCAATTAGGCGTAAGGAGGCTTCAATGAGGTTACGTAAGAGAGCCAATACAGAAGTCATCTCACTGCTCATCATTCAGTAGCCGGTGGGATCGCTGCTGACACGGCAAAACAAAACCTCCATAAAATGGGAGGAGGACACAGAGTGACTCTATAGAAGCCGCCTTGTCCTAATTAGAGGCCGAACTACATTCGTTCCGGTTTATTACATCTAACCTGCAGATTGCTTGTTCTAACAGAGGCCATACATAGGCCTATGGGACTCTTAATGTCAACCGATGTCATTCTGGCTTATTCAAACATCAGTGAAGAAGAGAGCCGGTTCTTCCTCTTATTATTACCTCTGAATGAAAAAGAAGTGAAATTGGAGTCCTATTTAGCCTTCTGCTGAAAGCCCTCAGAGAAATTAGAGACTCAACAAAGGCAAGACTTAATTAATGCAGAAAAAATATTTGTCCATTTACAAGCATCTGTTTTTTATGATTTTATCACTTTTTATTTTAATTTAATTTTTTTTACAAATTAATCTGATAAAACAACAAACTGCTTTTTTTCACTGCTTTTCCTCAAATATGCAGAGCCTATTTGCTATGTTTTGGAAGGGATTGTTTTTGTACTGATATTTACGTAGAAAAACTCATTTGAAACTCACCAGTTTTATTCAATTAGACTATTATAATGGTGAAGCAATGACAACTGTGGTGCCTGAAATCCTGCCCCCTTCCTTCCCCTCTTCTTTTCCTCCTGTTGGAGTTCCCCTCCCCCCTTCTTTCCCCCAGGTGTTCCCTAATAAGCACCTTTTTAAACAAGAACAAATTTGGAACAGGGGAGAGCATCCCCTTATGCCTCCATCCATCATTTTAATGAGTGGAGGTGTGGCCAGGCCCCACAATGAGATGCAGGTGATTAAGGACATTAAGGGGATACTCTGTCTGCCAGGGTAATTCAGCCCATAATGGCATGAATATGCAGGATGAGGGAGGATGGTCTCCACAGTTACACTACCTGTGTGCTGGGGGAGGCTCAGAGTTGTAGTGACATGACCGAGAGATGCAAACGGGGGAAGGGGAATGAAAAATGGGTGAATCCGTAATATAATTGGACAATTTGAGAGCCGTATTGCATTGTGGGGCGGTTTAGTTGACTGGTATGCTGCTGCTTCATACTTAAAAATTCTGTAGCCCTGGGTAATTAAAATTACTCGTAATGTTCTTAAATACAGGCTTTCTTGTCAATTAAGAAGTTCATATACATTTTTATTGAGTAAACACGTTTTGACGTTATTTATTATTTCTAAAAAAAAATAAAGAAAACAGAAGTCCAAGAGCAGTAGCGGCAGCGACGTGAAGCATTACAAAAAGACGCAGAAAGGAGTGTTTACTGTCCAGCCAGGTCAGTGAATAGTTTTCAGTGTAATTCACCACGTGTGGAACGTGAAATTAGGATTTTGGTGGTGGGCTTGGTTGATGTAGGCTAAGCGTGAGCTGCAGCGGCTAGCTGAGCTCTGACACAACAAGGGAAGAAGAAAATGTTACCTCCTCCAACGGTCCGCCGCAGCCATTAATCCGCTCGCTTTGTCTTCAGCTCTGAGGTGTGTAACTGTGACTGTTTAGACCTATACTTTTTACTTTGTGAGACTTTTTGTGAGAGTGAGAGCAGCGGCTAGCTGTACTCTGAGACCACTGAGTGAGAAAGGAGATTTTCGCCGCCCCGGCCACCCGCTTGTCATCGGCCTGTCAGCAGCTTGTCGTCAACCCGCTAGCAGCCCGACAGTGTATCCCACCAGCTTCAAGGTGCATTACTTGAACTCTGCTTCTGTGGGTACTCACCTGTTATTTCTGCGTAGTGGGCCGTGACTCCCCAGCTACACACATAAGGGAATTCAGTTTACGAGCCTAGGATGCTGCCTATTGAAAATGGTACAGCGCTACACACAAAAATGGAACACTATGATTTTGGATCATGAAAGTGTGCTGTTTTGTACACAGCCACAGATTTGCTGTTAGCTTACTTACTTAGCTAGCTAGCTTACGGCTTAAAAATTCTGCCACCAAAGTTTTTCTGTTGAATTGGCAGAAGACTTCTGTTGGTTAGGAATGAGAAGCCTCTGCTTTTGTGTACCTTTGACTGAAAACAAGGACTTTAAATTTAAAATATTTTTGTGAATTTCAGATGGTAAATCATCCAAATTATACTGAACTGCAATATGTTCCATTTGAGAACAGATAGTTTACTAACAAAGGCCTGTGGGGCATTAACAACAGTCAACATTATTTAAATAATTTTACGTTGCGCTAGTTATATTACGTCATGTTGCATCACATTACATCACGTTGTGTCATGTTACGTTGTGTCCTGCTACATTGTGTGTTTGTTGTGTCTTGTTTCACAGGACCCTGATTTGTATCTGCAGATATCAGGTTCAATGTCTTCTCAAAATAAGAAAAACACAAGTTAAAGTAAGAGACTGGCGCTAATTACTTCAAATTTACCATCCAGTATGAGGCCTCATCACTATATTTACTGTAATATAGGAATATGCTAAACATCTACAGTTTTGTATAGCACACTAATCTCTCCTCCTCTCCTCGTTTCCTCTTCCTTTGTGTGTTTAGTGGTTCACTTTTTGCAATCAATAATTTAAACTGCGTTGGCTTTCAACTCTTTCCCAGCAGCCAGAAACTAATTTCTTTTGTGCACATTCAGGCTGTCTCTCATTTCTGATCGCCAAACTGCTTCATTAACCTCCTTCCCAAACTAGGAGGTAATTAAGTGAACAGCTGTGCAATGTCTGACAACTCGGCTTACTGTCGCTATCTTCGGCGTGAATGCCGGCGAGGAGCCCGTCATCACAGGTGCACAGTGTTTAGACAGCTTACAGCACCTCTCCACAGCCATTACACTACAGCTGCAGGTCAGACGCCACCTCTTCAGACAGTCAATCAAAACTCATTTATGTTTAATGATCTCACCAACCGTCTCATCACAATTTCACATCATTACAAAAAGTTGTTTTTAATCAATGTTAAACACTTAGGCTTGTTTCGACTTGTGAAAATTGAACAGAGATGAGTTATTGTGAAAGATAGCCATCAGTGAAGAAACCACCAGGCATAATGAGGGAGGGAATTCATGGAAGTCAGCCAAATCCAAGTTTTTTTAATAACTGGGAAGTAATCTTGGTGATTTGTACATCCATTTGTCACTTAGCCAGTCATTCCAACCATCCTTATTTAGTGCCGATGGGGTCCGCACAATTAACCCAGAGGAATATGGCCTCCTCCTGCCATACCCGGAAATCTTCACTCCCTCAGCGTTTTCTCCTCCGTCCTCTTTGCATCTGAGCTGATCTTACATTTAATAACACCAATGAGTAATGGTCTTCATCAAAGTGCTTATGATAATTATCAGCCTTTGATTGGGTGGATGAATTTAGCAGATTCAAAGGTACTAGTAGTGGACTTAAATTATAAAAACGCCAGATAAGGGCTCTAATAAGCATCATCTATATTTTTTAGTAAATACAAATAAATTAACTGCATTAAAGAGGGACTTTTTCAGATTGCTGTTAAAATTTGTATGAGTCAGATTTGCCATTAAATTGTCCTACGCTTTCTTTTTCTTATGTTTGCTTACAACAGGGGATGTAATGATTTAAAGTGATATTTAGATTGGTAATCTACATATTTTGCCCTATATTAGCTGCATTAAATCTCCCTTGTCTTTCTTCCAAGTTTTTCACAGGTGTTTATGTCCTTCTGTCTCACTCCTGTGGGTTCTTAATCAAGTTCCTGCCCATACAATATGTCTCCCATTATGAATCTAATTGATTTCTGCTAAATTACAAAAAAAAGCACTAATTAAAACTGCTTCACAAACATATAGGGTTGGTGTGGAGTTCCGCCACCCACTCATTTCCATGTCAATTCAAAGGCACACATTACAAGGCTCTTGTCTTATCGTCAAGGTGTTGAGTATATCCATAATAACAGTATTGAAAAAACCTTTTAACCCAGCTGACTCCTCCCCTGGGTTAGGAATGCGTAACACACAACCACACCATATTTTCATAACAGCATCGCCACACATGCTCAACAAAACACTGACACGACCAATCATAGAGGCTAAATGTAAATGATGATGGACAAAAGGCCTGGCGGTGCTTCATGTTCAGCGAGGGCACATAATGGGGATAAATTAGGTTGTTTTCTTAGTCAAATGACATGGGGAGTGCTGGTGATTTGAATGGCTGCTGTTCCTCAGGCAATGAAAGATGGAAGGTGAGGACATGGGTGAGCGGGCTGTGAAAGGGAGGATGGTGTTGGTGGAGTCTAACCCTTTGGATCCGTCCTCCTTCACTCTCTTTCTTTCTTTTTGCATTTCCATAGCTGACACACTGCTGACTGAATGAGTGCAGGAGATAAGACATGGGTTCATCACGCCTTGTGTGGCCTTGGGGCTTTTTTTTCTCCTCATGTAAGATAGCTTATGTGCTTGTGTTGCCATCTTAAAATGTTGTTTTACAGCCTCACCATTTTTCTCTTTTATGGCGGTGACCTACTTCAGAGCAACGGCTAACCTGCTTTACCTCCTTTTATCTATTTACTGTGATGTTTGCATTTTATCAAAAGAATTTAAAGTGGATTAAAGGATTTCTGAAGACAGGGCAGCATCCTATGACTGGCTTGAGGTTGTATGTTATTTGACTGCGGTGTATTTATAGATCGTGTCCAGATCTTGTTCTATTGATTATTATTTTTCTCCCTCTCAAAAAAGACTAATGAGCCCAGCGAATTCCACAAGAAAGGTTAATACAATATTGAAATGTCAGGAGATTAATGATATTGTTCTTTCTTCCTATGGTCCTGCAGGAGAGGGTGACAAATGTCTTGCCCTTTTCACTCTGTTCCCACCTATTTGTGATCTTTTTCTCTCCCACCTCTCATTCTCTTTGTCTTAGTGTCTCTTTCTCTTATATTCTCCATCTCCTGTTTTTTTCTTTATTACCTCCCTTCCTCGTTCTCCTCCACTGACCACGGTCTCCAGATACCAAGGACTTATCCCCACCACTGCACGTAAACGCTGTAGCCATACGTGGCGGAACAGCACTGGAGATGGGCTGTGCTGTACACTGTGTGTGGCTGTCAGTAGATGAATAGCACTGATCCATCTTCATTAGGAGGCGGTGAGATTTCATCGGAGGAAGTTTGCCTTCTGTCAGGAGCAGAAACTCTTCCTTAGAAACCAGACCATCCTCTGCATATTGTTACTTCCCTGCTCAGTCATAAGGAGGGAAACACTTCTTTCTGTCTTTTGGTTTTGGTGGTGCATATAATATCTGGTCATATGTGTTAAGGGCCTCCAACGGTGCACATCTTGACTCCTCCCAAGCTGCTGCAGCACCCTGGCATGTGGTCCAAGTTTTAATCAACTCTGCATAATTGGAGTGATTCCCTGTCTTGCTGTATATTTCAATCCATCTGTATAATTACGGTGAATTAAAGTCTTCGTCAGAAGGAACCGGGAGGGAGAAGCTTCACACAGGCGGAGACACAATTACCCACCGTCTTGAGACAAAGAGGAAATTACCTCTTTTGTCATCTCATTTTTCACTGGTGGGGGCTAAACGTGCAAGAGCGTCAACAATAATTAATGCATCACAACAACCTGTGCATACAACATCCCCTATAACCATATCAATATCTCAGATTAGGAGATTAGCTTCACACATGAACGCAATGTTGTTCTTAGGTAGAGTTGTTTTGAAATCATACCAGTATTAGTATTGGCAGCTGACTCAGGTCTAAATGCTGTGTAGGACAACAGCGATTGTGCCGGTCAATGCAATGATCCAATGTCATAACCAATCAAAACATAAAATAAACTGGTTTTGGGTTAATTGTTTTATGATAACAAACAACAACATTGTAGAGTTAGTAGAGAATCTAACATTCCAAACAGCCAGCAAAATGTGCGTTTTTTTATTTAACCATTATATGAGTGATACTCAGTATGGCCGAAACTCACGAGAATTGGTATCATGAAGGAAGAAATAGTATCCAAACATCTGTATTCTCTTCCGTACAGTATCTTCTGCTGTAGGACTAGTGTTTGAGGAATCAAGAAGGGATAGTGGTCTTCCTCTTTGCTGAGGGGCCTTTTGGCCAACAATGCCTCAGTGCAGTAATTGCATCGATGAGAAGAAAAGTGGTAGCTTGCAGGCGAGCATGGGTCATCATTACTCTGTGTGAAGCCAGCAGCCCTAAGGTAGGCCATTACTGCAGTGTGTCAATAGCCAATGCTGTTCTATGATAGAGGCAGGACGTTAGACCTCCCAGGGTAAAGTGACCACTTCCTCCAGGTTAAAAGTACAGGCAATTACAGGGATGCCAATTTATCATCTGTCTATACTAGGTGATCCTTTGTAATTGGTTGAATGAGATTTTATTGTGCAACTTGGACAAACATGGAGATGTAACTCTCATGTCTTCCCTCTACTCTCCATTCATGGCATGGCTCCTTTGATAGCATCATTGGCATCCTAGTCATAGACTGATCCCTGGTCTGGTGTCTCTCTCATTTCCTCCTCTCATCCATCCTGCAGCAGACAGCTACTATCTCTTCCTCTATATAGCAGACATCTGCAGAGTACGGACAAATCACTTTACTCTCCCACAGGGGGACAGTCCTCCAATAACTTCAAACCTCCATCCAGGAAGTCCTGCATTAACCATGAAGCTAGTTTGCCAAGTCATACGGTTTCATTCATTTTATCAGAGCTGCCAGATCCTTTTGAATAATTGCTATTCTACAGAGGGGCTCTTTCCTTTATTGTTCTGAATCCAAGCCAGTGGTTGTTCAGCGCGGAGGTTGCATTTAGTGTTTATGATGTAGATCACAGGAGATATGCTGTACAAGTGGAACATTTAAAGCACTAAATACAATAGCACAGCCATTATGAATAGGAAAATGAGCTATAATGCTTTATAGTTGATTGTACTGTAAATGTATTTCCTAATTTGAACCTGATAACCATGCTATGTGTAGCTGTCTTTGTCCCTAACTGAATCTGCAATCATCTACCAATCTCCAGTCCTTGATGAGACATTTAACACTGACCTTAGCCTTGTCACAATTTTCACCTCTCTACCTCTCACCTTTTGACCCTCGCCTTATCTTACCCTCTTTTTCATCTCTCCATCATTGTCACCCTGCCTCGAACTTTCCAGCAATTGGAGCTTTTTGTCACGCAATTCTTCAGACAGCCAATTTAGACCATGGCAGGGTGCATCTATCTCCCAAAAGGCTGTGTGATGGTGCTTTGTCTGTACCAGCTCTCTGACTCACTCACAGTCGTACCTGCAGCCCTCGGCTCTCTGTGACTCTGTCTCAGTGCTTCTGCCTCGTGAGAGTTGGCTTTGAATTTGGCAGGTGTGAACTCTAGATGCATAGACCAAGAGGCATGTCACGAAGTCAGTTCTAAGAGTTTGTGACTTCCTTTATCTGAGACTGTTGATTCTTACTGGAGCTCAAATCTGGCCTACATAGGCCTGAGTCTTTTTCATGTTGTCGAAGGTGAGGAAATAAAATGATCTCAATGCAAGACTATTTGAATAGGAGGGAAATGTATTTTTTAGTCCAATTCTAAATTGGAATTTAGAGTCTGGTGCAGCCTTTATAGTAGTGTTTGTTGGACTGTAAGGCTCTGGATATTTTTGTATGAAGTGTCACCATTTAATCATTATCTATTTACTAAATTATTGATACAGTTTTCTATAAAGAAAATCATTAGTTTAATAAATAAGGAAAATAAGTTAAAGCCCTCTTAGTGAAATGGGGTTAGGGTTATATCAGTAGTAAGAACCACCTGAAAGTAATAATGTGCTCTTACATAACTCATACTGTATACCATCAAGCCCAATGTTTTATAGTCAGCGTCTATAGGTCGTGTCTGTCCCTCAGCTGCTCTCAGCATTAAGAGCACTCATTGGACGGGATCATATCTCACATGAACAAGTTGTACTCCTATCATCAGTATCATGAAGGAAATCACGATCAGCCCTGACTTCATGGATAAATATAGTCCAGGCAAACGGCAGAAACACAGAAACTGCAGAGAGCTGGTGCAGCAGCAATAAAGACAAAACAAGCTGTAAGAAGAGAGCGGCAGTCAGTTTACACAGCGTTATGATGTCTTTAAAGTGCCTTAAAAAGTCTGTTTAAACTAGTACTGGGTCTTTGTACATTTACACAGCTCTTCAAAGCACTGCACTATGTTTGATAACCTAATGTGCTGTCTTTTTCTCTGTACATCTTTTTAATCAGTCATGTAATGATCCACGCTGCTACTACAGTTAATATTAATTAAACATCAACCCAATTAGACACACAGTACATCCATGCCACAGCTTTATAATGATTACAAGACCAGAAGTAAGATAAAAACTCTTCACATTTTAAAGGAGTAGGCTTGTTTCTCTCTGATCACTTATCTTCTTGAGGACACGCAGTTGAAGTAAATTAGTGCAAATATTTTTCTTGGAAAGACGACAAATCACATGGTAGTTTTTTTTGTCGCAAGCTGCATTTTTCCAATTTGCGTTTGTAATTAGGGTGTGCAGCGCCCCGACATCCAGCGGATAATCTGGCCTTTCTGTATTAGACGGGAAGTGGACCGTGAAAGTAATTGGTGAGTGTTGCACAAATTGGATCTGAGCGTGATGCCATTTTTATATCTCTGAGGCAATATTTGCAAAGCGATTAGAACAATGCTGCTGCTGCACATTTCCAAAAGCTTTATTATGTACCTGTAATGTTTTTATGAGCGAATGTTAACAGGTCCAGTAATCAACCTGAAGGAGGGAGGCAGCGTGACGCTTACAGTCAACAGCGAGGAAAAAAGGCATTTTACAAGCATGGCTTTGGCTGCTTTTAACAAGGAAAAAATAAATAATCAAAATAAAATCCAAATGGTTTTCATCACTCAACTGTTTCAAACTGTTCCAATTAGGGTTTCGATTAGATGCCTCAGAAATGAACAGCCAAATCAAGCAGAAAAATATGGATTACAGAGTTGTTTTCTGAAGAGAAAAACCCCACAGTGAGACTTTTACTTTCTGTTCCTGTTGGGAGAACTGGAGCATGTTTACCCAAAGTTGTGTGAGATACTAACAAATAATGTGATTAGGGACATCTAGCAGCTACCACCATTTGGTAATGAGATCTTGAGCTGAAGCGGGTAACCAACAGGGGTTCAGTGAACCAGCCAGAAATCATACTGGTGTGACCCTGGCATGAAAATCAGAGAGATTGGAAATATCTGCAGTCTGTGGACGCTTTGCGCCGATAAATGGGGTTTTATCACTTCAGCAGAACCCTGGCAAGCATGCCCAGCTGAAAGCTGAACAGGATGACTGTGTGGCTCAGGAGTGAGGACTGATGGGAAGAGATAATACTCTCTGTAGAAGGAGGTGCGAGAGAACTGATGTCATTAGAGGCAAACAGGTATTTTGCCATTATATAGATGGCAACAGCTCTGTTATAGATACATAGAGGCACATAATGGCTCTTCATAACGCTGGTTTCAGATCAACAAGTTGCAAAAAAGGGAAGTTGAAATTGTTCAACCTACAAGTATTTTCATGATTGTTGATTATTTATTTGATGATTTATGAGAGAAATACTCCATCCAATAATCCAACAATCAAAGTGTTGTCCAAACAACAGGTTATGGTCAAGATAGGGAATTCTTGTTTGAGGAAACCTGGAGGCATTGGGGTGAAGTTGCCACCAAGAGGACATTGTTTTTAAACGGCGCCCAAGCAAAGTGAGATAATCAGTCCCCATCTTTCACTGTCCTTGTTTCCCCTCACCTTTTAGATTGAGCCATCTTATAAAGGCCTAAAGAGCCCCACCCCTTACAATTTTAATTGTTTTCAACATTCATAAGAGATCAGACAAAGAACGAACAAAAAAATGATTGACTTACAAACAGAAGAAGCCTTTTAAATATCAGGACAATAGAGAAAGCAATTACACAACTCTCTTTGATGAGGAATATCTTTTGAACAATTCAAACATCTCAAAAAGCTTTATGTTTTAGTCTTTTAATTTTCGTTCTGGCAACTCAATTATACAAAAACTGAGCATTAATCATCATGGTGTAATTTTTAGGACTTGTAGCAGAGTCCAGTATTGGCATAGTCAGTGACATCCTTGCTAAGTCTTGGTTGGGCTCCTCATTAAATAGCTAAGCATTGTCATTATAAACACTGTTTCCAAGCTGCTAATCTGAGTGTTGGGGGTTAAAACTGGTGGGTTTGCTCCCAGTTTGCATTGCGTGCCTGTGGCAGTAAACCCCCATCAATTACCAGCAACAGTCTGCTTCATGCTGAACACAGAGGAACGTGTCAACAGCCCCAGATACCGCTCTGCACACACATGAAAGCCTGGCCGTCCAAACAGAGAAAATACTCCTGACAGCATAAATTACTGGGCGAAAAAGGTGAAGGGACTGTACATGTATCAGGCCTTGTTTGCTGTCAGAGACGGGAGACAGGGAAACAAAGGAACTCACTGCGGCCAAGGAAGGAGGAAGCAGAGAGGAGCAGGAAATGCAGATGCAGGAGGGGGCAATGGACATAAAGTTGGGTAGAAAACAGGCAAAAATCATCTTCCAGGCCACTGTCAGGCACTGTATGAGCAGCATGTATGAACAGGAAGAGAGAAAATAGCCTTCACTCTTGTGCGGTGGCAAGACAAACAACCGTCGGCACAATCCAGTGTGCTTATTGTGTAGTTCGTGGGAGAGGGGCAGTGGAACTATTTGATGAGGGATATGTCTGGGTGCCTGTGCTATTGTTCGCCACAGTTGTGAACCATTTATCACAATAGGAGCACCTGGTGTTCAGAAAAAAAAAACCCAGCTTTAACAGAGCGGGAGCTGGAGCACCACAAGCCGAGCGTCTCAGCGAACAAAGAGGGTGAAAATAGCAACATCTTTCTCCGCATCTATCGCTGTTCCCCTCCGCGCGTCTCCCCTTTTCCCTCCATGTCTCCAGCTCTTCCCTCCCTTTCTCTGCTGCTTTTAACATGCCTCCATCTCCTCCTCGTGTTAATTTGCTGCTTCAGTGACACGCATCATTGGGGGAGTCATTTCTAATAACCCCGCCAGCCCCCCCCCCCCATACAAGTGCCTTTGAGTCATGCACAGAGATGTCATTCAAATTATTAAGCATAATGGTGACAATGATGCATTTCTAAAGCCTGCTTCCTTCCTGATATGACTGCAGTTAGCTCAACAACCTCCTCCCCCCCCCACCCCCCTTCTCTTCCTTCTTGTCCTTCTCTCCACAAATGAACCACAAATTTCTTCTTTTTGAGGCAGAGTATGCACCAAGCTGCTGGGGTGAATCTTTTCATTTCCCTGAGCATTTTGTCATGAGCAAAATCTTTTGATTTCTGCCAAATCCCCAGCATGTCACAGCCTACTCAGTGTCAAGGTCTTATCACGTGTCATGATGATGCGAGGACCTGTTTGAAAAGCTTTCAGAGTAAGAGGGGTTACAGGCTCCTACGTATACTGTCTCTCCCCCCCACCCCCTCCTTGACCTGAGTCAAAGCAGAGTAATTATTCATTCATGCCAGGCTATCAGGGATGATGCGCGGGTGACATTTTCCCTGCGCTGCTTTGTTGTTGCAGATCCAAAAGCAGAGAAGATTGTTGGAGTCTAACATCTGCTGTTTTCTGCTTCAGCCTTGGCTAGGTACAACACGTCATACACGTCTCAGTGTTCAGAAAAAAAACACCGCCACAAGGATTCACAATACAACATTTGGAAAGATGAAAATGTACCCTGTATTATTTCAGTAATGTTTTACTGTTGGAGCAACATAAACCTTACTGTAAGCTTGGAGGTAATGCTGTACTTTATTCTGATATTTCTTCAGAATTACAACTAAGGGAACAGTTTTTGTTTTGCTCATGTTCTCTTTCACAAACATCTCACATCTCCTTGACTTCCTGCATGATTCCACAGTGTTCTGGGTTAAAAAAAGCAGAAAGCAGATGCCTTGCTAATAAAGACAATTAAACCTGCAGCTGCACCATCTGCTTTTACCCGTGACCGAAGAAATGAGAGGAAAAAAAAAGAGGAATTTTGAGATAGATAGCCAAGTGCAGCAGGTAAATCTTTAGCATCATTCAGGACCTGCAAATGCACGGCAGACCTATATAATATGTAAGATAGCATCGCTGACATTTACCTCGACGGACACAAAACAGATTATAGATTCAGGATAATATGACATATCTGTTTAACATAATCCCCTGCATGATCCTCACCCTTCCCTCGTCCCTCCGCCTGCCTCCTGTGTGGCTGAGCTGCAGAAGATAAGTGGTTGTGCAGCGTGTGTATACAGTGACCTCGCCCGCCTTGGGGTGATGGTGCTTTAAAGGGTGGTGACATTCATGCATGGAGACCAATATGGTCCTCCTCGCTGGATACCAAGACTTCACCAATGTGCTCTGTTTCGGATGCTGCTGCAGGAAATCAAGCCTATCAGTTTTGATAAAGCATACAGCCATCACATGGACTTATTATCAAAAGATCTGTTAAATAACACGTGCAGCACAAAGTGCTCTGATTGGATTGAAGCAGCCTTTTATTCTTAAGTATAAAGTTTATTTCATGAATAGCTGTGCTGTTGAGAACATTGAAAAGGTGAGGGCAGATTTCTGTACAAGTCCTTGATAAAGACTTCTTTCTGCAAAGCTCTGCCCACCATCGTGTGTTGAAGTGCTGCAGTATGAAAAACACGACCAAGGCTTCATAAATGTTAGGCTTTTGATTTATATATCAGGTTTGTGTGTGTGTGTGTGTGTGTGTGTGTGTGTGTGTGTGTGTGTGTGTGTGTGTGTGTGTGTGTGTGTGTGTGTGTGTGTGTGTGTGTGTGTGTGTGTGTGTGTGTAATAGGCAGAAAAGGAGAGCTTGCATATATTTCACCTCTCTTCATACAAGCAGAGACAAAAGCTGGCCTTCACAAAGCTGCTTCTTCTTCTCTTCAGTGTGGTTTTCAAGCAGAAGGCAGAGAGTGGGTTTAAAAAAGCCCTTTTCTGTGGATGAGATTTGAAAGACGTGCAGAGGGACACATGTAGTTTGGGCTCACAGGCAGACAAAACGTTTGTGAATTCATTTGTGTTACTCTGTTCAATATAAAATCTTAATTTTTTTTTCATCAGAATATTTGAAAAAATCCCTTTAGATAATAAAATCATAATTTTTTTTTTTTTTAAAAAGCATCTGCTAAGTGAATTGTAGAATTGTACAATATTCACCACAACAGTGCTGCTTAACAGCTAGCAGACAAACATAAGTACTCTTCATGATTTCTGTTTGTATTTCCATGACATCATCCGGCCTAATCCAGTCCCAGATAGTTCAGGACTCAGCCTTTAATTAACGAGAGGCAGGCGAGGTTTTGGGGTGTCTCCCACTGTGTTCCTTAACACACATCATTAATCAAGAGAGGGGGGCTTCCATTAGGCGGGTCACTCAGGATCATGCTAAACAATTAAGCTTTGATTAAGAGATTGTTCATCAAGCCATCCCACCAGCAGCCGATGGTGTGTTTAAAGCCCACAGGAAAATAGACACTTAAAGCTCTGTGCTCAGAAACACTGTCTGCATGTGACACGTGTACTTAGAATAAGACATGGAAAAGGAAGTGTGTGCTGCTAACAAACACACACACAAATACACACCCAACTATTCATGTCAACAGAGTGAAATCATGCACACACTGTGGTTTTCTTTTCAACAGCTTTTATCGTCCCTGGATGTCATTACAATACCTGACAATCAATTCTGTTTATTTCAGCGAACAGTTTTCTTTTCTCTTGAATAAAATCTCTCCGCTTTCATGAACTTTTTTTTTTGTGCCCTCAGCTTGTATGAAAACTGTCTTTTGAAAAGACTGGCAAGGTGAAACGCAACGCCTCCGCACGCTCTACATTTATCACAGAGCGATCTGTCTATCAGCAGCAAGCAACAGTTACAAAATGACTTCAAAATTTGCAAAACAAACACAAAAAAAAGGCACATTTAACAACAGAATGACTCTCTTCAATAAAGTTTATGTTAGGGTGATTGCTAATTATCAGCACTTGTTAACATAGAGGTCCAGTAATCAGAACTCTAATGAGGACGTTATACAACATCAGAAAGGCTTAAAAACACCAGGTCATCTTTACATGAGGTGAAGACTTTACAATCATTTTTACATAAAGTGATAGATCAGACGCCAGCTATCACACAGCGGACTATCATTACCACTCACACTCTTCAACTAACACTGTGTCTTCATAAAATATGTAAGCATCAGCATGAATCCCTTTCTTTGTGTCTAAGGCTGCTCAGGGACAACGCTACATTCTTGGTCACCTGTGTTTTAGCAGCGCTCCGAGCCATCAGCACAAAGTGAAACTTTCAACCACCTGTGAATCACCTCGATGAATGTAGTATAATCCTAACAGAATTTAGCTAACAGGATTATAGCAGACCCGCGGCATCCCCTCCGGTCTGAGTACTCATGGCTTCTCTGCACTTTACTGAACCCACCACATGACATCCCTTACATGTCAGCATACATTTGAAATGGTTTCATGTTCATCATGTGTTGTCCTGTAAGGTTTGTTGCTGTCTTTGTTATTCATGTTTTTTTTTGTTTTTATGCCCTTGGACAAATTCCCCTTCCTGCAATAAAGATTTCTTGGACATCATTCATCTTTCCTTCATGTAAAGTGCAACAACATGTCCATTTGTGTGAGCATAACCTTGTGTCTTTGACTATAATTGTGTTTTTCTTGTTGGTTGACCGTTAACGTGCAAACACTCAGGAAGTTAATTTTCTCAAAAGACTATTTTTGATTATCCAGAGGCTAATGTATGTGCTGTACCAAGTTTGTTATTCATTTAGGAAAAGATTAGAGCCGAATGAAGCGGTTTAGGAATCGATCAACAGAACATTAATCAGCATGAATCAATGGAGTTCATTCTCATGCAGAACGCAGAACATTTCAGGCTGTGGTTTCGAGGAGAGGACTTCATGCTTTCCATTTTTTGGCTTTGCTTATTGGAGACATTTAAAGACACTATGTCTGACTACTGGAAACCACGAGAGTCAATTTGCAAAATTTTGAACGTTAATAAACCCTAAAAAGATAAAAAAATAGAAACGAGTTAGCTAAAGCCAAGTTAGAGACAGATGTTGTCCATCTTGGCCTGTATACACTTGTACTCTTCTTACCTTGAACCTGTATCATGTTCATTCATGTTCCCTCACACAGTCATTAAGGACTCTGCAGCACAGGGATGTTTCTCTTCTCATCAGAGAAGAAGAGTGCGTTAAACCATGTTGATGAGTCTGTTTGTCTGACAAAGCTCAATATATGGAAAGTGTTGCTCAATAACACCATGTTTTCATCCAAACAGGTGGAAAATGATGTGTCTCCCAGAGTCATTTATCAAACGTGGAGCAATGACGGAAATATATAGAGAGATAAAGGCTGAGGCAGACAGAGAGAGAGAGAGAGAGAGAGAGAGAGAGAGAGGGATGAAATGCTAATTTCTGCAGCTTGTCCCCAGCAGCTGCTCTGGCTGTTTGACATGTGTGATGAATGGTGTTGCATTGGTGCTGCTGCCCTCTCACCTCCATTCATTGTCACCTGAGCAGAGACAAAGAGGAGGAAGAAAATCCTGCTGGAGGAGCAGTGGATGCTTCCTTCCATCAGTAGACACACATACCCACACAGCAGCTCGTTCTCACCCCGCAAAAAAAACAGACTGTTACAGACATCAAAGCAAACACACACACACACACACACACACACACACACACACACACATGCACACACACTCTGATAACTCAAATCTTACTGCAGCATGTATTTGCTGAGCAAAGCTCATCCTCCTGCCTCACTCTCCAGTTTTTCTCTCTCCAGACCATTTCCACCAACATCTGATGCAACTATTACGCTGCTGTGTGAAAGCTTCTTCTGGGAGCATACACAGAAACATCTCAGCAACCTGCATATTAGCTGCACATTCAGGCGGAGGTGAGAAATGAGGAAGAGGTGGATAAGTGTGCGCTGGTAAACAGTAGGACATAAAAGATGGGAGCGCGGAGGCAAAGTTGCTTTGTTGGCAACAAAGAGTGGAGCAGTCATTACTCGTCCCGCCCCCCAAGGCACCGGCAGAGGAAGAGGTGTGAAATAGGAGCAGCTCGTTCCTCGTCTGCACTGATGGGTTTATTTAAAGGGTCAGGATTGATCGCTGAACCTTCGCAATAAATAGGAATGCAAAAAAGCTTTCAACCGTCCCGAAGAAATATCATGAAAATGTGTTTTTCACACATGAAGCCTGTGTGGGTTGTTTTACATTCCATGCATTAATGGTCCAAAAAAAAGGTTCTGCCCTCCACTGTCTGATATTTCTGCTTTAATCTGGTTTCCTTAACATCATGGTAGTTCATCTTTTCTAATTTGGGGAGGGGGTACATTCTTATTTCTTGGTTATGTAAAAGATTTACAATTGTTTCTAACCTGAACGAAGACGATTTCAACAGCAGGAGCCCAAACCATGGGTTAGAAATGATCCTTGCTTTCAGCAATGATGTGAATTTAATCCATCTGAAATTAAACATGACACTGAGGTAAAGATAGGTAAATAAGATGGTTTGTGTAGCTGAACAAGAAGGCTATTTTTACATCAGACTTGAGCGCAGTAAGGAAGAACTTTGACTCACTCTCTGACTGCAGAACATGCTCTCTCAGTGCACCAACAGTTCAAACGTTCTGCAAGATAAACAAATAAACGGGTGCATAAATAAACTCTCCTTCTGTCTCCTACAGCCTGGTCCAAAAATAAGAAGAGACTCAGAGAGAATTCGGCTGTTTGATTCTGCATTAATATATTTTTTTCAGAAAGAGGGCATGAGCCATGGATAAGATGGCTGAAGGGAGAAAGTGAGCATAAAATAAATGATCTTTACACAAGTCATTATTCAGTCATGCCAAGAACATCTCTATTTTTAAAGACATGAAGCAAATCATAGGGTACCCAAACATACACAGTCTTACTACAACCACAAGAGGAATGACAAAGCTTCAGAGAATCACTCTCTTTTTCTCTCTCTCTCTGGTCCACTGCAGAGTATAAAGTCAATTGCAGTTGAATTTTTCTTTTCCCCCATTTGATAGAACCATGTGATCTTCTGACTGAAGCTAGTCTTGAGCCCATGATGTTAATTGACAGCACCATGGGCATTATGGACAGCACACCTTTGGGAATGAATATTTTTATCCAATAATCACACAACCTTGTGAGACGGCCTTTGTGGAAAAACATTTTATAATGCTAGATTGTCTGGTGCTCTAAATCCTCCCTCACGAGGTCCAAATCCAACAGTTTCAAACGTCTTTCCTTCTGGGGACGCCAGGGAAGTGACGGCCAGTTTAGCAACTGTGTTCCCCATAGAGTTTTTTTTTAATGTCCTGTATGTTTGTGTGTTAACTGCTTTGCTGTAGTCAGTCCCCAAACCTGAAGAAATATTGAAGATGTTTGATGGAGAAAGAAAGAAAGAAGAAAAGAACAAGCTCTTTCTTGTTCATTTCTATTCGCCCATGATGCTGATACAGAAGCCGTTCTCGGGTTATGATGTGAGCTCCACGAGGAGAGAGGTTGAAAGCACACAGTCTGTCTCTGTGATTTAGGAGATTTGGATTTGTGTTTGAAGCTGCTCCTCTACCAGGATCAGGGTATAGGGATTAGTTTGACATAAAAAGAGCCGCTGAGTCAGGAGCTTCTTCACAAACACACTCATAAGGATACACACCGCTAAAGCAAGTATTTAAACACAACGTAGCGGCACACATTGTTGCCCAGTCAAACACTATCCAGATATCAGTTTTAAAATACAAAGGCCAACCTTTTGATTTCTATAGTTGCCGTAGCTTTAAGTATTTTGGCCCTGCCAAAAATAATGACTAGTTTTCTGCAGTTTATTTTTTAAAGCCTGACTGTCCAGAAGTTTTTTCTATTAAAGACAGACAGAATTTTAAGCCTTTTCATTTTTCAAAAATATTTTATTTGATATTGATCCAGGTACAAGGAAATAAAAGAACATGGATGTATCTTACAGGACATGGGAATGAGACTGTAAAAGTTTATTTTCTTGATTCACTCTCTTCTTGGACGAGGACATGCAAGTGAATCCAGAAGGTGGTTTACAGAAAAAGAAACAGAAAAGCAGGATGTACTGTACTGTAGAAATGGCATAGGATCAGGGTGTCACCTCACCCCGTACTGTACAGAAAGACTTCACCCAACAACGTTCTCTTTTTGTTGTTTTTAATCCTCTTTTATAGCAAAAAGGCAACACACAGAGAGGCTACAAAGAATCAACAATATTGAGAAAATGAAAAAAAAAAAAGAGGGAGTGCCAAAGTACTTCCATCCTTCTTCAAAGACGTTTTCTCCATTGTCTCCACAAGCAAATTATGAGCGCTTTCGCTCCTTGTGTTCAAAAAAGTCTAAAGTTTCTTCAGGTTCGACATGATAGGAGCAGTGCGGTGAACATGCAGGACGAAGAGTGACTCAGACGACTACTGACCCGCCTTCTTTTCGCCGCTGTGTGCCTCCCATCATCACCTCCTTACAGCCCAGCTGCTCACTTCTGACAGCAAACTTTACAAGGAACATAAAACACATCTTATATTCCACGAATCTTTATGCATATTTCACAATATACCTTTATTATCATTTTAATAAATACAAAACGACACTGTGATTTGAAAGAAAACAATGAGTATTAAAGAGACACGGAAACGCATTAGACATTAGAAATATCAATCTTAATTTGGTATGTTCTTTTATTGACATCTTGTCTTAAGGTGGATGAACCAGCACGTTTTACTCAGAATCAAAATCCACAGCAGAAAAGAAGAGGGGATGACAGAAACGGGCATGACAGGGATACTTTAGTAAATGAAAACGGAATGGCAGAATCAATTGGAGATGCGTATGGATATATACACATATATACACATACATAAACATCACCAGAATGTAAAATAACCTGAGATACTCTTTGCACCTCATTTCCAGAACACTGGCCACTGGGTGGATGATAGAAAATGACAATGGCATGACGACAACAGTACAACAGCATCTGATGGCCTTTAGTTTCCACCCCCAATTTTTATCAACATTAGCAGTACAAAAAAAGACAAAACAGTCATCGAACCACAAAAATCCTGAACATTAATCTTGAAAACATTGTAGTAAGCAGCGTTTTTGGAGTCCATAAAAGGCATACAAAGAAACAAGCTTTTCATTTAAAAAAAGGACAACCAATAAAAAAAACATTGACTGAAAAATATTGAGATCCAGAGGCTGAGAAGTCGAAGCGGCAGAGGAGAAGTGTGTGTTTGTGTGGCAGATAGAAAGTGATCTGCTGCACAGTGTGGCTGTAGACATGGAGGCAGTGAGACCTGCTAGTGAATAGTCAAGGCTTTTCTCCATTTTAACTCCCCTGTCTGCTATCAAACAGTAACTCAAAGCTGCATTGTAAATCATACACATTTTTTTTAAAGTAATTCACACACAACACTGTGCAGATTATAGTGTGTTGGTGACGGAGGCACCAACGTTAAGAGACCCTAAATTTAGCAGCACTTAGCTGGACAACACATGAAACAAACATAAAACAGTAAGTGCTCTAAAAAAGCAAACCATATTCAAATGGATGCAACTGAAGACAAACATTTTCAAACATTAAAGATGTAAACAAATTGTGTTGCTCCACTGAAATTACATGTAGATGTGGGAGTATAATCTCTACCAATCACTAGAAATACTCCTGTGTGATGTCTGTTTACCTGTTAAGGCGATAAAAGAATCATAAACCAGCCTGTAAGTGCTGTGACTGTATACAGCGTGTGCACAGATTTCACTGACTCTCCCTCACTTTGAAAAGTTTTATGCTTAGTTTACTGTTTTTTCTGAACCTGGAGCGCAAACTTAGTGTGGTAGATTTTTAGGCAGTAAATCAAAGAAAACTTGAAATGCTTGCAGACTCTCGAAACTAAAAACTTTCCAGTCTGTCTCTGTAAATATTTAAATGTCTAAAAATGAAATGTGTAAAACACGGAGCACGTCATGTTTCTGGTATGACTTAGGAATTCTTCTACTCGTTCAGCTACAGCTTTGTGTCCAGTTCTTCACGCTTCATATCTGCCCCTCAGACTCTCAAACCTTGTGTGTCTGCCACCCAATGGGTCTAACCTATGGGAATGGGTGCCTCATTTGTCAAAGCCTTACTCTTTAATATCTCTCTGTACATAAGTATATAATTTTCTTCTCTTTACTTTACAGTACAGAAACTCCTCTTCACATATTCTTCCGGTTCTTCATGTCAGCAGGAGCTATGTTTTTGTGCTTATCACCAAAAATTGCAGTGCAAAAACAATAATTAATAATAATAATAATAATAATGATAATAATTAATGGTAACTATTAACAAACAATGGACTATAAAACAATTATTTTATGGCACAACAGCCACTCAATTCACATATAATACAAATGACCAGATAAAACCCACTGTTCCTGTTAATGGAAATAAAAAGTTCAAACTGAATCAGGCTTGCATAGCAATGCAACAACAACTTAAAGAATATATTTACAGGAAACAAAATTCCCTTTTACACCCCTCCCCCCCTCCCCTCAAGGACAGTTACCAGAAAAATGTGTTCTCATATAGATGTTTTCCTTTTTTTTTTTTACTTGCCTTTTTCTAACAAAAAGAAAATAACAGTAAGGTAGGAGGTGGAAAATATTTTCTTGAGGACAAAAGAACATAGTGAGATGTACAGTATGTCTGTGTCTATACATCACATTTACAGTTCTGTGACACTGCGTTTCTCAGACGTGCCCTCTGCTGCTCCTCTTCCCTTTGAGGGCACACAGAGAAGGACAAAGTTCGTTGCCCACACTGGAAGGGCGTCTTTCCTCCGAGGTAAGACCAACGTGTTTTCCAGTTCACATCCCCCGGCAGATCACTCTGTGGGAAGAGCAGGGGACACAGAAAAAAAGTTTAAACTTGTATTTGCTGATATGCACAGATTTAGTTTTTCATTTACAGTTCAACATTTTATGCCCAAAAGCTAGTTGAGAAAAATGATACTAATCACGTCTGTGCATAAGGTAGACAGAGTCAGCTTACACAAGTTCTCAATATAATCAGGACAGAGCAAAGGACATATTTACTGGATAAACTTACAGCTAAACAAAGACGCTACATCAAGCTAAACAAAAATAAACTTAAGGAGTTTAATGAGATGGAAAACAGCTAGCATAGCTCTTTCTAAAATTAACACTATTAAGATCATTAGAGCTTCAGAAACTCTCTCATTAACATGCATTTAGTTTGTTTCACATCAGCCAGAGGCAGTGACCCTGTTATTGGGAGGTTGTGAGGACTTCAGTGCTACAGTACACAGAAGAACTCTGCAGATGGATGCATTTGTGTTTTCCAGGAGCAGCATATCAGATAATTCAACGTTAAATCATGACTTTCTTCACATGCAGTGCGGTACAATGTTAATCATCCGGACACTCACATAACTCCCCCGAGTACTGTCCCTGTCCGTTGGCCCCCAGGAAGTCAGCGTGCTCCGAAGCCGTCCACTGCTGTGGCTGTCGTGGACCCTCGGTTTTGCGTGGCCCCGTCGAGCCCTTAGAGGAGGCTGTGCCAGAGGAGCTCTGACCCCCGGGGGAGGGGAACGATGGTTTACTGTATGGCAGGCACCCCTCCTCTGCAAACACAAAGAGGATTTGGAGGGCATTATTTAAGTCTGACACAACATGTGACTTTTATTGTTGAGGTGAAACACATTTGACATCTGATGCATGCAGACAAAGAGCATTTAGAATCACCCCCCTCCTCCTGACATCTGCAGAGTGGTCGTGCCAACAGGCGATGCCAGGGCGCGCCACAGAGAGGAATCTCAGCCTCACACATGGCCCTGCAGCTAGCAGCCTTATGAGGGGGTAAATACAATAACATGGGGACCTCTGGCTGCTGTGCCCACCGACTGCTGCAGGGCAACACAACATTGACCCTCAGCAGCCTCCATCTTTGCGTGAAATCTCATCAAACTGCTCCCCACTGCTCAGCTAATGACTGTACTGGAGCCTTCCCCCGACCTCGCTGGAGTCTGCTCTGAATCATTCAGCTTTCTGACACATGAGGGAATTCACCTATGGGTTTTTTTTTTTTGTTGCAAATTGCTGATTGCTGCACCTGTCTTTGTCTCACAGTCTCCGATGAACTGTCTGACTAAGTCCTCGCATAAAGAAGGCATGACGCATACAAACAAATACACAGATGAGCACAGAGACACACAGATGGGGTGTGGAGTGGCTGCTGTTTGTGTGTGAAAAGGAAGCTGAAGCGATTAGAGTGCATTTCAGTTGCTGAGGCCGCCTGCTTTAGTTGGAGCCGAGCTGGCCAACTTTGGCAACAGTTTTAGTGGCGTTGAGAAGGCGGGGAAGAGGGGGGGCGCATTCTGGAAACCAGAGCAAGTGGCAGACAGTGCAATCTGTTCATGGGAGCCCAGTCTGAATGCAGAAGGGAAGCTAACTTCAACACAAGAACTCATAAAAATCCCACACTCTGAAGTCACAGCAGCAGCAACACTCCAGAGTCCTGCTATAATTAAATTAATTACCTAAACAAAAGCCTTTAAGTGGGAACCAGGAAAGTTTCAACTTGTTGAAAACGTGAAACCTAAATGTTTTGATTGCTTTTTTTTAATGAGTAGTTGTACGTTAGCAAAACCACTTTGTGGATTTTGTTGAGCTGTGAAGTCGAGCAGAAAATTGGAACATTATTTTGGGAGCATTTCATTTTAAGAAATAAATAATGTTTCTGTTGCTTTAAAGCATCAGTGCAGAGCTCTTTAAAAGTTATGTGATTGGCTTCGCAGAACATTTGTAAACATGCTGTTAGCCGGTTAGCATAGCTACGGTGATGGAGAAGTGAGTCTTCAGTACGTCTCTGCATGTGTCAGTACAACTCTTGATTTACAATTTGACAACAATTGTTGCTGAAAATTTATTAAGACGATTACTTAGCATTGATTTTGGCGCTACCTGTGAAAAAGTAGCACATTTAATCTTTTTGTAGATTTTGTCCTGTATATGTGTCAGGTAGTAGAAGTCAGGTTTTTTGACAAAAGTACTCAACCGCCTGTCTGTGAACTGTCGATTGTCTCCCTCTTTGTGATTTTTTAACTTAAAATGTTTTAAAAAGAACAACCGTTCCTGCAGTACGCTGTTATTGACTTCATCTGACACCTCGCCCTCGACAGAGGTTTACAGCATTAAACATATCTACTATAAAGAAATAGTAAATCTCTATGCTGATGGTCTCACTCGCTTCTGTAGCTCATGAAGAGACATTAGTATGGATTTTAGTCTGTTTCAGAACCAGCTGAAAATCCTCCATGATCTTTAACTGAATGATTTTTTACTTCCATGAACATTAGGAAGTAAAAGAGCATTAAGACTGTAATAACTTTAAAGGGCTGTTTTCCCTGACTATGAGACTAAAGAAAGGTTTTGTCTTAGTCACACCTGTTTTGTGTCCCCTGCGTCCGTCATCAGCTCGTTCCATGGAGCCCAGTCTGTCTTGAGCCTGGCGATGATGATCCAGAGTGGTGCGCGTCTGTCTGTCCATGGAGTTCTTTATGTCATCAGGCAGGACCCCTGATATAGGCGGGCGCTCCAGAGATGAAGCCTTTCTATCTGTGGGGGGTGCCATGCTGCTTATGCTGCGGGCCCCCTGGATACGGCCCTGCCCCTGACTGGGAGGAGGCTCAGGAGGAGGAGGTAGGTCTGTGCCAAATTTCAAAAATGTATTATTTTTAAATGTATTTTGCTTGTCAAAGGACTGAAGAGTCAAACAAAGTTTCCATCCAATGCATATTAACATAAGTCATTCTATTAATAAAGAACAACAGATGTTTAAAAGTTTCTACAAAGACTTCTTAAAATGTGTTTCACTCGCTGCCTCACCGTCTGCACCAGGATCTCTCCGGTGGGGTGCTGTGCCCTGGCTTCGGGGTTTGCGTGTGGGCCTGGTGGCCCTCTGGTGGCCCAGGCTGTGTGTGCCGACTGTGCTGCCATCTGTTGAGAATGGGCTGCCGGGCCGGGGCCTGTGAGACAAGCCTTTACCTGCAAGACGGGGACAAGAGCACATGCCAGCTGGTTAATAAAGGCACTGATGAGCCAATGCCAAGACAGTGGAGCTCAAACTGTCATCAAGGAAGGGAGAGGTTATCAATCAAGACCCCAAACCTATCAGATAAAACAAAGGTTTGCATTAGAAAAGAGGAAGCTTGGAAGAGTTGCAAGGATAAAATATCACCCGGTTTTAACAATAACCCCAAAAAGCTTGATTCAAAAGTCACAGTAGTCGAAGAGAAGCTTAGTAAAAGTCAAGGACAGAGAAGTCTGCAGTTCAGCCATTTAAACAGGTGCCATGCACAACCAGGGCACAGAATCCACAAGCAGCTGAGAGAAAATCAAGAGCCAATGTCAGCCAATGGATGGCAGGAGGAAGGTTCAAAGCAGAAAGGAACAAATCGTGTGCCACCAGTAGGAGTTCCAGTCCAGCAGAGAGGAGCTGATCTCCACACCAACCTCTCTTGCTGAGACTTGTGCCATCCAGGCGGTATCCCGCCTTGTCTGCCGCTGCCACCAGGGCCTGGGCAAAACTGCATTGAGTAAAGATGGAGCCATCGGACGAACTGCCCAAACTGGACCTGTGGCTGGAGAAATTACGGTCGTCCTCCGAGGCTGAGCCCCACCCATTCACCATGGACCCTGAGGAACACCACAGACTTCAGCAAATGTGCCTATGAGTGTGTTGAACTGCTTGTGTGAATGGATTCTTTCATACTTCTCAGCTCAGTGGCCATAACCTTTATGGAAATATGTTCTGACATTTGAAACATCTGTGCTGTGATTGAACATTCAGATGGATGAATGTATTGAGTGATCTTATAAAAAAAAGGTAATATTAGCGTCCTCGACTTAAATGATTTCTTGTTTGCTGCAGGGCATGTCTATTCTTGCAGCTGAGTGCTTCTGTGTAGTCATTCTGTTCTGGCCTGTCCTCTTTCATCTAGTACACACACATGGAAGAATATAGGATGCATACACACACACACACACACACAGGTGCACACAAACACACACACAGGTGCACACAAACACACACTGTAATGCACACAGTGAAACAGCAGGACTGGCATCGACTGATTTGCTCGTCTTTTGACAAAGAACAATGAGCACACCTGTGCTGAGCAGACTTAGCTACAAAACTGCCTCAGGTGACACAGATGAAGCGTCCACAAAGCAACGTACTGAATCAAACACCTGGCGGTATGTTTCTTTTTAAAAGTGCAATGCCATTATTGTCTAAAAGATGCACAAACTTTAAGAAAAGAGAACTTTATAAAAAAAAAATAAAGTACTTGTCACTGCTATAGTTTTAGACACCTTGACTCATACATAAAACTTTAAAGAAGATTCATAATTGTGGGATGAAATCAATACACTATTTAACATGCTGCAGCCAGTAAAAGATAAAGAAACATCTGAATGTACTGAGTCTGCAGACATAAGATGTGGACATATATCAATAGACTTTTGGACGTATATTTGTGCTACTGTTAGTACTTCTTCATGCATAGATTTTTTTCCTTTACATAAGCAGCTAGGCCAGCACTTTAAATATAAAAGTATCAGTCTGCCAATAAAAATATGCCACTTTGGCAAGCAAAAACACAGCGAACAGTCGGCTAATGTGACAGCTTTCAGTGGGACGGGTTTGGCAGACTTTGCTCAAGTGGCACAAACCCAAGTGCTCACACACACACACACACACACACACACACACACACACACACACACACACACACACACACACACACACACACACACACACACACACACACACACACACACACACACACACACACACACACACACACACACACACACACACACACACACACACACACACACACACACACACACACACAGTGTCTCTCCCTCACACAGAACACAAGAAGAGTGATGTGATTGAACAGACTGCTGTAATGGAGAACTGGGGAGGTGTGAGAGTAAAGGTTGTAAAAGGAGCGATGGGGACAAAAAGTTCACAGCAGGATTTATTAAAAGGTCAGTGTGATACAAAGGGAACCGTAAACCTTGGCAGGATGGCTGGCAGAGTTCAGAGATTCAAATCAACACACCTTCTCCATTTATTAGCTGCCAAAACAAGAGATTGAGGTTGCTACTCCTCTTTGAAATGTCCCTTTACACGTTTTAAATCTTTCTTTGAACTTGGAAATATGATAATGTACGCTTTAATAATCCTGGAACACTGAGAAACAGCCTTCAAAAAGCTTTCATACCTCCCCATATGAGGGTCTTTTGTCTCCAAAAGGTTGTTACTCAGTCACCGGGAGTGACTTCAGGGAATTGCACCTTTAACAGCCAAAGTTGCAACATCTTTTCACTCGTATTGCAGTGAAATTCCCTGAGATTAATGGAAACTTCTGTAAAATATAAGCTTGCATAAGGCAGAGAACCCCTTACACAACCCCTTTTTACAGCGCTAACTGGAATCCAAGTCTACTCCGAGGCCTCCATCTCGCACAGCTATTTTCTTTGAAATTCTTTTCAGAGAGTTTTTCTCTAAAGAAAGAAAGACAGCAATTCCGCTGGGTCCAATCCTCCCACAAAGAATAGAGCAGATATTGAAGTATAGGCATGCCAGCCAAAGCAGTGAAGCTTCCAACTCCTCCGGCTCGGCGGAGGAACACTGCCTCAGCAAATCACATCACAGAATGACTTTTCACTTGCACTAACTGCCACTTTCTACTGCTGAACCTCTGGAGCACTTCTATTCTCTGACATAGCAGACCAATCAAAGTGTGATCATTGTAACATAATTTGATAAAAAATTCAATCAAGTTTTCTTTTTGCCCTAGAAATGGGGGCTTTTCTCCTGTAGCTGCAGACCCGGCTTTGCTGTCATTTTATCTAGACTTAAACCAGAGCAATGGACCAAACCATAGACTGTAAAAACCACTGGCTGACACCTCCTGAGCACAACGCACTGATAGAGCAAGGCCAGTAAACGGGAGCTGGTTTGGGGGCAGTAAAACCAGCCCAGGCCTCTCCTGCCACTAAAACTGATTTATACGCACGGAAACCCTAATCTGCATGTCGTTAAGATGGAAAATCATTCCCCCTGACGAGAAGGCGTCTCTACCTGCCGTCAAGAGACGTGACCTCGCTCCTCACAAACGTGGAAGGCTTTATGGGAGAGTAATCGCCCAGAACAGCCCAGCTTTCAGCTCACTGTAGGTATAACAGCCTCACAGCAACAGCATCTCAGATTTACACGACCTTTACCGCCTACACACAAAGCCAGGTAATACCTTTGTGTTAACTTCATCTCTCTGGCTCAAGCTCCACATGGCTTTATACTGCCCGCCACAACATCAGGATTTACATTTATCCGTGAAAAAAAATGTGCTGTATTATCTCAGAGCATAGAATAACACATTGGGAAGCCAGTGCAGAGAACCTGCGGGTGAAAAATGGTCCCTGAGGAGAAGGTGGCTCTTTCATTCTGGGGCATCAGTGAAAGTGTTTGATTTACTGGCCTTCGGTGTACCATTAAGAAAACAGACCTATTTCCATATTATTAAACAATGACAAATCTATCAAGCGAGGCTCGACAGGAATCTTGCCACCTACCCTCCCCTATTTGTATAGCCTCAAAATGGTGGCGGCAATAAATCTGAGCAGTTTCTCCTTTCCTCCCTCTCTTCCTCGTGCTCACCCTGGAGCTTAAACCGTGTCTGTGTTGTCAGCGGACGGGGTGTGAGGCAGACTTGCAGAGAGATAAGAAGAAATAGTGCTGTCTTCAGAGTAATACAGTGGAGGAGAGATGCAGTAGATTAGGGCCCAGTTGCTGCTTTATATTCCTCTAAATACATCAGCAGTAGCATGTGTCAGCGCTACCAAAACCACTGTTCCATCATCCCATGGAAAACTACTCTTTAAGGCTGCCACTGACAGGAAAGAGCAACAAACAGCACTCTCAACCCTCTTATTCTCATGCACTCTCTGTTACATCAGATTCAGAGCATTTTTCTGCCTGCTCCTTGTTTCCTTTCACACATAAATGCACCATTATGGAGTTTATTTTTGAGTTCTCACAGCCTTTTTTGGGGGACTTGAAAGTTTCAAAGGGATAACTAAAAGAAATATATTTGTAATCGTCATAACCTGCTGATTATACTGCATGATATCCCGATGCCACACATCATTCATCCATATTTCCTTCCAGTTTTGACTCTGTAGTCTACAGATGGAGAGGGTGGCCTGGTCAGTGTGAAAGCAGCGGTCCACAGCCCAGCGCTGCAGCTACAATGTCGTGCCCTTCATATGTCCCCTTGACAGACGGCTGTAAAAGTTTTCAGTGAGTTGTAAAAATGGAAATGGTGCCTCTGGTCTGGAATGGAATATGCCGCACGTGAAATTTATTTCAAATCTCCTCGGGAAGATATGGGCGGTGCTGGCTCCTGTGCGCGAGTAAAATCACAGTCGCTCTCCCCTGCTCGCCATGTCTTTCTCTCTTCTTAATTTCCCTCTCACTATCCTGCTTAAAATTCATGGACTTTCTTATCTCTTTTTTTGGGAAATTATAATTATAATTCCCCAGAGTCTGCCAAAAGTGCTTAAAATTTTTTGATTGAGGGACAATCGGTACGTACGCAGAGAAGACTGATTAAGAACAGCAATCCATCTAACGTTAGACAAGATGTGACAACAATAGGAAATTAATGTTTCCCACACATAGTCATTTGGATCAAAAGAAAAAGTCCAAATACATTAGTGTCTAAAACATTGAAATAGAATAATATTAATGGTGCAAATACTGTATGTAAATGGAGATTATACAAAATCAACAGAGATTGAGAATCAGATGTACCTGTTAAAGAGCTGTCCAGGTTGTCCATGCTAGACCCTGGCGTGTGCTCAATCCCACGGGGATGCCTGGCTCCATAGCCTTCATCCTCCTCCTCTTCCTCCTCCTCCTCCTCCTCATCCGGCAGGTCAGTCTCCAGGTCAGAAACCATTGTGCTAGACACGTAGCCCACTGGAGGAGCTGGAGCCTGGGGAGGAAGGGAGCCAACCTGCATGTGCCTGGGAATAGAAAGAGATAGCATGTTACTCAAATGAAATATAAAATATACATAGAAATGTGAAAGAATAATGAATACAAAGAAAATTAAAGGAGTATTCAGTTGGCTATTTTTTGGCCACAGGATGGAGAAAAACTTGTGAATGTGTGTCGAGCTTTTTTTAGCCTTTTTAAAAGTAAACTGCTGAATAGCTTTCGACAATTCTCAATAATTCCATGTTGCTCCTTGCGTGCTAACACAATGACCTACTAATTGCTGCTGTAGATGGTACAAAAGCATGCTCTCTAAGCCTGCCGACACGTGGTTGTCACCTCAGTGGCAGCCCGCTCTGCTGACAGCCACGTTTGTTTGAGGAGTGCAATGTCTTTGACGCTTTTTGCAGTGGGAATTGGTTGTAATTACTGGCCCTCTGGTGTTGTCAGAGATGCTCTCTAACCAACATAGTCATTACTGGGTAACATGACATCTCCTGCCTGACAGGGCTTCCCTGCCCCCCCCCCCCCCCACACACACACATACACTTCACTATTATGAATGAATGCCAGTCTCTCATTTTTCCTGCGTTGCTGACAGAATGAAGCATGGCCTTCATCTGACTTGCATGAGAACAACAACAATGGAATATGCCGTACGGGTGTGGAGGGGGGAAGTAAATAACCGTGGGTAAGAAATTGTGTCTCTTAGAGGGAGCAAAGTACAGTAGTCGCAAAATTGGTAGCATGGGCCCATTAAAATGAAATGATTAATGGGTTTATCTCCACTCCACACACAGTTGACATGAAGAATGCTGCAGGGCCAGAGTAAACCCTGGGACCAATGCATGCAGAAAACAATATACAGCATGCATGCAGTAAAAGACAGCAATGCATATATTACAGACAGACAGAGAGGTATAGATTTAGATTAGATAGAATGGATGGATGGATAGATAGATAGAAAAGTATCATAAATCTTAATATACTAAATAACAATGTGTTTAGATTCTGCAGTTTTTACCATGTCTGCTTTGCCATGTCCAGTTGGTATGCTCTGGTTAGTTCATCCAAATGAGCCTGGAGCATGGGCTGCATTTCATCTCTGGGAGAAGGGGTAAGGGTGGCGGTGGACTGTTGTCCAAAGGAAACGGCAGCGGGGGAGGAGGCAACCCCTCGGATGGGTGGAGTGGGAACCCTCTCCTCCTCTTCCTCCAGCTCGTCCTCCATACCTTGGTGGAGATAAGTCTGCACAGGCATGGGCGGGCCCCAACCATCACTCTCATACCTAGTGAAAGAGGAGAAGCATTTTGATGCTGAACTCTAGGGAAACAACACACTTACAGTCACAGTGGAGTATTGTTTTTAAAACATGATGTGAATATTAATGACTGTAAAAAAAAATCACAAAACCGACAATGCCAAATGAAAAAAAATCCATTTAGTTGACCAACAGTAAAAAAAACGGTGGAGGTTACATGTACTGCAAGTTTTCCAAAATGTGAAGCTGATAACAAGAGTGCAAGACATTTTACTAAATAAGAAATGAACTCTAAACATGGAGGAAAGCAAACCTAAGATAAGCTACATAGCTGAATGGAGAGATACTTTATTGATCCTGAGGGAAATTCAAAAGCTCTGTGTTATAACAATTTAAAACACTATAAAAGGAATTAACAATGAGGATACTAATATAAACACTAAGAACAAAAAACCCTGCGTACAAACACAAGGCTGTTTGACCTTGTCGAACTTTAGTAGGATTTATTAACAACAGGTCTGAGAGGAGTTATGGAGGTAGTCAGGCTTCACGTCCTCATGGCTGTGCTTATACATCCTGAAATAATACTGGCCATAAAGAAAATGTTCATTAAAGAAATTTGTCAGTGCACACTCCATAGGACATAACTGTTTTAATCTGCTGCCATTAAGAGCCGCCCCAGATTTACAGTGCAGGGGACTCTTCATTTGCCAGATAGCCTATTAAAGCCGATGACTCTCGCAGATTGAAAATTGGAGTAAGAGGACGTAGCACCTACTGGACCAAGGAGAGAGACACACACTCACATTTAACTAAGCTTCTGGTACTTTGCTACTTCTGATGAGTATGTTTGAGCCTCTGTTGGAGCCTAATTAAATGTTCAAAATGTGTTATTTGATAAAAAAGTAGAGATATACGCTAAATAAAATGTTTTAATACACAGAACATTTATAATAACAGCTTTCACGTCTATTTCAGACTCAGAGGTAGATCAAATTCTGCTGATATAAATCCCCGACTCTGTGTCTCTGAAACAATGCAATTATTTTTTTCCACTCTGAATATCAGCAAATAGATTAATCTGAAACCATCTGTGTCTCTATGAGCCAGTAGCAGCAGGGGATTGCTAGAACATAGTTTTTTTCCCTTCTCTCTTTATTTTCCTCTCATATAGTCATGCCGTGGATTGTAGACAGGATCAGCAGATAGTTTGATCTGGAGCCATCTGTATGTGAGTCTTCATGTGGGCGCCTGTATATGGGAGTATGTGTGTGAGTATCTGGCTGCCTGTGGAGCCCATACACACACAGTGATCCTTCCCTTTTCTCCAGATGTACAGTCGTACAGTAATTAGCTGCAGAGAAAACAGTTCTAAACCCTGTTATTACACAAAGCAATGTGTGGTGTTGGTTCTGTTGGCAAACACTGTCTTGTTTGTTCCAGCGATAAAGACTTGACTGCTGAGATAGTCAGGCCAGGAAACCAATGACTGCATGTTGGACACAAACAGTGAGAGCACTATATGAAGCATGGCTGTATTCCAACGCTTCACTGGATGTGTTAAGTTAGTTTCGACTTAAATTCTTATTAATTATGAGTTCATCTTGAAGTTCAGCAGCCCACAATATGACTATAATATTTAATACTTTTTATTTTTATTTTTAATTCATACATCAATTAAATTTGACCTCACCTTTAAAACAATAAGTCAAAAAGGCTCAAATAAAAGCTGGAGAAGTGTTGATGGCTTGGATGGAGATAGGTTTAATTAGTTAATTTAAAACATCAGGTCCAAACTAAAGGAACATACAAGTCAGTATTTCAGTGAGCCATATCAAATGTTTGCTGTTTTTACCATTTTGCAAAAATAAATCCGACTGCATACATTTTTTGCTTTTAATATCTCTTAAGGGCAAACGATCTTCAAACCAGCGTAATGTATCAGTGATGATTTAAATCCCTGGTAGACATACCCTGCTCCTTCATGAAGCTCATTGGGATAATGGTCCATCTCAGTGCCAGGGAGGGGGTGAATAGGAGGAGGGGGCAGGGGAACATTGGCCCAGTTGGACCCATTAGCTTTACTGGGTTTAGAGCCAGCCTTGGTCTTCTTCTTCTTCCCTCCCTTTCCACCTTGAATGAAGAACAGAGACATTTAAGAGACACGGTCGTTGAAAATGAGATTGTAAAAGAAAATCAATTAAAAACTAATAAAACAAGTTGGATAGCATTGCAAATCATAGTAGCATCTGTTGCCAAGTGACAAATGTATCTTCTAGAGAAACTCAATTTAAACCAAACACGCTCCTAAAATTACAGATCCATCCGGACTCAATTTCAACATGCCCTTGGAAAAATCATACACAATTTCAAAGCCAACATTTCAATGGGCTCCTGCCTGTCAGTGCTTACATAGAAAAGCTCAAGGTTGCCTGATGAAAAGCATGCTCCCATTGATTAATTGCCTGAAAAGCCTCAAATCTCCATAGAAACAGGAGAGAACGGCGGTAAACGAGGCTGAGGCAGACCTTTGTGCTCCACCCATCCCTCAGTGTCCCCTTTAACACCAGGCTTTGGGCTCCACAATGAAATATCTCACTTCACAGCATCATCATAATGAATGGCTTGTGTAGTGTCAGTGTGTCCCTAATGGAATTTACTGAGAGTCTATTACTACTTTCATTTCTTTTATTACACTGGAGAGCTGCTAACCCCATCCATTTCCACTCATATCCCTCCAACACCAGATTCCCCTCCGACCCATCCATCTTTATAAATCTGCCAGCCAGGTCAATACTGGGTTTTATACGATTTGGTCACCTCGAAAGAAACGTTTATTTCCTTTAAAACTCATTTGACTTCAAGCCCAAATCCGTTTTAAGTTGAGGCAAATAAAAAACCACATGAATACAAAAACATGCAGATTGCAAACCTAATCTCAATCGTGTTGAGTTTTAGAAAATGTGAACGTCTAATTGGTTCTGTGGTTTATAAGATGTTATCTTCATTTTCTTTGACTACATTTCACGGCTGTTTTTTTTCATCACAGTCATATTACTGTACTATTATAAAGTGAAACTCTTTTTTAATCTCTCTTCATTTATGAATGAATGCTCAAACATTTCTTACAAGCTCTTGTAGCAATCTTAAGAATAAAGAAAATGTAAACTGAACATCACTTTTGTATTATGTTCCTTCATTTGTAGAAAAAAAGGGATTACTCTTACATTAGGGCTGCAATAACAGTCATTGTTTCCCCCTTAAATAAATGATTATTTCAGCCCGCTTTGATCTATAAAAATCTGAAAATAAATGAAAAGCAAATCCTGTAAAAAAAAAAAAAAAAGAAATATTTAATGATTTAACAACTAATCAACTGATAAAAATAATTAAAGACAAGATTTATTTATCCAGAAGTAGGAGACAAGGAACCCCTGTCTGATGTTGAATACAGCTATCTAAGCTTGTCACACATTACAAAGAACTTCATTTGGAGCAATGATTTCTGAGTGTTGAAGTTTGTAAATAAGTATCTTTCTCTAATGCTACTTAAGCATAAGACTGGGTTAATATAAAAGGAAAAAGAGGACCAAATGTTAAGCACTATACCCGTCTATAGATCCATTTGTGGCAGGGTGAATTTCTTCTCCACCAGTAAGAACCTTAAATCTCTATCATGGAAATAACCCAAACTGACGTCAGCAGCCACACACATTAGTGAAAGACATCTTGGGGAAACTCTGTTGAACACATTTGTATCTGTCATCTGATGGTTAGAGTTTGCTGCCAAAGGCCTGTAATCACTTTTCCCCATGCCACAAAAAAGCTGCCAATATTCAATCGTGTGCAACGTAAAATCATGCACTCTAAAGTAATCTAATAAACTGACTTTACTCACAGGCAGTTAAAAGTAGATCACTGCCATCATAAGAAACTTACATACATTCTTTTGTTCTATTGATTATCATGGAAGCCACAGGACGGAGGAATACAAAACTCTAAAGTGAGTTTTTAAGTTATTTAAAGTCTTTTAGAATCAAGAAGAACAAAAACATCCTTACAATGAGAATGAGAACAATGATGGGGCAGAGGATGAAACATCAGGCATGAGGAGATAGAAGGGGTGTCAGTAAAAGATTAATCAAGAAGGGAAGTCATAAAAGAAACAACTGTAAGCCCAAGGCAGACGGCAGCACAGTGTAAGCATAGTCTGAATGTAATTGGGTTTCCTAATCGCACCTCTGGGCGACGCTCGACTTTTACCAATAAATGGGGAGCTGACGTGATTGTTCAATCATCCTTAGCCCTTCACACAAGACCAGCCATCAATATTGTAAATGAGCCTCTTCTAGGGAAGGATGGTCTGGCATCGAAGTTATAACAGCTTAGTCCAAATATGAAAAATACAGAGAGAGGCTGTGGCTAGGAGCTACACAGGAATTACACAGTGAACCCATCTCCTGTGACAAAACTAGGACTCTCTTCAAAGGGGAACACATACTAAATATAGACTCAGCTTCGGGTATTTATACTCTAGGTTTGGGCGCTCCCAGCTTCTAACTGCAGGGCTGCATAGCCTTGAGCTTACTTTGTTTTCATTGGATGCGTCAGTGCTGAGGGGGAAAGCCACAGAGCAGAGACTCCTGAAGGACTGTGCAGCTGGATATAATCTTTGAGTGGGAGAATCATTTCAAAATGGATATCAAAATAACAAAAGTTGTGTATCATA
Source organism: Labrus bergylta (assembly GCF_963930695.1). NCBI lineage: Eukaryota > Metazoa > Chordata > Actinopteri > Labriformes > Labridae > Labrus > Labrus bergylta. The sequence goes on from NC_089205.1 coordinate 22,607,933, forward strand.
ATTTTTTGTTGAAAAAAAAAAAACAGAACAGGTTACATAACAGGGTGAGATGCAACATAGGTGGAGAGTACAGAAGAGAAACAAGGTCACAACCAACCATGGACTTCACATTATCAGGGACTATGCAGCTTCCCAGAGTTTGAGAGGAAGGAGTGCAGGAGTCTGCAGGGTCTGAAACTGCCTCAGAAAACATCAGCTACCTATTCTCCTCTACACTAAGACAGCTTTTAATGAGCAGTTTCATGTCCCCAGTGGAGATCCATGCTGCCATGAAAGCTGCTCTATTTCTGTTCCTTTTCATCCCGCTCTCCTCCTTCAGACCTGACATTCATTATTCCTTCCATCTCCTTAGAGGCAGAACAAGGCACTGTAACTTCAACTCTTCCCCCCCTTCAAACACAAAACTTACTTTGGTTCAAGTCTGATAAAACCTCCGCTTGTGCTGTTTCAGATCCATCACTGTTTGAAGGTGTAGTATACAGTGTACAGCATAACTTGAATATGTACAGCTTATAGACAGACACTGGTTTTATTCATCATCTGATGATCAAAATAGCAACAGGTGTAATACATATCACACATTCTGTTAGTTAATCATAAAAGGTAATTATTTTATAGCAACATTTTAACAGATTCACACTTATTGTCTCTTCAATTCTTTTGATCTTTATTAGCTTAATAAAAAGATGCAGTAAAAAGGCAATGTCACTGTCTGTTGAATATAAAGCGACAGCCAGCACCCAGTTTGCTTAGCTTAGCATAAAGGCTAGAAGCTGGAAGACATAACTAGCTGGCTCTTTCCAAAAGTGATCAAATCCACAAACCAAACCTCTGAAGCTCTGACAAATAAATACCTTCTTGTTTGTTGAATCTGTTGAGGTTTAGAGGGGACGCATTCTACAAGTTTTTATACTATGCTAAGCTAACAGATGGCTAAATGTCACATTTTTAATTTTGGGGCTTTTTATGCCTTTATTTAGAGATAGGACAGTGGATAGAGTCAGAAATCAGGAAGAGAGGGAGAGAGAGTGGGGAATGGCATGTGGGAAAGGAGCCTTAAGTCAGATCCAAACCCGGGTCACCTGCTTGGAGGACTATAGCCTACATACATGGGGTGAGTGCACTAACCACTAGGCTACCGGCACCCCTGGATGTCGCTTTTTAACCGAACAGAGGAGAAATTGGTGTCAATCTTTTTATCTAACTTTCTACTAGAATGTGAAGAAGGATATTCAGCAAATGTGAAGATATTCCTTCAACACTGTGTTGCTAATTTTTTTTTTTCTTCATCTCATGAGACTACAGCATAAAATAAGATGTTTAGGTCCAGGCCGAGCCCTGTCTATGGGAAGAATCTGCCTGTAAGGCATGGTCACTTCCCATCCTTCTCTCCAGCCTGCTGTGTGCTAGAGCATTGAATTAGAGACCAGTTAAGGCAGTGGATTGTAACTAGATAAAAGAGGAGAGTGGAGAGGAGGAATGCAGAGGGCTGCCTTGGTGTCCTATAAATGACATTGTAATTCTCTGAACATGGGTTTTAGTGTAGTCAGCCACCATTAGGGGAAGAGGGAAGAAGGGAGGTATTTTTGCCACTTTACCCAGCCAAGCATCTCTAATGGTGAGTGTGTGTGTGTGTGTGTGTGTGTGTGTGTGTGTGTGTGTGTGTGTATATAGTCCACTCTGTCTGAAAGACTCCCTCTGCCCCTATTCCCGTCTGCTCACTCACACAGCCAGAGACAAAGCCTTTACAGTGATGGCAGAAAACCAGAGTTAGCACTTGCAGCTATACTGTGTCAGGAGATCATCAGCACTATTCTTTCTGTCTGATTTAAATGTTCCCTTTTCTTTATGCTCCAATAAGCTGTCAACTCCTATCTTTTATCACATCATGGCTATTGTACACAGTACCCCGTATAACTAAAGAAATTACTTGAAAGCATTCACATGTAATGAACTGGAAGAAGTGAAGGCTGAGTGAGAAAAGCATCTTTGGTGAATGAGAGGGACTGTGTTTAGAATATTTCCTCTTAGATGTCAGGTTAGCACATGCAAATAACAGATCAAAAGCGCAATTAGGACATCAGTCCATCATAAAGTTAAGCAGCAGAACCCCAGAGAGTGTCCCAGTCTGATTTGTAAAATCCTCTGCTGCGTAAACCAACCTGAGAGACTGCCGCTTCGCTCTGAGCTGTTGTGAGAGCTGGTGGTGCTGAAATCTTGTGATTGGTTGTGTGGGATTCTATTAGACAATCCATCGGCCAATCGGTAGTCAGGAATGAAAAGGAGGGCTACAGTGGGGGTTAAAGGGCAAAAATCACAGTGGCATCAGGTGACTGGCAGTTAGCACAAGCACATGCAAACATGCAGTTAGAGCATAAAGCAAGCAGGATATATTCAGGGTTCAAACATTCAACGAGGTGCATATGGGAAACTTCTCTTTGACCTTTTTTATATTTTTATGCACAAGACAAAACAGTCGTTAAGAACTTCTGGTTTGTTGTCGATTTAAATAAATATATGCTATCATCAGCAAAACTTTATTTTCATGAAAATGAAGATATATTGTTTCCCCTTGAGAGCTTTTCAACTTTAAAAAATAAATTTATGCCAGGGAACATTAGAAGAGGATTTTCTTCTAAAGAGCAAATGCACATCAGAGACAATGCAAAATCTATTACGAATTTGTTTTAGACCGTTGGAAAATAAGATCATCAATATATAATACAAACACAGCCAAAAAACATTCACTACACCTTAAGTATGAAACTCCTCTTGGCTTTGATTAACCCTGCATCAAATCCACAGTAATTCATTTGGATTATTTTTTTCGTAATTTGAGTCAAGATAAAAAGGATTAGCAATTACTCTGAAAATGAAGGAGGAGTGATGCAGACATGGAAACCCAGCAAGAAATAGATGAATGACTTAACTGCACCCCTTATTCATTCATGATGCGTTTATTCAACCTTGGAGAGTAACCAAGATGATGTCATCTGGGGGGGAATTACTCTTTTTAAGACAACTCCCCCAAACCACAGCAGGTTTGGAAAGGCTTCAGAGGCCTTTGATGGGAAAGTTTAAATTCCAAATAAAGGTCTTTTTAGAACTGTACATTTTTGGCTTGTGATCTATCTACTTTGTCTTTGATGTTGCAGGATGAGGATTATCTTTTGGGGACTCGATTATACATACATCTAAAAACATTTGATGGACCTCACACAGAAGGGCAACAGGTGCCTACAAATTGCCTTGAGAACATTTACTTTTATGTCTGACTTACTGTTGTTGCATGAGTTCTTGTCAGGCAGGGAGTAGCCCAAGCTGGCCATCTCCTGCTTGGCCTGGAGTGAGGCCTTCCACTGAGCCTCGGGCAGATCCACAGCCAGTTCGTGGATACTGCTGGAGTGGAGAATCTGGGTGGTGGCGTAGGGAGTGGCTTGGGATGTCTGACCAGGGCTGTTGTAGTTGGCTTTGGTGGTGAAGTCTATGCTGCTGTAGATGGCTCCATCAGATAGCATGGTGCCTGTTTTATCCCCTTGACCAGAGGGGAGATCTGGAAAGGGGAGGGAGGAGGGTGGTTAGAGGGCATGTGTCTTCTAAAATACATATTCAGCATAATTGTAACCATAGCAATTAAATACAACTTGTGGTTTGGTTTTGATGTAGACAAAGAGGACTATCCCTCTTGGTTTTGTTCATTTGAGTACAGTTCAGAGCGTATACAGTTGAACTTAACAGGTTCATCCCATTAAAAAAAAAAAAAGCAACCCAGTTATCATATATAGCTTCTCTTGAAGAAGTGTGAATATCTCAGTCTCCTCCCTCCTCTGTTCACATACGTACATAATGAATAATGCTGTTGCTCCACTTGTGTGTGTTTGTTGGAGGAGGAGGGGAGGGAGGGAGAGAGAGAGCCAGGGAAAGAGCTAGCAGACTCCCTCTGCAGTGCATGGCTTGCATGCCCAGTGAAGGGTAGATGATGTAGAGCCGTGGCGGAAGTGTCCGCATCTGCGCCAGTCAAGCTGCGCCTGTCCTTCACGACTGGCTGCTCAGGACCATCCTTTCAAAAACCCATCCACCCCCTGCTCCTCTGCCTCCTCTGCCCGTCTCCTCTCACATTCTCTTGCTGTGAGGTATGGGCTATGACACCAAGCTGGACTATTTGCCATTACTCAGACTGGTGACAGCAGAGGCCCTGCTGTTAATGTTCTAGCTGTCCTCTGATGTGATATATATATATATATACCCAAACACACATGTGATATGCATATATGTATACATCATGCATGCATAAATATACATGATTAACAACAGGAGATGTTGTAGAACAGAGAGGAACGCAGGCCATCATCTTTCATCTTTATTGTCTCTTTATCAAAGCCTAAAGGACAGCATTAGGGCGCTCACCTCCTCGGCTGAAGTTACTCAGGTCATTTGGTCCCCCGGAACTGCTGTTGACAGGCAGGCTGGTGGCCGGCCAAGAGTCCGCTAACCAGGGGTAACCTGGGTCACTGGAATTAAGCAGGCCCGGCCGGCTAGGCAGAAACACAGGATGAAAAGCTACATTACACATAGGCTGTGAAATTACATTATTATCAGACCTTCATGTGAAAAACATTTCCAGTTACTTAGTATGCATAGTCTTATCCACATTATGTTGGATTTAGAAATAATGAATACAAACATGACAGTAATCAGCAGTGAGACAATGGAAGGACAAAAAAATCAAACAAATGTTTAAATGTAAGAATGTGCACTAGAATGTGTGTTTGTGTGAGATAAGGCTGCTTTAAGCAACAGACGCTAATGAAAGTATTCAGAGATAGGGGGAAATACTGTACGGATATATTCCTTCTCCTGCAAAGTTGAAATTCCTTCAGGCAAATGCAGGCCTTTATCTCTCTGTTCCTCCTGCTGTGTCTTTGTCACATTCCCTGAGTTATTAATGCAATATCACACTTTGCAGACACTAATGCATTCATTTGCTCTCTGCACACATGTACAGCATTACACAAGGACACCCACATGTGCATGTTTCCTTATCCATTAATTTCCTGTGCATTCTGCTGTGTTTTCCCATCAACCCCTTGTGGTGATGTCCAGACAATCTAAATCTCATCTGATGAGACGTCAAACGTCGGCCACAGACCCAACATGTTGCCCCGACCCACTTGTGGGATGCCTGTACAGTATGTGGGCGAGGGCAGCTCCATTTAACAGGTGTTGTGTCCCTCCTGAGAGGGTGAGACCCATAAAAAGCAGCCATTAAGACTTTAACCTGCCATGGGTGACTGCTGGGAGGCCATTAGGGCCACTTTGCTGTACAATCACGTCTCAGGCTCGTTACCATGGGTAACACAGATGGAGTTAAATGAGAATGAGATGGAGCTAAATGCCTTTTTATGTGTCACTTTGTTGACACATCACACTGTGCTTGTTATCAACGATTTTACCTTCAAATGCATACAAAAAACAGAATTTTCAATAACATCTAAGAATGTACAATAAGTAGTAAACGTCAGCAGAGGATGGATAGAAAATTAACAAATTTTAAGCATAAAAAACCCTGTCAAGTGAAATGTTGACAGTGCCTTTTGAAAAGTTCCCCTGAAAATCAGTCCCTGCAACTGGAAGTCAAACACCACATGTGATGAAGGGGATGACATCCACCCAGCAAACAGAGCAGAGTTGAATGTAGCTGCTTACAGACACACATGTGCATCCTGAGAAGCTGCAGAACTCCGTAGTAAGCAGCCAGGCTGTGTCTTAGCTCCAGTGGTGTGTCGTGTTGCCTTTGAGGCACCGGGTAAGATTCAAGCCCTGAAGACAGGGACAGGTAATGGGTGTGCTTCAGTCAGCCTCTCACTAAGCCACAGGTTCTAATGAGAAGAGCTAGGGGGTGGGGGTGTGCAGGGGGGGGTATGAACTGCAGCCCTGGCAAGCTTAGAACCCTCGCTGTGGTTCCTGAATGCCAAAACAGGCCCTCGGGGGAGACAAGTCATTCAAATTGATGGCTGTGCATCAGACAGATGCACTTTTATAGGCTAATACATCTCTCCTGCCCTTCCTACCTCTGTTTGTGGCTGCCATGTTCCCCCACTGCCATCAGGCTCTCTCACCACACCATATTTTACTTACACTGTTTTCCCTTATTTATACATCATACCCGTTTGCCTAATTTTTCTATCCATCCTCTCTACCTCTAGTTTGTAAGGTATCTACCAAGTAAAAAAAAAAATCCATAGTAATAAACCACGCCTTTGTCTCACTTGTCCTGTGTGCACCACCAAGTCCTCACCAAGCCCACTAAAGAAAGACCATTTAAAAGACACAGAGCTGACAGTGGAGCTGACAGCGGCTGCATTGTCCTTGTATTTATAACACAGTTTTCGAGGTTAGGATAACTAGAATAAGACTGATTCCTATATTGGGTATTTTTTCTAAGTACATATGTGTGTCACTGTTTGTGTTAGAGTGTGTGTGAAATGGTTTAGTAATGGGTAGCAGTTGAGGGATGGACACCAGGACATACTTCTAATGAAAAGTCAACACATAACTTTTAATCCCTGGCCATCCTAGGATGGATGGCAACCTTGGCAGATAAAATTTGATTTGGAGCGTTTCCTCTCCCTGTTAGACACTTCAGTTACTTGTGATGGGTAGGAAACCATAAATACTGCCCAAGATGCCTGACACTGAGCCTCCTATAAATAAGCCCAGTGAGAGATATTAATTCCAGAGCAACTTCATAAATCACTTCATGTTTATGGTCCCACATACCAGTGAATAGAACTTGGATAAATCTAGACATTAGCTAACACTCAAGCATTGGGAAACAGATTACTTCCTGGATCAACTCTCAGGCAACATACGATCATTTAGCATTCAGATCCAGGGACCTAAAGGAATCTCCATAGCAACAGTGTCAGTGAAACCTGTTCACTGCCCATGCTTCCCGCCAATAGGAGAGAATCTGCTTTGCTAAAATATTGATCAGTGCCAGGATAGGAAGTTATTACTACCTCCTAATTACCATCTCCCTATTGGCAGGGGGATAAGGAATGAGCCCTTATCGGCTTTTATCAATTTCAATTGAGCAGCCAAGTCAAGTCGTGCAGGTCTACCAATCTGCAGCCTATTCATCTTCCATGAATCATTTATTTTGTGATCGATTAAGTGTAATTGTTCAGTCAGGGCAATTTGGTAGGAGCCAATGAGAAAGTGGAAACAGACGTGGCTTCATTTGCTATTGTCTAATTAATGCAATAAACATCTCATGTAACAAATGAACACATTTTCCTCTGATACCCTGCTGCACATTTCCACTTTCAGGGCAGATGGGCAAGTTGCAACATCTGGGATTTGATGGCACCAGAGTGACTAACAGATCAGAGGCTCTGGTTGGAATATGAGTTTCAGAATGCATCCTTTTTCAGTGTTGTGGAAATTGTGGCAGTCGGTACTACCGACTAAAGATATGACAAATATAGAGCACCAAAAATACAGACATTTCAAATCCCATTCGCTGGAGTGAGAATCCGAACCACTTATGTGGAAAATTGAAGGAAAAACACTACAGCAGAAAGTAGATGAGAAAAGGCTTGGCAAGTGGCGTGGCTAATTTATTGAGAGCGTGCTGGAAGCTCACAGAACAATATCGGAAAATTCTCCGTTCTGGCATTCAGTCATACCCAGACATTAAGGGAAGAAAATGGCAGAAAAAAAAAAAAAAAAGCATAAATAAAAAAGCTGAACAGACAGATTCCCAAAAGGCCAGAGACACACAGGGTCAGATTCAGTTGGCAATCTCTTGCTGAGTGTTTGAGCTCTGGAGGCTTTACGTAGTCAGGTGTGATAAGCAGTCGGTAGACAGAAGCCCAGGATTCTCAAGGGACTTTCTTGAATACCCACAAAGGCTCAGTAACTGGTGTCATTGAGATGTGCCCTATTCTCTGTAGCCCCTCTCGCTGTCACCAACACACACTGACACAGAGCAGGCTGTATGGGGGTGCAAGTGGGGTACCTCCACACACATCTATCCCCTGGGTAATTATTTTTACATTATTACATGTGCTCAGATCTCAGCCGCCCACGCAAGGTGACAGGCAAATTTATCACTCCGGAGGGCTTCTGGGTTGCCTGTAGCCAGCAGCAGAAGATAAATGACAAAATAAAAGCACTCTCTGCTTAAATTGTTTCTGTTAATTCTGTTGAGGAGATTTACGAGTTCATCTATCGATGCATGAACAGAGATGTGGAAGAAATGTATATTTGCACTCCAGTTTGCATGGCAGGCACACAAACATACCGTATATTGCTTATCTATCTATCAGTCATTTATCAGGGTTATAATCAAATGCATCTTACTGGAGAGTTATTGCTCGACTCAGGAGGAAAGGTTTTGTTAAAATGTGTTAAGATCCAGTCACAGAGGATGAAATCATAAAGATTGAAGTTTTGTATTTGCTTAGGTTATTACGCTCAATAAATGATGGCTGTTGTGTTGTTGGTGGGAAACTCACCTTCCATTGCTCATCAGACCACCATCGACCCTCTGGAATGTCACTAAAGTCAGAGAAGAAAGAGAGAAGAAAGGGACAAAGCCAGATCTTAAGTTTTATTAACAGTTTACATAGCAAACAAACAGGATCTTTTCCACAGTTAATAAAGGGTCGATGTCTTTTCAGTACTGTCCAGTTTGTCCTTGTGCTGCAACACTAATATTTCATCTGTTCTTTTTTTTCTCACACAGCCAGACAGTTGATGGAAAAATAAGGGATGCAGATGTCCCCACTGCGTCCAATGCCTTTGATGAAAATTAAAAAAAGAAGTGCAATGATGAGGATTAGATATTGCTTGGCTTTGCATAAGTGGAGACGTCATGTGTTCCTCAAGGACAAGATGCCTTATGAGAGGCAAAACTCATTTCATCTTTCTTATTTTGCAGCAGAGTTATTATCAGATTTGTGATTAAATCTCAGCCCAAAAATGATTAGAAAAGGCAGAGGGCTCATTAATCACGTGGAGTTCTCTATCTGAAAGCGTTGAGGCTGAGTTACTGATCCTTCAGCAAGCAAGGCTCCCCAGAAGCCATACATGTGGCCTGTTCCATTACAGTGATCTATAGATAACAAGGGCCGCTCTTTGTCAGTGGCTAGTAAAACTCTGTGGCTCACAGAGAGAGACGGCTGTGAAGGATCCATTTCATCTCTGCTCAGTGACCATGATGACAAAGCAGCATCAAGACTTCTAAGCATGTAAGATCTTCAATGGATCACACAGGAAACACAGAAAAGCATCAAGTTTTGGAAATCACCTCATGCCGATGAGAGGAAAAAAAGAAAGGAGGGAAAAAAAGAGAGCTGGTTTTACCCGAGAGAGAGAAGGAGAGCTGTTAGTAATTTGGCTCATTTGTTCCACAGATGGAGATTAAAGAGAGAAGGAGGCTGAACATTCCTCCTCTCTTTTCTGTTTCATTCAGGTTGATTCCACAACAAGCCCAGGCATGGACCAGAGAGGGGGCTTTTCTGTGGCTGATGTAGTAACGTACATGACAGGGAGAGGAAAACTCCCACAATTTAATGCATCATCAACATTACCTAAGCATACTTAATCCAATTTTCTCTCCTGGGAAAATATTGTAGGATTTTATCAAGAGAAACACAGTTTGAATTTGTCTGGAGTTGCTTGTCAGAACAGTTTACAGTTTATTTGCAGCATTAAGGAACTGAAATGCAGCAAATGGAGTTGGAATCTTGCTACTAAAAAAGTTTGATATGATACCAACATTGCAGGTCTGTCTGAATTATATATGGCTTTGAGACAGTTTGAGACAGAGTTGGCATTCCTTTTTTTTCAGGCAAAGCTAAAGTTGATTCTCTTTGTTCCACCAGCAACAAACTTGCATTAGAGTATTTTCTGTCGTTTGAGGGAGACGACTGACGGAAGGAGGAGGTGGAGGCGAGGGGGGGCTGTGCAGCGGGAAGGCCTCTGAAGTCCCTATCTGTGCTCAGGCACATTTCTGGGTTGCTGTGAAACACTTTCATGTTAGCCAGAGTGACATGGCGGCATTGCTGTGCTTCTCGCCTCCGTCTTCCAGATAAGCACTTTCTCCAATATGAATACAGATTAATCCCTTTTAATAAGCATTAAGGGGGGAGAGGGGGGTGTGGACGTAATCAGCATATAAAAATTCCATCAAATATCTTTCCTGCTGGCCGTGTGCCTTAACAGTGTGCTGATTTACCTCTCCTGCCCTGACAGCTTTAGGGGACTGAGATAGGACACTCTCGATACATCAACTAATTGTCAATACAGGGAAGAGCAGCGCTGTAGGACTCTTCAGACAAACTCTGGCTCATGTTCTAAATATCACCTCACGCTAATGTTATAATCTCTCCTATACGTGACCTTATTATGTGTTTGCCCCTTAAAACTTGGGTGAGATAACATTTGTCCTTTCTGGCTTCTCTAAAGTGTAATTCATATTTTGAAGCTGATGTTCCATTAAGATATTAGTGTTTCCTACTTCCTGTTGATCCAAAAAGGTCACTGTAAATTGGGTTTTTGGCTGAAGATCCAGAGGGAGGACGTAGCTATATTTATATTTTACCAAAACATGTTCCTGTTTAAGTTAGTCAGTAAATTCAGAGGAAGGGGCTGTAACTTTTTACCCCAGTGTCTTTGAGATGCTACTCTCCATTGAGTCCACTCAAACCACAGAGTGTAAGACATACTGTAACAGTTCCTCTAAAGTCTTCTTATCAAGAATCATAGCCTGGCTAGTTGAATATAATCACAGTAGTGGGGGATATTGTCACGATAAAAAAACACATGACCTAAATTGAAGAAAAAGGGGAAAGAATTCATCAGACAGCTGCCTTAAAGACACCTACGGAGAACAAACAGGGACAATACAACAGGATCTGAGACTTAAAAAGAAAAAAAAAAGAATGAGATCATTAGATGAAGAGAGGACAGGCTTACCCTCTACCACTGCCACCAAAGAAAGGTACACGAGACAGGATGAAACTACATTCAAACCAGGGGCCACAACAAACATACACAGAAATACAACACAAAATGTAAAGGAAGCTGCAGGTTTGGCAGGAATAAGGAGCTTAAGTTTGTAGGGCTCTGGTCATGGCCAATAGCAAATCCAGATTTTTTCAGTTGTTTATCGGTTATGTTGGCATTATGGCTATGAAGTTAAGATCAGTATAAGCCATGACCATAAGTCTGACAGTCCAAGCATATATACTGATAGCGGGCAGGAGATGAATCTGCGTAGAGGTGGGGTGAGGAGACAGGACAAATGAACAGTACCTGCAGGGGTGAAGGTGAAGGACTGAACTGCAAAACAAGAAGACAGAGAAGTTGTGCGTTAAAAGCCTGCAGAGATAAGCGGTGCTTTAGGGGTGTCGGCACACTGGGCACGTTGTCAAGCCAAGAGATGGTGAGGGTCATTACATGTATGACCTCATCGCCACCCAGCGTGCAGAGCTTCAGCCAGGAAAAGCAGCCGGCTCAGAGGCCACAAAGGTGTAGAAATGGTGGCAAAACAACAAAGAAAACACACAAACACATAAACGTAACAAACAAGAAATGAAGAGCCAATTATTCAAACCAGAAGAGCAAAATACTGCGCATGCTCTTTTGTGCAAAAATGATTAAAATAACAAGAAAACAAATGCTACATGACTTTGTTTCACTTAAATTCTGCTTTTTAATAAGGCAAAAAGTGATTTAGGAAACATGTGTAACACTGACTGCAGTGCTTATCTGTGTTCGCTCATTACCATTCTCTGCTCTCTAATTAAATCCTGTACACTTGGCAGTGTATGTGGACTTGGTGGTTGCTCATATTGACCAGGGAGTCACTTAGTAAGATGTTAGGTTCAGTGCGTGGGAGGTGAGCTGAACCAACTCCAGCCTCAGTGACCAGAAGAGAGTCCAGCCTGCCCACTCAGATCAGCCCACCCTGGGCTATTAACCAAAACTGTGGGTGGATCTGTCAAAAAGTGTAGCCTTCTGGAATGAAGTCACATTGACATCTGTCCGCCTGTTGAGCTTTAACAGCCACCGCAACCAACTGCTAGCAGCTTCTAAACTAAAAATAAAACAAATGTACTGATTGAGAATAAAGTATGATAAGTAAGTTGAAAAAACTATCTTTCTTCGACTAGGAAAAAAAAAAAGAATGTTCCTTGTTTTCTAAAGCAGCACAGCAGAATATCAGAGTAAATTTAGCATTAGTGACTAAGAGACTTTGCTCAGGCTAACCTGCGTAGTTGCTCAGACCCTTTCTCTTCTTTCTTCTCCAGTAGAGCCAGATGCTGAAGCCCATGAGGATGACCCAGCAGGCCCCACCAATACCGGCAATAAAAGCAGGCTGTTTCACCACATCAGTAATCTGCTCTGTGATGCTGTTGTTCCGGTTCCCATGTATAATCACGTCCCGGAACTCCTTACCTGAGGGCACAGGGATAAACAGGCAACATTAGTGTGATGCTGGTGGATACTTCCTGGAGAGAAACAATGATATAATAATGTAGTTGTGGTCGATATGCTGCTTCAAGGTGAAAGCTATCATATGTGCCTGTGAAATACACAAGGGCTTGAGAATGTCCCACTTTTTCATTGTGAAGAAATAACACCTACAGACACATCAAGAAAGGGGTTAGTGCTAGATTAAGCTCAAAGAAGGAAGATATGATGAATTTCAGCTGAGATATTGACCAAGGGAGCAGGACATAGATCCAAAGGATGTGCAGTGAAACATAATGTACAGACTGAAAAAGGACAAAGCCTAAAAGCTTACAACAAACCCCCAGGTGAACAGGTTGTTTGCTTAGCTCAGGTCCTAATTCACTCTGTTGCCGATAAAACACACCATGTGAAATGAGAGGCGAGGATACCGGTCTGTATTGATCTCCAATGGCAGCTCACCCTGCCTTCTCTACTTGACACTATTTCATGGAGCGTGATAAGACTCTAAGCACAAACAACTGTTCCCACAATCTGACAGGAACAAATACACACTCATAAAGATAAACACACGCATATAATATGCGCTGTGTATTCATGTAAAATTGCAAATGTGCTCTGAATTTACTTTTATTACTATGTTGCCACAAAAAATACACACCCATTTCCACATCCACAGACAAGCAAACGCACAACATGTTATATCAGCAGGCTCGGGGCTCTGCTCTCGGAGATGGATTATGTGAGTGACACTGGGGAAATAAGAACATGCTACAGGCCAAGCCATCAGTTATGGGTCAAATCAGGCACAATTTGCCCCAGCTCCACATAAATCATATGTGGTCAGGACACATATCAAAAAAGGAGTATTTTAACCATATTATTCATTTTACACTTCCTAGTCTTCAATGGAAACACTGACACGTTGTGTTCTTTAGCCTCAATCGTCCACTAACACTGAAATACAAACACTGGTTGTCAACACCTGGAAGAAGTGGAACGCGATATTAAAAAGTTTTGAATGTTTTCATCAACGAAACTCACCGATGATAATAGACTGAGGTTCACTCTTGACTCCAACCCCGGCACTTGTGCTTGCAGCCACCTCCACCCGGTACACCACGCCTACCTGCAGCCCGCCCACCACCACTGAACGTATGGCTGCATCCACTGTCTTATTTACATGGAAACGTGTCTCATTCCCCAGACACCAGATCTAAAGCAGAGAAGAAGAAAAACAGAGAGGACATTGATTCCATCTGGCTTAGTGTAAGTTAGATGAGAATCCTGGTTGAGGATTGCTTGCTGCGACAAACCTTGTACTCCTGGATAATGCCGTTCTGGTGGTCTGGTGGAGGAGGGTCCCAGGAAATGCTAATTGAAGTGCTGTTCTGGTTTCCCACAGTCAGGACTGTTACCTGCTGAGGAGGGGCACTTGGAGCTGAAAAAGGGAGGCACAAAAACTGGTCAACAATTACATTTACTTTTCGTGCAGCAGAGTAGTTTTACACTTAGAGAAACGAATACCTGCCCTGCAGTGTAGTACATCTGAATATAAATCTGTACACACAAATGCACACACACATAAACAGACCCACACTTTTTCAAAGAATGTTATTCTTCAGGAACAGCATAGGTGGCTGAGGGCTGTCAAAATGTCTCATTAGAGGGGGATTTACATGAAGACCACGACAGGTCTGACATGGCTATAACCTGTCTTTAGAGCTTCCTTATGATTTAATATCTCATCCTCTGCTACAGCCTGGTGGATTTGCTCAGAGAATACTGCTATTGATTTGTGGAATGGGGCCTGGCACAGTAAAGCAAGGGCTCTCAGTCAAACTAAGACTCCCTCACTGGCCGAGCCAGGGTGGCATGAGGGTCAACAAGCTTATAGGATGAGTCGCAGACGAGAAGCAAACATGAAAAAAATACATTTAAGATGAAGGAAACATAGTCTGAGTCAACTAATTGACTGATTTCAACGATCAGCCAGATGAAACTAAAGCCAGTAGGTAAGGATCAGGAAGAAGCTTCAGAGTAAGGCACAACTAAATGAATCAGCTCCATCCACAGGCATACAGATAGAAACAAGACAAGTCCAAGCTTTCATACACCTCACTCTGTTGTTATTCTGATGGCAACAATATTCTGACCCCACAAGGGGTAACCGAGGAAAAATAAATAACAGTTGGCCCAACTGGAAATAACGTTTTAAAAATAATGTTTTCTCATTTCCGCAGTGGCTGGCAGGGGAGCGGCACCACAGCAGAATACTGACAGGTCAATTACTCCTGGGCTGCCTCTCCCTCACCTCGCCGCCATCCAAAATGGCACGTGTCACCCTGTAAATCTGTGCTCATCCCTCAGCGCGATTGGCCACACCGGCCCCCAGAGAGCCAGGAGGCCCTGGCATGGTGAAAGATGAATGGGTCCAATGATGAACCCAACACCTTGGCCAGATTAGAAACAATCTACCAACGGAGCATCTGATCAACCATCATGCTAAAGGCTCTCCAACTGTGCATTACATCCAGGTGACAAAGTGCTGGAATGGTGCGTGGCAGCCATCACAGGCAATGTCGTTCAAAGTTAATGTTATGAATGATTTAGCAGCTTATTATCATGCATATTTGGACTAAACAATTCACATTTTTCATTAGAGGCCTGGGAGGCTGTACTAATAGAGCCATTAGCAGAATGATGTATGGCAGGCAGGAATTTGACCCCCTGTCTCTCATGCACACATAGCGGTGCGCTGCACGGTGAAGGAATACAAACATGTCATATCCACACACAAAGGAGGCCAATAACTAACACAAAGCAGTGGGTGGTGAGGGAGGAAACCTGTGGACCCTCCCCAGAGATATCCATCAACATGATTGTAGATTAATCTAAAATAAACAAACATTTATACAAACGTCACTTGTTTCCCTCCCTTGTTTTACATTAAAGATGAATTTTAGAGCATCATTTAGCAAGACTAAGATGGCAACTAGAGTGTATTTGACTGTCCAGATGGAGAGAAAGAGAGAGATATGTGAAAAAGGAGAAGGAAGACAAAGACGGACACAGCATTGGCTGATCTTACTGTAAGCAGGCATCCGTCTGCACCTGCTCTCGGGATTCTCTAATTGTGTTAGCTAATGGACTACCTTAGTTTTAATCACCCTCTAAACGGGACTTCTCTATCCATCTCCCTGCCCTTCTCAGTAGTCCCAGGGTCTCTGAGGAGCCTAGAGCTGTGTGTCTGAAGGTGTATCAGCTATGACCAGGCACAGCGGCGCGGTTCTAACAGAAATAGCAAGGGGTCACTGCACACTGAGGGACCGGGATGCAGATAGAGCAGAAGCAGGGAGCGTTATCAGCATTTGTAATTGCTGGGGCATGCAGATTCTGAAGGCCAGGTGTTGTGCATGGATGTACGTGTGTACTGTATGTGTGTGAGTGTGTGTTTTTGGACAGCTGTAACGGGATGGCAGCTTCACAACAGCAGTGTGCAGACTGGCTGGCCACGGGAGATACGGTCCCTCTGAGGAAGGGAAAATAGATGGGCCTGTCACACAGACAGGATGTGAACTGTCTCCTATACATGCAGGCCTAAATATGTTGTGGCAAGATGGACTTTGTCTCCAGTATGAAAGGTCTGTGTTTGTCTTTTTGTACGCGTACACTGTCTTTCTTTACTTCATATCAACTCATTGTTTAAATTTCAGCTCTTAGACTTGAAAGCTGAAGTGAGGCTGCTTCTGTGAAGGTTGGATGAATTTAGGCTTTCGTACAGGTCAAAAAGTAAATTCATTCAAAACCAGACCTTTGTGTGTGTGGCATGTTGGTTTGTGTGTGTGTGTGTGGGGGGGGGGGGGGGAGTATGTTTTTGTGCCACATAGCCTTGTCAGAGCCTGTCTGAATCAAGCTTTGGGCGACAGATCATATTCGCAAGAGGAAGTGTGTGCTGCGTCCAATCACAGCTCAGGCCTGTGGCTGCTGGGTGATGGATTAGAGGAAGGTTGGCACTAACACTCCCAATCATAAACAAAAAAAGCACAGCAGGAAGGACAGAGAGACAGGCAAAAACATGCTTGCACTCACACATGCATTCACACATATACCCTGCCTCGCCTGTGAAACTCTGACCAAAAACACCTTGAAAGCGTTTGTAACCGGTCATTCTTTGTTCTTGTGGATATACATCTGCTGTGGTTTGTCTGACTCTGACATATTGTACCTAATACAATCTTAAAAAACACACGTTCTTCATACCTTCTTCAGTTGTGCGAGATGTTCTTGATTCACTGTCCATGCCTTGGAACTCGTTGAAATAAGGGCGAACTTTGATCTCATACACAATGCCCTTTTTCAGCGAGGAGAGGACAACACTGCGTTCAGAAGGGACCTTAACATCCTGCATCTGCCAGGGTCCTGGTGAGGGGAGTCCGGAGGTCTGCCTGTACAGAACTCTGTAACCCTGGATGAACTGGGACTGCCGATCCACCTGAGAAAGTGAATGAAACAAGATCATAGACACATATTTATCAGTGTAAAAATACCTCTATAGAGGAGACTGGGAGATGTTACCTTGGCCCAGCCACTAGACAATATGAAAGGACATGTTTAGGAAATGTGTTTACTCCTAATACAGGATTGGATTCATGACACTTTCAAAGCTGTTACTGGTTTAATGGGCCCTTCATCACCAGCTATATGACACACTTAGCTCAATTAACAGCCTGACATTACCTCATACAACCAAGTCCCAGCCAAAGTGCTCCCTCTATTAAAAAACACTCTGTAATGCCAACTTAAAGGACATATGCATGTCTCATATGTATAATGAATACTAACTAGTAGTCCTGGAAATCAGGTCCTGGCACATTTAGGATGG
The DNA here is from genome assembly GCF_963930695.1 of Labrus bergylta. Classification (NCBI taxonomy): domain Eukaryota; kingdom Metazoa; phylum Chordata; class Actinopteri; order Labriformes; family Labridae; genus Labrus; species Labrus bergylta. The sequence continues at coordinate 22,625,304 of NC_089205.1, forward strand.
ACTATGAGTACGAGAATGTCATGCTGCTGCCAATGCAGACGCCCCGGGGACATTAGGAGAAAACACAGCGAAGGCTTTAACAGCAGATCTGTCCCATAGAAAAGATGGACAGACTAGAAGTGTTATGCATCCCACAGAGGCCCCCTCACTTAAAACTTGGGCCCATTTAAGCAGACAGAAAAAGCTGAATTTATGCAGAGCAGAAGCAGGCGCATAACTCACTGTAATGGCTTGTTAACAGTAGAAGAAGTGAGCGGGGCTTTCAAGTGGGATATTAAGCAGCTGTTTTTCTCCAGTGTAGCGTAGAGTAAATCAGCAAAATGGATGTATGACTTTTATTAATGGAAGGATTTGGGAATATAAAAGCTCTCTGAGAGTAGCCCTGCTATTGACTGAAAGGGTCCTTGATCGATTAGGCAGCCACGTTTACATTACGATCATAAAGGAAATGCTTTAACTTTAAATTAGCTACCATGTCTTGGGGTGAGACTTATTACAGGGGTCAATAAACATGTCATCAGGAAAACTGCTAATGTGGTTCATTTGAAAATGGAAAAAGAAAGCCATTGCCACTTAGTGATAGGTGCATACAGTAAATACCTGCACCAGAGTAATTTATATCACACAAATAAACCAGCACATATACTGAGTAAAGACCTTAGCTTTCAATAATATAAATATGCCTTTTGTCCTTATTACCAAACAATTAAATAAATCCCATTATAGCCATAACTGAAGCTGTGAATCACATGTAATAGAACTGCCTCATTTAACGTAACGTGCTGATTGATGTGGTGAGGCAAACAACACAAAATATGCATAAATACATTAAAGAGCAGCTGTATGTACATTTTTCCATTTATGTGTGTAAAAGAAAAACACTCAACTCATTGTTGTTTAAAAAGAGAAATCAGGAAAACTTATATTCATAAAATGAAGTTTAACCACCGACATTAATTTCAATCAGACAAAGCGAGTGCTTTAAGAGGGAAGCAGATGAAGACTTATGGAAGAATGATGAACAACCAGATGTCTCTGACATCTCTTTTGATTTTCAGTGTGGTTAAGAAGCTATTTCCCTGCTATTTGATCTCCAGATACTGTAAAGTAACCGTTAACAATATTTCAAAGCTGCAGACTTAGGAAACAACCTTTCTGAAATGTCCTTGCATTAAACAAGTGGTAGCCTCGAGGGGCACCTTTCTGGCTTCAAAGAGGGATCGTCTGTATTAACTAGAAGGGTTTTATGAGTCAGTTTGACAAAATCAAAGATGAAAAAGGAAAATGAAGAGATAAGAAAACCAAATATACATCATTCAATTACCCATCAGAATACTTTTGGTATTCAAATGCAAAAATACTGTGCTAATTTTAGGTTAAATAATAATGAAATACAGTAGGGTCCTGTTTGCCATATGACAGTTGCACTTACCGTCCATGTGACCTGAATAGTTGTGGGACTCAAGACAACAGGGTTGTGCAAGCGAACTATCACTTCTCCGAGTTCCTTCTGCACGTGCCTGTGGTCAACACCCTGAGCTGGAGGACTTATATCTGCGAGAGATCAAGAGAGAACATTCAGAAACACAAGATGGGGTCACATTTTGTTCAACTTGGTTTTCACAGTTTACTCTCATATTAAACCTGGCTTCATCACCATCAGAAGTGCAATGGTATAAGAGTGACTGAATAGACAGACTGGTTCACACAAAGAAGCCTACACATAAATATTTTAAAAAGGGAGAAACCCCATCTGCATAAAAATGACCCGAGTCCTTTTTGTTTAATGGCTCTTTTCTGGTTTGAAGAGAAGAAAGGAGACCTGGGCTGACAACATTGTTTTAAATGTGTGACTTGTCTGCACTCCCTGAGTACTGACAGAAAAAACCCTTTCAAAGAATGAACTGTGAATGTGAGACTGAAGATATACTAGCTACAAGATGAATGAACAATCTGACACTAGTTTCAAGCTCATTTCCTATTCTGTGCTTGCATGTGTTTCAAGTTACTAGCAATACAAAACTCCAGAGTATGAGATACTGATTGTGGTTGAATACGCCACATTGTGAGTAATTTACTGAAAGAAAAAAAATGAAATGAAAGAAAAAAAAATATAATTCAAAGATCCTTCATTTAGACAACCCAACACAGTCATGAATCTCAAAAACACTAATAGAGTAAGACAGGCCAAACAATGTTAGAAAGAAGTGAAAAGTCAATTAGTCACCAATGCTTGCCATCATCAATAAACATAACCATATATCATCTCAAGACCCTCACCTCACGATGAGAGATTTAATGAAATTCACATTTTTAAAACACATTCTTGGCTTGCATTTGACAAAGCTTGGCCAGATGCTGCTCTTTTTTGGTTGGTGGCAACTTATCATATCGATGTAATCTGGAGTCTGTGGTTCGGTCCGATACCATAATCAAATCTTCTTTGGCTTTAAAGGCAATTATTTTCTCCCATTGTGATCATTAACATAGCAGGGAGCACTAACCCACTTAGGCCTCCCAAAAGTAGAAATTCTAATTTTCCATAATCGCTTAAGTGAGGCTTTAATGAGCTGGGCTGAGATGGAGAATTTGACCTCTGAAAAGTTATGCAGTGTTTCAGTACAGACATTTGCGAGGGGCTGATAAGTATAACACTCTGAAGAGGAGCACACTGACCTTACCTTAAAAGCAGGAATAGAATTCTAACACATAAATCAAGTTAAACACATACCAACAGTGATCAAATAGCTATGTTCAGTGTCAATCTAATGGAGATCTTTTTTTACAATACTGTTACGTAAGGTACCTTGTGTTCTGACAGGTTCAGACATGGGGCTTGGATCGCTCAGGCCCTGGTTGTTGACTGCTCGCACCATGAACAGATAGATTGTGTTGGGACGCAGACCTTTGACGGTAAACTGGGTTGTTTTGATATGATCAGCCACTGTTTGCCAGCTGTTGCTCACGGACTGACTGCAATGCAAAAGAAAGAGAGGAGATGTCTCTCACCCAGTACAACATATGTTTTCCTGCAATCCATAGAATATAATGGTTATGAAATAGTAAGTGAGGAGGTGCAGTTAGTGCGAACCATACCTGAATGCTTCAATGACAAAAGAGGAGACAGGTGATGCTCCAACCATCCCAGGCTGCCAGGATAAGGACACACTGTTCTTGGTGACATCAGTGACCTGAGGTTTAGATGGAGGCCCTGGTAGCTCATTCTCATCATGGTTCTTCACGACCAACACACTACCTGATTCTGAAAGGATGGAGACAGCAAAAAAAAGCGTTTCCTTAAGGATAACTACAGCTGACATGTTAAAAATACACATTTTTTCCGTCCATAAACTACATGGAGTCAACACTTGATTTCATACCTTTGACTTCCAAGAAAGCACTCCATGATGTTTCACCACTGGAGCTGGTAGCCACACATGTGTAGATCCCAGAGTCTGAAAGCTGGTATACAGTAGGATACATAAGCATTTATGTATAAAAAAAATAGACACACATACAAACACAGATCTTAATGTCTCCACTAATAACACTTTTAGAGAGAGGGCCTTTACACCTCACACATTCTGAAAGAAGAAGCAGTGACTGTGTACTTACTATCTTACCGCTGAAAGACTGAAAAGGATGGGCGCGACTTCATGCATGCTCTGGCCAAATTGTGTGTCATTTGTGAGTGCCTCAAAGTGCTGACGCTAATTTCCTAATGAATTCCATTTTCTACTCACCACCCTTCCATCACTTTTCCACTCCCCCTCCTTATTTCCCCACTGTCCTGCCGACCACAACAAAGCTACGCTAATTAATTTAGGGAGGGCCGCTGGAACCCCCTGGACTGATGACAGCTGGCTTGTCTCTCCATCCCTCTTAGGAACTTTGTTTGTTGGTTTTTGTCCCTGCGCCTTCCTTCCATTTATTAAATAACATGTCAGTGGTCGGCAGCTCTGTCAAGCGTAATAGATATTCCACTGAGGCCTCTGAGTGGGGAAAGGAAGATGTGAGCCTTTTAAATTTAATCTACTCTAAATGTGTATGTGTGTACACACGTGTGTGTATATGTCTATAAGTACATACATGTTTCTATGCTACATTTGGAGTCCATCCAATCCTGCACAGCTGAGCCCAGTTGATGCTGCTGTGGCACTAAGTGATACCATCAAACAATTAAAGAAAAAAATCAATGCTGCCTATTCATCTCTTTAAAGACATTATGGTACCTTGCTCATAGAGGTAATGTATAAGCAACATCCAACAGTGTGTTAATCATAACAATGCATATACTGTCACTACAAAGACATCTTAAATTAAGACACATAATCTAAGCTACTTAAACAGCGAGAAGCTTCAAGGTAGCTAACAGCACATCATCAGTTGGTCTCTAGTTCTAGACAAAGCTGTTTGGCATAGCAGTATAATCTGATTAGTTGCTATTTACAACAATAAAAGCACTGGATCCTTTACCTTGATGCTTTTGATCTGCAGGCTGCCCAGCTCCTGCAGAGACATGCGCGAGTCCTTTCCCAGCAGACTGACACCATCCTTCAGCCAGCTGATGGAGGGGATGGGGTCTCCTGACGCCTGGCACTTCAACAGAGCCACACTGTCCACCGCCAGCGTCTGATTGGACGGACCTTGGCGGATGATGGGTGGCGGCCTGTCTGTGAGTACTGCAAAATCATAAAAAAAAGTTGTGTACTGTTAAGAAGTCTTACTCTAAAAGAAGCTGAGTTACAGCATTGATCATAAAATGATCAAGGGGGTTGATGTGGGTATCCATCATAAAATAGACTATTTTCCCTGCAGGTCTAGTAATTGCACCGCAGAACAATGACCATATCCTGTATTTCCAGGAAGCAGGGAAGGAACAGCTGAGTAGGGTTTTCAAGTTTAATTGATGTGGCAAAGGGATGCTAAGCAGTTTCCAGTTACTGCCTGGGTAGCCTTATTTTTATACACTACTCGAGACTTGTGGTACAGTTTGGTGGTTTGGCTTTTAACTCAGTGTGGTGCAGATAAATACTCCATTATGTGCAGTGTGGGGCACAATGAAAGGTGAACTTCAATTTCTCACTGAAACCACCTCATGATAATCATATAAGGTATAAAACAGAGTGAAGAACACTGTTACTATTAAGAGGAGACACTCCATTTATATTTTGTTCTGGTTTCACTTTGGAGATACGCGATGGATGTGATGAATTTCATTTACATGGGCAAAAGCATTTGTTATAATGTGCCAACAAAAAGCCTGTGGCTTCCTTCAATGAAATAGTGTGGATGTCAGAGGTGATCTCAGAGAGAGTAAGCACTCTTGCACACAGTCAGTTTATATATTTAGAGTTGAATAATGTGGAGTCCCCCTGGCATAGCAGAAGCCACATTAATTAGAAGGTATGGATTAATGATGGCAGACCTGCAGGGGCTAATTACCAAGTCTACCTCAGTAACCTTTCAACACACTATCACAGCCTCATTTTCGACCCCTTTTTTCCCTCCAGCTACAACATCTGACAAAAGGAAGTGATTTCAAGTAATACACTTTTGCTCTGTTACATTCAGCCTTTGCTTGAGGTCAGTTATGACAGAAAAAGGAATACTGTGTAGAAACCTGAAGTATGATCTAACAACAGCCAAATATTATACAATTAGATTTCACTTTTGTTTTAGGCTCAAGGATTTTTAAATTTGGGGAAATTCAGTCAAATTAACCAAAGGTGAGGTCAGCACATTTTCCAAGAGAGAATTCAAACCGTCAACTACCATCCAGGGACCCATCATGCTGTAGTATACCAGAGCTCAACAAACAAGAAACACGAATCTGGGGATTTCTGTCTACTATTACCTTTCCCTAAAGAATCCCAGTTATATAATAAACCAGAACAGGGCATTTTGTTTCACTACTTAATAGCCAGAATTATGCCTTACATCCATATATGTATTTAATTTTAATTGAATTATTCCAGTTTAATATATTTGAGAAAAGCCAGTAAGCGTTGACACTTTTTCACAGAAGCAAGTGAGAAAACACAAGGACTTGAGAGGTCTAGCGATGTGAGTTGTCTGATGTGTGTGTTGATGACATGAACGAGTGACAGAGGGAGGAGGCGAGGCTCAGTGAAGGCCTTGGGTCTCTGGATCAGGAATTTCTCATTACAGATCTCCTTGAACTCCACAGACTGTTGCCAGGGCTCGGGGCAGTAAATCACACAAAGACTGTGGCAGGTGTGGCCATGACCTCAGCCTGGCCCTCCTGTACTCTTTCCTCATCTCGTTCCCTTTTTTGGACCTGCCTAGTAACCTTGTTGCAACCATACCTTTGCTGGGGATTCAGTGGAATAATTGATTATTTTCATTATTATTATTATTATTTTTATGATAAAAGAGGTAAATAGACAGCGTTAGCTTAAATGTAACTATATTGTAGTCATGGCTCTTGACAGACATACCAATGTTGGATGTGCAGCAGGAAAATTCTCCTCAGATTTGATGTTGAAAAAAAAAAGTGTTCCTGCAGTGTTTTTAATCTTTCTGCTAGCAGGTACTTCAGCAGACACATGGATGGCCGTCTATCTTTCCATCACAGCAGCTGAGCAGATTAGATGCTCCCACACCTCGCAGGACCACATAATTCATTCCACAGAAAACCACTGTCAGTAACTCACTCAATCATGTCCCCCCCCCCTCTTTCTCTCTCTGGCTCTTCCTCTCTCTCACACATACTTGCACCTTGCCCACTCACCCAAGCGCTGATCATTAAACTTGAAGGAACTCAAGGGCAACGCTTTATTCCTTTGCAAAAGCAGAAGTAGATGTTTTTAATTGAATTTGTCACTGCAAATACACAGCAACTGAAGGTCATGGGCACACTCACATTTCTCAAATCGAAACTGAATGTATTTCTGCACATGAAATAACAAAAACTAATCCCCTTGTGCTTGTGTATGTAAACTTTCAAGGGTGTTAGAGGCTGAATTACCATTTTAACTCAGCGAAGCAAGGACGTTGTAGCAGTTAAAAGAATAACTGAAACTAAACTAAATTAAAATCAGATGTACACTTTGATAGTTAATATAATGTATTTGTTTAGAGGTGAGGAGGAGAATCAAAAGCTGCATATCAGAAGCATATCTGTTTTTACACCAGTTTAACCACACTTGTAATGGTGCATGATTGGTGCTGGTGTGTTGTATGGTGCTGGCATGTTAAAAGGAACACGTCAGTTTTTCCTCACCATCTGTGACCTCCAGTTGAGCCTTGGCGAGGATACTGCCTGCAACGGTCAGGGCCTGGCAGATATAGTAACCAGCATCTGCCCGCTGCACAGATGAGATGGTGAGGTCTCCGCTGGGCGACACAGAGAAGCGACTGTTGGGCTGCTGGGGTTGGTTTGGAAACAACAAATTCTGCAGGAAGAGGAACAAACGGGCAATTAAAAACAACATGGAACAAGTGTATTCTGGAAAAATGACAGAACAGGCACACACCCAACACCAACTACAAGATCACACAAACTGTGCACACTAACGGAAACACAGATCAGCTACTACTGCAACAACTCATTCTATTACTTGGTCAACCCGCCTCACAAGCTGCCCAACATCAGAATCATTTAATGACTTGGTTTACTACTTATTTGAGCCAAGCCAGAGGATCTACTCTGTTATAAAGTAGACTTTTGCTCGTGTTGGCTTCATGGATATTTTTCCTTCTGAATCAGTTCCACAACTGTTTTAAGCTGCTCTCTCACCCACAAAGCGACCCCCCCCCTCCCCCATCCCCATACAAGTAAGGCCACTGAATATAATATAATTCATCTTAATACAAGCTAGACTAACAGTTAATAAATCCCACACACTCAAAAGTAAATACACAGGATCAGAGGACTAATCATGATGAAAAAAACACACAATCTCTCTACATCTTTTTTTTCATTAGCTATTCATGGGCTCTTTCCTTTTTGTATTCTTTTTCTCTCATGATCACCAAAGGTAACAAGCAAACAAATTAGCAGTATTTAATTATACTTAATCACTTTAGTGCAACAATTCATGTTTTTTTTTTTAATTGTGCTCAGAGCATCTCCAGCACATGAGAGATGTACACTCCATTATCCTCAAGTGTGAGAAAAGGGTCTTTCTGTCATTTAATTGCCACACTGAATTAGCTTTAATTTGTTCTCTCGGCAAATGCCTTCACACCTTTTATACATTAGACATGGAGAACGCAAAGATAAACACAAGGACAGAAACGGGACATGTAACAGCTTGTAACAAAGGTGTTTGTAATGCATTCATTTCAAAGGGCTCATCTTTAATGACAATGTGAGACGCACGCCGGATATAAATCTGCTCTATCAGTACAAGTTCACAACATTACTCAGTGTGGCTGAGTCATATGCTCTGGGTCATTGAGTGGTTAGAGGTAAAGTGGGTGAGAAGTACACCAAATTGTTTGTGTGAACAGGTAAGCATGTGTCTCACTTCTGCTCTCTTTGTGTAAAGAACTATGCTGTAATTGTTGCCCTGCAGGCTTCGTGTGGCTGTGTGTGTGTGTGTGTGTGTGTGTGTGTGTGTGTGTGTGTGTGTGTGTGTGTGTGTGTGTGTGTGTGTGTGTGTGTGTGTGTGTGAACTGTGTGTGTGTGTGTGCGCGTTTGAACCTTAGCCAGAGCTGAATCATATCTCTGGCTCATCTACAAGCCCCAACAGGCTCCTAATTGGCACTGTTGTCTATCGTTGTGAGGACACCCAGGTATTTGAATGGGTTATCTGCTTGAGTGAGGGATAGGATCGTTCTTATCAGTGCAGGGTCACAGGAAACCGATTAACACTTTGCCAGGCACACTGTCATTTGCCGGCTCCTGAGAACAAAAGTGTTTCTGTGTCTGCTGTAAAGATACTGATGACAGATAGTGTACTTTAAAGGGCTGCGTGTATGTGTATGTGTGTGTTTGTGTGTGTAAGGGAATCATAAATACACAATGCAAAGGGGAACTAAACAAAGTGCTGAGTGTTGATAACATGAGATGCAAAGTAGATAACAACAGCTGCCAACTGAGAGAGCAATATGTTGTGTTCCTTTGTAAGAAATAATGTGAAAAGCAATAAAAAGATAAAACTGTTTGCCACACAATGACTACAGTGAGATTGTTTGCTCTTACCTGACTGCCTTCCTTTTGCCAGAAGACGGCAGGCTGAGGGTTTCCTTTGGTTTCACACGGGAAGGTGGCAGTGCGGCCTTGAGCCACGATTTGGTCCCTTGGGCGGATGACAAACTGAGGAGCAGCTGAAGTCAAAGGGCAAAAACACAAGTGTTAGAAGAGCAGTGGCATAAAGTGAAAGCAAACATCAAAGCTGGAGAGTAACATGGCTCAGGGATCTCAGGCAAAGACAAGCAATAAAGAACACGGTCAAATCAAATAGGAGTGCCGTACAGAGCTTCCATGCAGCCATATTCAAGACTTTTGCTCTTAAAGGCTCTAAACAGAGGGAGAACACCAACAACTATTAAGACAATCTTTGCCATGGTAACCATGGTGGCACATTCATCCAGGTAAAGCTGAGGCTGGATGAATGACAGTCACAATGGCATTCACACAGGGAAGCGCCTTGGTCACAATGGCGTTTAGATCTGAGACAACACGGCACAGCCATGCCTTGGAAACATCCAAACTATGAACAGAAACAGACAAAGAAGGGTTAACCACGCCTGACTTTCCATATGAAAGATTGATTCTGCATCGAAATGCATCTCATAGAAAAGTCAAGATCTGAAGTGGCTCAGTACTTCTGATCAAAGTTGTATCAAAAGGGAGTGAGAGAGAGAAAAGACTATTCCTGTGTTTGCCACACTTGGAGCTCACACCTCTCCATCACAGAGAGAAGCGGCTTGAAAAGCTATCAAACTTTGAAATCGCAGTGTGAAGCTTTCTCAGTCAATATTCACGACTCCATCAGGAGCCGGACCAGTTGTCACACACTCACAGTCGAGACAGAGTGAGACGTTTCTGACTGACAACTTGACGGATGCAGTTCAGTAAAAAGGGAGTTTAGAGAAGTTCTTTTGGTGTTTAGGGTCACCTCTCTGCACTCTGACCATTCGCTGATGGTTGGTTAGAAAGGCAGGATTTCAAATCAGACTCTCCCCAAATGTACACATTTTAAGGCAAAATGACCAATACTTTTTACAGAACAGTACCAAGCAATTACTGATGAATCCCAGTTCATAGTTCTGCTAATAGTTAATTCTAACACCAACAGAGATTATAATATTCTATTATCTGTACCAAGTCTCCTCATGTGGGTGAGATGCATTGTGCACTGCAGCACAGAGACAAAGAAGTAATAATGGGATATGGGTAATATTTAACCATATATAGAGTATCCTCACATATATACTCAGTTTCAACATGCTAATCAAACGAGCAAATGCCGAGTATATACATCATTTTCTGGGCTGCAAAAGTAAACCAGATCCCCTAAAATGTCAGAACTTTAATTCGAGATAATTTACTGTTTTTACAAAAATCTCTATTAAGAATTAATTTTATTTTTATTGCCTAGAAAAGACAACTACTACATTTCTCTAAGAGGAGGAAACGTGGTTCTGCAGAGATTATTATTATATTGGAGTCCTTGCTATAACTTCAAGCAGATGCTTTAATGCTTTAATGTAGTATCTGACAGTTATTTTCTTTACTCAAACAATACCAGAAACTGTAAAATGTATAAAGTTTGTTTTAAAAATTATAATGTGACAAAGAACAAATCTGTATTGTTGCAATGCAACATCTTGCACCCTTTTCTGTTTCCTTTGATTTCTTTGTGATCCTTTCACTGACAAGCCAGCTGGTTCCAGTAAGGCGCAACCCTTCCCATTTGGCTGGGTTCTCCATGTAATCCCTTTTTGGTGGTGTGTATTTGTCAAAGATACACACAGTTGGGAATGGTACAGATGGCTACAGATTTGCTGCCTTCCCAGTTGGCCTTCTGCAGCTTGGATATTTCGTGGCTCTCACACAGTGGGTCTGATACAGAGCTCCTAAATCATGCTCTGGCAAGAATTTGACTCTCTCCCTTTACTTCATCTGCTCTGTTTGATACTTCATAGTGCATTACTAACTAGTTGCTAAAAAAAAATGGTTTAACACCTTGCAAGACTGGCCACCAGCACTGCATCCCACCACCTCTTATCTAGTCTCACACCCTCTCTTCATTTTTCCCTCTTCACAGTTCCAAGTCAGCTTTTCTTTTTTTTTTTGCAGAAACGGGGTTCACGTTATTTCAAGTATTCATGAATCTATGAAATGATAAAAGATTAAACAATGTGACATTTTAAAAAATATAATTTTTTGATTGAATGTTTGATTATTTGCAGCTAGATGTCAAGACAGATTTGTTGTTCTGCTAGATTATAAAAAAAAAATGTAATCAAGAAAGAAATCTAAATCATCTTTATTGTATTGTTAACATATCCGTAACCATTTGTGGTGTAATGATTCCCAAAGTATCTAACTACTGTAAAATCAGCGAACTGAGGAAGACGGTAGGCCTTGCTACCGCACTTGCTCAAATGCCAGAAAAAGTTTGAATTCACCACAATCACAATGTTTTTGTCCACTTTAAAACATGGACAAAGAAATACATGACAAAAATACTTGTGAAAAAAAAAGTAGGTGGGTGGACCTCAAAGAAAGAGTGATTCCTACAGGGAAATATAGATCAAACACTCCAACAAATCAAGAGGAAGTCAGTATGAGATGGTTTCACTGCTTGGCTCAAGGCTAACTCACACTGGCCCTGTTTTGATACAGAAACCCTTATTGACATGTGAGAGGCTCCTTCCTGTCCCCTCCTAAGAAAACAAATGATCAGGTGCCCATATTTAATTCATGACACAGCCACATCTTCCTGGTTGGAAGAGGGCTCGACATGAAACAGAAGTCAGGGTGAAGAGAACAAATGGACAGAGAGACAGGCATTCATTCAGTGCACCAGGCACACAAACTATGAAGAATTTCCCCTCCTTTAAAATCCCACGTTCATCATATTTTATTCACAAGTCGACAGCAATTACTGTCTCTTCCCACAAGCAGAGTGAATGTGTAATTTCCTCCATCTTCCTGAAAGCTGACAGTTTGACAATCATAGAAAAGCTGCTGCTGTTTTGGCAACCCAAGTCCTGCCACTGAGGCAGTGTCTGGGTTTTTCTGCCAGTTGACGCCTGTCTCAACACATATTTCTGCCATTATTTTCCTCTCCCTTCTTTGTCCTTGCGCCTGCTTCTTGTACCTGTATTTCTTCTGTTTGTGCCCTCAAAAACGAACGCCTTGCTCTCCAGATTCTCCTTTTTAATGACTTATTCTGACAATTTAACATCTTTAGTGTATCCTATCTGCTTCTGCCTTGACCTTTTTCCCCCAATCTAGAGGGAAATAAAATGAGATCCCAGCTCTGCATTGTGGGGCTCAGAAGGAGAGAAACTCATCCAAAACAAACAGATCTCAGCTTTGTGTTCCAAAAATTCACAGATGGCCAAAAGACTTGCAAGTCAAACACGTCCTGCACCATATGAGATGACAATGTCTGAGACGCTCAGTCTGCCAGCCCACTCAGTCATTGTACAAGACAGGGTGTCCAATCTAAAGAGCCTGTACTTGGAGCTCCACTGGGAAATGAAACTTTCAGTAACAAGAGTTGTGAAATCTGTGCTGTTGGGAAGGGTTGTCAAAGGGATGGATTGGTATTTTCTGAGTTGGGGGTAAATGTACACTACATTGAAAAAATTCAAAGCTTTTCCAATCACAAGCCAATTAGTTTTAGCACTACTTTACACACCACATGAAGCAGATTAATCAGCTGTTTGGGTCTGCGCTTTTCGAAAGAAACAAAAAATACATCCAAGCCTTAAAAAAGACCAATTTCATATTGAATATAAAGCACTTTTTACTTTAAATCATACACAAGTTAAATCAGAAACTCTTTGAGGTCTAGTTTAAATGATAGAAATCCAGACCTACAAAAACCATGTGTATGTGTCAAATGTTGTGGCTGTTGCGTATTATATGGTTGAAACACCAAAGCATATTCTAAGAAATGTGTCTTTCATTACAAAGTTAGAGTTACTGTTACATCAGTAAAGACATAGTTTGTTGACATGAAAAGTATTTCTAGATACTCAGTTGATTAAGTTCCTCATGAACATAGACACTCAAAATACATAAAGCAACATGAAAATAAAATCTTCCCTTTCAGCTCAGTTAAATTGCAGCAACCGGGATATGGTGGCTAGCTGCAGTTATTAGTCTGTTTTATTATCATATTACATCAAAGAACGCTCTGGTGCAACAATCCATTAATGCTTACTAACTGTTACTAATCCTAGTAGAAATGTGAAATCTATATAGACTACATCATTATGTGCAAATAATAGTTCTAAGGATAAACAATGTGATGTAACACCTGTGTTAGAAAATACAGAAAGAATAAAGCAATGCTATTTGATTGTCAAGCAGTCATATGCAGAGGTCTGTATGAAGGGGGCATGCAGGATGGATTGAAATCAGAAGGATGGGTACTTACCGACAGGGCGAGCTGGAGACACAACAATGGTGGAGTGGATACACAAACGAAACAAAATCACGACACAGACGCACAAACACATAAAACAAGAGAAGAGGAACAGAAAAAAAAAACAACAGAATGAAATAAGACAAAAAGAAATCAAAGTCAGAATGAATGGCATGTTGTGTTGGGGATAACACATTTGTTTGCACAGGGTAAGGATGGCAGAGAGCATCCAGTAGCTTCTGTCAGCTGGACAGTTTTTATTGAGAAGCTCATGGCTTCTGTTTCTCCAGACAACTGGTTAATAAAGGCAGCCTGGTAAAAGCGCCCCCTGGTGGTCAATAATTGTGAATTGCATTAAAATAGCTTCAGGAGACAAAGCACCTACTGGATCTTCACTGTCTGCATTTAATGAAATACACAGGTCTATGTGCTGATGGACAGAGCAGAGAAAAAGAGTGAGAGGAAGAGAGAGAGCATTTCAGAGAATAAGTGAATACAGCATGTTGGTTACATAAAATTTATTTCTATTTGGGAGAATTGGTGCAAGTGGTGGATCCCCAGTGTGTCCTCCACATTACAGAATGTGTCCTCACCATCAAGTGACACACCAAGATGCTACACTCCAAAACTACCTTACTAATGTCAAATGAAAAGTCAACCTTGTTTTTCTCCCTCTGGCCCCCCTGTGTTGCACCAAAGCGGTCCACAGAGACCGTTAACACTTGGGTTTAATAGGAAGAAGACGGTTGAAAAGAGGGGAAATTATTGTTAGAATGTTTTTATTAACCTTACAAACCCCAGGTGTGGGACTGGCGGTGTGCACCAGTAATCTGTGAAATGGCTTTGCTGACTGGATGGTTACGGCATAAAGGGTTGCGTGGCTAGCGGACCACCAGGACGGGGGGAGGGTGGCAAAGTGTGTCACGCTGCACTTGGGAATGTAAATAATTGAATAGGTTTATATACTGTGTACATCTCTCTTTGTGTCGGGAGTCAGCATTCTGGATTTTCATTGGAGTAAAGAAGACCCTGTGGAGTAACCTGCCAATCTAAACCTCACACACAGTACAAGAACAATAACATCGGGGGTTCATGACTTCTCAAAGTGGTGTGTTGAGCTAGCTAATGTGAAAAAATAACATATAAACAACAAAGGTGTTTCATACCTCTGACTGTGAGAGTGGCGGACGCCTCCAACTTGCCCACGCGGTTTTCTGCAACACAGGTGAACGTGCCCTCGTCGTTAACGGAAGCCTTCTTCACTCTCAGCACATAGTCGTCCTTGTCATACTTGATATCGTACCTGTCAACAAAAAATACAACATCATGAAACCTCAGCTGTCTTTTCAGCAATAAATGCAAAAACCACAAAGTCAGATAAAAAATGAACCCTCTGAAATATTAGACTTCAGTATTTCATCCATAGCTGTTGAGTTGTCTGCCAGTTTCAGTGGAAAGTGCATTTTCTCTTCGAGGGGTACACAGAAGCACAACTGTTCATTGTGACAAATGGAGATTGCAGGGAGAGGGATCAATTATTCAACAATGACACAGAGTACACAGAGAAGTGTGCGTTCAGTTGGAACCCTCAAAACTTGATCAATATTCATGAGATGTTTCTCTGTATGTGTGTGGAAAGCTTTGACTACATTCAGAGCTTGATGTGGATGTCATTGTAGTCTGCTACATGTGTTTATTGGCAACATATGTACACTGGAACACACATTCTTATTGTAAAGCACCTGACTGAATTAAATTCAGATTCTGCACAAAGACAAAGTCTGACCAAATTTCATTTGCACTGCAGTAGTCAAATGTTTGTGTTTATGTGTGTGTTTGCCGATAGATGCCAGTGTGCTTAGACCTGTATGAATTGTATGGCGGTTGACAGAGGGATAATGCTGGCCTGGTTTGTTGTTCCAGGCTGTAATTGAAGGGGGTGCAGGCCTGGCAGTGTGTGAGCAGTGTGCTGGAGGGAATGGAGGCTCTATGATAGTGGTCTGTCAGCCTGACAACCGTCTGCCGCCCACAAGCTGTCACTCACAGACACTGAGAACAGAGATGAAATGAACTGACACAGGGCCACTGTATCAGTGCTTGACATTATATTTGCCTCTGTGCGACAGTTCTTTATTTTGAATAAAAAGAGACAATTCAGTTGACATCGGTGCAGTCTTTTTGCAGCATTCGGCCCTTTCAATGTATCTAATGCACTCTGTTAGTGTCTTTTTTTAATACTACCACTGGAATCCCCAAAGTCAGATTTTTTCAAACCCACAAAGGGGCTTTAAGGGGCAAGCCTGAAGTTATATTATCCTTTTATTATAGCTTATGACTCTGTTCCATAAAACTCCAAACTTGTAGTCCAACAGCTATTAAAAACACATAAAAGAACCGAGAGCAGTGATGTCTGCCCAACATGGAGCTAACCCCTTCAGAGACTGAAAACGAAGTCGTCAGAATTGTTTTAGAGCAAACTACACTGGTCATGTTCGGTGTAATGGAGAAAAAGGCGACCCACTGCAACAGAATGACTCTTTTTATGTGTTTTTAATATGTTTTGGATGACATCGGAGCTCTTTGGAACAGAGGAATAAGCTACACGGGCTTACACAGATGATACTCGTTAGGAGGATAAATTCAGTTCAGTTATTTTGACTCTGTAGGGGAACAGTTAAAAGTTAATAAACAATTGTTCACAGTGGATAACAGTTTACTGTAGATAATACATAGCACAATTACATTTGGCAAAAACCCCCTTGGTGTAAAGCAATAGCCCCTGGTGGGACTGGAGTAACAGTATGTTTTGGTCCATTTCCCTCAGAGTGGGAAAGACCCCTCAGCTCGACCTCAGGTGTTCCGATGGCTGCTTGCCACGAGCAGCTGCAGAACTAATCTGACCTGTCTATCCATGTCTTATTTTTTTTGCATGCTGTTATGACATTTCCTGAGCAAGCTTTCAAAGGCAGCTTTATTGAATCACATTCCTCAACTTTGACTGCCAGTTCCTCCTCTCTGCACAGGTACTTAAGGAGCCATAATGATTATTTGACTGAGTCATGACTGAACGCTTTGTTCTACACAGAGGGGATGTACAGTTCAGGTAATGGCTGAGGATGTGGATAAAGCATTTATTGTTGCAACAGAATGAGTGGCATCCAAAGGAATGAGACAGCACCTTTTGGGACTTGCCTGTTGTCAGATGAAAAACAGAGAGAGAGAATCCTCCCATACACTGCCCTCTGGCTAAGATGGGTAACTGAACATCCTGACATTGTGAGGGAGGGTGGAAATGTGAAAAAGCATGTTAGGGACAAGTTAGGGCTTAGGGAGACTGCTGTGACTTCCACAGTGAGATATAGTGAACAAGTACAGTTTTCCAAGTAATCTCAATCAAGCCGTCCAAACCCTTTCTTAACAAGTTGATTGTTATGCAAGAATGAATTAAATCCTATGTCAGCATGCTAAATGGCTCACACTTCAAATGCCAACATGCTAAAGAAGGTAATACACTTCATTGAATTTTAAGGTTTGCTCATAAGTTCTAGTGAAAATAGAACTAATGGAAATGTCATTAGATTGTCAGGTAGCAATTGGATAAACTGAAAAGTCAGCGCTGCCATATTTTTTCTTCTTCATCAATGTAATACAAGGCATCATGTTGTTAGCTAGCTAGGTGCTTATAATAGACAAATGGCTTACTCACTTAAAATTGACTTTTAATGAAAAACCATGGAAGCCGGAAGATGGAAGGTTAAAACTTATTTTGTTTCCTATAGCATATATTCTGAAAATTTAGTACAGCTATCAACGTGCATACTTGTATACTTCTATCAGGACAGGCTGCACATGAAGATCGAATGTAGATCCCATCAGTTTGGTCACTGGTCATGTAATATAAATGTCATCACCTCTGCTGCCCGCTCGCCATGAACTGTTCTGAATATTTCCTGCTGCGTTCACACATCAGCTCACCCCAACTCTGCGAGGAAACGTTACTAGGGGGATTGCAGGAAAACTCCTGTGTAAAGCATGGATGGAAAAATGTAGCTTAGCACATGTAGCTTACTATGAAAAATCCTCTGGGTTGATAAGCGTACGCACCTGAAGAACAACATGCTTATTGTCTGCTTATTGCTTATCGTCAATCTCTCAAACACAACCTCAGGCTAGTGCATGACTAATTAGTGGGAAATATGAGCCCAATCAATCTGTAATCAACTTCTTATATGAAATCAGCCTAAATGACAAGATGAGTGGAAATACTCAGGGATAAGAGGTAGTTGTAGCCACACACACACACACACACATCAGTACACACAAAAAAAGAACAGTAGCTCTTTATTGAGACTGGATTGGGGTAGAGCTCTGTTCTCTATTAGAGGAGGAATGTAATTGCACATGTAGAAGGGCTGTGGATAGTATAGCCGAGCCAAGCTCACCCCGCCTGACTCTACCTCCTTTTCAACCCAAAAAGGCACCCTGTACACAGAGGTTCACTCACACAGAGAACAAAGTATACAATCATCTTACACATATGCACACATATGCAGAGTTATTCGCTCGTGCAGGGAGATGAGGAGTGATGGGAATGTGAGCGAATGACAAGACAAAGCAGAATTTTTATCGGTTGTCAAGTTGATGTGTTCTGCACGCAGAAGGCTGCGAAAACGATGAAAACTTTATTGGACAAACTTTAAAAGCCTTACATCTCAAAAATCCTCTTCATCCTCTTCATGAGAGGATTTGCCTTGAAACCGTCTGTCAGGAACACACTCATCCATGTTCCTTCTTTGGATTGTGTGCCAGTTCCCTTACATTAAAATAATCTTATCTCTCATTCCATTGAATGAGTGTGTACACTTAACCGCAAAATGACCCAACCTGAGAGGATCTTATCTGCGGCTCCCTTGTGTGTACATGTGATTTGTGGCTGCGGTAGGCACAGGGCTTGTGTGCCAACTGTGAGCACATGACTCAGACTGAAGATACAGCACTACAGGACTAATTCCAGCTGGCTCTCTGGCCTGACCGCTTTGACACAAAGTCCCCTCTTTGCTCCATTTCATTCTGACAGTCTGATCCACTTTCACACCATCTGACTGCTACTTTACCTCATCCTGATCAAAAGAGCTGGAGTCTACCTGTCCGGGCATTGTCACCCATGAGAGGGAATCAATTAACCGCTATCGCTTCTCATCTTCCTTTTGTAAGGCCCTTAGCCAGAACTGCACTCCCTCTTGGCACGTCCCTCACCTCAGCGGGGTCAGGGCCTTCCCATCAGTCCGACTGAAATTAATCACCTCATCCTACATTAATCAAAGCACAGTTTGGCAGGAATTCAGCCCTTATGGTAAGACGAGGGGTTTGTTAGAAGAAAATTGATCCTAAATTTGCCTTTTAAAAAAGCTTGTCCTTTATGCCACAGCAACTGGAGTACAAGCCTGTACTTAATCAAAAATGGTTTGGAGCGGGCACCATGGTCGTCCTGGAAAATGTTGATGATTGAGGAAAGTTCAGCTCATTGATCGATGTCTGGAAGCAACTATTTTTTCTTACTTTCTGAGAGCTTTTGTGTAAGAAACAAATCATGCGCAAACACACAAAGCATGGAAAATGTCAGAGGCTGAGGTAAAAACTTGTGATTTCTTAGAAGTAAGGGGGTATATTTTTCTGTTATTCATGAAAAAAACTGAAAGCAGTAAGACATAACAGATGACCATCTGCACATCTTCTGGAATAATTCTAAGACAGGTTTCTATATTCTCTATCATAAAAAGGTTAGTTATCATTTTATCTAACTTACTTTGTTCCTACACACCCTCACATATCCTTCTGTCATTCCACTCACCAGCCTCCTCAGACATAAACAGCAGATGTCTCCACTTATATATCAGGATGGAGGCAGGATGGAGACAGGAACCATAGCCTGCCGTATTTTAATTCTGCTGAGTTGTGGAGGAGAGAAATCACAGAAACTGGATGGTCAGCACAACACAGGCGCTCCTGTCACACCAGCTTTAAAAGCTCTCTCAAATAGAATGACCCACACACCTTTATCATGCACACACCCACACCAGCACACACGTACCACAGAGGGATTGAGTCAAAAAGAAAGGCCTTTTCTGCTGAATGTTGCAGGGGCTGTGCTTTGGAGGTCATTGGGGACATAGGGGGCTGAATACAGATAGACTGCAAGACCAAAGGGGCTCTGATAAGGCACAGGAGAGGGCACAAAGGGTCCACAGCAAATGAGGAGGGAGCGAGAAACCAAAGGAGGGGAAGACGTGGGCCACACACTGAGCTCGTAGGCAGTGAGAGATAAAAAAAGAAATACTGCTCAAGTCTCCTCACTGAGATTCAGAGACTGTGGCACAAACTCCTCAATATGTAGACTCAAAGCTCTGTGATGTAGGAGCAGCTTTGGTGCTTTCCCCAAGATGTTGTTGAGATGCTTTACAGACGGATAATAATCTGATACTTATATTAATCCAAGCCAAGACACTTTCTAATAAAACAATGGCTTGTTGATGCAGCACTGAATGTGGATGATGGCAAATGCCTTTCCACATTTTTGGAAAGGCATTGTAGGCCATATACACCTTACATAAACCCTTTCAGCATTTTATAGATTTTGGGACACATGCTACAATCCAGCTGCTTTACACAGGACACCTAAGAATTTCTTCTACGAGGAGACACTACTCTTCAGTCTGAATCTCATCTAATGTGTACTTGTAAAAAATATAAACCCAATTTACAACCATGTATGCAGCCTGTTGAAGGTGCTCCTGTTCATTTTCTTACACAAAATAATCCAACTGAGAAATTCTCTCTGCAATAACATACCTGTGCAATTATCTGCATTAATACTGTCTTTTTATAGTTCACTCAACAATGTTCTTCTTCAACAATATTCTCATTTAATCTTAATTATACATTCTGGCATTTATATCTAATTACCTCTTATCTCAGCATTTCACCTTATTGGATGCATCTGCTCATCTCTCACGTTGTATATCTATTGCTGTATTTCTTGTCTATTCATAAGTTGTAAACAGTATATATTCTGATTATGTAAAATGTACATATTTTACACATTTTAACTTATAGTCCATGCTTTCATTCTGTACAGGATCAATTGTAATGCCTGGGTTGTCCCCCTAAATATGAATAAAGTTTGTCTGACTCTGATTAGAATCAAATTGAGTTGTCTAGGGGAGGTTGGGGGATTTCAATATAACGTGCAGGTCAGTGACTTTAATCCTGCCTGGAGCAGATATATATGAGAATGTTCTCTTCCTCTCCTCCTACCCTGGTAAGAGTTAAATCTTAATTACCTTCCGTTTGTTCTCATAACTATTGGTCCTTTCATAAACCCACCCTGGAAGAGAAACCTCAGCACAAAGAATACAGTTCTGAGTAACAAAGGAGGAATTAGTGATGCCCTTTTTCTGACCTGACGGCGACATACTGTACAGTCCTATTTAAGAGCCCAGATGATGAAGGAAATGGAATAGCCTTTATGAAAGTAAGAACCCGCAAGCTCAACAAATGGGCTGATCTAATTTCAGCTACAGGTAATTATTCTGTCTTGGCTAGTCTACCTTTTTTACAAGTAATTGTATGTGTGGTGGACTGCGTCTATTTAACACTTTCACCTCACAGACACAGTGCTCTCCTTAAAGTCAAAGTATAACAGTAAATAAGACAAAACCATACATACACCTATATTCATAAGAATATAATTGTCTTTTAAATAATGTATTCACCTGCAGTTTGACGCACCTGTTGTTCCTTGACATACTTTGACCCTGATTCTAACAAGTGACCGATTGATTGTTTTCCCATTGATGTCTCTGAAGCTTTCCTATTATGATGTTTGCAGTTTATAACAATATATTTGTACTTTTTATTACATTACAGTAGTAAAACCTGTTGACAAGTGTCGAGTAAAGTAGCTTGTTTGTTGATTTTGATTTTGTTTCCACAGTATAACACCCACAAAGAGGTAAAACAGCAGCACCATTGTCTTTGTTCTCTAATTGAAACCATTCTTGTGTTGTCTCTATCTCCTTCTCTATCCCACAGAGACTAAAGCCAGTGCCATCCTGGCGTGCTTCATGTCTGTCTGCCTGAGCGTGTGTGTGTGTGTGTGTGTGTGTGTTTGCCTGAGAGGCTGCTGCAGCCACTGAGCATATTAAAGACCTGTTTACTCAGCTGAGGTTCCCTCTTCCTACTATAGAAGTTGCACCCACACAAACACCTACAGAAGGTCACTAGCATGCTTAAAGCGTGTTAGGGGAGCAGCAAAGTTAAAACTATTTGATGGTGAAGAAGAAGTCTCTCTTTTAACAGCTTATCATAATAATAAGGACAGTGTAACCTTTTTGCATAAAGAGTAAACAGAGATCTCTCCCCTTTGACTATAGAAGTGCTTGATCTTTGGTCGTCTTTATTCCTACAGTGAAGACCACAGCTGATCAACAGACAGATTTCCTTAGTGTAATGAAACATTGGCTGTGCTTCAGTAGCTTTCTTTTTTTCTCCTCTTCCTTAGAGCATTTATAGTTATCAACCTGGAAAATATTATTTCATGGGTTTTTCAAACAATCCTTCTGTCAGTCAGAGACGAGCCCTATTTCATGTTTATTAAGTGAGGATAAGCAGAAAGCAGGAACAGTCATTTAATAACTCCAGGACTCTTCTTTTTGGCATCAGAAAATGTCAGAATTAGAATATCACATTATACATGCTTGCTTTCTGCTTCAAAGAACAACTGGAGAATTAAATATAGCGAGGAAAACAAAGGAGCTCATGTAATTAGAAACTGTGCAATGTTTATTGCTTATTCATTTTTACAGTGTCTTCTTTTCAGTTATTTAGCTGTATCCAAATAAGGCCAAACATCAAAGGAAGGACTCATCCTACTCTGTTATAAATTTGTTAATTAGTGTACAAAATAAACTAATTTCTAGAGCCAACTCCCTTTCAAAGACATGAGTGAAATACTTTTATGTGTTTGCTCTGGCACCACACTTGTATCCCACTGCCCAGTGAACCAAAACCTTATCAGACACAAACAAGCCTCCCACGCTCTGCTCTGCAGCTAGCCTTGAGAGATGTCAGGTCCACAGAGTGTATGTTTTCATGAGGTGATCCAAGGAGTGTGTCACTTGTCTGTTGGCTGGGGAGAGAGCGCTTGTCTCTTTGAAGTCCACTCCTGACAATGACACTGCTGTTGACTGTGGGTCCAGTGACTCACAGTGGAGCAACAGGCAACACACAGGACACGACGGGGGCAATATCACTATGTCATCAGTGGCTTTTTTTTTTTTTTTTTACAGGATGTGAGACAGACTGTAGCTGGTCATGGTTTGAGCAGTAAATTACAGAGTTGCAATGCGCTTTCTTTCATCAGTTTCAGTTTTTGTACTGTGGGTGTTTGCACGTCATATCAGCCAAGGTACAAAGACTGAAGAGTTAAATGAGCAGGGGAGGCCGGGAGCTTTTATCTTTCGGGTTTCTGTGCCAAAATTGTACCTGAACAGCTGTACACAGACACCACGTCAGCTGCTGTTCTATGTCTCTTTATTTCTCCTGTCATTCATTCTGCCTGTATCTCTACCTGTCAGCCTATTTTTTTCCCCTCGTTTAAGAGCCTGCCTTTTAGCGCACCTGCCCACTTACCTGTCACTCAGTTTTAATTGTACAGCTCAATATCTGTTTGTCCTCATACAGACTCGTTC
This sequence comes from Labrus bergylta, assembly GCF_963930695.1. Lineage (NCBI taxonomy): Eukaryota > Metazoa > Chordata > Actinopteri > Labriformes > Labridae > Labrus > Labrus bergylta. Next base: position 22,648,633 of record NC_089205.1, read on the forward strand.
TTTGACATGAAACACTGTCACCTCCTGTAATGGTCCACTGGGGCACCAGAGGCACCTGAGTCATTTTAGCCTGAATGTATAATCTGCATTTCACACAGCCTAATAGAGCTCTTAAAGCCCACTGCTGGCAGACAGTCCAGGGGAGAGCTTTCTGTGTGAGTTATTATTATTTTGAAACAGCCACTCAGATTGAACTCATGCCTCCACAGCTTCTTTGCGTTAAGTGCAGCCTGTCACACAAGTATAACACAATTGTACTGGAATGCAGAGAAGCACACGAATGCTAAAAGTGGATTCTCATACAAAGCAACAGAGGAAAAGACAGCTCTTTATAAATATTCTCGTAGATGCACATACCTCCCACGAGGAACGTCAACGTCGTCTTTCCTCCAGCGTACATTTGGCTGAGGGTCTCCTTGTACCTGGCATCGGAACTCAACACTCTCCTCTTCCAGGACCACCTGGTTGATGGGCCTGCGGAGGAAGGTCGGTCGCTCTGCAGGATAGACAAAGATATCTTTTAAAAATAGGCCAATGGAAATATTCTCTTCTCTTGAATTGTCAATTTCCCTCTGTCATTGTCTTGGTCAGCACTATATCATAATTTTATGCACATAGACATAAGGTAATGACAATAAACAGCACCAGTAATGATATATTCATCCCATATAGGACAAAATTACAAGTAATATATAATGAAAAAGAAATGTTTGTCAGTTTCTCTGCTCCATAATTGTACAAAAAAATATGTTTCTGGAAAACTGGAGTAATAAAACTCACCAAATACTGTGACTTGTGCTGTCTCACTGTCCCTTTCTCCGACCATGTTGGTACCCACACAGATGTACATGCCAGCGTCACTCTTTCTTGTGTTGGAAATCATTAGCTTTCCTCCTCGAATCTGAAGGGGGGGGGGGGGGGGGGAGAAACTCCTTGAATACACAAGTATGACCATTTCAACAATTGTTAGTTAAAAGTGCAGCTAAAAAGTATGACTCATCTCTATTATAATGACATGAATGAGACATTTTCAATGGCAGATCATTACAGGAGCTAAAGCTTTTTTTCTATGCTCTCACACACTGACAATAAAGCTCCCAGTAGATCAGAACAGATGGTAGTGGTACTTACAGTGATCCTGTCATCCTTGTCTTCAATTCGCACTTTGTCTTTCTTCCAGTAGATGGTGGGTTCAGGATGGCCTCTGGGAGGAACACACTCCAGGATGGCTGGCTCTCCTGCTGCCACCACCACGTCTGTCGGGTTTTGTCTGAAGTCATCTCGCAGCACTGAGAGGAAAAAAGAAAACAGTTCAGGGTGAGTACAGCAGTGTAGCATACTTTTAAACTTAAATTGCTTTAAGTCAAACTTGTTTCCCCCTGTATGAATATAGTTGTGTGCACAACACAGTATGAATGTGTGCCGCTTTCATCCTGGCTATTGACATGAGATGTGTGCAGCTTCATCTGACAAGGCGAGCACAAGTGAAAGCTAATTGGAGCTAATGGAGGTCCCTGTGGATGTAGCAGAACAAACACAGACAGAATGCCCTGAAGCCTGGTGTCATTCACATGTGAGAGCTCACAGTGGTGTTACACTGCTTCACTTTGCTGGCATAGGGACACAGACACACACACACACACACACACACACACACACACACACACACACACACACACACACACACACACACACACACACACACACACACACACACACACACACACACACACACACACTCACAGATATGTACTAACACACAATGTCAGTGGGTGGTCTGGTGAACAACTGTGGCCTTGTATCTAATCACCCCCAGGTAGGCCTTTCATCACAGAGATAGCCTCTCACTTTGTATAGTGTTCACCTAAACACCAGCACATTATTAAACAAGGAGAGCTGCTGTGAGATACAAACACATGTAGGATCAGACAAACACAAATGTGAAAGCACAAACATACTTAACTATCTGTTAGGAATTCAACTCTAAGAGCAGGATTGGTCTTCAATAACAATAAATAAATAAATAGATATCATACTTAATGTAGATTGAAGTTTAAAGGTACAAACTAAAGGTCATGCTGCCTCTCCTGCTGTGTGTGCTCAAAGACATCTTTCTTCATTTGATCTCCAATAAAACTAATCCGTAGAGTGGGACATAAGGAATTTCAGCTGCAGCAGTGTCCATCCGACCAGCAAGAGATGCCTTATTCCTCTGAAGGATAAAAGGACTAAGCTTGTTGGAGGATGTTTGAAGATGCTTGAGGAGGGCTAAATTAAGGGCAACACCACAGGTCCTTATGTAAATTCCACATGGCGCTGGGGACAATGGCGGGGAGTGCCGGGATTATAAGAGGGGATAACTGGTCCCTACGCTCCAGGCTTCTCTCATCTCTTCATTCACTCTTCTTACCCTCTTTACAGAAAGCAGCACAGCCATTGTCTTCTTATTTATTTATCTAGACGAAGGAGAAGCGGGCGCAGGCAGAGAGGAAGCTTTCAACCCAATTATCCTGGGGATGCACAGGGGTACAGAGTGGGACTTTTGTGTGACATGAATTCAAATGAAACCTTTACACAGGGGTAATAGGAGAGAATACAGAATAGGTAGAAGTCGAGGTTTTCTGTCTTTCATGCAGGGCTGCCCTCTAATCTAAAAAGCCAAGGTAATTAGCCGGCTTCAGAGTGGCCGACCCTCTGCCTAGGGTGGGTATAACAGCATCACTACTGTGCTCATGGTATTTGCATTACAAACGGAGGTCCTGCTGTTTAAAATCATAGCCTGGTTGGGACTATACGCTGCCTGTTGTTTCCAAGATCAGGTTGGATTTAATTGCTCCCCTCCATTCATTGCTAGCACCCATGGGATCTACCCAGAATCGATTTCCTCTGAAACAGAACAGTGACAAAAGAAACACACATTTCGTGCATCATGTGCCATTCTGTCTAATCTAATCTCATACTGCAAAGTGTGTCACAGTAAATGCTCCCCTGCCCTATAATCTAAATAAATATAGAACATGTAGAAACAGAAAAAATACAAACAGAAGAGCCACACACTAAAGCAAATAAATAACGAACAACACACTTGCTGAGGACAGGATAAACACAGAGTTACAAACAGCTACAAGTGAACCAACAGATAACACAGCACCAGTGAAGGGATTAGGCCCTGTGTGTTGGTTCAGGACTTGTTAATACCAAGACAACACAGTGAACAGATACACTTACTAAGCAAATGAGGGCAGGGGTCAGCCCAAATACTCTTTTGTACATAATTTAATCCAAACAACAAGGCCATGGCCGTCAAGGTTCACCTCCTACAGTTTACCAATAAACACACAACTCAAATATTCTTCAGCTCACTGTAAAATCTGCCCGGCTTTATTACAGTACAAGCATGCATCTCTCCCGTTGCTGCCTTAAGGCACCTCCATGCACTAGTCTACACTATGCATGGGATCATAAGGCAAGTAAATGCACTTATATTAGAATCATAACATGACTGCATTCTCCATTAATCTAAGCATCTGATATGTGTGTATCATTAAGTGAGTCTGTGCATTAGCTGTCAGAGACAGTTCTCCAGCCAGCTTTGAGGCCCTGTAGGCATTCAGGGCCCGAAACAGCCGACAGACGTAAGGTAATTGCCTTTCTATCCCCCTGAAACACCCAGCTACTCTTCCACTGAAAATATCTCACCTCCCATGGAGTTCCAGCAGGCCCCAAACTCTGCCTTCTTGCTTACCGCCTTATTAATATTTATATATTTTTTACATTTACACCCCTCTGTTGGCAAGTGCTACATCTGTCAATCTGGCTGGAGGCTAAAACAAACTCATATCTGAATAATATTAATCTGCTTTTGCCTCTCATATCTCACTTATTTATTTATTTCCCAAATATCACAGGAGTTGGTTGATTTGTATGAAGGAGCATCAGGCAGGGGGCAAAGCATGGCAAATTTGCAGCTCTTTCAGCTGGCACTGATTCAACACCTCAAACTTAAAGGGGCGGGAGTCAGGTTGCAAAGTTGTGCTATGAAACAGCCAAGGGGCTGGGAGTGGAGGTCTTTGCCAAAATAAAACACAAAGGAGACACCCACGCAGTTGTTTTGTAAACCAGATTGTCCTACATTGGCAGGGGAGGCCTGTGCCAGCAACCATTAAGGGAGTTTCACCTGGAGTGTCTGTGTGTGTTCTTCTCTGAGATAGACTCAGCAAACAGGAAAACTTCCAGCCACAGATACATGACAGCACAAACACCTAGCATCATAGCACAGAGGTGGCAGGGCAAGGACAGCATGAGGAGAGATATTTTGTACAGTGCACCCTCTTCTCCCATCTAAGATATTACTCACAGGAAGGGGACACGGCTTGTCTGTAAGATTAGTGGGGAGCCTTGACTGAAGTGTCCGGCCTGCATACTGAGATAAGTGCTGACAAATGCATTCACCTACAGGAGAGCACCTAGCTTTGGTTCACAAAGGTTGCGTTCACTGCCACAACAACACAGACTGATGTAGAAAATATAATTTTCTGACATTCACATCACTTTGATAGACATACACCACACACATAAAATCTACGCTCACAACCCAGACAGACTGTGAGACATTTCTTGAAAGCTGCAGGGCTTGGTATCTTTTTGTAATACTGCAAATTTGAATGTTTGTGTATGTTTGTGTGGCTGTTATTACTTTCCCCTCCCTTTACCAGAGGGAAAGACCTTACATGCTTTTAAAGATATTCTCCTGGGTCAGGGTCTAAAAAACACAGAGAGAGATTACAACAGTGAGAAGCCCCAGGCCATACCCCGACACCCAGACCCACCACCTTCTACCCACACTCTGATTAGAAAATAAACCATGCACACACACACACACACACACACACACACACACACACACACACACACACACACACACACACAAACTGGGAGAGTGTTTGAGAGGTAGCTCCAAGCTATAATATCATTTTATTCGAGTGCTTTTTGCGCTTCATCCGGCAGAGTGCCATTACAATACCGCCATTTTCAATTCTACCCTAAGAGAAGAGAGACAGTATATATGTCACTTGACAAAACATACCAAAGCCACTCCATGTGCTGTCATTGATGTTTTGTATTACTGTTGATGCTGAAGGCAGGAGAAGGATAATGCTACACTGTATAATGCTACACCGTGAAAGGAGATGTGCTCCATTTGTCTGGATGCAAGTTTTTTCTTCACCCTGTCTCACTCATTTGCCCTCCCACTGGACAGAGCTAACCTTTGCCCCCCACATCCAGATGCAGAAATTACCCCCTCAGCATGCAGGAAAGCAGCAGGTTCACCTATATCTGCTATATGCCTCCGCTGAGGGGTTGCAGGTCAGACCAGAGAAACAGCTGCAAAAATATGGCCGTCTGGCGGTGCCCAAGGCTGCACCTCCTCTGAGAACTGAGCCGAGACTCTCATCATTAGCACAACTCATCACCATTCCTCTCTGTCCAACTTATTCTCTCCTATCACCATCAGGGGTCATCCTCTGTCTTCCTTTTGGCTCTTCTCAGTTCATCACTTTTTCCCAATCCTGCAGCTTTGTCCCATGCGTCGAATCTTTCCCCTTTCCTCACTCTCACCGGCTCGTCAGGTTTTCTCTCTACACCGACTGCAGATGAGTTTTTCACAGATGAAGCCATACACATGCACACCGGCCTATCATTCTCCATGAACCATGGCCAAGCATGATAAGATCTCCACCACTATTCTCCCTATCTCCCAATCCAGAGCTAAGGGATCGTAAATAACACTGTCACTTACACCGATAAGATACAGGGAATATGGCAAAGAGTGAAGGTAAAGAGAATCATGTGGCTGGCAGCGATACCTTCGTGGTGGGAAATCACAGGTGGTGATATCATATGAAATGTGATTCTTTAATAGAGCCTTGGATTGGAGAAAAGAGATGTGTTCCATAGTGACAAAGCCTGGTGAAGAGAGGGAAGACATATCCAGACACAACAGGGAATGACGAGAGGATGTCTAATCAAGGTCAAACTGAAGAGAGGAGTACGAAAGGTGCTGATAGATGGGGCCTGACTGTGAATGAATAGAGTGCATTCCATCAAACTCATACCACATACTGTGCTTCTACCTCTGATTCAGTACATAACCCTAAACAATCATCCTTATTTAAACAGCAGCCTCGATTAATGCTTATTTTTCAAACAGCACCCCTAATTTGGCCTAACAAGCCCCTGGGCAGCAAGGTAATGACAGGAGGACCACAGTGAGCAATTCTGCTGGCCGAGCCAGGAAAAATGTGTGCTGCCGCTCCCGAGAAACAATATAATTAACTCCTAATGAACCTCTTTCCTTTACACCCCTTAACAATACCAACACACATATACACATCTACGCACACACAATTCAATTTGGTCTAATCCATGCTTTATGGTAATGTATAGCTCATTAAAATGTTAGTTAAAAACTCATTAAAATTCACTTGAAGAAGTAATGGCTTCATTACAGTAATATGCTGAAAAGCAAAGAAAAAGACAAGTAAGGACAAGGAGAAGAAAGAGAGCAGAGAGCGACAGCTTTCTAATCACTTAATTGTGTCTAAAATGGAATACATTTGCATAATAAATAATGATGTGCTGTATCCTCCTCTCTATCTTTTCCAATTCTCATAGCACTCTAATTAACAGGCGCTACAATTAAAGATGCATTTTGCCCCAGAATGATTTCGGTGGCCACTCCAGTTTTCATTCTGTTGTCTTGTTTACGGTCATGAATGTGTTTCTGGGGCTTGGCAGAAGCAGACAGTGCGCTGAAACTGGAGCTGGCTGATACTGACGAACAATGTGCCTATGGGCCTTTGTGCCGGCTCTGATAAGGCATGATGTTGTGCTGATGCTTGTGCTCGGTCCAGGATGGACACTTTACAGCCGGGAGGGGGAGTAAGACATGAAGGAGGGAGAAGAAGAGGGAGGGGTGAGGGTTGGAGGGGTTGTAGATGAGAGCGGGATTGATTTTCTGCCAATTCCAGCACAGAGACAGCACAGACAGAGGTAGTGAGGCGTCATGATGGAGCAGGTGGGTCTGTTCCTGTGTCGGGTAAAGGTAGAGAAGAGAGGAAGTAAAGTGAGAAGAAGAAGAGGAGAGGAAGTGGTGCACTCAGGCAGACAGGCAAATGTCTCCTGCTAATGTCTTCCCTCTGAGTCTCCTATTGCATCAGTCCTATATTAACATGATCGATAATATGGTATAGAATCTGCTGGAATCTTCTGGTTTGGAGTGCAGAAAGCGCTTGTGTAAAGGAGATACTGAGTGAGTACGCATATTAAAAGTTGAATTGCGATTTATAAAGAAATTGACAGCAAACTTCAGCCGCTGATGAAGTTGAACACGTTAGACATGGTCTGCTTTTCATTGAGGGTTTAAATTCCACTCTGGTATACTGGTGGGACACGTGGTCTCAGATGTATGCTGACAAGTTACTTTAATCGTCTGTGGAAAACCCACAAAGTTAATGCCAAGGACTAGCCTTTTTGGTTATGTGTCAACGGCTCCAATAAAGCCTTCAGCCTTATTAAGTGGATCCACAGAAACCCACAGGTGTTACAACCAATAATCATGGGTAGAATATATATAGAAAGAGAGAAAGAGAGGGAGAGTGAAAAATATCCACATTTAATGTGCATGTATTACCCCCCACAGTTTTCTCATAGCTGTTTGAGTATTATAGATGTCACAAGTGCAGCCATAACGCACTCAGTTTTTATATGAAACAGAATATCGTTCGAAGCTACAAGAATAGAAATGAGCCACATTGGAAAAAAAAAAAAAAAAGTCTTGATTGTGCAGATTTGTTTTTGTGTGCAGTTGTGTGTTTTAAGCATACTTGTGTGAGTTCTGGCCTAATGACATTGAGGTAGTGACCTTCCACTGGGAAAGATAATCCCTGGGATGCTGCTGAACTGTGTCCAGGCTGAGGGAACTGGGCTGGATTTCCTCTGAGACCCCACACACACACACACACACACACGCTACTTACACAAGCATCTCTGGTGGAAATGAAACCCCTGCAGCCTAGTTCTGCAGTCCACTGAGCGAATCTTCATATAATCTTTAATAGCTTCCCCCTCTTTTACTTTACGCCAGCCTATTTGCTGCAGCTCTTTCTGTATCTATTTTATTGTTTTAGTCTATAATTGGATTGGCAGTAACGGCGAGCACAGAGCCGTTAGGAGCTTGTAAAAAGGTGTCACTCCGCAAAGGCAGAGCCGTTTTAATTAAGCTCTCGGCTGGAGTTGAGCAGCTTTTATCTGGCTTGATCTGATGAGGCCCAAGTGCAAGTGAGCTCGGCCACACTGTGCTGCAGGACAGGGAGAAGGAGGTAAAGGAGGCGTTTACAACAGCTGTAGATAGCCCAGTTTACTGTATTCAGCATCCCTCCCAAGACACCAATCCACAAGCCTGGACCAGGAAGATACTGGGAAACATCGTAAAAATTCAGTGTGCTTCTGTGTGTTTGTGTGTGTGTATGCCATTACTGGGTCTCCTTGTGCTCATTGTGACAGAGCCCCACCCATCAGCAGAGTGCAGTCATGTGTGCATTGGTGCAGATGCAGAGCCAGCCCCACAACATGGCGGCACAAAATGGGAACAAACAAGAATCTAAACAAACACAACAGTGGACTGATCACATGCTAACGCTGTAAATTCTGGACTTATCCTCCTTTCCTTTCCAGCTGCTTGTGTGTACATGTGTGTGGCAGAATCTGCATGTGAGGCTGATGTATAGGCAAGTGCTGCATTTGGCATAATGATGAGAAAGGTGTTCATCACAGCCCTACCTCACCAGTTCCCCCCCTCCTCAATCCTCCTAATGGCCTCCTCAGATCATCTTTTCTTCAATCAATAATGCCTGAAAGGAAGAATCCCACACCTAAGGACACACTGTTCCCCGCTGTAGATCACAGGTGTCACATTTTCCATACCAGGAATCATCCTGCAGTTCTGGATCAGAACCTTACAGAGGACTTTTGAACCTGTTCTGATATCAATCAATGATAAAGGTCTGGACATTTTTAGGTGTGTAGGGGGTGATAGAGCTATGATTTGTGAGCAGAGGAAGGTTGAGATGTGTCAGTGTAGCGAACAGAAACCAGGCAGCAGATGTGGCGGGGTGTTAAATCACATGCAGCCTCCATGCAGAGACATTTAAAGAGATTTATTGATCACTTTATAGATCTTAACTCTTGAGGAAGAACAAAAATTTAACTGGATACGGGGATGACCTTTACAATAGCCTCACCCACGGATGGGGATTCTTTTGCCCCTCTGTCTCCGTGTCCCCGTGTGCATATATGTGAACCGTTTATGATTGAGGGGGAAGAAGCAATTCCCCATTTAGTCAGTGTGCATCTGAAAATTCCCCCCTGTACAAGCAGGAGCACTATCATCCCAAAGACTTGCTATACTTTATGTGCGTCTGCTGAAGCCTGATTGAATGCTGCACATAACATCTAAATACTTGGAATAAATTGTAGCCGTGCTGCTGCCTGCTCAGCAAATCACTGCTACATTAGGCTCACCTAAGTACCACACTCTCTCACACGCACATACAAATTACAATATTGAGTGTGTGTGCTGCAGACAGTGTCAGTTTGTATGGGAAGTAGTTACCTAGCACATGGCAGAGCAATGCAGCAATCTTACTAATAACACTGATCACTTCGGTACTGCACTAAAAAGCACAATATAGGTTCATATACAGTCAATTAGACCAATGCATTGGGCGACAACAAACATGTAAGCAGAGGGGTTTACAGTGTAGCTGTTCCACTGTTTGTGCATTTACTTGCAATGCAAAACACTTGAGCATGTGTGCTGAAATACTCTGACGTTAACTAGCTTAGTGGAGCATTTAAATGATTTATCTACGCTATAGCTTCTCCGGCGTCAGTGTGGAGGAGCTCTACATCTTTAGAGAATCCGCATGACAGTCCGGTTGCTTATTTCACAATCCAATTCATGTTAATTGCATTACAGGGGGGTAATTGTGTTAGTTCCATCTGTAATCAGCTTACTGCCTCTGTGCAGCTGGATATACCTGAACACCAGGCTTATGTAACCTCCCTGCAAATGGGGGGGGGATTTCACTCATTTCAGAGCATGGAGTAAAAAAAAAACCTGGATACTGGCTCAGGTAATCTGGCCTGCTGGAACTGTCAGTCTGTATGAAATATCCGTGATGTGTGCATGTGTGTGATAGTTCGTGAGTCAAACCTTGGTCATATTATCATGCAAATAGAAACAATCTGAAACACACCACTGGCTGCCACGCTCAGGATCAGTGCAGGGAGCTGTATCTAAACCATTTCTGTTCTGCTTCTCGGACCTCTTTTTTTTTTTTTTAAACTTCTTCATATCTTTCCTCATGGTTTATCTCAGCCCTGCTTAAATATTTTCAGGCACCAAATCAGGAAGGCGCATTAAACAGCACAATTTCATACTGTGACGGTACAAGAAACTTGTCCAATTCATCTGTGTAGACTGTAGCTATGAGGTTAATCATTTAGGCAAAGGAACAAAATTAATGAGGCAACTTCTAATCTGAGGCTATTTGGAGTTCTGTCAACAGTATTGACTGCACTGCAGATGGGATAAGATATCGTTGGAGGGCACTGATGACCTACATAGCAAGGACAAGACAGTGGCTCAACAGCAGCACAGCACAGTGATCCCACAGCTCTCCAGGGCACAGATTCTGCAGCAAAGACACAACGATAAAAAGACAGTGTGTGTGTGTGTGTGTGTGTGTGTGTGTGTGTGCGCACACACGAGCATTTTCCACTTCCTCCCACGCAGTGTTCTTTATCTTTACAGTCCCCAGCTTTCACATCACCCTGTAGGAGAATCCAGTTAGCAACCAGCTTTAAACTACCATTACCACTAGCTGCTGTGCAACACACAATCAATACTGATTCCACCTGGCAATTAGCTAATAATTCAATGAGCTACAACTACTGAGCCGGAACTGCTAAAGATAGAAAATGGGAAGGGGGTAGTGTGGGTTTTGCTACGTCTGAATGATGCTCATGAGGGTTTGATACTGAAGCTTTGTGCATGAGTAAAAGGTGCAAGATAATAAAATCAAGTGTTATTCTCTGGTGTGTTTCAACCGCAGAGAACATTAAGGATGTTTGCTGATTACAGGCAGCAGGGCTTAATTACACTACCATTATTAGGATGCAGATTAAGTGATCATGGGAAATCTATAACTGAGGAATTAGGGGTAATGCTTGCATTTTTCAAATGATTGCGTACTTATTATAAAGTGAATAGAAACTGTTTAACTGGCACACTTCTTAATGCATCAGATGAATGAAGAAGAAGAACACCTCAGGTCTGAGGACAATTCCATCTAACACATGGATCAAAGGTGACTATTCTTGCCATTTAAGGCAGAAGGCCATTTTTTTTCTTTGATTAATTCCAGGTTCATGAAAGGTCACCGTGAAACGATGACATTTGAAATCGTCATGTCTAATCCCAGAAAGCAGGACGTTGGGGAGCCATTAGGGAGGGACTTTTGGAGTTGTTTGGGACATTTTGTGCGCCTGCAGACACCACTTGAGCTGTTTTTTGCCTCTGCTGGAACCCCCTGATTGCACATGAGCACTGCACTCTCAGATCAGTGGGGGCGGTTGTAAAGCCCCTGTATTTCTGAACACAGACACAAGCAGACGCACTGTCCCCTGGGTAATGAAAGAGCATTGTAGACTGTGGCTGCTGTAAAACCCAATTAGTGTGTGTGGTTTTATCAGTTCACTCAGTTAGAGCAACACATACTGATAACAGCCTATCCAAGATTGTGTTTTGCATGTCTGGTGTTCTGCCCCCTGCTGGACAAAGGCAGACAGGCCGGTACATGAGATGAATTAGCGCCGATGGTGATAAATTACAGTCATCATGTATTCTGGGTTAATTTGATCTCCATAGGAGGCTTAATCAGGAATGTAAAACAACTATGTGTCTGTTTAGGTAAAGGCTAATTCATGACACAATGCATAAAAACAGAAGTATCCTTACGGAATAACCAGGGAGCTACAGCAAAGACAGAACCACATGTTATATTTTCATCACACATTGTCATGCATATAGATATCAGGTGTTGCAAGTAAACCCTTACCCCCTTGTATTACATACAATTAAACATAGATCAGAACTGTTCCCGGGTTTCTGCTCTGCATGTCTCTGAGCTGGATTTCTTCCTTTCATATGATAGCTGAAGAATGAAGCGTTGGCTGACAGCGTCACAACACCAGCCTTATCCCTGTCTTCAAACACCTCCATCTCCCAGAGCCACATAAAAGAGCAGAACAGAGTGGTGGCAATCGCAGCCGGCGTGCTGTGCATGCCTCTGCTCCACTGCAGCCGTAAAAAAGGAGCTGCTTCTGTATTCATGTGCCGCATCATTCTGGGCTCTTTGATGGCACAGATCACTGTCGAGATGCTATGCCTTGAACCGAACAAGGTAAGGCTTGAATATCGCGTAAAACCGTATGGAAATGCTGCGTTCTGTGGGAACACTTGTGTGTATGTGACTGTGTTACTGAGCCGCTGTGTGACACTGGTTCGAGGATTTGATTAGTAAAGATTGGCTAATCATTTTCTATTTGCATTAGCATTATTGAATATCAAATGACATTATGGTGACTTTTCTCCCAATATTATTGACTTTGCTGAGCTTGAGAGATGCCCAAGCTCAATAGGAGTCAAGAACTAAGTAGCAATCCAGTCATGAGACAGAGAGAGAAACAGGGAGTGAAGTGTTTTCTTCACCATCTTTCATTATTCAGCCTCAAGCCATGAATAACTGAATAACTGAATCCATGATAGCAAAGATGGAGGGCTGTATATTTTCATATAGCATGTCTGAATGTGGGGGGAAGCAGAACAAGCATCCTCCTCCTCCTCCTCCTCCTCCAAAAGAGGCCTTTAAATGAAGAGCTAGGAGCTCCACTCATGCATGACCGCTTCCTCTACATCCATTTCAGCGTGGAAGACCTCTGCACCCCCGCCCTATTTTCAATGGACGAACAAAAAAAATAAAATAATGATGCCTAAAATGTCTGCTACTTACATGCTACTTCTAAGACGTGTCATTAATGAGCCGTTGATCTTGGTTAGGGTGGTTCGCATTATTGTATACACTATTAAGAAAGGAGCCGAAGTTGTAAGCCTGACCCAGTAAGCCACATGCTGACAGTACTTTATACCAAAATTAAACAAGAGCGAGGGAGGGGAGGGACAGAGAAAAAGGAGGTAGATAAGAAGAGATAGCGTCTTTGTTTAAATAGCAGAAAGGTGACGTGTGAGCACACTGCCGGGGAAAGGGACCCCTGACCTCTCCGTGCCACAGTGACAACCAGCACTTTGCATTCTCCACAGGAGTCTGATCTCAGCAGGTAATTGTTGCATGTTTTACACCAACATGACCCTGCAGGAGCCCGCAACTGATAAACATGCTCAAACAAACAACACATTTAAATTTGCTTTGTCACATTATAGAGCAACCCCTGTTGCCCAGCTAAAAACCTGTCATTAACGCAGATAATTCAAGCCCACTCTACCCCAGTGCACTCAGATGATTGAAGTCGATCAACTCATTTGAGAAAAAAAAAGCAGTTTAAATTGCCTTTCGAATTCATCTGCTGATTTCCATAATCACTTCATGGCTGACAATACAAAGTAAATGTGTGTGCTATTAATGCCAGCAATTATGTGGGCTAAATGCAAATGTGCTGTCAATGTTGGACGGACCCATCCATGTGAGTGGATAGACACAATCTTCTGTTTTCCACTGTAGAGTGACCCCTCATTCTAGCTTCATCATTACACTCTATGAGTTCTGACCAAGCAATTTAGGAGGGAAACTTTGCTGGTGTTTCTTCTCTACATGCCGAAGAATGGGCCCTAGACCAATTTATCGGGGTAATTTTACTGTGAAAATGGATTCATTCTGAGTTCACAGTGAATGCCTTCTTGAAATGGAATGGCTGCTCTCCTCTACACCACTCCAGCATCTGCCTCCAGACTGCTCCTCAAGCTGTAGATCACTCTCCCGCGAGCCCTCACTTCACTGTCAGGCCAGCGTATTCCACCTTCATTAATAGCAGCCACTCATGTCTGACTTAAATTAACGTACAGGCTATCAATTAGTCCGGTCAAGGCAGGCTAGTGTACTCAAGGGGAAAGGAGAGACGCTGCCTGGATACTGGACAGTGGAGACAGATGATACTGAATCTTAACCATCATTACACCTTTTTTTCTTCCCTATTTTCTCATTATTCAAAACTATTCACCTGTTTGACAGCATTTTGTTCTTTACACTCCAGTAATTGACCTTCTTTTGGACGGGATTAATTCCTCTTTCTTTCAAGCTGCATCACTCAAAACAGCTGCATACCGTTTGAACATGCAATATGCAGGATGAGATGTCCACACGGCATGACTCTTCTCATTTGCATGCATGTTTGATCTCCCCCACATCAGTATGGAACAGGTCAAGAGTAACAGGTTCATTTGCATGGGTGACATAGTTAATTCATGTATTCATTCACAAATAAACAACCTTCTCACCTGACGATACCTGACTGAATCATTTTCTGCAGAGCCTCAACCCTTTTTTCCCTCTTGATTATTCATGCATCCATCCATCTTTGCATCTTCCGCTTTTCCATGATGAGTTAATTTCTCTCCCATTGCCTGTTGTGTGAGTGACCCTTACGACCCAGGAGAATCTCCTAACAGGCTCCCCTTGCCCATCAGGATTGATCGGTCCACAGCACCCTGTCAGACGCGATCAATACATCATTCCTTCAGTAACGAGCCCTGCTTGCTTGCCGCCTCTTCCTTCCCTGCACCGCTTTGCTTCCATTTTATTATTATTTCTCACAGCGGATCGATGCAGGCAAACAGGCCCACTGTAAACCACACCACAATTAGAGCAGCGTCTGATCTTCTTGTTGACTCCATCTCCTTCACAACGGCCAGCGTATAAAACACAAATTATAATGAAATCTAATGGGATTCTATGGAATTAAATCACCTAAACAATGAAGAGAGCTCGGCCACAGTTCTGAGCCAATAAAGATCCTGAGCGAGGTATACCAGTCAATATCTTATATGCACATAGGCTTAACAAGCCAGAGGAGCAGCTTCTCTTTGTGGTGATGCTTCATTTGGCCTAGAAGCTTTCAGAAGGTAAAAGTGAAATTAGGTATTTTTCGCAAAACAACAAAAACATGTTTATAATGTATATAATACCCACATGTATTTTCAAATAGATGTTCTCATCTATATCTTAGAAAGTGAAGACACACTTGAGTGAAAACAGTCTTAACTTTGGATCTATTTTCATCCCATTAAGTGAACCTCTGCAGGATAAGATTACATTTCTAATACTGAGCGCAGACATGACTTGCTTTGTAAAAAGATAATTCAATGAACTTTAGTCTTAATTAAGCTAATTTTGTTAGGGGAAGCACTAATGACATTCTTAAAGTTGTATCGTCAGCTTTTTTTCTCCCTCAGGAGCTCCAATTACATCATATTTCTTAGACTTTTTCTTTGATATACAAGAAAAGACTAAATTAAGGTTAAAACTTTCGGTGACTACTACAGAAAGTATTCCTGCAAGTCATAGCCTTAACAGCTGGTTTATGGGGCGACAAAAATAGGCCTAGAGCTAATTTGATCATTGAATTATAGATTTAACACGCCTGTGTAGTTTGGCTTGGGTTTGAGGGTAGGGCCTGTCTAAGAGAAGATATGGTTAAGCGAGAAAAGCTGTCTGCTCGGCTCAGTCGCTGCACAGGGCAGCAGCATGGAACTGCAGGAGTAATTAGCAAATCGGGCCCCTAGCTCCCTGTGAAGTCCAGCCTTTGAAGGAGGGAGCTCAGACCGATCAGTGGCCCCTCTGATGTATGTTTGTGAATCTTTCAAGGGAGTGAGAGCTGCTAACGAGGCCTCATCTATTACCATTTGAGATGTAATTAGCGTTGTTGGAGGAATGGAGCGGGGCCAAGCAAGAGTGGCTCAATCTGGGCTCTGTGTGCCTCCAAGTCCCACAGGGCAGCAACAGCAGGAGGATGAAGTGTGCGAGTGGAGGGAGACTCCCTGGAGAGGAGACAGGGCCTCAGCAGTCCTGACACATAGGCCAGCCAGACACATAGCCACCATACTGGAGCACATGGGTGCATTAAGGCTGGCAAAACACACCTCTTTGTTGGAGAAGAAAAGGGTCTCCTAAACAAACATATGCACATGTTCTCAGGGCCCAATTAATCTGTTGCATATGTGTGGTTGTTTTTCCTACTGGTCAAAGATTCAAAGACAACATCCCAGATATTATATTTACAGTAACATTTTTGATTATCTAAATTTTTGTGGGGTCTTTCAGTTACATTTTGAGTTAGTATTGTGCATCATATGTGCGACGGTGTTGCTTCCACACCAATGAAAGATTCTGATAACCTCCACACCCCAGAGGGACAGTGAGATGACAGCCTTTTTCTCTCACTCTATCTGTGTCACAACACCTCCAGTTCTCCTCCCTGCTATTTACAGCAGCAATTCACCACAGCCTCCTCCGGCACTCATAATATTCTATAGGTCTATGTGCTGTGAAAAAAATTGGTAGAGTCTGAAGTGACAGATTAGCGGGGATTCTAAGTGGCAGCGATTCTTTTCCTCTTAGGTTACAGCGGGGTCAGGTAAGGTGTGACTCTTGCACCACTAACTGTTTCAGCCGACCCTTAACCCCTTAAGTTTTGGTTGTCTGAGTCTCTGGGTGTCCGGAGGGGCCATGAGGGTCATGACTGTTTTCACTGAACATCAACAGTGATTAAGTGAAAGCTAATGAGCCATTCGTCTTCATCAGGGCTCACTTTTACAGACATATTTCCAACACATTACAAGCCTAAGGTATAGTGGATACACCTGCTAAACACATCTCTTTGTTCTCAAGCTTTCTGTCTAAACACATAACTGACTAAGCCTCAATGGCAGCTGATGAAAACTTAAGAGACCAAAACATGGACCCTACATAGTGCAGTCACCTCTCTGGAGAGTGGTGGTGTAACAGGAGTGGGAAGCACAGCAGCTTTTCACTGGAGACAGTTATCTGTGTCAGGCCAAGACATTTTTTGTCCCCCTCTACCCTCAACCCTCTTTGGTGGTTGAATGAGGGCACAAGTCATCAGTATGCAGCATGGAGATGGTGAATCAATGGAGCCTGGAAGGCTTTCCACTCTTTCTCCACCGCAGCCCAACTATTAATGAGAAGGAACCAGGGCCTGTCCACTCCCCTCGTGCCCAAACGCTAAATTGCCAGTCATGAATCAACACAGCGTTTATGGGCAACCGCATATTAAAGTGGCTAAATCTGCAAGGACAACCAGACCTTGTATAAACAAGAGGACCACAGGTGAGGCCTAGAATGGGACCCAAGAAATCCAATAACTGTATAAATTAACAGAAAATAAAATAAATAGAATACAAGGGGAAGCCGCCTCTTCCAGTTCTCAGTGGACATATTTGGCCTGGTGTAAGGATCAATGGTAGACTCGTATAAATGCTAGGCCAAGCACCTGGCTAGGCATTCATTCTTATGAACACACAAACATAGTAAAAGAGAGAAACAAGTGAGATATAAAAGAGGAAAAAGGAGAGACAGAACGATATTACAACAGACTGCATAAGTGAGAGGCATGGTAACATAATAAATAGGTAAACAAACAGTAAAGCTGAAGGGGAAAAGGCTTTTAAACATTTAAGCACAGCGGCGGGAGATGCCGCAGGATGACCTGTAATGGGAGAGAGGGGGAAGCGGAGGAGGTGTAAAAGCCTGATAAAATAAGAGACTGTAACCTCACTCCACTTAGCTGTCAGACAAAGAGATGCTTTAGGGAGTGCATGAGCAATACCACCATAAAGTCACAATATGCTGTGTGTGTGCGCAGTTGTCTCCGCACCCTGTCTTCTTATCAGCAGGCAAAACATTTTAAGTAAAAAACACCTCTTAAAACAATGTTTTCTGAAATAAATGTTAAGTTTGGGGTTTTAAAAAGGGGAATAAGATGTAGATGCATAGTAGAGGTCTAGCAAGAGAGATATGGAATGCCAATAGTAATGTATGAAGATGATCTCTTGAGTAATGCCAAACATTATAATCAAGAGCTTGAGAAGAGGGAGGGCGGTCCTGAGATTAACCTTGAAATGCATGTTCCAACGAATGCATAGAAGGATGTGGCAAAATAAAGAACTATTGGCATAAACAGACGTTTATCCAAAGCTTTGTATAAAATGATTACAAACCAAAATAGGAAACTCTGTGCATGTGATCCAAAAGTCATTGGGGAGTGGATGGAGTCTGACCCAAGCTCAAGAATCTGAGCGACACAAGGTATTATCCCCACTGTGTCAGGCAATCAAATTGATTGGCTTACTGGAATTGCAGCAGCTGGTCTTTGAGTTGGTGCCAAATAGAGGTGTTTAGATAAAATAAAGAGCTACTGCCTTCCTGATTTAATGGGTGTATGACTTTGAGTGTGTGGCCCACATGCTGAAGCTTTGCCATACCTTTTTGATGGAGAGTACGGCTGTTTGTAGGTCATTGTGCTTCTGACGGTGTGTCAGTGTGCGTCAAACATTAAACGCTTCAAAATGGGCCTCCGCTAAAAGTGCCTTGGGACCAGAGCGCTCACCCTCCTTCCATCTCAGCAGTGACAGTCCAGCACTGAGGGAGAGACAGTGTAATTTCACTGCTGGCTGACGTCCATTCAATGTGAGTGATGAGGGAGCAGGCCCTCACGCAAACGTGTGCACACATGTGGCCAGAAACACACACCATACATGCACACACACACAGAAAATGATACTAAAACAGTAAACTAAGGTTGGCTGTGTTGACAGGCCCATTAACTCTCCTCTGACCACCATTCCAGTCTGGTCTCTCACCCACAAATTCCAGGAAAATATACTGGACTGGTCTGCAAAGCCCTACTGTACGCTCCAGTGCACCACATCCCCTCTGAAGCAATCCTCATCCAGTTCGCCATCCTCTGTTTGCACTTGATTCTCCCTCTTCATTATCGTGCTGAAAGCAAAACTGCTTCAGAATAATAGGTTTCCCTTGTGTCTGCCATCAGATGCTTCTCAAGGTAAGCGCTGATGAGAATATGCATGGACCTCTCAGGCAACCTTAGACCAAGTGAGTGAGACATGGCCAGAGATGGGGGGGCCCCCTTTGGGGCTCGGAGGCCTCCATTGTGATAGACCCTGATGAAGACAAATGGACAAGCCCAATATGGCCTCAATGTGGTGGTGCATCATCTACAGGAACAGGGGGGGTTGGGAGGTGGGTTGGATGATGGACATTCAGCCTAATTGCTGACCTGCAGGGTTAGAAGAGTGGTAGGGAGGCCTCTATACTGACTGAGTGACATGAGTGTCAATTTATCCTGAGCATGGGTCAAATGTCAAGTGATCTGCAGAGGCATAGCTGAATGGATGGGGACGTGTGTCTGAGAGAAAGCCTCTTTGCTACTTTTAGATAGATCAACAGAAGTAAAAAAGAAAAAGAAAAAAAGGAACTCTGCTAAAACTGTTTGAGGATTGTGTTTGTCGAGAGTAAAACAAAGAGAGTACAGAGATTATGATTCACAGGAAGAGATTGCTTTCTTTGCATTAAGTCTGTCTGTTTAGCGCAGCAGTGAATATTGCATATTGCGCCGATAGAAAAAGACAGAAAAAAAGATATCTTGTTGAACACTAATCCGAAGCAGGATTTGAACATTGCCCTCTGTGCTCAGTTCTTCTGCAGCAGCTGGAGGGAAATCGATCCCACGCCTGAATTAATACTTAATCATAGCACCCCAGATGCTCTTAGCTGCAGCCTGTGTCCACTGCTGGGCAAACATGGACGGCACAAAAAAGAGAGAAGGGTACGAGTAAAGCGCTGAAGCTAAGTGCATTACAGAGTGGGAAAAGAGTGGAAAAGACCTGAACAAATATATATAGATACATATCACCATGCATGAATGAATGTATGCACACAATCATCACCACAAGCTGTCATCATCACATGTAAATACAGTTCATACAACCACAGGCTGGAAAGATTTGATCCAACAAGCTACATTTTCTAGTGAGCTGACCAGACAGTCTGTCGTTTCATCTGCTTGTCTGATAAAACCCATTTCCATTCAAGAGCCTCTGTGTATTATTATCTGCTAAAATAATATGGAGCTCAGCCTTAATGGACAGTACAAAGACTGACAATAACCCTGTGGAGAGGAACGTCATCATGTTTCCTAAATCCACATCACTAAAGTGACAATACAAAAGAGGATGTGAATATGAATGGCTCTTCTGTCCAGGCTGCTACTGGAGAGCTTCTACCCCAAGTCTATTCAGACAGAAAACTGCTGCGCCACTGTGTATGAGGGGCTTTTACCATTGACTGACATGGCTAATCACACTGGCCTCTGATTGGAGAAGAATGAGACAGAGATAGCCATTAAGGGAATCCATGTGAGAAATGGTTTTAAAACCCTGTTATTTGCTACCAAGGCAACAAGATGGGAACACATTTATAGTTGTGTGTCACTATAGACAAAAATAATGGCAGCCCAAGGACAGTGTATGACAATAAATCAAAAAACCTTTGTATGCAACCCCTGAAGAAGCTGATGAATAGTTTCCCAAT
This sequence comes from Labrus bergylta, assembly GCF_963930695.1. Taxonomy (NCBI): domain Eukaryota; kingdom Metazoa; phylum Chordata; class Actinopteri; order Labriformes; family Labridae; genus Labrus; species Labrus bergylta. Next base: position 22,669,398 of record NC_089205.1, read on the forward strand.
GAAAACCACTTCACTTTAGAAAGCTTCTAAGAGAGTAAACAGAGCAGAATAATCAATTATATCCATTTGTTTTTAACACAATTGACATATTTCTTACACCCTAAAATGTTCTCGCCAAGTCTCATCAGCAGTAAGTACAGCGATCATTTTGTTCTAAAAAAATTAAAAAGGCATGAACAATTTTCAAATATGAATGATTAGTTCTGCTGTGCAAATAATAAATGTAGCATTTCCATACCAGACTTCTCCCAAAATTATTTCCATGCAATAACTTAGAATAAAAACTGCTATGATTTCATTTATTTCTATTGTATCTGACCGGACCCTAAAAATGATGCATGCAGAAGAAATAAATAGGCTTCAGTCTGCTCCAGGAGGAGGTATGAAGTACTGCAGCGATTACAGAGAACACAAAGAAACAAAAGAAAAATGAGACAGAAAACGAACCCATCTGAATCAAAACGGCTTTGGGGGCTTTATCTGGCGGCACCATGTGGGAATGATAATGACCATCTTGGATCCAAAAGGACAACCATTCATCTTAACCCTGGTCTGCCTGGCAAAACTCATAATCCCCCTAACACCCACGACCCACCACTAGACAGACAGCAGGGGAAAAAATGGCACTTTGAAGGCCGGGATGAGACAAAACAATACCCGTTCCTCCCAGTTCTCTTTAGACTCAGCATGATTATTTAACATTCCCTGGAATACGCTCCATCTGCCAGGCGGCATTAATTCCTTCTTTTTACCAAATCTTCACCTTTACACCACTGAGATTATGTCACTCTCTGCCCCCCCCCCTTTCCTCCCCTCCCACTCTTTTACTCTCTTTACTGGTCATTCAATCAGACTAATACCTTTTCCCTTGTGATGAATCATTTTACTCCTGCTTTATTCCCACTCTCTGCAGCTACACTAGCATCAACCGCTCTCTTCTCTTTAAACATCCTCTATCCATCATAGCAGGAAGCCTGGCCTGAGTCCCCCCCATCTTCATACTGCCCCTCCTCTCCTATCAAGCTCCCTTTTTCCTCCTTCCTCCTTCAAAACGGCCATCAGGATGAAGGATGGTGAAGGTTAGATAGCTCCATTTTAACCCCCCCTGGCTTCTGACCCCCTCCGAGCTTGCCCCAGGTGACATTACTAAATACTGCTGTCTCCAGGGCAGTTAATAGTCTCTGCCTTTCTTTTGAGAAAGACTTATCCTCTCCTTTCACAGCCGAAAAACTCTAAATTTGCATGTGCTTGAACATGTGTCGAGATTTGCGCATTTCTCTGTATTTGCAGCACAAAACTCAAACAGGATTTCTGTAAGCGTATGATCTTTTGATTGAGAAATAACTGTTTTAACTATGAAGCCTGCGAACACATTCAAAGCCCCTATATCATTTTCTAAATATAGTTTTATTCCCCCCACATCTAATCCCTGAAAAGTCATGTAAAAGCATGACCAAGTTGTTTAAATATCAGCTTGTATTTGTGTGAGATAAGGGTTTAAGTTTCTGCATCTTCCTTAAAGGATTGGCAGCCCCCAGGGTCACTGTTTGTTGAGTCAACTTCTGGTCTGTAAACAGCAATTAGAAGAAAAACATCCTCAAGCATCTAATGGATCAAAGAGGATGGAATTCATGACCTAAATTACACCACTATCGCGTTATCAGAGTCACTAAGAGGAAAACAGTAAAGAACTTGCTGCCACAAAAAAGGAGACGAGAGAGATTGACAGTTCCAAATAAATAAGCGTTAAAGCCACAGAGAAGAAAATAAAGACTCAAACAGTCCTAACAGCGTGGTAAATCTGATTAAGCATCAGAGCGAGGATGACAAGCGAGGCTAAGTGACTGAGTGAGTGAATAAATAAAGGAGGGAAGATTGTGGTGGCCGTCTGCCACAGAGGCACGTTATTTGAGCAGCCTCGTGTGTACACAAGCCAGGTTGCTACGGGCTGAGTTTTCACACTCAGCGCAATTACTCAGGCTACGTTCTGTAGCGGTGAGCTAATTAGACCTTGGCGAGCCTGGGACCAGTAAACTAGAAGATGAGTCGAGTCACTGGGGATGGAGATGGAGGTGATAGCCTGTTTTTCACCTGAAGCCCTCACACACAAAGGGTAGTTTACACCACAGACTGTAAACGGGAAATGGCCCCGAAAGGAGAAGGAGTAAATGTGGCGGAGAAAATGGTTGAGCTGTGGCCGTTAAAGCGGCTGTGCATGCCGCCTATTTCTCTTCCTTTCTCACTTATTCTATGTGTCCCTCTCGGGCAACACACATAAACACACGCCTTGATCCATCCTGTGCCACCGGAAACACCCAGCTGTCCGTTCTCTGCCCCCATGCTAATCCAAGTCTGCCGAGTCTACTCCCACCCCTGCTGGAGTAACCCAATAACGCTGTGTGTACTTAAACAGCAGTGCTGGCAGGCCTCCTACAGTCCCAATCTCTGCTCGCTGCCAACAAACACACAGAGCTCTCTTTCAACAGTCCCCTCCACCGAACTCAACTCCTTCTGAGAGTCGCTGTTTAAACAAACACTCCCCACAATGCAGCTCACTGTGGCATTTCTTTCAACGTTAAAGAAAAAAAAGAAAATAAGAACGGATGATTGCCCGGCCTCTCTCAAGGCATTATTAGGCAATATGTTATAATTAATTGAATTGTGGTCTTGTTGGTACATGAGGGTTCTTGGCGGCTGAGCTTTCTCATTAGCTACACAGATTCAAGCCCTAACCTAATGAAAGATAATAATACTCGCCGGTTGAAATGTGTAACAGAGATGAAACCTGATGGCCTCTGCTGGTAATTGGGCTTCTTCCACTCATTAAGGGGAGGAAAGCAATAAAGAGCAATAACACTCTTGAAGTGCCATCAGAGGAGGTATGTGGCACTTTCTTTTTGACAATTCATCAGGAGTGAAGCCCTGCCTATTAGCAAAATTAGAGCCCAGGGCCAAATAAACATCTCCCACTCGGCACAGACTGTTTGATGGGTAAACAATCTTTGATGTGCTCCCTTCTAGGCACTGATATTCTATGTGGACATGACCATCAGGGCAAAGAGGGGACCATGGGAGAACTTCTGATGGGGTTAACTATTACGGCAATATGGTAATTCAAGGTCTGCAGTGTTTAATCTGACTGCTTTGTGTGTTCTTCTTGACCTGTAGGTTAAACTCTGGAAAAATTGTGGAAGTGTGTAGAGTGGGTAGGTAATGGCAGACGTACACTTCGATTTTAGTCTGTTTGATGTGTGTTCCAACTCCTATCAGGAGAGATAAGAACGAGAGTAACGTTGACTGGAAAGACCGCTTGCTGCCAGAGAATATTTACGATTGAGCTTACTAGCTTGTGTTTGTTAATGATGCTCAGTGTGCGTGTATATGAGACAATTAAAATACACATAGATCTGACTTCGACTTCTGTGTGTGCAAGTTTACAAAGGACTGTTTATTGACAATTGTCAGCGCTCTTTCCCGATTTAACACAACAGTCAGGTTGTGCTTGATAATTTGACCGTACAATGTGAGCACAAAATTCATGTGCTTTGGCTGTGCGAACGTAAACTATTCACTTGTACAGTGAGAGTTGACATTTCACCACAACATTTAAAAAATCGTACAGTGTATGCTCTGCCCAAAAGTGGAAAATATTTCAATCTGTGTGTACATGTGTGTTTACCCAATTGCAGTATTTCCTGCCAAGTTCTGCACTCCAAGCTCCTTCATCAACCAATTTCTCTCAACAGTGCTGCTCATGGTAATTTGTTTTCTGAGAAATTGACAGGAGGAAGCCGTCATGGACCGGAATATTCATACAAACAATTACCTCTGACTGGCTCAGGAAAAAATGACAGGAATGCTACTACTCCCACTGTGTGTTTCAGCTTGCCTCTTCACTAAGCCTGTGGCTTTCAAGCAGTGAAGGAAGAGGATATAAGTCAAGAGTGACACACAAGTCATCCTCAGGTCTCGTTCCACCAGAGTCCTCTGTCTGGTCCTGACAGGGTTAGCATGCAGTCAGTGCAGAGTTCCACTGCAGCTTGGCAAGGGAGATAAAAACCTGTCTAAATGTAACACCCTCTCCTGCCCTCTCCATCCGTTGAGTCGTAGAGGGATGAGGAATCAAAGCCAGAGGAAACAAAGGTGATGTTAGCCCAGGAATTCAAAAATGCTTGTGGAAATTTTAGGGATAATTTTCAACAGAACCAGCTGCAGTGGATTGGCAGAGATGACAAACCAGCATATGGTTGAGCTAGCATAAGTCATCTGAGAAGGAAACTTTTCAGGCATTAAGGAGCGAGGAGTGTAAAATAGAGAAGCATGAACAAGAGGTGGAAAAGGCCACTGCATAGCCTGAAACTTAATCTATTTTCTCCCTTATCTCTGTGCTTCATATTCACCATTCAGAATCATGAATATACAGATGGCCATTAAGTTTAGACTTATGTATTGGTTTGCAACTATTCAATGCAGAGCAGAATAATTTGGCACTAAACTTCCCCCCCATTCTCTTAACTCAATGGAGTACTTGCAAATGAATGAACATGTTGTATATGTTATTACATTACTTAAAATAGTAGCAATAGTATGAGGCTTAAATGGGCATTTCTGCTTGGTGGAGCATTCATCGCCTGTTCTTTAGCTGCTAATTCACTGTATCGCAAACATGCAAATCAAGTCAGGGACAATTTTCCAATTAGAGTACCTGCAGTGTAATTTTAGTTGAGCAAGCATGTCGACCAGCAAAAACAAGCTTTATGAAAAGCTGTTTAGAGGTTGATTTCACACTCTAGCTGTAGATCTAGTCAGTGCTGGTAAAGCATGACTCTTGATTGTCCAAGGTCAAGCTTTATAAACACATATCTGAATATCAATATATAATAATTTCACATTCATTTGTTTCAATGCAGAAGTAGTAATATAATCCTGTTTTTTCACATCCAAAATACTGCGATCCAACCCAAATACACACATTGACAGAAACACAAACGCACACAGGGCAGACTTAAATCTCTCAGACATCTAGGCTGGGAGAATCCCTGCTGGCACATTTGGACAGCTTCACTGAGATACAGGGTGTCAGCCTGTCCAGAAAGTCACAGAAGAAATGGAGATGGCCATTAAAGATGTTCTACAGACAAATCTCCCTGCCTTCTCCGATAATCACCACAGAGCAGATGAAACATGCCATTTTTATGGATGGCCATTTCCTCTCCCCCTTTCTCTGGTTATGTCATCATGTGCCTCTGGAGAGATGTAAAAAAAAAAAAGGTCAGAGTACATAAAGCCTCTTATCCATTGTGCATGGCTTCCTTCATTTTATTTTGTTTATGTTGATTTTTTTTGCTAAGGAGTTTATGAATTTTAGTGTGTTCCATGCTCATGGTGATCCAACGTTCTGGTAATTGACAGAAATTGTTTTTCCTAAACACCTCAAACTGGGCTGTCTCGATGGTTTGCATTTAAACTTTACTAAAGAAGAAATGTTTCATGACGCATCAGCTCCCCTAGCATGCTGCCGCTGTCTTATCAGGAAACTGTCAGCATACAATCTGTGCTGGATTCAGACACCTCTTATATGCATCGCTGCCTATTGACTGAAACCACCTGCTGTGGTCAACCTGCCCAGTTAAAGTTTAGTATTATAGACATGATGAAGGCATGCAAAGAAAATACTTTATCCTTTTAAAACAACAACTACTTTTGTACTAGTCCACAAAAATAAACACTCCACAACACCCTCTGTTATTATTTCTTTGTCTGAGTCTTTGTCTGCTCCCTGTGTCTCTCCCTCTCTGATTCAGAAGGTCACTGGAACAAAGGAGGGCCTCACTCGCTGCTATCTGCCTGTGGTCCAACAAGATGGACCCTGTCTGGATCACCTCCCTTTCCCCCTGACAGTAACCCTGGGAAGATAACACCAAGCTAGTAGGAATGTTGTTTTCTGGTAGAAAAAAACTAGACTGAGAGGCTGAGAGGAGTGTGATATGCAACATGTGGACCAGACAGAGAAACGTTAATATGCATTTGTAGAAAAAGTGGGAGTAAAACCATAATGTTAGTAAGATTTTGATGGAAAATGGTCGATTTATAAAGAGAAAACACAGGAGTGTGCCCAAGTGGGAGAATCAGCTAAAAATATGTCAAGATTTATGGCAGACGAGAAAATGGAGTACTTCCTCTATGGGAGTGATGTATGTTTTATGGCTGCAGAGGGGCTGGTGACCCTGCCCTTGGCCTCTTTGTGACCACGGATATCGTCTGCACCAGCTGTGGAGGGTAGGAGTATGACTGCAGATGAAAGTTTAACAGCCCTCCCAAGGCCTCTATACCTCCACCCCCCCCCCCCCCCACCCCCCACCCCCTGACAGAGCTACATGTAGGAAAAGCTGGGCCTTGCTGCCATCTCTGCACAGGGCCTCGCTGGGGCTCATCAAACTCCTCAGCTGCTCCTCACTCAGGGAGCCCATCTGGTGCAAAGAAACCCCAAAGAAGTGGCAACACTAGCAGGTTGCTGCCTTGCCTTCATTCACACACACATACACATATTTGTACAAGTGCACCGTTCCAGAAAACCTCACTCCACATCCGCTCCAATTTCTCCTGTGCCGTTTTAATTTAAGCCAATTAAGCTGATTTTCTAGATGTTATTTTCTCTTCAGCGTCCTGCTCTTGCTGCCTCTGCACTCACCAGGATCCCAGCTGGGCTTAAACACACACAGACGGGTCCTCAGAACAAATATTAACTGCTCAGCCTGGGAGGATTGTGTAGAATCCATGTTTAAGTGTGTAATTTGGGGGGCATGAGAACACATGTTGGAAATCCTGTTAAAGGCATTAGCGTTAAAACAAGTGGTGCTTAGCATTTGTGCTAGCTGTCATGATCTCAGTGTCTCTATCAAGCTCCTTATCGATTGATGTTCATTCTGTGTTGCACAACATCAAAATGTCTTCATTCAATGAATACACTTAAAAAGGATATGTTTGAATATCTATTTCTGTTTAAGTTTTACTTACCTGAATGAATGAAGGCAAAGCAATTGTTGATAAGGGCACAGCGATGACAAAGGGATAGTCAGGAACACATAAAAAAAAAGAAAGAAAACAACACGTTAGTTAGAAGCAAACAAAAGCAGCACCAACCTTCAGTAAGGAAGAGAGCGATGTAAACCTTGCAATTTACAAAGGTCTAAGAGGAACTCGTGCAACCAGGGGTTACTTGTAGAACGCAGAGCTGAAACAACTAACATATTCCCTACTCTTCTTCTACATGTCTCTACCTCTTCTCTCTCTCTCTCTCTGCCCCTGCATCACCCCATCCTCCCAGCTTTCCTCCTGACATCTGCTAATCCCCAGACCTCTGACCCCAGGAAATTTACTCTCTCAACCTTGACCATTTTCTTTCCCTTTTCCCTCTTTATGCCTGGCGGATCACCATTATCCATTATCATTCCATTGTCTGAGGCCAAGAAAAACAATTTAAATTCCCGTGGACTGACATCCACTTGCAGGCTAAAGGCGATGGTGGTTAATAACAGGATGTTGGGCTGGAAGGTGCTGTGGTTTGATAGCTTGGCAATGCAATTCTTTACCAAACATTATAATAAGCTATGTATAGTGCCTTTGGCCTAGCAGAAAATAGCTATTTATCACATATTTTATGGCTGTCAAAGACATCCTTCACACTGCCAACATATATTTGTGGAAATTACATTTTACTTAATGCCTACAGACAGCAGGAACTTGATGAAGCTTACACAGCGTGTTAGCGTTCGCCAGGCTGGGTGCTGGTAACGGGTGTCAAATTTGGTGAGACACCTGATAGAAGGCAAATGTCTGGATATTTATGTAATTTTGTAAAAACTTAGAAATCATTGTGTGGATTTTATACATCATTATCCACATTTAAGAATTGCTGGGGAGGGAGAATGGAAGAGATTTGCACTAAGCTTTTTTATTGTAAAAATAAGTTAGCTGCCAATAGCCTTAAAATGTCACTGGCAGTCACTGAGGTGTTATGCCTGTATCCCTATGCAAAACTGCACCTGAGCCAACAATAAGATACATTTTAATCATCCTTCCATTGAACTCTTTGTCTAATTACTAACATTGACTGGATCTTAAAAGCTGGTCCTCAAAGAGTAATTCTTTGTGTCAAAATGAATGAATGTAATAACAGGTATACACTACAAACTCATGCTTTTAAGGTGCCAGAATTTGGTCTGATTGACTTTTTTGGCAAGTTCTAGCAAAAAATGATTTGAAATAGCAGCTTTAGTCCATATTGCCTGTAAATTATGTATCTATAATTCCACTTAAAAGAACTTATCACATCAGCTAGAATGACTTTGGCACTTAAATAAGCTGGTTACTATCTTTCTTAATCTTAACTTCATTCAGGATCGACCAACCTTCTGCTCCCCCAAAGTACAGGACCCCGACGCCCCCACTAAGGCCTGATCTGAGCAGATCAGAGGAACATCAGGATCCTTCTGTTGCTTATATGTTGTCTACCTTTGTTGCACTGGCACCCATCCAACTGTGTGGACTCTGACCCCTGGGGCAGAGAGGCCCTTATACACCCCACTGTTCCTGCCCAGCCTAGACTGCTGGCACCACATGGCACACTCCCACATTTATTATTCATCTACTTCATTATTGTCCACATTTATTTACCGGCACACTGATGCTGTTAAACCCGGATGGGCATTTAGCTGCTCCTCAATAGAAAGGTGGTTCAGAAAGATGAAAAGGAAGATGCACCATCCAGTGTCATTTCATTCAGCCTCCTCTCTGTTGAAGCCAAGATGACTAAAGTGGGGACTGAAGTGGAGTGCTGCAGCACAGTGGATTTGTGTGGAAATTGCCAAGAGGATGCTGGCCTCATCTATCGTAGGTCAGCATGCTAAGCGCTAAGAGAAGCTCGGTCATTCCTAAGTAAGGATATCCAATCAATTCCAATAGGCCCCAGGGCAGTCACCAACCCGGGACTCTATGCAAGTGCTGTCTTTCCGCCTCCCAGTGCCTGTAGGCTGGCAGCTTATGTGTTGGGCTGAGCTCATTTAATTGCATGAGATAGGACCCAGTGTGGTTTGTGGAAGCGTTTTTAAGGGTTAGTTGTTGTGGTTGGAGAGATATTCTCTGGCTCATAAACTAGAGATTAGCCTCTCAATGGGAAGGTATACAGCACTACTTTCCTGTGGGACTAAGAAGATATGAGCCCTCCATTAGCACAGTGAGGGAGGCAGCAGATTTAGACTCTCTACTACGGGTGTTCTACGTGCAGCTGTGTGTAAGGAAGTGTTTGAGTGTGGCACAAATTTAGGCTGGATTTCAGAATAATTAGAGTTCAAACTTGACTTTGTGTTTCTGGACAAGACGAGAGGTATTTACTAATCTGCAAAGATATGTCTTTATCTATTCCTTCTCCAACATCATGTCAAGAATTTTAAGATCCTTCTGCCAACTCTCTTGGCTGAAACAGCTGAATTAAAACAAAATTAGAAAATTACAGACTTAAAAAGAAATATGACGCCAGTTTTTATAATTACACTCATTTTCTATCTTGATTATTTTTCCAATTTCTCATAAACCAGAGAACTGTGGTGCCCATGTTTATTTTGGATACCATCATAATAATTCAATGTGATCGCTAACCCAGCCCCATAATGATTTCCCTTTTCTTTGCTGCTATTTCTGTGCAACTGGCCTGTGCCAGGCTGCTACAAGGCTCGGCTGACCACAGAGGAGTAACTCTGGTCTGGTTGTGGTTCTTGGACCAACTTCCATATTGGGAGTCCATTTCAATTCCAGCCATTTTCCTCTCCTTTCCACCCTTCACTTCACGTGGTCAAGAAACCAGCCCTACTCCTTTGGACTGGCTTTGTGGAGACCAAGCCACATTGTACTCACAGCTAACATTATAATTTTCAAAATGAAGAAACAGGCAAACAAGTAACAAATGTACACATACATATGCACTCTCCGTTTATTCTCTTTATATAATATCTGCTGTGCACATCTGTGTCTGTGGCGATCATTAGCACACACTTGGAGTACCCGTCCTAAAACAAGCAAAGTCCATCTCTAAATGATCAAAGCCTCTCTGCTGTGGTTAAAGCAAAGCAAAAATCAAAGCTGAGCCCACAGAAAAACACACAGAATGGGATGTTTCTCCCGAAGAAAGAGAGGAGGCCAGATGGAGAACAAAGCTAAAAATGTGAGAATTTAAAGTAATTTGAAAAAGCAGTAAACATAATATTTCAGAATAGGGCCCATGTTCAGAACAGATGTCAAAGGTAACAATTCAAGAGCAATCACTATTTTGTACCCACAATTTTAAGATTTAATTAATAAATCAGTTTCTGTTAGGTTGCAAAATGCCCTGAATGTTTTTTATTGCTGGTCTCCTTCCAATAGCTGAATACATTTATCGAAATAACAGGATACTCAGCCCTTACACACAGCCGCAGGCTTTAAAGGTCAAAGGTGAAGAAATGCATAGGGATGAGAGTAGGCCTCCATTAATTGCAGGACTATACATTACTGCAGAGTGAGTCAATATGTACACATTGTTAATCGATGTATGCTAGGACAGAGATTGACTTGAGTAGAGGCAGCCCAATGAAAAGTAGGGGCATTAAAATGACCCATAGCTGCATATATCTTGCCTAGACAGTTTAATGCATTACATCTTCTCACCTTAACATCTTTACATTTCTTACTTTAATAAAGCTTAACTAGTCCAAGAGGAGGGATGCAGCCTGGATCACATATGTCATATGCGATATGGAAAAAAATACATTGTGTAATGGTCCTCCTCCCTAGAAAGCGGTGCAGTTTAATTCCTCCCACTCTCATATATATTATGTACTGCACTCCTGTGGGGATAAACCTGAGCAAGTTATGTTGTACTACAGCAATCTTCGCTTCGAAACCTTCAATTACCTCCCCAGCCCCCAATGCCCCAAACAGGATGCACAGCTTTCGTTAGGCCATAAAGAAGAGATCAACCGATTGAAACCCTCAGCATACAGTCACACTGGGTTCAATTATAGACCACTACCCGCTCGTCTGCCCTCTTAGCCACACCCACACAAGCACAGGGGGTCATTACCTCCACCCTCACCATCAGGCTGCTGGCATCCAGTTGGCCATGCAGCATGAGCTGTGGTGCCTACATGTGGATTGAGGGAGAAGTCATGTGCATTTTGTGAAGCTAAAATGGCATCATGTAACACCGCAGCAAAATGTTCCAGCAGTCCTGCAGGCTGGAGAGCCAATTAGATTAGAATAGGGCAAAACTGTGGTTTCAGGAAGTCCCAATTCACTTAACATCTGCTGAAAGAATATGAGGCAGTACGTGGTAAACTTCATCAGCAGACAACTGATCAATCATCATAACTCAACCACGGAACATAAATAGTGAACACAATGAATGGCACTAAGAGCTCAACCCAAAATGTGTCCTTTCAAAACAACGATAAAACAGGATGCAACACCCTGCCATTCACTGTGTTAGGCTTCTCAACAGCTGAACCCATTTTTCCTTGGCTCTAGAAAGAACCTCCAGCTGCGTCTTGTGCCACCATATGCATGAAAAGGGGCCATCAAAGAACATATTTCTTTCATTCCAGGCAATTTCCCTAATCCCTGATGAGCTGCAGGGGAGAGGAAAACATTATGGATGTGGGTTAGCAGGTGGTGGAGAAGGGATTTTGTGGGTGGTGCATGAGTGTGCGTGTTTCAATGTGTGCAACATGAGTTTATCTGAATAAATTTGCAATATTGTGAAGCCTTGTTTAATGACTGAACTTTAATTTATTTGGTATTCCTTTTTATTCTTGTGTTTGTGCCTGTGAGCATGTGCATGTGTGGATATTAGACACACACAAGCCCCTGTCCCCCTGGAGGAGGGACTGAGGAGCCTTGAAGTAGCTCCCAAGGATTAGTTCATCCAATCTTTTACTAATCGCAGATAAAATTCTTTCCACTAGTGAGTTCTGCACAAGATTCCTCTCTCTTAAGACTCTTCTCACTTCAGCTGAATGAGAGTGGGCAGAGGAAAATAACGAAGACGCATGCTTCCTTTCTTAAGAAAATATTGAAATCCAAACACTGGTTACTGCTGCATCTAGTTAAGATACAGTCGCTATTGTTTCTCTAATATTATAGCAGGTGAAGGTCCAGTGACTAGTGGCCCTTGTCTCATATTTCAGGTCAGGCACATCAGGGGGGGAAATGCCCTCCAGAAAGCAGTCAGTCCAATTTCCCCACTTCACCACCAGCTAGCTCCTGACAGCTCTGAGATGTGGGCTGCAATAACGAGGAACAGCAGCAGCCCACAATGTCAGCATTTTCCTCTTGGTGCTTTGAAAAACCTCTGGTGCCAAGGGCAGGCTTGTTACAATTTAATAAGTGTCATTGTGGGGCATTATGTCAACTGCACCACAACGCTGCAATTTCTGAGCAATGCATCTGCAGTCCTTCCATGGATAATCTTTGGGAAGCAGGGGGAATTTCTTCCTCCAACCATTCATTTATGCAGTGGTCAACTGAGCATGCCATTTTTTTCAGTACCTCTCTGCTTTACATTCACACATGGAAGCTGCCCAGACTACTACTGTTTGCAAACAACAAAAAAACACAACTGGGAGTTCAGGTCTCCATCCAAGTAGTGGTTGCAATATATTGTTCCCTCACTTTCTCCACCCATATTTCCAGAAACATATGGAAGACAAATTGGGGACCTTCCTGTCCCAAGCTGACTTCCCTTGGTTATTCTTACTCGGTTTTTTTTGCCAGAGATTTATGACTACGTCTATAGAAAAACATAGCAACCATTTCCGCAATTCCAATGAGTCAATTCAAGGAGTGTCTGGGAGGAATACAGAGTGCAAATGTAAAGTACAGGCAATATATAAAAAGCAAAATGTTCCCTTCAAATGGTGTCAGATACAGAGGAGAATTTTATTGACGCTATGGCAGAAAACCATTCACGCAGTGCATGTAAGACAACAGCAATCAAAAGTGGCCTTTCAACAAACTCGCTCTTCTACTACACTACTGGAACGCTAGCTACAAGGGAGTTTCCATTACTTTCTGGCAAAAGATCTTGGCACTGACAATAAAAGGGGGGAGGGGAGAAGAAGGAGTCAAGAAAAAAAAAAACTGTGAAATCTGACTGGCTGACTTCCAAGTCTCCTATTCTTCTTTTTATCTGAACCCTGCCCTCACACTCTGCCTGGCTGCCTGCCAGAGAGACTGTTTTATTATTCCTGCTCTTTTTTCCACTTCTCTACATACTGTCTTCCTCCTGCTTTCTATTTGATTCAGGTCTAACCCTCTTTGCTACTGGGTTCTTTGCAATATTCCCCAACACACCTTCCACAACAAATGGTACTCCGTTAGTCACTTTCTCTCTGCGTAGTCTCAATATGCATCTTCGTACCCACACTCATATCTAAAACTCTTAAACTAGACAAACCCTAAATGTGACACGTTCCTACATGCAATAACAGAGCCATTCAATAATTGACAGGGGGAAGGTTTAACAAATTGTGTCCTGTTTGATGGATTGGATCAATTTGCACTTCCTAAGGCTTCAGTTGTGTCAAGTGTGGGACAGAAGAGCAGCTGGGGGTGCTTAAAGAGCGCTTCTTACACTGCCTGCCAGTTTCCTTTTTCAGCATTCGGCGGAGAGCGGCAATGATTTATGAAGCAAACAAATCTGAAAATGAGCGCACACCACTTCAACATGCCACACCAACAAACCTGCTGATGAGAGACAAAAAGAGCAGAATGTGCAGCCTCACTTCTGTCTCCAGGGGTCTATAGCTTCTATGTACCATGTAATTCTCCATTAAGAAGATGAAGTTAAGTCAAGCTTGAGAAAAAGACTGGAGCACATCGGTGTGGCACAGGTGCAAGGCCACAGTGATCACTGAATGCAGGTGTTACCAAAAAAGAGCATATACAGCAGTACAGGTAATAATACTAGCAAATCATAGAAAGAATGAGACAACGATTATTCACTGAAATTATAATGTTTGAAACATACATCATCCCAGTTAGTCAGGTTGTTTTTTTTTTTTTTTGTAGTTTTTCAAACCCATCATGTCATGCTGGCATCCCGCAGGAGGGGAACAAGTGAAAAGGATGAGGTTGGAGCGGGTGGCAAGAATATCAGCTCTGTTCTTTCCCTCAGGGCTGAGATATGAGGAAGCAGCAGGGAGGGGAGAGCAGGTGCATGGGAATTCAGAAATCATTGCATATGCATGGTACTCAAGATTTATACAGCTAGCTAGAGCTTAAGGAAAAATAATGCACAAGAGGGTCAGCAAGAAGGGGATATGAGGGATTGGAGTGGAGACAAATTGTATATTATTTGACCCCATCTAGGCTTTGCAAATCCAGTCAGTGTTGCCCTCCAGACTAACTAAGGTTTCAATGGGGCCTACGTCACACTGCAAGCCACACTGGTCCTTGTGAGTCGTCCCTCATCAACACTGGAACTAATGTGCTTGAACAAGACATCTAATGGTTTTTGCCACTATCAAAGCCCTGCCCCTGGAAAAGGCCTGCTCCAACAGGGGCCCCGCCGGCAACAACATGGGGAGACAACAGGATTGGGGGCTCCCTATGTGTTTAGATCACAGCACAATCACACAGGGGACACAATAGGCTGCTATCATGACAAGAGCTAAATTGAGGCCCCACAGACCCCACATTGAGATCGATGCAGGATATTGTAGATTTGAGTTTTGCAGAGACATTTAATTTAAAGAATTGTGTTTTTTTTTTTTGTTTTTTTTTACAATTGATCATGGCCCTCAGAAACTATATTAAACTGTGTACTAATGAAATCTAGCACAGTCAGTTGAAGCAGAGAGAATCAACAAATCAAACAGCTGGAAAAAAGGCGGAAAAGATGTATCTTCTTCCCCACCCGGCAGTGTTATAACCTTTTAAATCATGTTTGACATTTTTAAGTTGGAGATTCTGGAGATTCTGGCAATATCCAAGCTCTGATATTAAAACCAGTTACTGGCGGTAATCACACTGCTTTGTTTGATTATTTGCAATATGACACCCATCCCCCTTGTCCTCAGCCACCACGTAGCCTCTCGCTCTCCCGCTGGAAACAATCCCTTCCCGCCCAGATTTGCCCTTGCCCTGACACTGGTTGCTAATGGTGCTGCTGTCAAGGCAAGGCCAGTGGCAACAACAGGATGAAAAGACCCGTCTGTTGAGCTTCTTTTGGATATTCACGTTTTATGTTCTTAAGGGACGAGAGGAGGCCTCTGTTTCTTACAGTGCAGTTAATAAAAGCTTGTCCCTTACTAACAGCTGCTAGACATGACTGTTGGAGTGACTGACTAGCCGTTGGAGTGTCTCGTCGGAAACTTGCATTCACCCTGATTGGTCACGCAGCTTAATCAAGCATACAGATGAATATCGAATCACAACAGTGTCAAACATCTACCCTGCAATGTTTTACCCACTGACAGGCGGCTCTGATAGATTGTCACACCGTTTCTGATTTATCGTTGCTCTTGATAAGGGTGAAGTCAAATTAACTGTCAACACTCGGGGGTTGTGTGCGTGTAGCCGTAGTGTGAAGTCTACAATCTGGTGGCTGCTACAGTGCAAGGGCAAACGTCAGGCTGTGGGAGCAGGTGGGAGACCACATCCTGGACTTATGCAGGGACATGAGAGGGAAGGAGAGAAGAGGTTGAGAGGCAACACAACAGGTTTTTTAATTAGTGTAACACAAATGTCTTCATAATGAGGCCTAATCACCAGAGCATGGCGGCGACTATACTGCAGTGCTACGCTAACTGACTGGTCCATGCCGGAGCAGAGACACACGGGAGAGAACCCCAGATGGAGAGGGTTTCCATAAAAATGCAAAATGAGAAGAGCAGGAGAGTTTCTGTGACTGAAAGGTGCATGACAGCAACCGCTCTGCGTATGCGTATGCGTATGCGTCTACTCTCTAGTGGCACAGTCAGGTGTTGTACCTCGGATTAGAGACTGGTCTAATTGGCCCACTGGGCAAACAGGAAAGGGCTGAGGAGAGAGCTGCTGTGACAGCGATTTCCTCAGCAAATAAATCATCTAGTCTCTTTCCTCATCAAACTGCGACATCTCAACACGTCTGTCATTAAAGCCAAGTCCGCTCAGCTCGAGAGACATATTTGCCAGCGTTGATTTGATTATGGTTATCATAGATGGAAACACTCCGCAGCACCTCCACACATGGTACACAAATCTCCCGAGGTAGATGTTACTGCGTTAGAGCACTATGTGGTTTGGTTGGTGTTTCATAATTAAGGGAATAAATTGATCCCTATAAAAAAGTACATCTGAGATTTAAAGCACAGCAAATAGAAATAAGTAGCATTTCTTGTTTTCTGGTAATATAGTCACACAAGCAGAAGCTATTACTCCCACAGGTGTGTGTGTGTGTGTTGCCATGGAGAGCGATTTGTGGTAAACTAGTGTCTAGCAGGGACAAGAAGAGGCTTGTTCTTGTCTGCCAGCATCATTTCCTTCTGTCTTTGAAAAGTGGCTGTGGCAGGAGAAAGACCACAGGGATGTCCTCAGCTTCTCCCTGAACTGAACCCTCTCATCACGGCTAGCTAGATAGTTAAGCTTTAAAGAGAACATCCCCACTATTCGCCACTTTCCCGGATTATGCCACCGAACAACCGGCAGCAGTCTGGTGCATGGAGCACAAGACGGCGGGTCATCACATTATGTCATCAGAGAAAAGCTGCCACGCACAGACGGAAACTGAAGTCCGCAACCTACCACTTAGTGAAGAGGCACGCTGAGATTTAGATTGGATGGGTTTAAATTATACCCAAGAGCTGGCAGCTTAGTTAGAGGGAGGATTAACATCTACTTCACGTCAAGAGCTTTCTGGTTGTAACATCCACAAGAACATAAAACCACACACAAACACACACACACACACACACACACACACACACTTTTATTTTAGTTATCCTGAACAGAATCAGAGCAGGGCCAATGGCGAAGCTGCTCACTATATTAAGACTAAAACCCATTTCATAAACCCACCAAAAACATTTGGAATCCAGGCCACAACGTCCACCGACTCCTTAGGAGCCTGGTGGATGGTTCAGAGAGCTGGTGCATCATGGTAATCGTAATAGTATGAACTGAATTTTGAATTATTAGTTGTCAAAATAATGATTTCAACCAGAAGCAAACAGAGAAGATTGTTTTCAAACAGATCAGAAACTGGTGAAGGCGATGAAAGCTTAGCTAGCATAAGCTGTGCACACTTTGGTGGAGTATAAACGAAAGCCTAATCTCCACAGAGTGCCTCATAGGGGTTAAAACATTGAACAGTAAAGCCTGGTAAACATCTTTGGCTTCTTCGCTAATCAGCCCTTACCCCCCCCCCCACCCCACCCCCTCACACACCCCCCCACCCTCACCCCTCCTCTCTCTGTCTCTCAGAGGAGCTGCCACTGCCAGGGCCACCATATTGTCATTAAAGACCATGCCATAGCAAGGGAGTGCAAGTAACCCCAGATCCACATCTCAGGAGGCCTGACTGCTCCGCTGAGGACGGCTCTGAGTCCCAGCAACAGGGATGCTCACATCAAGGCGCAGATAAACAAGCAGAAACACAGACTGCCAAGCAGACAGACATATGTGTGCACATTCATTATATGCTTCTTCAGAAGTGAAGACAAAAAAAATCTGTTTTTAAGGTTTTTCTTTTTATCTCTGGAGACAGACTGTAGAATGGATCAGTATGCTATTTAGCTCCTCATAACACCTAAAACTGGATCCTCAGCTGCGCAGTTTCTTGGAAGACAGCCAAAATGCGGGTTTTCAACTAAAATCCCTCCCGCAGGCTTTTTACCAGGAAGGCTGGAGATTAATTGATTTCAAGCCGTATAGTCCGCTAAAGAGAAGGGTTTAAGCAGCAATAGAACAGAGCCTCTGTCTGCCTTGAACTATCAGTAGGATCTGTCTCCAGTGGATACTAAAAAAACTGGAGGCAGGGCCGTAAGACAAGGAGGACTATAATCATCTCCTGCATATGTGTGATGTGCGGGAGCTGGGAGATGGGGCGACGGCAGTGTCTGGGTGGTCGAAAGGGAGGAGGAGAGAAAGATACCGGGAGGCTGAATCCAAACGAGGGGCTTTTCAGCGGACTGAAAGCGCCTGCGTGTCTCGAGCAGATGGACTATTGTCTGTTGAGTCCTGGGGAGTGGGTGCCGAGAGTTTTCTTGTGCCCAGGGTGGCCCACTCTTTGTCCCATACTTCACCTCTCTGTCTCCCCCTCAGCCTTGGGCTTTGTTACACTCTGTTTTGTTTGCTGTTGTTTTGTGCCTCACTATGTATATCACTTTTGTTGAACTTTTCTCATACAAAATAGAGAGATTGTCTTTTTTTTCTGTTTTGCAGGGAGGGGGTCATTTTTCTCTGTTTTCTGAGGAACAAGTCGGAACGCCGGTTGTGACAGGAGAAGAATGCTGAGTCGAGCTGTTGCAGCCTGTTCGGTGGCTGTCCCTCCCTAAGGACTGAATGTAAAGACCTGCACATAAATCACCAGCCACCCAAACAGGCAGGGAGGAAAACAGCCACCAGACAATGCAGTTGATTACAGCAGGAGCCATCATCCATATGCACCACCATCACCCATGCATATCTGACTAGCTTCGCTGCCTTTGTAAATCCTACCACCGCACAAGTAAAATATCTTTAAAACGACAAGGAGACAGTGGAGGATTTTCTTTTAACACCGACTAGATACAGAAAAATATAGCCTCCTTTTTGCAAAAACACGTGCATGTGTCATCATGTCCAACATATGTGTCCTATTTATTCTCAGCACATTATAGAGAAGTCTGTCTTTACTTTTCCCATATGGTAACATTTTCCTGTCCCTTTGTGGTTTCTCTGTCTTGCACTGTTAGAGTCATTAATTACATCACTATTCTAAAGACAAGTATATCAGCAACATTCAGAGGGATCCCTTACCGCACTTAGAAACATTTCCAGGAACACCAAAGACCCAACATCCTTTAACCCCCCTCTACTACTGAGTCAAACATCCCAAAACTGGCAGGACTTGACAAGATGTTCTGACATCATGTTGTTGGGTAACCCCACAAAATCCCCCATACCCGTCAGAAAAACTCAAACCGGCTTTGGGGTTGTCTGCATGAGTGGAACGTTACGGGGTTGAATAAGGTGGGTGGCGTGAATAATAAGCCAAGGTCTCCCCGTGTTACTTCGAAACCAACCCGGAGCAGGGTAAGAAAAGGGTAGAGCCCAGAAGTCGGCTTTATAAAAAGGGCCAGGCATTATTTATGACTCCCTATAAAAGCTGTAGTTAATTACAGTGTTTTAGACTTATAAATTACAGATTGTGAAGCTCCTGTTATAATTAGAGCAGTGGAGGCCGGGCCTGGGCTCATTCTCTGGGTTAGGAGGTGGAGAGGAGTTAGAGGCAGGGCTGCTGGATGAGGCATCTTGACTGATGTGGTAAAGCCAGGCCAAGGAAACATCCCCAAACAGGGCTCTGCCTGCTGCATGTGGGAATACTGGGGCTACTCTCTCCAAAAGGCTCTCTAATTCTTATACCTCTCTGTCCTTTACCAAGCTGGGACCACCATGGGGGGGCAGCTGGTCAACATGTAGTGTTGAAGTCTGCATGACACTGGCAATGCACTACAGGCTTTTAACTTTGATTTTTTTTGTGAGCAAAATAAAGGCTTTACCGGTAAATCAAATCAGTAGCCCTGTGTGGCATATATGGGACTATTGATTGTTTTTTTTGCAGCGGCTCAGTGAGGAAGAGCCAGACAGGCAGATAGACAGTAGGATGCTAAAGAGGGTTAATCCTAGTTGTCCCCTTACACTCATTAGCAGAATTATCAATGGCCTTTCTCAAAGCCAAACTGCAACATGTGTGGACAGAGAGTGGACTCAGTGTATTATGGAGATTTCCCAACAGCCAGGGTATGCCCTGAGGATGTCCTTTATGTCAGAGGTCAAATCAATGGCCTGCCGTAATGCACTACGTATTGTCCTCTATATCATTTAAGGTATTAAGGTGATTTTGATGGCCCTGCAGCACTTATACTCAAAAGCATAAGAGATTAAAAAAAACATGCAGAATGTTTCAGTTCCATTTGGAAATAATCTGATGTAAGGTTGTGTAGAAAAGTAGAATAAGCATGTGCACTAAATCTGTGGGTAGCTTAGTCCATCTGGGGCACAGGAGCCAGTAGGGAGATCAGCCTTGCCATTTCAGGTTTGCACACATTTGGCTTGAGTGCCTGAGGTAGAGAAGTAGGTGTGATGTTACACCATCACCTAATGCTGAGCTGAGAAGAAAGTCCCTCAGGTGGGAGTGAGTGCGGAAAAACTACTCCGGTCTACAGGGCATCTTTAGAGGCTTAGTACAAAATGAGACTAATCCCCGGGATTTTGCCTTGTTTGGAGAAAATGTCAGAAAAAAAATACCTTCACAGAAAGCTGTTGATTGTGTGCATCTGTTTGAAATCAATAAAGAATTCACTGCTTAGTGCCAATAAATTATAAACATTAGAAGTCATTCCAGCTCCTTTATTTTATGCATTCATATTATTTTCAATCCAGTTATTCAGCATGGGGTTGTTACAGCTGAATTTTGAATCAATAAGCAGCATAATTTAGCACAGCTGAGACAGCGGGAGGACATTGTGTGTCTGAGTGAAAAGGCGTCAATCCTCACACAGTCTAACAGCCCTAATCAGTAGTCCTCTACAGTAGAGTGGATGCACATCTTTCTTGTTTCCACATCATTTCTGTACTGAGGAATTCAGGACGGATGCTGTGAATTAGCCATAAGGGCAGTGTCACCAAAGACAGATGCCAGCCTCTGTCACCACAGCCCCCGTTCATTGCTGATTGCGACCCCCAGCCCCTTCCATATTCCTGTCCAATTCCTGAACCTGGCCCTCGGCTACAGGCCTTCTCTCATTAGGGGCGCTGACAGACCCTGTCCTCACCCTGATCCCTCATCATTAGAGCATGTAAATCTCCCTGTCACACATACAGGTACACACATACATACACACACACACACCTGAGGATGATGATGGGGTAATCACATTCACCTGAGAAATAGGAGCCACTAACCCCAGGACCAAGTAGAAAGAAAGGTTCATGCAAATGATAAATGTGAACGAGGGAAGGATTAAGACAGGAAATATAACTATATGCACGTTCAAATGCAATCATGCTCGATAAAAATGCCCACATACTGACAGTTTTTTCCTCTGATCCAGTGGCATACACCATAAATATTTAAAAATGTTAGGCCGCCCACATAAAAACACAAAAAGACGAAATAGAAGAATAGAAAAGCACAGTTACAACAAGTGCTTGTAAAGAAAAGCAAAAGAGACAAAGCAAGCAGTGAATCTGGAGGGCAAGCATCTGGTGGGTCTCGCCTGGATTGGTGGACTACTGCTGCTGCATGTATAATTCAGACTAGCCCTATCCTATCCTCTCTTCTTCTCTCCTTTCCTCTCCTCCAGCTATGTAAACGAGCCCAGACACAGCATATGGAGACAAGGATAGCAGGCGGAGGAGGAGAGGAGAAAGTGGGAGCAGAGGAGATGGATAGATTGTTTGGGGGGGTGGGGTGGGGTATGGAAACAAGGGCTGGTTGGGGAAATGGGATGCTAGAGGCATGGGGATATGTTAAGGAAGAGGAAAATGAGAGCAGGTACCTCAGGATGTAGATGAGCAAAGTTGCAAAATAATAAAGTGAAGGTGGTGTGGAGATTGGGTTGTGTGTTTCCAAAATGCTAGCCTAAATCTTTTTTTTTTTTTTCCCCCACATGTATTTCACATCACAAAAACAGGACTCCATGCTGACAGCGTTTTTTTTTTTACTTTGCGCTCTAAAGAGGCCATTAAAGGAACATCACAGTTATTTCAACCAAATCCCTTGGGACACTTCTAGTACCCATTAGCTTACTCAGCGAACAGTTATGAGTGTAGGTGTGAGTGAGGTGTTCATGTACTGTATATGTTTACATGCGTCTCTGTATTTGAGTGTTAAAATATAAAAGCAGTGAGAACTGGATAACTGCACCTGGTTTGTAGCATTTCTAATGAGCACAGAATAGAGCAAACCTTACTCTGCAGTATCAGTAAAATCCTTGGAGCTATTATGAGTAGTAAGTTTTAAACACAATCAGTTGTATCACCATTTTCCTCTAGTATACATTTTACACTTCTTGAAATAATCCCAAAATATGACTTACCTGAATGATGAGATTTGGGTGAGGCATAGGCAGGAAAGCAGGAGGAAAAGAGAAGAGACAAAAGGGAAACATTAGGCAGAGTACTGGGGCTCAAAAAATGAAAAGCACTGTGAGTAAGCATTTTATGTTCACTCAAATATATTCTGAAATCCCTAATAATTTTAATTATTTGACATTCCTGCCACAAATAGATAAAAGGGGAAAAAAATACTATTTTAAAGAAATTTCATCAGCCTGTTTTCTAATTCTGTAAATGTAAAGTGCACTTTTAAAAACAGGCATGGATTGGCTGAGATACAAAGAGATAATAAGAGTAAAAAAAAGAGATAACAGAGAGGAGCAGAGGAACAAAGCTAAGAGGCTGAGAGGCTGAGAGAAAGAGAGAATGGCAAAGGCAGAGCAATCATTAATGCAAATGACCCCAGAAGCCAGATAGACTGAATTTATCGGAGGTTACTGCTGTTTTTGGAGGGTGTTAATTGTTATTCATGATACTGGGACTGGGGCCGGTTGTTTTTGAAGTGCTGGATCAGGGAGGGATTTATTGACCATCGCTGCTGGGGGTACAGGCCCACAGAGGGATGTCAGCCAGAATGCAGGAGGACTTGGGGGGGGGGGGGGGGGTCAGGGCTGGTGGTGGGAAGGTCAAACATCCAACCTAACACCTTACACCTGGGTCTTCCTGTCTGAAGCTATGCAGGCGCACCACTTGTATACACAGCAGACAACAGGGGCATCTGTGTCTGCTGCTTTTTTTTTTTTTTTTTTTTTTTTTACCACTTCATCAGCACTTGACCTGAAGACTTGTTGCAAGAAAGGACTCTTGAAATAGCAATAAATAATAATAAATAACCACCTTGGAATAAAAGAAATCACTCCGCTATGGTACTTCAAAAAAAGACAGACTGCTGAGATTCTATAAAAATTCATCAATCTTTTTCAGGCTCCCAGTTGTGTACGTGTATATTTCTAGCACACACAGGCACATATCATTGCCTTATGTGTCCACACAAATAGTCTGTATTCTTGGAACAATGCGTGCATGTATGCATGTGCACAGACAGGGGAAGGTTCATGGAAATACCTTTGCGTCTGTATGTTGCTAATTGTAGAGTGACAAAGCTGGGCCCCCTCGGCCCCCTTTCAAACACACACACACACACACACACACACACACACACACACACACACACACACACACACACACACACACACACACACACACACACACACACACACACACACACACACACACACACACACACACACACACACACACACACACACACACACACACACACACACACACACACACACACACACACACACACACACACACACTTGCATGAGTACACACACGAGGACAGAGTCTGTCAACAGGCCTGTCAGAGCAGAATAGTCCTGACAGCCACTCACTCACCACCAGTGCTACTGCACAGCGCTAACAGCATTATCTGCATATTAGCATTGCCATCCAATAATATTTCCTGTCCAAGTCTCCTCCTGCTTTGCCCAGTCCAACCTCCACTCCCAGTCATTTTACTTCAGATGATAGATAGATGGATAGATGGATAGATAGATATATAGATACAGAGAGAGAGAGAGACAGAGACAGAGACAGAGACAGACAGACAGATAGACAGATAGATAGATAGATAGATAGATAGATAGATAGATAGATAGATAGATAGATAGATAAATAGATAGAGCGTACACAGAGGAGTCAGAAGGAGTGACCTCTCCCTGTCTATAAAATGACCTACTTCAAAGGAAACAGAGTCAGAGGGAGAGAGGGAAGACATGAGCAGAATCTGAAAGGATAGGCGGGTAAATAAATAAAGAGCCCTGCTGGATGATAACATGACAGTGGCCTCAGTGTCTTTTTAACCACTAAGCAAATATACACAGGGACAGGCAATACTTGCTGGCAGGTAAGGCAGGGAAAAGTCCAGATAAGAGTCCTAAACTAGATAGTATCAGGGAGCATATTGCCTTAGCTTGTTGCTAGTATTATCTCTGCTAATCCCCGTGATCCACTCGTCTTAACAGGGTATTTGGGCTTGCTCAATGGTTTTAAAGAAAGTTGCAACATGAAATTGCTTTAAATTGTGTGTGTTTTGACAGGAGTGGTATTTAGAGGATAATGCACTTTTGTTGAAAGGGGTCTGATCTGTTTGTTTTTGCAGAACAGGATAGCCAAAACATGCCAAAATGATGTCAGCAGCCCGCTCTGTGATGAAACTATTGTATTGTGATGATGCAATGTGGTAAAATGACAGGTGAAATAATCTGCAGTGCCTTTTCTTCCCCCACCACCCCCCCCACCCCACCCCCCTCCTTGACTCTCTGTGTCCCTCTCGCCACTTGACCTTGCCTAACTCACCACTGGGTTTTCCTCTGACAGAGGGGCAGCCAGGCAGAATGTATTTGTCTGAGATCAAAAGGGGGAAAGGAAAAAAGAAGCCAATGGGTGCAAGCTGAGGAAAGATTGCATATCCAGGCGTGAACCCCAGGACAGGCACACAGGTCAACAGACTTCCAGCACTGAGCTTCCATTCAAGCACACTAAATTCACCGGCGCAGATCATTTTAGGCTACTTGTTTGAGTGAATAACAACATTTTGTAACACAGTTCATTTAATCTACATATTGTGACTTTTACTCAGGCATCTTTAGTTTCATCCTGTCCACTTGTCACTTACCACACTAATGAACGCACAGACTCAGATACATGCACACATACATCTCGGACTCTGTGAGGTGTGAAGAGTGTGATGGGATCATAGCTAGCCGTAGCCTCTCCTCCAATTACTCAAAAATCTAGCCTTGTCCTTATCTTCTTTTTCAAACACCTGGTTTGGAAATGATGCAGAAAGCAGCAGGTTGCCCACCAGGCGACATGAGCTAATCCCGGCGCATTGGAGTGTGTTCACTCTCTTGCTTTTATAAATACTAATACACTTCTGTGCCTTGCGGGTTCATGTACACATTTGGCGACACCTCCTCAAAGGAGGCGTAGATTCTATATGAGTAGCTTTGTCCAAAGCTGTGTCCGTAGGTTGAGTGGTCTATCCTTAGGTCACCTCTTAATAGGTCAGACATGAAATCTAACCTTTTAAAAGCACTACACAAAATACCTAGTAAATGATGCACACATAAGAAAGCTTTTACAATCTAGTGTGGTTAAGTGTGCCATGACTGGAGAGTTTTCAGCGTTTACTGTGCAAACTTTTAATGAAAGTACTAATGCCAGCAGTATTACTAAACATAAAACCAAATGAGCCTGCAGCATGTCAAGTTTACCTTGTCATATAGCCTTAATGAATTAAAAAAAAAAAAAAAGCATACAGGGTTATTAAAAAAATCAATGGAGAATCAAATTGAATTTCAGTCAACATCACCGGTCTTATGCATCAGTCATCGTCAACCCACAAGTAATCTAATGAGAATTAACACCTCAAAAATAGCTTGTGATTTCCATAAGTTAATCAGGATTGAAAATGACTGATGGCTTTAAAGGCAGCACTAAAAATACTGAGCAGCCCAGAGGCCTGCCTTTGATCCCAAAGCTCAAATTAAATTGATTCTAACTGTTTCAGACAGCTTCCTCTGTGTCCTTCAGATTCAAACAATGATTTCATCAGGCTCTCATCACAGGACACTGCCTAAAGCTATCTGGATGGAACCCCTGTTTCTTGATCCTTCCTGTGCCAGGAGGAGCAAAATGTCTCCGTCTCTCTAAGTATAAATAAGTGAAGAGTGAGGGTCGCCCGTCTAGAGCGGAGCAAATAAATGAATAATAAAAAAAGGTAAAGTGAATGTCAGTCAGCAGGAGTGTATCGTTTCAGATGGCTGCAGTGTTCAAAGGGCTTCTTGTGGTTTGGGTTTGTTGTGTAGATCCCTGACCAATCCAACTCTCCCCAAATTGTAGTCTTGGTTCAGCACAACATACGAACTAGGATAGTCTACAATTTTGGATGCCATCGCTACAGCTTGACTAACAAGGAAATGAGCGGAGTATTTATACCCAGAGCAGCTCCAAAGCAGCTGTTCTTCATCCTGTGGCCGACACTCACATCTGGTGTCAAGGCCCTGAACAGACCCAAATACAAAGGCTGTTCTCTTACAGAGAGGAATAGGTATCTTTTGGCATACAGTCATTTCAATATAGCCGCAGGGCTGCAGTGACCTCCCATCATTCCCTCAGCTGAGCACCTGTCTTCAGTGTATCGAAGGTGCTCCCCCAACACTAAGGTGAAATGGTATAGGTCTTTTTTATTATGAGGATTAAGAGCCCCTTCTCCCCCAAGATTTTTCTCAACCACCACGCCTCCTGCACTAAATTACTCCTCACAGCATCACCCTGGCTCCCATTAGCCCTTTCAATCTGCCTGCCTTCAGCATGACGAGCCCTGGAGCTATAGGGGATGATAATGATCTGTGTACACTCTACAATGTACAGCCCCCCCCCCTTCTTCCTTCATCGCCGCTCTCTCAAATATCTACCCTCTCACGGTATGTCCCGCCTCGAAACCTCAGCGCTGTATTCAAGATTCGCCCCGGTATCTTTGGTAACCCATGGCGTGGACTCGACGCGCACCAAATTGAAGTGGGCTTTCTTCATCTGCCACGGTGGCAGAGGGGGGGTCTTCAAGAAGCAATCCTCCAGCCCTATCTCGAGACCCCGCTCAGTCTCTGAGCAGACACCCCCATCCATTAGTGACGGAGAGGGGTGGAGACCCTGTAAATTATAGACGAGTTCTTCACAGTGAACAATGGTGCATCCACTCTGCATTCACCCCCACATCTGCATTCCTCTACAGCCCAAGACTCAACCTTTCAGACGGTTTTCCTAAACATAAGAACCCAGCGGATATATAAATAAAAGACACATGGTTAAGATTTTGTACAATCAATCGATCGTCTAAATGAATATTGATTTACTACAAGGCATAAAAAGGATATCTTTAAGAAGTCTCTGCGCTAAAAATAAGGCTTTGAGGTGGATTCTTTGTGCAGCCACTTGGTGGTTGACAATAGCAGCTAACAAGGCAGATCAGATATGTCGGTATATAGCAGAACAATGAATCATCCTCAGTTTTCTGCTTGATGTCAAAAAATGAATGGTGATTATGAAGACTCATCTCTCTGAACTAGAATTAATGAAAGCTCAAGATAATGACTTGAAATATTATCCGTCACCCTCATTCTCATTTGCAGAATGAGGCCATTCGGAAGCCGCCATTAGCAATAATTCTTCCGACATTCTATTTTATCTTGAATAACCCTCAAAATCATTCAAATCAGCTGAATGTGTTGAGACATGGCACTGGCTGTGAGTAAGGGTGTGTCCAGCAATACCTGTTTGGAATGGAGCTCATCCTCTGTAGCCATAGCCATGCTGCTTTATTCCCAGACTGTGACCAATAGATTGTCTCTCAGAGAAAAGTGAATTTAGGATGAGGAAAAGTGAGAGCGATTGAAAGGTAAGCACAGCATGAAGCCGCTGCTACTGAAGTCTGCAACATCCCTCATCCATGAATTCCCATTCAGCGCTCTCTTCCTCTGTGTGTCCATATGATTCATCACAGACCTGTTATTTTAATCAGTCTCCTTCTGTCTGAGTTGTATTCTGAAAAAAACTATTTCTAAGCATTGCATTAGTCTTGATTATGCATTGTGAACTTTATGACCATCAGGTGAGCATGTAGTGGTGAAAGGATGTTAGAAAGAGCAGAAATGAGATTCCTTTACTCTCCACATCCCCCCTCTGCCTTGTTGGGTTATATTCCCCCTAGATGGGCTTGCGTCTAATCCTCAAACACTCTGTACGTGTGTATCCATTAGTACTGTGGCCTGGAGGCCTTTCTATTGCCCCTTACCCAGGCGGTATACCCCCCCCCCCCATACTATCCATTGGCGAGATCAGGCTCATATTATATTGGTGAGGGAGACAACATTTCTTATTTATTGAAAGTCAGTCTAGCATGAAAGAGTGTTTGCAGACAGGCCAGTGGAGTACCTGACCCCCTCCCCCCCCCTTTTCTATCAGATCACCCTGGACCCCAATAACTTCACGTTCCTTTACTGCGAGAGGAGGACAAAGGAGAAGATAGACAGCAGCTTTCTTAACCTCTCATTCGCCTCATTGAACACTTTGACACACTACACTACTGTATCTGTGGCCAAGGAAATCAGTACAGCTAACCTGACTATTTGAGGATTAAAAAGATGAGAAAGAAAACTGGTCAGGCTTGAAGACTTAGAGGCTTGATATTTGAATTAAAACCAGGTATCTTGAAGCATCTCCATCTAATATTTGTATCCCTATTTACAACAACATGTTAAAACTGTTTAACTAGATTTCAGATGTATTCGTCTCTCCTTCTTTTGGAAATACCTTTTAAAATACCTTCATTTTCAGTCCCTTGGCTACGCACTACGACTTGTTTTTTCTCAAATCAAATCCATTGTGACTTATTTACCACCGAGCCATTTTTCCACTTCAGTAATTTGCAGCTTATTTGTGACTACTTCTCTTTGACATTGACAAAGACAGGGCAGGGGCCATGCTGTCCATACTTCAGCAATTTACAGCAAAACATTTTCTCTTTTTTTCTTAGGAGTTTCAAGGGTCATTGTGGACAGCGTATTGGAGACGCACAAAGACAAGAACTACTTGGTCTGACTATTCATTCGTGCTGGAGGACGATGGAATGATGAGGAGAATGAAGGAGGACAAATGGGACATCTAGAGAGATAAAGACGGGAATTTAATATAAAGGAGAAAGAGGAGTTGGGAAAAGTAATCATGACCTTGAGAAGACCAAAACATGTTTGAGCAAAACTGTGTGAACAGGTTAAGACAGAAGTTTTGTGTGTGATAAAGGGTCATTGTTGAGTTGTTTTTATGATAAGGTGTGAAACATGACAGTCCCTGAAAAGTATTAAAGTACACAGAAGCCTGTTCCCAGGAAGAATAAACCACACCAGAAAGGAGACACATTATCTTATTAAAAGGGCTAATCAGAGGCAGATTGCCTTTAACAAACTCCAGGGACAAACAACTGAAAGTCAATGTAGTGCTGCTTCACATACTGTTAGCATTAAGGGCGTTATCCTGTTGACTATTTTAATGCATCCTTCCAATCTGTGCCCTCACTACCCATGAGAATGGAAGCAGTCTAAGTGGTGCCAACACAAGGACTCTCTGAGTGAGTGTGTTATGGTGCTCCTGGCACTATCAATCACCTCCAGGGGTTAAAAAAGAACAAATGAGAGATTGCAATGAGATCAACAGTCAGTGGATGTTTAAAAAGATTGGGAAAAGGGCTCTGCTAGCTCTCATGTTACCATGTATTATGTAAAAGCACTTACTCTGTCCTTTCCACTTATTTCAGAAGCACAGCTGGTTCCCCTTCCCTCCCCGAGAGTCCCCGGTTTCACAGAAAAACCAATGGACCTGACTTCTGTTTCTGCTCGACATGATTCTTTACCCGTTCTGTAGATCTTCACTCGTAGTCCTTTGTTCAACAGAGCCACTCAGTGGAGAATCAATGCTGAACAAAGAGAGTCTGGAAAGAAATGGCTGCAGGAACACTTTTATATTAAACACCCCCTGCCAATTAAATACTGTTAAGAATTTGCATGTTGAATTTCAATGTGCTGAGCAGGACCGTAGGACACCGAGCGATCAAAGCAAAAGCCTGTAATGCTGACTACCACAGTGCTGCACGCCCCGGCTATATTTCAGCTGTTTGCAAGAATTCAATTTTGATGTTGATAGGAGCAAGGGCATTATCCACTTAGAGTTATTAATTTGGCTGTTCTCAGGAGGAGCAGGGGGGATGTTGATGCTTTCACACTGCTGCAGATCTGTGGATATTCACAAGCTCTAATTGATTCGACCAGTGTGTATTCTCAACTGATAAGATATTGTGTTGCAGGCGAGGTATGCATGGGCAGGCAGCTGTGCAGTGTTTGTTTCTAATGGCTGAGGGAGCAGGGATGGGGGGTGGCCAAACACTTCTCACTCCTGACCCACATATTTACACCCCTTTTGACAAAGCCTCAGGCTGAATGTGATAACAGCAAGTAGAATATTCAGATTGAAGATGGCAAAACTGGAGCACTCTTCTTCTTTTGGTAGTAAATTCAGTATGTATAGAGAAAATTAAAAAGATAAAGAAAAAGAAGAGCAAAGTGAAGAATCTTAGGGTTGGAATAAAACAAAGGCCTAATGAACCGACTCTGCCACTTCAGTCCAAGCCTCTCTGAACACAAATAAGGAGGGGGCCCTCTTTCCAATTAGGGTTTTTGTGTGCACTGTGGCGGGATGATTATCATGTATTTTTCATGTGCCCCCTCCATCTTCACGCTTGGCCTGCAGGTCTAACATACAACAACACAACATCAGCATCCGCAGAGCCTCACTTCAGCATGTGCACACACTCACACACATATCACACAGATGTACTCATTCACAGACCTCACATGCATCCAGTTAGGCAAAACCAAACTTACAGGCATAAAGGGGAAAATAATCATGAAGTCACATCATATAATAGCACTAGATTTTGATTCAGCTGTCTTAAGAATATTAACAAAGAATGCAAAGTGTACACGCACCCCCAACCCTAGATAAATAAAGAAATTAGGTAAAGTGTATTTTGACAGGGAGGTTGTGAGAGCGCAGAAGCAAGAGGTACTCCTGAATATTTCAACAGATAACAAAAAGGAGTTGCAAACGATGCTGGCAAAGGCACGCCAGATGTCTCAGGATTTAATGGGGGGTAAATGGAAATCAATCCTTTTCACTGCTCAAGACGCCCAATCATAACACATTGTTTTAATGGTCCCACTGGATGACATCCACATTATATGTGGAAGGAAGACGGCTCCGCTGCTGAATATTATTATACCCAGTGGTTTCATGCAGAGACTGACAGATAAATGAGGAACACATTTAGTGGATAACTATGAGACTGACTATGTGCAGGTTTAATGTGTGTCCCTTTTTTTAAGAGTCTATTGTGTATGAAAGGGAGTGAATTATTGATTTCACAGATTTAGTTTTTTCCTGCTTTATCTTGTGTCTGTGATCATGAAGTCAGAGCAATTTAATGTGAGAGGAAAACAACAAGATGGAAATGAGTATCAGGGCCAAATATGAGGAAATGATGAAAATATACTTCCATTATTTAATCTCATGTATCCTGGCATACGATCTGCATGCAGTTCAGAAAGGTGTCAGAATGCAGAACTACGCCCAAATGCTAATATACAAACATATGGCGTTTTGCATGCCATATGTGCCATAAAAGGGGAATATGCTCAGAATTTCACTGTGCCTACCTGAGTTCTTTTCTCCTTTGGTCTGAATAAAGGAGTCAAAACAGAGCATATAATGGGAGCCGACACTATGGGGAACTTCATGTCACAAGAGACAACACAGCAAATTAGCTGATAATTAAATTTTTCTCCATTAGGGAAAGAGCAGAGTAATAACTCACACAGTAGGACTGCCAGCTCCATTAATGTCTCTATTCTCCTCATGTGGGAGGATAAAGAAGCAAGATGGGGATGTCAACAGATGAAAAATAAAAATCACGCAGGAAGACAGGAGGAGATGGAGGAGGTCACATCCTCATACAACCTTAATGAATGTATGAACAGTGTGACACGGAGAGGGCTTTGAATGTTCATTGTTTTGTTCCTGGAGTGCACAGTGTTGCAAGGAAAGAGTGAAGAAGTCAACTAGCTGTGCTATTGATTATCACAGCACTAGCCACTTGTGTCTTTTCAGTACAGGTAAGCGTAATTCTCATGGACTGTGCACATGCATGTGTGTGTGTGTGTGTGTGTGTGTGTGTGTGTGTGTAATCACCCAGCTGTTGAAGGGGCTTCAGCCTCCAGCTGTTAGCTGGGTGATGACAGCGGTCCATGGCCCCACCTTCATGCCCACTGATCCGGGTAATTACCTCGTCCATCTGACCACCCTCCCTTCTAGATGCAACTCTCCTACCACCATTACCACACCACTCTGACCTATAGCTGGCTGTCACAACACCAAGAATGGAGGCTCTATGGATAAAACCATGACACAAGTCTATTTTAAAGTTAACCATCTCTGCATGTTAAACTTGTAATATAAAGGTGTAGGAGTAGTAAATTTGAGAAATCTCCTCTGTCGGTGCTGAGGTAGAGTTATCTGCCTCCATGTGGCCCTATGACAATCTCTATGCCTGCCTTCATCAAAGGATGTGGACGCCATCAGTCTTGGCAAGATGGTCCTCAACACCTGATGACAGTGAAGAGGAAAATGGGTGACAGGGAACACATGCTGAGCCAAACCGTCCCATTCTTTTCTCCTCTATTACTCCTATCTAACGGTCTCCATGGCTCCTCTCTCGGTGAGCAGAAACAAGATGATCAGTAATTTCACAGCTGACAGACTTTCCTTTCCCTGATTTGATATCATTTGTGTAAAGAAGGTAAATCTCACCGCTCTACCTCTCTCCCCACTGGGATAAATGCATTCTGTTCATCTCATTTTCTGGAGAACCGGGAGTGCGCAACAGCAGGCCAATCTCGATGGGAGCCAGCCAGGAGGGGTAAAGGAGAGCAAATGGGGGGAAAGTGGGGAATGAAATTAAGACAATAGCTGTGCATGTGTGTGTGTGTGTGTGTGTGTGTGCGTGCAGTTTGTTTGTGTTAAAAACTGTAATGGAGAGTATGAATATAATTAAGGCTTTACTATCAGCAAACACCTGGACATTTGGCCCTGATTCTAAAAGTCCTATTTCTCACAAAATGTAGTTTTGTCCAACACTAAATCTTGAGTTTATATGTGTTTGTATGTCTGTCTGATTAAATATACAGTATAAGGTGATTAGTATTCAGAGGCACCACTCCACAGCTGTGTTTCTCTTCGCATTCCCAACCTGCACTTGACTGGGTAAGCTTGGCTGTGTCCCAGTTCCCCCAGTGACCCCTCCCTAACCACATTCACCCTTAAGGGGCTGCGTCAGCCGGACTGGACTGGGGATCAATGCAGGAAAACAGCCTCATAATGGGCCGGATTAATGATGAAAAATTTGGTGTCATCCAGTGAGCTCCTGGATATTTATCACTGGGGACGGCTGGGTTGCCAATAGGAGCCTCTTAGCACCCTCCTGACCTGGGAGGCTGGTGGCAGGACAAGAGTGTAACCATGGTTGCTACTATCTCCAGCTGGGGCCCTAATGGAGGTGCTCTCTGGGGCATTTGCCCTGAGGAGGATGGATACTCTTTAACGGGTACGAGAGCTGTTGCTCCTGCTTTTTATAGGCCAGAGATGGAGCCTCTACTGCCACTGTTTCTAGTTGAGAATGCAGATCGCATGAATAAACTGTCTGCAGTCAATCTCACATGTAGGGACGCTTTGCATGATTCAGGTGCTCTGTTAAACATCTTTGTGTAATAACCATTTAAAGGACAGAGAGAAAAGCACAAAAAGGCCTAACAAAAACCCATTCTCCCCACTGAGAAGCTTAATAGGGAGAGTAGTACACAATCCAAAGGGAAAAAAACAATGAAACACATCAGGAAAGACACATTTCCATCTCTCTCCATTTTGAGAAAGACAGATAATACACTGAAACAATCTTTTATAGGCTACAATCATGGTCTCCTGAGAGAGTTCTTTTGCAAGGCCTTGAGGACGGATTGGCCCAAGTCTTCTACTCTCCTGGTGACTGAGAGACAAGGCTATTACAGGCCTGTCAAGGATGGAGTGGTCCTGAGGAACCTACATCCACAGGACTTCAAATGGTTCCCCAATTACGTTTAGACAACCAGAAGTAATGTTGCCTTCGAAAAAAAAAAGATCTCAACAAAAGCCTGGATGGAGCTACAGCCTGTTGGCCATTGCATCTCCCACAGGAAGAGAAACAATATATAATGTGATCTTCTCTTTTTAAAGAGAGCTTGATTCAGAATCTGTCTTTGGCCATATGCAAATATAAAACGTGATCATAAAAGCAAACTTAAAGGTTTACATCTCACAGAGCAAACCTGTGCTACCCCTGTGCATCTTGTGCCATGTGCATGAGAGCCGGCTGTTCTGTTCACATCCTCCTTAATGCGAGCCTCACTCTGGGACTGTCTGTAAGGCTCTGTGTGGACATCACATCAATTTGCCTCCAATCCTTCTGTTTTTATTTATTTTATGTAATCCCTGCCTCCTTGGTGGTATGCCAGCTTTGACCCTGAGCACTTGGGATCCGTCAGTCCTGAAAATCACGAGCAAATGTCAGCACTCCTTTTCTTCTGCACTGCAAAGAAGAGAAACTCTGACCTCTTCCCGTGCCCAAAAAACTAAACCCCTCCTCATGAGTTCACCAAGACGACAGCTTCCCCTGCCTAACCAAGCCAGAAATTTGATTCCCAGCTCTCATTGCAGAGCTATAAATCCCATGCAGCCATGGCACTAATGGACATAAGGCCTTCATCCAGCAATGTGAGGCATAAGCAGATATCAGGCCTAAAGCAGGGGTGGGGGTGCGGGGGGCAATTAAGTGTGTGGTGCAGGGAGGAGTGCAGGTGTGTGAACTGGTGATAAGGACAGTGGTGGCGCCATTACTCATCCCCCACCAACAACAGCAAATAGACTGCCAGCAGATGACGGGTCTGCTCTGGCAGCATCCAAAAGCTTTTCCTACGCCGCAGAAGAGAGTGTGTGGCGGAACAGAGGGGATAAGGAATAGATAGCACCGAAAAGCGCATTTCATCACACCGGGAAAGACAGGGCGAAAAGTGGTAGTAGGCAATTTTGTCAAGGGAAGAGTCGTTTAGAAAAACGAGGTGATTCTGCAGGCTGGCTTGTTTGAAAGCAATTAAGATTAATTAAGTGTTGCTGGTGGCACTTCATTTTTGAGATACTGGGTTTTATTAGCTCTGAATTGCCGCATTAAAGGGCCACACATAAACATAATTTAAAGAAGAATGTATTTACCAATCTTTAGAACATAAAAGATTATACCAGAAATCAATGAATCAACCTTCACAAGATGGTACCAATGAAACCGATATACCATTTTCCCCCATGATTAATCGAAACCAGTCTAAGCTGATAACTCTGGCTGCCACTAAGCAGAGGTTAAATAGTTGCAAGCATGTGTTTTTCTGTATAAATTAACAATCCAAAGCTACATTACTGCTTACAATAACAAAGACAAAGTACTTATTTAATATTTCATTTAAAGGAAAACACAAAAGAGTTGCTCCATTGCAAAGCTTCTTGCTCACACTTAACCCTAATAAAGACTTAATTACGCAGGTACAGTTTGATATCGCTTCTGTGGTTTGACTCATAATAATTAAAGTACAATGATATATTTTTTGGTCTTCTAAAAGAATGTTTAATAAGGAAAAATGTAAGTGGCCTTTCAGCATGGTTACCTTCGGAAATAAGACAATCCCTACCCCCCGATGCCTGAACATTCCCTTAAGAGAGCAAGTTGGTGAATAGCCAAAAGGAGTCAGTTTGAATATCACTCTGCTGATATGCTGACAGAGTCTACTTTGTCAACTAGATACAGAAGTTCACCCACAGTCACAGCAGTGCATCAGTCTGCCCTGAGGATCTTGGTGGCCCGTTTCTCCCGGTCAGCAGATCCTCTGTTGTCTCACTGGCCTTGGGGCTAAGGACATCCTGTCTGCCTGTCTACTAGGGCAGCGGTGGAGCACGACAAGCAGATGCATGCTGTTTTATGTGTAGCAGCATGCATATGGATGTGCAGGTTCAACCACTTGACAAGGGATTGAGACCTGTGAAGAGAGTATCTCTGCTGAGGGACTGAGGGAAAGGGCACTTTGTCGTGTGTGACATTTATCATTGTCCGCTGCATCTCTGTGTCTCATCATCATTTCATTGTCTTGCTTAAACAACCTTGTGGGTGGCAAGATGTCACACCAAATGGAAGCGTGGCTAAAGATTTGTACTAGCAGCCAAAAAATTCATAGGGGGGATCTCACCTTTTGAAGGAGAAAACTGGTGGAAAAACATATTGCTGTCAATTTCAGTTTTTACAGATATAAATCGTTAAGATTTTTTTTTTCACTGCAATCCTTCCATTCTCCCTAATTTGCCTTTTGGATGCTGATGTCAGCATTTCCTTATTCTCAACTGCAGAGCCTTGAAATCCAGCCTTCTCCCTCTCAATGGCCTCTGGCAGTCTTGTAGAGAGGGCGAAGCAAAATAAAAAAAACTGGGTCTATTTAACCAAGAAGAAAAACAACTTGGCTCAGTAGACAGATTTGAACTTGACTGTACAAACTAAAATTTAAATCAGCACAGTAATAGTACACAAAGACAGCAGGCTATTTGTGCAGACTGTGACAAGTAGAGCGAAGAGGACAAAAAAGAAGCCCTGGCTTGCAGACAGGAACTGATGCCACCTCACTGTTCCATCCCTCCGTCACCTGCTTGGCATCGTCTCTGTTTAATTAGCTGTTGGTAATCAAATGGTCGGAGATTAAGACTCTTAAAATACTGTAGGCAGATGATAAATCCTCAGGAGACAAAAAGGTCTCTCAGGGGAGAACAACACTGAAACTGTTTATTATGTTGAGTTGGAGGGAAGATTGAACGAGACACAAGGCAAAAGGGAGAGGAGAGGAGAGGAGAGGAGAGGAGAGGAGAGGAGAGGAGAGGAGAGGAGAGGAGAGGAGAGAAGCACACGAGTTACTTGCCTTTACTCTTTCCAATATACTATGACATATATGTCATTGTTATATGGCAACCACTTTGTTAATGTTATATATTCATGTAGATTCTTCAAATGAGCTAAATGTCTCTAAAGCGTATCTCATGATCAAAGTCATGTTTGTTTTTGCTTCATGTTTTACAGACGTGTGACTTCTGAATGACACATTTATCAGAAGGAGTGTAACAGCAGTTTTGCCACATGTCAGCCACATCTGCCCTCTGGTAAATTCTTGTGGGCTGATGTGAACTACTGCTGGTAGTCATTATCATGATATGTTGCTAATGTGTTTGTCAATGACAATATCTGCACCAGAAGCCTCAATTAATGCACAACAGTTACATTTTCAAAGAGAGCATCTCATCACGTTAAAGGCAAAAAAGTGGATGCCTATAAATGTGTTAAGACTGCACATGCACTCACGAATGTGTTGGCACATGTTTGTATGTCTTTGTTTGTGCAAATATATTTTGCCCCAGTCGCATCCGATCCTCGGCATCCAGTTATAAGAGATGGGCGGAAGGTGGGGCTTACTGGTCTCTTCCCCATCTCTTCAATGGAGCTCAAACAGGTGCAGCAGGGATTCTCTATGTATGCCTAATACACACAACCCAAGTGTGCCTGGACACACAGCCAAGTGCTCATACACAACCTTGACCTTTTCCCATAGAGGTGAAGGGGGAGACATTGGGGGAGGATAGTGATCGCAAAAACGTGAGGTTGAATTTGACAAGAGAATCAAAGAGGGACATCAGGAAACCAGTACCTTCTGAAGAGCTACAATGTGAAGGAATTGATGCAAAGCAGAGGGGACTGATGGATGAAGGATGTGTATGTCTGGAAGGATATAAAACTGTTCTATGTTGTTCTGGACTCTGGAAGTAGTCATGCCTTTTAGCCGGAAATTGTTATGGTTAGTCACTTCTTCACAAAGAATTCTGAGAACATATTTTGTGTACATACTATAGACACCAAAGGACATAAAAATGATATTGTCGTTCGTAGATGGGAAGTATGGAAAGAGACTTATGCTGTGGTGTTTCTGCCTTTGTTTTAGCTAGGAGTCAGTGGGCGAGACAGGCCTTCGTGGCTTTGATGAGTGTAATTATGCTTTAAAGAGTGCCGCAGGAGTAAATTCATTACCCAGCCAGCTAGCTCTGGTTGCCTCTCTCTCTCTCTCTCTCTCTCTCTCTCTCTCAGTCTCCCCCAGCTCCATGCACACAGACACGGCCTGCAGACACGCACACACAGAGTAAGCTCCCCACAGACCAGCCACCGCTATAGGGCTACAACTCTGCAACCACAGACCCCCTTCCTCATCTCAACTCTACGTGCAACCTAGTAATATTGGATGAATATGTGGAAAGAAAAGATGTGTGCTTGCACACACACACACACATACAGCAGACACATACTGATACAACTATATGCACACCCTCCTTAACACCCACCCACGTTGCTTTGGGCGGCAATCTCCACTTCTTTCTGGATGTTCTCTGTAAAAAAACTGTGTAATAACAATGACCCCAATTTCCTCCCACACACATCAATACAAGTGGAAAGCACAATGGAGTTCGCCTTAATGTCCACAGCAAATAAAAAGCTCTGTACATTAACAACTGGCATGTAAATATCTTATAAGCCCAGTATTTAAAAGCAGAGTCTGTGTGCTCAAGTCTTTAATGTATGATGAAGCTAAGGTTGTTCACAGAAACTGATGTGATTGATTCTCTGGACCATAGTTTCTATCACAATTGGAAAGGTAGATGTAGAATCAAGTGGAGGGTCTCAGCTGATTGGCCAGGGGCAATTGACCATCACAGTTCTAGACTGATGTGAATCTAAAGTGCCCTCAGGACTCTAACAACAAAACAACACATGGCAACAGCAGAGAAATGTGAAGTGTTTACTGCTATGACGCGTGTGCATGTTTGTTTATGTTTAAGCCCTAAGCCATGTCTCATCACTCTGACCCTGGCTGAGATGCTGCTACCCCTCTTCTCCCTGACACTTTTTTACACTCCAGGGAGCCTGTCGATTTAAGACCTCACAGCAGGGGACCACTGAGTATTAACAGTCCATCTACACTAGGCAATAGCTGCCTTCCTACCCGTGTGTGTAAGAGGAAAGAGAAGGAATGATGTGTTTTTGAACAAATCTTTAATTAACTTTGCTTCCTGCAGTCTTGGAAATCATTCAGTTCATAATTTTTCAGTTTCTATCTAAATGTGCATCTCAAAAAAAAAAGCTGCAGCCATTTTATAAGACCTTCATTATGGCCGTCAGTATGTCTGTCTTTGGGAAAAAAAAATGTCTGCAGCACTCATCTCCTTCCCTTTCTCTGCATGTCGGCCCGTGTGTCTGTGAGGATTCATCATACATCCTTAGGAGTCGATCAAGGGGAAAACACCTCCCTCTTTCTCCCCCGCTCTCCCTCTTCCAGCTCCTCTTGCCCTCATCTAACATTAATGGCTGTTGGTTTTTTAATGAGGAAGTGGGTGTCCCTGTGCTGCATGTCCGTAGAGGGCTTGCAGAGGGGGGAGGTGGGGGGACGGGGAGGGGGAGGGAGAAGAGATGTACTGGTGCAAAACACATCCCCCGGCTGTGAAGCTCAAACGCCAGCCTAGCAGGGTGGGACCGAGGGGGGGCACTCTCTCAGTAAATATTGCCATGCCCTCCTTCAGCCTTCAAAGAGGAAAACAAGCCAACTGCAGCACTCTGCCTCTCATGGTGTCCTCTCCGCACTGTGAACAGGCTGTATGCATTATGATAATAGACATCCATGTGTAAAAGCTGCAACCAAGTGTTTTGTGAATCAGAAAGGCCTTTGTAAGTACAGCATAATTGCATACTCCCTTCCTTGCTTCTCTTATTATTAAAATAAATTATTTGCCTTATCTAATTAGAAGCAACACAAAAGACTATGTGAAAGATGTGTTTCGTGAATTAACATAAAAAATAAAAAGAAATTCTATGAACTCTTGGATGCCCATATAAAAAGTTAGTTGTTTTTTGTGTTGTCTTATTCAATTGATATTCTGGATACAGAGCAGAGCCCAACTTCATGTATAAACCATGCATTGTAAGTAGTGAATATTGTTAATTTATGAAAAAAATCAATCAATAAGGATGATATAAGGGAAAATAAAAAATAGTAATAATCTATAATTGAATGGTAAAATCCATGAAGTACCTCGTGACTAACTGGAATATTTTGTGGAAATGCTGCACAACATGGAGGTTTATTTTCTCTCTATTGTTAAGGATAACAGTCATACGCAGCACATAGACACAAAAGACACTTGTTAGATGTGTCCTAGAGCTCTCAGCTGTACCCTTTTTCTGCACTCTGCCAACTGAAACAGTGGAGCAGGCACAAGTAGGAGTCTGAAATGACATGCAACAAAGACACTGAGATACTGGCAGCCAATTAAATAAAGGAAATGGCCTTCATCATTGTATGATTAATGGAGAACACCATTAGTGCCCCCGCCAATATCTACCTGTGAGAGTATTCGGTACATTTGTGTTTGTCTGTGAATGTGTGTGTGGAGATGAGAAAGGGAAAGGGAGGGGCGGGGGTTACCAGAATCCCCAGGGTGTTGTAGCTGGAGGTATTCATCGCTCTCTCCTCCCTCTGAGTGATAATTCTGGTGTTATTCAGGCAGGAGTGGGACGGCCAGTGCCGGGACTGTGATGAAGCACCCTGCCCTTTAGAAATTCATTTCCACCCAGCATTCATCCCATTCCCATTCAAAGCCGGTCTACAGGCTGCACTCCCACCCAGACGCACAGAGAGAGTCATTACAGAGCCATGATCCGCACTCAAAGAGCCGACTCTATCCACCAATTATGGAAAAAAACATCACCGGATATGAAAAAACACAGCATCAAGCAAGCACAAGAGCCCTTCTTGCACACTATGTATGGAACAGACTATAATAGAAGAGAAGAGAATAGAATATAACTTTATATGTCCACAATGTAGAAAATATAGTCTTTGTATGAATGTATAAAGAAATGAAGAAGGTTTAAGATTGCTAGGTACAAGACTGAGAGATTTCTGTGCTTGATGTTTGTTTCCAAAGTGCCAGAGCATATGTCCAGATCAAAAGCTGTCAAGAATCTGACAGTTTTTCAGCCAAAATGAAAATCTCCAATCTGCCTTTTTGTTGTGCTCCAGAGAACAGCAGACAGAAAGGCTAGAGACGGCTTGGGATGAAGAGAGTGCTATAATGAACGTACAGCATCATTTCTCACGTAAAAGTTAGATGCCTGTTGACCAAACAGTCACAGTAATACGGTGCTGAACTCCATGAATTCAAGTCCTCTGTTTAAAGCAAACATAGGACTACATGGAACAAAAAAAAGGGGTTAGCTCTGACACCGTGACCTCTGATAGAGGGTAGAGATCAATCCCAGATGTCTTGTCTGGAGCATCACCTTTAACATTTTCAGATGAGTAGCTTCAGAAGGGCAGCGGGCTCAACAACAAATGTCTTCTCTATAGTCCCATGACTGCCCTTCACTGCCTATGTCACACCCCCAAGACAAACATACACCCCTAAAACATCTGTTCGCGCTCCATCCCCCCATCTGTACAGAGTACACCCCCGACCATTTTCACTTAACAGCCACACCCCTGCACTGCCTCTCAATGTCCACTTAGCAGTCCGTCCACACTGAACCCCCCCTCTCCTCCAGCAGACATTTGCACACACAGTCAGACTGAATGAGCCTGGCTCAGCTTGGCACCCCGCCCCGCCTGTCCGTCTGTGTGCTCCCCCCCATGAGCCAGCGCATCAGGATAGCCTTCCCTGAGGTGAGGGTGTTGGGAGGTTGTTGTGTTGGCTCTGCAACAGTACCACAGAAGTTTCATAGTGCCTCCATTGGCAGGCACATTGATGGGTCCCCAACCACTGATGCCTGCCAATGGTGTGCCCCATTCCTACAATCATAAGGCCCACAACTAGCATTC
The DNA here is from genome assembly GCF_963930695.1 of Labrus bergylta. NCBI lineage: Eukaryota > Metazoa > Chordata > Actinopteri > Labriformes > Labridae > Labrus > Labrus bergylta. The sequence continues at coordinate 22,711,436 of NC_089205.1, forward strand.
AGCAAACTCTGGCAGACATCATTAATAAAGAAGTGTTAATAGGTGGAGCTACACACTAATTGCACACTGGAACGGTACCGTGTTTAATATTAGAATCCATTACGCACCGGCTGTTGCAGGTGGAGGCAAATGAATTAAGACAACACATTATTTACTCGAGCACGGGGCAAATGGAGACTGACAGCAGCGAGAAGGTTGACACTCAACATGGCAGCTGTTGCTCACATCTGTTGGCTCCCTGATCTGCAGCGCTCAGCGGCCCTTTGATAAGAGCTGCTCCTGCAATTAGCTGACTTTCCTCTGTTTCTCTGCTTAGCCAACTCTAGATGTAGTGGGCAACACAAAGATGCAACTCTACCGCAGAGCCCAAGGTTGATAACAGCTTCTTTTCAGTCTGCGCTCATCTGAAGCCTTTAAACAAGGTCAGCAATATAGTAAATATATTTACAGAAGACCTGGAGAGTGGTGCTATACAAACAACAAACCATTTTACAACAGCTTAATGAGCTATTGTAATGATCAACATCAACACTGTTAAATTAAGGTCTTTTCATATGCTAAAATAAAACTACTGCTTGTAATAAAAGATGTCCACCTCCACCAAAGGTCTGGATATATCCTAAAAAAAAAAAAAAAAAAAGAAAATGCAAGGACAAAGTCATAAAATACCAATGACACATTTATTCTCCCATCTCTCTTTCCTTTCATCAGGTCCCTAATGAGCATGTCGCTGGCAGAATTAATATTGTATTGTTTAATTGATCCCCAAACAGCTCTCATCCATCATAGGTCGGTCCAATATCTCACTCTTTTAATCTCTGTCTGCCCCTCATCGTAATTCTATAGCACAGGCCATTACACATTAAAAGAGCACTCACACTGTGCTGTGGGCATCTTTAACACTACCTAAACACCAACGCTGACACACCAACATACTCATGCACACACAGAAGCACTGTACAGTCAAATCAATTCTGTTTCTATTAAATATGCATCCAAACAAGCGCAGCAGTTGATGCTGCAGTGGTGGAGACTCCAGCAATGAGAGCTGGTGCACCAGGGAATCCGTCCAACATCTGTTTTACATTAATAATTCCTACTGCTGCTCACAAGCTCCTGTAATATTCACAAGGGCTGTGAGATAGCAGACTAATTGGGATATATTTAGTATGTCTTACTATGTATTTCAATCTTAAAGCCAGCAGCAGGCCTGCTCGCACTATCTTAAGAATCACTAAATATGTACTGTAGGCATTCACTACCAAGTAAACAGTCATGTCAAGAAGTAATCTTGTTTGTAGCTGAAAAATAAATGAACTGAAATGGTTTGAACAATACTGTGTAATGTGTATTTCGTTTCACAAGATCAGCAAAAAGTATTTACTTAGCTGTGCAACTAAAATGAATGATGCTTACTTGGCTGGCTGTGTAACAACAGCTTAATGTTGATTTGGCCACACAGAGTGTTGCTTGCTTGGCTGTGCTACACAGTAATAGTGGCATTTTCTTTAGATGCAAGAGAGATTGTAAGAGCCTTGTCATGTATCAGCACCCAGTGACGTGCCCATCCCAGGGGCGGCCACTGCACCATGTCCTGTTCCTGACACGTCAACATAATGAATGGCTCGGCTAATGAAGGCTTACTAATTGATTATGGAGAAAACAGAGTATTACTCAACCAATGATGGCAGCTCCAAGGGGTGCTGAGACACTTTGTCAATCCTCTGTTTTTCCAGCCTGTCCAGCCCAGAGGGTCTTTATATTGACCTTCTGACCAGCATAGACGCTCACACAGGACGGAGTGTAAAGCTTTGATAATATTTCATTATCTTTTACATGTTTTATAACACAGATCATTAGGTATTTTCTTTTTCATGCATCCGTTTACATTAATTCAGCAAATTAATGTGTTGTACATCTTGCTGCAGGCATACACCAAACCCAACCAGGTGTGTCCGCAAGGGATGGGACTGAATGGGGATTTTGAGGCTTTACACTCTGAGCTTTTGTTCAGTGAAGCAGACAGAAGCTGCTAAGGTGGGAGGTGTATGTAGAAGGCCATTGTCTTTGATTAACTAATTAGCAGACATTATCAAGACTAAACAGAAGTCATTACCAGTGCGGTTTAGTGAGGAGGCTCTCATTTCCCCACGGACCTCAAACCACTGTCCCCCTCAATTCTGCCCAGCCCGCCACAGCCCCGGTCACTTATTAAATCTATAACAACTAATTTTGATTTTTAAATGAGTCTCTAATTGACTTTCGTTTGAAGAAAAGGTAATGTGAATGACCCAGCTTGTATTATCTGAATCACTGACTGTATCGCTGATTGAATGTGAATCAGTGATGTGGGATTGAGTTTCCAGACAATGGAGGCCAAGCTATGGAGACTGCTGACCCGACTGCTGATGCTGCTCCTCCTTACACGCATACAGGCACTCATTATTAGACACACAATAATTTATTCATCCGTAATATCAGCCCAGCCATTTCTTGGTTGGTGTAATTTTCTATCTTTTATCTCCGTCTTTGTAGACACACTTAAAAGCGTCAAATCTGACTTTAAACTGCAGTCGAGGACTTACAACATTTCTGAAAATACTGATCTGAATTTAAAAAAAAATATGTACCTGCTAAGTTTCCTTTTTGCATGTGTGTTTGCATGTGCAACCTGCTGCAGATCCAGCAGGTTGCACATGCTCCCCGTTGCCATCTTCTTCCTCACTCAGACAAGGAGTGTCCTCAGGCTCACAGGCAGGGGCCAAACCATAATCAAGAAATTATCATAATTCACTCTAATCATAAGTGAAGGAGGGCAAAATGACTGAAATTAAATTCTGGGTTACTGCCTTAGACTGCAAGGATCTTACAGTAAGTGCTATTTTCTGCCAGTGTTTTAAATATACCCGTGCTGTTCTTTTGCTGCCAATTAAAACATTAAGTCAAGGGGAGTGCCACATGTTTACTGGTAAGCAACACACACGTACATGCATACACACGACATTTCCTGGTGTGGCTTTATGCTGTTGGTGTATAATGAGAGGGGCAAAGGCTGAGCGGTGTGATGGCTCAGAGTGCTTCATAGCTTCCATTCCTGGGCATTAGGAGGCTCCACAGCAGTGGTAGTAACATGCTGGGAGAAGGAAGGAGGCAAAATAAAGGCCTGGTCAGAAAGGGCCGTTCTGGTCTAATTGAGTCCTTTGGGCCGAGGCTCCACTGATCAGAGACTTGTTACAGGAATCCGGTTTCATGGTTTCCAAACAATGAGATTTCAGAGGAGGGATTTGTAGTCCTTTGGGATTCCCACCTAACCTTTCTGATATTCTTGTGGTTCACTCTTGGTTGTCTGCCCTCGTGTTCCTCTGTTTTAAATCCGATTACTATAACAATATAGAAAGGCTGCGGTTGAGCTCAGCAAGTGGTGTTCACGTCTAAAACATTGCAGTGATGAAGTCCAGTGAACGTGAATACACTTTTTGATGTCTACAGCATGGGTTCTTAGTCAGATTTGGTGTCTGTTTCTACATGACCAGAGCCCATCCGGCTTCCATATGGATATCTTGCTTTTGATGCTGACTCACCAGAGCAATCACAGCTTCTCTGGCCATTGGAGAGGAGACACACAGGTTGGAGGATCAAAGCTTAAAGCCTTTTTTCTGAGGAAGCATAAATCCTAAAGCCGTTGTTCAGACCTGCTGTCCAGTTGATTAATATTGATGGGGACTGACAGGGTTGAACACACATATGGTGTGGGCAGAGTTTGAATTACAGCACTTAAGAACCCTGAAAGATAAGCCATTTAAAAACATGCTTCAGTGATACATTTCTTCAGATTTTGTACAATAAAACAATACGAGTGAAGAGAAATCTCATAAGAGGCCCCCAAATGGAGAAACTACAAAGAACAGTATAGCTTTCAGTACAACAGGCCAGATCAGAAACATTCACAACATCTATAAAAGGATTCCTGAGAGAAAGGAATGTTTTCTTGTGCACTCATACTCTCTCTCACTCGTTATCTCTCTTGCTGTCTCACTCTCTAAACAGTCCCTGGGAGACAGAAAACAACACAGACAAATGACTTTGGCCTTTTAAAAGAAGCATCAAACAAGTCCCTCCAGTGGGCAGAGGATCCACAGAGGTGTCCATGTTTCTCGCTAACCCCCTGCAGTGGCATTAACTAGCAGAAGCCCTAGATGAGCTTCCTGTGGAGCAGGAAAGGCCAGGACAAACAGACGCTGTGCTGGTTTTAATAGGCGTTAGGCCCACTCAAGTGTAGCAGTTCATAAATTAGAGAAGAGAGCAAAGAGAAGAAGATGAGAGACAGACCAAATACAAGCAGCAAACACATGACAGAGAGTGTCCTGTCCTCTGGATCATCACTCACTTCAGCATAATGTGACAGAGAAGGAGAGAAAAAAAAGGCCAGACCAAGCGTGGCGATAGGGACTCTCAAAGTCTTCAGTAAACATAGAAATGAACTTCCAGCTGCATGGAACACAAGCAAGATCTTAGTCTTGAGTATATGTTTTCCTGTTGTCCAGAGAGGGATTGAATGGGAATGAGGTAAAAGGGGGACAGGCGGAGCTCCTCATCCACCTGATGCCACAATGCTGCCTTGCATGACTTCCTTTTGTAGCCCAAAGTGCTGGGCAGAGGAGAAAGGCAGACACAAAGAACAGACAGTACTCTCTGCAGGACACTCTTTGTGCCATCGCCACTCACAGGCGGCAGGACAAAGCCGTCAGCTGCCCAGACACCTCGTTAGCCCACTCCCTGCAGCTCTCACATGGCACAAGACTGACTGCGACCCTCCTGCTGTGACTGGCTCACTGCTAAAGTGGAGCTTCAGCCACAATGTGGGACTGAAGAGCATTAAAGACCAAAGGACAAATACAGTGCAATAAAACACACCTGTTCTCTAGAAGTTTCAGGGCCCTCCTTTCACAAGCCTTTTTAGTTAACAGCATTAAATAATGAAAGGCAAATTGGGAAAGAAGATCCAAGCACCTTAAATTTCAACATGTTTCCAAGCTGATTTGCAAAGGAATAAATTCTACCTTCCAATTTTGAGCTCTAGAATTTTCCACTTTCAATGATCCAAAGACAGTTTGAGCCTGTTTTGCGACGACCAATAGGTTTTTCCTGTTGCCATGCACTGGAATATTAAGTAGGGAGAGAGCTTAGCTTGCTTAGACCAAGCCAGATAAATATTCAGGAATTAGTTCCAGCTTCATATGCCTTCAAAATGGGATCCACTAGTCAATGCACCGAAACAACCCATTCACCACACTTCAACTCGTTCTGGCAAAAAAGAAGAGCAAAGCAAATTTCACATTGACACAAATAAATAAATTTATGCTGGAAGCTTTGAGAGGACAGGGAAAGTGCTAAACATGAATGCAAGGAAAATAACGGCCCAAATCAGGGATTAACATTGGGTATGTTGAACAAACACACAGCCACATACTGTATTTACAACCCAATTATTCATGTTTTACCTACAGTGCTTTCATTTCCATAAAATACTGCAATATTATATGGTTTCATTTTGAAAATGATATGCCATCATATAATATATATATATATATATATATATATATATATATGGATATAATATATATTTATGTCCGTGTATGGGTAGTTTTCTCCACCTATCCCAACTATCCTACCTGTTTCCCCCTACCTTATTTTCTCTGAATTTCATTGTTCATGTCTAATTAACTACAAATCAGAAAACATGTAATTCTTTTAATCAATCTTTGAGCTCATTCAGATGGCTTCTGAAGCACCTCTCATGTCTCATTATCAATGAGATGGCGCCAAATGTGACCTTTGTGTCAAACTACTTCCAAGTTGCAGTCCACCATTGTACAAGTAGCTAAATATGTTTTTCTTACTTTTATGTGTTAGTGCTGTACAGAGTCATGTTTTTTAGTTAAATATATATTGTTATCATGATCAAATATATGATATAGCACAGCCCTAATGTATACAAAAAATAATAATAATCAACCTCTCCCAGTGCTCAATCTTAGCAGGCATAGTCTTTACAGCCATTACGAGGGATGATGTACCAGAAGGCAGCAATCAGTCAGCCTGCCTGTGACCACCTCCCATGCATCAGTCTGTACATCCTTCCCATTCAACAGCTGTGCACTCATATGTTACTGTCCGTCTACCTGTCATTGTCCGTCCACAACCACACCAACCACAGCAGACATCAATCAGCCCACCCCTGCTGCTTTTTAATCTGTTCCCACCCCCAAGGACAGTACACTTCAAAATTACAGTGAAGAAAGGTCACCCCATCCAATTAGAACATCATCAGGGATGCACACTAGAGGGTCATTCCCTGAACCCTTGTAGCACATCATAAATCCTGAGCTGCCCAAGAAGGAACACCCACTCTGGTAGAATCAAATGGCTGACTGATTTCAGCACTGGTAAATGAGAGGCTAAGACACGTACTTATACGTACTGGAAGAGGCAAACAATATGAATTGTTGTTTGGATTGATAGGCGGTGTAATGGCATGTGAAAGTGCATGATAGGACCATTCCCCAAAGATGGACCATGTTTTCATCATTCCTTGTATTGACCCCATGATGACCCCAGGGCCCTGATCAATCAGAACTCCAATCAGGCTCAGATCAGGCTGCCCTCTGCATCCACTCTCATCATTCTTGATGCCTGCTACTAGCAATATCTAGCTCCGTAAAAAGAAACACGTAGAGGCAGAGATATTGAAAGCCCTGTAAGAACTGGAAAGAGATTTTGGATCAAACGGTCCAATGATAAGGACCATGTGGAGACCATTGTTTTAGCTTGGCTGAGTAACAAGAGCTAATGAGAGATGAGTTGAGGGAGAGAGAGGAAGACAGAGAGGGTGGGTCAGTGAGCTTTGAGCCTCTTGCGGGTTGATCTAAGCCAATTAGAGACAAGTGACAGCTCAGCTACATCCTCATGACACAACTAGACCATGGCGTGGCTCTGAGCCCCCACACCCCACAGTTCAAGCATGACTGGGACCCCAACAAGACTTTCACACCCACCCTGTGAAGGCTTAAATTTTCCTCAACAGCAATCCTCATCACTCAAAAAAAAACTACAGTCAGGAGGAGGAAGAGTTCGCTTGACAAAAATGCTGTTCACTCCCATTCTGTGCTTCTTCCTCCGCTCTCCAGCAGGAAATGTTCGGCCAAGCAGAGCACCCTGCCTGCCTCCGTCATGGTCGGCCAACTGTCTTGACATCTGATGTTGTGAAGAGTTGCCTTGGCGACCTGGCAAATCCACTGACCTTTGCCCCAGCGGTTCAAATCTTGTGAACCCAAGAAGGGAGATAGCCAAAAAATCTCGGTGGGGGATATGTGAAGTGAAGAGTTTCAATTTAAAAGGGGGCTGGGTTCAAGTGACCACTGGCAGCTGTCATTGCTGTGTTGCCTTCTTCCTGGGAGGAGATAATGATGCACAGCCTTCCCAGCATACAAAAGAGGAGCTAGTGGGCCACCAGGTTGTGGCTTGTCAGGGCTCCAGCACAGGGCTTGTGATTAATGAGAGAGGGCGTCGAACCACAGGGAGCTCAGCAGCACGTGCCACACTAGTGGTAACAACAAAAACTCTTGACACTGTGTGGTAAGGGACCCTCCACACTTTTAGAAAGAGCCAGTGTCATAATGGTTTAACAGTTAAACAGTTATATGAATGTAGACAAATGTACACATACCAAAGAATACCTACAATACAAATTGTGAACATCAACAATCAAGTGGCATAGGCCTGACATTGAAATTTGTTAGGTACACACTAATGCATCCGCTCATTCACCCTTGACTGAACATCATGTGTATAAAATTTGGGCTGTTTTTTTTTTGGGGGGGGGGAGAAGAAACAAGAAACACAGAGATGGATGATGACAGGTAGGAGTGATGGGGCTTGAGGGACACCCAGCAGGGGGTGGGACAGGACAGCCCTCCACACGTCTAGCGTCTGCCACTCAAGAAAGTTAATGATGCCACGTTCTTGGGCCAACCATCCCCCTGCTGAGTGTGAGAAAAGAGACAGACAGCGAGAGAGGACTGACACTGGTGTTGCTGGCACAAGAATGTAGCCAGAAGAGGTGAGATGATGAGTGAGGTGGGGGGTGGGGTGTGTGGTAGAAAATTGAAGGTCCAAGAATATTTATGACAATCAAAACCCCAGTTGGCACCATTGAGTGATGTTTTGATGAATGACCATAACCCCCCTCTCCCACTCCCCCCTCATAAAAAAATGCTGTCCTCTGCCTTAATAAGGATATAAGGATGGTTTATCAAATCAAGCTACTTACTGAGGCACTGAGAAACTCTAATTTCATTAGAAGGCTGTCACTTAGAAGGGAGATGGGGAATGAACATTTTGGATTCTGGGCTAAAATTTATTTCATCTACAACCAGCAAGGTAACGGCAAATCGAGGGATAAGGGGGACAGGAAGGATGGGACTTGAGAAGATGTATGATGCTGAGTAGAGATACTGCAACATCCTGCCTTGCATAAAATGTAAACAGATTGTGCAGGGTTTGGTTTCAAAAAGAGTCTTACAAAGCAGAAAAGGCGTTTTGTCCTCTAAATGATAGACTGTGTCAGAAACAAAGGGTATAAAGGTTCATGGATGTCAGAATACCACCCGTGGATCAATTTGTCATAAAGTAGGTAATTTGTTGAATCCTGTGGCAATCTAGTTTTGAGGATACTGCCGTAACAACATAACTTGAGTACTACAAGAATGAATAAGCTGACAGATACTCATATCCCTTAGCCGATAATTTAATTATTTGTGCTTTCTTCCTCTGACACAAGAATAACCCTGCCTTCCCAGGCTATTCCTACTTTCATACATCTTCCAATAACACTAGGTTAACTATATTAGCAGTGTATGTTAGAGATGCTCTCCAGACTGCAAATGGACCTGTATGCAGCTCTGTTTCAAGCAATGGGGTCAGATGATGGTCAATCGATGGTCAGTCAGAGGTCAAAACCAGAGCTGGCTAAAGGTCAGCCTATCTTAACTCAGAGGTATAGCTGGCCTATCAACTCCCTGTACTGGTGTGAAAGAAGCTAAATCATGTGGACAAGTCCCTGCTGTTACGAGTCTGAGGATAAGATAACAGGAACAAATTAGCACACCCTCAAATTTAACATTTAGAATAAGATTAGTCATTCAGGAATCATGAGACCAATTAAGAATGTGTCTACAAGACTTCTAAATTATAGTTCAGGTTGTATTTCACGGAACGAGGGTCGGTATGAGAGCGAAGAAGTGAATTTCCAAAAACATGCAATTATACTAATAACATATTAGTTTCATAAACCAACAAACAGCTAATTGCAGATGTATCCCACTCAACATGTTTTGAATAATATGGCAACCTCCTGTATAGCAGCCAAATCAATATTAATGTAGTGTCAGGGTTGTCCAAGACCATAGAGACCTTTAAAAATAGGGACAGGAAAAAAGCCAACATGTAAATTTCACAGTTAATGTCCGGGTTTGGCTTATGTTGGCCAATTAAGCTGTTCTTTTCAGCTCCATTACAACGTGGTATCTGGGGGTTCATTTTTCCCTTACTGTGCCATTTAGGCTTCAAATGGGCAAACGTTCACAGTGCAAGTTGGATGGCAGAGAGGGACTTTGGAATCTGTTTCAGATAGTGTGTATGTGCGCGGGTACTGGCTCATGCATATGTGCCTGTGCTGTGTATGACTTCCAAACATTTATGTGCTGCTGTGCCTGTGTGCCTCTGTGTGTGCAGGCCCAATTTGTGCATGAAACAGGAGAGTGTTAATGGCTTTTAAAGATCGGTGGAGTCAAATGAGCGCACTCATCAGTTAGCCACACACCCCCTGGTGATCACTCACTGTCGTTAGATTTCATTTCCTGTGGAATAAGAATGAATCGTGGAAAATTCAAGACAAATCCCTGCAATTATAACCACGCTTAAGATGATGCACTGCCTTCATTTTGGTCTCCCTTGGTGGTGTACTGTTGTTGTACATCAGAAGTAATACACTTAGAGTAAGATATAGTTCTTGAAATTTTAGAAAGCAAAACCAGCCCATGAATTTAGAAAAAAAACAGGAGAAACATACACTCACAACTGACCTTAAACCTATCAAAACACACATACAATGAGAGAGTGAAAAGCAATGGAGGAACATCATTTTGGTTAATAGCTTTGCCCTGGACAGTGTAGAGCATAGGAGCCAGCAGCAAGAGGCATGGAGATAAGGTTCTGCTTAGCATTTCAATAGGGTGTTCTGATTTCTATTCAGTTGGCCTTTGGCCAGGCTAGTGCTTAAGTGGTCTAGGCGAGTCTGTCTGGTCTATACCGTGCCAACCAATGTGCAGGCTCATATCTGGCAATGTAAGATGTCTGTCAGTGTCCCGGTCTGTCCATCCTTTTGGCTGAACCAGTGTCTGGCTGGTTAATAATCAGCCTGGCTTGCTGCTAATCATCATCCCAGCTGCAGAAGCAGGTGGCCACACATACCACAGCTCCCAGTCTCATTCACCATGTGATGTCATCTCAGTCCACCTGGTAACACTGTATCACAGATAACTAAGGTAGCCAGTTTCTCTGTATGAAATCATGTGTCTCTGCTGGTCCTGACACTGACAACTTTGACATTTATGTCTGAGCTCAGTGGATATGGTGGCATACTGCTGTGAGCTGGTGGCTGCTGTGCCCCTTCTTTCACCTCGGCCAAGCCTGAGACTGATCCCAGTGCAGGCCAAGGCAGCAGTTAGGACACACTCTACATCAAAATGGGAAGCTATTAACTCTGCGATGCACAATGTCACCTTCAGCTAGACACAGCACCCACTCTACTTCCTCTGCTGATACGCCCATTGGATGCAGAGGTGTAGTCATGTAAAGGTCAAGCTGTAAATCTGAATGGAACCACAGCTGTGTTAGAAACCACACTATGAAACATTTGATCTTGTCTCCCTCCACTTTTGAAAGTGATCAAAATGCTTTGAGTATCACTTTCAAACAGCAGAAGAGGAAATGAGAGAGAAGGGTGGTTGAAAAAAGGAAAGAGGAAAGAGAGTGATCGAGCGAGGGAGACGTAGAGAGAGGGAGAAAGCAGAACTGGATGATCAAGTTTCAACTCTGGTCTGCAGCTGTTCCGAGCTCTGATGGCTGATAGGTGTCCCTTACAGCAAATGTAATCTAAGCCAAACACAATATCTGTCCATGCCATCAAAAGATCACCAAGTCATAACACATCCGGGCCCACAATAACTTGCTATGGGCCTGGCGAAGCCAAGTCACAGTCTAAGGGTCAGCAAATTAAAAGATCAACAGTATTCTTTTTTTATTTTCTCAAAAGCAAGACTGGTAAATGTTTATGCCATGAACTCTCAACTTCCATGATCCAGTTTGGAATCCACATTCTCATTTTTACCTTCCCACAGAACTGCACTTCCTTTTCATCCTCACAGTTCAGTTGAGAATCAAATGAAGCTGAAACTCTGTGTCTATGTTCCCAAAGGACTACTTCAAGGAGGGGCCGTCCACAACGTTTGCACAACCACAAAAAGTGCTCTGAAAGCCATTTGCCTTTATTATTTGTGTATGTGTGTGTGTACTTGTGTTGAATAGTGCAAAACAGCCTTCAACATGACATATCACAAAGCGTGTCAATGTGCAGTGTGACAGTTGTAAGCTAAAACAAACAGACCTAATAATAGTGGGTCCTGTTGAGTCCTGACCCATACACAAGATCAATTCAGAATTGTGAAACTTAAAGTGTTGCACAAAGGCATGTACCCATGTGAATGAATGTGTGTTTAAGGGTGTGTGAGAAAGTAACCATGGAAATAATGGGCATTTGAACTTGGAACATCAGTACAGAAATAATACCACATTCCACACATCAGAGGGTGAATCAATTTCAGCAACATTCGATTCGAAGCCATATCAGCTAGCGCCTGAACTTCAGCCCCGCCACCCTGTCACCTCCCCCCCAGCTCCGTATGATGGATTACCATCTCTGGCAGTCTCGGAGGGTCTCAGAGAGCGAGGGAGAGAGAGAGAGGAAGGTGGGTGGGGGAGGTCAGTCACTACAGAGACGCATTCATTGAGGGGAGCTTTGGGTTAAGGAATTATGGTTTGACAGAGATCTGGGGTGGATAGGAGAGGGCAAAGGGTTCTCCAGGGGTCAGAGGATCCAATCCTGGCTGGACTCAATGGCAAGCCACCCTCCGTACACAGAGGTCTATAGGGATTTCACTCAGGGTCACACTTTTCGATTAATATTATTATCACTCACTTGTCCTGTTCGCCCACTTGACAGCAAATAGAGTGGTATCAGACATATTCATCTAAATGCTGGTAAGCATCCCACCTGTGCAATAATTTATAATGGACTAAGAGTTGAAATCCCCATGTGTTAGGTTATCTAACTGAAGCCTGATGAACTGATTAATAGACTGATAAAGTAGTGAACATAAATAAGTATTGGAAGATATTTTTAATAATCAAAATAAATGTTTTAACTAAAAACTGCTAGCTACACAGATCTTGAATAAATTGCAACCATGAGTCGATATAAAACCAAAAATCAAAGTGCAATCCACCCGTGAAAGCAAAAGCCTCTGAGCCTGTCTGTTTTAAAGCCGATCAATAATCAGCCTGCAGACAGGTTTCAATAATTTACAGCTCAGTCTAAATTCAAACTATCTGAAGAGAGTAAAAGAAGCAGCAAGACAGGGTAAGTTTATTACAAAGAACATGCTTGTCTCAAGGTGCTTACTTTTTACAACAGTGATGTCAAGCTTATACAATTTAGCGACAACATTTTAATGCAAAGATTTATTTATCATTCGCTGCGAAGCGAGCACCCATGGTGTGAGGCATGGTTGATGAGACTCGTGGGGGTGGAGGGAGCGAGGAGAAACGAGGAAAGAAGAGCCAAAACACAGGCAGGCAGAGGAGACAAAGCAATAGCCCTGCATTGTCAGAGTGGAGAGGCCATCAATAACAGTGTCACTAAAATAGAGAGAAAGAGGGAGAGAGAGAGTAAAGAAGTGAGAGTAGGGTGTATAAAAGAAACACAACAAAACCCCTGTGCGACGGGTGCTTCATCTTGCCGGGCACTAATGGGCGTGAGAAGCGGCTGGCTCAGCGTTCTTTGCTTGATGGCTTACTTCTCTCCTGACGGGCAATGGCATCCATGACGGAGCGCCACACACTTGTTTAATCCAGTTTATACACTCGAAGGTGACACAATGGTGAAAGTAAAGAAGTGGAGAGTGAGACAAAAAGGAAGAAAAAGAGAGAGATATAGGGCTGGGAAGATGGTCAAGGGTCATGTCAAACTTTCTCATTATGTTCTGCAACTTCTCACCATGCGTTCCAGCTTTGCCCTCAGCTCTCGTTGTGCTACGCCTTCATTGCTTACATTATTAAGGCAGAAGGTGCCTAAGTCTGGGAGTGCTATATTTCCCATCTTCAGCAACAACTAAACTTGCTTCCTCTGAGGGTTAAGAAGGTAATGCAGACAGTCTATTTCCCGTTGTGGAGCTGGGGAGGTCAGAGCAGGGACACAGGGCCCGCTGAGGATAGTAAAACTGCAGTCTCAGGACATATCATGTGTGTGTGTGAATGTGCTAGTTTGTGTGTGTGACAAGGAAAGGTCAGAGTGCTGTTAGTGACTGCAGCATATTTCGATGATTTATCTCCCTGTGAGAGTTTTCCAAATTTCTGGTCCATTCCTGCAGGCCAGCCCATTTCCATGCACTGCAGAGGATCTGGGTTGAGGAAGAGAGACTCCTCATTTACCGTGGCCATCTGTGGCTGATAAATGAGAGGGCAATCTGCATGTTGCTGTATATGGCTGGCGAGAACTCTGTGTGTGCAAGTTGAGGTTTTTTTAACAGTGTGTGTGTGGACATTGTGTGAGTAAATCCCAACAGATAACAACAGCACGCTACAGGGGTCAGCAAACTCCAGAAGTGCAGAGCAGAGCTGACAAATTTAATCAGGGACTGTCAGTTTATCAGGGGAAGATATTTCCCACACCTTTCCTTCTCTTCTTATACCATCTCTCTTATCGCAGGAAAACAGACTCACATTTTGTACATCTAGACATTTCACTTTTTTCATTCACTGCTAATTTTGGTCACTTTTAGACAGAAATATGAATATGGTAGTTAAACAACCACAGCAGTCATTCTGATTATTTTTTTACCCGATTTCAAAATGAAAAATTGCTGCTACTTGATTTATAGTGTATGCCAAATTGTGTAGGAAAATCCTATGCTGTCCAAAACATGATTTCTTTAGAGTATCTTTTCTACTCTACAAAATGTGCCAAAACAGATCCACCATGTAAGAAGCTCAACACTGTGTTGGACACATCCCACCAAATAAACAAGCAATACCAAATAGACACGCTCAGGGTACTCAGGAGTAAAACCTCTGAATACAAATGAAACTGAGCTCACATTTTGAGTGTTGTACTTCCTAAATGTGGCGTGCATCATTAATGTGCCGTAATGTTGCATCATTGCTGCTTCCTTCATTACCCTTCATTATTTCTCAAGGACTTCGGCTCAGATTAAACCTCAGCCTACTGGGGTTTATACAAGCGTGTGGGCAGGTGTTTGTGTGCACATGTTCTGCGTGTGAGAGAGCGTATCTGTTGTTTGTGTGCACTATCACTCCATTCTCTCACTGCTGAAACGGAATAATGAGTCCAGATGAGCTTGTGAAAGCCTGGGCAGTGCAGCTCAGCCTGACTCCCCACCTGGCCTGCTCCTCCTGGCCTGTCCCTTTATTAGCTTCCCCTCATGCTGGACACAACAGGAACAGCTTGGTGCCCTCCTCCTCTCTTCTCCACTCACACCTCTCCCAACTCTATTTTCCTGCTAATTACCTTGTTGTACGAGCACCAAATGCTACCTAACGATTCACTTAATTGCAGAAGTGGTACATTAGATGATATCAAAGGACCTTTTGTAAAAAGTCATCCAATCCCATTCCAAGCGGCATTTAGAACCAACCCTAGACATCTGTTTCATTTCTGTCATTTGCATTTTTAAAGGTTACAAACTAAGTGAACACAGCAGCACAGGATACAGATGTAAACCTCAAGATCCTGTGTCTTCATTCCGTTACACTTTGTTTCCCTTGAGACAACAACACATATTTATTACACATGTAACCACATACACATCAAAGGACCAGAGTGACACTCAATTAAAAGTGCAACTGCTCACCCTGTGTGCTTTATCTGGAGCACTACAAACCTGTGCTATCCATCCACCTGAAAAGATAGTGCTCATTAACATTTTCTTTGGGATCCTTTTGCCCCAGGTGTGCCCTGTCAGACTTACATATACACAGATATCTGCAGTGCTAGAAATTTATTCAGCAGTGGTGGCTGCAGCTAACATTTCTGACACTGGCTTCAACGTGATTTATGAACCTGCTCATTGACCCAGTTTATTCTGAGAAGAGAAAAGGGGGCACATCCCCTCATATAAGCTACATATCCATCCCATGTAGCTGGCCTGCAGTCAGTTTTGGAAGACACTGGAGGAGGAATAAGAGAACAATGCAAACTGCTCAGATACCCTCCAGGCAACATGTTTTTACAACTTCTCCATCTCTTGAAGTACAGGACAGTGATTAATAGCTCAAATTAAATCTCCAAAATGCCGCAAAGCGCATGATACTCACACTCTGCACATTCACCACAGATTAAGATAACATGGACTAAGATCTCATACAGACTAAGATCTCATGCTCTTGCCCAACCATTTGTGAACAACATGTGTTCAACCTCCAACGCTTAAATAAGACACGTTTGAAAGACTAAGCCGAGTAACCGCACAAGTCCACCCAATCTGGCCCATATTAATAATGCAGTGGCACCTCTAGAAAGGCGTCTTCCCCCTCTTCCTCTCTGCTCCACCTTTCCTCCTTTGACAGACAGAGTGCTGAGTGCTGCCCAGCTTGATGTCCAGCATGCAGCAGAGCCACTCCACCCTGTGGACACTGAGTTCAATCTGTTTCAGAGCTGCAATTCAATTATCTCACCAGGTTCCTGCTCAACCACTCGTAAACAGAAGGGGGCAAAGGTGTGTTCAATACGATGGAGGGGGGAGAGGGAGGTGGAAGGTGAAGGGGGGGCTGAGACGTATCATAAACAAAAACCCAGTTCAACATGGTTATGGATTTAAATGCTCCTTTTTCTTGTGAGATTAGCTTTGGCTTTACAATCACTAGACGGATGTCAGGACCTGATAAGGCTAATCACTGCAGTAAGCCAATGCAGTGGGATTAAGCGCTCTATCCCCCTTCTGCTCCCCCAGCGCCCCCTGAAGACCTGGCTGAAAGAGAAAGCCAAAAATGCCAGGGGCCTGAAACAAGCTGGGCCTGGCCCTTTCTCCACTTTGGGATCTATGATAGTCTAAGCTCAGGAAAACAAAAAGAATACACATTCAAGACGGGCATATTTTTTGTCTGTTAAGCATACTTAAATGTAATTGATATTCACCTTGCTTTAGAATTTAGTAGACTAATTCATACTGTAAATTTAAGAGCATTGGAGCTACAGTAGTGCAACAATGCTGCACTGATTCTGTCCCTCCTCTCTGTTCCCGAGGCAACCCACTTGATTGGTTCTGACACCAATCCTGGAGATCCGCTCGGGGACTTCCAACTCAATATCTCTCAGATTACTTGTCATTAAAGTTGCAACAAGTCATCAATGCCTTAATGTAATATCTTACCTGTATATTAGTTATTTCTCCTCATCCCCTCAAAAACTTCAATGATCTGTCACTTGATGATTAAGCAAGTGGCCCTGTTGGACTGCACTTGACCCAAAGTCACAACCATCTTTACTGCTACACGTCATACCGGTCAGAACAACACTGCTGTCATTTTCAAACTGCAAGTGTCTCAGGTCGGGTCAGGTCAGGTCAGTAAAAGCAAAACAGTTTGAGGTAGAAATTTTCTAGTAGCAGTGGTACTCCAGGCAGCAGCTTTTTTTGTCCGTTCCAAAAATATGGACCTGGTTGGGTGCATCAGTGCAGAACACAAGTAGAAGATGAACAGCAAACTATAAAGGCTCATAAAATGCCAAGATGCTGCACGCTTGTTTATACCCCCAGCTCAATACGAAGTGACCCGTGAATGAAATCAAGGTAACAGGGTATATACAAGGTGTTTTTTTTATGCATTGCATGGATTTTGTACTTTCATTTGGCCTGTGTAATTTTGCCTAAAGATGATGGTGTACTTTTTGTCCAAAAATAGACCCTGTAGTTAGATAGAGCCTGGTACAAGATGCAGTTCTGTATCCTTGTTTACAGAGAGTGTGGCCTGAGGCTTTGACCTGAACCTCTCTCTCTCTCTTTCAAACCTAGGATCACTATTAATACTGTGCTCTTTTTTCTTCACCTTTCCAGCTCTTTCTTATCCCCTCGTCTCCGGCCCTCCTGACCTCTTATCCCTCATCCCTCACCTTTAAGCCATTCAAGCAGTCAATGACTTTAACTCGACCCCCCTCCTCTGCTCAACCCATATTACATGCTCAAAAGTACTGAAAATAAAGGCTAAGTAACAGTATGAGGAGGGAAAAATAAAATAATCTTGAGGCTTCATCAATTTTTCATGAATTTTCATTCAGACGAGGAGAGCCCTCTTACAGCAATCGATAGATCAAGCTGCTGTCACGCAGTTAGCACCTGGGGGCAGCTGGAAGGCCCTCGGGAAGGCAGGGGACCGGATCAGAGGCGGAGACCAACCCCCTCCTCTCAAACACAAAAAGTCAATTTCCCAGGATCACAAACCAACTAGCCATCCTTCTAACACTGCAAATTGTGGTGAACTTCAATATACAGTTTCAGGAAATTTAGTAGTGAATTACATAAATTAACTTTTCTGTTTTCATTTTTATTATGTTTTCATTATGTGTATGTTGTAATGTGCCAGTTTGTGCTTCAAATGCCATAATGTGCTTCAAAGACACATTTCTGCCTTTAAGAGAAGAGTAGACAAGTACTTTCTATTCTATTCCTACTCTTTTTTTTCTGTTCGAAAAATTCATTTAGAACATATTTGCTTCCCTTGTCTTAAAGGAGTTATGTTCATGTCACATATGATATGGATTTTAAAGTCTCTGATATAACACAAATCAAGAGAAGCTTTAAAGAATACCACTTATAAACACCTCATATCCACATCTCATGAACATACTCCATATATGTTACTAAGAGTAGCACTCGTTTAAAAAACACAAGGACTTCTGGGAGACTATCTACTCCACCTCCATGGCCAGTTGAGGTGCATGGGAGCTACTCCACAGGAGGCTCAGTCTGAACCTGCTGGGGGGGGGGAAACTCATCTTCAAAGGTAATCTGATCCACAGCTCAGGTTCTGCCTGCCAGTGTTCATCAACACAGTCCAGGCAGCCCGTGTCAAATGTCCATCAGGACTTTGATCTGGGCCAGAAGATCAACCCCCCACCCACCAACCTGTGAGAGACCCATGTGTGGCATCCCATGGGTATCTAAGTTTAAGCTCCTTTTTGATAGATGTAGTTCACAAGCTAACCCTAAAGGAAATTATTTACTGGTTGTAAAAAGAAAACAGTGAAAGCAATAAGAAAAAAATTGTGTACATACAGTTCTCATATTAAGCAATGATTTGTTTGCCGTTATACCCCACAGACTCGGCAATTTTCCATTATATACAAAACATGATTTTGAAGTCGTTTTTTTATAGGAGCTAATTCCCTAAACGTTCTTAACGTATTGAAAATCTAGTCCTTTCATTATGAGCTATTACATTTGATAAACAAAATCAATTCAGCAACACAGCAAAGAGGAGAAATCCAAAGGAGAGGAAACAAGTCCTGACTTACATGCAACTTCCAAAGATGCATTACGGCTCACAGCTTCTCCCAGGTAGTTCCGTGCCACGCAGACGTAGGCTCCCTCGTCTGGTTTGCTCCGTCGTCCATGAACAATGCGTAGAAAGAAGAGCGAGCCACTGGGCAGCAGCATGCGGTGAGAACGTGGGTCATCCTTGTCCGTTTCCACCCGCTCTCCGTCCTTGTACCACTCCACTGTCGGGGTCGGCCGCCCCTCTGCTTTACAGTTGAGGGTGGCGGGTTCCCCTTTGGAGACAATCAGGTCAGAGGGGTGCTCCACAATCCGGGGTGGGGAGTCCTCCTGGCGTAGACGGGATCCTGAAGGAGAAAGAAGAGATGCAATTAAATATGGAGGAACATGGAAAATTTGATAAAATACTCTTCCATCAACACAAGGAAAAGTAGTTCAAAACGGGTGAGTGAAGGCAAAGGTTTCCAAAAGCTAATGTTACATAAGAAATAAGTTAAATGTATATCGGAACATTTAATCCCCATTGCAGACAGGTCAAAGAACAGCCATCTGCTCTTCTCAACCCTATATGCAAGGGCTTGTGGGTAATTGGACTTATGGGTGAACAGTAAATAGAGGACTGCAGTAAGCCTACAATTGAACTATACACACCCAAATCATATATTTGGCTTTCGGAGGGATACAAACCAGTAAAACTGCTGAGTCCACTGCTGTGGAAGTGTAGATGTGATGTGAATATGAATGGTGGAGTCCAGACTAATGTCAAATGCTAATCCCCTGTGGCTGAAAACCTCGACCCACTCCATTTTATTAAGGCGTGCAGTGGGTGAGCGCTGGGAGTCTGGCAGCAAAGATAAAGCTCCACAAGTCACAGTGCTCTGTATTTCTGTGACCGGGTCTTAACCACAGAGATAAGATGGTATAGGCCACACACACATATTTACACCACAGAGGCCCTGGGAACCATGCACAAGATCAAAGAGTTTGCATCAAACAAATTAAGACAAAGTAAGTAATCAATAACTCTGATGCAGTCAGCAACCAAATGTTAACCAGCCAGTGTTGCATTAAGAAGAGTGCCCGGCTCTTTGTCTTAAAATGAGTTGTTGCAGGTGTGCGTGTGATTGAGCTGAGTTGATGACTGTGCCCTTCCCCGGGGCGGTGCAGTTGGGTAATAGGACAAGCCTGCTGCACAGAAGAGCAGTGTACCACAGAGGTCTTTGTGATTAAGTAAGGGGTAATTTTTAAATGGCACTGAGGCTAAACAGTGGAGGTTCCAGTTCTTTGTTTGCCTGGATTTGCACATGTTCCACTACTCCCTTATTCTGGAGTCTCCCAGGGGAAACAAGGACACGCTGTACCCCAGTCTTTTCCGCTCAAGAGTGTGCAGAAGGACAGGCGTAGTGAGAAAAGCCACTGATCAGCACAAAATACACTTCAAAGACTCTGAGTGCGGTGAATTGGTGTGTGCAGTTTCATACACACATACACACATGCACAGACACTCTGAGTAAATGTGTACTAGTGCACTGTTTGTGTTTAAAAAGGGATCAGCCAGACTGTGGAATATTGACCCATGAACAGGAGGTAGTCTGTTCTCTCTTCTTCCTAATTTGGGCTAATTCCCTCCATTTCCCTGTCATTGATTAGGGATCAGGCCTGGTGTCTTGTTCTAAGAGAGACCACAGATAGGGGTTTATTGTAAAGGGGGTCTTGATACCCTGCTCCTGAAGTGTGTCATCTTATTGTATTGCTGTTATGAAATAAATCTAATCAATTAGTAAGTTGTTCAAAAATAAAAACACTAATTCAAAAATGAAAATCGAGATTAGCTCTTCAACTTGCTTAGCAGCTTCCCTCGGGTTCCCATAGTCCCCCCCCCCACCTACCCATTAGATAACCAGCCTCATACCTCATGTATTTCGCTGAAGTTGCTCTGTACTCTAAAACTGCATAGTCCACCTTTTAAGGACAAGCTTACAAGCTTTCACATAAATTAAGTAAAATGACCACTGGTGCTTTCTTCACCAGTGGTATAGGTACCAGTAAAGCCTGTTTTCCTATCAGCACAGAGGGGAAAGTTTGTATCCTGGCAGTAAGTGACTAAATGAATGAAGCAGTAATTAACACCATGACATTGATAAATGGAGGGCAAGATAAAGGAAGGACATGGAGACCCCCCTCTCCCTCAAATGAAGTGTCAAACACACATTTATTCTTATCTCATTGGAGCATCTGCTTCCCTCATAATCCACAGACCCTGCGGTGGCTTTTCCACTATGGCCAGTGCGCATGCACAGCACTAAACTGCTGCGACTCTTCGATTTATATCAGTCTAATTTCTTTAAATCCAATTTGTATTCCAATCTACTGCCTTCTAATCACTTAAACCTTGAGTCTCCATCTGCTCTCCACTTTCTGGTGGAAATGAGCACAGCAGATGCCTCTACAATTGTCCTTTCACTGCCAAATAAAGCTGAGCCGGGTACACGGAGGGCCGGACGTGACTGGTCAGTGTCCTTCCTGAGTGGAGGTAGTCAGGTGTAGAGGTAAAGAAGGTTAAAAGCACATCCATATGCCATGGAATTTGATTTCTAACAAGAATCTCAATAGAAGATCATCCTGTAAACCTTCCCTGTTGTTTAGAAGTTTCACTTTAAAGTCAAAGACAAACACATTATGTTTGTCCCTTTAATTTACTATGCCCTCTTGTGGCTCTCATGTCCTCAAGATGCTGTCCAAGAAGATCTAATAAAAGAGCTTATGTAAATTCCCACTGCCCAGCCACAAGACAAAACTCCTAAAAGAAGAGAAAGTCAATTTTCAGTTTCCAATTGGGCCCCCTTTCTCAGTCTCTTTACGGTAAATGGGCTTTCTGTTGCCCTTTTAATGCGATCATTGGTGCTGTGCAATCAAGTGCTCTCTGAGCTGGGGCGAGTGCACTTCACTGGGTCTCAGGGCACACGCTCCAATCAAAATGCTGTCTTTTCCCCTGTCTGCAATAACACCACCATTACTTTTCACCACCGCTGTGCAGTCATCCTCTCCTGGAGGAAAGCAGGAACCAGAGAACAAACAAACAAGCACACAGACAGAGGATGGAAGCAGAGAGAGATTACTGAACCAGAAGCTGATTCTTTTCTGCCTTTTCCTTTACTCGACTTATGTCAGCTTCAATGAAATTGCAAGCAATTTTGTCGCTTTCCAAGAAAAGTGGAATTTTACAGCATGCTTTGTCCATCTGCAGTATTTTTTCAATTTTAAGGATAACATATCACACATTTACATAACACATATCCACAGAGAGAGAAGTGAATTAGCAAAATAAAGGTTCCTTTTTCCCCCTAATCCAGACAAAAAACACCAGAGGCCATTATAAAAGCTTCTTTTTCCCTCCTGTAACCACTGACCACACACATAGAAGGGGGCTTTTCTATTATCTTTGTCACATATTTATTCATGTGTGCAACAGAAGGTCAGGCCTTTGATGATCTTTTTGTAATTATTTTTATTAGCTCCCAGGAGAAATTCGAGCCCACCAACCAAATCAATACCCACACCAGTCTCAGCCAGAGCATAAAAGGAAGGGCTCCCCAAAGAGATATTAGTTATTCTGCCAGCAGACATGTGCACTGATCATAGGTAACCAACAGCAACCTCGGACCAAGGCAAAAAGTTCCAGTCATTGAGGCTCCATAAAACATCAAACATGAAAACCAAAGTCCCAGACAAGATGCAGTAAAAGTGTAATGTGGATACTGTGATGGTGCAGACAGAAAGTGTTGAGACCCAGCAAGCTGATTGAATATAGAATTGCACCCAAAAAAAAGTAAATAAATAAAAAAAACCTCAAAGAAATTTCATAGGGAATGAATTATGCATTGGATCCATGTTGTCCATCCTGAAATATATTCTCCCTCTTCTTTCCAACCTCCCACTCCATCGCTTTCTCTCTGTATATCTCAGCCTCTCCCTCCCAATATCTCTCTGTCTCCTTCACTTGCTCCCTGTCCTATTACATCCTGCCCTCGCTGTGAGGGTGACAGAGTCATATCCGTCATGTCATCAGAAGGGAAATCTGAGCTAGCGGCAGGGGGAAACTGGGGGTGGCGATAGAATGATGTTACTGGTCAGACGCACCTCCGCCATGGCCCGCTTTGACACTTGCTAGCAGCCTGTTCTGCACCCAAGATTTATCTTCTTTACGGGGGGCTGTCAGTGTCGTCACAGCACTTGAGCACCCCCAATACCAGACGTGCAGCTCATCTCAAAGAGGTGTCACTAAAGACAACCTGCTGTGTCTACTGGAGTCAATCCTAGCCACTAGAAAATGGCTGGAATATGTCAAGAAAATACTCACAAAGATGCAACATCCAGGGATGCAGGATAGGGAAAGAGTTCAAGCTATAGCGTGCCTTGCAGGCAAACATGCTGGGTTCTGTTCCACTTCCTTGCTCTGCATACTGCCCCCCTTCATCATCCTCCTAAGATCTATACTCTGAGAGCAAACACAGGGGTAATTCTAGGAGCTGCTCTCAACATCTCACTGCATCCATGCTTGCCTCCAACAAATATCAGATAGAATTGCAGTCTGAGTGTATTTCAGGCAGTGGTGTATAGTGGGGTAGTATTGACTCTGCATCTGAGTATTTGCCCCCTCACCCCCATGCAGTTAGAATATATAAATAGATTACTGTGGGAAACAGAATATCTGATTTTGCTGCAAAAGGCTGATTCACACAGCTTGCATTTCAATCAGTTGCCATCTTGTTTTTTTCTTCTTCTCACTCTTCATTCTGATATCACTAACAATGAACAGAAAATGACAGATATCTTTTTTTTTTTTCTCCAGCAGATGGCCTGCCCTAGAATAGCTGAGACTGCTCAGTTGAAACAATGGACTAGAAAGGCGAAAATATAAGCCATAAAACCAGTTTAGGAGTCTTTATGGTGAACTGCATGTGTTTATAAGGATGCTGCTTGCTCTCTCTTCATAGGCTGATCTGTGTGCGGAGTACAACACCAGCTCTGCGCAACTGTCAACCCACTGGTAGGGACACTAAACTGTGTGATGCAGATTAAATGATTTCCAATGCCAAGGCCACTCAAGCATGTAGCTCGCTGTGCAACCCCACCTCCTTTACCCCTGCCTTTTTTTTTCCCATAAATCCTTCTGAACAGCCTTTGCTCAGTGAATTTTCTTGCCTCCACTTTGCATGAAAGTTGCTTTGATGTTGAAGATGTACTTGTTCGGGGAAAATCAAAGAATTGATTCCAAGTACATGAAGTAAAAAAGTAGCCTGGGAACCAAACAAATCCACAAGCTCATATTTTATTTGCTTTGGCAGATGCATCTGGTCGACCTCCAGCTAAGACACATTTTCAGCTGACCTGGTCCTGATCAATGCAATGACTGTACTGAGGAGCAGCAATGAGGAATTTAGTGAACAACCAAGACGGCTGCTGCTGAAGTCTAATGTTCTACAAACCAAAATGTAGTTAACTTTACCATATGAATTACATGTTGGTACTAACTAACTAGCCTAGGATCCTACACCTAGCATACAATCAGTTTATCTGATTGGTTATAAATCTAGTTCAATTTGGTCTGCATTTTTTGATAACACCTCTTTGCAACTGAAAATTAATTGACGGGTAACCCAGAAATTAGCCTTTGAAAGTTGTTCTGGAGATGTTAGGCTAGGAAAAAAAGAGATGTAAACTGAGTCCTTAATGATCTTCCTCTTCCCTGTAAACTGCATTAGCCCTTGACTTAGGATCCACTTGCCTTAATCAGGCATTGTTTATCAGGAGAAAGCAAGTTTCTCTGGCTACTTTAATGACTGTAATTGTGCTTTAAAATTTGATTTGCAAGCAGTAGTGATTTCTGTATGTTGTTGCTGTTTTGCAGATACATATCTGTGTATGTATAGTGTTCAATATAGAATGCACAAAATTCACATCAACCATCTTCTCCTTACAAGTGTGGGCCTCTCTAAACAGTTCCTACTGAGGGAAGTGCAATGAATTGAATGGTTTCAATTGATTCTCCCTCAAGCATTGTAATCTCTTTACCTGCATTACTGCACTGCCTTAGCAGATTGAACAGGGCAAAATAAATAAATGCTTTACTGCTTTAGAAATGAAGGTGGAGAGGAGGGGAGGGCGGGGGAAAAGGCCTTAAGGTATCCATGATATCCACTGTTTTGAAAGATGAGTGGATAATTGGAGTTGTGTTCTGGGTGCTGACCTGGAGTGAGCGCTCTACAGTGTCCCTGCATGTCAATGAGAGCAGTCATCACCTCCAGCCACTCCACTCAGCTGTAGCCCCACATGTGAACATGAGGAATGAATAACTCAACGGCATCCACACCAGTTCAAGTGATGGACCCAGCCAACTGAGCCAGGAAATCAAACGGCACCTATAGTGCACTGTTTGTGTTTCTTAAGGTAGCACTTACAAAGTCAAGTTGAGATTTATTAAATTTCTATTCCGTGGGACACTTCATCTGGTCTGGCTTAGGGCCGACAGGGTCAAGGGTGCTAGCAGTAAGTGGATGAAGGACTTGTTCAATTTACTGAGGCTCATAAATCTATGCTAACACAAAAAAACAATGGGCTTTGATGGTTATTAATGGTGCTCACAAACACATTCACACACATGCACCCACTACATTTCATAATTCTAACACTGGCTGCATGTTGCCGAGCTCTGAAATGACAAATGCCTGCGAGCAGCTCTCCAGAAAAATCATCACCATCCTGGAAGTGAAACCGGAGAGTTCAAACGTTCAAGGATGCGATTAAGGCTTTCTTCCTCTCCGCCGCAGCGGTTGTGACACTTGGCTCGTGCCGTGTTCCACACTGAGACTTCAACCACAGAGCCATTCTCACCAGGAGCCGTTATATACAGTAAATCAACTCACTTCTGGCTATGGTGGTGGATCCGTTTACAAAGCAGTGTGGTGCCATGTTTTTTGCCACAGGGACACAACAAGGACAGATTCCCACAGCACTGACATACAACGCTCACCATGTTACTTACCAAATATTATGTATGTTGTAATGTGATCGTATTAAAAATGTCTTACAATAAAAAAAAATTCTGTTAATTAACTGCTTGGCTTGTCAGTATTTTTTTGGAAACTGAACAGATATGAAACATAAATTAGCATTTCACACCATATTAGAGCATATATTAGCACATAGAGACACTGATTACACAACAAGGTTATTAAGAAATACACCGTCAGGGAACACTACATGTATGTCTTATTACCAGTTTATATAACAAGGCATAATTATTGCATTATACGGTATTAGCAATTCATAGAATAGTGTGCCATATCAATGGTGATGATAGGCAAAGAAGTCTGCTTTACAGTATTTAAAAGGTTGAAATTCCACCATTGATATGCAGGAAAGACATCAATCTGTTCAAGAGAGGTCAGGCAAGCCCCACAGAGGACCTCCGGGTTACAATAGTTTCCACCCAAAAAGGTGATGCTGCAGGGTTTAAAGTCTACTACTCCTATAAGGTTAGATTCCTCGGTTAGTTACGGGGAAGTAAAGGCAGCGAGCTGTCATGGCTGGGTGATCCACAGACGAAGCCAGGGATGGAGATGGTGGAACCAGACACTTATTCACTGGCTCCACCGTTCTGAGGGGCATTAACGCTGTGCTGGACTGCTGCTGTGTGTGACAGATGTGTGCTCGAGTGTCATGCTCGGGCTGTCCATCTTCACACGTCTCACACGGGGACAGCTCATGCATTTTTATCAGCAGGCCTGACCTCATCTTCAAGGCACTCAGCTCAGGTACAACTGTCAAACAAACTCTTGACAATGGAGAACAAAGAGGTATAAAACGGACTAAAAACAAATAGAAAACAAGAAGGAAGGTGATAGGACAAAACATGTTGACATATTGATTTCAACAATTCAAAACCATCTGTCCCTGCCATTTTCAATACATGTATTAAAAGACTAGATAGTTTTTTTTAAATGTGCTGAGTAATAAAATTGTAAATTCTTGTTTTTTTTTTTGTTGTTTTTTGTTTTCTGTGAGTTTTTATAAATGTGTGATTGTTTCTAATGATTTTCATGTTTTATGTTATCTTTACATACATCTAAGGCAGCTGAATTAATTAAATCAAATGTCACACTTCTTATATGAGCAAATAAGATATAAAAAAATCGATGTATCATCTCAAAATGAAACTTGAATTATTACATAAACAGGGATATGAAGTAATACATTATGTGACAAAGACTTTTTGTTAACACTAATGTCTCCTACTTGTTCGTCTGGTTGAAGAAAGTCTTACAACCATATTGCCTTTACGTTTGCTCGTATGCATTTGAATGTGTCTGTGTGTTAACAGTGTGAATGTAGGCTTGTACCCGTGAGTATCCACAGTTATTTTGTTTTGCATTCTTTTTGAGTCTTTCAACCTTAACATCCCTCGGTTCTTCCTGAAGTTTGATGTTAGAAAGCCATACAGAGGGCAGAGTGAAAGCAATGGTTGTAGAAACTTCTTCCCTAGAATTCACACAACTTTTCAGCACAGCGTGCAACATAAATCACTGACAAGGCAGACATGCTGTCTCTTACAGAAAGTTTAAAGCGCCGCTGTACTCAATCCTGTCTTTCAGTTTGCATTTTGGAATCTTCTTGAGGAAATACATATTTTGGGGGATAAGCTTGCAAATAAGATCCCTGTCATAAACAGAGGCAGTCTGACTTGGTAGTTTCAATAAGGTTCATTCATTATCACGTAATCATCAGAGATTATGTTGTCAGTCATTCTGTCAGCCTCTAAGTCTGAATCTGAGGCATTGAGAGAGAGTGAAGACTATATTGGTGTCTTGGGGCCTGGAGGGGATAAGCACAGGTGTGTATTCTGTACATACAGGTGTGTGAGACAGGTGAAGGTCCTGACCGCTTACTTTACATCATAGTCAGCGCGCTCAGTTCATCAAAACACTCCTCTCCCCCATCCCACACTGCACATACACATTCCCTTTATCCAGCCATCACAGGTGTACAACAACCCCCTCAGTGTTTGAATTCCACCCTCATGGACAACTCCAAAAACTGATATTTGTGTGTGTGTGTGTGTGTGTGTGTGTGTGTGTGTGTGTGTGTGTGTGTGTGTGTGTGTGTGTGTGTGTGTGTGTGTGCATGAGTGCGATATCAAAGGGGGCAGTGTGGGGAAGTTTGAAAATACAAATCACACAAAGAAAGAGCCTTATCCTTTACTGCCGCCTGCTTGCTAGAATTAAACTTATTCTATCTCTTCAAGCTTTAATCGCACATCCTCTTTTTGTTTCTCCAGGCAAAAGCATCAAGGAACCAGGCCTTTTCTGCTCTGTAAATGTCAGAGGTATGCTTGGCTGATGCTTAATAAAGCGAAGGTAAACCAGGGGAAAGTGGTATTACCTCCCCTGCTTTCTGCTGGTGTTACAGCAAAATCAGCCATGTGCATCGTCTGAGGCTGACATTTTCTCTCCCACTTGCACTATGAAAATATAAAAGGCATTAACCAACATGATCTCAGGATATAAAAACTGCTGTGAATGCTGTTAGTTTTGAAGATCACATGGAGGTATTGTGTATTTAAAGGAAGTGTCCAGAGCTCAAAGTCTATCCTTTTCAATCCTAAACGCGTGGAGCGAGGTGTGCTGATAGGTGATCCACAGGGTAGCCAGTCTTGGCTGTTAAAACATCATAAGAGTTGACAGGCCACCGTCACTGGTCATGTAACACTTTTTACTCAGATGCACTCAAAGGCCTGTACGCTGATTTTCATTGTACAACTTCTCACCTCTTTCTTTGTTCCCTGTTCATTCACTTCCTCTTATGATCACCACCTTTGGCGTTATTCCCCAATCATTTTTGATGTTAATAAGAGAACAAACAGTAGTGCGCTTTTAAGAAGAGGAAAGCGGCTTCCTTGACATTGATGAGACCGTGGGAGACGGTGGAGAGGAGCTTCCTGTAGATCTTAGATGAAGGTTCATCGTTAAAGCGGCCCTCATTCCAGGAAATGAACCGCAATTACAATAACGCTTCCTAAACGCTGCCAACTCAAGCAGAACAATCACATTTAGGGCGAGACATTGCGATGACTCTTACACAATGACTTCAGCCTCCCTCATCATTCACCTGCACTATTTTAATCTGGGCTTACTTTCCATTATAGGGCAGTACTTTCAACTGCTCTCATTTAATCGTGACCATCAACAGAGCTGCATGTCTCCAGGGCGATTTAGATGTCCAGCCTCATCTCAGCCATTTCTTTTTAAAGGTTGTGTTGTTAAACAACTCTTCTTTCAATTTTTCATATTTGATTACACTCATTTTGTTTGTCACTCTCCTCCTCCTCCCACTGACGCAAACACTACCGCTCGCTTGGTTTAAGTTTCTCTTGACTCAGCGTTACTGTAACCACAACCCTGCTGGAGAAAGAACAGATAGCTGCAAAGTCTACACCACCAAACGCCTCAAGTGGTCGTCTCCAAAGCCGATTTAAATTGGAGTATATTTCAGCACCTCTCGGTGTGTCTCCCAGGATTGATGTGATGTCACCAGCTCCAACATCAGACACAAGTATTCGGGAGACCTCAGAATAGCACAGGGTCAGGAGTGCATGTCCACTATGCAAAGTATGTTCTAATCCTGCTTCAGAAGCATCATAGTGGAGTTTAAAGAGATAACTAGGCAGCTGCTGGCTTGTGTTTCCTGGAAATGTATTTTACTGCAATCAGTCTGATTATTTTTAAAAGTGTTGCAACCATGAAAATTCAGGTCCAGGATTTTTTGGCCTAAAACATCACACCCATCACACAAACTCAGTTTATCTGCATTTTCTCTTTCCTCTCTTTGCATCTCACCTTTTCTCTCCTCTCCTACACACTAGCAGTATTAATCACAGAACACTAAACAGTGACTGACGCCATTCACAAGGCTTGGCTTTGTTGGCTGTGCTGCCCAGAGAATACAACTCCAGACCTTTTTGTCTGCCTAAGTGGACTCTTAGAGGAGGCTCCTCCCTATCCAAGGACCCTCAGATTACCTCTGAAAAGAGCTGGGTGATGGGTGAGTTTTGCAGGGATGGAGTTGAAGAGCGAGAGAGAGCAGAGGGGGAGGAGGGTGACAGGCAAATGATTGGGAAGATCCACCGCTCCCTGGGAGAGGTACACCCTCTCCCAGTGGACTGCTAGCAATGCCATCCGCCACTGCTTAGCAACCAGTGGGTTTGGCTGAGCAGAATGAAAGACACAAGAGAAAAAAGGTACAAGAGAGAAGAAGAAAAATATTCAAATCCCAGCCAAATGGAGGCTTGATTTGCTAACATCAAACTGCTGCACAACCAAAACTCGCAGCTGTGAAGAACAAAAGCAGGAGTTGACAGGTGAAAGCAAAGAAAAATGGAGACTTGCAGGCTCTTGCATTCAGTGAAAACAAAACCCTGGCTTTACATACTGCTGTGCAAACAATACAAAGCAAACACATGCATGAATCATCACTTACACCATAGTTCTGATATAATGTCCCTTTTGGTGACTGGTCAGGTGTATAATTTTTTACATGATATGATCACGAGTCTCCCTTTATCTGTGCAAGTGCATGTTTGTGAAAATCACAAATAGGAAGGTGTGCCCAATTCCATTGCTATCCATTCATTCCATCAGTCAAAGGTTGGACCAATCCCAATCACCGTTTCTGTCACCTAAGCCCTCCTATTTGGATGATTGATGCGAGTCATCACATTTACTTTGCAGTTCAAGCTGTTTTAATTTCTCCATTAAACCAGTTTTCTTGTAGGCCTGTGAATCCCATGAAGCCTTGTAAATTATTATTTTTTGGGTTTCTTTTTTTAAGTGCTGACTTAGCACTCAGCGGCAGATTGGACAAAAAGGGCTGAGGCTTTTGGCTGCAGGACTTTAATAGTATCCATCTCATTTGCATTATTATTAAAGTTTAATCAAACAAATGGGCATAATAAACCTGAGCACTGGAAAAGCTAGGATTTAAGCCGCTTTACAGTGCACAATTGCAGCAATGAAATCCTGAAGCAAAATGACCACAGACCACCATCCACTACAGAGCAGAGGCAGGGCGTTCACTACATCAAACACCTGCAACATACTGAACCTCCACAGGTCTGGTCTGGCACTTTGTCTCTCATCATTACCATCCAAATACACACACAAATTCATTAGTTACAAAACTCTTTATCAACATACTCCCTTCACCTGTGCATTAGATTGAGATGGACACAATCCGTGGCCACTGATACAGATCCACAGAATCATTCAGAGATATAACACTGAGAGCTTCAGATGGAGACATAAAAATAGCAAACCTGTTTATCTGCTACTTTAAATCATAATATATGTAAACCATTCACTGATGTTTAAAAGCAGTGGCAGCATGCTGCTTCTTCTATCTGTTGAGTTGGGAAATGAAGAGATGGGAATCAACTAATCTCTGCCTTGATCTGAATTTACTGAAGGAAACAATGATTGTGTATTAAACACTGAAAGATGAATTAATAAAAATAAAAAAAAATGTAAATCACAACTTCTAGAGTTACTTTAGGGGTTCCCCCAGTTAAAACTGTAGCCTACATTCCCCGAAGTATCAGTTCTCAAATAATCAAAACTTCCTGCTGTAAAAATATGGCATTTTCCCAGCAACCCAGATTCAAACGACAGAATTGTGAAATATTTCTTATGGATCAAACCTGTCAGAAATGCTGAACGGAGTGGCAGAGACAGCGTCTTGTTATGTCTTTGTAAAACACAACTGAACATAAATAATTCATAAAAGAAACTTTTACGCAACAACTTGTGTTTGTCAACTTACCATCAACTTGAATATACAGTAATCCACCAACAAGGATGAACGCTAGCGGACCCATACTAGCATATTAAACATCCGCGGCGGGCGCGCAAATCCTCGATTTCACTGCAGAAATGATGTCCAAAATGACTAAAAAAAAAAAAAGTCGACTCCGTGTGTCTGAGAGTTTTGGAGGGATCCTAATTACTGACACAAGCCAGTTTCAATGTCCAAAAACTAAAAGGATCCATTTCACAGCATGTCACCCGGAGCTGCTCGGGGTGTTCATATCCACCAAAGCTTAAAGCCAAACTCTCCGTGTTATCCCTGCTGGCACCGCGAGTTCATCCGTAATGTCTGCCTCTTCTACAAGATGACCAACAACACAAGCTGAAGAAAACGGAGCCAGAGAGAAAAGAAATTAAAGTCCACAGTTGGAAACAACCACAAGCTTCTCCGCAGCTCCTTGGCTCCTTGGGACGCTCCCCGGCACCTCTGAAATCTTCAGCGATGTCTCCACACTTCAGCGCATGGCTCGGCTGATTCGCTGAACACAAGCCAGCCCCAAACTCTCAAGCATTCCCCAAAAGTTGTTTTGTTACAACGGGAACCAGCTCCCAAAAGACCCCATGTGCCTTCCCTGGGATAAAGCGCTGGAAGTATAACATTACAGTCATAGTACAAGTCAGTCAGACATCCTCCTTTCCTCTCTCTCCCTCTCTCTCTCTCTCTCTCTCTCTCTCTCTCCCTGTGCTTGTTGGTTTCAACAGCGCTGCCGCTAGGAGCGCACCACCTCTGTGCACCCGGCACAGCACCACACCAAAGCCTGACACCCTGCACGAAACACCGGCCGGTGGAGGAGGACGGCAGGGAGAAGAGAAATGAAAAGAAGAGGAGACTGATGGAGGAAAAGTCGAGGAGAGCCTGGGTCTTGGTCAAAATATGTCAATGAAATTAAGTCAAACCCTTTTCTACAGGTAGGCTAAGGTTATCGTTTAAACTGTGTGGAGGGTAAACCAACATCAACTCTAAATACACCCGTTTAAACAGCATGTACCGAATTATATACATGTTTAACACGTAGTAATTGTTTACCATGCATTGTGAACAATTCAAAGATTTAAAAATGGGAAAACGCTTTCTAACCATTATACTGTATGTGTAAAATTGTGCAAAAACCAACAGCCAACAGGTAGCAACTTTACAAACACAAGAATAGCATTCAATAAGGAAACACATCATGGGGGGGATGATAATACGAGACTCTGATGAAATGACTGATCAATAGCCTCCATATCTGTATGTTTACATATTCAAGAGGATTGAGAAAGGTGCTGAATGATAAATCAATGTTAATGTATTGAGATATTGAATCAGAATTGTAAATATGATCTCTGTCAGAAATCAATGACTGATTGAGCGAGCTCCTGCTCCAAGATGAACGCAGAGGAGGCCTCTCTGCATACCAATATTACAGACAAAATGCATGCATGTATGCATGTGTTGTTCAGGCCAAAGTGTGCACACAGACAGACAGATTCATGATCACTACATTTTTTTTTAAATATGGAAACATATTGGCGATATGATTGGACTCAGCAGTCAGGGGCAAAGATATGCTGAGGTGCACAGAAAGAGGGGGGTTGTGCATGTGGTCAGCACTGCTTCCCTTCTGCCCAGCAACCTTCCACATATCATCTCAACACTGTATTACTGAATAAGCTGTGAGCTGTGAGCTCCCCCTACTGGTGACAGATCAAGACACTGTCTTGTTACCGTGCAGCTTTTTTAATCTTATCCTATTAAGTGGTGTAAAAAGGAGACATCATCATATGAAGCCCTTACACAGTTATTTTATAATGTCACAACCTGGCATGTAATGCTTCTATTCTCTGTATATGATCGGTGAACCATATCATTCTTTGTAGAAGATTTAGGTAGATTTGATAAATACCACAACAGAAGAGTTCACTCAACATGAAATTATTTATTTTCAGGTATATTTTTCACTACATGAGGCCCAATTTACAGCATCACCAGAGGTATGAAAGAATCATTTTGAAAAACTGACCTAAGTTACAGAATTTAAATAGCATGTATGTAAAAAATTAAGTCGACTTATTAAAAGAAAAGATAAGATATAACCAAACATAGAAAAATAGATACTCAATCTAGCAAGTAGTCACCTTTGTTTCTGCCTGAACGTTGAACTAGTACAAAGCACAACCTTAAAGGCTCCAATTTCCCACTTTATGACTTACATCAAAGTCAGCCATAGAACAAAGCCATCAAAACTGGCAGTATGAGCCCTGAAGGTGTCTGTGAAACCCATACACACTCCCAATAAAAAGATATAGAGACTAACACTATGGCAGGATGGCTTTGGCAAAGGGAACCACATCTATTGCCTTTAATAATAGCTTTGACTGCTCGTGTTTTTTTTTTCTCCTTCCGTTTGTTTGTCAAGTTGCATGTTTGAGCCTGCCCTATAAAGGCCTTACTGGGAGCAGCAACATGTAGTGAGTTCACTCGCTCGCTCGCTCCCATTGCAGGAAGCGCTGTCAGCTGGCCAGACACAGTGATTTGTCTTCATATTTTAATATGTTTGTGGGCTGCATGCAAATGCTGTCTTCTCAGTTCATAGTGTCCTAGATTCTAGCAGATGCATACACACACACAAACACACACACAAACGCACAGCACACACACAATGACAAACACACACATTCACTCACACAAAAGGCAGAGCCAAACTGAAATTTATTGTGTCATCAGTGTTGCTGACGGTTCAAGGCAAATAAAAGAGGGCAAAAAAGGGAATTGGAGAAAGGTAATTTACTAAGAAGAAAAGCTCACTTCAAACATAAACAATGGAGAGTATGGCTTCATTGATGAAAAAGTAAGTAGAGTGTAATTCTCCCACAAGCCCTGCCTTTTATTCCCCACTTTCAATCACTGTATCTGTAGTGGAGGCAGTGATATTCCCCGGGTTTCTAAATATCAGCTGAATGTGGATTTATTTTAATTGAACTGGAGGCTGTGTTTACTCAGGGCAAGGCATGTTACATAAAAAATGAGCTGGTGAGGCTAAGCCATGGACTGATAACTCATGGAGGCTTTTATCCACACTTGTGCCTCATGTGACTGCTGGAAGAACACTACTGATCTTTTATCCGCTGACATTTATGATATTACTGACAAACAGGGATTTCTCAGCTGATTAGTTCTTTCATTTTAAGAGCTGGGAGAATGCAGATGGTGTAAGCACAAACAAATAAGTGTGACATCACTGTGGGGGAAGAAAGGCATGAGTGGTGGTTTGGAACGGCTGCATCAACACAGATAAACCAAAGATATTCAAAACATGTCCAGTGCCTGCAAAGACTGTTTAAGTTTACTAGCAGATGCCAAAATGCATCATTTGTTATAACCTAAACCAATCATGCCACAATTACTGTCGCGTTTTTTGGGCAATTATGTGTTTTAAATTGAATGTAAACTAATAATCAATCACATTATTTCCCATTATTGTCCTGAGAACATCTGCTCATTGATGGATCCTGGGTGGAGCCGTTCATTAGGAGGGTTGTTCAGCACGACCCACATCCATCCTCATCCACTTCTAGAGTGACATGACTGAAATCGGTCAAGTTGATTACCAAAGTCCACTGAGTTTGAGGGAAATGGAAACAAAAGGTATACAGACATCTCCTTTTATGTACAGTGATCAAAAATCAGCATCGTGTTAGAGAGACAAACTTGTAGCAGTTAAGATCTGAAGTGCTGTATTTTTCCTCAAAGTGATTAAATAGGTTTTATCTACTGGCTCATTTTGTAGTGAAGCAATGTGTACTAAAAATGATGCAGTAGTGTTGTTGTTTTTGTGGATAAAAGCACAGCTAAGGATCAATAGAGGGTCCACAAGTGGGGAGTGTGATATCTACAAGACAACCAGGAGTGTCTCCAGCAGCACCAGCACACACTCTGGGGGTTTGGATGCACATTCCAGCAGACATGTCCTCTTTCTTAATTGCATGAAGCTAAGGTGCAATTCAAATGCAAACTGTGAATCAAAGGCAGACAGTGACAGAATGTGTCGTTTCAGAAAAGCTGCATCTGCCTGCATGCATGTGTCTGGGGGGAGAAAGAGAAAAGTGTTTTTAATTGTGAGCCGGGTCAGAGGTTCAGGTAGCAGCATCACTCATGATCGGATCAGAGTGGTATTTGGGGAGCTCTTAGCTGGAGATCTTTCATGGCTGAGTATCCCCTTACTGGGTTTGGGTCTCTGCGTGGGGATGATTAGAAGCTGGATGTAGGGGGGTGCTGGTGTGCAGAGGGAGGGTGATGTGTGGAGAGGTGATTAATGTAGATGTCAGTAGCGGCCCTCCCTCCTGTGCTCCCTCCCCAGCATCCGTAATGACACCTGGGGAAGGCGGAATTGGTCTACCTGCAGCCCAGGCTCCCTCAGCAGGGAATGATTCTTCCCCATGATCCTCCTCTGTCAGCAGTCCTGTCACTGGGCTCGGATCAGGCCCTTATTAATGGGCTTCTATGTCAAACATAGATATTAAGCTGTGCTCTGCTCCACGCTATCCCCGGCAATAACACCCACATAGGCACACACAGTGACACAATCATTTCTGTACAACACAGTGACGAACACAAACACACCCACACGCAGCAGAGTGTAGCACACCCATAACTCATAAACACATTACTACATGAGCTTTAACTTTCGCTGAAATATTACTTTCTTATTAAGCAATTTTAAGGTTAGAGTCGAGCTTGACAGCATCCACAGATCTAAAAGATATCTCTGTTCCTGTCCTCTGTCCCCACTCTTTTATGTACACAACAGAGTATCACATTATGCTGACAAACCTCTTGCTATGATGTATCGTCCAACAATTCAAAACTACAAGCAGCAAAATGGGTTATATGGCTACAAACTCAGTGAAGTTTCTTTCCACAAATGAGGCTGCCTGAACACGAACAGACTCTAAATGTTTTGGCGCCGACTCAGCAATCGGAAACACATTCGCTATTCAGGTTTGTGGCAGGGAGACATTTAAGAACTCAAGTTTTTGAAGCCATAACACACCAGATCTGGGTTTATTCAGGGCAATAAACTCTTCAATGGAAGTCGGTGGGACACATGTTTAAGTCCGTACTCTGTGATACTCCCTCAGTGCAGGCTAGAGGAGGAGGCCCGTCAGACGGAGGAAATATGGAGGACACGACACCTGAGCCTCATGTGGAGAGAGGCTTCTATCAGCAGGACATAAAGTCTGTATGTAATGCATCGCCCCGTCTTCCTCTGCGCTCACTGAAAGGCACAGGAAGTGAGATAGGAGCACCCTATCCAATGTTGAAAAACTGGGGATTACGGTGCAGAAATTCTTGCTTTCCACTTTTGAGTTCAACTCTATCTGTTTCTGCTCGTCTCTCCCACTTTCATGCAGAGCAAAGTGCTGATTTAACTAGCTGAAAGGGTGCTTATATTTATGTGAAATTACGTATCTATGTGACATTAAAGAGCAAATGTGTGTGTACACATGTTCACTAATTTGCAGAAATGGAACTTGGCATTTCTTTGCTTGCAATATCGAGAGGGAAGCATCAAAGCTTCGTTAAAACTTGTTATCAAAAGGTTGAGTTGTCCTCTATTAAATATTCATGATCTAAGAAGCTGAAATCAGAGTTTAAGTTGGGAAAAACAAATCCTCAGATATTTTTACAGAGAGTTAAAAACTCAGTTTATATGTTTTATCAGGACTTTGTTGTTGGTGTATGATCAGAGGTGGTCTGAAACAGAAGTAAACAACCACAGGACTCATCATATTTGGATTCAGATGCAGCTAAAATCCTGATTGGGCCGCAAAAAATATGAATTCACTTTAATGTGACGGAGGTAGTCCAGCTATGAGTTAACCAAAACGTTTGTTTAAACCGTAGCAGAAACGTGTGCTCTGATAAAATCGTATTAATCACTCAAAAGAGAAGAAAAACATTTGAACAGAGTTTTAATGGTGATTGTTTTTTTTTCGTTAGCCAAACTGACATATGTCAAATTTAGAACCAACAAAAATATGATGATGCTGCAAAAATGAAAACAAAATAAATACTGTGCAACAACATGACATTGTACATTAGGTCGTCTAAGGAGGTAATGTTTATTTTTGTTTGAAAATTGTATCCATCAAAGTAACTATTTACAAAGTCACTTGATATATCATATTTACATAACTATGTTTATTAATGTGCACTGTCCCTGTTTTTAAAATGTAAGATAAATAAATGTAATTCAGCTGCAGGGTATCCAAAGTTTACTCAGCAGGATGATCTTTCTCCTCCCTCCATTTTATCTACTTTACGTCAGCCTCGCTCTTCCTCCCACTCTCATTAGATATTCCAGCCGCTCTTCTTCAACCACATTCCTGTCACTTATGGAATTTCCCCGTCTAGGTGAAAAACAGCACACTCCCAGGGTCCTCAGAGCTGAAGCTAATTAGCTGGCCTACTTTTTCCCCTGAACATGGCCGCTTTATCTGCCTCTGTGGAAACTCATCACAACTGTCATCCCCCACCTAGGGCAGACCTTGATAACAGGGTGCTAGTGCTCGTCATGACAGGACGGGGTAAACAGTTTGAGCCAGTAAACGACGGGCAGCAGCTGCTAATGAGTGAGAGGAGTGAATACTTGAGCTGTGACGAGTCAGACAGGAGAAGACGAGAGGAAGGGAGGACAAGAGCTTGTCGAGTATCTCTTCAACCGTCTTATCAGTTAGGACTTTGTCCTTCCTCTCTGCAGTCCTCCTCCTCAGACTTACAGCTACAGACATCATTAGCACAGATCTAAACCGTATCGGTTTCCTCTGATTTTAAAGCCCTTCATCCTGACCCCTCCCATCTGACTTTATAGACTTTGTTTTAGTTTTGGCATGGAAAGCCAATGTCTCAATAGTGTTTACAACAATTTCTATGAAAGTAAGAAGATATTTCTTTTATTACCCCCCGCAGGAACATTTGAAAACGGCACAGGGGTTCTTATAAAAAAGCAAATATCTCAAACAAATGGACTTTATTTAAGCTATCAACATCATTTTTTCACAGTCATTTCCTTCCCCCTCATTAAAAACATTATTGCAAAGAAAGTCCCCTCAAGACTTGGCACGAGCATCCTCAATCGGGGCACAAGAATTTACAAGTCACCACACAGGCAGCAAAGCGCAGCTCGCTGTCAGAGATACATAGTGAAATCTATTATCAACCTGTTAGCTTTCTTATATGATTTCAAGAATGTAGAAGACAGTATTACACCATGTGTATTTACAACTCTGGTGTTTATTTTGGCCGACAATTACTTACATCCTTGTGTTTTAAATGGCATGAGAGGGAGGAGAGGTTTTCAGATCAGACAGGAGTGTTAGAATGATTGATAGCACTTAGCTTCATGCCAGCATCATCACACTTACATCAGCACATATGTGCTTGCATGTCCACAGTGTACATCTGTAATCGGTTGTGTTGACATTTTGTCATTAATTGCTTTTGCATTATTCCTCCTGATCTGCATGTGTTATCACAATGAGCCTATGCTGTTAATGTGAATACCTTTATCCAAATAGATGAACTTGTTTTATCAACTATTCCTGTTGACTTTACTTGAGATATATATCCCAGTATCAGCTGCTGTAATTCGTATTCTTTGTTCGAGGAAGCCCATTGGGTGTGAGCATGAGCTAAGAGTTTAATTAAATCTCCTTCTATAGTGTTGGCATGTGATCAATAAACAGTATTTAAGGATTGCTGGACTACCCAATTGTTGGAACTCATGCAATTTATTTCCTGTGTTAGCAGGTAGAAAAATGTGCGGTGAAAATAACATATAACTGCAATCCTCACAAAGGGAGTGCCTCTCTATTCAAGGCTGTTTATTATATGGGTATATTTTGATTTTGCTTAGGTGCTCATTCTTTCCCATTTGCCTTCTACATATCTTTTTTTTTTGCAGAACAGCTGCTCACCGTCATGGAAAGTCATGTTGACTGAATTCTTTTGTACTTGCATTTCTCAGAAGCTAAAAATTGAGAGGCATGTGATGAAGCATTGGAGTAATGGGTTAAGAATTTTTGATGCAATGTTGAATATTTTCTCATTTTATATCAGATTAGCATTTGTCTTGCAACCAGGAACATATGTACTGTATTGTCTGTTTGATTTAGCACTCTTTATATTTGACACTAAACACCGAACATTATATTCTATCTAATGCAGCAAAAGCCCATTTTCAGGGAATACAAATGTGTATAAACATTTTCTCAAATCTTCCCTATAATCTTACAAAGAGCTGTTTCATTTTTGCACACAGTCAAGATTACACTGGAAATATGCACCCCATTACACTCTCATCTATGCACTCACTTTTGGAAGAGAGCCCAGAATTAAAACTGCTCCTCTCATTGCTTTTCTCGTCCCTACTTAAACATTTTCAATCGCCCTGTCCCCTCTGTACACAGTAAACTGGCTGTAATCATGACTAGAAAAACAACATTATCACGCTGCGTCCTTTGAATTGTCTGCTTGGCTGCTTCCCTTCAGTCAGTTGTTAGGAAAGGGAAAACATTAATCTCAATATTTGGATTTGTTTACCAGTGACCTGGGACAATGAGAACATCTGCTCATTTTTAACACACATTCAAATTTGTAGCACACTTATGTCTGCAACATTGTTGTTCAAGTTTCATGGAGCAACTTAACATCAACCAGGAAGATAACCACTGTCTTCCAAAGTCATTCCACAGCACTCCTCTATAAAAGTATTTAAAATCATCTTGACTTCCAACTGCGCCAAATAATTGGAAATGTGTGGTCTAATTCAGTTGCTAACGTTTGCCTCTTGTTTATCAATACCTTTTGGATTTGGCGTGACCACTGCACCGAATAACACACATTGACAATAAAATTGAGGGGTTTTGCACTTAAACAGACGGCCCCTCCCCTGAACGCTGAGTGCTATCGACACAATCAGTCGAAGGCAGGGTACATCAGAGGCTCAAACTTAATTGTCCCCCAAATGGAAAGTGATTTAGAGCCTAAGGTCAAACTCAGTCCCAAATGGCACATTAGGGCACCCCTTCCCCATACTCGATGAGGGACACTACGACCCTTTTGGGGGGGGGGGAACTATCCAGACATTGGGGGGGGACCCTCAGGCAGCCCCAACTGCAATAAATGCCTCAATGTCACCAATCTGAGCTGAGTGATGGTCTGACACAGAAAATGCTGGACACGACCACGCTAGCCTTTAATTATTTGTAGGCCTCAGCTCGCACACACAGGCACAGAAACACAATAAATGCCAACAAGCAGCAGGTGGTGGTGTTAAAGAAAGGGCTAGCAAAAACAACTCTTTGTTAAAGCACATCACTGAAGGAAAGATTGATTCTGTCTGTTATGACAGTTGAGATGTTTCCTGACAAAAGGCTGCAGCCCTGCTGTATCATTCAGACTTATCTGCCCTAAACCTCCTGAACTGGTTATAAAACAATGGCAGCCTCTAAGTGGATTCCACAGGGCGTAAGTGGATTTCACAGCAAGCAACTTTCCACAGCCACTCCTAACCTGTGACCTTTTCCTGTGTTTGCTAACTGTCCCCCACAAATAATACTAGCCCCCTCAGCTGAATGAATTACACAGACAGTATGGATCGTCATAGTCTCTTCAGGCTCTAATGAAACCGGGCTTGTGCCCCTGACATTTCCATCCCCCAGGGTATGAGCCTCACACGGCCGCAGCCTCGTACCCTGGCCTTGCCACTTCACACTCTAATTGCTGCCTCATAAGCAAGCAGCGCTGCAACAAATCCAGTTAACGACAGTGCCACATTGATCGGTGGCAGTCAGTCAGTCAGGTAGGTAGGCAGGCAACACCCCTGTCCCTAGGTGTGGAGGAGGGGAGCTATGGCTTTTACAACCTGAGGGAGCCTGCACCCAATAAAGAGCAGGTCCCTGTGACAAAATAAAAACCAAAAGAGGGTCAGAGTGATACAATTACCGCTCGGCAGCTCTGACCCTAACTGCAGGTGAACAATAGACTGCAAGATGATGGTAGGAGTTGGGGTGGGGGGGGGCAGAGAAGAGGGAACCCTCATTATAGACACAGGCCAGAAGACCTGTTCAATTTGCTCCATTAATGAGCGCTGAAGAAGCACTTTCATTCTGTCCCAACAGAGCCATTACAGGCCGGGTCTGATCGCTGAAGAAGTCAGATTTCGCACTGTGCCACAAATACTGCTGGCAGCACTGGGACATAAAGCCAAACAGAGCTGAAAGCTATGAATACACAGAGGCTGTTCAAATAGCCACCTGTAAATCCATGATGTCTCTAATACATGGTTTCTGCAGTGGTAATTAAAATGCTTTATGGTTACATAGCATGTTATTCATAACTTCCCTTTATTGATTGTGTTTTATTGTATTTTAAATATTGTTAACAACTCTTAGCATGTTACATTTATGCTGCCTGGTACTGCAGAACTTTGGGTGTTTTATGTAGCAAGCAGGGGGCCAAATTGGAAAATGAAGCACAGCATATTAGTCAAACTACTCATTTACATACTCAAATGGCACGAAGAAAAGCAGTACTGCATTTTCCTCTAATTTATTTGTGCAGCAGAGCGCAGGAAAAGGTGATAGAATGAGGCCAAACAATGGGAAGCTTAGTGATCCTGCTTAAATCTTACATCTATCAAAGATGTTATTGTTCACTGATACTGTACTGTCGTACAATGACTGAAGACGAAAAACATCAAAGTTGTAAGCAATCATCAAAGAGCATTTTTGCACATTCTGTAATCTGTATTAATGCAGCACTAAATTACTGTTTTCCGT
The DNA here is from genome assembly GCF_963930695.1 of Labrus bergylta. NCBI lineage: Eukaryota > Metazoa > Chordata > Actinopteri > Labriformes > Labridae > Labrus > Labrus bergylta. The sequence continues at coordinate 22,754,079 of NC_089205.1, forward strand.
TGCCTTTGTTGTCTAATCTGGCTTACTTTCAACACCCACACCATCGCAGCGTCTCTCCCTCTAAGAATAGCTCATTCTGCAGTGTTAAGCTGTTACAACAGACTCTCTCTTTTATTCTAGGCACATTATAAATTCTACCTCAAACATTTGTTCTACTTACTATAGTTACTAAATCCATATTTCACAACCAATGTGTTCATGCAGATTTCTATCAGATGTTAAATGCTGAGTTGATTTGCCACATCAGATTGTCTTAGAGGATTTCAGTGAAGACAGAACAGCCCTTGTTTCTGGATTATTCTGCTCAGATAAAACTGTCCACTAAACCACTGACTGTGCGTCAGTGATTCATTTATTGAAGCTTGTGTGCGTAATGAAAAGTCTGTTACTTGAAAAGAGTGTAACACAGACACCCTGATTTCTATGGAAAACTCTCTGGTACAACATAAACATGACTCAGCAGTACAAACCAGATTCTGGCACCATCTCTATGTATCTGTCTGTGTTACATCTTCACCCTCCCTCCACAGTGTTGCCCCACAACTTGTTTCATCTGCGATGGATCAAACAGTTCTGAGTTGCCTGTTGATTTTTGGCATGAAGACACCTTTTGTAAAAAGTTGAATTATTTTTTATGTCGCTCTAGCATGGCTGGCCACTGATTAACAGTTGCATAAACACACTTGTATTTCACCACCATGACAACCTTTTGCCCCTTTTAAAATGCTCCGTCCATCTTTCCCAAAAAGTCTTAGTGAACCTTTGTCATTTCTTTAAGGTTGCAGATGCTGTTCAGACATACAGCATATGCTTAAAGACATTTTCCATGATTTATTTGTCAGTATTGCACAGGCTCAACAACTGTTTCATTTTCATTGAATGCATATATTTAAATTTATCTTATCCCACATTCATCCAGATTATTTTTTTTATCAAACTCTCCCAAAAAAAAAATGAACAGACAACTGTATCTGTTCAGTTTTCCTTTTTGCTCACGCTGCTTCCCACTGTCACGTGCCTTCTCCTCCACAAAAAAAGACAAAAAAGAGACAGACCAAAAAAAACATGAGACGTGATTGTGGACGTAAATCTTACTTTACATGCTGCACTTCTTAATATTAGCAAAGAATTTGCAGCTGTGGTTTCTCTTCACAACTATTAAACTATGCATACATTTACTCACTGTCAAGGCATTAGCTTGACACTTTGATGCGTAGTTTTCCTTGTTTTGATCTACAGTTAACGCACACAGAGGAAAAAGATAAGCCTGAATATTGTCACAGTACATAACCATAAATTATGAATGCATTTCCAGCATGAGTGAATTCAATTGTTTAATTTAATTCAGAATTGAGGTCAGAGTGAACGTACAACATCACAATGTGGACACATGGGAGTGAATTACTTCTGCACTGATGCTATGACTCAGAACCTTCGACCAAAACTGTTTAAAATAGGAATGAGCGGTTTGAAGTTTGATGACCAGCCATGTTCAGAGTGTTGCCACTGCAGCTGTGGTTCCTGTAGCAGCCTTGTAGGAAAAAAAAATCCCACTGTGTGGGCACGCGGCCTTGGGTCAACAACATTATTTGGATTTTACTACACTGGCTGTTCTGTGCAATGCTGCTGGCCTTGAGACTTTACTGTGTGCCATTAAGGTCGAACACATAAAATGGAAAAGGTCATTTCTGCTCCAAAAGCGTGAGGTTGTTACTTTTACAACAGAAAGAGAGACAAAGATAGAAGAGAGCGAGAGGAGGTAATGGAGATCTATATTTGCTCAATTTAAAACAATGGATGTGCAAGTTGTAAGAAAAGGAGAAAATAAAAATCTCTGCAGTTTTATTTGTGATACTGTGAATCAATATATTTGATGTCTTTTTTTCTTTCCTCTGAAGTCTTTTCTGTTGATATTTATTGTGGCTGTGCTGAGAGAAGAGCTGATGGTTTGTTTTGTCCTTAATGCGTGCTAGCTGTAAAAGGGGAAAATTCTATACAGTCTCTGGTAACCTACAATTACAGCTGATCGTGATTGTTCTCCCAGTATCTACAGGATCAAAAAGAGGATAAAAGAGAAAACAAGAGAGGATGTGCGGGTCAAAAGGGATTGTAACAATTTAAACGTTGTGAGCCGTTTGAGCAGAGCTTAATGATTTCTGTGAGACAGTGTCATCCAAACACCTTGCAGAAAAAGGACCAGTTTTAATAAGGCTCCTTGTTCTGAAACTACCTATTGATTTTCACTGTGGCAGGTTGTGGGGCAGTGACCTGCTCCGGTTCCTGGCTCCAACAAAAGCTAAATTGAGCCATTTAGAAGCTGGGTCTGTCTTTAGAGACTCCGGCACAGCACTGACTCCCCGGGCCTATTTATTTCCATCAGATGGAACTTTAGTCTGGAGCTGCAGAATTCCAGCACAATGGACCTGAAGATCCTGGCACTCAATGTCCTACTTCTTTCCTTGTACCAAGTTTGGATCTGAGCCCTTTGCTTTATTACGGCTGAGCATTTTACACAACTCTGACCCACAGCAACAATAGGCTCCAGTTTTATTTTTTTGTATTGCAAACATGTATTTTGGACGGGAAAAAGTTGGATGAATTCTCTGTTTGGCTGCTACCTTGACTCCCAATAGACCGCCTAATCCATCAGCACATCACAGCTAAAATGCACTGACATGTTGACACGGCAAAAATGTAGAGCGCACAAAACAGCCATAAGCAGAAGTAACAATGAGACATGCACACAATGAAGGAATGCACATTCCAATCACTCACAAGTCTGCCCATACTCACATACCTTGCATGACCTGTATAGGTAAGAATAAGGGTTCAGGGTTCATGAAGAAGAAGAGTTTTTACAACAGGATTAGTTTGCTTTAAATGTTACAGTTGGAAGGCTTTTAGTCCGCCTGCTGTAGAATTCACTATTTTTACAGCATGAACTTATTCACTGATTATGAAGCTTTCTTTTGGATAGTAAAATCCATATGACTCTATGGACTCTGATTGTAGATGACATGTTAAAATGCTCTGAACATTGACAGCTAAAACTACAATCATGTTTTTATAATTGTGGTGTGAGGGGTTACAACTGTTTGACGGAAAGGTACAATAAGCCTTACCGGTAAGTTTCCTGTGTCTTTGGATTTCTGGGCAAAGTGGCCAATGGTTTGCTGCACAACCATGTATCATCTGTTTTTTAAAGCTACATTTAACTTTGTGCTTATATATGGTCACTGCTCTCTGAGTATCTATACTGGAAACCTTTAAGATATTGACAAAAAACGAAAAAAAAAACATCTGTGTCTACAACCAGCACAGTGTGCAGTTTAGTAAAGTCACTGGTGATGTATTTGATGTTGCTGGATGCTACATCCTTTGAAAGTATGATCTTTGGTAGTAATTTTACTCTCTACCAGTGAACAACAATTTACTTTGCAGGAAAATAAATCCCATCCCTTGAACAAATAAGTGTTAACCACAGCTGTTGCTATTGTAAAGTTCACGGCTGTCTGTTAAATTAAACAGCCAGCTGTGGCAGTGATCGCTCTAATGTTCCTACTTATGAAGTTAAGAGGCATGTGATGTAATGAGCGAGTGAGGCTAAAACTACTACAGCTACAAACAATGTGTTTACCACAAGTGTCCAAAGAAGGTCAGTATATTAGAGGGGGTTACATTATGAGAGGCTCATATTCAGTTGTCTCTCCTTACTACATTCTGTATCCACCAAAGTGTAAAGTAGTCCAGCAGTGCACTATTGAAACCCTGGTCAGGGATCACGTACAAGCACAGCATACTTTCCATCTGAATGAACTCTTGCTGAAGGAGCTAAAAAAAGATGAAAGGACGAAGAGAAACGTTCACATAAATGATCTGAACTATAGATCAAACAAGAAACTGCTTTATATCATTCCCTCTGTCATAGTTAGGATCAAATCCAAATACGATGTTTTTGTCGTTTGTGAGAAGGCATGAATAGAGGGTGTAATTCAGGTTAAGAGAATGTGAATACTGTAGGTCACTGAAGTTACAGCGTACATGAGGATATCAGAAAAAGCCATGAAACAGTGCTCACAGGCAAAATGAGAAAAACTGATATGAAAGTACGGGAAGGGGAAAAACATTCAAGGTCACCCTCGCTCTTTTCCCCCACGGCTGCAAAACATTTCAGCGTACAGTGCTGCAGCACATTCATAGCTCAAACCAATTTTACCAGAGGAATCAATATGGCTGAAATATTGGGCTTTTATGAGCTGCTACATTCAGCTGGGGGCCGTGTGATCGAGGTAATGTGTTCAGCTAGATTAGATTTAAACAGCCTGGACATTGAGAAAAGGTGAAACAAACTTACAAGTCAGGAACAAAGAGGAGAACAAAGGCTATGATTATAATAATTATCATGAATATTTTCATTGATTGTTGCATCAGTACTGTTCTGGAGCTCATGTTCATTACATTTAATGGCGGCATGATGTAAATGAAGTTACAATCTGTAGTTAGAGCCTATTTTTTATTAGCGTGTGTGATTGTGAAGTTGTAAATTATATGACTCTTAAGTAGCCATATCTTTGTGTTACAGTTGTGGTGTTTGCAGCCTATGAGCAAACCATAATTGATTGTTATTCATATTTTATGTTGTTAATTAAAATAAACACAAGGCTCTTTTGCCATTCATTATTTATTTAGACATGTTTCATTTGTGTTAGCAAATTGCTGCAAGGCCTGGGCTTAATGATTCATGGAGTCTGCTGTATTTCTTTAAACGTAGCTATTTGCCGTCCTCTCAGAAAGGCATAAATAAAACCATGCAAGCTTACTGTATTTCTAATAAATGGCCCATTTGTTTATTACGTAGTATTTCAATAATATTTTGTATCATTATCAAAGGGTCAACTATATCTAATGAGTAATTACAACCATAATTGTACTTCCAGTTTCCTTTGGGCCATCATGTCTGTTCAATTTGGTGCAGGTGGATCTTGTGGTTTTCGGACAGCAGCTTCTTTGAGACCTCATATCATTTCAAAAGGTGTGGAAAAGAACATCATGTCAGCCATGCTGCCATAGAGCCACTGCTCACCCAATGCATGGAAAAAAGAGCAGCTGAGGAAGCCATTATACAGCCATGATGGTGCCAGGGAAAAAAGGGTGGGCCGCTGGGGCCCCCTGGCAGTGTTACAGTCATTAATGCCCTCAATTTGCCTTAATGGCTTTCTCAATCCCAGCCCTCAGTTCCATTCGTCCCCACGCCAGACTGTATTTCGTTTCCTCTCACTGCCTGTAATTAATCCATTCATCTCTAAAAGATCCGATCAATGCTGTCTGGAATGAGAGCTGCCATGACATAGGAGTGTACAGGGAAAACATGTAGACCGAGGTTTGGGAAAACAGTGTTTGCAATTCTGTATCTTCACTAAAACTGAAATTATTGATAAAACTGTAAATACTGGTGAGCTGTAACTGCATATAGTAATACATTTACTGTGTAATATCAATAAAATGTGACACAGAAATAAATATTATTCTCACAGATGCTATAAAAACCCTTCAGCGCTTCAATACATGTCTGAACTCCCACAGCGAGCTATTACAAAACTCAATAGGATCATACAGTGAGCATTCCTACTCGAGATGATTTTCAATTCCATTCCCATCATATTACTTTTCCGCGTTAAATGTCATGCACGGTATATATAAAAAAATCCATTTTCAATTTATGTATTTTAAGGAAAAGATGATGTGCTGCGGGAGTATTTGATATGAAACCAGATCCCGTTCCCATCACATCTATCAGGATGTTTTTGTGAACAGAAAGCTTGTTAGAAGAACATGTCTGGGTTGTAATTGGTTCATTTTGGGTAAACTATAAAAAGGCACAACATGTACATGGATGTGTGTGTGTTTGTGTGAGTGTCTGTGTTTTTGTGTGTTTTCATGTTTCAGGAACGCTGGCTAGCAATCAGGCACCACAGGGCCCTCCCACTGACCCCACCACTAAATCCCCCTCCTCGGCCTGGCCTGGGATCAATAAGTAATTTTTTGGAGCTGATTAGTTTGCAGCAGGAAGGTGGTCACTGTCTGATCTGTCCTAAGGATATAATCAAGCACTAAAAAGTGGCATTACTGCTCCTGCAATGTAAGCAGGATGGTAGTAATAGTATGATGTGATACATCTTTAAGAGAAGATTTTGATTATGGACCATGAGCTGTAAGTGCTACGTGAACAGGACACGGGTGAGTAGAGTCTTAACACTGGGCAAACTAAGCAGAAATTGAAATTAAAGGCAATGGGCCTCATTCATCAATATCTTCTAAAATCTACCTAAATGTGTTCTGAAGGAAATTAGAAAGAAAAAACTCTGTCAGATTTTTGCCACTTCTAAAACAACAGAATTGTTAACACCTGTGTCTTTAATGAATGCCATGTACTCCTAAGTTTCAGCTCCTGTATGTTTTTTTAAAATATAAGCATAGAAAATACCCCTTTCATGCTCATATAAGGACATGAGGCAGCAGGGCAGTACACATCGGATTGGAAAGAGAAGTTATGAAACATCTTGAAACGACTGTGCAATAGACAACAAGTTAGTAACACTGAAGTATTCTAAAGTGAGTGGAGTTCTACTTGAACTTTCCTCCACTCAGGTTTGAATGAATTCGGTTTGAATGCTTTGGCACCCACCCAAGGTCTCTCAGTGCAACTGCACTGTTTATAATACAATGCTGTTATGCCTCCCCTTCACAGAAAGTGTGCATTCGTAGACAAGCAGAGGGGCGATGTTGTGAGAAGCCAAAGACCCATCACAAAAAAATGACTCTGCTATTGTCTACAACCAGATGTACTGTAGAGTTGACTTTTGTTATAAGATGGATTTATTTATTTGTATGCAAGCCTGAGATAGTTTTTCCAACAGATTTTGGCACTGTGAAGAAAAGTTCTTCCAGTCAGAATTTTATACATGAGACACATCAGGTCTTAATCTTGTGGCAGGATAAAACAATCAAAAACAGTTGGCTAAAAAAAGGAGTATTCAGTCTCGATGAAACTGCCAAGAAAAACAACACTTAAAGGTGGCAGCGAGACGTCTTCGGAAATTTGGACCTGAAGATAATATTTGTACAAAATAGTAGCAAGGTTTTGTGAGAAACAAACAATATTTCACCAAATAAACACAACAATATTTTCATCACTCAGCAACCAAACTGTGTACATAATGAAAACTTGAGGTTATTATTTCAGCTTCAGGATATTTACTGTGTGTTCCCTCTGAGAATCAGAATGCAACACTGAGCTCGCCTCAGGTTGGATATTTTTCATTTAGATAAGAAAATGTTTTTTGGACATGTTCCATCTTACAAACTACTTCACATTCAAGTTATTATGTTTGGCACCACTTCTAATGCTTTTTTTTTTATCATTGATGTGTACTTGTAGCGTCTACACTCTCTCTTACTCTCAGCAGGTTGTCTTTCATGTGCTATATTACACAAGCTCTGAGTAAGCATGTCAACACATGAGACTTTCAAACTCTCTGATATTACTTACTACACAGCTGTAGAGCCTTATCTCCACTTACATCCAAATTGACAATAAAAGCTCTGAGCTATGTCATATAATACAGACACTAAGAAATCCTGTGCTTCCTCCCCTTTTCTTAAGGACTGTTTTTGTATAAATTATAATCCTGTGTCAAATTGCTACTTTAGGGACAGTTTGGTACATTCATGATGGATTTTAGACATTGCTGAAACTACTCCATTGAGAAGTACAGTCTTATCTGGATTGTATGCTAGATCCTGATTCAAACTCAGCAGAGAATATTTGTAAAAAGATGTTTTTAATAAGTATAAACTGTAATACGGAGATTGTTTTGTCCATCCTAAAAGATACACAGAAAGCAGACTAAAGAGGTGTAGAGGAAGAACGCTTGTTATATTGTGCTGTTTAAAAAAACACCATTATGACTACTTCTTACTGAAAAGATTGACTTGTGCAATATGTCTTTCATTGGGATTTTTCTCCCTAAAAATGATCTGATTTATTGTCACTTACCAAGCTCTATTGTACAGAAAAGTATTTAATACATCTGCCTTTGCAAGCTGCATCAATTTGAAGCGCTGCAACCCACACAAATGTCCATTTCAAAAGGCCCTGGATCTCCTCTAATGGATGCCATGAACTCTGAGAGCCATGATCTCCAGATGACATTTCTTACTTAAAGAAACCAGACATACCGCTTATACAAAAGGATTCAAACACACATTTTCTGAAGGTTTTCAAAGTTCAGAACTCTTAATCTATTCCTGAGTTTAAGCATTGAACTTTTAGACCCTGTTCACTGTGAATGTGTTTTCTTTCTGCTGTGTAGCCACAGCATTAAGCATTTCTCCCATGGGTGTCATGATGGTGGTCATAAATTGGGTGTGGGTTTAACAGAAAGGTGGCCGAGCTTGTCACTGCACTTCTCATACCTTACATTAAAGGTAGGTTCATAGCATATGATTTACAATCCGACCATTAAAATGACATCAAGGAAAAGCATGATATTTCAGAACATGGTGTAAGTCAACCTAGGCAGAAGGGCACAATTTGACTTTTCTCTCTTTTTTTTCCTCACTAGCCACACCCGTCAGATGGCCCATTCCTTCAGCAGAAATAACAGGTTTGATAAAGCAGAGACAAACTGAGGAACAACAATAAAAAAACACTGATGATCAATCAGCCGTGCAGCATGTGGAAATAAAAAGATGTCAGACGGTTTAAATGTTTTACAATGCTTTTACCCTGTCATGGCTGCAGTTTCGGTTCAATATTTGATTCTTGCTTTATATTCACTCACAGCAGAATAGGAGGAGAGAAGGGAGTTAAAACAAAGTGATTTAAAGCAGCTAGTAAAATGTGCCCTCTACTGGATTCTGGCAGTAATGTTTAAGGAGGACGCAACAGACAAGACCACACTTTATTGACACAGATGGTACAGGAGTCCTTCTTTTGAAAATCTCAGTATCAATATACAAAATAGTATGAAGAGGCTTAATTTACTCTTAAGGATTAACAACTAACATTTTGGATTTGTTTACAGTGCAAAATATGTCCCGTGAGAGAAGGTAACCATACCTGAGAAAACTGAATGCAACTGGGGAAACAATAGAGAAAGGAAGCCCCCTGGCTCGATACCATTGTCCATTGAATGAAGACAAATGGTCAGACAGATTTTTTTTTGACAAAACAATCCCACTTTATCCACCTTGAGAACAAAGAGACATCTCTTTTCCAGTTAAGAGGAAGGACTTATATCTTTGTTTGCAGTATCCTGGAATCAGAAGACTCCTCTTATATCCCTTCTAAATCAATTTATCAAACAAGTCAGCCATCAAGTAGATATATTGTATTTTTAATTCAAAGTTATTGGAGCTATACTATTCTTAAATGCCAGAGAAACATATAAACCTGTTGCCGATCACACATATACTTATGTTTGTGATTTAACTTTGGGTTTTCCACATTTAAAGTTGGTCACAGACTCTCACATCAAAAATCCTTTAATAACAGTTACAAGAGACATACTGCTGCTCTGACTAATGGAGTATTATGCTGAAGAATGAACCTTTTATTTTTCTCCCAACATGACTCAATGCAGCTGCAGTCATCAAAATGACTTCCATTATGCCTGTACTGAATTCAAACCTAATGTTACACATATTTTCCTGTAGCTTTGATTCCAGATTAGTCTTCTTTGCAAACAGAAGTAAAGATGTGGTTTGTATTGCAGAAACTGTCCCAAACAGTTCTCATTTTCTTTAATGATGTTTATTCTAGTTAAGCCAGATGTCTGTTTCTACAGACTGACTGGACTGATATATTTTGGAGCAGATTGTAAACTCCTAAATAAGAGAAAATAAAGATAGTTTTTTACCACTGAAAACCCACTGATAGGTTTAGAAATGTCAGCATCAGTAATGGTAATACAAACAAGCCTGCATAATCTGCTATTAAATGTGAATTCTCCATGCCTGAACCTGAACACTGAACTGTAACAAAAGCTACAAGGGGTGCAGCAATTTACAAGCCATCATTTAAACACAGTCAGAGCTGAGGTGTAACTGTTGGCCAGAGGAGCTACAGAGGTGTGGTGGGAATGCATTACAGCAGCATTACCACTTACGCCTCGCAGCACACAGAGTGATCTTGTCCAGGGTTTAATCTATTCCATGTCAAAGGATCAGGCCCCAGGAGACCCAGAATACAAGATGTTTTATGTGGTGAAATCACAAGACCACCGAAGCACACACATACTCGTGAAAACACATACATTCACGGTTCCTGCTTTTAGGACACAACAGTAGAACGGATGTGATTTGAGTTGTGTGAATAAGTAAAGGTTTTCTGACCCGTCCATTATGAATAATTGCAATCTAGTGCCACATCAGTGGACACAGGTCTGAAGAGAAAAACTCCCTCCTGCTAACCAAGCTAGAACATCATATAAAAGGGGTTGGGAGGAAAAGATGGCCTTTCTTTGAAGTGAGGAGACTGTCTGAAGAGCACCACCACAGGTCCAGTTTTACAAGCAGGATCCAAATCAAAGCAATTAGACCATAATGTGCTCCATAAACCTGGAAGAGAGGGGCCACTGTGGGGGGAAAATGGCAGAAATACATTTACATGCCCATGACTTTTAAAGGACTCCGAGCTGTATGAAAGAGAAAATGAAATTACTAGCCCATAGCTTAGACACTACATCTTAAACCCTCTGCTTATATGGCGCTATGGCAGCCTAAATTTTCCCCCAAAGCACACACACTTCCTCCCTCTCATAGTGCATTACTGCTTCCCTGTTGTTTTCTGATAGAAACCACAGGGGTTTAAATGTGACCAAAAGGATTTCAAACAATCCCGACTGCCATTTAGAGGGGTTAATTGGTTGGTCCGGTGCCAAACAGATCCAAACAAAGCTGAATCTGAGCCACAACTGTGAGACGTACTTCATCTGATATACAGGAAAATGCCTTAGTAGTGGCTCTTTGCAATCAGACACTGGCAAATATCCACAACCCTGATCAAAACTGCACTTATCAACTGGGAAAGAACAGAGAGGAAAGGTCAGCACACTGAAGTCCAACCACATCACAGGTCATGTATTGATAACAGAGAATAACTGCACTGTAGCAACACTGAGGCTCAATGCTGTTTTAACAAGCTCTGATTGATGGGTTGTTTCCTTTCTGTGACTCCACCTCGTCCACTGACTAAATGCAGTCATAAACAAGACAGACCTAATAATGATGACAGGGCCAAAGACAGTCTTGCTACAAAGCCAGACTCCTATGAGATTGTTAAACACGAAACAGCTACAACAAAACGTAAAAAAAACCACTTATGTGTCCTTAGTTGAGCTGGAATGACACATGCTGTAAAATGCTTTATGCTGCACAAGATATGCCGTTTTGCTTACAACTCTACAACTCTACAACTCCAACAACTGTAGACACATAAACAGGATGTCCTCAGCCCTCGCTAACCTCCCCCAAGTTACTACAGTAGGTACATACATAGCAAAACTCCTTCACAGAGGTATTACATTTCCCCTAACCTAATCGCTCGCCCGCACAATAAGAACCATAACAGATAGGGGCCACATTTCCTTCATGCCCCCATTCTGGACTGGACCTTATCTGCAGGGAAACACATTTCAGCTGGGGCTTGGCCTCATGCAGGAGACTGGCCTGCTGACGGTGGGCTCTGAGGGCTTAACCTGAGCTTACTACACCTCCTCTCCCCCTAACAAGTACTCCCAATCTCTCCCAGCCCCCTACTCAGCTCCAGATCCAGTCCATGCGCCGGTCCCTGCACAACGCAAGACACTAGCTCTGCACAAAGGGGTATTTACAGAGCCTGTCAAGTTATTAAACTTTAATCCCACTAAGAAGAGCATATTCTGACAATGAATTATAGATGACACAGGTTAGAGTCTCCTATATGACCTCCATTCCACCAAACCCAGCATGGTGGGTTTTAATAAACTGTATTATCAACTGAGCGAGGATGCTGCCTGCACCTAGATGGGGTTTCATATATATCATATGGAAAAAAATATAGAAGAAGCATGAGGGGGGAATCTAATCCTGATGTGAATTAGAGCTATGGGGGGTCAGGGTCTGACTAAATCTGTGTGTGCAGGATGGCAGGATGTATCGAGCTGAAACCTACAGCACAGATTCTAGCGCAATTATGAATAGGGTGGTGTTAATTCAGTCACAGGAGCCCCGTTTGTGACCCCTCCATATTTCATTTGTTTAGTCTTCAGGGAGCCAAACAAAATTGCCACTTTCCCATCTGTCAAAAATTGGCAAAAGACACTAAATGAGTTTTAAAATTCAGTAGAGACCAATTGTCCTTCCTTGAAATTATTTTATCAGTTGCCCCCTGAGATGAGCTATACAGGCTGTCCTCCTGACAATATCACACACACTGTGATTTAGAGCGCAGTCCCTTTTGGAAAGGTTTCTTTGAAAATAACATTTGTTACAGATATCTTTTGGTCTGTTTGAGTTACTTTTACATTCAAATACACAGCTTTATGGCACATCAGACATTTGGTTGTTATTTCAACAATGAATACTACATGTATATCTATGATTTTATCTGCTCCCAAAGCTTTATGACATAATGAATGACACTAGATTGTTTAAAAGTGATCCAATACTTGCAACTTATGAGCAGCTTAATTATTATAGAGCTGAATGGAAGATCCAAGTAGTCATAAAAAAGTAGTTTTTATAGTTTTAACATTTTTGTACCCACAATAGACCACAAGGCTCTATAAATCAGTGAGATTCAGTGTAACTTAACACATTTTAATTAATTTAGAGATTATTTGAAATATAGACACAATATAATTAACTGCTCTTCTTAATTAAACTATTTGGAATTTGGAATTAAGACTCAAATAAGCTTTACATCTGGTTTTATATGATCTACACTTGGCATGAATAATTTAAACCTAAAAAAGACTTCAGTTTCAGGTTAAAGCTCTGTCTATAACCAAACACTTTGAATGGACAGTTAGAAGCTGTCACACTGAGGTCAGTGTCGTAGCTGTGTGACCCTGGAATCAGGGTGACTTCCTGTATCACATGTCTACTCTGTGCAGCCCAGACCAGGGGCCTCTCATTACAGACTGGGATCCTGCTTCTAAATTGCAGGGCATGGATGTTGACTCCCTGATTTTGGAGTAATGGAATCCAGGGTCATCATTATCAAGTACACAGGACCTACATCATAGAAGTTTTTATGGTCTTCAAACAGCTGCTGTTAACCCCCAAAAACCACATTCCACTCCCATCCCCACGAACCTCCCTTCCCCACAGTGCTAATCCCAGTCAGTTGAGGAGCCTTGTATTTATAGAGAAGCCTGAAGTAAACATCTTACCGCTGAAGCCATGCTGTGAAAATGTGCTGTCTACCTGAAGAGTCGAGTCATCCTGTGTTTCCAAAAGAAAAGTCGCTAATGGTGTTTCAAACCCTGACAATTTCACATAGTGAATTTGCAGTGTAAATAAAAAGAAAAGGGATGTTTGGATTGCACATGAACATAAAAACAAGATGTGATGCATGTTTTTCTCTTTAGGGTGCTTTGGATTCAACAAAAATGATAAATAATAATGGAGAGGCGCATATGGCATAGCTGTAGAGCCTTTGGAGACCCAGCAGTAGCTGTCATCTTTGGACATGACTATCAGCATGGAGGAGACACAACAATGTGGAAGCAAACACAGTAATTACCTAGTCAGAGAATAGGACTGTTTGTGTGTAAATGGCAGGTGGTTATGATAAGTGCTGAGGCTATTGTGCCAGCAGGCCTTGCCTAGCCCAGTTAAAGGTGGGAGTCATGCAGCAAAGAAGATTACTCCTGCAACTCTGTCTCATGGGCTCCCTCTGTGTGCAGACCTCATGGAGAAAAAAAAAACTTGATAGCTGCCATTATCTTTGCAATAGTGCGTTCAGAGGCAAAACACACCTTGAGCAGTCTCTCCTCACAACACAAAAGAGAGAAGAAACTCAGCATCAGTAATTGCATTAGCAAAAATGCATGTTTGACATAAAAATTCTCAGTCCTCTCATCACAGTGGTAGAGTTTCACAGGGGTTATAATTGTACAATTTCCATTTAAATGAGGTTCACAGAACACTGTTGGAGGCTAGAGTTGCTTGTGCTTGACAGTGTGCAGTGCATATTAACATAGGCTGAGAAAAAGTTACCCTTTGAAATGCTACAGTAAAGTGAAAATACAATAGAATGTAATGGTGTGACAAATACAAAGGGCAGTTTTTAAGACTAACATCACCTGGGGGCATTTTAAGGAGGGTTTGGATCTAATTCTTTCTTAATGCCGTATCCCTGTAGACCTCCAGCCTCTGCTCCTCAAGGAAGGTAGCGGCAGGGTTGTTGCCGGTTTGTGCACAGCCCCCCTCACAACATCCTGTGTGTGGGCGGTTGGACTGCTACAATTGGTTGTGATCTAAAGCCCGAGGGGCCAAACCAGAGCGTGATCCTCGGGTCAGCAGTGCTCCTCGCTCTCTGGTCTATTCTCTGCTGTGCTTCTTTCATCCAGCTCTCTCAACTATTCATTACAGGTGTTCCTCTTAGGTGGAGGTAGCCTTTATGTGGCCCTGTGCTGTATACATGTTCTGTGTCATGGCCACTGCTAAGGCAAACTGGGAAAGCAGGCGAGCACACAGTGGATTAGGTGGGCTTGACATATAGTGCAGGAAAGTGTCACATATCCAAGTGATAGATTGTGGAGGCAACAGAAACTATATATCAGCTTGACTTCTTAGCCTTAAAAGTAGGAGAAAGCATAGGCCTGTGTGGAGCAAATTAAAAACTATAAAGAGGCAACATGTGTTCATTTTATGTGATATTAGAAGGCGTGACTTATTGTTTATAGAAACATGTTGAGTGTATACATACATACAATAATTTCAGATTTTTTCTAGGATAAACTGTCTGAGGCTACCCTTTTACATTTTATGGTCAATCAATCATGAAAATACTGAGATAAATACAAATGCATTTACATAATGACATATGGGTGGAATTTTCTTTCAAATGCATGGCCGCGTCAGGATATATGCAAGAACAACAACAAATATTAGAATGCACAGGAACACTTTCATAGCATAGATTTATCAGGATCTTCACTACACAGTGTAATTGATGCTTTAAATGTAAAAAGTCACAAAGGAATTTACAAGGCTGGACTACTAACACAAAAAAGGAGCGTTCTGGATTCATGAAGCTGTCACTATGTTACAAATCTAATGACTATTAAACTTGAAAACGAGGGCTTCCATTTTGCTGCATTCAGCAGAACCGTCTAATGGAAAGATTGGAGGATAGGTGATGGAGGATAGTACTAAAAGGGCCCAGTGGCTACATAGGTAAAATGGAGAAAAATATCAGAGACATTAAACCAGTTATTTATCTCATTAATCATTCATCAGGACATATGTGTAGCCTATGTGAGACGTGGGAAATGTCCATCCTTCACCAATAATCTTTTATTAGAAGGCAATAAGGCTGTGTTAGCCCGGCTTCCCAATGCTGCCCTCTGCTCCTATATTAAAAACTTGTGGGGGTTTTATCAGAGCCCAATGAGCAAGTGAGCATATGCTGTGGACCCCCAGCGCATTTCTTAGCCACATTACCCAGCATCCACCAGCACAAATTTCATTATTAACTCATTACTAGACTGAGCTCAGCCATGAGAGAGCAGCACTGAATCATAAAGCGCTCATTTAGCACCACATCCAGCCACAGATTACCAGCCATACTGGCCTGAGCTGCACTGTGAAAATGGGTGTTTGTTTCAACTGAACTCAAACCTGTATTACTGAATAGCATGTGTAATATAATATAAGCATTTTATTTCTAAATGTATATCAAATCTTTAATTCTCATTTCAGCACTATAAAGGAATTGTGTATTTTCCTGAATATGTTTAGAGGTGCTCAAAGGCAGCGACAATATGAACTATGCAGACATCAAGACTTATTTTCTGTTTAGTTTTTTTTACAGTGTTTTTTAAAAGAGGGCCTAAGATGGAGATAGACCAATGATGGGAGCCAATCGGGAGTGATTAATTACACTGAAAAAGACTGCAGTCCACAAAAGCACAGGTCCTGCCCTCTTTCTACTCTGATATTAGATCAATTGACGACACGCTTCCAGTGTGTGCTGTGGTGTATTACACATATCCATATTTCTTCAAACAACTAGAATATATAGTACATATATTTGTGCACTTACCTAGTTTGAGAAAGGTCCACCAAAGGAGTCATCCGGGGGGCAATAAGAAAGAAAAGGAAAGGATAACAGTAATGTCAGTATTAAGGCTTCTTGCTCCATTTCTACTCCTATATATTCAACTAAAACATAAACAAACTGTTTGTTTTTTTTTGACAATATGTTTCTTATATCACAACAAGCAAAAAGGCTGTCACTCTCTGCCTCAAACAGCTTATTAAATTGGTGTAAGCAGGTGAAAAGATGATCAGCCAGTTTTGTATGTAGCACCACAAGTAGATCCTTATGCAGTTAGCTACAATGCAAACCCCAAGGGTGACTTTTTGGCCTGGGCTCATGATAAAGATATGATATGTATTTTAAAAGATTTGGAAAGCTTGCATTTATTGCCCCAGTATTTTGTTTTGAGTTCTAAGTTGGCATAAACCAGTCAAAATGTCCACCATCAGGAGAGAAAAAACTATTGGAAAGAAAAGTATCATGTGTCCAGAAGCTATACTAAAGTATAAGAAATAACTGATAAAGATGTGTGATCAGTGCAGCTTTGCACGCGGTATGATTGTTGATTGTTGTCTAAAGGTCTTAGCCTCTCAGACAGCAATCCCTGAAGACTTTTGCATTGAACGGTATAATGAAAGAAATAGAGGAAATATCCAGTGGACGCTCCGTAGGAACAAACAAATATGTTGTATATGCTCATAATAATGTGAAGTTGTTTTTATTTTTGTTCTGTGAAAATGGCAGCAATTTTGCATTAGGATGGCAAAAAAAATGTTACCCATTAGAATTGTTGAGGACTTGGTAGAATGAGGGGTACATGACATAAAGTCGTGACTAAAACGTGCTAAAATGAGTAATTTCATTTTGTAAGTCAGGGCCAAATAGCCAAACCTAACTTACATTCTGCCTCAACCTTTTCAGTCTAGTTTAAGGCAGGTATTGGAAATAAAATGTGCTGAGTGAAGTGCAAACTAAAACAAATATGGTAGAGCAAATTGATACAGTAAAATGAACAAGACACCCGTTGTCAACCTCCGATAAGAACATGACAAATCAGCAAAGAATGAAGAAACAATCCTCTTTTATGTTAGCTGCCGTTTCCCATTTCCATTTTTATAGCCGGAAAAGATGTTTAAGAGCTGCTGTCTGTTCTAATGAGATGTCTCTTGATTTAGGGTCAGGCAGCTTGAAGGCTACAGTGTTTCACGCAGGCTGCTGACGGTCAATAGAAATCAATACAGCCGATGCAATTATTAATACAGTGCTAGGCAGTTAGATGTGAATGAGACAGATGACATTAGGCCAGATTGATCTAGAGGGAAATGGATTTCATGAAGCACTCAATGCCTTCATTATATTGCACACAATGGAGAGTCTGGGGGAGCTCAAAGGCATGCACGCTGCAATTCTATGCCTCCCGGTGCACTAACATGAAGGGAAATTACACTGGTAAATCTGAATGTTGTATTATAACACATTGTTGTTACACAGGGATACTCTTTGTTGGTCATCTTTTCTTCATGACCTCAACAATATCGCTGTTTTAAATTTCAAACAATATTTTGCTATAAACACACAAGTGAATAATATTAATGAATGTGTTTACTACAGAGTGTATTTCACTGAAACAATGCAGTCAACACTGTGCATCTATCACATCTCTAATGAAGAATGAGGATGTGCTGTGGAAGAAACAGGAGAGTCTCAGGTGTCAGTCCCAAATGAATATTCAGCCTGCAGAAGAAGCGTGCTCCCTGTGGGCCTGTGGCACTAAATAACACAGCATTGACGCTGGTAAACAGAAACAGAGCCTTGTGTGTGCTTTCAAGGCCTCTGTTTGAATAACCTCTACCACTTCAGCTCAAGCAAGGTCTGGTAATAAAGCCTGCTTATTGTCCTTAAATCCCCACAGCTTCATTAACAATAATATCTAATAAAGGCGTTGATTAGATTTCTTCTGTCCCTCTCTGTGTGGATGAAATAGATATATTAGCTTTAAGTTTGTTTAATTTATTAAAAACTTAAGTCCTGGGAGTGACAAATGTGAATGTCACTATAATCATGTTTTTGCATTCAATGAATATGTACATGTAACTTTTATTGTAAATGGCCGATGCTGATAAATACTATAAAGAAATGATATGGCCAAATCCAATGGTGTAAAAACCCAGTAAAAAAAGTTAGACTGTAAAGATGGCTTCTGTAAAACTTACTGTATGTGAATGTATTTTCTGAAAATGTGTTTTCAAACTAATTTACCTCACATAGTCTACAGTGCAACCTTTCATCACTTTTTATCAAACCAGGGAATACAGATGCTGTAATGTGGGTGGGGTCACTTGTAGTGATGACCACAAAAATATTACTCAACACTGATCTTGACGCCCTTTTTGTTACAGACGTATGCACATTCTTCTGATAAAACAGCACTAATAAACCAACATTATGATACCTGTCCAACACAAAAAGTTAATAGACAACACTCGAGACTAGCAGGTTAAGCACAGATTTATATATGTTTTATAACAGACAAACGCAAGTCCAAAAGATGATGCTCAGTGTCAGCTTGGTGGGTAAAAGCAAAGTTTTGACTTGAAAAATCTAAGCCAGTTGCATTGTTAAAAAAAAGTTTTTTTGATTCTTCTACTTGAAGTTGAGAACAGCTCTGGTACTATTGTGAAGATATGAAACTGTGGTGTACTGTGCCCTTTTATTATCTTTATTTTCAGTGATGTCAGTTTGGTAACCCATGAGAGAGGTGAAAAGCCCCAGGAGGTGTCTGGTCAGTGAAGGGTATAAACTGAGTGAGTCAGAGTGTGTCCTGAAATGTGACAGCAGCTGGTGTGTGAGCCAAGCAGAGACTGCTTCTCTGCCATGGCCCGGCAAACAAGACAGCAAGGCTGCCAGGTCTGTGTGTGCACAGGTAGAGTAGAGACACTAGGCCACACATACACTCGTTCATGCACACAAGCGCACACATTCAATTTTTTGTTCAAAACAGCTGCTCCCACGCTACCATCTCTGCAGTCACAAACACACAAAATACACAAAACATGTTAGTTTTTTTTAAATGTTTGCATTCCTGAAAATGTTTGCAAGCTCCTGGCATTTCCCCTGCACTAATCCAGTATTTAGTGTAAGCAGCAAATCCTGTGATGCTAAAGCAATATTAATGCTCAATGATCCCATTTCTGCTGAGTCTTTATCCCCTAACCCTGTCCGGAGAAAGGATGCTCAAATCCAGAGCAACACAAGCCAGTCGACTCAGCACTCAGCACTTAAATAATGAATCATTTAAGGGTTACGTCTGTCTCAGGGGTATTCTGTGACGTGGCCACAAAGGTATCAAACACACTGTTAAACTAGGTGCAATGTTTCTATTTATACCAATAATCATTTTGGTACATACAGTAAGAAACTGTGTCAAATAGATATCAGTAGAAGGAGTTTTTGCATAAAACTTCCTTGTCACAGCCAAATGAAATTAAAGGAACAGACTTGATAACCATCATAATGAAATCTTTATTAGATCAGCAACCTTATGGGAATTATATTTAAAGACAAGGGTAATGATGTAAATATTCTCACAACTTTTACTGAAAGTAAAACAATCGTTCTTATCTGTAAAAAAAAAAAAAAAAAAAAAAAAGCCATAGATTTTCTGTGTTTCTGTCTAATTCAGAGGTTACCATCTAGCTCCGGAGAGAATAGCGTTACGATAGTAGAGCTCAAACAAGAACAATTTGTACTGAACTGACATGGATCTGACAGTAGTAGTATTTAAATGAGATCCTTCAATGTCAGCAGTATTCTAATTTAAATGATAGCACAGCTGTGATTACATATCAAAGTCTCAGCTTTAAAACAGATTAAAACAAAAAAAAAGGCTCTGCATAGTTTTTCATTTTAATCACCAGCGTCTGACTACATGTGGAACAGTGCTAATAATTCTTTAATTAACATGTTGACTTGGAATAGCAGAGGGCACCATTACTCCACTCCCCCTCCCCCTGCTCTGGCTCATGCTCGCTCCGCCTCACACACATTGATGCACAATCAGTTACAATACATGCTCTTTTGTTCAAAGAATACGAGACTTGATTAAACATATATGTTGAATTTAGTATGAGGCAGACTGAGCGGCCTTTCTGTTTGCACTTGGACATGAGCATTGATCTCACTTAAACTCTATAATCAATGTGTGGAGCTGCAATAAACAAACTTTTATCAGTATCTTTATCACCTGTTTTGTTCAGCAGTAGAACTGTGCCTGGGTTGGCAGAATATTGGAGGGAAGCTGTGACACTGAGGTTATACTGTAGTGCACTCAGTCGTGTTTGGGCATACAGCAAAGGTAAGCTATAATTACTGGTTTGTAGCAAACACTCCCCCTTCCCCCACAGTTTCCATTGCTCTGAGACCTTCTGTCACCATGACTGGTATTAAGGCCTTTTTTTGTAGCCCTGAGACAGCGCTGTTGCAACGCATTTCAATCTCCACCCCTGCTCCCTCTATAGATGGGAGCAGAGAGCAGCTGGTGAAAAGAGATAAAGTCATGTTCTGAGTGCTGCACCCTTCCAGTCTACCTTGCACTGCTCACCCGGGTGCTGTGAGGACAATGATAGAAGTGAGAGAGGCAGAAAGTAGATTAAAGAAAGTAGGCGCTCTCACTCCCATTACTGCCCACATGAACACCTTGAACCAGTGAGGTTCTACACCTCTGTGATTCCAGCGGCTGAATCATGTACACACTATCTGATTTCACTCAGACGGCATGCTGTGTTTTGGTATGAGGGCCTGCAGAACTATTTATTGATCATCTTGTTCTTCTCTTTGAAACACTGATGTAGTCCGTAATGATATAAAATAAGCTCTACTCCGAGGGACTACAACCCATCCCCCATTTGTTAATGAAATTAGCTTTCGCCTCACTGGAAACATCGCCAGTGGCAAAAAGGGGTGACAAAGAAGATCATCTTCAAAGGTTACTCCCCACTTCTTTGTTCTTATTGCCTTTTCTCCCACAATCAGTACAAGTTCATCTCTGTCCTGAGGCCGTGATCAAAACATTTCAGCGGGGCTTAAATTACATCAATAAAACATTTTCATATAATTCCAGCACATGCAGTGAATATTGAGGATGGTATAATTTCTCGATAATCACTTTGCTGTTTTTAATATTTCATGATTTAGACGCCATGAGAGATTTGTCAAACCATCTAATGCAGTGTTATTACCTGGATAGATGTCTGGACTCATGGATTAGTTATGATGTTAGCAATGAGGTCTAGCAAGATACAAAAAAAAAGAAGTTCTTGAGGAATGTGTGCTGTATCAAAAAGCTGCATGATGCTGAATATGTGTGGGTTAGAATTCGAAGCAAAAGCATCATGTTTTATGGCTTCCACCCATTTGATCAGACAACACAGCTACTCTAAGATGACAATTTTCCCCTGCACCACTGATCAAGTATCTCAATCCACCTTTTTCAGAGAAGAGCTAGAGAAAGAATGCATAATCCAGAATCAATATCAATCAATCAAAAAACAATAGCTAAAGTTCTAAAAAAGTGTCTGTTTTCATGAACTGCCGCTCCGTGCACCGGCTCGCTTCTGACTCTCTCTCTAAGGCTCTGAAGTACCCACGTTCAGAGTCCCCACGTGTGCCAAGTCTGGTCTGATTGGTCGGCCTGATTACGGCCTGCCGTAATTGGTCAGTTGCTCAGCACGGTTCTCGGAAATGTCACGGCCCTTTTACCATATTGGGAATGCAGCCACTTTGGCTCCGAGGGGAGCAAAAACATTAGCACCTTAGCACTACTGTGCTACCGCAGGCTACGGCATATCGTGGGCGTGCTACAGAAGTTCACGGGCGTGCAACATGAGCTGCAGGGCTTGCCACAACGAGCCAATGAGCTTAGATCAGTGATATCACACTGACAAGATGTCACACTGGCAAAAATTTTTTTGAGGGGGGTTAGAACCGAGCATTATATGCAGCTAATGCTACAGCCAACAGGAGGACATAGGAGAAGCCGGGTTTCCGCAGACTTTGAATTTTTGCACATAGATGTGCCTAAACATGCACAGGACACTTGGAAAACACACTAAAGAGCATATAAAACCAGAAAAAACATAATATGGGCCCTTTAAGTTGAATGTCTGATGCATCTCAAGCTGACGCTGAAGGTTAACTGATGCATCTGTATTTGCTGCTAAAGTTTAGAAACTTGGCATTAGCAGAAGAGAGTACGTAATCAAACATCTGGTCTTGGAGCTGCCATGTTGGACCCAGTGGACTCTAAATGACCCAGTGTGAGATGCTCTCCCAAATACAGCCTGCTGTTCATTAGAGACATCCAATCACTATAGCAATCATCTCGTACATTTGAATCCAGAGGTGTTATTGCAGTGATCAATCTTATCCTGAGTCCAGAGGTTTATGTGGTCACCTGCCGTCCAGTTGGCAGCCGTTCTGTATTGGAAGCTGGCACTGTCTTATATCGGGGTGGGGGTGATGTGGGGGTGGGGGGTCTTTAGAGGCCGCTACTCTGCCGTCGAGCATTGAGGTTAATGAAGCAGATGTTGGTAAACAATCAGGTCATGGGTGAAATAAATCTAGCTCTGTATAAAGAAATAATATCTCCACCACCGTGCATCAGAGCACTCATAAATCTGATGTCAGAAATGAGCATGTGGTAAAAGAGCCAACATGTGGCAGATGATCTATTTATCTTTAATAGCATTTGCTGTTATACTGTTAGAATGAAGTGTTTCCATGGAAACAAATTACGTATTAAGGGTAACAGTTCAACTCCCCAATCATTTCTGCAAATATATGACCAGCAGAAAATGAAAGAAGGGATATTCAGCTGTAGGAGATGAAGCAGTTAATAAAGCATAGAAAAATATAATAACACATCCATGTAATGAAAGCTGGGATCAGGATAAGATGTGTTGCTTTCAAAGATACTCCACACCCTCAGAAACACACACTAGATATATGTTTGTTAGCACAATACAGATAACCTTAGGTATTTGTAGGTTTTCTCATGTTCCGTGCTTTAACCCATTCAAGGGTAAAGACCATAAATCTAAACGTCAACTTTAATTCCTTCTTCCATATCAATGTAATTATGCACATGTCAAAAAATGCCACATGTTTTGCGATGTACAAATTCAGCTTCTATAAATATTAAAATGTTTGTCATACATTAATAAACCTACAGTTTCACTCGTATCAATCACCCATTTACACAGAAACATTTGCAGTGACAGTGTTTGTTTTTTGTCCCTCGCGGATGACACAGTCTTCGTCTATTTCTCTAGCCAGCTGTTTGTGTTAATTGCTTCTCCTCTTGCTATTGTCAATCTAACACGGCACCCTCCTAACTGCTTATGAATTGATGACAATAATGGAAATCAGGAGAGACAATGGAACGAGATTACACCCTGAAAAGGCCATCTTTTCCTCCAAAACAGGAGCATACAGAGGGATCAGAAAAGACTGTCTCTTAAAATAGACAGCTAAACAAACAAACAGCTGTACAATTAATCCTAAATGGAGAATATAGCTTACACTTAGACCATCTGGCATAGTGGGAGGGTATTAAAATGAAGACTAAATTGTCCTGACTGAAAGTGATGCATACGGAGTAAGTGAGTGAGGAAGACGTGTCTCTGTTTGTCAGCACTGCTGTTAGGGTGAATGGAGATATTGACCACAACCTGAAAGCTGACTGAAGTTGGCTTTCACTGTGGCCATTATAAAAGTGGTAACAATAGGGTCCACTGCCTGGCCTGCACACACAACACCTTCTCTATGCCACGATTGCTGCAAAAAGCCTCAAGGCAGATACATGTACAACACATAATAAACAAAAACGAATGCAGCTAACACTGCCCTTAGAATTTGCAAAGCAGACAGATGAGACAGTTAGATGTCTGCTTAAACAGATGAAACCCAACAAAAAAGTTAAATAGAAAAACAGAAGAGTGAGTCCATTAAATGACTGTGATTAATGCAAACATTCTAGCTCAGTAATCTTTTAAAGTGTCAGTCTTTAGCTTGGTGTTTTCCTCTAAAACCCACGTCGGTCTGAAAGAACAAAAAAACTCTTGAGTTTAAGTTACCTAACAGGCGAGCTTGTAAGTCTACTTCATAAGAAATGAATATTTTATAAGATGTACTTCCTTCACACAATGTTGCGCTCTGTTCTGTTCTCCTCCCTGCCAGGCAGACACAAAGAAGCAGTAGATTGGGTTTGGCCCATCAAGGACATAATGGTGCTGGTGGTGGAATATTAGATCTCAGCTACAGCTGGGGTACAACGAGCATGTGGCTCCTCCGCAGGGACTAACTCCTAGCACCTAATGCAATCAGGCCCACAAATCACACATGTGTTTGTGTGTGTGTGTGTGTGTGTGTGTGTGTGTTCATGTACTCACACACACACACACATGCAACACAGAGCACAAAGACTTCTCAGCATGTCTTGCTGTAAGTCAAATCATCATCACTCAAATGTGATTTGGGTCCAGAGTGTTCTGACTGCAATTTCCTTTATTAAAGCCGTCAGATGCACATTCAGCCCTGTTCGGTGCTTCTGGGTCACACAGCAGCCACCAACTGAAGGGCAATCTGAGGGGGGGCTGCTGGAGATGGTGGGGGTGAAAGGCAGGATATGTGTAATTGGCAATCTGTGTAATGACAGTTTTAATGGTGACAAACATAGCTTTGGAAGGCCACAAGGGCACACATTTCATTCTTTCTGTTGGTATAAAGGACAATAAATATGTGAGTGCATCTGTCAGGTTGGGATTAGTGATGCAGCTATGCTTGATCTAACGAGAGTTAAGGTGTCTTACGCTGATATCTGGGAACACACTCACTCCAATATTTTAAATTATTAATGCTGCTGGTGGGAGTGCTGAAATAAATCAGGTAATAAGAGAGTCTCTGCTGGTACAAAGTCTGAAGAAAACAGTTGAGGAAACAAGAAAAGCACAATTCCTTCTAAAACTGTCGAAATGCAAGCATCACGTTTATGCAGTTTCTTCACTGACCACTGACCTTCAAAAACTGTAAAATCTCATATTCAAAAAGACTCAAGTAGAAGAGAATTCCAGGGTAAACAAAACAGAACGACCCCATCACTTTATAATCATACAAAGCACACAACGTCCTGTGGAAAGTGACAGCATTTCACATGCAACCAATCCCATGTGCCAGAATGCCCATCTGTTGTTGTAAATTATGAATGAGCCATTAAATTTTTATCCACATTAAATGTCTTCCATTTTTTAATTATGAGACATTGGGGTGCCTCGTCCTCAGAAATTCGCTTTTTTTGTGCAAAATCTTTTTGCATGTCTTTGTCAGGCTTTAGGGGTCTATATAGATGAGTGCAGGAATTCAGAGCCACTCCAGCTTCTGCCTATTCTGTACATAAATGCTGCCACCTGGTGATATATCATGGACATGTGTGTGCAGTAAAGCTGCTGCGTAAATCTGTGGAGGCATCAAACAAAGATCTGATCCAAGCTTTAATGCCATTATCAACACGTGCAGCATTTCCATTTTTAATTGGAAAGATGACCAGCTGCATACAGACCAGAAAGGTCAAAGCAATAAAGACAACAGTGGATTTAAATACACACAAACAATTACACACATACAAACACACACGCTACATTCACTTCTGCTTGCACATCAATCAAAATGGTTGCTTTGGGAGGTAGGGTTAATGGCTTTATTCGTCATGCCAACCAAAGATGTGAGCATGCGTGCCCATCGGACGTGATGTCTTTATTAGCAGACTTGACAGCAGCCAATTCACCAGTCTGTCCTCCATGTGGAGCAATGCCAACCAGCTAAGCCCTCAGGGTTGTTTAACTAACACGCAGACAGTCTAAGCAGTAACTGAGGTGATACAGGGACTCTGAGTGAAATCTGAAATGGGGAAAACGTTATCAATGCATATCATGGTAAGCATTTAAATTTAGAAAAAAAAAAAAATGTGTTTTGTGACATGTTGAAGGACAGCAAGGTTAACGTAGTTCTTAAGTCACCCAAAAATGTAAAGGTTCATACAATCTTTATAAAAGACAAGGTTATTGTAACTTTACTAGAATTACTTTGCCATCAAGTGTCTTCTGTGGTTTGTTGCAAGTCTCATTTAAGACAAACGGGTGTATCTTGATAGTGCAAAAAACACAGTACAAATCAAGAATTTGCACAATTAAAGGATAATTTGTGTTTTTAGAAACATATAATGAGGATTATACTCC
The DNA here is from genome assembly GCF_963930695.1 of Labrus bergylta. Taxonomy (NCBI): domain Eukaryota; kingdom Metazoa; phylum Chordata; class Actinopteri; order Labriformes; family Labridae; genus Labrus; species Labrus bergylta. The sequence goes on from NC_089205.1 coordinate 22,780,680, forward strand.
CTGTTTGTATGTTTTCTCTGTGTTATAACTAGGCTTTTCAGCAGGGTTGTATTTTCCAAATGGGATACTGTATACACACATTTTACACAAGTCTATGAAATGTATTTATAGCTGTTCCTTATGTTAAGGGTTGTTATTCTAGCTCTTCGTTCATGAATGTCATGAATAGGACAGCTATACATGTGCCTGGAAAGCACTTACCAAAATAATGTGTCAAAAATAAACGAGTAGAGAAGAAGAATGCCTTATTTTAGAAATATGACTGAATACAAAGACGTTGTTTAAGAGCCAACACTATGGATGGAAACGCTTCCTGAGACAGGAGTGAGATTGCACACCGGTTATTTACTATCCTCAGGGTGTGTTTTATCAAGAGCGAGGACATCAATTTGTTTTCCATTGGAAAACCAAAAACAGGAGCACAGCTGATAGGAATCTAGGAAGTCAGAAAAAACACACAATCTGTCATTTGCTTTATGGCTAAACTGGCAAATAATATATTTTTTCATTCATGTAAACAGTGCATTACCATAGAAATGGTCTCTTATATGCACATGTGAGGGCCAAAGTGGTTGAGTGGGGGATGGAGTTGTTAATCCTGTTAGTTTTCCTTTACCTCGGTGCTTCTCCTGCCACCAGCTGGTTACAATAATAACTCAGAGACACTCAGGCACTCATTCTAGAGTTATAGAGAATTCTAACTGCTGCAGGCTTACAGCCATGTGAAACATCTTATTCCTCCTTTTAATGTGCAACTCTGTATTTTCACCTTTCCCTTTTTAATGGTAGTCTAGTGCAGTATAACGAATACTTCTGATTGCTTCATCCTTGAGTGAGAGAAGCAGAATACATATTGCAGAATTTCAAAAAGCTGTCAGGAGGAGAAAATGAAATCTGGGGAAACTGCCTATAGTGTAACAACTTTTAATGTTCCAATTTTGGTCCCCCTGGAAACTTCAGGCTGTTTATTCCAACTTCTCTGTAGTTGCATTTTGAGCATAGGTAGAAGAGACCCTTTGATTCTGCCATGATAACAAACCAAGACAAACGAGACACAGTTAGATAGAACATAGTATGTTCTATCTAACTTGTGCTGCTCTATAAATTATATTATTATGATTGTTCCTGACATAGAAAGTTAAATCAATAATAATTACTCAGCTACAAGTTGTAATCCCTGATCTCTCTGAACCAGAATGATTGACACTAGTCAAGCACAGCATCAGCTGATCCTTTTGTAGATTTTGTAGTAAAGAACCAATAAAACGTGTCACACAGGAAATCCCAAGGGATTTATATTGTTGACGGATCAATCTGAGTGCTGTCATTTAACAGAGGTAGACACAAACCTTGATATAGAGCTCTTGTTTTTCTGTCAGCTGTCTATGTCATGGCACACAACTATCTACTAATTAAAGAAAATCCGGGATTAACTACAAGCTGTCTGTCTTTTGTGTCTTCTTCACCTTTTTTGTATCGTTCCAAGCTAATCATCACAACAGAACCCAACCCTTTCCAATAATTACTTAAAGAACTGTTCTGCACATTAGAAGCGTCTCAGTCATTTCTTGATGTTGATGTGTTTTCTACAAGCACCGTTAGTAATGTTATTTATATCAGCATGCACATTTGCGTTAGATGGATTGAAAAACCAAAGCCATTAGTTGATAATATGCTGTCTGTTTCTCGCTGTTACTCATTGCCAAATTGCATTAATGTGGCACGCAGATCAGGGAAACTGTTTGTCTTCCTGTCTCCTGTGTGTGTGTGTGTGTGTGTGTTTGTGTGTGCGTGTGTTTGTGTATTGTTCAGCCCTTTTTGTTTCCTCTCTGTAGCGGCTGTGTTAATATGTCTCTCCTGTCAATTTCATGAAAGTTTATGTCAAACTGAAATTCCAGTTTGAATATTAAAGGTCTCAGCGTGAGCTCATGATTGAACTGCTTCCCAAACAACGTGTTTACATTTCCACCCCCATTACTCACCGACAACACAGCCTCAGGGTTCAGTGTATCGCCCACATGATGGGATATAGTACTAAACAAGGAATGCATACAACTATCAAAACCTTAAGTATAAATGCATGTCTTCTGGGTTTGATAATACACATCATTAATTCTGGTTCTCTTCATGTTTAGCTTCGAGGGGAAATATCTAAAAAAAAAAAAGCCCTATAAAAGGTAAACTGTTATATCATCCATCAAAACAGTGACCCTTATAATAAGCAACATTATGGAATTTGTATTTTATATGGATGAAAATATAAAATATAGGTTCTAAGAGCAAATGTTAGCAAATTATATCTGTGTCTTTTTGTATAATTAATTATTACTCAACCTTTCATCAGAATCAGAATCGGGGTTTATTACCAAGTACATTTACATGTATTGGTGCTAAACAATTAACAAAGAAATAAAGCAGAACTAGCAACAACTTAAATAATACAATATAAGAAGCTATTACAATATATAGAATAGAATTTAAAAATGTAAAACATAAAACACAAAATGTACAAAAGGTGCAATGTAGGAGCACACTGTGTGATGAAAGCAGTATTCCCATCTCCCCCCATGGCTGCTGTGTTGCAGAGTGAAGACATATGGCTGGTTATGTGTCCTCCTACCCCACCCTGTGGTCTGTCTTTGACATGCTCTTACTGTCTCAGCAGAGAGGAAGCCAAACTGAGCAGGAAGAGAAACAGGGAGGAAGGAGAAAATGGGCTGACCCTGACCACACCAGAGCCACATTCACTGTAATCTCTGCCCACCTTGTGATTTATAAGGCACAAGAAGGTGATGTTTTATTGTAATATATCTAGGTTAATGTTCCAGCTTGGGGTCCAAAGCATTAAGGCAGGCATGAATCCACTGAGTTTGTTTTACCAGGTCCTAATCAATCAGGGCATTCAGTGGGTGGAACAGAAACGAGCTCTGTTCTCATTAACAGACAAATCACACATTGCATATTATAAATGACACACCAACCCGAGGCTCAATTCCCCCTACCATCATTTGCTCTAGAATGATGGGATCAGTAGAAAATATTTGGTTTATGTTAAAATGTAAGCAATGCGAATAGCTTGAATGGGCAAATGTGTTTGTAGAAGGCAATATGAAAACATAGAGGACTCTTTATACCATTAAGGGCTTCGTTATGAAAACAGAAGGCTTGAGACAACAGAGCCTCAGGAGGAAAAACAGCCTGCCACATAATAAATGATACAACATGGAGGGAATATAAAACGTCATGAATAGAATTACATTTTCACTTTGCAAATGTATTGCTCTGCACTGCCTCTACTATCAGTCGGACAGCCAAACATAATTTTGCATGCATTTTGTTCAAAGCAATAACAATGATACCTTTGTTTTGTGAGAACCAATAAAAGTCCATCATGTTTGCCTCTCTCTTAGTAAGAGGCTTATGCATGTTAAATTTAGTCTCTGACAGGAGAGGAGACAAAAAGGCTGGACTTGTCATAAGCTGTGCCTCATCATAGTCACATAATGTCTCCAAAAAGAGGAATTACTCACTTTCAGTTGTGGAGGCGACATTTTGTGTTCATGTGAAATCGTACATAAAAAAAAAGGTCCATCGCTCCTGAAACAGGTCAAGCTTGTCCATGGAGTCTGAACACCAACAAAAAAAAGAAAAACCTGACAGGCACTGACAACGTAATCAATAACTTTTTCACTGTTGGAAAAAAAAAAAGCTAATTCCTTTTTGTAAAATTATTCAACCACATCCTTCTCGCCCTGACAAACTTGACATGGGTTATAATTGCACTCAGTGAAACACACTTTCATTCAGCGTGAACATTTAAGAAGCAGGGTCTTTCACCTTACAACAAAGATTTGACATATTTTGTCAGTTTTACTTTGCTCAAGCTGACACACAGATCAGGTAAAAGCTTGGCTCCATGGTCTCAGGTGTCAGACAATTCATTTAAAAAAAAATAGTGTGTTCCTGCAGCTCAGACGTTTACATAAATGGCTGCTAGCGTTGTTTTACCACATCTGGTAGGCAGTAAAAATAAAGAGGCACCACTGTGTGTTCATTTAGAGGTCTATCTATCATTGCCAGACAGTAAACAAGCAAAAACAGTATAACAGCAAGCTTAAACTCAACACATAACAACACATCCCTTTTTCTTTTTTTTTTACCAACTTCCCGACGGTTAACCAACACTTAACATTCATACTAATGGAAGTCAAAGGGCAGATGGTTACCTCTTCTAAGATCATGTAATGCTAACTGCTTACATGACACGTCATTAAATAAACGTCTGACGCATTCAACTGTGTTGTGTTCATGTGTTTGCTGAGCAGTGACTTTATAATCCCCTCTCTCCAGATCCCTGCGTTTACTTTGGCACAGGAGTTCAAACTCAGCAGTGAGGAAGCAGGGAATCCAGCCAGGGACAGGAGAGGAGACAAACTGTGTAGATCAGCTGCTAACATGACATTAAGCTTCGTCAATCATCACATCTACAGACCTCAGCTACTTTTTTTTTCCCAGTCATGTAGGTAAGAGAGAAAAAAATCTTGGCAAACCTTCAAGCTTGTACAAGTGTTTGATAGCAAAATGCTAAGCTTTCGATGTAAAGTATGCAAAAACACGTCTGCTTAATGTGAATTGAAGTGTGTGTGTGTGTGTGTGTGTGTGTGTGTGTGTGTGTGTGTGCGCTCCTGCTGATGTGTGTGTAAGTTCATAAGACTTCTTTTTTTTTTCTCCCTCCACAGTGCCAGTCAGGCAGTAGGAGCAGGAGACTGCTGTGGAGGAAGGGAGCTTGTCAGAGCTGTCTCACTGGGTGATGTTAATATGGCAATGTTAAGCTGGCAGAGGACTTAAGCAGCTTACAAAGTACAGGGAAATAAACTTGATGATTCCACAGCAGTTTGCAAGACTTTTTAAATCCTGAAGAGTTTAAATACACATCCCACCTCACGCTGGTCGTATGACAACTTGGCCGATGCACACTTCATCACAAATGTACAGTTGGCTTATGCATTAGTCAAGATTTCTAAACAGTTTAGGACATAGGCAGATACACCAATGTTCTTTTCTTTCATTGGCTGCTTCAATGGCCTGTGAGCACAACTGGCCAATTGAAGTCTGATTTCCATTAGGAATCAATATTCATCTAGGTCATGGCAAATCCCTCAATTAACTCAGGGAGCAACTCTGCATCAGCGTTTGTGTGTGTTCTCTTTTATCTTTTCTCCTGATGGAGGGTAAAAAACATAGAGCTGCCTCAAAGTAGGGGATCAAGGGCCAAACACCTGATCAATAGGAATTGGCAAACACATCCAAAATATCAGCTCTGCTCGTTGCAAACAGTAAATCACCACCACACGCCCAAAAGTGCGAGGCCATAAGTTTTCTCAGCATATAACAGATCATCTTGCATGCCATGGATTCACACGGATTGCTATAAAAAGCCATCAATCACTCAAATAGCCCTCATAGTTCTGATGAAATGTAATTCCAAATATTGGATACTATATGGAGAGTACTGTATGTCCATCATTGTTCAGTGATCTGATGTCATATTGGGGTGTAAGAGCTGATGCTTTATTGTTTAAGCGTTACGCTTTTATGGATTTCCTGTCACTTTGTTGGATATCAGCAGCGACCCGGACATCGACCTTGTCAGAACAGGGGTCCACTGATGGAAATTTGCTGAACAAACCACACCAACCCTTCCACTTCTCTTACACTCCACATTCCCTAACCATCTGCCAACAACGAGTGTCATTGGTTCCCAGTTGCCCACACTTTCAACCAAATTTCTCCTGCAATAACAGTCCTAATCCCAGCACGCCGCGCTGCTCAATTACAGTCTTTAGGAGGATGGGATTAGGAGCAGAGATGGTGGGAGAGGAGGGGGCAGCAAGAGGATGGAGGAATGAGTTGAGATGAAGGGTGAGGAGAGAAGGGAGAGAAGGGAGAAAAGGGATAAGGGGGGGGGCTGCTTTTTACTGCCATGAAAGGCTGCAGATGAAGAGACAGGCACAGCAGCAGTGGGTAAATCCCAAATAGCCTGTCACCAGCCGACAGTGCACTGGAGCGTGTAGAGCACAGAGCAGCACGGCAGACTGGCAGCCCGGGTTGAGCCCGGCTACGGGGAGAGGGAGGAGGTTGTCTGGTGGGGCTGCAGGAGATGTTAAGGGTTGGCCAATTTGACTCTGGCATGGAGACAGGAGGTTGGGGGAAAAATACATCAGGTGACGGAGACGCGGGACAGGGTGGCTTGGGTCACGATTTCAAGCTTGGCTCATAAACATTTCTTTCTGATTGTGTCGGGGGGGACTGAGGAAGAGGAAACAGAGTAGAAAACTGACAGGGAAGAAGAGAGGAGAGAGAGAGAGAGAGAGAGAGAGAGAGAGCGAGAGAGAGAGAGAGAGAGAGAAAGCAGAGGAAGTTGAGCTTAAAAATAAGGCACGGGGCTTATGCATCCACGCTGGCATTTACAGAATCCAGGTCCAAGTAAACACCCCTCTTCCTCATCCCTTTAGTCGTGGATGTTGATTGAGGGCGCTGGCAGGCAGATGAGCCATAATCAACTACCCATCACAACAGCAGCTATCTCACACAGTGACACTGGCAGCCGTGCGAGGGATTCTGCAGCCAAGTGACAAATCTGGGTTTGCGGAGCAGATTATATTTACACACGTCAATGTTCACAGTGTTTCGGTAGTCGGAGCACGTTGGTAAACTTTCCAAAGGTAATCATCATTTGAATATGAAACTAGTAATGATCCTGTTTTACTAGACAGAGGCAGTCCCCACTGATATGAATGAAGATGGTCATACTATTTATAGAATAATACAAAATGTTTTGAAATAATGGCTGAACTAAAACAAGCATTTCCTTAATAAAATAATCTCAGAGATCATTTAAATTATTATTTTTGGGTATTATCTCTGTAAAAGCTTTTTTTTGTTTGCATCTTACAGTGTACGCTTAAAAGGAACTAACACTAAAAAATAAAAAAGCAAAAACAAATTATTTATGCCATGGTGAAATCTTTGTTGTCTATTTGTACCACAGATGTTTTTTTAATTTCATTTGGATGTGTTCTTTTCTCCAATGACACAAGATAAGTGCTGCTGAGCTGTTCCATGTTTGTCCTTCATTTTGGTTTATGAGTTGGTGCTTCAGTTGCATTACCCTCTGCTTGCCATCAAAAAAGTAACACAACAAAAGAGATGCACAAAAGATTGAATTGCTCTGATGCTGATCTTTTTGACTGGCCTAATATGGCCTTGGCAGCCACTAAAACCACTTGTGTTTATGATCAGAGCTTTTTAAGGGCTTTGTTTTAAAAGGGCCCCCTCCTTCAATTTAGGAGAGACAACTACTTATAGCGCTACAGCAGAGACCTTTACCACGATTGGTAGTCCCTGATATCATGCAAGTTCCACTAACCCTGGAGTATGCAACTTTCATGAAGCATTATAGCATCACTGTCTGTCTTTACAACCGGATACTCTTCCTCTGAGAAAATGTCGTAGTCTATAAACCACAGCTGCATAAATCCAGCAATGTCAATTAAGACATTTTGTTAGACTTGAACAACCTCAACCCAAGGACACATCAGACATTATACAACCGTTTTTACTGTCCATTGTACTGACTGGTGAGTTGCAAATTGACATTGACATGTAGAATGGGTAAAAGTCCCATTAAGTGAGAGGACATATTTTGCATACTTAAGAGCCAAAGTACCAAATGTTTGGTCCAAATTTAAACACATCTTGTTTAATTTTCTCTATTTAATTGCAAAAAACCCCAACACATTTGAGATCCACGGCACTGTAGCAAGGCGACATTGATAAGCCATTTGTCATAACCCATCAAAACTCAACCGGGGTAGAGCAAGAAGTAACATAGGATCAAACAAACACTGAATGAGATGTTTCCCCCACAGAGAAATAGTCTTTTTTCTGTCTAACCTCGTCCAGAGGGAACCTTCGTGTTCTCTTGTCAAGTTCTGTTCCACTGATTCTCCCACTGATCCTGCACTGTCCTCATGTCAAGCCCAAAGTACACATACAGACAGGCCCCAGTCAACAAAGCCGTGGCTACCAAAGCATGAAGTGAAAAAAGAAAACAACACCCCCCTTTCTCCCTCTCCCCAGCACTGCCTGGCCCCTGTGAAACAGCAACACAGCACCTGATGAAGCTGATAAAGTGGCCTGATCGGCTACCAGTGATGGTCACTGGTCCGGAGTAGCTACAATGCTGTGCAGAGGGAATGTACACTTACTGGAGTAAATCCACACAACACTCCAACTGCAACTGGCTAAGCAGATGGAACAACTAGGAGCGACATGGATTTACACAGTGGATAAACAGTGGGTCAATGTGTGTTATTTACTGAGCAGATTATAATTACAATGTAAATGTTTTCAACCATACACTTGATTTTCATATTCAACACTATCTTGCTTGTGCATCCAGACACAACAACTGTCAGCACTGAGAATAAGCAAAATGAATATTCCATGTACTTTTTCAGTTTTCTTTTTCGTGTTGCTTTTTAATATTTGTACTCAGTTTGTTTAAAGAATATTTAATACTCAAACTAAGACCAATCATGTAGAGCTCTGATGAGATAGAAAAAGGAAAAAAAAAACATTTTTGTACAAATCTGTTTAGGTTATTCAGTTTAAGAATACCAATTCTATTTGTAATACATGGAAAGTGAGGTACTTCTTCCTTACACTGAAAACATTACTGCACACTATTGCAAAGAGAAATTATGCACCGAACAATTTCCTCAGGTATCACACAGAGGGTTTCTCTTGGAAGCCATTAGTAACAAACATAGCAGGGTTTGGAATATGAGAAATCATCTTCATCAATCATCCAAAGAAGTTTGAACTATCACCTATTTATGAAGAAGAGACCCAAATATCAAGGATAAAACTGTGTAACCATATTTCAGACAAACAGCTCCTAAAAATGTTCGAGTCTGCTCTCTGAACTACCCTGATAAGATACTGACTTTTTATTCAGGCTGCTTAAGTAAGCGAGTCACTTCAGGACAATTTATTTGAAGCTACCAGCTCCTTCACTAGTTCATAGGCTCACTTTGAACTGTAAAAAACATCCACAGATCTCGTCTGAAATTTTTCATCCAGTTCTTTTAGACAAACTGACTGAAGTAGTTTTCTTGAGACAGTTACTCAAATAAACAACTGATTTAAAGGACATACATCCTCTACAAAGGTGGGGGAACCAATCAAATGAATGGGTCACTGTAAAAAAAAACAGTGGCCAGACTGGAGTCCACTGATTGAGGTTGAAGAGAGGCCTAATTAATCTACAGATAGCTCTGATCCTACACAGTGGGAGGTCACTGGACATTACCATAGTGATGTCCCGGCTGGGCAGCCTTGATTATTTTCCAGCAGATTGTTCTCTCCCTGCACAACAGCAAAGCATCAACACAGTTTAGAGTGTGAGGAGCAACTAGTGAAGCATCTGGCTCCCACGTTTACATGCAAGGGGACAAGATTAATGGAGTGGATTAGCATACCTATGTAAGGACATAGTGTGCATTCTAATTACTTCAACATCCAACACTGCCACCACCAACTAACTCCTTCTGTCTTACACTGAGACATTCTCGTGACATTCTTAAAGCGGAAGAGAGAAAGAGGGTACCTGGTCAATGATGTCAGCTGTCTGGTTTAGTTTCAGAGTGAGAACATCATGACAATTACCTCAGAGATCAACAAGGAACCTTAACGCTGGCCCAGAGACACAGCCCAGTGACGACAGTACTATTCTTAACATCTGTAACTCCTACACACTGAGCTCTACATTCCCCACGTTAGAAGGACAGCCACAGCGAGAGAGACATCAGCAGAGGTTTGTGAACACATCAATCTTACAATTCCGTCCGAGCAACACGCTATGCTACAAGGACAAGTGGTGTCGCAGGTTCACTGACAGCAGGATTATGAAGGACAGACAGATGGATTGGCTGTCAGCAGGATCAAGGGTAAATTATGCAGCCGGTGTCATCCAATAATTACCTGAGTGGACCTGTGCGTGCAAAAACAGGATGTTATAAACCACCTTTAAGCTGATAAAGAGATTGTGAAAGATACAGTTGTTTCTCATGAGACAGTACACCTGTTGTTAACCCAAGAGAGGAAACTTCTCAACATCAAGACCCACAAGACAAGCAGTGATGGCTGTAAATGAGCAGTGCATGTGCGCTGTTATGTGTGTAAGTGGGGGAGAACAGACGGAGGCGCTTCTTCACATGTGACGACATGGCTCATTACTGGGGGATGCAGGCAGTCTATGATGGGTCTGAACACTTAAAAGGGTTCTTTACAGAGAAAAGCTGTCAGTCAGAATAAAAAGGTCAAAACAGCTTCCATAGCTCGAGAGTGGAAGCAAACCAAGCAAAGATAACACTTAATCTACAGGTAGAACCAAGGTTAGGAAATTCTCTAACAAATATTGTTTTGCACAAATGTAATGTCATGGCTACAGAAAAAAATTAGACTTTTACGCATTGCTTTACACATTTGAACAAAAAGCTTTAAGAGTCGGTTTTCAAAAGTTGTTTGCTTGTAATAGCTTTACAGTTTTAACAATTATAAAAACTTGAATATGATGATAACGATATATATTTTGCTTTAAGCAGCTGGATGGTAGTTGCAACTTTTTTTGACACAGTCTGGGAGGCTTTTCTGACAATGCTAAACTGTAATTTTTTTGTAGAATCTTGTTAATTGAAAGGCATCTTATAGTTTACTCCCCAACTGCCTTGATACAGAACTAATTGAAGAAACTTTTGTAATCATATTATCATTACTTGTTATTTTTATTGTTTATGTTTTACCAGTCAGTGCATAGTCTCTAAGGAATGGACAGCGCAACACTTCACCTGAAGAGAAGCCAAAAGACTGACTGGCTGTAGTATAGGTTCTAAACCTCCTCCAAACACAGAGGGCACATAGGTCAGAGTATGAAATCAACTAAAATAAATTAAATGCTTTTTTACCAAATCCAGGTTTTGTCATTTTGATGATTATGGTGCTGATTTGGGTTTAAATATTCTTTTTTCCTAAGAAGTTAATTGATGCTATAAAAGTGTAAAATGTCATTATTAACAGTTCTGTTGACAAATGCAGGTTAGCAGAGTGGAGGAGGAATGATAGGAGGAAACATAACAAACACGAACACAAGAGTCACTGAACTTTCCATCGACGTTTCTGCTAAAAACTGACACAACAATGTTCTGCTCTGGAATGTACCACCTGAGGGATGTTTGCTGTTTATTGTTAAGTTAAATGTGTGTCTTCATCAGGGAACGCAGCGTGACGTCAATACCAGCTCTTCCAGCCAGTCCCCAATACACAAGACGCTGGCTCCAAATGTGCAAGTTGTTAGCCCCTGTCTAGTACTTTGGCTTCATCTTCGTATAATTGGAGGAGGATGAGGCACACTGCTGTTCTTTATGTTCAGTCTATGGTCTGAACATGGATGGTAACACCATGAGAGAGGGCTAGATTACATCATTCAGTTGTTTCAGTGACAGGCTGAATGAGTGCTCGTAGATATAGCATGAGATCTCAGAAAATAAAATAACACAAGGTTGATCAGTCTCACTGTTACATTTAAACAGTCAAAGTGACTTTTTAAAGCTATAAAAGGAATAATGGCAAAACATGAAAATGGAAACGCTCACACACAGTCATATACAAGTCTCCCAAACCCACCACAAACACTGCTCAGTACAAGACGTACCTTTAACTTTCCCCAACACTGTTGAAAACCACTGTGCTTGAATACTCGACTGAGCTTTCAAAGGGCTCTCTACATTATTGAATACCTTGGATTTTAAATGAAAGCATTCCTCATGGTTCTCTCTCTTCGCCTGGTTATCCAACCACTTCCTTTACACAGTTCAGGTCTTCAATCATCCATTAATCATGAACTCACTTGTATTATAAAGATGTAGCTATACTCCACAGCATCTATAGAAGCTGGAAAGGTATGCATACCCTCTTTAGTATTGAAGAGGAATTCAGTTATTCATCTGATATGGAAATCATATGAAAAGGATTTGTTAAGCTGCACAGTGCATGTCGCAGGTACATGCATGTCGAGATGAAGGTTTCTTTTCATGCATATGTGTCCATGGACAACTTTACACGTATGTGCACACTTTGAAACGGAGAGCTAAATTGAAATAAATGACGTCCATGAATCTGCCCCACCCTGTCCACATATCTGATGCTGTAAAAAAAAAACAGTAACTGGGTCAGCAACATAAACATGCTTAAACACGAGCTGGATCCTCCATGTTGCTTCCACAGACAAGATGTAGAGTGACACTAGAGATACAACCCTGAAATATGGATGCATTGGGACACGGTTCATAATCCCAGTACCCACAAATGGTGTGTGGGGGTGAGTACAAGTAAGGTTTTTTATAGCTATAGTAGGGATGATGGACAAGAAAGAAAGTACCAAGAGTAGAGGATTTTATCAGAATAAAATAGCTTTTCAGGTGACTCTGGAGATAAAAGGACAGCACGCACAGAAAACGAGGAAGTTTCCAAAAGGTTATTAGCTTTTACTGTATGATTGAGCTTGGATTATTTTATAACGCTGTAAAAGATATTGAGGGTAAAACGTTTTCTTTAATCTGCGAAAAAGAAATAATGGACTTCAATTGGACAAACCCTCTGAATCCACATTACTCAAAACCTCTAAAGCAACATTTTGCAACTATTTCATCTTGAAAAACAACAGCTTGAAATTACTTTGATGGTGGACTGATTTTTAATCCTACTCCACGTCCAGAGATTGTGTTCCCTCATTGTGTAATTTAGGTTGAATGGGTACAATATCCCACGAGTAGTGTGTTAAGCTTTAAGGAACACCTTTCTGGCAGAATGCCTGGAGGCAAATTTCTCTTATTATCATCAGAAAAAGAGAGTGCCCAAGCAAGAGGCCGAGAAGAGAAAATCCAGGATTGGCTTCCAAATCTATGGCGAGACAGTGAATTGCCTTCGAAAAACTGCAGGCCATCAAATAAAACTTTGCCATCCCTACATAATTACTGTATGCTTTAGATTTTTATATTTTAATCAATTTTTAAGCATTTTGTAATTTTTTTTTTTCTATCATGATTTTTTTTAATTAATAGCCTGATTGGGGATCAAGTATAAATAACAGTGATATGTATCAACGTCTCCCAAAAATGTAACACTGATGTAACTAGTGATTTTCTGAGATTAATTAAGATGTTTTTTTAAACCATAATTTCCAAGAAATCTATCTTAAATGTTTTCTTCATGTTTGGTAGATTTAATTTATTGTACTAAAAAGAGGGCTATGAGTATTCAGTCTGTGCTCTCTGTTTATATCCAGTATCATTGTCCTGTGGGTAAAATAATACTGAGTTTAATATTTAATAAATATGTAGAACCATAAAATATAAACAGACAATTTAATTATATGCCAGTGCATTTTGATGAATAGTGCAGGAGTCCCTTCATCTAATCTCACATTTAACAATAAAATCAATACTTACATTAATCAGGTTCCAGGGAGTGATTATTACTACATAGTGTGAGGTACAAATGATGAAAAAATGAACGAGACATGAGAGCAAGATGCAGACAGGGATGGTAGAATCATCCACACAGGAGTAACCTAGAAGTCATGAAACAAGTGACATGCTCAGGGCAACTTTGACTCAAGGGTTCAAAGTGGCACAATGCAAGTGAGTAAATGGTGCTAACTTGTAATGGGAGTCAGTTTTCCTGCCGCTCACAAGCAAAAATTTGATTTGTTATGTCTCTGTTGGAGCAGAATGCACTGAAAACCATAATCTGGGCAGGAGAGGAATCATCTAGCAGAAACAGCAGGCAGAATAATAGTAAAAGTCCTCAGGAATAGGTTGAATGGAGGAACTCCACTGAGCATACACACTATTTCAATATCATGCATGGTTATTGCCAAAGTTGAAATTGCTTTTTAGACTCTAAACAGTGTGCGTAAACTCGTTAACACCACTTCTCCACAAATCCATAATAATCATCCTCCCGTTGCGATGGGAATGCCGAGGTAGGGGAGGAAATAATACCTCTATCTCCAAATATCTCCCGAAATAGTCTGAGATTTATGAAATGTCAGATTAGCTCCAATTCTTCACCAGCAGCCTTCAAAGAGAGGAATAAATATATAGTTTGTCTAAGGTATTTATAAATCATTTTCTACACATACACTACCCCTGTGTGGCAGATTTACATTTTTATGAGCTTTAAACTAATCTAGAAGAGCAGATGTTTAAGATTCCAAACGGGAGATTGAGGCCAGTTGTCCACATTTTTAATAATATGCCATTTCAGTGCCGACATGGCTTTAACTTCTGCTTTTAACAGGCAGGTGAGGAAGGTTTGTGAATTAAGTATTCTCATAGGCAACCTGTCTTCTAAACCTAGCATCTACACTTCCTATATTTCCCTGCAACATTAATGAGAGCATATGGTGTGAATCCAGTTTAAGAAACATTTGACACTTAGTTGGTAGAGTAATTAATGCATCCATAGGAGGACGTGTCTATCAGCCTGTGAAGATTAACAATATAAGGTTGAATTTTGGCTTAGGAGAAGAAATTAGAAAATAACAACTCTTGCCCCATAACTAACCACATCTGGTGTAGGGCAAGAGAAATGTTCAAAAGGTGCTTTCCAATTAGGCATTAATTTGTCACACAACCTCGCACTTTAATTAAATGTAGCACATCAAATGGAGATGTGAAATGTGGGGTTATTAATGCGATGACCGATAATGGGTGTTGCCAAGCAGGGGCCTTCATATCCAGTATAAGCCTGCACCCTCTGAGGACTGGTGGCATCACAGCTTAGCCTTAATCCCTCTGCCCGTCAAAAAGACACATTTTCCTAATTGCCTCTTAATTTATATGAAATTAGCGCCTACGTAAGACAAATTATCATTGCATGATGTGGATAATGGAGATTGGGGAGGGCGGTTTCTGCAGTGATAGGCTGGTTGAGCTCATTAATTATTGTGTTGCTGGGGACGGCACCAGGGAGCAGAGAGAGCGCTGCAGTAAGGATGCGAGGATAGCGCCTCTCATGGGGGTGATCCGGGGGCATTAGCCCTCT
The DNA here is from genome assembly GCF_963930695.1 of Labrus bergylta. Classification (NCBI taxonomy): domain Eukaryota; kingdom Metazoa; phylum Chordata; class Actinopteri; order Labriformes; family Labridae; genus Labrus; species Labrus bergylta. Next base: position 22,795,851 of record NC_089205.1, read on the forward strand.
CCTCAAAGGATTATCCATGCAGTGTCTGAGGCACTGCCAAGGGAAAAGTATGCTGAAGAGGATTCCGGATCAACTCCACAGACGGAGTAGGTGCCATGAAAGTCTACTCAACCTACAAGGCATGACTAAAATGGTCAAAACGTAAAAAGAATTAAATGTATGTTATCGAATTATCCAATATATCATTGTGATCCATCTCTGAGCTAAATAAATCTTTCTAAATGAATGAAGATGACCTAGTTGATAACACCAGATTCAGATTTGGGTCTTTACATAATTTGGGATTATAATTTTAAGGGGAATTATTATGAAGACCCCATTGTAGTCTCTAAAATCATTTGAAGAATAGCAGTTATTAAGCACTTTCACCCAAGACAAGCCCCAGGTTATTGAACTTTGTATTAAATATACAGTCTTCTTGATAAAAGCATGAGGGTCCTATTTAATTTGCTGAGTGCAATGGTTTATTGTCATTTAGATTGACCTACATAGTGATGCATGTTTCTGATAACATTTTTAATGACAGATGGCAGAATTCCCAAAGCGATAGATCAGTCTGGCAACAAAAAGTCATCAGTGAATGGAAAATAAAAAGAGCTTTGATTGGTTTTGCATGATCTGTGAGGCATCTGTTAAATTCACACAAAAACAAACAATCATAAAATGTGGTAAGACAGGAGTGGAATATTACCATAAATGCAATTAAACGGTCCAAAAAGATGTATTCTTCTTATTGTATTATGTTCAAGTCTATTTACATTTTACATAAGCTGGTGTAATTTGTACTTTGGTATGTAAGAGGGATCTATTTGTTTGCATCGTCACATCAAGACTAATGCAGCGAACAAATACCTTGTAAAGGAAATAATAAATATGAAGAGTATTCAGATTAGCTTTGTTGTACACAGAGCAACAGAAACGTCAGACTTCTGCCACTCCAGGCTTATCGTCCTCTCCACCGCCGTTTCCTTCATCCCCATGGCAACTACTCGTCTCCTTATCCTAATCACTACAAGTTAACCTTGATATGAAACAGTGCCCAAGGGACCACTCACACTTTTGTGTCGGCTTCTGAAGACAGACACCATTTCTAATAATAGCCATAAAAGACATCACTGTCTGAATATTATGGGAGGCTGAAGATAAATGATGAGCTTAGCAAGTCAAGTTGAGAAGCGCCAAGCAGAGAGATAGTTTGTCGTAGTCAACAGAGAGCTGAAGACTTGAAAAGGATGCACTTGAGGACAGACTCGACTATGTTTTCAGAAAGTATGTGTAGTCTGGAGAATAAAGCTGCATTTTTTTTTTTTTACAGCTTGTGTTTTTTGTCAAGATGTTCATTGAAATGTTAAATATTGAACCATAATGGTGGAACATCACTGCCCTGATCCACTGACACTGGAAAGTATTTTCGACCTCAATTTTCTGACATGTAAAACACACAATTACACTCTGTTTTCCCCTTTGCTGCTATTTGTCGAGCCAATTTACCGTGCAGAGCCCATAATCCCGCAGGTTGACTGCAGTAAATTAGAACTTCATTGCATTTAAAAGAAACTCTGCCCTACTTTTCATATAAAGGTCTTTGGAACCTTAATGCTCTAAAATACAAAACAAGACGTCTCCACAGGCATTTATCCTAATCCAATCCAAAGTTAACCTCATGAACCTTTAAACCTGTCAGAGACTAACCTTTTGTTACATAACACCCGTTTAGAAGCCTGCTTTGACTAGATCTGCTATTTTAAAATAAGTACTAAGGTTTTTCAAAGAGATTAATTGTGTAGTAAGAGAAACATGTGTGTGCCTGGATGCTTCGTGTGAGGAAGATTTAAAGGAGAACATGGCAGACAGTATTCAGCACACCGTATTCAGTACACCATGATGCAACTTCATGCATCAGTAGATTTAAAAATATTCATAGAGAGAGAGAAAAGACATGACTGACTCTTCACTGCCCAGGGACACTGCTTGGTGTTTTATGGAAGCACTTTGTTGAGGGTCACCGAACACATTTTAACTAGCACTGTAAAAAACTTGGTCAAGAAGGCAGGAGATTGAGATGACCCCTCTGGTTTTTATTGAGCCCCCAGGATGCAGGCCGGCTAATTATGACTGACCCAAGGTATGTGTGGCCGCTGCTCACCTCTGGCCTTGAATGGCCTTTAGTGGCCCTCCCTCTCCCATTAAACAAGGCCAAGACTGAACAGTTTGAGACCGAGATATACACTAGAGTGTCAAATAAATAAAACAGGTTCCACAAAAAATGAGAAGTGACAGACCATATTAGCCTGTTGCAAACAAAAGCATCCTCAATGAAGATAAAAATCTTTATAAGAGCTGCAATTCACCATGATTTATATGTTATGGATTGATATGTTGGTATTTTGTTCCATGAATCAATAAAGAATAACAAATTAATTCATATAACTTTAAAAATGCTTTGTTCCAATCATTAAATGTTTTTTTGTCATGATTATAATACGTTCTATGAATTTATTTTGTTATTTAAATTGAATTTTAACTGGCTAATAATCATCTCTGCACACTAGAGTTAATAAGCAACCTAATGACCTGCATCCAAAGAAGTAAAAGCAGTGGGGAAAAGGCTCGCACTAAACTGCTCTTTGCTAATAGAAAAGACAGGGGAGTTGTTAGTTAACACAACATTAGGATAGTTGGAGAAAGTCTTTTCATTAAGACGCAAACATTTTCTCCATTTCAAACTTTCTACTCATGGCTCTCTTTCACTTGAATAAACATGATTACTTCAGCTTCTGATTGCAGTAAGATAGCCTTATTTTCAAGGGCCAGACTAAGAAAGTGCATCCATTGCCTCTCTACAACACAAATACAATGAAAGGCTGCAACCACTGAAGTATAACTGTAAGGTCAAATAGTTCTAGTCATGTGAAGTACTATACAAGTTACACACAACACTTGAGCTCTCAGTTTACCAGCTTAGCCCTTTATGTCAAGTATAATTCCAGTGTCATAATAGACCCTATTATATATCATATACATAAATATTAGGTTACCATCTCAACTATGATCAAAACAAATAGTCAGTCATTGAAAAGTAAATTGTTATTGTTACTCATAGTGAGCTATATTTACACAGTACTTTTATAAAGTATAGTTCACATGTTTGAATAGGAAACAATTCAGTGCATGATTCATCTCTGTGATCAGTGGGTGTGATGGCACAATGGGCTGACCTGCTAATTCTAGGAAACACAATTACCCTGGTACAGTAATGGCTCATGCAGGACGTGATGGTATCATTTAGCCCCATTACATTTACAATTCACAGGCACATAAAAAGAGTAAAATCTTTTCTAGTTGAAAAATATGAGACAATGAACACTTAATCACCACATTAATGAGATCAAGCACCCACGACTGCCTCCTCGGAGGCAGGAAGAACAATATAACCGGGATGAAAAAGCTTCGCCTCAGTGTTTACAAACTCTGCCACCTATCTCCTCAACTCTCAAACTGTTATTAATTCATCCTAAATGTGTGGGTGTTACATGTAGAATAACATAATTCCAGGAACACAAGTTAATGTGCTGCTCTAAAACATAAAACACACAGGGGGTCAATGTGCTGTGTATCTGAGGTGTTTACTACGTATTTGACCTCAAAACATAATTTTCAGCAACGCTCAGTCCATCCTAATTGCACCCACAGCACAGACCCATGTGTAAATCCAGGCAGTTCAACAGAAAATAATCATCCACCAGGCTAGGATATTACCCCAGAGTAGAAAAACACTGCGTAAACGTTTGCAGCAAAACATCCTTTTCTGATTCGGCAAATTATACCTTGAAGCGACTTAACAGAAGTGAATAGGAACGGTGTGTTTCCAAGGCAAAATCGTTATCGCAGCTCTTCAAAGAGAAGCAAAATAACTCCAGAGAAGGGAAGAAAGAAAAAAAAAAAAAAAGACCGAGTAGGAGGGGTGTGTTCAGATTGAGAGAGGAGAAACACTAAGGCAAAGAGAGACTGTGTGAGGGTGTGTAATGGAGTAGACAAAGCATTGAGAAGTGGCTCTCTCTGTAAGGCCATAAGGTAAACTCTGTGGGAACTGTGACTCCAAGCCAGAGGTATTGAAAAGTCAGGCGATAGCAGTAATGAAAGAAATGCAATAATAATGCAATAAAGCTGGTTGGGTGAGTCAGCTGGGCCTACGGCATTGTGCAGTAGATGACCTGGTTTCTCTCCTCTGTTCCGTTCCTCCACTGCAAACACCAGGCCAAGGTGCTAGCCATCAATAATACATACACACACTTACCGTCGCCACAAGCCCCTGAGCTGCACAGGGCTGAGATGGAGGCTTATTAAAGTCCCCCTCTTCTGTTATTGTTTAGCCCCCGAAAGAAAGTGTTATTATGAAAAATAGGACAACAAAGAAGAGCTCGGCTTGGCACAGCGTCAGAAACATGCACTACTAAATTGCCATTGTCCTTGGGTAGCAAATTAAGGCTGGGTTGCACACATTTAGGCTTTATCTGTCCTGCTGCATCTTCCTTGTTGTCATGGCACAGAGGAAGTGCGGACATAGCCAGAGTCACTTTCAATGGTCACTTACTCACTCAAGGATGCTGAGCCAGGAGACAGTTCATGTCCTTCTGTTCTAGGGCATATCATCACACCTCAAAACTATACTGTACAAACTGAAATGTTTCCTCAGCGCAAAGAGTTAAAGACTATCAAATGCCGATAATTGAGCCCTCCGAAGGAAATGGTTCACCACTGCCTTCTTGGCGCTTGCACTTATTTCAATTAAGCCTTTTTAAGATACTCTAAGAAAACACATTCATGTAAGCAATCTAAGCTAAAAGGTTCAGTTAGTTATGCTCAAGGGATAATGTTTTTATCATAAAATTACTGAAATTGGACAATGCTAACAATGATGTGATACAGCAACCTCAAATCAACTGTCTGTATTCAAAATTGAAATGATCGACTAATGTACAGAAAGGAAGTTTTGTTTTCTGTGTAAAATGAAATCAAAAGCTTTGTAGTTTAGGCAGAATCATTCTGTGATTTAGGTGCACCCTATCAATAATGCAGTACCTCTTTGCTGATCATGTTCCCTACAAGCTAACTTGTGTTTTCTAATACAAATTAGCCTTCTTCCTTTCATATTTATTTCTTACTGTGAAAGTTCTCCTTGGAAAATGTTAACGCAACTTTTTAGGCAGTATGATTTTTTATTTCCTAGTCTGACCACATGGCTGCAGTTACAGCCATTAAAAATATCCATGCAGAAAAAATGTGTCTTATTGTTTCTTTTGCATTTCATATCGAGGCTCACAGGAGCTCCAAGGGATAACATCATCAAAGTAAGTTATAAATGTTCTCTATAGTCGATATTTTTATTGTAACAGACAATGACTTAAAGGTTATAACATTTCTGAAGCTCCAATCTCTGACTAATTTTGTAATGTAACAGAATAAAGTGGTTGAAGCGACAACTAAAACCATTCAACTCAATCTGAAAATAAACACTGACATGGGCGGCTGTGGCTCAGTTGGTTGGGGTTCGATCCCCTGCTCCTGGAGCTACATGTCCGATGTGTCCTTAGGCAAGACACTTAACCCCAAGTTGCTCCCGCTGCTTCGTCAGTGGCGTATGAATGGAATTAGTCACTTTTGATGGACATTTTACACCACTGCCATCAGTGTGTGAATGGGTGGGTGTGACATGTGGTGTAAAAGTGCTGCGAGTAATCTGAAGACTAGAAAAGCAATATACAAGTTATATGCACTTTTACAAAATCTATGCAAACAGAATTACTTCTATTGAAGGTAAACTTGTGTTGATCCTAAACTCTGATTAGAAAAAAAACCCAAATACATTTATATCTTGTTATATTGCAGCAAAAGAATATCATCACTTTTTTCTACTTAATCCTGCTCCACCACAGACAATGTGCTTGACTACCTTTTGGAAGAGCCCTGGTCTTAAACAGGCTCACTAACTTCTCCTGTCTGAACAGGCTCTGTGCTTGTTAGTGGGTCCCTGATGGACTGAAGCAGAAGAACTTGTTCAAGGTCTGATGGACTGGGGCTTTAGCCCGTCAGCACATCAGGGACAGACAAGGTCCTGCAGCAAACCTGACAAATGTAACTTTTCCTGATGGCTTCCTCCCCCATACCTGCATCATGTCCTGACTGTCCTGACTGTCCTGCTGGTGTCTTGGCTTGCTGTAGAAGGTTAAAAATCTAGCTTGTGTGTTTGTGCAAGAGTTTTCTATGGCTGATGGTGATCTCTGTGGGAGCTGTTTTGTCCATGCATCCACTCTGTAATCACTGCCACAAAAGAAACAAGAGGCGACGAGAGACAAGCAACTGGCAATAAATGACACGTCCTCCCAGCGGTGTAATAACTTCCCCATCCATCAGTCAATCTCTGTTCAGGCATTTCTCTCCCTCTCTGCCATTCGACTTGCTCCTCCTGTGCGGCTCACTACAGCTTTCCTCTCAAGGGGAAGAATTACTTGTACGGACAAAGGAATTGATTGAGCTTGGCCTCAGTTTGATGTTTATTTCAGCTTGAATAAAAATGTCTTGTCCCCTCAATAAACTTCTGGCACAGACATGCTGGGAGAAAAAAACACAGCCACGTGATAAATTACAATACAATATCACACTTTCATATGTTCTCCCTGATTCAGACAGGCCCCGAGTTCACCAAAAAGACCTTGAAATTAATCCACAGCCCTCCCACCAAAATTTACTGTAGCAGCAGGGCTCTCCATGAGATCGATTTTCACACCATATTCCTGTAAATGATTGCTGGCATGTCAAAGTCCCCTGCTCCCTGCTGAGAGAGGGGGCAAAACAAAGACAACCAGAGGTGGGAGAAGAACAGGGGGGGGAAAGAGGATGGTACATGATATTAAAAAAGGGACACAGAGGAAAAAATTGAAAAGAATAAAAGAAAAGAAATAGAGGAAAGCAAACTGGAAAGACAAGCAGAAAGCTGTTTGAGAAGTCAAAAAATAAATAAATAAAACAAGAGTAGGAGCTAAATTTGTTCTTTCACAAACATGCAGGGGTGAGGTGATGTCTGCCCCAGAGCACCGCTTATTTATCTGCAGGGAAAGTCGCGTGTCACCCTTCTCTCTGCTAGCCACAGAGAGGTCATAAATTACCTGTCTGTAAACCGTCAATCTGCACCAGGGGCGACAGCTAACCACAAGCTTACACTCAATCTCACACACCAACACCCATGTCCAAATATGTACAGTACACACAGACACACTGACCGGCCTGTGCTCCACTGGCACAGTTTGCATTTCACCAGCACTCTATGCCCAAACTTTCTCACTTGCAGATAAACATTCCCCGACAAAAGAAAAGCTATTTTGAGAGCATGGCGGCAAAGAAAAAAAGTAAACAGACTTTATGCATAGCTGAGTTAAAAAAATATATTTTGATGTATTTAGTTAATTCCACATAAACTTTTATACTGGGGAAATAACCAAGTTGCATAAAATGATGCCTTGCAGTTGTGCAATTTTTTCCACTCTGCAATATGGGACTCAACGATTCAAATGTGGTATCAGTTCATGAAGCAAACCCACATTCACACTTTGATTAATTTTCTTTCTTTTTTTTTCCAGCAGGAACGCCAGCAGAAACTTCCAGTCACATCCAGTTAGACCCCTTCAGCATTAATAATGCAGGAGCCTTTATCTTCCTTCTCTGACCTCTTAAATCACTATCACAAAAGCTGCTGGTCATGAAGTTAAGACCCCCTCCTACTTCCCTCTGCTTTGCCTCAATCCATTCCTCTTCATTACCTATAATCTTATCTACCCTCTGTTTTTTTCAGAGGAACCACGAGAATCACCAGGATTTCTTATGGGAAGACTATCTTTTCTCTTAGTAGCCACGTTTGCCAAGTTACAAATGCCTTGTCTGACACCATTAGTTAGAACCAGTAAAGATGTGATGGATTTTTCCAAGAAACCGCCCCTCTCAGTGTGGACTAAACAGTATCAGTGACAAAGATGCAATGTCATGCTATTGTGTGGAAGATTTGCAAGATTTCCAATTTGTCAAGTTTACATGTGTACGTGAGGGTGTTTTTGTGTGCGTTAATGTGTGTGTGTGTGTGTGTGTGTGTGTGTGTGTGTGTGTGTGTGTGTGTGTGTGAATGTGTGTGTATGAGACTCAAAATGAGAAAGAGAGGGGGAAAATCTGATGAATTGTCTCATATATGGAAGCCATCAGCAGTCAAGTGATTTATGGGGTTAATAACAGAGTCTATTCACAAGCCTGCAGTCCTGTTGTTTTCCTGTTTGTGGTGGGATGACAGAAATATTACAGCCAAACCACCCATTTGCCCAATCCCATCCTCATGGAAAACCCATAAACCAAGTCCTTCCGTGCATCTGTAACTTTTGGCACTGTGGATAGGACCATGTACACACATGTATTCAAATGGTGGCTCTGTTTGCATTTGCTAAGGCAAACATAATTACAAACCTCTCCCAATGCTGTGTTCAAGATGTGAAAGCTTAGGACCAACAGGCAGGGAAAATGGGAAAATGGGAAAAGAGGTTATTTAAAGAGAAATACTCTACAAAGAGATGTGTGTAAAAAGAACTGTGCAAGAACTGCAAAAGCTCTGACAGTAATGCTGACACCTGGCCTGTGCATTGTTATGTAAAATGTGCATATACCGTACCTAGTTTGAAATCATACAATGATTGCAGGTAAACAGGGATAAAGACAACACTTTTGGAATGATATGGCTATACAGCAATTCTTTATACTTACAGGCTACAACAGATGCCCTACTGCCTATTAGACTTATTATAACCTTGAAGCTATAGCAGTGACGGAACACAGTCATCATTAATTTATAATGTTAACCATGTTGATACGGCCTGTGAAAATATGCAGTGTTATTTGTAAACTAACACGTTTGAAAGTGAATCAATCATTTCAAATGAATAAATAAGAAGATTGAGCATGTTATCAAAAAGACATCAACTGGAGTGTACAATAGATGCACCTGCTTCAATGCTGTCTGGGGTAATGTAACCGTGTACATCTTCTTGAATTTTATAATGGGGGCAGTCATTATACATGCAGAGTAATGAAAAGATAATTATGAATCCCCCAACCGTGTTCTGTCATTTGGCAGGCTCTTTAACACAAAGCATACGTTCCAATGAGCCTCGGCTAATCTTCACAAGAGAAGAGGAAATTGGCTCTCTTCAACCGACTCCATTCCACTTTCCATCTGTGGACTTGCCGGTTTTGAAATCAACATGAAAGATTGGAGGATGAGGGCAGAACAAGAGCAGGAGAGCACATGAAAGCAGAAAAGTAGAAGCGAGAGCCACGGACGGAGCTGGAGAAGGAGCCAAACAGAAACGAGGTGTGGGGGACTAGAAAGAAATGAAAGGGGGGAGGAGGGAGAACAGCAGCAGTGCTAATATGTTTACCTACTTAATGCTACTGAGGCACCGATTGCTTTATCAACCAAGTCAGCCTGGATATGAGATGGAAGAATTGCAAACATGAAGATAGATGAGACTAGTGTGCAAGAAATAGGCGAGCTAGAAAATCAGCAGGATGTGTAATAAAAAGAAGAGAAAGGGTTGGAGAAAGAGAAGAGGTACAGAGAGAAGTATCAAGCTGAGCTAGTTATTGCCTTGTCTGCTGAACACTAACTGTAGCTGTCACAGCAGAGTACAGGTTACAGCATGTGATTGTGGCAACTAGCCTGAGCTGGCAAGAGTTAATGGGAAGCTGCAACCTCCACAGCTCTCTAATTGCTGTATTAAGTGGTGGGTAGGCAGATAAAAGGGAAAGGTGTGGGGCTAAATGTATGAGGACTCATAATGTTTGAGGCACAGACGGAGACAAATTAGCCTGTTGATAAAGGCAGCCATGGAGGGAATGATTGTGTGTTTGGAACATTGTCGCAGGTTGATTGATCACCATGCCACAGTGCTGTCTGTGGGTGTGTGTGTGTGTGTGTGTGTGTGTCTGTGAGTCAACTTTTGAACAAACAAAAGGAGTCTGTGATTAATTACTTCTAGCATCATCCTACTCTGGTTAGTGGGACGCAATTAAAGCTGAAAAGGAATCAGCAGCAAACATTGTCTGAGTTATACAGTTGCATAGAATTTTTGCTATATTGAGGACACGCTCACTAAATCAAAAGCGGGCACTATCAGCAGGTACCTGAATACATCCATCAGGACACAAAAAAAACGAACAGGAAATACAAATAGCCACAAGAAATATGTTTTGTCAGTTTTGAAAACTAAAAGAGCACAAGAAAGGTGTTTGCATTACAATTTGCAAAAAGTGCTAGCTTGGATTTGATAAAAGATTCTTTATTCCAGTGACGGTGCTTTCAACAAGCCTTGAATGTCTTTTGTCATACTAATGCAATGCTTTTTGACAGGCACTCTTTTAGACTAAAATAGATCCATCAGCATTCTCTGAATATATTCAGCCAACAAAAACACATTTTCGTTTGTGCATACACATTAAAACAAGCATGCACCATGAAGTTAAACTGCAATAACAACAGCCATGTAGTGTAGATAAAGCCTTAACACACACACACACACACACACACACACACACACACACACACACACACACACACACCCCCACACACAAACTCTGAGATTTATAAAGAATCTGCAGCTCTAGCTAGAGGCCTTGATATGACAAAGACACAGCTCAAGGATAGAAAAGCACTTTTCCCTCACCAAGGCCGATTGCTGTGAAATGGAATGGAAACAATGATACCTATAGCGAACAACAAGCGGGCAGATAGACAAACAGAGGGAGCGAGCTAACATCACATCAGTGCCGCTGCCACAGCCTCGTTTCATCGGCAGTCAAAAGCCATTTAGACAGAAGCTGTTAGATGGCCGGACCCAGGGCTGCTTCTCTCCCAACGACTTCAGAGGCCATATTTATCTGCATTGAGGATTAAAGTATGGGGACAATCAGATTGGAGATGGCTAATTCCACAGCTGTCTACCCGCAACACAACAGTTGATTATTCCGAAGACTTATCTGTGTGTGTGTTTAGATGAAAGAGCTTGTTGTCTTTTTTCTCCTTCCCCTTGTGTTTTCCCATTGCTTGTTTATCACCCAACCTTCGTAGTGCATCCCGAGTGAAAGTGGCTAGGTTCAAACAAAATGCCTTCCTGCTAATTATCTGCAATTCCTCATCTTCATAAGACCACTCTCCCCCCACTTTTGGCAATTGAATGAATTTAAATAATAATGACTTCTTGGCTCAGAGCAGTGTACATAACTGGCTGGTTCAGGCTAGTTGTCCTAATTTCTTTACTTGTTAAGAAACAGGTTAGGCTCCTAAAGGAGTTATTGGTGGTTATTACTGGTGCCAGGTGGAGTGAACAAGGCCAGAATCAAAGTACAACGGTTACTTTGAATATTTCTTTGTAGAAATGCCAATAAATGAATGAAGGATACCCAAACAATTTGAACACGATGATAAAGAGTGGAGATAAAACAGCATTCATTTAAATATACAACCAAAAGATGATCCAATAATAAATTACTTCCTCAGAGACCAAATTGACAAAATGGATTGCAAAATTATCTAATGTATTCCTTCACCCGAGCAATCAACAATTGAGCTCTTGGTTTTTGTTCTGTATTATTTTAAATTGAGAGTTGGACTAAAGAATGAAACTCACAAGATTAAGTTTCTGCCACTATGGGTCTCTCTATCAAAACCATTAAGACATAGTTTGATCCCGCTGCAAAACAGCTAGAATCATTGTGAGTTGTTGTGCTCTTAACCTACACCGATAATAAAAGCCTGTCATACTTGACTCAAACATAAACTACTTTGAGCCTGGACATGCTAAAGTTTAAAAATGTTATTCCTTTTACTTCGAGTCGTATTAATTACTTTGAGTCGTATTAGTTAGACTTATGTTGTGCATAAGCTGCAAGGAACATTAACGAGCTTTGACAGTGACATGAATACTTTCCTTGCTCTCTTGCACAAACTGCAGTGCATCCAAGTGTCCCGGGAATAGGAGACCGGTTGAAACGCACAATAATAGTATGGATTTCTTCGTACTTGGACATTTTTGGAAACATATTGGTAGATTAATGCATACATGTAAAACATACATGTAGGGCTGTTGTGTTTTAGGATATATACCTCAAAGCAATTTTCAGATGATCTCTTCTGGTGAAAATCTGACCTCATTCCAGACATTTCATACAGTAAACGTATATATACACACATAAATGACGCATAAATCTTTTCGATAAATAACTGTTGACTGCAGCCATAATGGCATTCAAACATCTGGGCTTGCATTAGTAGGAGGCAGGTGAGAGTGTAAGTTCAAATTAGATCCATCAATGATTCAGTGATGAATGCCTATCTTACAAAGAATTCCAGGCTAGTCATAAATCACTGCATCTTCATCTTTGTAAGTACATACTGAAGGAGATTATTCAACAACATTTAAGCCCACGCTCTTCAGCCTCTTATTCAAAGCATAAGACATTTCCGTTACTCAACACTGACCCTCTCACCTGCTACCGAAAAAAAAAAAAATCTCAATTACTTTCCTCCCACTTCTCTTACTGACACTGTTTAAATGCTTCATTAGTGATGGACTTTGTGATATTTCTTAGTGTGCTGTGGGGTAACTTGTAGACAGGAATAAACAAACAATACACTTTCTCTAAGTTTAATGTGCTGGTGACATGAGGGTACCATTGACAGAAATACGCCAGTCCTTCCTAGTCGTGTTATTTATGAACCTGACTCCTATTAAGGGATGCAAAGAAGACTGATGGGCTCATTCACCGATGCACTCACACACCCGCACACATGAGCACACGGAAAGAGCAACACATACAAGATGGATGTATTTACCATTTTTAAAGTTCACCCAAATGTAAATAATGTCGGTTAGGTATTTTTTTTCTTACTGACTGACATTAACGATGTTAGAAGCAGAGGAAATTGACATGTCGTTATTCAATATCTGCAATGGTGGATTTATGTGAGAGAAAATAATGATATACTGTGAACTTCAATTGATTTCAGTCTACAAGAGATCCACACTTACATTCAATCAAGTCTTGTTTGTTGCCATATGTTACACATTCTTAAATTGTTTAAAGCTATTTCGTTTAAGTGAAACTGATAATACTGAAAACATCAACAAAACGGGGAATAAAAAGGCAAATAATGCTTCTGCAATAAACATGTTCTATTGGTTCTTTGAGTAAAATCTATGCTCAAACCATCAGACCTGTCATAATGACTCATATAGGAGCCAATTTTAAAACTCTCAAAATGTGTCACATCAAAGAGATCCATACCAACAAGACGGAGGAGTAAACTGCAATCAGCATTAAGAGGAAAAGTGGAGAGGAGGATGTATCTTCAAAACACTGACAAATATTCATTTGAAGACCTCTTGGAGTTACTTGCTTTAGTACACATCACTGTGGCACTCTAAAGCTGTTAAGAAGAGATAAATTTGAGAACAAACTGACAGGTCAGTAAAACTTTTGACAAGACTACACTGACACATGAAGGCAAATGTTCCTCCTCCTTGAATGTAGCAGCCTTCAGAGGGAGCACAGATGATAAATTGGTCTGCTCTGGCTCCAGCAGGGACACTACAAACTCTGGAGGCTAGTGAGCTCTCACTCTTCCTTTAAGGGAATCCTTTATTAGCCCCAAAGCTCCATCTCAATAGCAACAGATTTAAGCCTATCCCTTTTTTGGATTTCAAGCCCCACATCTCTGTATTATTCCTCTTTCCCTGCTGGCCCTGATGAGAGCAGTCCACCCTCCCTTGGCGCTCGGAGCCCCATCTCACCACTCTACAACCTCCCACCCAACTCCACTCTGCACAGTCCCTTCTCTCCTCTAATCTGTGATTCAAGCTCCACTGTGGGTTAATGCCATTGGACACACTCCCACCCGATTCCGAAACTCACCTCTGGAAACAGATGAGGAGCATGTAAGAGGGGTGGGGTAAGTTGAGAGAAAGGAAGAGTAGGGTGGATCTAGCTGTGTGATACGACTCCACAGCAATCGAGGAAGCACTGTGCAGATCTACTGAGGAGTAAATCAGGATTACTATGGGGAAAACACCCTGTCCCTGTGATATGACAGCTGTGGGGATAAACACTTTGCACGGCCCACGCAAGCTTTGTGTGAAACAGAGAACAGGTGACTGATCACACCGGTGCAGGAAGATAGAGGGGGGGGGGGGCTAAAAGGAGCCCCTCTGAGAGTAACTGTTGCAGGCAAGAAGATGTGACAAAGGAGACGGTCACCTCATGTGAGTCAAACCAAAAACACTTCAGGAGCAGCTGTCTCTTCAAAAAGGAGCCTACATGACCCCTTATGTCTGAAATACAGCTTGATGTAGCAGACTCAGGTGCAGACTAGGGGCCTCTGGCATCCTGGCTTGAGTCTAACTCCCTGCCTGCACTGCAAGAACTCACTGTTCCAGCTGCAGTGCCCCAAGAATAAAGTTAAAAAATGATAGCAACAAACTCAGCTGGATACACACATAAATCACTGCAGGTGAACAACAATACACTAAACAACATGAAGCAGAAACCTTCCAAGGCTTGAGGCAACTTGCAAAGGGGCCTCACTTTTAGCTGTTGTTGTTGTTCGCTTTGGCGTGGGTGAGTGGGAGTTTTTGCCCAGAGGGAATGTTTCCTACCTCAGTTGGGGACTAAATCTCACATAAATCTGCTTAAAACTGGGACACCTCTGTTTGGAAAAAGACCATCAACAACACATAAAGTATAAAGTAAAACTTCTTAATGGAGGCAATAAGGGAAAAGCCTATACAGTGACAATATAAGTACTTTTTACTGTCAACAAATGCTAAAAAAAAAAAAAGACCAACAAATAGATCTTACTGACAAGTATCGTCTGTTCATCTACATTTATTTTGTGCAATGTAGACCAAAAACTATTAAAGGACATTATAAAGTTACATATGTGCTCTCTATGACATGTTCTTTTAGAACAAAAATGGGCCCCGTCAGCCAGCAGCTAAAAACTGCCCAAAATAAATAAATACAAAATATTTGTTTGAAACTACACTGCAGAGCAAATGACCATTTTTATTATTATTTAGCTTCAGTCAGGTTAGAGATGTCAATAAGTGCTCAAAAATAATTAGACAAACAGTCCTTACCAAGAAGATTAAAGAAACATTGGCACTTAATCAGCATTTATTCTATGTATGATTTCGCCACAATTTCCCAGTTTGGGATCAATAAAGTAATTCTATTCTATCTATTCTATTCTATTCACATACAAGGTAAAATTACTAGTTTTATTGGAAAGAGGTTGCATTTTATTGTAAATGTTTGGTGCTGTATAACTTGTCTAAAAATATCAAGGGCATCTTTTTCCAATCAATAATAAGAAGGGTTTCACAAACGCTGAGATAAAGTCTACAATAGAAAAGGAGCGCGTGTAGGACGATGGAATGATACATGCAAATGTGTAATGTGGTATAAGGATCAGTCACTGCTCTCATGGTAATTGCACATGACATTTAATTGTGAGGGAGCTGTGTTGTTTAATCAGATGTATCCTTGAGCATCTAATTAGTGTTCCCCAAGAAAAGAAAGAACATTCAAGAGCAAACAAGCCCCCGTTTGTTTGGTGGTGTTTAAACACAGTTCATCCCTTTATATTTGATGTGGAGGAATCATTTAATGTGTACTTTACCCCACTTAGTGTGCCTGAATTGATGTCGGCCTTCCTATGTGAAACACAGTGTGTGTGTGTGTGTGTGTGTGTGTGTGTGTGTGTGTGTGTGTGTGTGTGTATGTGTTATTAAATGCCATCCTGTTGAGCTTTTTATTGACATCTCAACCTTGCATATAGAAAACTTCTGGCTGACTCCTGTCCACATTCATTACCAACCCCCTCAATGTTTGACTCAGTCTCATAAAATGACACTCTTGAGGGTGAAAAAATAGATTTTCAGGACTTGAGAAAGGCAATTAATGTCAAGTGTAAAATTTCCAACCCTGTTCAAGCCTGGAAAGTATGGCTAATATCCCTCATTAGTATGATAAAGGTTTTCATTCTCCTTCAATCTCCATCAGGTCACACTTGCTCTTCAATGGTCATAATATGTATTATCCAAGATTTTTCAAGTCAATCATGCGGCCCTTTCTGCTAATGCGGCCAATACTTTTACGACAAAAGTACCTCAAAACTGTTGGAAGGAATGGGATGATGCATCCACCGTATGTTTCAAATGCAGCAATAAATTTAAATTTTGCATTGTGTTTGTCTAGAGCTGGAGTTCCAGTTCAGCCATGTCTCCCGTACATTAACATGCAGCTCAGTACAGGAAGTGCAGAGGCCCATACCTAATGAGTCATGTTCCCTGTCCTCCCCATCGCAGTCTGATGTTCCAAATGAGCTGTAGCTCCATTCCCATCCCCTTCTCCCACTCCAAGGACCTCAGCCCCTCTCCTCCACTGACAGCCTTCAGCAACCCCCGCTGCTCACACGGAGCTGCTCACACGGAGCTGCTCACATCAGCACCACCATAATGGAGTGTGAAGTGTGAAAACATTTAACTGAGAGGCAGGTTCATTTGAGCTGCATCGTTTCCAACCTGTCCAGACAGGAGACGTGTGGCTTTCATTACACCTAATGTCCAAACAGACATGCAGGTGCTGAGTGCCAATTGCGGCTTTTCCATTTATGTTTTACCTTCACATAAATAAGAGCCAGGGGGCTCAATAGCTTCAGGCATTGTGCATTCATCGCTTGGTTTGATAGGTCTGCGACACCCTGCTTTCAAATCACCTGTATTAACTTCCTGAACCTTTATTGTCTACCCACTTTATCAACAATGACCTCTTGAACCTCAGTGTTTATTTCCCTGCACCTCTGCTGCATGATGACTTGTGCTGTATTTTAATCCTGGTGATGGTGTGTGATCAGAGCCTAATGCAGCAGTGTAGCTTACATTATTTGGCTGGCGTTTGTTTACCTTCCTATCCTTATCCTCTTGGAGATTCTTTATTGTACATTGCTGACCACGGGGACATTTCCACTGAGCGTAGCAACCTGGTGTCCTCTTTGCTTTTAGCAAAAAGCATGATCAGCGCTGTCATAAGGATTTCACATGAGCCTTCTGATTATGGAATCCCCAAACTCTACGGTCAGCACCCTTGCTTTTTTCACTCCTTTTGATGATGTCACCAGGTGGGCACCCCCCCCCCCGCATCCCCTTCTGCTCTGATGGCCAAGTTCCATTGCTTGCACTTCAGAGAGCCCTTCTGTCTAATCACTGCTGCCCTACAGAGTCTCTTCTCTGCCCCCAATCCCATCCGTATGTCCTGCTCCTAAATTACCCTGGCTAAGCACCCTCTCCTGCTCCACTCAGGGCCATTACGCGCCTGCCCCTCCCTGTTTGACTGCCAGAGTTTCAACACTGTATATGCTGTGAGGGTTGCCTGAGAAGCCAGGGGTCAGACAGCCAGTATATCCTCTTTCTCAAATTACAGCTACCTGCCAACACAGGCCTCACAGGCTTGGTAGTGTAGCATCAGCAGCACACCAAAGGAAAGGCTTTCTGCCACTGGTCTCAAAATATCACAGATTTTTAAGGCTTGGAAGATGTGGTAGAACAAAGAATACATCAAAAGCAAATTTAGAAACAGAACACAGAAGCTGAAAAGACCGGCCAAAATTTACAAAGGGATGGAAGTAAGACAAGTATGGGGAAGAGGCTGCTAGGGCTGTTTTTTAATCAGTGACTGACACACTTCCCTGTAATGTGCGTTTTTACTGTCACAATGCCCATGGCATCCTAAACCTTGAGGCCATTTCAAGTCAGCTTGTCAGCCATTGTAGAGCCCAGCCTGATGGTTTATGACTGCTTTAATATTTCATCCCCTCATGGAGAGATACTGGCCCTCCCTTCTGGCCTTTTAAGCAGTGGGTGACGGATTAGAACTGGTGGGGATTCTGGGCCCTAAGCTAGCCTCTCTTTTATGCCTGCCTTATTGCAGCTGTTCCTGGACTTTTGCAAAGCCCACTGTTTTTCCTCTTACTGTGCTAATTTATCTAAAAACATAGCACCCTGACAGCCAGAAACCCAAGCTGCCTTTATGGTTTAGGAGGGTGATTCTTATCCAAAGACACTTGGCCCATCCATCTGTTTGGCCCTGCAACCTAGGCATCTGCTCACTGCTATTGTTAGGCTTCGTCAGATGACAGGCCAAGACCCTCATGGGGAACCTTGGTCAACTCTCTTGCACAGTTATGTGTATGTATGCATGCACATTGTGTGCGCGTGTTTGTGATTGCCCACAAGAGCCAGAGAGAAAGGCCAAGTGCTGGCGCTGTCTCAGGCCACTGTCTTTGTTATGGTGGCCGGCGGTGGAAGCAGCAGTGACCAGGAAGCATGCTGGGAGCCCTTTTTCCATCCCAGCAGACCTTCCTACATGA
This sequence comes from Labrus bergylta, assembly GCF_963930695.1. NCBI lineage: Eukaryota > Metazoa > Chordata > Actinopteri > Labriformes > Labridae > Labrus > Labrus bergylta. The sequence continues at coordinate 22,814,368 of NC_089205.1, forward strand.
CCTCCAGCTACAGCAACAACTCTGTTTCTAGAAGTCTCTGTCAGACAACAGAAGATTTTAAAGGTGGAGGTCAGGGTTTGGCACTGTTTTTACCCTCAGATGGACCTTCAGAATATATCAACTTGAATCACATTTACATGCACAACACAGTGGAGTGGAAATGCATTCAATGTTTGTTACATTCTGCTGTTTAGCCAAGATAAAAGCCAATAGCAAGAGCATGTACAGCATTAGTGTGAACACCAAGGGCTGGCTGTCTTAAAAACGTGGCCTTTCAACTTTTACAGACTCTCATATAGAGAGTGAATGGTTAGAAAAACACAAAGTCTACACCAATTGTTACAATAACTTGAGTTTCACTTTGTGCTGACATGAGCACCAAATCAGATCCTTTGACCACTGATCCAGCTCAAGGATCTCTCATGCTCATCCTTGGTACTTCTTTTCCCCCATCCCATCATCAACATCTATCACGTTTTTCAACCCAGCTCATTTGCCTGATGTGTATTTTTTGTCTAAATGATGGAAAAAAGTTCAGATATAAAACCCTACTGCACAGCTCCACATACAGTTTGGTTTGCTTGCATCTGTATTCATCCGTATATTCACATTTTACTTTTCATACATTTTGCAGTTCTGAATAATTAAGAATGTTGATTCCCACATCATTAAAGATTAATGTGTGAAGGATGCATAATTAAGTACTTTAATTCTAGGCATTCTGACGCATTCCTTGTTAAATTATCATTTTGGGGGGGAAGGGTTGAATATAAAAGGAGGAGACACATTTCATCGAAACAATGTGACCATCCCAACAAAAAAAAGCAGACTCCTGGAGAGGAAATGAAATGATTATCTCATGAGTACTGGTAAGTGTAAAAGGTATGAGAATGATCGCTGATTCAATAGTTCACGGTATTGTCATTGTATGGAAATAACTTATTGTTAAAGGGCAATTGGTATCTCTGTATTACGTCACTAAAGTTTGTCTTTTCTTTAAAATTAAGTACCAAACAAGGACTTTAATGATTTTTTTTTTCCAGAAAAGCCTTGGAGCCAAACACCAGGTTCCAACAGCTAATTTACCTCATGTTTTCAATGATGAATGGTGGCCATTATGCAATGAATAATAGGAGTCAAGAGGATTTATTACACGGCACAGTAAAACTTCAATAATGCATCCAGCACTCACTATACACAAGCATTAGTAAACAACTTTCTTTATAGGTGGCCATATTCTTTATGTGCTATACTTTTTCCCAAAGCCGCCATAGTCTCAACATTTTACGTAAATCAAGAGTGAATCTATTATCCTTTGTCTACTATTTATAATATTCATCTTCTTTGTGGGAGTAACTTTTTAGTGCAAATGTAAGTAAGTTCTGCAAGTTGAGTTCAGTGGATCCACGACTAACTGTGTCCCTGAATTAAGTCACATTTTTAAAAAAGTGTTAATTAAGTCACCCAAAGGTGAATTCAAATATGTTCTGTTCTTTCAAGTTTCTTCCATATAACAGAAATCTGTCTTCTGTGTGTTGTAGTCAATTTAAGCTTGAGGTTAAATGACACATTTTGGAGAAATTGCCACAACTCAGCAAATATTATTATATATGAGACATGTGAAAATATGCAATATGCTCTTTATGAATAAAGTTATTATTTAGTGAAATGGTTGCAATTTCATCTCCCAGGACAGCAGAAAATGCTGTTTTCCATTCAAGCTAAATCGTGACTGATTCAGACCAGAGATATCATGTGAACACTAAATTATAATTATGCTGCTCTGGAAAAGAGGCAGCATGGTTTCTCCTATTTTATTTTAAACAGAATAGTCTTAGCTTCACTTTGGTATATTCTTGTTTATATGTGTGTCAGTATGTGTTTGTATGAGTGGGAGAAAGTGACATCAAAACTTAAGTAGAATAAGACAGAGTTAAGACAATAAGGAAAAGATCCAGTGTGAATATGAGGGACTGTACGCATTTCTGTTTTCAGGTGCTATCAAAAGAAGCGTCTTCTGTCCTGGGAGGAGCCATGGAGACAAACTGATGCTGCTAAGATGTGGCTGCTGGTTAGCTTCTGAGCCTCCTCCACACATTAATTAGTACCCAGAGGAAAAAGGGAGGGGGACTGGGACAGAGGAATGGTGCGAAGGATGACTGGGGGTTACAACCGGGATCCCCCGATGACAGGTACATAACAGAGAATACTCCAGAGGACACATTAGTGATACATAGATGAAGTTCTTGCCCTAAAATATCATGTTGTTTTTTTACTGTTACCCGGCAGGTTCTTTAATTATTCACAAATATTCAGTTTTCCTCAGTAGTATAGAAACAAAACAAGCTTGTTTTTAGAGGTATGCATGTAGCAAAGTAATAAAAACAATAATATAACTAATAATTATCTCTCCAGGTCTCTTAAAAAGGATTATTCAAAGATACAGAAAGTTTAGGTCCATTCAACTATATGCATTCATCTGAGAAGTGAAGCTGAATTTTTCAGTCATTGAATGATAGTTTTGACAATAATTTTTAATTTCACTTTCTTAACTCGCCTCGCCTTATTTATAGCTACTATAATTTATAAGCTAATTAATGACTTGAAAAGTACATTTTAGGGCCAAAATACTGAGCATCCCTGCTTTGCTTCCTAATTACAAACCTTCTGAAGCTGGCCTGGCCATTCTTCAGAGAGTTAAAACTTAGTGAGCCAGCTTTTAGTTTCTGAGCACCACAAATCAGAGGCAAAAGTCCTTCAGATCTGACATCTCTTCTAAATCAAAGCCGGAGCTGGATCTAGTTGTCAATGCCTTTAACTAAATTTGGGTCTGTTTATTTCGGTCCTGTGTTTGAACTGAAATGACACTTCACTTTGTGTTGTGCAGTACTGCTCAGTGGATAAAGGTAAGAGACTATGTTTGTATCAGGCAGCACCGTGTGTGTAAGTGTGACTGTATGAAGGTGAGACAGGATGTTGCTTTCATGCTAAGTCAACCCACGAGTAACCCAGGAGCTTTCGGGATCAGAAACACAGAGTGGGGATAAAATAAACAACAAGCTTGAAAACTGTTCTTTGCATGCTTTGTAACAGTACAGCAATGACTTGTGTTAATAAAATATATATTTACACTGCAGCTTTATATTACCATATTTTATTAAACTGTTACTTCATCCACAAACACTTGAAATCTGTTCCAACACAACTTCCAAAACCATTAAGCTAAAGTCACCTGTAGTTATAACTCATTTTGCAACAGTTTATGTACCAAGTGTATTTACTGCATGAGTAAAATAATCAAAGTTAAGAATACTACGGTTTGATTTGGTATGTAAAATTGTTTCTTGTGTTGACTTTCTGTTTGACTTGTAAGTAAAAAAATACAAGTTTCACATGTTTTTCTGCTGTGTTGTTAAGCAAAAAAATTATAACTTCCTAATGTGTGACTCTAGTTCAAGTTCAAGATGCTTTATCAATGCAAAACAATCAACAATAATATATGATACTACATAAATAAAACATCAGTTACAACAGCCTTTTGTAATCATAAATGTGTAATATTAAATTAATGAGCTTCTTTAAGCAAGTTGTTTGAGAGCAGCCAATTATGGTGCTGTTTACCTAATAAAAAAGGGCTCATTGCCAGCTGTAAACCAGTTCATATGTATCAACAGACAGCTTTGATCATGAGTCAAACCGAGATAATGTTCCAAACAATGCCAATCTTTGAGACCTCAAAGTGTTTAATCCAAACAGCAACATAATCTGATGGACATTGTTGTATGGAGAATGTAAAAAAAGATTTCACATTACATGCCAAAACATCAAATACATGTTAAGCCTTATATTTAGCGTGGAGATATTGCAATAAAAAAAAGAGTACTGTCTGCTTGTGTGCATTATAGTGGTTTGTATGTTTCAAACAAGTTAAACAGATAATGACAAACTGTCACGCTTGTGTCAGAATGGTGATTGGACCTGTTCAAGTGATAATCACTGAGAACATCCTGACACAGATAAATGTCAATAGTTCTGTGTTTTTGAACATCAGAAAGCTTAAAAATGCAGAATTAAAGCCATTAAAGACTGTGGGAATCTTGCTAAGGCTTAGATGAAATACTGGAGTCGAGCTCATCAGTCGCCCAAAGGCAACATTTATTTTTCAGGGAATAATTAAGCCTTACATTATGAGGACCAAGGGTGTATCCCCGGTAATTATCAACCGTCAGTATTACATTCAGCAAGACTGCATGAAAGCATCTTGCCTAATACGCTCGTGTTTTAATATTCAGTCTTTTAAAAAGACACCCAAATGGTGCGATGAGCCTAATCCTGTCATGCAAAATTGACACCCGCGTATGCCTTCTGTTTAAATACAGTAAATCTGGTTTAACATAACCGGCTCATTATGAAAAGCAAGTAATCCTGTAAATTGGGGCAATGAGAGAGACCAATATCTTGAAATGAAAACTCTGGCTCAGTTTCAGCGCTAAAATTTCATCTTGGTGGGTCGAGCTACTGTGAAGCCTAATGATGCTTGGTATAATTTTTTGTTTGATGTGTTATACGGATTCAGGTACAGTTTTCATTAAAGTGGGTCACTCGACATGTAACTGAATCCTGGATGTGCTTACAGTAAGGCGAATAAGTGCGGTGGCAATAAAGCAGATTATTAGCTACCTGCTGCCGATGAGTAACTGCAAGCACCAGAGAAAGAGGTGAACAGAGAGGATGGGGGTGTTCAGGGATCCGGCAATTTATTATCCTCTGGCAATTAGCCAGGAAATGCTACAGGCTCTTTGATTGTGGGATGTTTAAAAATGGGAGAGATAAGAGAGAGCCACAGATGTAGCAGCCCTTCCTCATGGTAGACACTGGCTACAGGCGTAAGAGATAGCAGGAGCTCCGATAGTCTCCGAGTCAGACAGAAAGGCCCAGATAGGCAGTGCTGAGCTGATCCACTGGTGATAACTCCTGTCAATCAGGCCTTCGGCTTGATTAATACATGAAGCTCATGGGAAAATTAGGCCAAATGGGAGGTTTGATGTGAGGGGTTAAAGAGAACTGAGTTTTGAAGGATGAGTAGAGGAGTTGCAGTACGGCTGATAGGCTGTGTTTCAGCTAATGACAGTGAGGCAAAGAGAAACATGCCACTTAGGTTGAGTCTTTGAGGGAGCTGAGAGCTTGTCATGGGTGAGGCATTGTGACTAGCTCACCCATCATGTCAGCTAGGGTCAAGGTCACAGTGAATCTGTCACTGTCTTATGGTTTCAATCAAAATTTTGATGAGGGACTTGCTACTGTCCATACCCCCTGCCCTTCACTGTCATGTTTGAAGTCCATCTTTTTGGACCCTGGCCGCAGGGACATCTACACTCTTCTTCTCTTGCATGGACTTTTTTTTTTCTCAAATGTAAAGCATGCACACTTCATGTGAGAACCATGACATGCGATCAAAAACAGCCTTTAGTCTCAAAAAAAGGTTACATTTTACAGCAGTTTTAGGGTCTACTCCCAATAAAGTGATTCATATGATTTACCCCAAACGTGAAAAAGACTAACTACATTACTAGCTATGTTATTTAAAGACAGTGTGGAAAGTATGTATGCTCAATATAAACTCCATCCCAAACTGATATTAAAATGTGGTCTAGAGTGGGGTTCTTTATCGATAATGACATCAGATCCTGGGTCTTTACACAGGTCTTAGTATTAACAAGTCTTGTTATCACAATTTTGTCAGCCTAATGATTGGATCTCAATATGTACAATAGGGAGATGGAGCTAGTTGGATTCAGTGGTCCCAGGTCAAGGGCAGTGAAACAATTAACTGCCATTATTGAAACTGATTTACAGAAAATCCTCAAAAAAATAACCGGTAATCAATTAGGGGCCCGGCCACTTATTAAGTGAGTTAAGCGAGTGGCATGGACCACAAAAACAAATAAAGGCCAGTCCCCTTTTCTAAGCCGGGGGAGTATTATAAAGGGTCACCTTGAACATGCTAATTCACACACGTTTTCGATTGTAAACCGTGCAGCTTTTAATGTTCTTTAACTGAAGTCTATTTTAAACTTTCTTTCCTTTACGGTAGTGATGATCACACAAGATGCAGTCAATCAAATGTTTTCCTCAGACCAGGCATAGCAAGTGAAAACAATAGGTGGGGTCTTTAGAGGAAAAGTAAACATTGTGTGCGTTAACATTTATTTAAAACAGTTTGCGCCGTATGTTACAATATGCTTGCGATCTCTAAATGTGGCAATGTCAACCTTCCCAACGAGCCAAAGCACACATCTTTTGATCAATTATAGCAACTCAAACCCCAACTGATGGCACAGAAAATAAATGAACTAAGGGGTAATTTTGATCAATGACAAGAATCCTGACGCATTCACCTATCAACAGTGTGCCGATAATGTTCCCTTAAAGTTACTATGGTTTTGGGTCAACATAAAATTCCTTTTACTGACACAGGAATTACCCATCACAATTCCAGCTCAGATTTAAAATCATAACGGGTTAAGCTGAAGCTCATTTCTCTCACTAAACAAGTGTGAAAGCGTGACGTAAAAGGGAAAGAGATCTAGGTGTTAAAGCTGTTTAATTGGTAACATGTGTCGAGATTTTTTATTATAAAATAGGTTTTGAAAGTAACAGCAGATGGCAGCAATTACGGTACATTGTCATTTTTATCGAGCAATGGGTATTGTCTCAAAAAAAGCTTGATGATCTCTCAACTGGTAACGCAAAATTTGCGGATTGCATTTTAATATAGCTGAAGTTAAACCATTTCCAGACCATGTCCAGATGTGGGTCGGTCAATCAAAATCACATTCTAGGTCTAATGTTTACATGTATTTATATTTGCATTGACATGCCTTAATGTCCTTACTCCAACAACATGTCCAGAATCAGATTGTTGGTAAATACTGTTTATTAGCAAACATGAATACAGAATATCCCAAAGTGATCTGATGTGAGTTTAGACAGTTGTGTACATCTTTAGCTTTGTCACAGCTGATTCTATCCCTACATCCCTGACAAGCTTAACCTGCCACAAGCACTTAATGTGTCAGATGTTCCATTGGTTAGAGTAAATAGGGAGTGAGTGTTATGTACTCACTTAGTCAGATGCCAAGAAAATAATGGAACCGATTTCTAAACAAGAATGAATGTTAAAGGATTTTGACACATCTTAACACAGAGAACTGTACACCCCCGCAGTCTGTGGTGAGAAGAACAAAGCAAAGTTTCCAAGTTATGAAATTGACATTTAACAACTAAACAGCACTGATTACAAAGAAGCCCCCTGACATCAGAAACAAAACAGACATTGCAGTTAAGCATAGTATTGCTTCCTCTCATGCTTATTCCTCCATGTTTTACCAGGTGTATTCAATTCCAGTTGTTCTTGAAGTCATGTACTTCATACAGAGACAAATCTCTCCTACATCCCATCCGTTCTTTTCAGTGTTAACCCTAATGACCCCAGTCAGAGAGGAGCAAGAAAAACTAATTCTGTGTAACTTTTTAATGTCTGCTGCTGATTAAGATAAAGCCAGCCTGTCTCATCTCCTCGTAATTCTCCTTCCCACTCCCTTCTGGAGCCAATTTTGTTTGGTTGGGAACAGTGGTAGATAAAGCTGAGAGCTGGCGAGTTCTCTAATCTGAGGAGCAGTGTTGGAGCAGTTGGGGTGACGTGGGGGAGTATTGTGCTCTCACAGCATGGACAGATAAAAAAGGCAATGATTGAGATCAGGAGTTTGATGTTGGGTGTGAGATAACAAAGGCAGCTTGTCATCCCAATGGGACGAGGGTGAGGATAAAGCCGCCCCCTCTGCCTCTTGTCTAGATTTACTGAGTAGGGGGCTTATGCCAACAAAAGTAGTGTGATGAAATTGGGATTTGAAACAAAAGGTGATCTTTTGCTCTTCCTCAAAATGTACTTTTCAGATAATGCATTAATTTCTCGAGGAAAAATATACATAAAAAAATATACTGTAATGTTCTATAGTTTCAGGCTTTCAGACAAGTTAAAAACTAGGTGCAACAACAACCACATTATTAGAACATTTACTCTAATTTATGTGGCCATCTATTGTGAATCATTTTGTTGGCCAAGGATACAATCAAATTATGCAATCGTTCAACATTTAAAAAAAGTGGCAGTAATCTCAGGGTTGGAAAATTTAAGCAAATGCATAAAAGGGATTCTATTTTATTTCTGGAAAGCAAGTAGGAGGCACACTCTGAGCAAAAAGAAGTTCAATTGTATATACATTTAGGGGGAAAATGATACTACTTCTAATATATTGCTTGAGAAAAGCACGCATTATTATTGGGTTTATAGTCAAACTAACAGACTAGAAGTCTCTTAAAAGTAGCATGACAATCATTTGTAATATAATGGCCCAATTCAGAGTATGTTATACTGTATGTATAACTGTATCAGTAGCATACAAAAGGGTATTATTTAAGACATAGCTACCTCCACATTGACAAGTCACTGTCACACTGACCTGTCAATCAAACTAGGTGTGGAATGCATATTTACCCTCTTGTACAAATATGGTCACAACTGCAAATAGCTTGTTCAACAGTGAAAGAATCGGATTTGAACCAAAAATAAATGGCATAGTGCATGTGTTTTTGCTATTATCTATTTAGGAAGCGGTTTCTAATGTATTAAAGCTGACTAGAATGACAGACTCATAAACTACATTAGGAATTCTTCAAATGTCGGTGTTTATAGAGACACAATTTAGGACTACAAAGGATAAAAGAAAAGACTACTGCAAGAGACGGTGGAATTCTTGTTCTGTTATCTGTTATATAATTATAGGGTTGAGAGATTATACACCACTATTTAATGAGGGTTAACCTACAGAGCAGCAGTGATTGCTGTGTACCAGGAAGTCAAGTTGTACCAAAAAAAAAAGCTCTTCCCTTGAAGCTCACTAAAGTAGCCCATTACAGCACATACAATAAATCATTCATATGTGATCATGATGGCCTTTTTACAGTAGCGTCACACCTTTCGCATTCAAGCCAACATACAGTACAGCTAAGTGGACAAAGAACATTTAGGCCTGATTTACCACAATAAGCCACTCTGAAACCATTTGTTTGGAAATCTGCTGTTAGCCTAAGCCACAGTATTTGTACAGTTACAGTCTAAGTATGATGAATATGCATTGTGCCCCTGCATCTGCCTAATAACTATTATATGTACTGAGCTTCAACACAATAATATCTGAGGCTAAGATATTCTTAACTGCTCCTTTAAGTACAACATCCATACTAACCTTGGCAAGCGGTCAATTTGAGCATTTATTATATACAGCATATTGCAACGATATGGTAAACAAAAGGCTTATACAGAATGACAGGAAATGGAATTGAAATATAATCAATCCAATATTTTGTTTAGTTTGTAGGCCTTGAACATTTGAACAATGACCTTCATTGTTGGAGGAGAAGCTCTTTTATTATTCCAGGGTGTAAGTAGGTTGTTTTTCCATAACATCCCCATCATGAGATTCACCTGTGGTCGCACACTGTCAACTCACATCTGCTCATTCATCTGTTTGAGTCAAACTCTATCCGCTCAGCTGTTACTGTAGGCTGCCACCGAGCACAGATTTGGGGCATGTGTGGGCATGGGTGAAATTATCTTCATTAATTGGAACAGTGCTCCAATATGCTAATGGCATATTCTTAATCACAAACGCATTTCGACTGCAAGAAGATTTCCACGGGATCGACAAACTGGATAACTGCATCTCTGAAGCCGTCCAAGTAAATGCTGGAAATATTTCAAGCATTATTAGCAACACTAGTGAAACCATGAGAGTTTTTGTGGCTAACAATCACAGTCAGCAGCCACTTGAGTATCACAGAGATTGAACCTGCTTGTCAAATTGCAGCTTTGCAGTTTCTCTTCTCGGCTCTTTGCAGAGTAACACCTCTCCTGAGCTCCCGGTTTATAAGCAGTGACACTTTCCAGCAGCTTTTCATGGCTCCTTAGAGACCCTTATTTGCTATGCTAGCATGGCAGAGCAGCAAGTTCAGCCTCCAATGATTCTGCATGATAAGACATGAGGTGCCCTCCTTTCTTTTGTATGAGCAGGTGTTGTTCAAACTAAGACTTGCTTGTCAGGGCCTAAAATAAGACGACAATAATAGTGTTGACAGAATACAGGATCAAAAATGATTATTTATAGCCAGGCAACGTTATTCAGACCACCAAGAACAGAACAGAGAAACACAAACACTTTAATCTCTACCAAAGGGTCCAGTTTTGTTGGTTAGACAGAAAACAAACATTTATTCCTTTGCAAAAATATTAAAATTTGTCCAAACAACACCTTATAGCACATTAAAATCTTCCAGCTCTTTTCACCACTGAGGCTACAGAAAAGGATAAGAGCTTCTCAAGGAGCCAGACAGCCATTCTTCTCCTAAATTTGCATATCCTACTGAGACAAGCTTGGCTTCAGATTCAAAAGGACAGAAAAAGAAACAAACACGTACAAAAGCAAAGCTCATTCACCAAGCGTTTGTATTTGAATAATCCAAGGCTCTCTGTCTCAAATATTTTTCCTTGGCAAGTGAAGTAGGTGTTTAATGTATAGAAATATGTGAAGGCTGGTATGGTTGATATTGAGAATGAATGAAGAGATTAAGCATGACCATTTTAGCAACACAGTCTAGGACATCAGCAGTACCATCTTGGCTGTTGCCATTTTAATTGAAAAAAATTGAGCAAGGAGGTATTTTTGCTGACTGATTCATTCCTGGGCTCTAATGCTCTTAAAAAAAAGCTTGCAGAGTTGCATGTTGTTGCTATCATGGCAGTGATGCACTGGTGCTGATCCCTAAATAAGATTTCATCCCCTGCTCTACGGATTAGAGTAGTGAAAAGATTCAGCTGTAACACATTATCTACTCCACATGTGGAGAAAAATGGAGGGGAAGCCACAGCTTTCAGACGGTGATATGTCTGTTACAGTCTTTTGCCGCTCTTCTCATAGTTTCTCAAATTTCAAGGTCTGTTGTAACAAATGAAAGCAGCGCAGGAAAGTAGTCAAGAGCAATGACACACAGGGCTTACTGAAGTCAATCAAGTTTGGAGACTGTGTAAGCTTGCTTCCCTGATCTCTGCTTTCTCACACCTTCAACTAGCGCCGACAGTACTAAACAGTATAGTGGCATCTGATATCCCACCACAAAATGTTCCTGAGCTCCTTCTAATAATAGCATGCTTTGGAAATGGCCACCTGACTGTATTCTGCACAGTTTTTTTGTCATTTTCTGCATTGTGAAGCAAAATGGTTTTTAATCTAACATAAAAAATCCATCAACTTCACTGATTCGAGCGTCTTAATTTCGGAATATTTTACCATGCATGCCTGCGTAAGTGAAGACGTACCTACACACTAAAAGCACCTTTTAGATATACACTTCCTTATGTAATTTGATGCCGATTTTACTTGTCTATCTTATATCTTAATAGCTTTCCTAGTCACATTTACCTTCTGTGAAAGTCAGACTGGCAATAACAGGAATATGTCTTCAATAAATTCAGTCAGAATAATGAAAAGGTCAAACATGCTAAATGAACTGCAATAAATGGGATGGTATATTGTGTCAGATCGGTCACTTTCCCTCTACGGTATGGTTTTCAAACAAACCCCAAGCAAAGAGAAATTTGATATACATTTTTGAACAGGATGTTATTTGAAGCTGAATTCTCAATCTGATAAATGATGAATGTGATTAAGGGATTCTCTCAGGACGCTTATGGGAGTCATGGATTCAATATTAAAAAAAAATAAAAGTAGTATGTGCGTAACTGAGCATTTGGAAAGAGTGACAATAATCTTCTTCCTTAATAATATAACTTTTCAAAATCGCTTGCGCTCCAAATGTGAAATATTGCTCCTCTTTCATGACTGCATGATTGAACTAAACATTTATTTATAGGTAACTTATGGGGTAACACTTTATATTGACAGACACAAGCAATGTTGCATATTCTGTTTCTGCAAGGCTGAAGCTTTAGCACTTAGTAATGTGTGAATGTGCAATTCTCTCTCACACCTTCTGGAGCATTACATATAGGTAATGGTGAGGTGGTTCATTAGGCTGAGCTGCTGGCGTAGCTGTAACGGTTTCTCAGCTGAGCAGTCCGAGTGGAGGGCTCTGATGGTCTTTCCACACAGCACAGCTGGAGGCGAGTGGTCAGGCGAGGGAATTTTTCACAGAGCTGTGTTGCCAGCTGCCTGACCTGTCGTCTAAGCAGAAACGGGTGAAGCCATTCTTTGTGGCACCTCAATACTTCCTCCAGTGTGCTAAAGCGCAGTTATATGGTTATTGCTGTGCTGCTCAGTCACAGAGGTGAGGTCAATAGTGTGAACAAAGAATTTGCAATGGAATTAGTGTGGTAGAATTAATGTACTGGAGTGCCAGTATTCATTTGCAGGATGAAAAAAGCAGATTAAATTGACATTAGCACGCTTTTATCGTCTTTACACAAACACAGAAAGCAGGGCATGAACTTGCAAGCAAGAAAGTTAAGATTTCCCTACTGATATTAGCAAAGAAAGTCACTCCAAAGAATGTCACTGTTCTATATTTCCAGCTCAATTCAGCCTCTGGACCTGCCCCTCCTTTCTCCTCAAATTAGCTTTTCACCTTTAATTACCCAATGTCTGGCGTGGCAAAGTGTTGAAACAATGTTGCACACACCCATTAACACAAAAAACCTGTTTGGAGAAAACAAATGCCTTCTGCTTCCCTTTTTGAAGTTCGTTTAACAATGTCCTCCAGCCACCATTTTCCAATGTGTGAGGAAGTGCCGGCAAACAAGACATCCATCAAATTGACAGACAAAACAAATTACAAGGCAAACAGAACCTTAATGTGTCACCAGAGCTAATGGTGTCAAGGCTGGTTGGCAGTAGACCCAGACACTCGCATGCTGCTGCTGTCACACTCGTACGGCCTTGCTTTTCAACTCGCAAACTGAAAAAGGAGAGAGGGATGACTTCTGGATAACACTCAGGTATTAACACCCTACACACTATTAACAATGCATCACACCTAGATTCATAAAAGTCCATTAGACTGCGGCGAGTCAGAACAAGAGGCTTTCATGCAGGTTTGATCTATCGGTGCTGTGGCCTGTGCCCACAAGTGAGATTATTCTTTAAATGAATGATGCAGTCTCCCTAAAGCCAATAAAAGTGTAATTACATGCCTTGGGCCTTGGTGACAAAGCCTGTGCTAGTGACAGCTATCTGGAAATGAGGAAGAAAGGATTACCTTCACCTCTCATATAGCTTTGGCATGATCATCTCTCCGCAGGGGTCACCTTGGACAAAATGCCACAATTTTACCAGTCATTAAACTCTTAATCCAGCCTCAGCGTGCAGACTTCCATCTCATATTTCAAAGCATCCGTGTTCTTATATCACTTCAGGCAGCCATTGCATCATAGCCACCCATCAGGACAGAAAGCAAAGGTGAGACTCCTCCGCTGGAACAGTAACGACACAGTCGCAACCACAGATTGAAGTTCACAGTGATTCAACATTTTCTCATTTCATACATTTTATGGTCTTAAGAAGAAAATGATCCTTGGCAGGTATAGCAATATCCTGAGAATTACTTTGTTTTACGCTCATTGCCTTCAGGTTAATATTCGACAAGTTATTTTGGTCTCTGCAGGAAATCGTGCTTTCGAACCTTTGTGGGGCATCAGCTGGCAGATTGCAGGGACCGCTTGCTAATATTCGTCTTGCTGTATTTGCAAAGCAGAGCCATTACATATTCAGAGATAGGGAGATATTTTTCATGACAGGCCAACTGAACATGATAAATTGGACAATAAACAGCCTAATACAACAAAACACAAAAGTGCACGGAGGCATAATGTTGCACTTAATACGACTTTACAACAACAACAACAATGTGCCAGTCACAGAGGCACAGCATGCACAATGAATAACACGGTCACACTCACACACAGGTGTTGATTATACAATCGCTTGTTTTTATAATTGAAATTTATATAGCGTAACAGCTGAGATTGGGCACAAACTGACTTTCTGACTGTGACGAACATAAGAAAGGACTTTCCTGCGCCCAAACTGCCATTAGACATTAAGCTACATAAAACATACTCATTTTATCTGCACTTAAAAAAAGGCTTTTTTAAGAAACACCTAACTCTAAATGCTTAAAATGACTTGCTTCAGTGCATTCAGAAGCTTTCGTGCATACACTAATATTAGATAGTGAAAAATCTTGTTTTGCGCTAACAACTTGCTTTTACAAGTCTAAAAGCTAGTTTCCAAAAGTAAAAACAAAAAATGTTGTATCTCTTTTAATAGTCTTACCGCAGAGACCAGTCTTGCCTTTCTAAGAGCCCGGGTGTGTGGATTTGTTAAGACATTGTACAATGTGTTTTTTGAAAGCTTATGCATGTCAAAATTGTGGCTTTTTTCAAGATCTTTTACCTGCTATTTCTGCCTCGCTAGTGCAGAAACTTTTGACTGGCATTCTGTAGAATTCTTTCTTGTGTAGTAAATTGAAAATGAAACATAACTTCAGTAAATTTCTTGTGCATACTGTATCTGCCCCTGTAAAATACCAGAACCCAAGTCTTTGGATTTGAATGATACTTAATCCAACAACATGACCTGACCTCTTATATTCTCATTTCAAATGGAGTGTATTAAATAAGTAACTGGGGAAATCATCTCTGGCAAACACACATTTGAAGTCCTGATATTGACCTCAAGGTGCTCTAAGCTTATTCTAATATCCTGGTGTGAAATAGTTTTGAAAGTTTTTTTCAACTGGCAGCTATATGATATTAAACTTTGTGCAACTTACAACTCTGACTTTTAAATCCAACGGATTCCAAACTGCTTCATGTGTCTGCTCTATCAGCATGGGGGGGGGGGGGGGGGGGGGGGAGAGCTTAAGAATACTGAAAATTGTGCTGCCGGAGTTCACTGCTGGTGGTAACTCAATAATGGCAGCTGGCTGATAATATGGTCATATTTAAACATGACCGATAAGGCAGCTGTGATTTTAATCAATCAATCTTAGTAATGAGAACAGGAAGTTAATCCATTGTTATGCATTATTCGTCAGTAAATTAAGGTCTTTGGGGTTAATTAACTAGTGGGCTAAGGACAATGTTAATAATGCAGCACTAATATGGGGCAGGTAATAACACACTTGAGAATATCCTTCTCAACTCCTGCTTTCACTTCTTTTCCAAGTAGAAATGCAGATATATCCTGACAGCTCTGTACATCTTCTTCACAGCCAGAGAAATGAAAATTGCTTTAGGTCGCTCTGAATTAGACGGTGGATTGTTTTAATGGCCCTTTCTTGAAATGAGTGATAGACCATCAGTGACTTTCTCCTCTTTCTAAAACAAGAAGCAGCCCTGTTTGATTATCAGATTTTAGCTTAATCACCCAAAACATATTTCCAAGCACCACTGATCCCCGATTCAAATCCTCATCATTGTCTGGGTGGAAAAATGTATATTGGTTTGAAATGAGCTAAAGGATGACGTGACAATTAGTCATCAGGACAATTACTCCATTAATGACTGCTTCAGAAGCAAAAAGGCAAGGAAATGCCTCTACTCCCAAGTTCAGTTGCATACATTTTATTTACTGATTTGAGTGAGAAGTTAATGTTGTTATACTCCTGCTGAAGTGTGCACATCACCACTTGACCTGTTGGTTTGACACAACGTAGAATCTGAAAATGAATTTCCTTTGATGCAACTGAAGAGTGAGCTCATACAGTACATCTCACATACTCGGTATCAACCACAGTATGAGAGAGTTTACCCTCAAAAATCATTATTAAGACACCACTAATAAGGATTGTGCTTTTATTCCAACAGCTTTAAAGAGCTGAGCTGTATACACCTGCTTTCTCAACAATTATTGTTTAAAAAAAGTAACCATGTCTAGGATCTTTCATAAATGCCACTAAACTTTCTAAAGCCTTTAGTTTTTAGAAATAACTTCAAAAGTAGTGGTTGACATCTTTGTGAGAGAAAAGAGAGAAAATATGGATAAGATGCATTGCTACTGCAAAATGTAAAGACGGTCTTTGTAGACACCTTCATCTGTCAGTGAAAATCCACTTATTTCCTACAAAGCTATAGCTTATTGCTGAATCTCCTGGGGACCATAATGACATTCAGCTACGGGTTGGCCAACTGTGTACTGCAAGGCAAAAGGTAGCCCATTTTACGTTTAATTGACCCATGTCTGACCTGAAAAACTGCCAACAACTATTTGAAAACACTAATGATGCATTAATGATGTTTTGCAATCACTGGGGGGAAGTTATTCATGTGTTTAACAAACTTTGAGTATGAATGTGCAGACAGTGTATGCTTTATGGATCACATACTGAGCTGCTAATCCCTATCCTTAAGCTTTTCTGTTGAGTATCTGCTGATGGAGTTATTTCTCAGTATAAAGCTTTTGTTTCTTCTTTGTGCAATTACATGTCTTATAACTAAATGTATCCGTATGTGCCTCAGTATTTAGTACAATATCCACAGAGCAACGATATCAGTCTGGATCTGTTATAGCTGCAAGGTTTAGTGAGGATTTAGACAGACAGCAGAAGGAACATTCTTCAGGTTCAAATGCAGTTCATGCCTACATTTCTCAAAACACTGTCCTGATGGGAAATCCTGACTGATTCACATTTGACACTTGAAGAGTGACATTGGTAACTTTGTGTTCATGGTGACATCATGAATTCATCCACAAAAACATTAGAGGTATCTTGTTTTGTATGAATGTACAGCATCCGGTATTAATTATACCTAAAACTATTGCGTACAACAACTGAATCTAAGAATTTTAATTAAAAGTTTCCTTGATAAAAGGAAAGAAATTTGAAGGTCAAAACCAAATCATGAAGCTTAGTAATAAGGAACTAAGAAAAAGAAATAGCTCAAGGTCTACTTTGAAAACCCCGTCGGTAGAAAAGTGCTAACCAAATATAATCATGCAAAGACATTGCATTCTGACTAAAGCCCTTAGCTGGGGTTTTTATTAGCTGATGGCCAATATCTATTAAAGACGACAATCTCTGTTGGTTAGGATAATACCAGTATGTTCCTGTAAGCCATGTTGCTGCATTAGACTGTTCCCGTTCTTTTTTAAATGTGCAGCTCCATCCAGCACAGGCGGCCTTATCTACATCCCAGCTCTGGGCTGGCACACGGAGACGCTGTTGCTTGACACACCATATTGGACAAGACAGTAACATGGAACATTTAGAGGAGGATGGAGAGGGTAGCGTCGCACCAGGCTTGCCAGCTGTGATAATGATGTATAATTTAATTGAAGGCTGTGCTTCTATCCTCCATAGAACTCAAACTGCTCTTCTCTTGTCAATGCATTATTCAGACTAATGGTGACCCTGAAATAGAAAAAAGCTTCTTATCTCTTTAAAGTTTTATTGCAGAGAGCAAAGAGAGGTAAGGAGGTATATGGAGAGAAAGTGAGTTAGACTGAGGCCTAGAGTCAGAGATAAGGTAAAAAAGCTTACTGAGATATAGTTCTGTCTACAGACATGCTTTGTGAAGGATTTTTGTTTCTGACCATGACAGCGTCATCTTCTTGGCAACAGCTGAAAAATTCAATTGGGCAGACACTGTTATGATACTCTAGCCTGAGCTGCTGACACTTGCGAGGAAATAATAAAGATCTCAAATACAGGAAATGCCTCTGATTGCAAGTCGAAGAAACAGCCTTCCACACTCTTCACTGTCCATGTTTTGCTGCTTTACAAATTGTGAAAGCACTGTTTTAACCACAAAACTCTCGTTCCATCACATACATCAGCATGACCAACGTCATCGTCTCTAGTGAGCAAAAGATGAAAGATATGGAGCGCAGAAAGGCAGCCATGCATACAGTATTACACGTGGACCGTCTTCACATGCGATCAGGCTGATACAACTTAAATGTAGCCAAGTCAGGGGATGACAGGGTGAAAGGGTCTTCGGCAGTAAAAGCCCCCCACTTATATCCATCACACTATGGTGTCATATTTACAGTCTGAAATTCACCCATAAGACACTGTTATGGTAAAGTGTAATTTATTAGAAATCACCTTCATTAGAAGTCATGTGATTGGTATGTGGCAATTTTACTGCGATCTACAGCAAGTGGGTCGGGGGCTTAAGGGAAAAGGAGGAGGAAGTGCAATGCTCAGAAAGGACACTTTACAAATTTACTAAATGTAATGCAACTCATTTGTACTTCCCTCATACAAAAAAGAAGAAGATCTAGGTGTGACACTGAAATATGACACTTTTGAAATGACAAATGACAAAACAACAATGGAAACAATAGACAGTTGAGCGTGTGGCAAGCTGTTATTTAATAACATCTAAAAACAAAGTAAAATTGAATAAACTGGTTGGTGAAATTATTTCATATTTTATGAATCTTTAGCTTTAAGACCTTCATAGTTATCCTTATGACATTTCTCTCCACACTTTTGCATATGTTTTGGAAATGTTATCCTATAATTAGGCTAAAAAAAGGATGTAATATGATATTAATATTATTGATTAAAAACAAATTATACATTCAGGCGTGTTGGGGATCATTTATGTATCAGTGAACTCTATTTCAAAGTAAACGTAGCTTTATAATAGTGATGTTTTCTCTTTAATTTCCCCAGCAAAGATGAAAACATTTAAAGTAAACTGTTGTCTAGTTTGAAGTTGACACACATTCTGGCCAGTATCAGTGCATGACGTTGTTCGGAAGAAGATTACTTTTTTGTGTTTTTCAAATGAATTCATGATATGTTAATGTGATGGTAATTGTGCGTTCAGGATTCACAACATTTGTGTGCATGTGTCTTTTAAAATAGATGTTTGTCATCTTCCCCCATATCTTATAATAATACTGAGCAATGTTTAACACAGTCAGACCATATTTAGTTCCTTATCATTGGATTTGATTTTATTTGATAACAGCTCTCTCCCGCTCTAAATTGGGCAGGAAAAACATTTACCTGGAATTGACTCAATCCTGTTACCACTAAATCTCTAATCTCGCCCACACTTTGCAGCCTGTACACATTACATTTATTTCTAACAAGATGTAGGCGTACAAAATGATAGCTAGTACACTGAAGACACTGAGTCTCCTCAACCTGCTGTGGCACAAAGCTTAATGATCTAATTTTACTTAAGGAGGAACAGCAGGCGTACTTTCTGCCGTTCTAGTCTTTTTCCTTCATTATTGAGTAATTATGAGGGAGTTAAGTCTGCTTTGTTATAGCTGTTCTTGTTGACTGTCTTGTAAACATTTTATAGACAGAGAGATAGATAGATAGATACTTTGTTGATCGCGAGGGAAATTCAAAGCATCCAGTAGCAGGTTACTAAGACGTACATGACATGAAACATTTGTTCCAAATTAACCTCAAAACCGACGCCCCCCTTCCATACATATATATTAACCCGAAAAAAAAAAGATTTAAAGAATACCCCTAGATGAATCAAAATTAAACCTGTGTAATTTATTTTTAACATTGAGTTTTTGGGAAAACAAGCAATTTGGCCTACATTTTGACATAATCATATATGGGATGGTACAAACTGGTTTTTCAGGGTTCCCACCAGTGAACCAAAGTGAGTCACAGTTTGTCAGCAAAACGTCACAGAACAGATAAAGTGATTTACCCCTTGCTCTATGACAGCCACCACAGTGTTCCCTGCCCCAAGACACAAGTCAAAACATATTAATTAAAAGCAATGGCAGTGATGTAATTTTTCTGCCAGGCCTCTGCCTAATTTCCCCCCATTAGTTGAATAATATTTCTATCCCTGCAGCTAGGTCTGGATTAATGCTAGGACAAGGACATGAACGGCACAATGGTTGGGTCTGTTGTGTGTGTGTGTGTGTGGGGGGTCTATTTATAGTAATTCTACACAAAGATAAGACTGCCTCATAAACTTTAAGAGTCAAGTCTTTAGGAAATTATGCACACCATGTTGTGATATTTAAATACTAATATGTCAACATGCTGTAAGCGTCATCATTTTCCACCAGACAAAAAACCCTAAGAAAAGGTCTCGAGCCACTCAAGGCTATCTTTTCCCAAAAATAAAATAAATAAAATAAAAATTCATCCAAGCAGAAGCTGTCTGAGCAATGATCAAATTAAGTCTAAACTTAATTGGTCCACGATGCAATAATGTGTTGTGTGTACACAGAGATACCAGATATGAGTATGAATCTTTACAGAATAAATATAAGTCAATTTAATGTGTGTCCTGCTTAAAGCACATGAAAATACTGCCAAATGCAACATTACTCAACAAGACAAACTGAGCAACAAAAACAAGCAACCCAAGACAAACCAGTTAAGCCATATTTGCCACCCCATTAGAAAGTAAAAGAGGGCACACGGTATTATCTTCCATTGCAGAGCAAAGCTGTGTACGAGAACAATCAAAGCAAATTACCAAAAACAAAAACGGAATCAGAAGTTCTGTCAGTAAATACAACAGATATTAAAAAGCGGGCAGTTTGAGGAACAATAACCATTTTCATTTCAATTAGACTTTGCTGTGTGGGGGCTTTATTTATAAACTTTTATGGTCACGTGACTGCTTGTGATTCCTGCTGTGTTTCACTTATGTTTAGTGGTGTCTCAGCAGCTACTTTAATGTGTACAAATGAAAACAATTATCCTTTAACAGTATAAGCCTCTCAAAATTAAGGTGGCCAATAATGACTTGATCATTAAATAGGGATTTTAATTAGTGGAGGTAAATTAAATAAATTCAATTAGAACTAAGGCAACCTCAATCTAGTAAAAGTTGTAAAGGATCATTTTCAGTTCAACTTAGATGGCTTCTTTATTCTTTCTCGTGGTCAAAGCGGCCCTGAAAAGCACTTAATTGCACAGTTATGCTGTACGTGCAAACACTGTGATGAACTAAGCAGTTTGGGGTGTTGTTCTGTAGCAGGCTACTCTATTCCTGTGTGAGTAGGAAGTGGTTGTATTAATTTCTGCACACCTCTACTGGTCCATAAATCTGATACTCTCTCACTCCCATCCCAAACGGTCACACACACACACACACACACACACTGCAGTGGGAGATGTAGGAGGGTGAGAGGTATTTCTGTAATACGTGCTGGTCACTTCTTTTAACCATTACTCTTACCGACTGTCTCAGCAGGCCCCTGTTTAGTAAATCAGTTGTTGAGAACATTACGAAAAATGACCCTGTTTCTAAACCTGGGCTGGTGCACGTATCGTTTGTCTTCAGAGCTCTCTGTGAACACCGCCAGGTTTCTCTCCACCTGGTTCTGTCTGCACATTACCATTTATTGTAGTTTGCTAGGATTGTAATACATCCAATTGGATCCCCTCCCCCCCCCCCCCCACCCCATCGCCCCTCGCACTTCAATCTCTGCTGCCCCTGATCTTGGCGCCTGTGTAATATTAGTCATGGAGACTCTCTCTGCAGGGTGCTATAAGAATATAACAGGAACAGTAATTTGCTGAATTCTGGGCGATGTCATCATGCAAAAGAAATTCACAAAGTTTGTGGATCACAAGACCTTCAGAACTTGTGCTTCTCTCTCTAAAGATGGGATGACAATAAATAACTCTGTTGCAACTTTCACCATACTGCAGCTGTTAACACCTGGTGTTAATCCACTGACTACCCACAGTCAGCATATAAAAAGCCTTGCAAGGTCAGCTAAAAAGTCAAAGTGAGCCACTGTTTGGTGCCACAGAATCATAAAAATACAAGACACTTATCTTTCAAAAATATCCATCTTTACCACCTAACCATCTTTTGGGGTTTTTTGGTCTTCTATTCTTTTGCTGGTGTATACCATGACACCATAGCATGACATGGGGATGTCTCTCATACTATTGTGTTGGGCCTATTTATCCCATACCAGGGATCATGGATCAGTTTGGATATGTCAAAAAACTTGAAAAGGTCATGTTGCCTTATAGTGAAGAGGAAATGCCCTTGAAATGGGTGTTTCAACAAGACAATGACCCCAAACACACCAATAAGCGAGCAGCATCTTGGTTCCAGACCAACACGTTTAAAGTTATGGAGTGGCCAACCCGATCTCCGGACCTTAATCCAATAGAAAACTTGTGGGGTGACATCAAAAATGATGTTTCTGAGGCAAAACCAAGAAATGCAGAGGAATAGTGGAATGGTAGTCTAATCGTCCTGGGCTGGAATACCTGTTCACAGATGCCAGAATTTGGTTGACTCCATGCAACACAAATGTGCAGCAGTTCTCAGAAACAGAGGTTATATAACTAAATATTAGTTCAGTGATTCACAGGAAACCTAAAACTTCAAGCATTTTTTAGTTTATACAGTAAATGTTTGAGTTTGTAAAGAAAAATGCAGACACTGCTATTTTTTTGAACAGCTTAATATTCCTTTTTCTTCACTTTATGTAAAATAATCACACATTCGATAATATGTTTCTTCATGTTTTGATTGGGAACGTGCAGTGTTCCCAATCAAAACATTACCCTTCTTAAACGTGTCACATAAAACAATATTAAAAACATAAGGTTGCTGTGGAATGATTTGTTGAACTGTGCAACGTTAGGATGGAGTTTAATTACGCAAAGGAAGGCCACTGCCCTCCATTTAACAGGACGCCACTGATAGCTTGAATTTTGTACTCTGCTTTTACTCTTGGTTTTTCTGATTCCCAGTGATGTATTCCAACAAACAAATCAGATTGCAACCTTGAACACATATTTTCGCATTATTTTAAGTGATTCAGAAATTGGACCGAAAGTGTTTGTTGTTATTGTAAACACTCGAGCAAATTCAACTTTCATTTTCTCTCGTTCAATATATACGTGCGTATTCAATTACAGGTTGTTATATCAACAGAAAAATCTGAAATTAATGTTTATGAAATATTTCCGACTATGTAGACTCTTAACAGTTTCTACATATTTTAATTTAGCTATATTATCATATAAGGAAAACCTTTTCAATGGTTCAATTTGCTATTTTAGTAGTGGGTAATATCAATTCAACTTGAGATCATGGTCAAAATCATTCAGTTGGAACTTGGTAATGATGCATGTCCATGAGAAGTGTGAACACAGTATAGGGAGGGGTCAGAGAGATGCATCTGAACATATGTACAGTAGAGAATGGAGGAGACAGAAGATGAGCAATAGCTAAGTGTCAAGGAATCATTAAAATAGATCGCGGCGCTAACCCTGCCTCTTTGAAGACGCTCACATCCCACAGAGCGTGAGCCTCGAGTGCTAACAATGCTGATAGGCTGCAGGGAGCATCTCTCAGCCTTCTCACTGAGCACTAGCACTAAGATTAGAGGTTCCTTTAATCCGACAAAGGGGATTAAATGCTACAAGAGAGGCGAGAGGACCGCTCCCACGGAGGGGCTGAGATGAATTATTAACACCTCTCTTCAAGACTGATGATCTAAGTCAGTCACCAAACATCACAGTTCTGAGACACTGGTGGAGGCATGTCCTGCCAACATTCCAGGAGGCACCAAAATATGTGATCTTGCTCCACACACCCTGACACTCATAGCAGGCGGTGTGTTATGAGTCGAATTTGAAGGGGTTCAAAAATCAAGCTTTATGGAACAATGTCAGAAGAGTAAAAGGGAGATGAACACCCTAACATCTTTGAAAAACGTTGACTATATAGTGTTCAGTGTTAGATAGCCGTGCATAAGCTTTCACTGAAAAGTTAGACCAAACCAGCAAGGGAAAAACAGGTCAACTTCTTTTGTACACCTCAGCTGTTAAAGGTAATCATAATTTTTAAAACCAAATAAAAGGGTGGGAACATGATGTGTAAGTCAGCTATTTTAAATACATCTACATATGTTGTCACTAAACAATCAAGGTCAGTCTGTGATGAGAAAGTTTCAGCAAAATGTAACCCTGACACATCCAGTTTCACATGAAAGTGTCCTTTAAATCTTCAATCTTTAAAAAGAGCACACAGGTACAGCACATTCTAATGTCTCAAAATCAGATGTATAAAAATATAACAGATATAAGTCATCATTGCCCGTTATCACTTACCCCCCTTGTTCCATCTGCCTTTAGTCCTTGCCTGATAGGTAAGTTGGGGACAGCCAGACAGCACCAAGACAAAAAAAACAAGTTCAAACACAGAAAGAAATCCAGACTTTGCCCTGGAAAACATGTCCAAGAGTTGCTGGCAGCCGAGTCACTTTCACATGGCTATGTTTCCTCCAAGAGCGGCGCGGCTGTGGCGCATGGTAACCCACGCGTGGGCTGTCATCATCAGTCACGCTGGTGTCAGCAGTGGGTCTGTAGTCCTACCATGCTGCTGTGTGATGCCCCGGCAGGGTGCTGGTCTTCAATGATGCTGGAGCTCCGAGTGGAGCCACATCTCTCCCTTCTGTAAAGCCCTGCCTCAGCAGAGCGCACGGGAACCAGAGTGGAACACACAGCTTGCCACGCGACGGCACGGCTCAGCTTCAATCGGCACAGTGCATAGGAACTCGCTCTCACTCAAGCTCACACACACACACACACACACACAAACACACACACTCCCTCTCTCTCTGTCTCTCTCACGCTCACTGCTGCCACCGCTGTCGATGCCGACGCTGCTGCTGAAGCTGCTGCTGAAGCTGCTGCTGAATTATTTCCTGCCCTCCTCACTCTGGGTTTCACAGGGAATTATTTCCTCTGTGCTAAGTCTTTTGCTCAGACCTTCACATCACAGAGGAGACGAGAGATTGTAGCAAAATCTACCTTTTGCACTACAGAAAGGCTTCTATAGGGGTGTGATGGAATGAGGCTGTTTGGTAACAACAGGAAAGTAAACAGGGCAGAGGGAGACAAGGTTCATACTTGTGGAACTGTCCGTTATCAGGCAGACATTCTCAGGGAAATTGCATCCCTTTTGCCAAAGTAGGATGCTATGCTTAACTGGGGTCAATGGAGCAAGGATAGAAGGAGAGAGAGAGTGCCGGACAAAAAGAGTAGAAGATCAGAAAGAAGTACTCTGGCAGGGAAATGGAAGAGTTACCCATCCCCCTTGCTGTGACAGCTCATTGTGACAGAGTGTTAAGTTTCTCTATACCAGTGAAGATAAGCCATATAAGATTTGTACATTCTGTACGCGCTTCTTAATACATCAAACATTTAAAACTGACATATAATCAGTGTGTCTATAGATATTTTTCAAACAGCACCTGAGTAAGCCCACCTTTTGAAGTAATGGTTGCAAATTGAGCTTGAATTGAAAAAAAACTAAATGTGGTTGAGTCAAAAAGAGTCAAATTCAGTTTAATAGTAGTAAACAGTTCAAAAGTCAAGGATTTCATTCTTTCATTGCTTTGTGGCTCAGAAAATGAATGACAAAAATGAATTTTAAGTACATTTGACAATTCTATAGGTTGACTAATAGATAACTCAAACAATAGGTAACACCTCCTCATCAGCGTCCTTCTTCAGTTAGCAGCTGAGGTATTTCTGCAGTAAATTGTTCACCTTTTAAGAGCCAGTGCAGGAAAAGAACCACATTTTTTGAGCTGTGGAAAAGCTCAACTTCTCGAAAAAGACATGTGAACAAACTTAAACTGTCCATATTGCAAGATAACTTGAAAAGCACCTTCTGTTCGGACATGAAGGGTACCAGCAACAGTGCTCAAACAACATCTCAAGGTCGTTATGCTCACACGTTCATAAAACAAGTAGTTTACAAGCAGGAGTATGAACAGGCTGTCTTGTACACACCATGACTTTAATGTCCTAATTAGACATTCCAATGAAACCCATGATCAAGTCAATATTTTTATTTACATACAGTGCAAATTAATATCTTGAATCCTATCATACCACTTGCAGCCTCCCCTCTCCCATTCCTTCACGCTACCTAGCTTTCGCTTCATAACTACCTGAACAACATCACCAGGAACTATAATTAAGCTTTCTGCACGTGGAAGGTAATGTGTATTTTTTCTTCAACACCAGCAGGAGCATCTGTCTGCAATACACGTTTTCAGTGACAGATAAACAAGCACAATGTTTGCTTCTCTGGGCTATTACACAGTAGCTAGTACATAATTATAAAGTATGAGTCTTGTGTTAATTGAGTTTTGAAATTACAACGCAAAACTGTACAAGGCAAGGTAAACCTACTGCTGCAATATATCTTGCTGCATGTCTACACCTCTAAGTAGGAGTTTTTGTGAGTAGCCTGGAGCTTTTTGTGTTATACAGTAATACTCAGAGGTTTTCTTTGTGCATATAAAGAGCCTGGTGCAGTACCTAGGGCTCAAAATTTGAATGTTGCAGGCAAGGCTATAAACTAGATAGTTAAGTTGCAAGCGAATAGTGCTTTAAAGGCAGAAGTGTTGTCACAACAGCAGCACACTAATAGGGCTTTCACACTTGCAGAATACTCCTTAAAAACTCTGAATATTTCGAGGAAGAGCTGTACGTGTGAATGCAAACAGCCAAATTGTTTGCTTAGGCTTCACCCCTAGTATTTTACATTATACACCCCAGACCCCTAGTATTTTTTCCGCACCAAGTCCGAGTCAGCTGATGTGAGAATACAGCAGGATATTTTTTTCGGAGAATTCACCTTGAGCCAATGGGAGAGGGGAGTGACATTTATATAGCGTGACTGATGCATGGTACATAGAGTAGCAATGCAACAACAGATGCAACAACTTTGCTCTCTGTGCACTTAAGTAAAGAGCTGCATAATGTTTTCTGTTCGCCATTATGTTGTTCTCCGCTCTTGTGTTCATGTTTTCATTCTGTTAAACTACAAATAGCATTGATTTAAAGGCAAATATATATCATTATAGTATAGAGGACTCTGTTGCTTCATCCACTACTTCAGTGTCGTTTTTTTCTTACGTCACATCTTACCTCAGGAGATTCCCTGCCCCCCCTCCCGTCTGACAGGGATAATCTCAAACTGTGAGGTGCATATGTGAACAGCCAGGTCAGGAGAATATCCAGAGCAGTTCTGAAATGATTTAGATATTTTCAGGAGTGCATATATGAAAACGGTTTATGTGTGTATGCATACCTTTAATGGGAAAACTCTTGTTCCCACACTGAGCACCAAAGTCATCCAAATGCTACATCAAAGAGTTGAGACTTACTTTATTTCACAAAGGCAAAACTAATCTAAGAGCTAAAGCATCACACACCCTTTAATCTAAGCTAAATGAAAAAAAAAAAAAAGTATGAATCTGTAGAAGGTGTATTCAAAATGTGTGGAAAAAGTCCTGAAAAAGAGTTCAGAAACAGCAAAACAGCACAAAAACAAACTGTGTGTGTGCATGTGTGTCAGAAATGGATAAAAGGGATCAAATTTGATCTGTGCTGCCTTTTGTGTAAAATTAGTTCACACAGATATAAATCTGTTGAAGTGTAGCTAGAATTAGCATTCAGTGTCTTTGTCTAAGGTCCCTTTGAGCCCATTACTTCACTATTCAAAGTTGTTTTGCTTCCAAATGCTTTCTATTTAATACTATCCTTAGCCACATAATTGGGGAGAGGAGTGGGAATAAGAGGGATAAGAGGGATAAGAGGGATAAGAGGGGAACCTGTGCAGGGTATGATAATCATTTAAGGAAAAGGCACAGAAATGAATGCACAGGAATATTGTTGATTGGGAAACTGTCACTAAAACAGTCACTTCTATTATTGAAGGAGTAAAGCGGAGTAGAGTGGAGTGAAGTGGTGGGGATGTGGGAACCCCTACATCCATGCTGGTAAGTCTGAAAGCTTATCACCCCCAGACAAGAGCCCCTTGGTTAAATATGGTCAAGCAGAAGAGGAGCCCAGCTTCAGCAGTGATGGGGTGCAGGACAGCGATAAGGATGAAGCTCTACTGGGCGAGATGGGGGAGTGAGGCAAGGGGCCCCGGGCTGAGAAACTCAGCCAACAGCAATGCTCATTCCAGCTCTTGCTGGCTAAACCTCTTAAAAAATTTACACATAGGCATTCACCATACTCAGCAAATATAGGTTACAGCATGGGTGTGTTTTGTGTGTCTTCAGTGTTACTGTGCACGTGTGCGATAGTAGGCAGAGCATATTTGCCCGTCTTACAAGTGAGCCCAGAATGGAGAGTGAGTGTGTGTAGAGAAGAAAGAGCTGAAGAGAAGGGGAGAAAAAACAGAGTGAGAAGGAGAGAGAGAAAGAGAGAAAATGTCTTCTTGATGTGTCTTCCGATGCCGGCCTCTTGAAAACCCACCATGAAATTTGCTTTTTCACAGGAAGTGACAGAGCGAGCACCATGAATTGATCCCCTGATGGAGATCTGGCTCTTTGTGTAGTCGTTTTCTGCTCTGCGCATCTGCCTGCCCAGATACTGGATAATCTACTCGCTCGCGGCATTCCTAATCCAGCCATCCATCCCCATTCACTCCGCCCATGTGTGTCCCAGCACAGGACAGGGGTGTAGTTTGGAAGTATATAATGGAATAGATTTGGTTGTTTGTGTCTCTCTAAATGACTGTTGTGCAGCAGTGAAATGATTATTTCTCCTGCAATGCTTCTCTCTGGGTAATGATTAACAATCTAATTATGATTTACAAAAATCAGAGCGCAGTCACTTTGAACCTGATTGCCATTGGTGAAACTCTTCTTGATTTCCAGGTTTGTGTCCTTTCCTTAATTTTTAAGTCACCAATATTGGCTTAGAAAATGAATTTAACTGGCATGGATATCCTATCTTTGTTTGTATTTTCGTGTCAATTTTCATTAAAAGTGTATCGATTATATAGTCAACAAAGCCACATACTTGAATACAGCATTCCCTCCAATATGGCTTCTGGCAACCAAATGCTAAAGATCATAAGCAGATTATGGCTTTGTCAGCCAATTCAAGTGAACAAGCCAGAGTAGGAAAGTAGTGCTTGAAAGGAACATGCAGAAAATGAATGCAATGTGTGCCTTGCTGGTCTGTAGGATGAATATTCACCAGGAAAACTGGGAATCAAAACAGATTGGAAAGCAGCTGGAAAACTGACTGCGGTTTGATTTTGATCAAAAAAAGGCAATTCCAGATCGTATTTACAAAATCACTCAAAAAACATTCCTACAAATTAACTTGTATATGATTTCCTCCTGAATAAGTAGGCATCCAATAATTACTGCAATTGTAGAACGCAAATGTATGTGCGCCCTTTAAACTCAAAATTGATGATCTAATTTTGAAAGTAATCAAAAATGTATTGTGTTCTGCACCTTCATAACATGCTGTACTAAACAGCTCTTCAATCAAACGGCTGGTTCCTGCATCCATATGTAAATTTTATAACCATTCAGAAACAGGCTGGGCTTGTTATAATGTACAAGAAAACAGCAATTGAAGTCAAAAGTGGGGCGCTAGCTGAAGGTGCAATTACATCAGGAATAAATTCCTTTACAATCAATCCTTTATACTGTATAAACTTGCACAAAATGTGTCTACCAATGGTCCCGCAAGTCAAAGAACAGAGAGGTAATAAGAATCAGAATGAGTTAGTGATGGCTGTCATAAAATATGGCAGGGGCTTCTATTTACAACCTGTAATAAAAATGCCTCTGCCATGATTTATGGAGATGCTTGCCCCACAGAGCTAAACCCTTTCTGCCAAGGGCAAGTTAATAACCTCCATGGAGCATTCTGAATATATTGGCAGATGGACATTTTGTCTAATAGAGCATTGCAAACTGGAAATCAGGCGCTAAAAAAAGCAACAGTGCGCTGCTTATGTGGTATTCTGGTGGCAGCATGGCTCCAGCCCGAGGCTTTCCTTCATCTCACAGACCCACCCAAACTGTTACTGCTCCCCTTCACACCAGACAACTTTCTGCCTCTCAACAGCCAACAGGCAACAGTAAAATCTTATTTATGGGATCACACTCTTGAGTTATGGACAAAATGTGACACAAAACATGGAATTAACTGATATATTGGATGGACATCCATTACACAGCTGCATCAAGTTATTTTGTTTTGTTTGTTGTTTCTTTTATTTAAACAGGTTGCTGAGTAGGCATACGATTAATGTTAGTGTTGGTTTAATGAAGTGATTTTAACTCAAGGTTTATTAGCTAGCTTTCAACCTATGATTCATGATGGAGTTTGCTCAGTTGTCATGGGGATGTTACAAATATCATCACATGACCTCAGTAATAACTTTAGAGACTGACAGATGTTTTAGTAGGTTTTAATGAGTTTGGCCTTCAGTAATAAAGGCCAGAGTAACATCAGTGGTTTGTGTTATTATTATTAATTTTCCTACTTCTTTTGAGCAAATAGCTCAAGCATTTGAAACTTCCACTCTGATGAAAAGTTGCTGTTCGTTTTTTTTGGTGTCTTTTCATCAAGTTCATATTAGCCTCTAATGGACTGGAGAAATACTCAATTCACTGAGTCACTGAAACTCCTGGCAACTATAAAGTGATGTATGTTTCCGTGCATGTACGTGTAAGTGAGAACACAAGACTGAAGCAATACTACTTTGGATTTATTTACATGTTCATCAAAAAGTACTGCATGAGGCCAATATACTGATTTAACTGGTGCTATACAAAGTACAGACTTACAAGATATTTAATTATTGCATACTAATGAATGAACAATAGTGTTTTTGGGGGATGGGGGATGGGGGGGGGGATGGGGGGGGGGAGGGGGGGGGGTGCTTGTTGTATTACCGTAATGTCAAATGTTCTATATGGCCGGATTTCTGAGATTTCAATGGCAGTCAGAAAAAAGAATGGAGCACAAACTCTGTACAGGAGGGCAGAGTTTTACATCACTTCGTTAGTGTTTGTACTTAAACTTAGTCACTCAGAAGTTGTCAACCACTTGGGATAAACTGCAGACTTATCCTAACAAATTAGCCTATGAAATTATGAAGATATCTTACAGCCACATATTAAACTGTTACGTTCTCAGTCTCAACAGTAGCTGCCGAGAAACCCATAGAATCTCACACATTGATACAGACAAATGTCGATTTCAAAATAAGTTATCAATTGGCCAATGAAAACCAGGTTTGAATCCCACCTGTGGCTCCTTTCCCGCAAGTCATTCCCAACTCTCTCCACTGTCCTATCTCTCCATTAAAGGCACAAAAAGCCCAAAAATAAATATATATTTTTTCAAAAGCAACATGTTTAACTGTAATTCGACTCTGGGAAAAACAACTTCTGGCTGTCATCTTCAAATTCAGATGAACATGACATTACATTTAGTTCATATTCTGTTTTATATCATATATGTAAAAATAACAGCCCAGTGAGTTAGTTCAATTATCAGAACTTTAAAAACAGTTGTAATTATTTTCATGAACTTTATTAATCCAGTGGAAAATTACAGCTCCTCCACTCAGTTTTTGTGTTTGCTGAAAGCACAAAGAGTACCTGTAGACATGCATTGAGAGATGTCAGAGTGAGGGGGGTACACAGGGACTGGTGCCCTGAGCAGTTGGGGGTTTGGTGCCTTGCCCTAGGGCTCCTTGGCAGTACTCAGGAAGTTAACTTTACCCTCTCTAGCTAGCAGTCACAATTTACATACTGGGTCTGGGACAAGATCCAGCGACCATCCGGTTCCCAACTGACGTCCAGCTGCTGCCTCCCCCAACGACATGAACAATCATGAAAACATCAATAACTGTTTTAGGTCCTACACTACATTTTAACCTCTTCAACACATCAAAAATATGTTATTTGTATAGATTTCCATAATTTTACTACTACATACTGTACAGACACACAGCACAGAACATCAATCCATTCAGCAAACCATCAACTGGTGCATCAAGTAGAAAAGAGCCAGAACAGGCAATGTTGTGGAAAGGTGAGAAATGGGCTGTATTTATCTGAAGTCGATTTGCCACTAGACATAAATCACTACCTCAGTTTAGCTTTGGGCTGTTGCACAGTCTCATTCATTTGAATAGTGTATATTTGCAAACTACTAGACTGTTGGCCAATCGATCATCAGCTGTATACAGTCCAGAGGCTTGTTTGCTATGAGAATATAAAGTAACTTCACTGTGGTTATTCATTATCAAGCACAAAATAACTACTGCAGAAATACCAAAAGGTGGTCTTGGATCAACAAGAGAAGCTCTTGTTAATTGAACACACCCAAAGAATTGTGGGAGTGTATTTTAGTCAGATGGGTGAAGAGAGATGTAGAGTCTCTCGGACTAACTTTCTGGAGGTGTTTACAAAATGAGATCTCATGCTGCTGGCAGAGGCGTAGGAGAGACTGCCAGTAGATTGAAAGCTATACACATCCATTACCCCATATCATCAGCAACAATCACATCATCTCGCAGACTCTTCCAGGTAGACTTTAGCCCCCTCAGGCTTTATAGGAGCTGCCAGCCTGGCATCCATACAGTCAGACAAGCCTACAGCTCATTCTTCCATTTCAGTAACACTTTTGATCACTGCAAATTGAATGAGTATAATAAGCCAGTCAATATGAAATCTACCCCCTTAGATTTAGTTCAGAATATGAGTGTGCAGAAATAACAGCAGGAGAGAAATACACTCAGTGAAGTCAGGTGTTCCCATAATGATATTCGTTCCCCCCTGCACATTTTTGCTCTCTTCCAGAAAATAGGATCACTTTCCATATGATGAACAAAATTTAGTCTTCTACCGTTGACTTATTCACACATACAGGGTGCATAATGAAAATGTGTCTGCTTTTAACACATTTGTGGAAGAGCCTGCTTTTTTAAATCTGACTGATATGCATCAGTACTTCTTTTCGTAAATCATTTTGCTATAAAACAAAACTGACTGACAGTCAAGCAGCTCTTCTCCTGATTGACATGCCAATGCTAACGTTCACTAAACTGTGAGTGAGGCATTTTGGAACACACATATGTTTAATGTAAAAGGGCTGAACTTATAAAAAGACGTTTTAGTCTTCCAAACACTCTAAAAGCTTTCGACACTAGTTATAACATTCCCCTTTTGACACACACATACACTACTGAAGTTCCATTCAAGGAACACATTCATAGCCAGGGCCATCTCTTTGCTGGCAATTTGGTGTTCAGTACCTTGCTCAAGGACATTTAGCATGTAGACAGGGTTAGCCGGGGATCAAACCCCTAACCTTCGTATTGGAGGCTGACCACCTCTACCTCTGAGGCACGTCTGCCCAATATTTTAATTTGTATACAGGTCAGCCCAGTGGAAACACACTTTCTTAGCTTGTGCATTTTCTAACATTTGCACAAGCTGATTTAAATAAACAGGAGTCTTCCACACTAACGCTGTCACAACAGTTTTTTGTTTTTTTTTACTGTCTTAGAGAATGACAGTTGACACAAAAATATGGATTTCAGCTTTGCACTTCGGTAATGAGGTGCACAATATATTGCAGGGCTATGACTAAAGATCTTTGATTAATCAAACTCTCAATCAATTATTGGATCATTAAAATATCAGGAAAATGTGAAAGGGACAACCCTTGGTTCTTCAGACACAGAATTATTTATAAAACGTTGTTTTGTACAGCAGTCTTAACTCCAAATATATTCAAGTGATTGTCAAAATTATGGGAAACAATTTTTTAAAATTCTCAGCTAAACAATTATTCAATTAATTGTTTCCACAATATTTGAGGCTTTTGAAAAAACAAGTCATATTTTTAATTTTTTTAGGACAGTGCACATTAATCAACATATCAGCAAATATGCCTGAATTAGCACAACAACGTAATATCATTGGGCTGGTACTTACAAAAAACATTATCTATTTTCTTTTTAATGTGTCATCTGCTGGTTCAATTATGATTTGCCATAACTTATCCATCCTTAATTTAGTTGGGTACCAGCTGACTAGTAGAAGTAGAAGTAACAATTCACAGGCACATGGTGGCCTTTACAACTTGGACAACATATTTTAAACTGCAGCTCTTCTCCGTGTTTTGTACTTGTAATCTATTCTTTGCAGTATCAGGTTTGAAATATTGTCCAGGTATTTCTTTTTTTCTTTTAAGTTTAAGTTTAACTGATATGCTATGACAAGGAAAATACATAACCATTTCTATTGTGGAGGCATGACCTAGTGTTGGTTCCTGTATAACAGGGGCAAACAAATCCCTAACACATAATTCCTATTCAGATCCCTTCAAGAGGAAGCAGAAAGGTCAATCCAATGACCTATAGAATAACTCTCAAGGGAACTAAAGGTTCAGCTCCACAATACCCCACCCTTCAACTCTTCAAACAAACAGAGAGAGGGATAGAAAATATGAGTGTGGGGTGTAGGAGTGCTGGGTTGCATGGGCCCATTGCTCTCGGGAGTACTGTTGGGCATTAAATCTGCCTGCCGATGAGAAAGAGTGGCAGCCACTCAGCTCCGGGGCCTCGAAAGACATTTTAAATTTTGTTGGGATGACATGTCCCGTCCACCTCTCAGACCATGCTGGCAGGGCCGACAGTAAGCAAGCTTTCATGAGTCCTACTTGAAGGCTGCAGAAAGTCTGTTGAAACTCAACTGCAAATGTGGGTCTTTACATTTGTGTAATCTTATTTGTATATGTGTCTTATATTAAAATCCTTGTATACAAAATAAATAAAATAATACATTTGATGCTTAACAAACAGCTGAGACTTAGCCATGAATTGAATTTGCGAGCTGCCAACACAAAGCTGACCACACTGCATTTATCACATGGCCTGCAGTGATGATACAAGGCTGAATATGAATGTTTTGGAGATAAATTGCTTGTCAGCTGGTCATAGCTGGCTGCAAGCTGATGCTCATGAGTCTGTTGTGTGTTTGTCCCTGGCTGCACCTCTACTTGTTGTACAGACATGTCAACATGTTTTCCCTGTGGTAGACGGCTATTATTTACCTTTCTCCTACAACATATCTTGATGCTACAGAGATTTGGAGTGTGACAGAGTGTAACAGTGGAGGTGGCAGATAGAACATACATGTAAAACCAAGGGCCTGTTTAAAATTGCATTGTATTGATCAGCAATGATTGATACAGGGAGTATAAGTTATATAAAGACTGTTCTCATGTGATATCAAGTCCCAAAGACACAGAAGTCTCATTATTAACTGCAAAGACTGCACTATGCCATCAGCTTACAGGGCAGGGCAGTCAAGACAGTGCTGCAGTTCGCCGGCAAGCTATAGGAGGTGGACAGGTGTTCAGGACCGCAGCCTGGTATAGAGCTGAGAGATCACAGCAGCTAGACAGATTTATGAAATCTGGTAGAAATAAGTTCACTGCAAGAGAGTGGGCAGATCATAACAGTGAAACAGAAGGATGCCAGCAAATCACTTTACACTTATCAGGGTTAAGACGTTTCCCAGGTTCTATGACTCCACAGTGCACCAAAGGGGAAAACTCCACACAACATTTCAATCCAATTCAAAAGCTCTTTTGAGATTGGCTATAACCTACTTTGCAGGACATGTGTTTCTTGTTCATCAATCTGTAAGTATGCACACACTGAATGTTAACTCAGATTCATTCATCTATCTGAGAGCTCCCCAACACCAGTTTAACTTAGTTGACAAAAATTGTCTAAAAGACTAGTGATCCACGGGATGGTAAAGGAAAAACGATTATTCTTGTGACAAGAATTAAGAGACCTTATTGGTGTGCAATCTTGTTAGGACACCTTACATGTTTTTATTCGAGTTTAACATTTAAAAGTTGAAGATATGAACACTAGATAAAACCAAAACTGCTGCTTTGGAAGTTATGGTACATTTAAAATTATTTATAGAGCACCTATCAAGTGTTTAATGATTTAGTAACTGCTGATTAAGGGCAAAAGGCCGACACAGACACCTTGTATGATGGAAATATTTATTAATGAAGATATCCAATGTCATCTGAATCAAATGTTTAACTTTGTGAATCAGATAATGGCCCTTTTTAAGCATCTTAAAATGGTGTTGCTGATATTTGCAGGGTAGGGAGTCATTTTCAAAAAAGATCAACTGCAAGCTTTTCCTTCAATGTGTTCACTGAAATAACTTTCCTTGAAGGTTAGCCAAATTATTAAGGGAAATGTACTGGTGCATTGATGGACAGAGGCATAACATCTTACAATAGTACTTAATTTGATTAAAGAGACAAGCAGATGTGATTAAGACGCTTCTGATTGTGCTGTCAGTCTTCCAAATGGACAGGACCTTGGTGCTCACCTCTCTGCCATTCCAGTCCAAATGGCTGGGTGTGGAGATGTGTCCCCACATTTCCAGCACTCACTCATTTTAAAGACCCCTCAGCCCATCACTAAATCTTCCTCGGCCCATCTGGGGATAAGGTTTTATATAGGACAGAAGTCCACTCAGGCTAGCCATCACCTTTACAGTCCTTACTGATACAGTGTGCCATAAGCATTAACACCAGCTGAGAAATCGAAGATGAGCTTGAGATACTAATATAGGAGAGATATAACACTGTGTATTATAAAAGGGCATTTTTAAACAGTTTTTGATTATTTTTTTTGCATCACTCTACCAAACATTTACAGCTGCCAATAAGGCTTTGGTCATCTAAGTTATAAAACTGAAAATCGTATGTGTTTACTTTAGAACTACAAATCAACTATCTATAGTGAACACTTGCAGATCAAGCCCACCTCATGAACTCTTAAACCCTTCCTGTTTGATTCTTTTAAATTTCCTCATAGCTGAGTGCTGTATTGGCATGTTGTATGTATTCTAGGTATTGATAGAGACTACTATTTTGCCCATAGGTATTGCACTCTTCAGTGTGTTAGTAAAAGATGAAACTAACATTTGTCTTTGTGGTGTTTTTTGTGCCATGTATGACTTATTACACAATATTGGCATCATTAGTTATTCTCATGCTGTTATTATTTGAACTCTAAGACCTGCAGCAGAGTTTGTTGATAAATGGCATGTCCATATGTTGTTTGTTCACAAACAAACTCAGCAGAACAGCAATTAATCAAATTAAATTGAAAAGCTAAGCTTATTAATTATTATGACATT
This sequence comes from Labrus bergylta, assembly GCF_963930695.1. NCBI lineage: Eukaryota > Metazoa > Chordata > Actinopteri > Labriformes > Labridae > Labrus > Labrus bergylta. The sequence goes on from NC_089205.1 coordinate 22,851,465, forward strand.
ATGTTGGGCACAAAAAATAAATGGAAAACATTGAGACTTGGCAGACAAAATATGCTCCAATGCTTGGATGAAACAAAACAAAATTCAAAGAGAGGAAGAACAAATAAACATAGAGTATAGCCATGTTCAACAATACCAAATGTGTTTAAGACTCGTTTACAAGCAGAAGCTGTTATACTAGGACAGTAGTTCTTTATATGTTGGTTATGAAAAACATGAATTACAGGTATTCAGGATTTCAAAAGCCAACAAAGCTTTGTCAAATTTATAGAGTTACAATTTTCCAAATGAAATATCAAAGTCAGTATGTGTCAAATTGTGACTGCTTTGCATATTTTGCTCATTTTATTAACAATTTTAAGTCTACAGGATTTGTGTTTTTGATATATTTGTATTAAACATCCGAAAAAGGTCCAGAGGGGCCGAAATGTTTTCTTTTTTTGAAATAGATGGTGATGGTGAACAAGAGCAATGTACAGGATTATCTCCTTTCAATACTCGAACTAATGCAAATCTAGAAGTGTTTAAATAAACTGAAAGACTTCCCCCCCCCGCCATAAAAAACCTGATCTAACAGCATGGCCAATAGTGAAAAACACTGGCAATTGGTATGGCTGATTACAAAAATGTCTTTACAGCATTTTCTTCTGACCAGCCTCCAATAGTTTTTTAATCAACACATTGAGAGACGCAACATAAATATTCAAATCCATGTGATCAATGAGTCAATGACTTTGTGATTGGGTTTAATTTGTCACATTAATGGCCCTGACCAGCTATCTTACGGTATGAAGCCTAAGAAAACAAGGGCGTAGAGGAGAGTGTCCTGGAATGAGGGCAACTTAGGATACAGATGAGACGGATAAACATCGTGGGAGGATATGCGATGCCAAGCAGACATGTGAAGCAGCTACATGATTAACCCTGTATTGGTGATATACGTCAGTGAGTCAATGAGAAGGTGAGGGAGAGGAGAAAGAGTGACAGCAGACAAGTAGAGGAGAGAGACACAGGAAGTGTCAGCGTTGCTTTAGACGGCAAACAGAAACACAGGCTGACAGGTGAACCCGTGAGGATTGACCGGCCTACATCCAGCTGTCAGTGAGAGCTCATCTGGCACCAGCAGAGCTTATGTGTCAAACAGGAGAAAGGACAGGAGGATCCCCGCATATGGCCGCACATGTACAGCTGTGGCCCGGCCCCACACTAAGCAGCTTTAATGAGCAACATGTAGCAACAACAGAGGACACAAGGACATGTGAGTGATTATCATCTCACACACGGCGGTGTTCAAGTGGATGACACGTCTGCACAGAAAATCCATTTTGACAATGTGTGCAGCTTGGATTCTGCATGGAAGATTTTCAAAACGTTTGTGAATTCCAAAGTTGTTTTTATAAAAGACAGAGGGATAGAAAAGGGAGAAATGAAAACCTACCCTCCTGATAAAACTGAGCACACGTTCTTCATGGGTGCAGGGCAAACAGAAATTAAAATCCAAGGGCCTGTGGAAGGCCACTGCTCTACAGCCTTTCATGTCCTGTCACAACTGTATTTTAAATGTCTTTAATAAGGGTTCCAGAGAAAAATCTTAGAAAAAGCGGATTTTGTTTATGAAGCTATTTAGCCTCACACTTGACAGCTCATAGCTGAGTATGCACCTTAGTCTTGCTGACTTTCAAAAGGTTGTGTTTGCATTAGCGCTCACACAGAATAGCATTACAGTTAACCTCTGCAGTTCTGCATACTAGGTCAAATAAAACATGAAGATGTGTATTGATGGGTATCTTTTGGAATCGATTGATTTTAATCAATATATTAATATAATATATTATATAAAATATAATCTATTTTCTGGGTGATATCAGTGTATTGTATTCCAAACCATTTACTAGTGTGTTTATTACAACAGAATGGCTAGCACACTGTCTTTTAATTTTAAAACATTGACAGAACTTTTCTATAAACATTTTGCAGTCTTGGATGTTTTGTGTGAAAATGTTATGTAGACATAACATGGACATATTCTGAGCCATGTTTTGCTGATAAACTACAATTATTGCCTTGTGAACAGCAGTGCTACTGGAGGGTCTAGATACTTTTGTAAGGTCAGACTGTCACTTTGGAGTTAGGCAAGCTGATGGGTTGGCCAAAGAGTGTCAGTTGGAAGGCCATCATGAACTCTTTAATGTCTCTGGTGGACTGCTGTCAGATTTCAGGTTTTACTTTGACCTGTTGCTTATAAAAATCTCAAAGGTATATTTTATTTTGGGGACATGTCCTTCATCTTTCCCTGAACTGTACTGACTTAATTTTGCAATGTTAAACCTTTGGTGAATGTTAAGTTTCTGCTATCCTTGTTTATATAGAAAAAAGATGATCTATTAACAATTAAGATGCTTTCATATTTTAAAATATTCTGTTGAGGCCACTACAATTGATGCAGTCTCAGACAAAACATTGATGTCCAGTGTTTCTTGGTTAAGTCTTTAAACATTGTGTGTTTAATTTTGGGGGTTTTTAACAATTGGTGTGGAAGCATCAACACAGCCTGCCACTGTGTGGTAAGGCAGTAGAGCAATCAATGACAATCTAAGAGTTTTCTTCTTGGACTTGATGATGATGGCTGTTTTCAGTGGCTAGAGAGCCTTTGCTATCATCTGCTTTTGAGATGTCCATTTGGGTTATTGTGCACTTCTTCTCAGCTAGGAAGAGAAAAGAGCAGCCCAAATGGCAGGTTATTAAGTGAGGAATCTGCCCACCATAGGGCAGATGCAATTCTATCTGATGACCACATCAGTCTTTGACTATAGTGAGTGAGTCCAAAACTCCAGAAGCCTTTGTTGCTCCTCCATGGCATGATTAGCTTTGGTGTGCTAATACTTCCCAGAAGTCAGACACAGAAGATAGACCACTTTAACCATATAAAACACCAACAATGTTTAAAGTCATCCATCCAGTATGTAGCATAATCAGTGAAAATGACCATATTTTGGGGTTGAGTTGCCACTCATCTGTAGCAATTTCCACATAATCCATACGTCGCATTCTGTCAGCAGCGCCACTCTGGTCTGCACCGTTTTAAATACACACAGAGGAAGTTCCTGATTGAGCCTGCTGCAAGCATGCGTCTAGCTGAACAGAGGAGATCGACACAGCGGGAAGGCAGAAAAGGGAACGCACAGAGCATCTGGTCAATTTCAAAATAAAACACAATATTCAGACTCTTGATTGAATAGCCCATCAGTTTATCAACATTACATCAAAAGAGACAACAAACGAACAGCAAATCTACCTCGGAAAGCTACAGCAACCTGTTATTTGCTTCTCTTTATTCCCATGTGATCTTGTAGTTCTCCTGTGGGGAAGGGTCACGCTGTATAATGGAGCAAATCCGTGGCGCTGACGGAATGCTGTGCGAACAGACAACGTTGTGATTGCAGGTAAAACAACCCATCCACAGTTTAATGTGGGTAGAATTGTTTTTTTTTTACCCTAGTTTGTTGATAAATAGTCAATTTTTGCAACAGTTAATGTTTTTGGCATCACAAAGCTGGATCTTTATATCATTCACACTTTCAAAATAATCACTCAAAATTGCTCCGTAACCCACCAGTTCAAAACCACTGGTACACAATAACCATCCTGGAAAAAAGCTACAGTTGTTACATGAATTGAATGGTTTGCTATTGCTGACAGGTTCATAACATTGCTGTGACAAAGAATTAATGGGTTGTTTTCAGACACCAGCTGGGAGCCTTGCCCTCTTGGTCAGCAAGCTATCATTTGAAACAAAGACAGTTGGGCAGTAATTAGGCAATTAATGAGCAATGAAAATAGATGCTTCTCTGAGTATTTATACAATGTTAAGGGGCCCTGAGCTCAGAGAGAATGTTTTTTGCATGGCATAACAGATATGATGGCATTAAAACCTACAAAAAACCTTTAGTTAAACCTGAAAGAACAACTCAGACTCTAAGCACAAGTCATGGATTGTTTAACTACAGAAATCAAAAGGAACAAGATTATTAAGTGTTTTCAAGATTTAGGATTTCTCCTTAAGTATTATTAAGATACTCAGCTTTTTTTGTGATATGGCTGTTTTTTTTTTTCTGAGGGGAGCGCCTTGAAAGCTTTTTTAATGAGTTCTTACAGTCATATTGCAAAGTCAATAAAACCCATTATGAGTAACCACTGTAAACAGGAAGTCATAGACAGTAAATACTGAATAACTAGGATAGAGAAAGCATTCTGTTATTAGTTTGTAATCCCAGTAGTTGTTAATTTAGCTGGAACATTTTCATAATGCCATATCAGGACCTTTATTAGCTATTATCTACCTATGATTTAGCTTTAATTGATCTTTGAAACAGACATGTGCATGCAAGTACAACTAACAATCCACTACTAAATGTTGTCTCTCAACTCTAGCTCCACTCATGCTTCTCAAGTTGATAGTTAAACTGTAAGCAATGACCATTCAAGTGTAGAAAGAGTCTTAGCTGGATGTCCTTTAACACAAACCACTGGCTCCTTTGAAGCCCCCATAAGTTGTTTGTTGCTAATGCTATATTTTTGTCAAATGGTAGCCTGTGTTACAGTGCATGGGCAGAGAAGACAGGTTAACGTAAGATTTTAAGCATTACCTTTTGTTTTTACCTTGCTTTTTTTTAATTGTGATAATTCCATTCATTCTACTGTCTTCCAAAAACTCTATGTACACACAGCTACCAGAGGACATTTTTGTAAAAAGCCCTATCCTACAGAGCCCTATCTTACAAAAACAGACTGAGTTTGTAATATGAAGACACTGATGAGAGGACTAAGACATGAAACAGTTCAAAAGAAGGAAATTAAAGTGAATTTTGAAAAAATAATGCGACCCATCTAATTACCAGTTGTCTTCTAATAGTGCTCTAGCCATGTTTTTGCTTTTCATAATGACCAAAAACAATAACATGCAGTCAGTACTGTGCATATTCAGTGTGGACACAGACAGCGCACTGAAGCTGTTGCTCCTCTGATAACTCACTACTCACATTGACTTAATGTTAGAATTAAGTCAAATACCACTTTTACTGATGTATTATAGGCATTCAAGATATAAATGCTTTAGATAACACACTTTATACCATATGTAATTATTTGCAGGTGGCATATTATGAACAGTCCTTCTTTGATGCAGGTTAACACCCGCGCCACAGATCAAATACACCGTCTCCTTTCTTGCCAGCTGTGTCTCAGTAGGCCCTCACACCAGGAAAAGACAATCAGACTCAGCAAATCTGTTTACTCAGGTGAATCTACCATCTGGCAAATAGATGTGTGCCAGCAGGTAGTCCATCCTGACTTTTTCACTTCTGCCTCGCAATAGACAATCAGTTAAATTTAGGATAGTTGAGTGTATGGAGTCTGAACATCTCAGTATGATTTTTGGGTCAAATGTTTCAGTCATTATTGCCTCATTGTTAAGCCATGCTCAGAGGTAAAAGGCAAAGAAATTGCTTGATATTAGGTCTGAGAGATATAGCCAAAATCATCTTTCATCCAATATGCATTATATGTACCCAATGTGTATCACAGTAATGGTGTAGTTATAGTAGTAGTAGTATACTAACATACAACATTAGGCCTAATTAACTAGTAGTTTATAAATATGTGACTCAATGATTTCATGCATTAATGGATGCAGGATGCATTTCCTGTTGCTCACCATTCATTTAACAAATGCTCAAGTTATTATAATATTATGGTAATTCACACTTAAGCAGAAAAAATCTGCAAAAAAAATTAAATGGCTCGCCAAATGCTATACCGGTAAATTCTGAAAAAAAAAAAAAAAAAAAAACTTTATAAAAATGTGCAGCTATGCCTTTATAGGCCCAGATCACAGTTCTACTGATGTGCTCTCAGCTGGCCCTACACTAAGATTGGGTAATGGCCGAGGAGTTCGGAAAAACAATCTGAGCTGTATTGCTGCTGATGCTGCCGAGTTACTCAACTGCTTCTGCTTTCAGTGCTACAAGATTATATAGTAGACTTGGGAGCGATGAGGAAAAGGTGTCATAGGGGAAATAAGCTGTAGTACGCTATGCCTTGACAAGGAACCTCAACAGAATTTCCCCTTTAGAAATGTATGTGCAGAGAAAACTGAATCTTGTTTTACAACACAGCATCTGATCTTTCGAATCTACATTTTTTTCAATGTGATCAATGACGACAGCAGATTTAGATCCCCAATTTTCTAAGTAAGAAATGGACAGCAGGCATCTGTGGTGAAACAAAAATTTAAATATATGTAAGAAAAGAGAAAATTAGATCAACACAACTTCGGTCCCAAAAAGCTCTCTCTGTGTTTGACCAGTTGCTGAATGTAGACCAGGCAACATAGATAACAAAACGGCATCATGATAAGTGATGACAGCTGTAAATGTTCCAAACAAAACAACATTCAACAGTAGACACTATTTCAATATTTTTGCCTTCACTCTGTTACCAACCAAAAGGAGTAGACACTTTGAGAGGCTCTCTCAGGACATAGAAACAGCAGTCCCAGAAATGGCATTGTAATCAATAGCTTCCCATGCCACTTGTTAAAAATGCCATTTCCATCTCCAAGTCCCTGAGAGGGCCCTTCACCAGGAAGGAGCCACATATCATTCTCTCCAGACAACTGGGGGAATGAGAAATAGGGGAGCACTGTCACTGACCAATATTGATTATGAGTGAAAATGTGATCATTTTGTATTAACTCGCCCCTTGGAGCCCTGTTCTGTCAGCTTTGCTGCTGAGAATTAATTCTTTCATATCATGCTTTACAAAAATATGGGTTGTTTCTCATTTTAGCCAACAGGCACAGAGGTATATGCCAATCAAGTGATTTTAATGGCTTCCAGAAAGAGAACATAATGATATGAATTAGATAGAAGCCATTAATAATCACATTTGTTCCTACTTTAAAGATATTTATTATTCCCTAAGACGGCACTTTAATGAAGCTCTAGGCCTGGCATTTAAAATATCAATATGTGATTATTTGGGATGTCATTGTTAAAAAGAGGAAATTTGTTAATGGGGAGGGGTTTTGTTATCAAACTGAAATGTCTTGCTCCGTAAGGTCGAGATCAGGACAGGGATAATGTGAAGTGAATGGAATTGAAGGCCAGTATATGCATGAGCAAAACATTATCAATAGCTTTAAGATATTTTGGTAAAAAATCTTAGCTCTGCATAAACTTTAATTGCTTTTTAACACATTTACCTTTGGGTGGTTTTCAGTGCATTTCAGTGAAACTTGGAAGCATTGTTTGTTAAGAACAGTGAGGTTAGTATGACAGCTAACAGTCAAACATCGGTCCAGATGTTTGTCCCTTTCAAGGCAAAATCCTTTGCAGGTATTGCAGAATTAAAATAGCAAAACAACATGATGCAAGCAAGAAGATGTATGTTTTTTAATTCATTAAAAAAACACTTTGTACCATTAAATGTAGGGATGTGCATGTTTAGTTGAAGGAATATATTCTGCACCCTTCTCAATTGGCACCAGAATTTGTTGGTTTAAGTTTTTATTGATGTTTTCCTAAACATAGGCCTGCTATAGTAGTCAAATGCTGTCTAAACTGTAACGCAGCCACCTGCAGTAACCAGGATTGTTGTTCCATCTCATGGCTACTGCCATAATGCTCTATTACCCCGATGTAAACAAGCCCAATGAATGGATAGCATTGCATAGGAGCAGTGTGCTTTGGCAATGTTATGACGTAGAAAATGGAGATTAAGTTAATGTAGGCTGTGTCAGGTTTAACTGGCATACAACAACAGAGTTGGACTATTATTATTTATACTATTATCTGTTTGTGAGCTCCTTTAGATACCAGAGTAGATAAATGATCACATAAAAATATAAAAGTGCTTTAGAAAATGCTGTTGATTTCTTAAAAGGGATTTATCTCATGTATTTAAGTGCTGATGATGCAGGCTGAAAGTCTCAAAATTGTCCATAAGAGGTCATAATGACTAACTCTTGCTTCATCTAGCATAAAGCAGAACAGAATAAAAAGGTAACGGTGTATGATCCGTTTCCTTAGTCCTTACCAAGACAACTGAGCAACAAATGTCAAAGGAACCCTAACCAATTAATAAAGCCAAAGAAAGGAGACAATCAAGGGTGCAGAGGGTTTTTTTCTTTTTACATTGTTAACGTGTTCCCACACCCCAACATATAACGCAAAAAGTAACTACTTCACTGTTCTCTTAAAAATACAGTCTATGTAAATCATAAGGCAATAAACAGAGAAAAAGTAATAGTTAAAATAATTGAGTCAGCATGAGAGGGGAAAAAAAGGCAGCACCAAAGTAATTTTAAATGCAGCTTGACTGGTCCTTCCTCAGCCCCTTCTTAGCAGGGGGATTGAGGTTCAGAATTACAACATATCCTAAGGACAAATGCACCGACCTTAGCCACTCAGCTCTTATTGAGGGTGAATTTTTCTTTAAAGGCAAAAGTCATAAACACTGCCCTATAGGCAAATAACCTGTGGTATGTTATTAGTTTGAGGGTTCATTTTCTTTTCCCCATTGAAAATTCAATAACTTTGTACCAATTGCCTCGTGCCTTCACACTCAAACTGCATCTTTCAGCTCATCCTTGCAGGCATTTTGTGCCAATCTCAGACACCAGGTAGTCAAGCAATGTCTACAGCAGAGATATTACTCTGTGTCACATATCACAGACCTTATCAGTCCTCGTAAGCACGTACATCCAAGCAGGAATGCATTAAACATTGAAAAAAAGGAGGGAACTAATATCTTTTGTTTGTTTCAGAGAAGAATCCATATGAAAAATGTAATATAGTGTCCTTCATGAGGATAAAGATATTGTTTATACCAGTCAACACCAGCACAAGTTAATTAAAATGAAAAAATCTCCTTTAAAAAAAAAAGGTATGCATGACTCCTGAATACAGACTTACTAACGGTGTGAAATGAAGAAGAATCGTGCAGAAAGATAAACCTGGAAATGGAAAGGAAGGACTGTAATATTTCGGGAGTGTACTGATTCTTGACCCGGCTGTGAAGGCTAGCTGACATTGTGTAGAAGTGTTCGTGGGTGTAGGTGAAGACAGTCAGGTATATCAACTGCGCAGTCATAATCCCTCTCTGGCTGTTTGGGAGCCACTGCAGATATCAGTTTGCAGCTCTATACAAATGTACTGGATTACCTAGAGCACTCGGCAACAGCAAACAGATGTCGCAGAATACCGCACTGTCAATTTCTGAAGACAGGTGGGAACCGCTCTGCAATCTGTGGTACTGTGTATCAGGTGAACTAGTGAATTACAGTATATTGAGACAAGCCTGTAAGGGAATATATTTCATACTCTTCTATTCAATTGTTAAGTGGAGAGATACAAGTCAAACTGAAGTACACATCCTGGCTCTCTTTTGTTCCCAATTTCAAGTGTTTTGCATAGAAAATACCAAGGCTAACTGCAATACTTTTTTTTTTTTTTTGTACTAGTTTCTTTCTCTGTCGGTCATGTCGGTCGTCACTCAGCCGGAAGTTCAAGGATTTGATCCCCAGCTTATGCAGTCACCTGTAGAAGTGTCCTTGGGCAAGACCTTGAACCCCAAATTGCGCCCACTGCTGCATCAGCGGAGTGTGAATGTGTATGAATGGGATCAGTGTAGCAGTGTGTGAATGTGGAGTGAATGGGTGAATGTCCTGCTGTTTAAAAGCATTTTGAGTAATAAGAAGACTAAAAAGACTCTTTACAAGTCAATTTACAAACAAAAAAAATTGTGGAGAAAAAACACCAACACAGACGCAGACTACAACAGAGAAATCTACAAAAATTTAAGATGGCATGTGAAGTAAAAACCAGTGATGAGGAAGAAAAGCTCTGAGGTGAAGCTCTGATTCATGCAAACGTGTTCACCTTGTCTCACTTTACAGGCAGTGGAAATGTTGTATTCAGTAAAAACAGCTAGATAAGCTCATGTTTAAATAGCTACAGAGTGAACTGTTTCTATTCAGCCATCTAACTGAGTCTCAGACTGATTTTGAAATAATTTTCAGTAAAATAATTATCTTGTGGCAAAAAAATATATTCGAAATAAAACATATAGCGTAGGGCATATACTTCATATGTTGTTATAGCAGAAGAACCTCCTTAGGGTCCTTCTCACCTGTCCAGGATTCCATTCCACTAAACCCCTTTATTAGCAGATGCTAGTTTACTGTACTTTAAGCCAGTAACATAATACAGGTAGTAACAACTGAATTATATATACATAGTTTCTTAAGAGCTTATTTGTAGCAATTTATGTCAATCGTGTGTTCCATGATCCATGCCTGAAGGATGTCAGGGCAAAAGTGCCTGGTCATGTCACAGCTTCCAGTGAGCCCTCAAGACTTTTGGCCAAGTTGCAGGGTCTCCTTTGGCTCACACAGTCACCATCTGGTGTAATATAGGAAGCTGAAGTTTCAGCAAACTTAAATGAACTCCATAAGCAATGAATGATATAAGTCACCTTAGTCCAAAAGTACACCAGAGCGGCGATCTGCTTTGACAGAGTTTCGGAGACATTGGAAATACTCCGCCTTAAACAGAATTAACTCCAGTAGGTCTAAAATAAATGAACAAATAATGAATTTAATTTCAAAATTGTCATTGTTTGTGTTCAAAGTCTTGGCTTTGAACAGAAGTGCAAACTCTACAATGACAGTGCTATCAGCAACCCACCAGAATCTCAAGAGCCCATCACAATCTGTGACAATGAGCGCCGGCCAAGACTGTCAGGCTTTTTTTTCCACAATCCTGTTTTTATTCTTTTTTCATTTGGCTTGGCATGCCATGAAGTAAAGTCTAATTAAACAATCATCCCATGCAGTCCCATTCCCCCTCTGTCCTTCTGACTTTGTCACAGCACTCATCCTCTCTTCAGTATAAACTCCCATGTCTAATGCCAGCCAGGGAGAAGGGCTGTTGTCACACGCTGTTTGTCGCCATATCTCTCTTCGTCTCTGCGAGCACAGAGTCAGCATCAAAGCAGCAGGCCTACTGAGCTCTGAGAGAGCAAACCAAAGCTTTGAGTGTTGAGTTTGAGTTGAGTGAAGCTAAAGTGCTGAGCACAAATATGACTGAAGTTGTATAGCGGACTTGCATCTCTGAAAGTGCCTTTAATTGACTTTCTCTTCATGTAGTGGATGCAAGAAATTAACTATTAGGCAGAGCACTTACTCATAACAGATTGCAAGGGTATAATATACAACAGATTGCAAGGGTATAATATATTATAGGCCAAAGAAGTTTCATAAACAGTAGCTATTTCATAGAAAATTAACCCACTCCAACAGAAAATTGTCAATTCTACAATGTTTGAATAAAATTAAAACTAAAGTTGCTTCAAAATATGACCTTTCAACCTGTTTTATCTTTGATTTGTTTTATTTACAAAAAGAATATATTTTAAACTTGACAAATTAATGTTAATGTAGAGTTAAAATCAGCGAAATAAGTCCATACAAAATGTTAATCAACCATGTAGAAAGCTAGGTGATATGTTATGCTGTGGCTTATGAATGACAGAGCCACCACTTGCCTGGCAAGAACAATTGCAAATGATATTACTCACCCATTGAACTCATTTTCACACTGCTACCATCCAGCAGTAGATACAGGGTCATAGACTGGAAAATGTACTTTTTTTTTTTTAGAGAAGATTTGTACCGTCTGCAATCACGGCAAATAATAAACTAGCTCACTAACTCCTTTGTAAAGATCCAGCCTCAACATACATTAATTCATTCATCCATCAATATCTTGTTTGGTGTTACATGTTATGCTGTTACATTATGTTATCAGTTGACTCCCAGTGGAACATAACTGACTGAATATGAATATCCCATTTTGCACAATAAATCTATATGTATCTATTGGACAATGTAAATGTAAACAATTTTTGCATTTTATACACAGTGATGACGTGCTTTATGGGCAGAGCCCAACTGGCTGCATGGTGTTGATTTTAGTGGTGAAGCAGCATTTTTGGGCCCTTGTTTACTCTTTAAATAATGTTCAACACCCTATGACACTGCTTACTTCCCCATTGTAAGAAATGATCACTGCCTTTAGAGACATTAATTGTGCTTAGGTAGAGTTTGTGGAGTCAAAAAGTATGCTTAAAACACTGTTTGTTTAAAACAGTGCAAACGAAGGTGACTGGTTAAGACTTTTTCACTATTTTAAACCAGTATTGTTGTCATTATGAATCTGAATGATTGAGGAATGCTACTTACACAGTCCCAGAGATATGTGTTAAAACACAGCTTGGAAATATGTACTCCCTTTGTTACCTTGGGATGCAATCTGTACTCGTTTGATTAAAGGCAACAGTTTATACACCTTTGGTCAACATTTTGTGGTGTTTTCATGAGTTTGGATAGCAGTAGCACAGCAAACTGACAAAAAAAAATTCTGAAGCAGTCACCACCGTCGTGCCACCATAATGCACACGCAATGGTTGTGACGTAATCGTAACATCTATTCCAAATTGGTCTCCAAAAATATCATGACACCAATGTTTAAGATCATGGTCCCTCAATCCAGTATAAACAGTCAGGCTGTTTATTTCTCATAGGAAATCATCAGGCAACAAAGGATGAGCTGTTCCGATCAGCTCAGAAAACTTTACTCATATATGATCTTAAGAGCAACAAAGGAAAATAATAAGTTCACATACAATACCAATCAAAACTATGACAGGGCTTCTTTGAATTCAGCTATTTTTACAGTATAACTGGAGACATATTCATACCATTTCTTATGCACAGTCCTTAATACATCCTTAAACAATATTCTTATCATTAGACAAATTAGGGTAATAATGAGGGTGATGGAGGTTGGTCATCTGTCTTCTTAGAGTTTGTTATGTCTGAGAAAAAGAGAACACAGATGAAAGTAATCCTTTGAAAACACTTAGAAAAGCAAACCTCCTCTCAAACTGGACCTGTCCTGTATCATAACTCATTTTAATAGTCATTAAGTCCAACAACTTTGTGATTAACCTGTATTAATGCTTATTTTCCAGACAACCTAGGGATTATAAAATACTGTCTGATCAGCAAGCAGGAAGTTACTACTCTGGGAGTGATTGTGAGATGCCAGATTAATTATTTCAAAGTCTGATATCAGTGTTTTATTTCATCCCGGCGGTAGGCTATATGTTGCAGTGAACTGGAATATTTTATAACAGATTTAAATTTGCGGCTTGGCTGTCAGATCTTCCAAGCTGATAGGTCAGGGTCTCCTACGCACAGACTGTTTGAATGGCTTTTGTAGTTTAAAATTCACACAGCAAATATGAAGCCCAGTTAGCATGCAGTTATTTAACATGATCAAAAGCACAAACACAGATGTGGAGGTCAGCAACCAACTGTGAGTCAAAAAGGCCAGACCCATGAGTATGCATGACTTAAAGCTTGAAAGAATTTCAAAAGAGGAATATCTATAAATTCACCTCTGGTTAAGTTCTCATGAATAAAAAAAATGAGCTATAGGGGCCAAAATCACTTATTTTACTAAACTATAAACATGTTTAATTCTGCTGTTAAGATCATGACTTTGACATGGAAATCTGAAGCAATTGACTAGCTTTTGGAGTCAGCCTTAAGTGTCAGTTAAAAGGACAGCAGTCCATGTTTACTCCACATTGACTTAAGTTTTCTCTGCCAGCCCTCCTTTTGAAAGCAATAAAGTCAATTTGTCATGTGTTAAGGGACAGCTTGATGTGACATCATGTCCACATATTCCGGCCATGAATGCTGCAGTCCTACCGTTACTTATGTAAAGCTGTATGTAAGATGAGCGCCACCCTCTGTTAATACCACAACATGTGTCATTGTGTGCGCACAAACACATGCCCCCACCGTGTCGAAGGTGTGCCATTCCCATGGCTGTATCGGACCCTTCTTAGTGCCATACTGTATAAGAGCACTTTCCCCCGGATGTTAGTGTTGTTTATGTAACAGCATTCATGAATACTACATTTCCCTGTCAGCTGTCATGGTTCCTTCTACAGCATGCAGCGGATGCAGACCACACCCTGTCTCTCTCAGCAGTGGCTTTGAGTATGCACACGTGCCAGCCCTGGGCATCAGCAGAGAGATGAGGTAGAGAGCTGAGAACACTCAGTCGTACTACTCAGGATGGATGTTTCCCATCATGCAGCTCAATCAGCCGCCCAATGATTCATTTCACAGACACTTGGGTAATTATAGGAGTCTGCTCTTCACCTCTGGGGATGAAACTGCATGAGTGCAGGCAGGGTGGGGAGTGGGGGCTGGCTGACGGAGGAACCAAAGGCAGAGTGAGAAGTGAGTGAGTGAAAACAAAGAGACAGGAATGACGAGGGTTAAGATGGAGTCGAAGATGTAGTGAAATTCATTAAACAGCTGTCAATGGTCTTGTTCAGGTCCAGGAGAAAACGATATTTTCACCGAGTTAACAAAGAAGAAAACTAATCATTACTGTATGAGCCCCAAACCTTTGACAACTTATACGGCAAGACAAACAAAAGCAATGAAAATATTTGTCATTATGACCTTTTACATGGGGAGTAAAATAAAGGCTGTAAAAAGGGATGTATGGTGGGGCATGAAAAAGATGCATGTTGAAAGACTAAATAGAATGTGTGAAAATGGCAAGAGTACAAGCTCCCCCTATTGGTGAAACTAAAAAAGCATATTGACACCAAAAACCAGTAAAAGTCAGACAGACATGCAGTAGCATTTGAGGCTAAGAAACATGCTCTTAGTAAAACTGTATGGAATATACTTTTTACATGATAAATGTTTCTGATCAAGCAGCAACTACACTATCAGGGAGGGGAAAAAAATCAAAACTTCACAGTGTTAAGTGAGTTGAGTGGAGTGTACAGAATGTAGATTTTGATAACAACCATTCCATGGAAAGGGAATAGCGAGACTGGTGTGATAGCAGCTGTTTAATTGTTTAGCAGTGCAAAAGGATGTAAAGGAGGGCCATTGATTCAGGTTTTCTCTATGTGAGATATGAATTTCAGCTTGTCAAATGGAGCTGGCTGCCTTATTCTGCTCAGTTGACTGCTCATAGCTAATAATAGCCAAGGATAACATTTTCATGAGTAACATGAAAAAATTGCAGTTTCAATGCCCAGTGTATGTGGGAGTCTGTGTACAAACTGTGGTATTTAGTCCCATCAGAGCCAAGTAACACTTGGATATCAGCCGATAAGACACAGACCATGAATTAATTGTATGAAATGATAAAAAAATCAATTAAATACAATTTCTGTTACAAATTAAATACCAATAGCGATGCGATAGATATTGATTCCTAAAAGACAGGATCAGAGAATGTGCACAAAGAACCTAAAAGGAGGCTTAATGGCAGCTGTTTTAGGTTGCATTATGTTGTATAACTGTCCCTTATAGAGTGCCTATTAAAAACAATTAAAGTTCAATATTTTCTGTATGTATTAAGTCATTTGAAGACCTTCCTTAAAGTTTTACTGGTCATTGGTTTATTATTGGTAAATCTCAAAATAACATTATTTCAAATTGTTTTAAAGGGCAGCTTTGAAGGGCAGCTTTTTGCATGAGCTATGAAATATATGTAAAGAAAATATTAGGACAGTGTACCCTGCTTGCATGCTTTACTACCCCTCCTCTTCCTTCGGTCCAACCCCCTCCGCTATGTTCCTCAAGTATTTTCCATACATGTTGTGACTCTATTTTTTTTATAGCCTGGAGTGCTGTGTTCAGAAATGCGATGCTTTGTTAGAAATTCCAAGGCTATGGAGAGCAGGTGCAGGGCCATTATGACGTGCACAATTTATCGGCTTCTCCCAAGCAAGAGAACACATTCAATAATGTGCTGGGAAGATTAATCCATCCCCCCCGACATGGGCTGGACTCACTGGGTGCTGCAACAGTGGTAATTTACACATGCAGTCAGCCCAACTCAGCAGTTAGGACATTTGGAGTTGTAAAATAACTGTTTATTAGCAGTTCCGATCCTTTTAATTACAGTTTAAACTTAACAGTCTGACACAGGCGGGAATGAGTAGTACAAGGCTGCCACACAGCTCATACATGGTGTCTCTTTATTTATTTTCCTAAAAATACAGTTTGTTCCAGGATGATTGCTCAAAATGCTCCTTCTGTATACTTTGTCTCAGCATTGTTCATTAAAATAAAGTAAGTGTATATTTCACTGATCCAGTACTTTATCCAGAGATCAATGAGAAACAGCCCAACCACATCATATTGCTTATGTCTGAACCACAGCAGCCCTTCTAGCTGACAGAAATGGTGCCACTTTCAGCTTCTTTCCATGGAAGGATAGGATATAGGAGGGTGGATCATTGACAGGCAGAGAGAGCAGCAGGCAGTTAGACAGACATGATGTACAGCCCTGCATAATCAGCTCTCAGCCCCATTAATCTGGGCAGACTGCAACACTTGATGAGACTGTGATGTATTTGGTGAAAGGTCCCTCCCTCAGATGTCATTTTGAAGAACAGTGTCAGTGCTACCGCCAGAGCAGGAGCCCCGTAACACAGCCACAACCCTTACCACAACACCGCCACGCTCAGAGGACAAACACTCTCTCATACCCCAAGGACATCTGGATTCTTCCCACTCCAGTGGCACAGCTAAATTTATAACCACACTGGTGAGCACAAAAGAAAAAAAACTAAAATGCATAGTCAGCATCACCTGGTGCAGGCACAGGCACAGGCTCTCATTTCAAAAATCAAACAGATCTCCTTAATGATCCTCTCTCCAAGGGCAGGCAGTGATTTTCCCAAATCCTGAGTCTACAGCTATTCTAACCACAGGATCATAATATGAGAATGCCATCTGGGCTCCTCTCAAGGGAAAAGGGCATTACACAAGAGTACACAATGCAAGGGTCATTGTGTGGAATGACAAGGTGCGCTGGACCTTTTCCTCTGCAGCTTTGACTCTTCCCTCAAGGCAGGTCAACCCACAGTCACATGTTCCATTACAGCTGTGAGTGTTTATTTAATCTAATCAAATGCCAGCTACAGACTGTTCATTTAGTTTTCCTTGCCAGGTTTGTGTCTGACCTATATTTGGAAGCAGAGGGCGACAATAGAGATGGACATAACACACTCACTGTATTTTTATAAAGAAAGTACCCTAATGCATCCAAATAATTTGATTCCTAACTTTGACGGAGTGAACTTTCAGTTTGATTGGAAAAATAAAACCAAAATCGGCAGGAGAAATAAAAAGAAATACAAAAATCAGACTGGTAAAATGAAGGCAGTGCTGGCAACATTTTCTCTCATCTTTCCTGTACTGTATAAAATACCAGATCCTGCATTTCTAATATTGCCAACGAATGAAACATTTATTGCTAGACTTCACCTGCCAAGTCTGTAAAACTCCATGCCCAAGCTCTTAAAAAGATAACTTTATTTATTTTTGTATTTTCCACACAAGAAATCCCCCTACCCAGCAAAAAGTTCTACAACAACTGTTTAAACCCCAATTAAGAACCACAAGCTCCAGAACAGCTGCTGAACGTGTCTGAAGGTGAGTTGGTTTAGTAAACTTACCAATGATTGCAAACATAGAGGAATTAGAGACCTCAATTTTCGCAATTAGCTGGTTAAACAAATCAATTAGGCACCCTCGCCAGTCGACACTGGAATTAGTAGGTTGTCTGTAGCGCCAATTCACAGCTACAGCCATACTTCCATATTGCTCTACTACCCAGATGTAAACGAGCACAGTGAATGAATAGCATCTCGTAAGAGCAGGGCAGTTTGGCATTTAGTTCTTTAAAATGGCAATAACATTGTTTTTAGGCTGTGTCAGATTAAACTGTTGTATAGCCACGGGACCAAAGCAATGAATAACTAATTTAATCTGAGAACCAAAAGGACCAAAAGGCTGAAGGTGCTACCACAGCTATCATTAGCCAAACTCTGCAAACCAATTTGACATTGTTAACTTGCAGATGCTTTTATTCTGTGTTTAGCCATGTAAAATGACTTAAGTGTTTTCCTTCAACATTAGACAAGTTGACAAATCTGAATTTGAATTTCTGTTTAGTCAACTTTTGAAACTAGTCGCTAGGGACATTCCTAGTATTTTGTTTTTCATTAAACTAAACTAAAATTTGTAACTTGTAACAAATGTTTCATGTCATGTACGTCTTGTAACCTGCTACTGGATGCTTTGAATTTCCCTCGGGATCAATAAAGTATCTATCTATCTATCTATCTATCTATCTATCTAAAAGGTCTTGGTCCCTCTCGAGGTCTCCGTTGTGACAATTTAAAGAGCACAACCTCATATTCTAAACTTAGTGTGTATCATATTTAAAAAATGTATCTTGTAATATGGAAAAAAACATTATCATTACAGTGATTTTAGTGGAGAAAGAGGCAGTGCTTGTGGGAGACATAAAGCCAGACATTTAAGACTTAATGGGCCTTACTGTGTGTAGGGAGTCAGAGGCTGTGACTGTGACATAGTCCACTGGGACTTCACTCCCTTTATTCTGTACTGGGCGATGTGGCATGTCTTTTATGGCCCTCTGTAATATTTCATGACCCTATACATTGGTAAATCAGAGAGAAGCAGCTTAAAAACACAGCAGCCACAGTCTTCTTGAATAAACACCGTCACAAAAACTCTTCCAGCCTGATGTCTTTGGCTCAGTAACACTGAGGTTATCAGAATAAGCACGTGTGATTAGGCATCCAAAATGAACTCCCTAAATGGTGATTTCCAAAGATGGTTTTCTGGAGTCATTTGTGTTGTAATGAAGCTGCGCCCTGCTGTGTTGTGTGCCTAATGAATAAAGAATCTTAGGCAACACTTTAATTTGATTTTTTTTTTGCAGGAGACCCTGCAGCCCAACAGGTCTTGAGATTGCAAACCGAGCCCACTCTTAAAAATTATGTTTTTAGTTAAAATAATTGTTTTTTTTCATCAAATCCATTATACATTTTGGAAGTTGAAATCATTTTATAAATTAAATCAACAAAATTCCTCCATGAAAGACATATAAATAGAAACAGAATTTATGTGGAGACATAGAAGGCCGGGCACATCAAATCAATGACAGACTATTGTAATCACCTCATAGTAACTGTTCATTAATTGAAGCCTTTTTGACACATAACTGGTCCCACATAGAAAAGCAAGGGGAACCACAGTTTCACATATAGCAATACTGCCATCTAGTGTGATGAGTGATTTGGCCCAATACAGCCACATTGACTCAGTATATTCCCTCAAGAATGCCATCTAACAAACTGAAAGGCCCTCAGAAGTATAAAAGAATGGCAGTTTGAACACACAGGAAAATCCACTACTGGTCCAGTAGTCAATACACTTGGGGTGATGGCATTGCCTGCACCTCTTTTCTTGTTTTTCTTTTCCCGTTTGTACTATTATTTAAATATCCAATTCCTAAAAATGCCTCAACATACTACATTGGTGTATGCAGAGATACAGACGTAAATAAAATTGACTGTGTGTCAGCCTGGTTTGAACAAGCCACATTAGGCAGATTTTCTTCAACAACATAATTTAAAATTCAGTGATTCTTCCATTCATTCAGTTCCTGGGACATTTTATTGCCTCATGTATCACAATATTTCAGATCAGTACTATTGCCAAAAGTCAGGTATTTGTTGTATGGGGGTCATTATCAGGAGAGATAATGTTGGATTAGTGCAATGTGTAAATGTGACACAACACTATATCTTCAGAAGATTGTATTTGACTGAAGCAGCATAGTGATAGACAGTTATTTTGATATGCAAACTTCTATTACTCATCAATACACATACTTTTTGTATGATTAGTTTTTTGCATAAGTCTGCCACAGACTGTGGTGCATGTGGGTAGTGACAAAAGAGCAAGGATACAGTTATACACATGTTCTTAGAGAAAGACTGTGGTATTGTTTCCTCTGTGCCACCACACTTCCTTATTCAAGGTTTTGAATGTTGGCTCAGGTGTCAGGATCAACTAAACACCTGCAGTGACAAACGGTATGATAGTCGTAGTCAGCTCAGTCTGAGCCCTCCAGTATGTTTGCTAGATATCAGCACATCTTTGCTTTACTTAAAGCAGACAGGGAGCTGACAGGAATGTGTTACGGAAAACCATCACAGCTCTCTCCAAGCATAACATCTAGAGCAGGCAAAATGCTTTTCACGACACCCACATTACGACAACTTTGACTAACTACAAATTGGGTACTGTGATTTTGAACCGAAATGCAAAACTAAATAACAGCTCTTATGATTCTTTATTAAGATAGTTTTGGATAATGATATAGGCTTCATATAAATTGACACTATGTACTGTTATATTTGCTGTTAGTGTAACACAAATATAGAGCAGTACAAACCAAATAGTACTTACTGAAGAAGTCCAACAAATATGACTATTGCTGGTGTAATGAGTCTCTCAATGTCCCCAGTTGCAGGTTTGGGCACTTCTCAATGTGTAAATGTAAAACACTACACCTAATAGAATCAGCTTAGCTGTCAAACTGTAATTTCCAGTACTGGACTCAAACACATTAGCATCTACATTGCCAGGTCACTCCGTTACTCACAGATTCAATATCCATTTATTCTTGGTAATAAAAAAATCAATCTGTAAGGTAGTTGGCAGGCATTCACAGCTGCTGATAAGGCAGAGTTGTCTTTTGGCACATTACTAGCAGCTGAAGTGCCTCCATTGCTGTACCCAGGATGTCCAGTCCATCTAGGAAATCACTTTCATGTAATTTAAGCAGAATATTTACTTAGAGATTGTGGCTTGGCAAATTACAGCAAACGGCTGCATTAGGTTGTGTGGCATTCTAATTGAAAGGCACTGGAACAACATCAACAATGAACTTTTCATTTTAGGCACTGACATGATGGGGATATTGATCAGAATAATTAAGAATAAGTATGATGAGCTCATATTTAGAGGATAAAGATTCACAACAATGAAAAAGTGTGAAGGGCTCAAACAGTAGCCATCTGGTGCTGAGAGTCTGGGAGTTTATTATGCACTTCTAAATGGTGCAGAATGATCACTCTGAATGGATAAAGTGTGCGTGCCCTGTGAAAAAAAAAAAAACTTTCAATACAGCTATGAACTCCTACAGGAGCCTTTTCTTTATTCATGTAAAGGAAAGGACATGGCTGGTTGTTTAATGTAAAGGACAGTGTGACAAACCTCTTGAAAGTATAATGATTCACGTCTATGGACATTATGTTTGTTTGACTGTACTAAAAAAAATTAACAACTGTTTTTTTGTTTTTTATATAGAAAACAACTTCAAAAAACATTCTGACAGGATCACAGTTGTGCAACATTTCTATTAAATGTCTTGTGAGGCACACATTCACATGAAAACTTCTATGTATACACAGTAGGTATTTCTCTCTGCCACCAATGTCACTTACCATAATTCAGATCTACTACAGCAAACTGTAAGCATATGAGAGAAGCTTAATCTCCTGCCTGTCTCTGCAGCAGAAAGTTCACCTTCACAAGAACGACATATCCTCAGCCGAAAGAAAAGAAGAAAATAGCCTATACTCAGATGTCTGAAAAAAATATTTGTATCTTTTCCACAAATTACAGTACAGTGGTAAGGTAAGACATTCTTGCAGGTAACTGGGTATCTCCGAAAGCTGCTGTATGTGTGTTATCCACCAAATGCATATAACCTATTAAAATATGCTATCTTCTCCATCTGCACAGATAATCATCCAGTTTTAAGTTTGTAGTTCCAGAGGTAAGTTCCCCCTAGTTTATAATATAAAATGTTTTTTTTACTGGGGATGCTTTCACTGTTTTTGTGGTCTGGCGTTTGTTCTCTCCTGTCCTCTCACACAATTCATGCGGGCATATGCCAGAGAGGAGGTCCATTAATCAGGGCTCTTTTTATAAGGTCTGGATACACTACTCACAATTCCCATGCATTAACCTTGTTACTGCCCCTTACCACCCCTGAAATTTGGCACCACTGTGTGTGTGTGTGTGTGTGTGTGTGTGTGTGTGTGTGTGTGTGTGTGTGTGTGTGTGTGTGTGTGTGTGTGTGTGTGTGTGTGTGTGTGTGTGTATGTGTGTGTGTGTGTGTGTGTGTGTGTGTGTGTGTGTGTGTGTGAGTACAAGTGTGTATATTTTGAGCCCTTGTCACTTGTTAGTGTAGAAAATCCTGCCATGCTATAAATAAAACCAGTCGGAGGGAGGGATGGAAGCCAGTAGAGTGCTTTGACAGCAGAGGGCATATCGGCCTTGTCTCCCTAGGATATGAGGATTGAATTCAATCTACAAACTGATAACTTACTCAGTATATCTTACTGCACTGCATATTTGCACATTTTAAATCTGGATGGAATAATTTACAAAGTATATTAATATAAACTGTTATAGAGTTATTGTCAGTAGGGGGAAACGTGAGGAATATTGGAATAGGGATAATACAAGAAATAAAACCAGATAGATGCAGTGATATTCATGTAGAGATATATACTTATAACCAATATGTTTTGGGTACAATAAAAGCATATTTTCTGCTATGAATTCGACCCCACTCCTGATACAAAACGCTTGGTTCAGCTCTCTGACAGCATCTCTCTGACACCTAAAGTAGAAGGTGGGGAGAGATCTGGGAAACACTAACTGTTTGACTTGGTGTCACAAATAAATTATTTGTGCTAAATGGCAGCTGCTTAACATTAGTTTTGTAGTGTTCTGCCTGTGACTTTTGTAGCAGATCAGGTCCACAAATGTTGGAAAATTGTTTGTAGACAAGTGATATGCAGATTTTGCATGAACGGCAGTCAGCTCTTTTCATCAACACATCATGTCTCCCCCTTATGTATCAAGCATCTTTAAAGTTATAGCATGACATGTTACAGTAAAATGATTTGACAGCACACTTTCGATGTTTACTACAAACTGAAAACTTGATGCTGAAACAATATATCTTGCAGCCTTACTTGCCACTTTGTATATTCCATATTATGCACATGCTGTTATTAAACATTAAGGTTCATGTTTTCATAATGTCCATTATGTTGGAGCAACAGAGAACACAGTTGACCATCAAATAAAATGCCAATCTATTGATTATTTTTGAGATTCATTTTAAAATGAATAGCCCATCTGTGAAAGCTCTTTGTTGTATTATTGCATCAAGAAGAAAACGGCATAGAAAAATGTGTATCTTACCTTGACCTTGGACGTCCAGTAAGTGACCAAAGAGAATAAGAAGGAGCTGAAAGGTGGAAGAAGGCCCGCCCACTCTGAGTGCTCTGTATCCCACACTGCTCCAGCTCCTCGCAATCATGGCAGCATCAGATGCTGAGGAAACAGACAAATATAGTGAGACACAACCAATAATTTATTGGTTTTTCTCTGCTATTTCAAGATTTCTTGATAATGTTGGGGAAAAGTCCCATTAGCAATGTGATAATAAAAAAAAAAAAATTGAGACAACTGGGCTCTTGAGGCCCAGCAGGAAAGATAAATCATTTGGCAGATTTAATTAACCAAATGTTCAGCTCTTAATATTAACACTGGTATATTTGAACTAAGCACCATGTGCTTTTTTGGGGCGGCAGTAGCTCAGTCTGTAGGGACTTGGGTTGGGAACCGGAGGGTCACCTGTTCAAGTCCCAGACCATATAATGCAGACCATAATATGGAAGTTGGTCTGGTAGCTGGAGAGGTGCCAGGACACTTCCCAAGCACTGCCGAGGTGCCCTTGAGCAAGGCACCGAACCCCCAATGGCTCTGGTGCATTCTCTGCATGGCAGTGTGTAGCAGCCCCACTCTGACATCTCTCCACCAACGTCCACAGGTCCTGTTTGTGCATGTGTGTGATTTTGACCTATGTGCAAGAAGCATGTCCCTAAAATAACAGTGTAAACCTGAATTTCCCCTCTGGGATGATATAACCCTGGGATTAATAAAGTATATCAAAATCAAAAAAATCAAAATCTGATCACTGGGGCCCCTGGACCCCAGATCAGGAACATAAAAGCCCCTAAATAAATATAAATAAATGATGTAAACTGTGTGGACTTTACCACAACAACATTCCAAAGAAACAGTTAAATCAGGCCTAAACTTTTCAAGTACTTTTTTCTGATCATATCTTCCATCATTATGTAAACCGCTTATCCCGCTTAAGGTCGCTGGGGGCTGGAGCCAATCCCAGCTGTCTTTGGGCGAGAGGCAGGGTACAAGCTGGACTGATTGCCAGTCAATCACAGGACTCTATATATATCTTGACAAACAAAATTAATAATTGCTCTCAGTTGACCACCAACCACCACATCTTCTTCTTCTGGACATCTAAATCATTCATCCCCTCTGCAATTAAATTACTTAATAAAGACTCTTTTATCCTCATTTTGACAACTAATTTTATTGTTTTTAATCCGTTGTTTTAAATAACATATCAACAGGATTTTATTTTTTTTTAATTAAATTTGATTGGTCGTAACTGGTTTCTTAAAAAAGTTTTATAAGAAGCATGGAGAGTGATCATAGATTTAGACCATCATTGTCTTATTTCATGTAAAGATTGCCCTTGATCCCACCAGCAGGTTGCAACTTGTCTTCACATTATACCTTTTAAATCTCTGTCATCTCCTTCACCTGTGTCAGACAGAAAAGAAACACTCCAATTTTTCAGTAAACTTATAAACACTTGTACAACGGTCCTTGTAGTACACTTTTCTTCATGTTCTCACAATCTATTTTGTATAATCTCAAAAAATGGTCAGGGTTGCTATAGAGACTCATCCTTCTGCGGGCAGTTTGGATTATTTACGAGTTGTACGCTCAGAGCAGAATATTAATTGAAGTTGAACAGCATGCAGCTCTTCAAAAAAACGAAGTGAAGGTTCACTGTGGAAAATACAGGACAATTTTATCTGCCAGCATAACTTTTAATTTATGTAACATGCAGATCAAACTTGATACAAATACATTAAGTTACAATTAGTTTTAACCAACACTTTGACAACAAGGAATAAAAAATACATTATTAACATACTTTTTTCCAAACACAACAGCCTTAAATATCATGCAAGTCTTTAGTAACGCCCGAATTTTCCCTCTGGAGATCAAAAAAGTACTATCCTATCCTAGGGCTGCATTAAAAGGCTTTCAATTTTCTTATACCAATAAGTCCTTATCTGATGAGACAGAGGACTACTTAACATCTCCATCACTCAAACACTCACACAAATTCTCACGTAGTACCTGTACTGTATCTGCACATCCGCGTCTTGTTCCTGCTTTTTATCCTGAGAACAAGTCCTGCTCCCACTGCTGCCTGGGTGACTTTCTTCTCTTTACCTCCGCTGTAAACTCACAACTGGCACAGCTCTCTTCCCGTTCTCCAGCCAAATAGTCCATCTGCACAGACAGAGGGAGGGAAAACCAGGGGGAGAGGAAAAAAGAGAAAATGAGGGGGAAACCAATGGATGGGAATGAGAATAAAAGGAAAAGAGAGACAGATTGCTTGGATAATGCGCATTGTCAGGAGTTGTATTCTTTGTAAGCCAGTGTGCAATGAGTAAAAATCGCAAAGTTAAACTAATTTGATTTCAAATTCCCTCAGTGCAGCAGTTTCCTTTTCTATTCATATGTTGGCATTTCAGCTTTTGAGCTTTGAATCACAAGCATGGCTTCTGTGCACTTAAATCACAAAGTATATAGGCTCTTATTGAAGCACTAGAAAGCATACCCTACCAAATTCATTATAAGATAGAAAGTACAGAGGTGAAACGTCTTCCTTTTATAAGCGGATGAGAGCTGAAGAGATGTTGGAGTTTGCTGCATTAAACAAATTCAACATAAACACAGAAAACTGAAAAATTAGCTAGACACAGATTGACATCTTTCAGAACTGGCTGACAAAATGTACACCAGTATCAGCATACACGTTGACTGACAAGAAACAAGAGACAAGACATGTTTAATTTCATTTAAGAACAATATAAAACAGTATGGAAAATGCATTACAATCATAGTTATTGCTTTACGCCCTATCCCCGAGTTGGGTTCTCAATTTTCAAAATTTTTAAACAAATGCTTTTGCATGGTAAGCACAGGTTTGGCCTATTTAATTGTTTTAAGTAGCCTGCAACTTAAATTAGTTAGCAAAATGCTTACAATTTGCAACTGCAGCATAATTTGACAGACCAATTTAGCAGTGTTTGTAGTGCAGTTCAGTTATTTAGAATGAGAGTACATATCAGCGAGGTGTTAACATAATTGCAGCACTTTCTGTAACGACATCTCCCCCCTTGACAGCAGTATAGGTCACAGCAGCGCAGAGCTCAGCCAGACACCCCTTCGAATTTAGCAACTTCCACACAAAAAATAAGCTGACACAGCAACTTGAACCTGAATCTACAGCTGAAGGACACACCCTGCTGTCCAAAAGGTACATTAGTCACATGCTATTGTCACCTTTGAATGAACTTAACCTTCCCCTAAAATAGAAAATGCCAACCCAATGTTACGACTCAAGTTCTAATTATAGTTGCTGTACCTTCAGATGAGTGATACACATAATCATCATAATGCAGACACATTTAGTTGCACACAAAAAAATTGAGCTCATGGATCCCTTAATGCTTACTTATTGTGACTATATGGTAGGCCTATACAAATTGCTACTATGAATGCAAACACTCAGGCTTTAAGGTTGGCTGAACACTTACTTACAAGGTAACTGAAAGGCCAAGAACAACAGATGTAAAAATGTTAATTCTTTAACAACAATCTAATGCACATCTGGACACTATGCATACTGTAATTTCTGCCTTTTAAACTTTTTTTTTTTTTTAAAGGCAAAGTCAACTTTATTGTCAATTTCAAAATATGCCAGACATACAGTGGAATCGAAATTGCGTTTGTCTCCGTCCCATCGTGCAATACAACCAAAATAAGTTTTTAAAAAAAGAGATAAGGTAAAATAGATGAAATAAAATAAAGTAAAAATAAATTGAATAATATTTACAGTAATAAATTCTAAATTGTGCAAAAGGTACAAAATGGTAAATAAAACAAATAAAATAAAATTTAAAGAAAAAGTAAACTTGTGCAATATGTGCAATGTGCAGTAAACTGAGTGTACTTTTGAATGCCGGTAAAGAGAAGGGAGAAATAAATAAAGCCAATGACTGGTGTATAGGCTATATTGCATGTCCAATTGAATATATTAGGCTAGATATGATATGGACAGACCAGACATCCGGCACACCTGTTAAACCTTGTAATCAGTGTCATTAACAACACCTGGGCTTTTACTGTGTCTGAATTATCCCACAGGACTATGTCGTTTCGGCATATGCTTGTCCAAAGTAAATCCATAAAGTTGACATGTCTTCATTACTTCTAGCTTCTCGGTTTGAGGTAGTTTCCACACAATGAATGAGAGTGAATCTTAAAACAGTTTCGGGGACTCTTCAGGTTTGGGAAAAGTTATGCTGGCCTTATTACCGCTGCTTCACTGACGGCCATACAATAAATTAGCCATTTGTTACTTTAACAAGACTTCCATTCGCTTAATTTGCGGTACATGCGAACTTTAAAGTAAGTTTACCTACTTTAAAATGTGTTCTTCTTGCTGGCAGACGCCTCATCCGACCACGACATCACAGCGACGCTCGAGGAATGTTTTTCTTCAATGACGTCATTGGTCACTTTCCTTTTCTTGAAAATCCACATAACCTCCCTTTGCTATTTGCACCAAACACCAAAAATAATTAAGGCTATCGTTTCTTTGTATTTTCTTATTTGCAAGCTGTGAAATGATGTTCAGTAGGCTATATTTGTTCACTGACATAACTTGTGAAGCCCTTTAGCTACACGACAAATGCAATGGGGAAATAAGTGAGAATTTAACAGAATTCACACATTAATCTTAATTTTCCTTTGACATCCTTACATATTTAGCTACTGTTTTTATGTAGTGATAAGTTACTATACCAGTTGTTTAGTAATTATGGTTCATCTCACAGGTAGTAATTGTTTTCTTTCATATTGTTATTTACAAAAACACCATGTATTTATTAGGATTTTACTTCTTTTTTTCCAGGTTGCTTTAAACTCTGAAAGGAAGACATTTGAGGACAAACGCTCAATAACTTAAATTGTGGAAAGAACAACATGATGCCAAGTGGAGAAAATGTATATTACCAGTCAGGGACAAGAACATGGCCAGGACTGATCCAAGCTGGAAATATTGAGCAACATTTCCTATGTAAAGATAATTATCAAAAGGTCAATTTTTCTATCATGGCCTTGATAGTGTTGGATGAGATCGCATGTCAACAACGTGTCTCAGTCTTCTGCATGGATTTTCTTTTTTAAATAAAGAGCATTTGAACTTCTAGGACTGCATGAGTTTAAATCTGCAGGATGCTTTAGTTCAACAGAAGATATCTTACATTTTCTTTCTTTTCTTTTTTTCCCCATCTTTACCATGAAAATCCTGCACTAATTCTCCATCTCTCATACAAACAGAAGCAATTAAACATGTTGCTAATTGCTAATGCTAATGAGATGTTGAGAGTTGAATAGATTTGGTCCCATGAGATGTGTTGATAATTGCTTCCTTGATTTTGAAAGTCGAATACGGATTGTTAGAACTTCTCTGGCACACTTGCTTTCCATGCTTGATGTGGAGCAGTATGTCAAGCAGTATTATAATCTATCGTACAACGTTGATTTTGTTATTATTTCATTATGAACATTTTCACTAATTCAAACACAGAAGGAAATCTCCCAAGTAAATTAACATATTTCTATGCTTCCACTACTGTAAGAATCTGAAGTCTTATATATTCTACAGTCATGTTAATTTCAAAGTTGGGCCAGCTGGACCAAAATAAACAATGATTTAACTTTTTTAAAGCCTTAGGGGCTGCAGAGTTTTTCTGATTACCATGTTGATATCAATAAAATAAATCAGAGATATGCTTTTGATCTCTGTGTAGGATTCAACTTAGAAAACATGTATGAGATCTGTCATAGAAATATGATCGCAAATTATATCAATGATTGTAAAGGATAAAGGTTGTTGTACAGTTTGTTTGAAAAACCTTCAGTCAGATTGTATAATCAAATTATTCAACGAGTAATAGCTGCACCTGGATATTTATTACCTGAATCTAGATAAGGCATGCACTCATGTATAGCCACAGGCTGAAGGAATCATTGCACTCAGAGACAAAAGAAAATCAAAGAGCAACATCTTTAATCTACAACAGTTTCCTTTAACCAACCACATTTTTGTGGCACTCTTTAAACAGATTATTGCTCAATCGAGTCCTTTTTATCCAAGATTTATTTTAGTGCATGTTATGCCTTTATTAAAGAGATAGGACAGTGGATAGAGTCGTAAATCAGGGAGAGAGAGAGAGTAGGGAATGACATACGGGAAAGGAGCCTCAGGTCAGATTTGAACCTGGGCCGCCCGCTTGGAGGATTACAGCCTCCATACATGGGGCACACGCACTAACCACTGTGCCACCAGCGCCCAAAACCAAACACATATTTAAACATTTGTTCTTTACAATGATCCCATACTTAAAACATAAGTAAATTCACACCAAATATTTGTCTGTTGTTATTGTGCAAGTTATTGTTGCACTGAGGATCATGATGTGGGTCTTGGCTCTAGTCAAGGGACGGCATGGCTCTCCTGAGCACAATGGGAACAATTAGGAATATTGTTGAAGCTGTTAGAACGGCAACTGCAGTGGAAACCTGTGGGAAATAACAAAAACAGAAACATCAGCCAGATTTCAGACATGCCTGATGCAGTAAGCTAGCGCGTTGATAGAAAGTAAATACGCACATTGACTCAGGTCCTGTGGCATTTTGAGATACTTGAAAGTCACTTGAATATTTCCTTTTTATACTAGTTTCAAAGAAATTGTGGTACTTAATTACTTGTATCTGCATCGTTGAGAAATGTCTTGACTATAAAATGTAGCATATATCATGTATTTCAACTAAACATTGTGTATGGTGGTTCATTTTAGAATAATGATTGAAATAAAGCATTTTCAATATTTTACACATTAGAAGCTTGCTGATAATTACAAGATATAACTAGAAACTAACATGCTGTTAACAGTTAATTATAAAAATATATGAATTAAATTAAAAAATGTAAAGGCATGTTTTATCGGAATGAATTATTTTGCTTCTGCTCACATTCTGTAGTGCACAAACCTTAATAGCAGTGTTATAGTCCTTTTGAAACGACTGAATATACACACTGTAGAGGGCAAGGCTGCAAGGCAAGTATCCATCCTTACCCTCCAATTCTCTGCATCTATTGGAAGAAAATATACAATTATTTTACCGGAATAACAGATTCACATAGCAGTGTCTCATTTAATGAACTGTTTGATACACACATTCAGTTCTAACCCACCTTTCGTACAAAGAACTTTGAAGTGAAATGTTGTCTTCCAGGTAGAGCTCTGAAAGGCCGAGTTTGATCAATACTGACAACGACAGCCTGTAACCCTCAGCAACAAGGAGGCCAAGGTTGTACCATCCCTGTGGAGGAAGAGTATGGCTTACAACCAAATTGATGCATTAGAAAAATTCAAAGGAACAAAAACCTAAAAAAAATATCAAAACAAACAGTACGGAACATCAATTTAAAAAAAAGTCTGACCAGTGGCTCCTGCCTTAAAGCTGCCAGTGTGTACACCTCTGCTGCAGAAAACAAGTCTTTGTGCACGTCAGCTCCCCCCTCATACAACAGGTCACCCATCTTAATCAAGGCTGGATGAATAACAGAGATAGAGGTCTGTGAGATTAAACTGTTTGCTCAAGAGTTTCCACATATCAAAGTCTCAAAGGATGGCTTTTTACCATATGGGTCAGGATTTAGACTTTGGGTTGTGAGGTTGTAATATCTCCACATGCAGCCTGAAGCAAAACCAGGATCCAGAATATCTACCTAAGGACATGCAGAGTAAAGAGATACATTTGAAAAATGACAAGAATGAGTACAACAGTCACAATATCCTGACAATACCGATAATGAAGAGATAACTCACTGTATTTTGTTCACAAAGATATGCCACATTGAATTGGGCAGGTGCATACCCGCACTCAGCAGCCATCATGTAATATAACAGCGAGTTGAACCTGTTGGCAAGACAAAAATTTAATTTGTTGCAACTGCAATCAAGTGGCCTGATAGGGATCATGGAGACTGTGACTAGAGGAAAGATTACATGTCACTCTTGAGATATGAATCCAAGGCTTTCCGCAAGATAGTTCCTAGGTATCCGTTGTGCTCAGCTGCCCACTTTACCCACCTGCAGGCAGTTAAAAAGACATTTCAGCCAAGGCAAACGAGAAAACTGCAAGAGTAAAGTGAGGTTTATAAAAGGGAACAGTGCTAACAAAACTGCATCCGCTTGACGTCTTTTGACACGGCCGGGTATCCCCGTTGTCCAGATCTCAGCCAGGAGAATCCCACCTCTGATGTGCCCTCTTTCTGCAGACTTCAGGTAATACTTATAGGCCATAAACTGTCAGAAAGACAAATTATTTACCTCTCTGTAAGTGCCAAATGTTACTATGTACCCATGTATTGTCAGGAAGCACTAACACTTGAGCTAACCTTGTCTACAGCTTTTCCAGGATACAGTCCCTGTGAGTACAGGACTCCAAGGTTCAAAGCAGCATCTGGAGAATTAAGGCGATCAGCCTGCTCCCATAGTTTCACTGCCTGCTCGTAGTTCTGCTCATGCTGCTCGTAGTACCAGGCCAGGGCATTCATTGCAGGAACAAAACCCTATGGGACACACAATTGTAGGATGCAAGGTAGATGGTGCAAACTTTAAATCAGTCTTTGCAACTGAAAAGCCCTCTCCAAATGTAACAGTGATGATATAAAGTGAGTAATAACGGGATCATTTTACGATACAAAACCTTGTCCATTGCTTTCTTGAGGAAAGTGAGAGCTTTTGGAATATTCTTTTTGACCCCTTGTCCCTACAACGAAACATACAAGCATTTCATTAAATTCTTTATACTAATCCTTGATACAATATAAATTATTTGTCAGTAATATATAAATATATAAATATTTACGGTACATCATATGTGATTCTGACCTGCAGCAGGACTATGCCATAATCATACATTGACACAGAATCCTCCAACTGGACAGCTCCTCTTTCATAATGTCTCACAGCCTCCTGCATGTTTGGAGATACTCCCTGCTGACCCCAGAACAGCATACGACCAATCGCTTGCTGTAAGACAGTAATTTAAAAAAAATAGTTACTTAATTACATATTTTGACTGGAACTTAAATGATAAAACTGTTTTTGAGTATCTGAGGCTATTTTCTTTTACCCTAAAAGATGTGACATAAGATTCAAACCTAAAACAAAAGTCCTAAAATCAGAGACATTCTGTTTTTTCTGACTGACTTTCTAAGTTTGTGTATGTGCTTGCAGTTTAAAATGCAGAGATGTCAGTTCAGTGTACCTCTGCTTCAGCTGCTCCCCTGTGGGCCTGTAGTTTCAGCCATTGAAAGATGTGATGATCCTTATCTGTCTGGAGATTCAACTCCTCCTCATTGTTGAGATGAACCGCCTCTACATAAGTCTGGAAAAAACAGGAATTCAAATGAGAGAACAAACATGTAAAAGGTAATGGGTCTTATATTCATTTGTGCCTTTCCCTTCATAAACACAGTCAAATATTTCAAAAAGGCACCTCACTGTTTCAAACAAAACATAAACCCTGTTGGAGTACTGTACTGTTGCCAAATGTTATCATTCTCTTACCTTTCTTACTGTAAAAATCAGTAACAAAGATAAAAAGGGGTTTGGAATTATTGTTGTGGGAATATCAAAGCTATAGTCACAATAAAGTTAACAGGAAAGGTATTAAGATAAGATAAGATAAGATATGCTTTATTCATCCCAGCAGGGAAATTTAGGTGTTCCAGCAGCCAGCATGCATACAAACACACAACACAACACATATATACATACATATCCCACCCATACAAAAAACATGAGCCCACAATACATAGCCAGGATAAAAAAGTGGTCTGGATGGTCCATGTGCATAAGTAGCTGTTACTCATAGATAACAGTACAAAATACTAGCTCTGCCAGTGCATAGTATGATAGATAAATAAAGAACATGATATTACCATATTATATTCTTCTCCTATTTTGTGTTAAGCCCCATCTACATGAGTTTCCTCCCAGCCTCTATTTTATTCATTTTTTTTATTTAACCGGGTAATTGACCCATTGAGATCAAGATCTCTTTCACGATGGTGACCTGGCCAAGAGAGAATCAACTCTGCAGGCTATCTGACATGATATAGTTTACTTACTCTTTTCTCTGAGTTATTATATCCACAACAATGTTTATGATGTTTGAAATAATTCCATTATCATCATACATACTAGGAAAGAATCTGCTCATGTTTGTTCATACAATCAAAGGGAGGCTAAGAAAACACATTTTGGGTTTTATAAAAGTTACTCAATGTTAGCATACCTAAGCATCCAGTTATGATGCTTGAGTTACCTGCTCTGGTGTGGGATCTTGACGGTCCAAAGCTGTCTGCTTAGCAATGTTTTCATAATATGCATAGGCCAGAGCTGGATCTGTGGGGAGGCCATGGAGACCCTGGTGGTGCAGGTGCCCTAGATGCAGGAGTGCCAATCGATCATCCTTTTGGGCTGCCAGCAGGGCCAGGAGCCAAGACTGAATCAACACAAGAGAATCACAGGATATAAAAAAAATAGATGTTCTCACAATCTTAGTTTTACTCTGAATCTCCAAGTAGCCCACACCTTATAGGGCTGTTTCTTGACTCCCAATCCAGAGCTGTAGAGTACAGATGCCATGTGCAGAGCTCGGTTATCAGATAAGCAGCCAGCTTGGAGCAGCAGTGGTAATATTCTGCTGATGTCTCCAGTTCTGCCTCCTCTGCCCAGCTTCTGCAGTGATAAGGAGTATAGGGCTCTGCCCACCGCTGCCAGATTCACTCCTCTTTTTCCTGCAAGTCAGGAAGTGATTCAAATTAAATAACACAGGTTTCATCAGTGAATAAGAATAAGAACACAAGTAGTTCGCTCCATATAGACTCACATACAATAGTTCACCCAAACTTGTCCAAAGGACAATTCTATACTTATTTCTCGTGAAGATCCCAAAGATGTCAATTATGTCAATTAGGGGAAATGCGTCTACAATGTAAAGTCTTCATCTACGTAGGTACTCTTTCTTTATGTTAATACAATAAAGTTGCCGCTGTGTGTATCCAATGTGTGAAATAATATATATTAAGTTCTGAATATCATGACAAACAACCTCTGGATATTGTGTATCAAATATTGACAAATCAATTTGTGAAGTTTATTTCTCACCATGTTTGAAAGCCAACAACTTGGCCAATTTTGCAGCCTGTCTTCTGCGAGGGATAGTTTCCTCCCAGAGCTCACATTGTGGCTTTGATGGCTGTCTCTTCTGTACCAACCATTTATGGACAGCATCATAACATGTTTCTGAAAAAGAAAAACTGAATCAATGTCTTTATACCTTCAGTAGTAATATAGAGAATCAACTCGTCAGAATAGTTCACATTTGTTCACTTCAGCACCACCTAGTGGATGTATATGCCTACTACTAGACTCTGTTCCCTGATTGGCCTGAAGAGAATATCGTCTGATCTTCACACTCATCTCCAGACGCAGTGCTTGACATGTATGCAGCCATCCAGTCAGATTCACAGCTCTGATAACATCTGGAATCACAGCCTCAGTCTGGAGAAAAGCAAATGACAGCACTCAAATGAATTGAATAGTTGACCTGGACGTGAACTGTTGTCAGGTGCATTATATTCACCGTGCTCCGAGGTAACACTCTGTTGCGGTGGTAGACCATTGGTCCATAATAACCTTCCACACCTTTCACATATTTTCCTCCACCAATCACAAAATATCCTTCCGTGTCATTCAGTATGATATTATGCCTAAAACTGCAACACACAGAATGCTCAGTGCATTTAGTATTGATGATGTTATCACAAATTGATTATTTTATGTTGTCAGTAGCAGACTTACATGTATTCTGAAGAATAATCTGTCCTCTGCTCCTCATCCATGCACAACATAGAGACAGTCACCTGAGATGCAACAACAATGACGACTTTACTCCTCATAAATACAATAGTTATTTCACTTTAATTATGTTTCAGTCAACAGGAAACAACTCACCCTTTTAAAGAGCACCACCATTCTGATTTGGCACCACTCCCCTAAAGGCACCTTGAATGAAGTGAGAAATGCAGACGATTGCTTTGACTCTCCGTTCATCTGGATGTGAAGCTGGCCTGCAGATATCAGTCGGAGAAAACTATGAATTCATGAAATTGTGCAGTATAGTTTCATAATGAGAGTATCAACAAGTTGAAGATAAAAAAAATGTATTAACTTCACCTGACTTTGTGAGGAACAGTGATGGTGAGATATAGCTACGATGGGAGTCTAAATGATAAAAGAATCCACACAACTTTTCCTGGCAGTGTCTGTTCACAAATATCCACATAGAGAACATACACCTGACAAAGACAAAAAAAGAACACTTATCCTAAATAATGCCTCTGTTAGCATCAAATAAGCTGATAATAATATGTATTTACCTTGGAGAGGAAATGGCTTTCATACGCAAATACTCCAGAACTTCATTGCTATACGGGTCCAGTGTCTTAGTAATGCCAAAGTTTTCTCCAGTTGAAGCAAAAACTGAAGACAACAAGCGTACTGTTTCTAAATGACAAAAATCGTGTTGGGGTTAGAATTTGAACACCGTAAGATTTCTCTTACCCTCCCAAAACCTATAAATACTAGGATGCTTCACAGACCAGTACAGCATGAATATTTGAAATCGAAAATCTAATTTTGAAGCAACACTATTTGTGACTCAGTGTTTTTTCAGTGTACAATGTTAACCCTACCTTGCTCAAAATGGCATTGCTTCTTCAAAAAATGTTGAGTTAATCGTAACATTTGCATATTCCAGGCAATACACAGCTCATGCTGTTTCACAGGCCGTTCAAAGTAAGGCACCGGCTCCAAAGTTGCCACATTGTCAGCTGTAACCAACTCCTCAGTGTCATCGAATCCAGGGTATGTGACTGCTACTTCCAGCATACAACTCGTCATCCACTGGGAGTCAGGAACAATCCCATCAGCTTGATAAACCAACCAATCGGGCAGGTTCAGCCGAACAACCTCTATTTGAGGGTCATACGGGTTGCAGCTCCAGTGGTTCAGCTGGACTATGTCAGTAATGCCAGTTTCAAAAGTTACAAGTAAGTCCAGCTGAACTGTTGCATGTCCATTACAAAAGTAGGACACATACAGAATGTGGTGTGGCAGAGCCTTCACTGGAGGATTCAGAAGTATCACCCCATCTAAGGCCAAGACCATCTGTATGATGAAGAGGACATGCGCATAGCTGCTAATGACATCACTTCAATCAAGGGAAAACATTTTGATCATACAGTAGGAATCTGAAAACTAATGACGAAATAAAAGGATCAGAAAACGTGTCGCATATCAGCTCACATGCTGAAATAAGCCCACAGCGGCTTTGATTTTCTTTCCATATATCTTTATTAGAATAACTGTGTCTGACATAAAACACTTCATTAACAGTATTCTCTGATCTTTTGTGTGACCATTTTTCCTGCTTTCATCCCAAGAAGTATGCCAAATGCTGTGTATGTAGAAATAAAAGGGTTCATGTTTCCCTTACTCATAAATAGATTAAGTGACAATTTAGTCAAACTTACAACACAGCTGTATTACTTAAAGAATGAAAGCACCAAACGTATCCAGTTACAAATGCATGCGTTACCTGCTCTGGTGTGGGATTATGATGGCCGAAGCCTTTCTGCTTTACAATGTTTGCATAATATGCATGGGCCACAGCTGGGTCTGCGGGGAGGACATGGAGGGCCTGGTGGTGCAGGTGCCATTGCCCAAGATGCATTACGGCTGACAGATCATCTTTCTGGGCTGCCAGCAGGGCTAGGAGCCAAGACTGAACCAAACACAAGGGCATCAGAGGATATTAAAAAAAAAACTGGATTTCTGCACCTCAATAATAGTTTTACCATAACCCTCCAAGTAGCCCACACCTTATAGGGCTGTTTCTTGACTCCCAATCCAGAGCTGTAGAGTACAGATGCCATGTGCAGAGCTCGGTTATCAGCTAAGCAGCCAGCTTGGAGCAGCAGTGGTAATATTCTGCTGATGTCTCCAGTTCTGCCTCCTCTGCCCAGCTTCTGCAGTGATAAGGAGTACAGGGCTCTGCCCACAGCTCCTAGACTCACTCCTCTTTCAACTGTAGGTGACAAAAGAAAAGTAATGTAGTGCTTCAAGACACATAACATGATCAGTCTGTAATAAGTAGCGTAAGCAAACAAATATTTACCCAGCTCTATAAATTAAAGTCATTTTGTACAGTTCAGTTCAGAATCATTTGTTGAAATGTATTTTAAATTTTAGTGAAGTTGGGAAATTGTGTTTAAAATTATGAAAGAGGTTTCTCTTTTACAGCATAACATCATTAATCTACTCTCCTGTCATCTGATTCAGAGTTGTAGATGCTGCATATAC
Organism: Labrus bergylta; assembly: GCF_963930695.1. Taxonomy (NCBI): domain Eukaryota; kingdom Metazoa; phylum Chordata; class Actinopteri; order Labriformes; family Labridae; genus Labrus; species Labrus bergylta. Next base: position 22,889,232 of record NC_089205.1, read on the forward strand.
AGAAAGTTTTGAAAGCAGTCATCAGATAAATGTAGAGGTGTAGAAATGCAACCAATTTAATCAAGTCAATGTAATGTAAATGTAATTATTGTGACTTTCCCCCTATACATACACACACACACACACATATATATATATATATACAGTCATTTTGTAAGTAATATTTATAGTATATAGTATATATAGTAATATCTTTTCTCACCATGTTTGAAAGCCAAATGTTTTGCCAGCTTCACAGCTTGCCTTCTGTGAGGGACAGTTTCCTCCCACAGCTCAAACAGTGGTTTTGATGTTAGTCTGTTCTTTACCATCATCTCATGGAAAGCATCAAAGCAGGTGTCTGAAATGAACAACAGACGGTGTATTTTGCAGCACTGTGGAATATGCACTTTTAAGAAACATTGAATTGAAGTATTTTTAGCACCATCTAGTGGATATATAGAGTGTAAGCCACCTACCAAACTCTTCCCCCTGATTGGCCTGAAGGGAATATCCTCTGATCTTCACACTCATCTCCAGACGAAAAGCTCGACATGTATGCAACCATCCAGTAAGATTCACAGCTCTGATAACATCTGGAACAACAACTTCAGACTGGAGAAAAGCAAATGATGAGAATTTAATTAATTGAATAGTTGACCTGGACATGAACTGTTGTCAGGTGCATTATATTCACCGTGCTCCGAGGTAACACTCTGTTGCGGTGGTAAACCATTGGTCCATAATAACCTTCCACACCTTTTATGAATTTACTTCCACCAACCACAAAATATCCCTCTGTGTCATCCAGCAGGATATTGTTCTTAGAGCTGCAAGACACAGTACTCACATATTTAGTAGAAGGAAAGCATTGAGTGCATTTTTATTTCAGATGTTGTCTTTAGTAGACTTACATATAATCTGCAGAATAATCCTTTCTCTGCTCCTCATCTATACACACCATGGAGACAGTCACCTGAGATGCAGAGACAATGACCAATTCATTTTCATAATTACAATAATTGGCTTACTGTACAGGGGCGTGTCCAGGAGGATAGCCAGAGGTTGCATAGGCCACTCAGAAATCTAATTGGTCACCTCTGATGCCTATTTAACTTTAATTGGCTATTTGCTTGGTCAGAGGTGTAACTGTAAAACCAACCAACCAATGCAGAAGTGCAACTAACTTCATAACGCCTCTTCAGAAAACAATTGGTGATGTCTCTGAGACTCCGTCCATGTTTTATACAGTCTGACGTTGCCACTCTGTTGTGTTGTACTTTTAAATTAGAAAAAAAAACTATAAGCAGGAATATAAAATCTGTATGATACAAAATAAATGTTTAATATGATTGATCATGAATTGATAAAAAAATGCTTTTCAGACATAGGTGTCAGACACACACCTCACGCCATCCCTTTAAAATCATTCTGATCAAAAAAAGGCTGGACACACCACTGAGACTGTAATGATATCTTTAGTCAAAGACAGTCTACTCACCTTTGTTCTAAGCACCTTCACACTGATTTGGCACCACTCACTTAAAGGCACCTTGAATGGAGAGAGAAATGCAAATGATTCCTCTGACTCTCCACTCATCTGGATGTGAAGCCGGCCTGCACATGAGGCGACAGAGAGAAGCTAATGTAAGTCTACATAATGGTGTAAAAACACAAGAATGTGACAGATGAGAGAAAATGGTTTACATTTTACCTGACTTTGTGAGTAACAGTGTCGGTGTGGTGTAGTCATCATTGGAGTCTATATGATAAAACAATCCACACATCTTCTCTTGGCAGTGTCCGGTCAACCATATCCACAAAGAGAACATAAACCTGACAAAAAAATAAGGCCCATTTACCCTGAACACACCAAAATTAGAAGCTATTGGTTTCAGGTTGGCGTCATTAGTGCTGTCTTACCTTGAAGAGGAAATGGTTTTAACGCGCAAATACTCCAGAGCTTTATTCTTGTACGGGGCCAGTGTCTTTGAGATGCCAAAGTTTTCTTCAGACGAAGCAAATATTGATGACAGCAAATGTGCTTCTGAAATACACAGTTTTTTAAAAAGAAGACTACAAGAGTTAAATTGCACCAAACTTTTAAAAAATACATCCATCCTTTATAGACCAATACCGTATTATATGCACATATTTGACCCAACCTAAAATTATACATTAGAATTTTTTTTCTCCAGAAGATGGTGCTGAAATTCAGAATTTACAAAAGCTACAATATTTGTGATTTTAATTGCAAAACGTCCACAGTTTAACCTGACTTCTAAACCTTACCTTGCTCGAAATGGCATTGTTTCTTTAAAAAGTGCTGAGTTAACTTTAGCATTTGCATGCTCCATGCAATGCACAGCTCATGCTGTTTCACAGGCCGGTCAAAGAAAGGAATTGGCTCCAAGTAAGCCACATCCTGAGCTGTAACCACCTCCTCAGTGTCATCAAATCCAGGGTATGTGACTGCTGCATCCAGCATACAACTCAGTGCCCACTGGGAGTCAGGAACAATCCCATCAGCTTGATAAACCAACCAATCAGGGAGATTCAGCTCTACAGTCTTTAATGTCTTGCCATAGGGGTCACATCTCCAGTGGGTTAGCTCAAGTGTGCGACTGCTGCCGGTGTCAAAATATACTACTAAGTCTAGCTGCACTGTGGCAGGGTCATTACAAGTGTAAAATACAACCAGACGTTGGCCTGGCAAAGCCTTCACTGGAGGATCCAGGAGAATAACCTGGTTGAAACCTAAGACCATCTGTGTAAGAGAGAAAACCATGCTTGTAAATGCTAATGACATAAACTAGAAAACAAGACCATTTAAGAGATGATGAAGGAAAAATGCACTTACTGTACCTGCACACTGAGACAGAGCAGACAGATGTATATACGCTGTAATGATATCCATGGCTCACACTGTGTTTTCATTGAGCTCTCCATTAAAGATTTTCAAGCTCCAGAGAAACAAGAAGCCTCAAGAACCGGACAATCATCCTGCTCCACCTCACTGACATGGAAGCAAAGGTAAATATTTAACAGCAGATAGCCCCACCCATCACTGTACACACAGTGCAGGTAAGGTGGTGCTTCTAATTTGGATGAAGTACTAATAATTTACCAAAAGATAAGGAAAGGAAGAAAGACGTCAATAAGCCTGATTCTACCTTTCATCTGAATTAAACTTCAGTGAAATTGTAATTACACTAAAGAGAACAAACTTCTCTGCAAGTCTACAAATGAAAATGAAAGTTTAAGATGGTGTGTTGCATGCAGTGTGGTATCAGTGAAATAATCAACTCATCTTTCATTCAAAATAGTTTATTGCTATCATGCAGGAGTGCCATAAAAGTCGAGATCATCACGTAAGATGCAAAAATGATCATTTTCTCTGTACAAATATACTGCAGGTTTTCATAAATAGAAGCCAAAAGCAAAAAAGGGAGATGGGGGGGGGAAGTAAAGAGTTTAAGCTGATCCTCTCTTTTAACCCAATATAGGTTTCGTTACAGCAGTTGACATGCATCAACATGACAGTGCATTTTCCTGGGAGCAGACAGACGCACACAAGCGCACATTCAGACGGTGCAATTCATATACAGCTCTGTCGTGCAAAAGAGGTACAAATGACACCATAAAAAAGGACCAGTAGGAAATTGATATATATATATTTTTTAACTGGTTGCTAAAATAAAGTATTGAAACACATCTTAATCCAAACCACCTGTTACATTATGAGGCTGGGGGAGATGCCCTCTGTGTCTTTTGCAGCACTTTTGGTTGTTCATCGGTCAGGAACGCCCTACATGTCCTGACGTCTCTTCTACTTTAAAAATCACCTACAACTACTGATGCATAGTTCTGTGCTCGTACGAAGCGGTCAATATTAAAACTGGCACAATGTAATCGGAGGATAGTAATTATCTGTAACAAATGTAAACATACTGTGCTGATTGTACGGTTACAGCAACAATACCCTTGGACATTCAGTGTTCAAACCCAGAATATACATTACAGACTGTATATCATGGTTGTTTGTGTTCTGTGTGTAAGGGGCTCAAAGGACCGGACACACTACAAATACAGAGGCACTGTGACTTCTGCTTCCACAACTTGTCGAACTGAATCTTCCATAAAAGATGGATTACATAAAGAAACTTTTATCTAACACAGAGCAAGACTTGTTGCCCTGTAACTATAGCCCTTACCAGCACTCAGTCCATGCTTACTCACTGCCGAGGAGTTCCTTATTTCCTTCCTGAACAATCACAGAATCAGAAACAATACAGTAAGACATACAACAGCAGCAGCCAGAGTCGACGCTAATTCTGCACCCAATTCAATAAAGAAACATTTAAGTGAAAGGTCTTTTAGACGACTTCATATTAATTTAGAGTGGAATTTGTCATATCCAAACATATTTGGTTTTTCTTTGATAGTTGTGAATAAAAATGCACTCCAGATGTTTTCTGTTTAGCTCTTTGATTCATAGAAAGCTCTTTATGGTATACACCATTCTAATGTTCTATCATCTAAATTTTAAAGTTACTAAAACAACATTAAGTGTATTTGTCTTGCAGTCTCTGGTATTTAAATTTGGTATGTATATGTTTGGTATCATTGCTGCCTTATATTAAAAGGGTTCTTGTATAACACATGGACAATTTCACCCTGATATCTGTTCACATCCTGCTTTAGTGGAGCTGCGTCAAAATAAGGTTAAACTTTTTGACATTTTATTAAAAAGCTACATAACAGCATATTTCTCTCACTCTCTCATGCCCACATGCACTCAACTTAAACTCTTGAAACTAAAGCATAAGGTCTAAAGCTGCGATCTTCTAGGTCCTTAATTAACTCGGAGGAGATTTACCTCTTGTCCAACTCGATTAAAAGCTCGATGTCATTCAAGTTCAAAAGGTTGTACGCTATTATTAAGCCTGTTTAATCCCCGTTGTCTGAAGAATATAGATATTGCCAAGTAGCTGTTTTTGCCGTGCTCTGTTCAACACTTTTGAAACTCCAAGTAGAATTTAAAGAAAAGCTTTCTACTACAACTCTTCTGTTGGAGGATTTACTTGATGTGTCATCAGCTCTGCCAAGAAGACAAAGACAACACAAGACAGAAAAAACGTATCACCATCAATAAAAACAAATTACTCAATGAAAATAAAAGGTGCGCGCATTCACTTTGGGTTTTGTAAGCGGGGTGGTTAGGTAGTAATTAACAAAACATTAAGTGTTGTCAAAGCAGGCTAGCGACAAGAACCAAGCCAACACCAAGAGCATTCGAGTAACAGTCAAACAAAAGTGAAGACATGCAAAATGTTATAGATCATAGAACAAGAAAGGAAAACCAACTGGGAGACACATTTCCCTTTGAGACTGGCACTAACTTCCTGCAGAATAAATAATACTTTACATTCCAATATACAAACCTACCTATTCCCCATATATTCAACGATGACCAAATAAGCAGATAAAACTGAACAACTGGTGTTTCCCCCCACAGTCTCCATCCTCATAGTAGGTTTTGTACCTACAGGAAAAGATGCAACGGCAACAAAGTGCGCCGTCATTTGACCACAAACTTGTTTTCAAAAAACAATCGGAGGAATTCAGTCCAACAGCTTTAAAGCCTGTAGTCCATGTAGCCCTTATTTCCTCTGCTTCTTGAAGATCTTGAAGGTGTGTTTCTTGCGGCTGGCAGTGGAATCTGTGTCTTCTCCTGTAGAGCCACTGTCCTCCTCCAGGGGACTTTTCTTGGAGGACAGCTGCGGGATGCGACTGCCACCCTTTGCCCCTACGACCCCTGGTTGTCCTCCTCCTGTGGGCGACGGCGTGTCAGGTTCAGTAGAGTTGGGGCTGAGGGAGCGGGACGACTCTGTCAGGCTGTTGATTTCCCCCAGGCTGGGTGACTCCTTCATGCCGTACACTTCCTTCATGAGTATTGGGCTGTCGGGACTCGGCTCTGCTGGACTGGCCTCGGGAATTCGGTTTCCTCCGTTAGGGGTGTGAGCGTGGAGAGAGATGGTATCTTCTGCACGGCTGGACAGGCCATGCATGAGAGTGGTGGGTTTGATCAGGTGGCCTTTGGAGCTGTAGGCAGATAGCCGATCACCAACTTGGGACAGGGACAGGGAGGAGTCGGAGTCAGAGCGATTCAGGTCCCTGAGGGAGGGGGAAAAAAACAAAGTCAGAGGAAATGAGAGATAAAAACAAACCCAAACAGCTGAAGCCTTGCATGCTAGGGTTTATCTACACTATGCCTACAAAGCCAAGGACACGCTGGGAACAGCCGGGGCACTGGAACTCCACACTTGTTAGTCGCGCAGGCAAATAACAACAGGAACATGGAGAGTTGTCAAAAGGTGTAGATGCATAAATTCTCTTAAAGTCTCATCAGCTGGGATGCAAAGTGGAATTATTATTATAATTATTACATGACAAAAAGAAATGGGAGGGAAAATGATAAAGAAGGTGGTTGTGATACATGTGTCAAAAAAAGAAACAAAAGCAGTTGGCAGAAAAATGATCACCCCACGCACATGCGATGTGTGTGGAGAAATTGGAAAGAGACGAGTACCCATAGCTGTCACTGTGTGCTTTGGAGGCATCTGAGAAGGTGAAATCAGGAATGGGCTCCAAGGGCTGGAAAGAAGTATGATAAAAATGGGAAGAATGAGGGGCTGAAGCGCCACCCACAGAACTGGGTAAGCAAAAGGAAGAGGAGGACAAGGAGGACAGCGACTGAGGGTTTAGGCTGGAGGCGGAGATGATGGAGGGGTGAGACACAGCCGAGGACAGAGGAGGCAGAGGGAGACAATCCAGCTGCCCGAACGACTGGCTGCGGGACTGTCTGAGGGTGGCCCTAGACCTGGATAGGTATGGGGATCCCTCTCCCTGCTGCCTCAATAGGCAACTGTCTACCAACCTCTGGGAGCCCATGGCCAGCTGAGGGTCAATGTGGCGTTGACGCAGGGACATCATACTGGGAGCTGTGGGGACAAAACAACAACATTATCAATAAAGACTCAAGGTTTGAGGGAAAAGGGGGAGACCAGTAGGGAGATTGTGGAAAGATATTAAGGTGCTGGGGGTGAGATTCTTGACTTTAACCTTTGAATATTAAATAGCCTGAAGGATAAATTCAGCATTTACACTTAATTAAATTATAAACCCAACAATCCTGTTTTATCTGTTCTGCTATCGAGGAAAATATGACATTAAACAAAAGGAGAAAACAGTGCGGGTGTTAACAACTCAATATCAAGATGAAATCAATAAACATTTTTAAGCCATAATTACTCTATTTGGGAAAGGAAGTGCCCTTTAAAAAAAAAAAGTGGAAGTACTTTGGAAAGGTAGATGGGGATGCACTGGGTGGTGACAAGGTTTAGAGGAGGATGGCAAGCAAGCATTTACAGCGGGGTCAGGTGTGAACGCAGTTCTGTCCTCTGTCCATCTGCAGCATACTGTCAACAGCAGCAACAAAAATGTTACAGCTGTGTGTGGTTTGAAGTCAAGGGAAAAGAAAGGGAAGTCAAACGGAGGACTGAACTGGGGCATATACAAGTGGCCAACCAGAATATTTCCACATGTGCCGACTGTCTGAACCGATGAACCACAGGTCGCTGGCTCGCCGTTCCAACAATCGGGCGCCGTCTGTAGTTCGGCCAATGAGACGGCAGTGGAAGCCAAATGCCAGGGAGGCAGTGCAGGGAGAGAGGGGAGTGAGTTAGGGAGTGCAATTAATCTGAATTTAAAAACTTACTATTGCAGTCGGAAAAGGATTCTGCAGTGAAACTTTAACCTGAAGTCGGTCAAACCCAAACATAGGTCAAGTATTACAATATGATGAAGTCAAATATGAAGTCTAAAAGAGAAAGGCTACAGAGCATTACTGTCAGGAGAATGTTGTTGGATTTCATACCCTATGGAACAATGTTAACCTTAAAAGTCCTCCAGATATAAGAAAATGACTGTTTCTGAGCATACAGTGGGTGTACATTTTGATGTTCCTGTAGAGAAGCCCTATTAGATGATATTTAAAAAAAAGTATGTTGATCCATTTTCTGAGTCTAATATGTGTTTGCTCACCTTTGTTTATGAAGTCAATATGTATAAGAAAAAATGAATCCCCCTGAATTATCTTTGTAAGTGTCTGAATATTATATATTTTTTTAAATAATAGAAGAAGCCTGTCCTTAAGTCAAAAACAAAAAGAGGGAAACAATAAATACCAGTAAAATTGATCGCCAGATTTTTCTCTCCCTTGCCTCTGGGATCTTCCGTAGATGTCATAATTAACCTAAATAATGTTTAGAATAGGTCACTGACTGTACACTGACTCACTATGAGTTTCCTTTGTTTGCAGCAGATTCTAAAGGTCTGTAGTACAGATTAGGACACAACCACTAAAAATAGGTCAGCACAAGAACATGTTCTCATTAAGAAATATATTTTCCTTCACAGTTCAATTTCCAGAGAAGAGTCACAGAAGTCTTCAGCCTCCATAATAGCTCGTCAATCAAGTGAACACTTTTATCCAAAATGAGCATGATCAACAAAAGGCATCGGCTGGAGTTGTGCTTAAAGGAACAAGACAATTATGTGAATTTACATGATACACAATATACATGTAAAACAACGCTCATTCAATGAATCACACAGAAGGTTGACCCTCACCAAAACCAGAGAGGACACAAGAACAAATTCAGATAACAATGATACAAAAAGGTCCAAATTCTCATGTGGGCTGACTTTTGGTTTTTCCCAGCAGGGTCTTGGAGTGTTTAGGGGTTCGTTTGCTATTTCCCACATAAGAGCCGATAGATTCGGATGAACTCTTACATTGCAGAGTTCCAGGCATGATATCCTCGTCCAAGTCGTCCATGTCGTCCGACATGATGAAGTGCTGAGGTGTGGCTCTGCCGCCCATGAAGCTGGCATCGAGGTTGAGGCTCGAGGCCAGAGAAGGAAGGCCAGGGTTGTTAACGATGGTGAAACCGGTGAGGATCTCTATCTGCTGCCAGCGATGAAGCCTCTCCCGCAGAGCAGCCGTCACCTCGCCCAGGGCTTGTCTATTAAAAAAAAAGAGAAGGAGAGGGGAGTTTGAAATCACATTCCCAAATGAAACGCAGCTTATACCGGTTTCCATAAGTTCTGCTAAGGTTATTCTACTATTACAGTCTTTGTCTTACTTTGCTGCCAGTATTTTGTGGTCCACATCATCCAGGGAGGAGCTGTGAGCCACATGGAAGGTCCCAAAGAGAGTGTTTCTCTTTTTCTTTATCTTTTCAGCCTGTGAAAAAAAACAAAAAACAAACATTTAATCCTAATATTTCATTATTAAGCTGCTTTAAATATTTGCTTCTTATTTCAATTTTGCATTGGAAATTGAGATTTAAACCCAATTTATTTCAATTAGTCATACATTATAGACTTTATACTGTTGATCGATTCTCAAGAAGCTTTGTTAGAAATCAGACTATAATCATAGAGCACAGACTGCTCTACGATTGAGGTAACGACATCAGCTCTTAGGTTTGCCTTGAAGTGCTCACCCCTTCTTTGGCCACCAGGAGCTGCCGTTCAGCATTTTGCTTCTTGATGTTGTAGTACTGCACCTCCACCTCGTGGGTGAGCTGCAGCCACTTCTGGAGAGACTCTGGTGGTGACCAGCTGCTGCGGGACTCCAACTCCTTTTCTGCTTTCTTCAACGCCATGCGCACCTGCAACCAAACATTAGATAACACATTGATGGGTAAAATGCACACAACCATGCATTTCAAAACACTGAATCCATAGTATAAGGAATTAGTATTTGATTTGAAACATTTTCCGATTCTTTTAATAAGGACATTTGAAAAATCTGAGAATTGCAACCACATTGCATAACTAGTTAAATAAATGGACAAGAATATGCTCTTGTTGCCTAAAGGGTTTTTTATTTTATTTATAATTTTCCAAAAACCCTCAACTCCCTTTAACTGTTTTAATTCAGCACATTACAAATACAGACACTCGCCAATTCAACATGTTTCAAAACTGAGGCCTGACTAAAAATCCATGTTTGTAGTAAAGGAGTGACCTCGAAACTCGCCTCCTGTCTGTTTGCTCCTGGTATCTGAGCATGAAACTCAAAGTGTCTCGTGACTATACTGACTCTGAAAGCCTTCCAGGTTTCCTATTTATCCCTGTGATGCAGAATGAAAAACAAACTGTAATAGAGGTGTCTGAGTAAGATCACTGTGATAGTCCCTCAAACAAATACTCATGTGTTTTGCTTACTTGTGTGGGCTGAGCTGTGCTGCTACTGCCAATATTTCTAATGGACAAAGACTTTGGTGGGTGTATTTATACTATAGCAAGTGTGAATCTGGTAGACTTAAACATACTGTGCAGATAACACCTTGGAACTTCATGAGACACTATTCTCTTAGACTCTGCGCTTTTTGGAGGGGCTTAAGTTGCACATTTTCTGACAACTTTGTGTTTGAATCATGTTTTCTTAATACGCAGGTACCTGATCCAGCTCTTCTTCAGCATACTTTTGGCGACTCAGTTCATTTTCTGTGCCCTCTCGCAGCTCTCGCAGGCGTTGGGCCTCCTGCTTGGCTGCGTTGATCTCATCCCTCAGCTTCTGCTCAAGGTTGACCTTCTCCACTTCTACTGTACGGTGCTCCTCCTGAGCGATCTGCAGCCTGGAAACAATGAGAGGGAAAAAAAAAAAAAAAAAGTTGTATTTGGGTTTGAAAAGGGAAGAAAAAAAAATCCTTGAGGGCTTAAAAAGGCCAAAACAGAAAGTGTAGCATAGTAGGGGCCTGTGGTATTATCTGTGGGCAGGCATGATGTGTAATCAAGTATGTGTGGTATGTAGGACTTGCATCAGTCATGCATGACCGGAAACAATGGCTAACATGCAGAAAGCTAAGAGAAACGGTCAGCTGCTGAGCAACTCACAATAAACTGACATCAGAAGCAGCAGAGCCCAGAATGGGAACAGCTGCCAGTGTGTAACTTTAGAACAGTACAGTGTTGGTGTCCAATGCTCCAGGACTAACATGTAGCTTTGTATGTGGGATATTTTTAAACTAGCCTTAAGAAAAGCCTACTTTTAAAAGACGGGCTTGTCACCCATGATGTAATAATCTGACACATACATTTTAAGTAACTGTATTTTTAATTTAAGTAACTGTATTTTTAATTTAGACCGAAGTAAACCTCCCCTTCACCTTCAAAGTGTATTTGACATGTAACGTGTATTTTACAAAGAAAAAAGATTGGTACATTTGGTGTGTTAAGCTAATCAGCAGTGAGACTCTCAGGTGATAATACTAACATGACAACACAACTTAGTCTGAACAGTCCCTTGCTGGACTACTTAGTTTATTACCGAGACTCTTAAAAAAAAAGACCAGCTATGAAAGTATGAAGGTTCTAGACAATGAAGGGCAGGAAGACGTTCTTTATTTCCCTCACTAAAGAGAAGTGCTGCTCTCCTTCCAGGATGAACACAACAGCAGAGAAATGAAAGACGAGCTCCAGAGCTTGCTATGGAAAATGCGGGTGGTGGGCAGTCCTGCTAATGCTTTCGACCCTGACCTGTGACGATCTCTTGCTAAGATTCGAAAGCACTGGCAGAGCTACAATGCCCAGAGAGAGGTTGCTTAATGCTATTTCCCTGACCTGCATTGCAGGGCTCTGAGGACGCAGACACACTGTCTCTGCACTCTGCAGACTTTGCAGGAGAAGGTGAAGAAGGTAAATCATTATCATTACCTATCTATCTAATATTTATACATTTGTATTCATCCCTCTTCATTCTACACAATTGTTGTTGTGGAAAAAGAATGAGCTTTCTAATGCCTATCACGAGTTCTGTTATTGTCCAAGTCACCAGCCCTATGAAGGATGTCTGTGTGCATGCCACGCCCCAATCCAAATGTGAGTGAATTCGCACTGGAGCTGACAAGTTAAGCAGTCATGCTTTTCACCATCTCCAACCAGTGAGGTGGAGGCTGGGTCAAACAGTGCTGTAAAAGGCATCCAGGAAATCCAGCTCCAGTCAAAGCCTCCTCCCACTGTCTCCCAACAGGGGACGTGGCTTGGCACGGCTACTTGATACCATCACAGGATCTGCTTGAAGGTATGGAAAGAGAGCAGCTGGCAGCAGGGATCAGGAAGAAAGGCATGGCCACAGACAGAGGACATACCTCTCTCTCTCTCTCTCTCTCTCTCTCTCTCTCAGCTCCAAAAAAAAAATAAAAAATGCACCGTATGAGATAAAACCTCTGCTTGCATGTCACACTGACTGACAATATTACATGATATACTTTCCTACAGCCATGGTGCTTGGTAGTCCAGGATGTAACACATGCCAGGGAATCTGATACAAGAGAGTTTAACACTGAACACTATTGTGTCTAAGATTCACCATCATGTGCTTTGTGTCTTTGGCAGCAGAGGAATAGTCCCAGCTGAATTTTGCTTAACATTGTCATTTGATAATGAATACAAGAGATTAAAACAGCATCTTCTGCAAACCCTTGTTATAGTCATTTTAAGATGACAACGCCTTTCGGGAAATTTTCTTCAACATGACAAACAAGACAACTGCTTTGCCTGCTCTCACACTGTGCTTATCCTGCACAGACTGGTGGCTGCACATTAATGAATTGCAGTAGATAAATCCCTCTGTTTTTTTTTTCTGCACAAGAGAACAAGACATGAGCAATTAGCTTAGCAAGAAAAAGTGAGAGCCCACTTCAAAGCCAGCAGTGGCAGGTGTGTGTTCACAGCTGATCCAAGTAGAAAGCCACGGAGGCATCAGAAGGCTGACCTGGCAGTTTATCAAGGGACAAGTTTGAACTCGGTAGTTTGTCCCCACTGACGATCCATCACACTTTTGGTTGTTATTTCACAAGCAAATCCAACAAAAGTACGTTTGTCTCCCTTTTGCACTCTACTGATAAACACGTGCACTTTATATTTTAGATTAGATAGTAGATTGTATAATATGTACACAAACGTCCTAACAGAGATACTACAGTGGCTTAAAAATAAGCTTTGTTCAAAGAATAAAGAACCTGAGGTTGACACAAACATCAAAACTAAGTGCAGTGAGGTTTTCTTCCTCATCAGAGAGGATCAGCTCAAGTTTCAAGCTGGTGTCTCCTAAACATCCAGCTGAAACAAAGATCATTTCATAGTGGGAATAAGGGCTTTAAAATACACTGAAAGTTTTTGATCCTGCCACTTCTCCCTATTCACTGTCCTAAAGCATCAGGACAGTAATGCCATGAAGTCATGCGAAAACGCCCGTCACTGTTCCTCCTCACTCTGGCAGGCCTCTCCCCGGTTTATTGTCGCATAATACAAGAAATCCCCAAAGATGAACACTTTGCACTTTGACCACTCTTTGTTATCTATGTGCAATCTGCCAGGTCTAAATCAACTTTGTGAGAGATTACAAACAAAAAATATGTTTCAAACCGTGACATGCTCACGTTGACCACCAACTGTCAAAAAATAAATAAATAAATAAAATAAAACCTGTCCTGAGTCTGAGTGGAAGCTATGTTTGAGTATCCTTTAAAGGAATAAAGACGAGACGGCGCAAACTTAAAAGCACATTCCAAGCATTACAGGATCAAAATAGTATGATTTGTGTTATAATCCTTAATTTAGCCTCCAGACACCACCAATAAATGTTGAACATTCAATCACTGAGGCAGCAATAACCTGATATTCCAGATCACATGCGAGAACAAAACATGTGCAATAATTCAGTCAGTTTAATAATCGCTTTACTGCGGGAGTCACTGAGATCATAAATTCCAACATAATTGGGACAAATATATTAACCAACACCAGCAAATGTTGAACTGCTCCAACTCGTTCCCCCACAGTGAGAGGTTGATGTCAAGGGGCAAATGTACCTGCGGACAAACCACCTTAGCTGGTTCTCCTCACCGAGAGGAAGCAGCACTTAAATGTCAACCTTCACTGAGCTACACATTGCATCAAACAGACTGAGACTATATCTTCATTACTTCCATCTATGGTTTGTGCTGGAAAGAAAATTGTTCCCAAATCAAGAATAAGTATTATATAGGGTTTAGTTAAAGATGCAGAGTGAAGTACTGCAGCCAATGCTACCAGAAATACTCTGATTCCCATCAAACTCCATTAATTTACTAAAGCCAAACAAACATGTCTTTACCACATGCATTGGAGCCTCATGACGGAAGATAAGTAAGCTGCCGGCAGAGTTTATGGAAATTCTTGGAGCCGGCCAGTCCCCACCGCACTCAATAATGGAATGCGGCCACGATGGCTACTAATATCACTGCCTGTCTGTTTCTGTTGAGTAAAACTAAGACTTATGAATACAACAATTTAGAACGGCTAGCTTATTGGTAACTGTCCAAAAAATATTTGCATTTACATTTTGAAGTACATTATGATTGGAAAACATCTGGAAAAAAAAGTCAACCTGGAAGTTAGATGGTGAGTGCAATGTTTTGTTGCAGCAGATCCTTCAGTCAATGTTGCAGCTTCTAACTTAATAAAAAAGATAACTAAACTACAAATGACAACGCCTGATTGACAAGTTGTCATTGAACTATTGGTAAATAGACTTGAGCTTGTACAGTGTTTTTTTTTTGTTGTCTTCTGACTGCATACACTGATGGTAAAGGCTTCTAAGTAAAGAGCCCATCAGTATTAGCTAATCCATGAAAACACAACTAAACTTGGGAAAACTTGGGGTTAAGTGCCTTGCCTAAGAACACACCAACATGTGGCTGCAGGAGCTGTGGATCGAACCCCCGACATTCTAGTTGAGAGTTGTTGACTTTACCACTGAGCCACAGCCGCCCCAAAGTTCATCAATATTATATCAATCCTTATAAAAAAGGTCTTGCATCTCCTTCAGTGGTTAAATTTAGTTCACATGTGACTCATTTAAGTTAGCTCATGTAAGGCTATTTGTCTAAAGGTCTGTCCAATGAATCACAGCGTAGCTCCTTGAGTCTCTCATTACTCAACAGTTTTTCACTTCTCATTTTAGAACAATGTGGCTCTGTACACGCAACCCAGTGAAGGGTATGACTTAGTTGAGTTATTACTCTGGGGCTATACATAGGATTCAAAACCACTATGTTGAAATTCTTAGCAATTAGTCTCCTGTCAGTGATTTTACTACGCAGATATGACATAGCCGACTTGAATTCCTCTGACTGCCTGCTTCAGCTAGTGCCAAAAGAAATGCACTTTTGTGAAATCAAACTTTAACCTTTGGGTATGATGAACATGGACACCATTTTACACATCAAAGACTGAATAAATAAGGACTGACACTGTTGGATAGACCATCATCTAATTTTTAAGTTGTTAGCGTGTATGAAAAACTAATCTCAGTTGATGGTGATAAATACGTTTGAAGACTTTCAGTGTACGCTACAGAGTGTCCGGGCACAAAAAGAACAACTTTTAAAAAAAACATTTAGTTATTGTTCAAGGCCAAACAAAAAACAAGCAAGATACGTGTGAGGAATAATTCAATCCACATGCAATAAACAGAAGCAGGATTACCAGGCCAACCCTGCCTGATGTCAGTGTGAATGATGATTGTTATAAATCAAAAATGTTTTATGTCCTTAACACAGTGTTTATTGCTTATAACAAAGCTGTGTGTGTGTGCGGTGAGAAAAAAAGCCTCACTTTTGTTGTAGATCATGTAGACTCTGCTCAGCTCTCTGCAGGCCCTCCAGGTCCCCCATCATCTTTTTCATGTGATCCTTAGAGTAGCGGTTTTGGATGTAGGCAAACCAGCAGCCCCCCATGCCTATGACTATTGACACAACCAGCATGAAGTCCTTCAAGTGGTTGTGTCGATTGACTGAAAACAAAAACAAGGAAGAGAAGTTAGATTTTAGTAACCATAGGACAGACTCATGGAAGCAGGAGGGGGGGGGGGGGGGGGTTTGCATTTCAGCTCGGACATATGTTCCCAAGATCATAAATTAAGCCGTCTAAAAATGAGCAAACTTCACAAGGATGTGGTGTAAAGCTTGTGCATGAACACAACCTACTCATACTGCAAGTGACACAAATAGAAAAGCCAGAAGCACACAAGTTCAGTTTGCGGTGAGAGGGTGCTGCTGCTAAAGACCACTATAAAGCCAGCTTAATGGCCTATTTCTGCCTGGTTACCAATGCTAACAAACATGCACAGAAAACCAAACCATGGCAGCTAGGACATTTAGATACACATGCAGAGCTATAAATCAAATCCTAGCTGCCGTTCATCTGAAGTATTAGTATGCTCTCACGGTGTTATTGTTGGGGACACGGAGCTATAAAAGTCACAGCAGCTTGATAGCAGCCATTTGTAAAAAAAAAAGCTCAGATTCAGATCGACTATTACAGTGAGGAGGACTTCAACAAAGAAGACTTCTTCCAACAGAAGCCTGGGTTTAATGAAGTCCATTTGACATTTGAGGAATCAGGATGTC
Organism: Labrus bergylta; assembly: GCF_963930695.1. Taxonomy (NCBI): domain Eukaryota; kingdom Metazoa; phylum Chordata; class Actinopteri; order Labriformes; family Labridae; genus Labrus; species Labrus bergylta. The sequence continues at coordinate 22,905,740 of NC_089205.1, forward strand.
ATGCAGAAATTCAAAAAAACACTGCCTGGATTTCTGCCTTGCAAGCTACGAGACAAAGAAGCACGTTTTTCTTGTTAACCTGTAAACGGGTGTGTGCAGGAAAGAGGTGTCAAAAGCCTGACTTCTACTTCCTGGTGTGACACAAAGAGGAAGTAAAATTAGGAGAAAAAGAAGAGAAAAACAATAAAAAAAAGGTATATTTCCCTTTAGATTTCATCATCCCATTGTTCTTACATCTCTACCCCTGTCTTCTCTTTCGTTACAGGAAAGTCAAACAACTCTGTGTATCTACATTTCACACAACATTTCTCCCCACATGAACTCTCTCTCTCTCTCTGTGGTGAAACAGCTTAATACTAAGACTCTAGCTTTTGCTTAATGATCTTTCATAAGCACTGTGTTTATTCTTGTAGACTTTGCTTATAAAGTCCAGTGCAAACAGGGGATTATTAGAGTCAAGGAAGTTGGACCAGCCATGCCGGCTATTGTGTTCAAGAATGTACCAGAAGTGAGGAACTAAAAAAAAAAAAAAAAATCAGCTGTAAGCCGCTGCTCGTGTTTTTATCTCGATTCACTCAATAAGTACAATAAGAAGGCTACAGTAACACTTAACGTGCAAGTGTTTTCCTGGATCGTTGACGTTGTACCAACAAGAACACTACTTCTCGGAATGAGGTCACAATATTGAAAGGACATGTGTCTGCATTGTTCCTGAGTAAAGGGAGTACTTCACATTATCTCTAAGATTAAGTAAAATAACGTCCTAATGCTTACACCACTATCTGTCCAAACAGGAAACACAGCTTGCCTTCTGTCATCTGCAGAGTCTTTTTTTTAATGTCATGTGTTAGTAACATACAGCGAGCCCTCCCTGCTTCTCTGAAAAACCACCCAGAGAGCACAAAGTGACAGTTAATTAACCACAAAAGGTGGAAATAACAGGACTCAATTGTGCCTGTGCAAATCATTACACAACTGTCCACTAGCTTAGAATCGACCCATTGTGAGATGTGACTTCAAGTGCTGCTGCTATAAAAAGAAAACTGGACTACTAGTGGGAGACCCTGGCTTTGAGAGGCTGTCAAAGCCAGACAACGCTCGCTAATGTCTTCCTTTGGTGTGACTCGAACAAAACACATCCACAATGACACATGCCAGACACAGGCCGCGACACACTTCTTCTTCTCAATGCAAACGCCTGCTTTCTATGAAGGTTCATTATATTTTCTGCTCTTGATCAGCAAACATCTGCTCTCCCAAGCAGCCGTCCTGCTTTAAATATGACCCCTGCACTTCAATTATCTGAGTGTTTCCGCGATAGATAAAGAGGTACACTTCAGGTCGAGGCGGTTTTAGCGCACCATTAATGCCTGAGGTAAACATCTTTCAACAAGTGTCGAATTATCCCGACTTGTTTCAGATAATGTCAGAATTCAACCTTCGCAACCTTCAAGCTTCTATGTTGATGTTGTTTATGTTATGAAAATAAATCTGGCTGTCATTCTGGGAGCGTGTGTAGGAAATGCAAACTGATGTTACGCAAAAGAAGAAGTGACAGCTGAGCAAAAACCCATTCATTGCGCATCTGTGATTTTACAAACCCCCTGAAGTAAAGACAACAAGAAAAGAGGAAAAAACCCTGATGGATTACAATCTGTAGCTGCACAAGTGCAACAGAGCAGTGATACAGGAGACAGAGAAGATGAGTGGTCTGTTTATTTGTCTCAGTGCGCAGAGGGGTGTGTCTGGAATACAGAGCAGTGTGCTCTAACCTTCAGCTCGCTTCTTCAATCCCTGAAACTGATACAGTATGAGAACAGACTTCCACCTTTATATCTGAGGTTGCTTGCTATAGTGAGTACATTGATAAGTCAGCTAAGCCAGTGGCTATTATAAAGAAAGCAAACTTAACCTGACCACAGCATAGTATGTCAGGGGGAACTAGCTGATGAATGATGAAAGCAGGATGTTGGTAAATGTGGTAGGCTGTTAAGAAGAACTCAAAACTTTCCAGATGTTTCACAGAAAGAAAAAAAAAAACAGCTGTTCAAGTGATTGAGTTCTAGCTAGGACTATTTTTTTTTTTTTATGAGAGGGAGGTCCATGGGGTGTGGTGAGTCACTTATTTGGAAGTTGCTTAATGCCTTTCTTATTAGCAGTTATGTGGAAGGGAACCGGTTGGGTGAAAGATGTGGGTGTGCCACAAATGCACAGACAAAGCAATGCCTGTCATTTGGAACGGTACGTTCAAAGTGTTGTCAGAGCCAAACTACCTCCGTGTCATTGAAACTCTGCAACGAGATCAGTATCTTAATGAAAAAGAGACGACTGAAATCTATAGTAGTATGACAGACTGCTAAAGAAAATGATTTAAGAACCAATCTTTGCTCCGGAGACTGTGGACGTTTAAAGAAGAAAAAAAAAACATGCTGGGTAAATGGACTAGGATGAAACAGACAGACAGACAGACATGTCTCGTCAATGTGTTGAAGACACTGCAACACATAACTGATGTTTTATGAATGAGAGCGAGAGTCTGAGCTGCTTAGGGAATTTTTGAACAAAGTGAAAGAAAGAAAGAAAAAAAAAAAAGTCACATACTCAGAGGTGCTCCAAATAAAACAGTGTCCAAAGCTTTGAGCTGCAACTTTTGCACATGGCTGCGATCCAGGATCTTCAGGATTGAGAGAGTCAGGGTGGCGTTCTTTATGGCGAGCCTGAGAGAGAACAGACTCACAGTCACTTTGGGAGAACAAGGACGGAAGAAAAAAAAAAAAACAAGGGTGTAATCCATTCACAGCAGCGAGTAATATGAGCAAATCTATGAATCCAACATAAAAAGATTGAAAACACTCAGTTTTATTTTACAAACTCATTTCGCTAATTTGAAAAGTCGAAAGTTATTTTTGAATAACTGGCACAACTGAAGTTCAATCAAGTAAATTATATGTGCTTACATTATTCCCTGATTATTCCCCCCGCCACTTTTGTTTTGAGTGAACTTTGCATTCAATTTATATTTCTAAACAAAACTGCCAGCCTTATATAAGCCACAACAGTTTTATTGATCTAGCATGGTTTGAAATGTAGTGTTTTCGGGGGATTAGAAAAGTGATGATATCCCTTACCTTGACATGGCACTGCCGTTAAAATTCATCTTGCGAAATGCTTCCACATATTGTGGAAGTTCCACGTATGTGATGAGCCATTCCACCACCTCATCCACTGTCCAATTATACACTGAAAGGAAGAGAAAATAAAAAATAAACATGGTTACAGCACTGATTCATTCTCAGTCATCAAATACCTGCAGAAATCACTATTAATAAGTCTTAATGGAAACAGAAGTGTTTATATTACAAGCACTGAAGTGAGAGAGTAATAGTTCAAAGATATTCAGTGTTGTGCTCTTTAGAGTGTGACTCACTGATGGGTGTATGTTCCTCTTACAGGACTCATTTTCACTAAAGCGAGGTTCTTAACCCTTGAAGCACATCGGTTAATTCCACTGAATCAGAAAAAGGCATGAAGACCTGTCTTTTTGCAATATCACCACAGTGAGCCCATTCAATGAATAAAGTAAAAGGCAAATAAGAAGTCTTTCTTGGGGTCAAGGAAGAAGGCAGTCGACCTCCGTTCTTCACCAAGTGAAACACATGATCAGCTGAACAGACAGAAGGCAGAAAAGCCACAGAAACCAGCGAGAGCTGAAGATGGCTGCGCTACAGGCCAAGCAGAGCATCCTGAGGGAAGGCACTAAGTGAATGCAGATGTCTACGGTCAGCTGAGGCTTTCTATACAAATCTGAAACCAAGTATTGAATATGATTTGTAATTAGAAACTAACTTTTACTTACACTGTGCAACAAAATGAAAGCTATGAGTTACCATTAACTTCATCTGTGTTCACTCAAAAAGCACAGAATTTAAAAAAACGTGTCACCATCATGAAACTTTTTAGCTTTACTTGATCAACAGCTTTACACATAAAAAAATGGGCCTCTGATGACATACAGGGTCTTGTGCTCTGTAATAACAGGGTGATGAAAATATGCTCCCCAGCTCCTTGCAGACAGTTTACAGTGTGGGATGTCTGTGTTGCTCTCTTGGATGAGAAAAAAAAAACCCTGTTTTCTGGCTTAGAACCTCCAGAGCCTTGTCAAGGATCTGCAATGCAGGGTTAGCCAGTACTCGTGGCAAAAAAAGAAAAAAAAAAAAAAGAAAAAGAAAAAGTAAGACGGGGTAGCTGGAGGAAAATGTGTGAGAAGACACGAGTGCCAGATGCAGCACATGAAAAGAGCTCTCAGAGAGTACATGATAGCCCAGCCACACAGATAGGCAGCAGGAGGTGAGAACATGTTGGTGAATTTGTGACGACAGCTTCAAGGATATCTAGTCTGCCACTGTTTGGAGCTGATGGGTTCACTGCACTTTGCTTAACAAGCACTCTGATAAACTCGACTACGTTCTTTGTTGGTTGTGTAAGAGGGTCAAGCAGGGGGAATGTGTGCAACAGACTTTTAGACACAGGGAAATATTTCATAATTCATTAAATAGTGCATGTACACATTATAGTCTATCTGATAATACAAATCACAAGGAGAATTTCTCTGAAAATAACAAACTATCAAAAGAGTCACAACAGGCAGAGCACATCAAGGTGAAACACAGCATGCAAAACAATATTCACAGTCCCAACACTCGGATTTAAAAAATAAAACTTTGAAAAAAAACACTGAAAGAAAGGCGTGTTTGTTGGGTCACTGCAGGCCTTCATGGGGAACAAAGATGTCTCAAAGCAGTACCTTCAGAGCCCTTCCATGCATTCCACAAGTCCTCCACACTGATGAACTGGTCGTCCCCATGGAAGCTGTTATGCTTGGCCTTGGGGTCATGGTAGTTTAAATCCTCTCTCAGGAACTGCCGGAAGACAAGGATATTGGTTTGAAAAAAAATCCATTTTGCCCAAGGTTTAACTCACAAAAGCCGGCCTCCTATCTTGCATTTCCTGCATTTCTAGCTTCTTAACTAACTCAGTCTCAGCATGCAGACCTTTAGTAAGAATAGTTACTGCAATGTGGGATCTTAAATGTATCACCTTAATCAGGAATTAAATATTTATCAGACCTTTCCAAATGTCGACATTCTAAACAAGTAGATCCGACTGGGGGTCGGTTGATGGAAATGTGTGAATATTTGGAGGAAGAACACCATGTTTTTTACACCACGTGCATGAAATTTGCTGTTAAGTGATTGTTTTGTTAGCATTATGACCCGTTTCCCTACTTCAGTCTGTGTGAATCCCCAAAGAAAGAAAAAGCAATCCCTTAGGCTAATTGGTGTATTTGCTTCACTAACAGTCAAGAAGCATGAAAAAAAAAAAACCACACAGTAAACATCTCAACGAAGCGTTCTGTGATTTCTCAGTAACTATTCAATAACCTGAAGCAGTACAGAACTTCCACTGTGTCAATAACAAAACCACACAGGTAAGAGAAAATCATATGGGATGGGTTTTATGTCATTCAAAACCTCAGGACACTTTGATGTGAAGATTATCTATTATAACACGGCAACAATAATACAAGTCCCAGGCATCCAATATTGGGTTGCTACTTGCTTTTATTACCATAAAATGCAGGCAGACTCACACACACACCGTCTTAACAGCACAATTATGTCCGCAGCTTTTTCTGAATTATATGACTGATTTTTTTTTTTTATAAGCTTTGATAGTACAGATCATTATTATATAAGAGTTTATACTGTTAAAAACAAATGTTATCAAAATGTATCGCAGTATCAAAAATTTGTCTTAACACACTACTAAACTGAGGCTTAAATCTGGACTTCAACAATGAAAGATAAAAGCAACATCGTCATACCAGCGAGAGTGGAAACACTCAGTAGAATCAGTGGGTTTTAAACGTTTTTGATATTATCGGTCTTACTGAATTAGATGCCATGAAAGGGCATCAATGACACATACATGTTTCTTTCAACGTTAACATGTATCTAGTAGTGACTGAGAAAGAATGAATTCTAACCGGCTGAAGATTTTTTTTTTTTAAATCCCTAAATGAACTTAATATGTTCTTAATGAATCAGTGGAAACAATATAAAGGTCTCTGGATTTTATTTTGGTATCTTTGATTTAATTTAACTCCCCGCCCCCACTGGAGTGGTAATGGTCAGCTACTGGCCAAAGTTACCACTCTCCTGGTTGCCCACTATAATGTAGGCTACTCAGACATTAGGTTAAAAAAAAAACCTACACAGGTTCTTGCACTCCCACTAAAGCCAACTCATGCAACACATGAAGCCTTTCTTTCTTGATAGAGAGGTGTGGGAGGATTTCACTACAAGGAGAAAAGAAGGTCTCTGCTGCAGGTGAAATATCATGCTCCTGAAAATACATATGCATTTGGAATATAAGGAAGACCTCCATAATGTAGCCAAGGCCCGACGCTTCAACTTGGAAGCCAGATGCAGACTTTGATCTTAAGCATAAAGACATGAGTAATCCTGGTTATTTAACCACTGCGTGATAACGGGAAGCAGGGCTGCTGTGATGAAGAAGAACTCTTAATCATTTAGAGCTTTCCATTTCAAGGCTCAGAGCCACTCCAGATGTGAGTGCTCACTGTACTCCACTTGATCCTCTGCCTTAAAGGTATTTACATGAAAATGCCTCTTCTAAAAAGGCAGAGTAGCTGCAGTGGTGAGGCTGCCTGATATAGTCAGGACTTAAACACACGCCATCGTCTGAACAGAGCAACACGAGGCTCCAGAGGAGAGGAGGCCTCAACGTGTAGTTTAGACTAGAGCTCTGGATAGAAACTAAAATGGACCATATGCAGCGACTTAAAGTCATTAGTAAAGTCTGAGAAGCAACAAACATGACTCCAGATGAGCATCACACAGCTGTGGAAGGAGATAAGCTATACTTGTGTATATGGTTCTTTAATCACTGTATTGAAACGTAAAGCTAGTAAAGCTACTTTTTCAGCTGATTATAAAAACATAGTGGGATTAAAGCAACGCTTACAGCCTTTGTTAATCTTTGTTTGTACCATGTCAACTTCCATGTCTGCAACATTCATCCCACTTACAACCAAACATCTTGTGAACAAGGTTAATTATTTGACAAACTCTTCAGTAAAAAAAGGCGACTGGAGCATAAACAGGACTATCCTGCAGTTACTTAGAGTGAGTTAAGGTCATTACAGGGTTATGATTAACTGGCCATCTTAGCCAATCCTGGGACAAGTCAGATGACAACAGAGGATAATGACAATGATACCTGTAAGCCTCTTCTGACTGAATGAAGACCACTTCTGTGGCCATACGACCCCCACCCCCAGATCAAAGCTTGGGTAAAATGATTAAATACGTAGGCTGGTACTTACGCCGTCTGTCTCTGACACGTCTACATTGCCGTTTGCGTCATCATCCATCTGCTTGTGGATATTGCGAATGGCTTCGAAGCTGAGAAGGGCGTTCTCGTCTCTGCACAGTGGCTCGTCGATGAGACAAAAATCTGCAGAAGAGACAGGATCTTGTCAAGATGGTGTTCAACGGAAACTCTGACACTTGTTGGTGACCTCAGATCCATCCAAGACAAGACAGCTAAAGACGAGGATGTTACATTCAGAGAACGGAGATCAAATGTGTTCATTCAGTGTTTAAGATAACAAGGAGGTACATTTTCATTTTCAATGTTGACAATGAGTCGCAATTGTCCACAGCTAAACGCATGTCTTTACTACTCATGTCTGATTCTTTGTAGTTTATATCAGTATTGTTCTTCTTTGTCATCAAAACAACCTGAACAATAACCGAACTCGCCTTTCATGTTTGGCCCAATTGACTGTGCCATTGTCCAGATCATGACCTCATCACCACCACCCTCCTCTGCTTACTTCATACACGGTCACATTGAGACTTTGTGTGCAGCAGCCTGCTGTTACACTGCTCTCTGTTAACAATGATGCGACTTAAAAAAAAAAATGTTGCCCTAACCAAACAATGAAACCATCATCCATTGAATTTATTTAACTCCAGACATCGTCATACACCTATTCAGTTGACATTTCCCCCTCCCTTTTTTGTTTTTTTATTAGCCATAAAAAGCAACAGCTGTGTAGCCATAGTTTGAATTTAATGTATTATGTTGGAAGAGTCTGCTACTGGTCCTTCCTGTAAGACTGAAAGGTATATTATATATGGAAATGTGTGAGTTGTTACCAAGCATTGAAAGAGTCCCTTTAGTTCTCACTCAACCAAATGCTTCAATATATTTCCTCACACAAAAGTTCCCTGGCCTTAAACCTTTTATGCTGGGGGAGGCGGTGTCATATTGGTTAGTGCGTGCCGTATGGACAGAGGCTGTAATCCTCCAAGCGGGCAGCATGGGTTCCAATCCAGCCTGTGGCTCCTTTCCTGCATGCCACCGCCGCCTCCCCCCCTCCCCCCCCCGATTTCTGACTCTACTGTCCCGTCTCTCTCTCTCTAATAAAAGGCATACATACTTTTTTTTTTTTTACTTAAATGCTCTTTGCAGAAAAGTCAGATTTCCAAGTCAGAAGTCCCAGTTGGATTGCTCTCGCTCGACGTCTGCCTTGTTAAGACAACCAAACTGCAAAATTCCTTAGCGGAAGACAAAGACTTCTTTATATAAGACCTTTTATTCATTATGAGTGTGTTACAAAGAGGCCACAGATACCAAAAATGTCAGAACTACTTTGTTGGTCAAAAACAGGTAATGTCACGAGGCAAATTCACTTTTAATCATTATTACGGTAGCTTTCATTCTAACTAAGAAATCTATTATCAATTTTGCTTCTATAGATTAGGACCTATAGTTCAAAGATCGTTTATCACCATTTATATATACATTTCACTGTCAGGCATCAATAAGGAGTTCAGGTTGTGGAGCTCATAATGAAGTGAATATAAATCATAAATTCAGGTTCCATGATGAATGTAAAGCAATTTGGCAAAAGTTATCTAATTGAGTCTGTCTGCCCTGTGTGTTCCTTCTCCTTCCTGAGGGATCAGAGATATCTGTGTTACAGATCACAGATACTGCAGAAATTCAAACCGCACGGCTGCAGTGACTTCACAAGAACACGGCCGTTGATTTCTTCCTTAGTGTATATTTTATTCATTTCCCTCTTATATAACCTCGGAGGTCTCTGTGCTGCTGCTACCTTAGCCTTGATACTTCTGTCAATTTAGAAATTTGTAATCTCAGTGAGGTTTGAATTAAACTATAGAAGAAGCATACAGTATGTTTCTGTGTGTACTTTATTGCTTTAGAACCACAAAAGAGGAAGTGTTGTGACAGGGTAGAGGCTTCTTTGCAACCATTCTAAATAAGCTTGCCCATCTTTGGTTTGGTGTTTAGAAACAAAATAGTGTCACCCTGCATAAGAATTTGGACTGAACCGTTATATTGATGCACTGCAGTTTAAAAAGCTTGACTGTGGTTCTGTCTTTTTTTCGTTTGTTTTGGTTGCCTGAGTGATCCTCAGAACAACATTCAACATATCCTTTCATATATGGCTGAGCTCAGGTCCTCCTCAACTGTTAATGCTTCTTTGTTCATTATTGTCACCCACACACAAGTGCTTAATCAACTTCAAGCATTTTGTTTTTTTCTTGTGCTGGCATTTGCAGCATAATTTCCCCTCCCACTGACCGACGCATCCTACCAACACATTGTTTAATCCCTACAACCACATGTTACGACAGGTTGGATAAACAGTTAGAGACAAAACAGGGGGTTAACCGTGTCGCAAATGAATCACTGCAGCAGTCACTGTTTCCATGAATGTGTCTGTGGATTATTTGGTAGGTGGCACATAAGCCGTGCATTCCTCTACCTGAAACCACCAAAGCAGAAGTAGGAAGACTGGATGCATAGCATGAACTTCCGGGTGTTGCAAAGTTAATTTTTGAGCCACAGTGTGCAAGCGCTCATCTGCAGAGAACCTGCAAATCCACATAGCACACATGCACTTACTCTCTTTCACTCTCACACACTCACCAGGGGGGGTTAAACAAAGAACGACAGTTAACCTAGTTGAGCCTACCACCTGGAGCACTCTCACAAACCCAAAACTGTCCCTCTCTTTCATTTGGCTTGCAAACCTCCGGAGACACTAGATAAGGTATTTACATACCAGTCGGCCTGCCTTTTTTTTCTTTTTTTAAATAACTCCTGTTACGCAAGTCATTCTGAGTGCCAGCGTGTAGACAAAGAACACACTCCATGACTTTGTCACTTTATTACGGCAGCAGTTACTATGTCCTACCAGGTATTCAGAATCCCTCTCAAGCTTTGAGAATCACTGTCAGTAATATTTTCTCACACGCTGGCCTCTTGGGGCATGTGACACATTTTAGAAAAATGTGCTTCAGATGCAAAAGGTGTGTGAGAGACTTGTCACAGCAGTTCTTGTTTAACCCCGCATTTCAGCTGTTTTTTTTTTTGTTTTTACTAGAGATCACTAACAGGTTGGTAGTATTGTGTCTTTCCCACGTTTTTGCTGTTGGTACACGTTATAAAAAAAAAGCTGAGAGACAGTTTACCTTAACCTGCTCATACTCGCCCCTTGTAGATTCAGGTTTCATAGCTTACAATCCATTTTGGGGTCCCATAAATCAAATTCCATTCATGTGAAATCTCTTCATGGAATAAGGCATGAGATGATCACAGGTATGGAATATATCTTGTAAGTTGACGTATTCTATCAAAAGTAGCTTTTAAAAGTCACTCAACATGTTTATACTGGAAATGAAGGCTTCAGCTCAAAGTGCACGAGGCACTGCATGAGTATACTGTTATGAGATGCCCTTATTACCTTTAACACACAAATCCCTCCACTAGATTGCAGTTGAGCATTTTAGTGACACACACACACATTACATCCAACAAATGTGGGACCAATAGTGTTACAAAATATGAATACACTTGAGTAATGGAACATTATGTGTTGTGATACTGTATGGCTTCTTGAATACACTATCGATTCTCAATCAATAGTTTACATTTAAAGTTGTGTTTTTTTTTAAAGTTGTGTAGTCTGATTATGATGTTGGATGTGACAGATTTAAAAAAATATATATAAAAGCACAATCTGCTGATCTGATTCCAAAAAGTGAACCGTGTTATTCAAAAGGTGTTGTCTTGTTAAATCACCATTAAAAGTCCACATACAACACCTCACTTTCAGTATCAAGATGCATATCAAGCTAAATATGGAATCCCAACCTCTGTATCGTGATGTATTTACACGATTTCAATGCAAACAGGACTAACATTGTTTTTTATAAACAGCTAACTAACTCAAACAAACTAAGTAGTGATCGCAATCTATGATCTCTTGGAAATAGTTCCACATCTTGATTTGGATTAATTGATTGAGAAACTACTTAAATCCATTCTCATTTGCTCAACAAGCCATTTAAACAATTACCCCTCTTTGACTGGCTGATGGGTTGGAGGACAGGGCTTAATGGAGAATGTCATCCAGACTATTCTCAGCATGGCTACATATAGTGCATGCACCATCACAACAGTGATACTCTAAACTACCAATAGTAATATATTGTGTGTCAGCTTGGATTAAGTTAACAGGTGGTTAAACATGTTAACATTATACAGCTTGCACAACTGGATCAAAGATGTCCCACCCGGCATTACGCTTTGGATTTTCAACACCCTCCCTCACAAACGATTACAAGCTGTTCTGAAAGCGAAGGACGAGCTGTTTGTAAAGCCTTGGTCACCTTTTCTAGATTATTTACCTGCAGACCTTAAAAACTGCTCTTAAATGGGGCGCTGGTGGCGCAGTGGTTAGTGCGCGCGCCCCGTGTATGGAGGCTGTCGGCCCGGGTTCACATCCCACCTGTGGCCTCTTTCCCGCATGTCGTTCCCTACTCTCTCTCTCTCGCTGATTTCCGACTCTATCCACTGTCCTATCTCTCCATTAATTGCCCAAAAATAAATCTTTAAATAAATTTCTTAATGGGTAATCATTTTTCGAGTGGAAAAAGACCCTTCTCATAACCCTTCATGTGGGATGCATAACGTGGTTAGTCTACACTTTTATCAACATACAGTAGGCTGGAAGTTATTATTTTTCTGAATTCATATAATACATTTATGTTTTTGTAAATTTAAATATATTTAAGTTTGTTTTATTTTTTTTTTAAATTATTATTGTTGTTTTTTTATTATTCATTTGGGTTAGGGTTTTATTCTCTAATTCTTTCTGTTTAGTGGAATATACTGTCTGGTCACTTGGGGTGGGTGTGGGTGGTGGGTGTGGGGGGTAACTGTGTGTTGTATTGTAATCTTCAATAAAGAGTATTTAAAAAAACAAAAAAAAACATGAGCCTACAAAACCATTTCATGTCGTGGTTGCTTACTCACCTAAAACTCCCTTTTCAACCGTCTGGCTGTCCTGTGTCGGTGAACTTGGTTTGTCGGTCCAACTTTCCCCAACGAGACACAAGCAAAATATCCACAAGGTCACCAAATTGTTGAACTCCATGGCTGCTGCTGCTGTTTGCTGGCAAAAACAACAAAAAGACATTTGATTAAAAACTCAGGATTTAAGGACACTGAATTCAAACTAATCAAATAAACAAGGGAAACATTGGTGGCTGCTTTGTCTCCTAACATCTGAACAGCAGGAGGAAGCGACATTAATCGGCTTAGGGACCTACCAAGAAACAGAGTTTACATACAGATCAACAGCAGACACATGCTCTCACTCCTCAACCTTCTTCCTGAATGAATGGGTGTGCACAGTTCTTAGCTTGCTAGTACCTGCCTTTGACTGATGATCCCTTCAATCACGTATTATGTCCGATTAGCTGTGCTGCAGGTTTCTACACTGCATGTTTGTAAAATGCTCGTCAGCGCAGGGAAATAATACGATTAGGAACAAAAAAAAAAAAAAGTAAAAGCAGCGTCTGTTAAGGTGGATTTCTGACAAGCTAGCTGTAACATCTCGGCTAACTAGGAAATGAAGTGAAATACCCGACAAAGGAGGGGGAAACATTGCAGCGCTTCACACTTTACGCTTCCGTGTTTTTTATCGGGTCACGTCGGTGCCAAATTACGCGCTTTTCTACGCAGCAACATTAAGTCAGCAGTCGATGGTGTTTACTAAGATAACCACAAGACGTTTGTAGTTTTTTTTTTTAGCTAGGCTTGATGTTAGCGTCACTGCTGTAACAATGAATAACAACAACAACAAAAAACAACTTAAAGTTACCCTTCATGTATCACAGACGGCAGATGTTTAGGTTTCAGCTGTGCGTAAACATTGCAGCAGAGTTGAAGCACAAAGCGAACTCCACCTCCTGTTTAAATAAAAAAAAAAAAGTCTCTCTCTCTCTCTCTCTGTGTGTGTGTGTGTGTGTGTGTGTGTGTCTTTCCCTTCCGACCGAGACTGATCCGAAAAAGCCGCAGAATGTGGAGAGAGACAGTGGGTTTGTCTTGCTCTGCATCGATGTATCCCGAGTTTGCGTCAGAAAATTGTCGCCTCCTGTTGCCTGGAGTGTGTACTGCATGTTGAACTAATTCAAAGTACTGGATAGTGTGTCATCTAGCGGATTGTTAAAGTCATTGCAGCGCCTGTAACTAGAATAATGCTAGATTTATTTATTTTTTTCTCATGTAACCATTATTTTTACCAGGCAAGAATTGCTTGAGATCAAATGACCTCTTTTTCGAGCAAGGCCTGGCCAAAATGGCACCAGAAAAAAAACGAAATATAAGACAAACCTGAAAAGAAAGCACAGACATGAGAAAAAGAGACAAATACAGTCCAGAAGGTGAAGAAGAAGAAGGAGGAGGAGGAGGAGGAGGAGGGGGAAGTGGAGGAGGAGGAGGAGGAGGAGGGGGATGAGATCATGTTAAACAAAAACAAAACACAACAGTGCACCACAATAAACACTAAAAGAACAATTATGTGATGATGATAAAATACTATGCAGTGAAACATTTTCACACTCCAAAATTAGCCATTAAAAAGCGTTAATAGTGATGAGTTCCTGCAATTTGAGTGTTTTTTGAAGACTGTTCCATGCGGAGGGAGCAGAGTACATGAAGGCCCTCTTCCCAAACTCAGTACGAGTTCTGGGGACTGACGTAGATAGAAAGTCCAGAGAACGCAAACCGTATGATGGATTTGATTTAAAAGTGAGGTAGGTGCAGAGGTATACAGATACCCTATTGGGTGATGGTTACACAAGTTTGACACGCAGTTGGGAATGGCTGCAGGGAAACTTAATGCTATGGTTAACAACAAAATAGATTTGGCTTCGTTGTGGTTTTATCCATAACCTACTGCAGAACTGAATAAACCAATTAATAATATCTATTGCAAAATTGCTAAATCAGTTCATAAAAGGCTCAACGTTACTGGAAGTTTTCTCCCATCTTGCCCTATTTGGTGTAATCCTGTTTTTGTAGCAGGTGGTAAACCATTAGTCAACACAAGGTGGCAGAGTTTTAACATTAATCGTCATGGAGATAAAGTCAGGGATGATAAGAATATGTTCATATTGTCATTTAAAAGAACAATATAACTTTAATGATTCATCTTTCATGCTTTAACAATTTAAATCCAAGATGCATAAACGTGAGCCAATGGCCACAGAGAAAGGTTTAGATGATAAGTTAAAGGAAGTTGTTACCAAAAGAGGATTGGTCTCTACTCTTACTTTACCAGGAGAAGGACAACGTGGGTTATCTTTCCACAAGCAGCTGGCAAAGAAAATAGAATACTTCCAAGACATCAAAATGTGTTAGTTATAGAATTATTCAGAAGGTAACAAAATAAAGGCATCCTTTTCAGACTGATACTGGCATAGATGTGGTAAAAGAGGCACCCAATCACACTGTCTGTGGGAATACCCTTCATTGAATCCCTTCTGGTCAGCTGTAACCATGAATGTGTCTGTAAATGCCTTCACAGAGACCCTTCAGGTCATTGATCCAAAATGACCTTTACTGTGCATATAAGGAGACAAAATAGATATTTGATGCAAATTAAATGTGTAACGATTAGTTGTCTAGGTGCTAAACGGAAAATTGTTTTGAGTTTTAAGATACAAACTGTGAACTGTTTTAGTTTGAGCAGTTGGTTGGAAGAGTTTAAAGGGATGGAACAAGCTGCTGACACGTCAATGCATCTTGAGCAGTGCCTTCCTTTAACAACATGTACATCAGTGGAATCCTGCAAGAACTTTTCTTTTTTCACAAAAGGCTTTTTGATTTAGATGAAGATTTTTTTTTTGTGATGTAAAATAATTCAATTGATCTATTTCAAAGTTAGCATGTTGCTGGTAATCTGTGAAATGGGCTTTAATGGGAAACTGATCAGATTTCTTACCAGGAGAATAAAACAATATAGAAGTCCATATAGTTTTTAAAAATGTTTGACCAATCAAAATCCCAGAAAGGTTTGACACTGCTGTAATTTATCTTCACACGTTCATAAATGCACAGTTAGTCCATCATGACAGCAGCATGATTTGGCTCCCCCCTCTGGTAAAAAAAACCCCACTATTACACTGAAATGACCTGTGCTGAAGCTGTGTCAGAAATCTTATTTCCCAGAAGAGATAATCTAAAATAGAAGCAAGTTTCATAAGATGATGAATCTAAATATAAAACAAACATGGTGCAAAGCAGAAACGTATGGAATTACAAGGAAATGTATATGTCCATATAGTTTCTTTCAATTCAGTTTTTCTGTCAGCCCCTGTCTTGTTTGTGGGTTATGGCATATTCCTTTAATATTACGAGCATACAACTATTTGTATATGCTATAATGAGGCACACAGCCATCTCAGCACGTTTCTTGCAAATCATTTTAAATATGTTTTGAGCATACGTTCTAAAAATACATGATCACATAAGTTGCTTAACAACAGGCCTTGGGTAATGTATGTAAGAGCCTTGATGTGAAGGAAAGACTTTAAATAGCTAATTCAGCTCCAGTAAAATAATATAATAATAAAATACCAATTTAGTTGAGGACGTTTATTCCTGTTGAAGATCAAATCTCCCAGCAAAATGCCATCACTTAGAATATAAATGACTGCATGTATGTTACAGAACTCAAAGATGAGTGTGCAGTTGGTTAAAGGTTGCTGTTGGAGTGGAAGTCACAGCCTGCAAAGCAGATTGAAAGCAAACAAACAGTTTATTTCTAAACCTGAACAATTCAAGATGGTGTGAAAAAGGCCTGAAGGAGGTGATGACGGCTCTGGCTGGACCAGTCACTCGCAGTCACTCTCTTTATTATCAGGAAAGAAAATAACCAACAGAGGAGTCATGCAGCTTGCTGATCTCTCCCCAGGTGATGGCAGAATGGTCTGAGGTATATAATCTTTCCCCCGCTGCCTCAGCTCCTCTGACAGAGATGAATGGCTTGTTTAAAAAAAAAAGGTGTCATGAGGATGAGTCAACCCAGCAAGACTTTGTCTCTTTGTATTTGTGCAAACCAAGGCCTGATGATTCATGGGTAAAATCATGACAGTTCCCTTTCAAGGACAAGATTTATGGTAGACAGAACCTGGAAAACTTTGGGTTTATTTTTGGATTGGACATTGTTCAGGTTAAAAATACATAACTTTGACATTACCTTTCTTGCCACAGTGCATGGTGTACAAAAGTGCACAATTTCTCATTCAAAATGCAACATCAAAACAGATTTGTACAATGGTGTCAAGATTATGCAAAAAGAGGCGATAAAAGCAATAAGCTCTGCCACTGCTGACAACCTAATATCTTTATTCCTCTTTGAAATGCTTTTAGAGCAGCCATTACTTTGAATATGGTGATGCAGGGACATTGGCTGCCAGCACAAATCTAACTCAGAGCCCAGGTAATGTAATAGCAGTGTCAGATTACATGTGATGACCAGCACGTACGCAGCCCCAAAACCTTAAGGCTCAGGTGGCCTCTGTATGCCACACACACACACACACACACACACACACACACACACACACACACACACACACAAAACTGCGCCCATTTTCATAGTAATCTACTTTCATCAAATATATGTTCTATCAAACAGGAGAGAAGGTACAAAGCCCTGCAAACATACAAACACATATGAACGCACACATGCAGACACACACAATCAAACCTTATCAGGTCAACGAATGTTCCACAGCTAATGGGTTTACTTGTTTTGATTCTCTTCATTAATAAGGACATCCAACATACAGCATGATAACAACATTTCAACAAATTCGATGCAGCTAAGACAACGATTAAACAATATAAATGAGCAGACATTTCAAATGAACACCATTTGTCATGAACAGAGAGGGATCACTTATTAATCAGTTCTGTGGATTGATGATTTTTGTGAACTGAAATGGTGCATGTGTTCATGACATGAAGCAAGAGAACCAAACTTATGGTAGAGGTAAATACTTGACATGAGGTTGAAAAATAGATATAATGGTTTCTGTCAGAGTTAGCTGAATTCAAATGTTCTTGTAAGATACATTTAAATGTGTCATGCTTGAAAATCCTCATTTCTCTTTAAACTGAGCAATTGAGTGCTGGGCAAATCTCAACCCCATTGGTCTGTACGTTGTTAGGGGTTGTTCCTCTTTAGCTGCAGCTCCTGAACTCTAAAGAATCTCTCCTTTGATGAGGAAAAAAAAAAAAAAGCCACTTCTCAGAGTGTGGCTTCTCAAACCACCGTCAGGCTTTCGTTCAGGGTGGAGATGTGGGAGAGCTGCCTCTGGCCCTGGTTGGCTTGTCCGGATCGACAATGCAGTAGGAACAGGCGTTTGGCTGCAGCCCTGTACTTCTGAGACATGAGGTTGTAGACGACAGGGTTGATGGAGGCGCTGAGGTAGCAGAGCACCATGGAGGCCATGTTGAACTTCTGACTCAGCATGGCCGTGTCGTAGTCGTCCACCTGAGCAAAGAGGTTCCTGCCAATGTGGTAGGGCAGCCAGCAGATGATGAAAGCCAGCACCACCACCACTGAGGGAGAAAAAATATCAGGAAGGGGACATGACTTTTGTAAAGCACTTATTCCTTGAGATAGCATGACATGTAACACCTTCTTAGAACCATAAATGGACTTTTTTACACACTTTGCAACAACAAACAAAACACATTATGCGCTAAGCTGTCCGCTGTCCACATACACACTTTCAGGCAGGCTGTCCCTGAAATCTCCCTGAGTTTCTTGTTCAAAAATGGACCCATCAGGGAGACTATCACTGTCGGACAGAGGGGCGACATGATGGAATAACTAAGCTGCAGAAAGGGTGGGCGAAGGAATCAACAGTCTGATGTTATGATGATAATTCTTGGCTTGTAGCACGGTATCAACAAAAGAGTGGAGAAGAAAATACTTAAAAACAGAAATTGTGATGAAGCAGTTTCATCTCATGCACCAAGATGGCAGCGGTCATGCACTTGTCGCAGGATATTAAAGTCTTCAACCCCTCCCACTCTCTCGCGTTGCATCTTCCTGAATATTGCTGCCTAATATATCTGCTGCATTCACACGTCGGCCAACCCTCACTGTATAATGAATAATGTGAATTATTCTCCAAGGGGATGGCATAAAAAATATTGGGTCAAATTTGGGATGAAAATATTCAGTTGTTGGTAGCTTCAGGAGCTTAGTGCATTTGCAACACAATTATGGATAACATGGATAAATCAATTTCCTCATGTCAAATTTAGTCAAGAGATCAAATTACCCCAGATGTTTAACTATTCATTAAAGCCAGAAAGCCATCATATCTCCTCTACAAAAGGCCACCTTATAGGCCAACACTTTCAGTTGGGTGTATTTTCTGTGTCCTGCCAGAGCTGAATGTCAAAGTTAGATATCACTAGGATGTGGTGCTGCTTTAGTTCAGTTGGATGAGCAGGCATGAGGCCACAGTCCTCATCACACTAGTTGCAGGTTTGACTCTCTTTCTGGAGGCTGTTTGATGCATGTCATCCATAAGTCTCTCTCTCTACAGCTTTCTCATCCAAATAAAGGCAAAAGCCTAAATTAAATAAGTTACGTTTGCATAAGAAATATAAAAACATAGCTGTAATATTTGTTTTGGTTTCATGAAAATCAATAACCATGAGGACAATGGGAAAGCTGTTGGATTTTCACATACTCAACAACCGCCTCATTTTCATTGTAATCTTCTCTTATCAAGTTTATGCTCTCTCAAATAGGAGAGGAGGTACACAACCCTGCATAAATAAACTGAGACTAGCATCTTTTTGCAACTAGAATTTCTCTATTCTGCACTGAAGCCCAAAGCAGACATGCATCCATACATAAAATCTCAATTCTCTAGTGAAAACAAGTTATTTCCTGTTCACTTTTTTTAAGACCTTGAATTATTTCTCTTGGTATCTCAGGTTAACAAATCTAGTTTTCCCATTGTGACAGATTCATTTTTACTCATAGGATTTTTTAAAATATTGGCAGAATAATTTTTTTTTTTGGTGATCTAATTTAGAAGACAAAAAACAATAGGTGGGTCGCTGTGATAGACCAGACCATGGCATGCCACAAGGCAATGTTGAATTCAAGCTTATTTCTATAGTACAAAGCTTTTCAGGGTAAACTGCACTTGATAAAACAAACAGCCACATTTTTCACTCCAATTTAACCCAATCTTTTTAGTGCCAGCGTCCTGGGGAAATCTAAAAATCTCAAGAAAACAACAATATTACTCTATATCACAGTAAAATGGAGGAGATATGAAATGTATGAATATATGGCCACTTAGGCCTCCGTAATATTACTTTCTTCTATTGCTCAATTTAAATTAATGACTTTTTCAAAAGGACCTTGCTTATCCAAAACCAGTGAGAAGATAAACACACAGAAATAATAAAATATCACCTGGGAAATAAGAGTGTTGTCTTCATAACTTTGGCATATAACAGCTTATCTATATGGGACCTTTTTATACTGAGTCTGATTAAAATATTGGTTTTCAGGCTCTTTAAGTAACCTCTGATCTATGGGCAGTGCTAACCCCTCGACATTTATTAATGACCAGCTACAATTTACAACCAGAGGACTTCTCTTTCAGCCCCCAAACACACACACACACACACACACACTCACTCACTCACACAACCACACTACTTCTCTTGTTCTCTTAAATGATGTTGGCCTGTAATTGGCTCCAACCATAAAATAACACTTTCAGCACAGGCAAGTATGTGAGCAAATTAGTGCACGTATCCAGCAGAAAAGCTGTGAAGAAAACACGTCACTTATCAGAAAAAGCTTTTTGGTGTGGAAATGTAACGCCTGTTGAGGTCATCACTGAGTCACTGATATCGATCAAGAAGCCCAGCAGATAAAATCGCCATCAATTTGTCTGATGGAGGCAGTAATTCAGCAAGGCTAATAAATGTCAGTTCAATAATTAAAAGAGAGGCATTTCTGCCTTATATAACAGTTATCTATAAATTGAACACCTACATTGTGTGCACAGAGTGGACAGATGACACACAGAACTGATTGTGTCGTACGAGGAGCAGCAAACACAGAGGGACTCCAGAGGTGTGTGACAGGAGCAGATTGAAAAGGACTGTGGGAGCATGCAAATCTGCATTAGGTCTGATTTATGGAGGCCTCTGATGACAATCCAATTTGGGATTCAACAAATGTGGATACAAATGGCTGCTCATCTGACAACATGAGCTCTGTGCCACGTGTGTTCAGCTAATGAACAGCTTTAATATCCTAATGGTACGTTTCATAACTAAATATTTGGCTAATACAGAGTGGCAATGGTCGTTCACTCTAAAACAGGGTTTCCTGTGCAATGTGCCAGAGCTGCAAATTAAAGCAATCAGAATGTGCAGTGGCAGGACGTGATTTGCTTCTGACAAAACAGAACAATTTAGCCGTTGATATCAACATGAACACAGCAGCGTTCTCGTCCTAAAATAACAGGATAAAAGACACACAGTGCACAGTGAAAGAACTTTTAGAGAACTAGAGTGAACAAAGGAGGTGAAGAAACTTTAGGTTTAAAACAGAGGAAAAAATGACTTCTTTGTATATCTGTTAAACAAAAGAGCCAGAGCAGAAAAGCACAAATCTCTTACTGGCGTGGTGATTTCTTTAAGCAACAGTGACAGACAGGCACACTGTGAACAGAGAGATATCTGGCTTAATGCCACTCCTGAATCGTCTGCCTCTATCATTTTTGTTTATAAAAAAAAAAGCACAAAGAGGTTTTAGAAAGCAAAATCACAGGGCCTAACTCCAGAAAATTGAAATGGCTCTGCTCTTTTGAGGAAAAAGAAAGATGATCATTATGTACAGGTTTACTTTGCAAACTGCAAAAGTGAAACTTTAAAGTCCCAGTACAGAACATCCATCTGTTTCACACTCCAGATTTATTTTTGTACAGACGGTTACAAGCTGAGGATGAACGCCTCAAAACAAAGACACGCCCAGTGGTAGTTGTTTAATCTTAGTCTTTCAGTTTTTGATCATTGTGCGCGCTGATTGCTCCCTGATATCAGCATTAGAGCAACAAACTCCTGTTGTCAGGGTTGAAAAAGAATTATGAAATTAAATGACTCACTCACCTAGGATCTTGACTGTTTGCCTGTGGGACCTTTCCCGGGCCAAAGCACAGGGGCCTTGTAGGTCATTTTTGCTTTTCCACAGCTTGTACCCGATGGAGCCGTAGAGGAAGATGAGGCAGAGCATTGGGCAGAAAAAGTAGGTGGTGGACACCCAGAGCATGATGTGCAGCTGTCCAGAGATGATGGCGTTGCTGGTGTGTTTGCACTGCCCTGTATTGTAGTCGGGGTGTGTTTCGTTGTCATACTCCACTCCAACCAGGAAGAGTGTTGGAGCTGCCGAGACCAGAGCGAAACCCCACAGGGCGAGGATGATGTACTGGACCCTGCGCCTGGTCACCAGCACCTTGCTCCTGAGAGGGAAGCTGATGGCCAGGTAGCGCTCGATGCTCAGGGCCGTGATGTGAAGGATGGTGGCTGAGGTGCATCCCTCAAAGATGTAGTGATAGAAGCGACACACCGCCTCGCCAAAGAGCCACGGCACGTACTTCCACAGGCGGTAGAGATCAAAAGGCAGGCAGAGGAAGATGATGAGGTCGGACACCGCCATGCTGGACAAGTAGAGGTTGGCCGTTGTCTTCATGTCCTTGAAGTGCTGGATGATGAGGATGGTCATGGTGTTTCCGGTCACCCCGATGATGAAGATGAGGATGCAGATGACAGTGACAGGGATGAGGGTGGAGGCGGGGAACAGGGAGCCCTCGTAGTGGTGGTCGTCTATGCTATAATGAACCATGGTCTCTGCTCTACCAGCATGAAGGTCAACCTGGGGTCTGGTCCAGGGCATGCCAACCTCCACAAAGTGCTGGAACTGTCACGTGTGTGTTCAAGACTTGAACAGAGGCTTGGGAGAAAAATTAGACTGTAACAGAACCGATTTTTCACAAAATTTTCTCTCTCTTAACTACAAATTTTTGAAAGACTTTAAGTTTCCACTGACGTCCTGTGGAGATAATTATCCATATTCTTTTCTTTTAAAGGCAGCTTTTGGTTTCTAACATTAGTAATGATAATAAACATCTGTTGGAAGAATATTAGATGGATAGGACCCTCTGTCTCATTTTGTTCTAAGCTGATCTGTGATTTTAAATGACTGTATGTATTTTCCTGAAATTATATAAATCTGAAAAGGCTTAACACACAATATTATAACAGAGATTAAATGTCTGCTATTTCTATTTACATATCATGCAGAAGTAAATGGAAACCAGTGCAAAGGGCTCCAACACGCATAATCCATGGTTTAATCTTTTTCTTTTACTCTAAAATCGTGAATAACATCCCAGAGTGAAAGAGATATTTGCAGGTGGCCTTACCTTTAAAGCTGAGCTGGATCTCTCAACCTTTTTTAAGTTTGGTTGCTCTCTCTTGTGTCACTGTGAGTCGGTGGAGAGCAGCAGCTGCAGAAGGGTTTCCTGAAGTGGCAGAGCCGGTCTCCGAGGCTGGATAACCAGTCGAGCTCTGGTGAGAGACGAAGAAAGGAGCACCTCCTCCACAGCACCCAGAGGAGTCAGGGAGCGACAGGGAGGTTGCCTGCTGTGTGTGTGTGTGTGTGTGTGTGTGTGTGTGTGTGTGTGTGTGTGTGTGTGTGTGTGTGTGTGTGAAGTATTCTTCATAATCGAATGATGACAGGATGGATGTTGGTAAAAGACAAAAGATGGTGGGGATAAGGGTTGAGGGAACCCTCCTCCATCACTGCTGCTGCCTGGATGAATCAATCCAGATTGAGGATCATAGTGATCTGGACTGAGCATCAATACGTAATAAGTATACATACAAAGAGGCCCATATAACTGTATTAACTAATGCATCAATCACTGGAATCTTTGCATGTTCGCTAACCCGTCTGAAAATGAAAAACAAGTTCTGTTTTGGCCTAATCGAGCATCAGCCTGCTCTGTCTCTCCGCTGGGCTTCATCACTCCACACACCCATCAGTCTACTCTTCCTCTTCATCCTCACATTTGCTATGTGGCTTCTCCAAATAAACCTGTCTTCAACAATGGTGGTTAAAGAGGAATGGCAATTAAGAAACTCTGATAAACAGTGGTCAGTACCTGGAGATATGACACGGGCCTAAAAGCGTTAAAGATGATAATATGTATCTAAGAAACATTTAAATCACCATAGTTGAAAAATATAATCTCAATGAATAAGTGAATGTGCATTTGTTTATCTGTGAGATAGTAACAGTTGTGCCACCCGGTAAAGGTTAAAGGTCAGTCTTCAATACTGGATAAGCAGTGTTGATTTTAACTAATTCTCAAAAGAATGAGTTTGAGTCTGATTTAAAGTTTTTACTCAAGAGAAAGAAAGTATAAGTCTCCGCAGATCAATATAACATTCACATAATTGTTGCCTCTGTGTGTGAACTGAATGATATCCCCAACTAAAGCGTCACAGTTAAAAGGTGAACTATTTTAGTTCCTGATCCACTGGTTTTCCTATTGAGTAACATGAATCACCAAAGCTAAGATGACCTGCTGGATGACCAGCCGTGTGCTCTGTTGGTTCAGAGCCACAGCATCCATTAGATCTCAATGAACCTTTGTAAGCAGAGTCACACTGACACCAGGGAGTGTTTGTGTGTTTACACTGAGCTGACCCGCAGCCGGATGAGGCGCTCAGACCTCCGAGGGGCAGCAGGAACGTCCCTCCTCTGTCATTGTTTACTCCTGTCAAAGCAACAGGACAGGGAAAGCTTGTTTACCCCCCTTTTTTTTGAGCGCGATCCAGTCTTTCTCTCAACAAGGGCTCACGTTGTACAGAGAATGGTGACAGAGACGGGTGAGCCCACTTTCACCCTCATCATCAATCACGGCTCTCTTGTTTACACCTCTTAGGTGAGCTTGTGCAATGAACATGGGCTTTTATCATGTAGAAGCTTTAATTCAGCATGTTCTGTTTCTCTCTCACACACACAAAGCTGTCTCTGAAGACAACAATATAAAAAAAGAGGTATATTTGTAATGAAATTCAAGTCGTACTGTTGTGTGCTTGGCTGGTGGTCGACATTTTTTTATCTTGAAGGGCAGAATGAAAGAAGAGTAAATGATGGAAAAGTGCAGACCAGGAGTATGAAGCCTCTGCACTTCAGTGTCTAATATCTTAAGCAATCAAATGTACAAATGCATATTTAACTCACAGACCCTTTGATTGGACAAAGAAACAGCTGCTAAGTGCCTCGTCTTTTAAACCAGTTTCAGTGCTGAGCTTTATGGCTGTTCACCAACTGTCTTCGAGTTCCTCTCGGAAAACACGAAACATTTTTAGTTTCATTTCAGTCTAAAGATGATGTTTTGGTAAAGGGGGTCCTTTAATGTGACGCTCAGTCTACTTGTTTCAGGTAGCAGTTTTCGATTGCTACACGACATGTGTCCACACTATTCGGTTTCTTGGCTGGACGTTGGCGTCTAAATTATTTTTCCAACTGAATGATTTAAAAAATAATAATAATAATACATTGTAACACCAAGCTACTGCAAACTTGATCAGTCATTAAAAGTGTTGTCTACTTAATAAAACACTGCATGTTCTTTAGAGGCAAGTACTGTTGTTATCATTAAGCAACCGAACAAATAACAATAAATGAGTTATTAAAGCTCCTGTGAGGAGATTTTTACTGGTTACAGATCAGAATTAAATGAAAAAGGATGTCTCTATATGACTTAAAAAACAAAACAAGTAAAAAGACTGATTGTTTATATATAGTTATTTGTAATGCCTTAAATCGCTGCTGCGGGGTAATTGTCAGATAAGGTGATTAACTGCATGCTGCACATTTTTTTAGGGATGGGATTCCGTCACAAACCATAAATTCCTCACAGGAGCTTAAAGATACAGTAACTGCTCCTTTATTTGATAGGTCAGCCTTTTGACAGAGAGCAGATGTTGGAGTGTTGAGTTTCGAGGTTACATGCTGCATCAATAAGGGCTACATCTTAAATATATGGTTATCAAAATATGTCTTATGTTTCCATACATTGAAATTAATAGAAAAGTGTTAAAAGGACACTTATTATGCAAAATACACTTTGCCATGTTTTCCTAACACTAATATGTGTCCCTATCTGTCTACAAACCCCCCCCCAATCATGAGAAAGTCCATCCTCTCCATCTTTTCAGAAAATTTGTGCTAAAACAGGTTGTTTGGAGATTTTCTCTTCATGACATCACAAAGGACAGTAACCCCTACCCCAAGTGGGTGACACTCCAACAACTAGGTGTTTGTGACCTGTAACTGTAAACAATACAGGTCAGACACAGCTCACTCACATTTAAAGCTACAGACACAGAAACAGCCTGTTCTGAGCAGGACAGAAATAGAGAGATTTATAGGCATGATTAGATACTGGAGCAGAGTGGATTTTTAGAGATAAACTTAAAAGACATGATCTGGGGAGCTTCGAGACTTCGCTAAACTTGTTGTAAAAGAGGATATTGTGTGACCTTTAAAATGTGACCATTGAAGTTCTTCAGAGTTTAGAGAAAACTCAAATGTTTTGTAAAACCATCAGCACAAACAAAGTCAGAAAAGCTTCAATTTATTAAGATTCAAATTCGGGAAAAAAAAAATAAAATCCTTACATTTCAGAAGCTGGAATCAGTTAATGTTTGTTGTTTTTGCATGATTAATGAATGAATGAATCTATGTTACTTACATAGATACAGAAAAGTGATTCAACTGATCATTTCAACGTCTAGATGTTTTCAACAGACCCCTGGTAGCCAATATTAAAAAGAAGCCCCGTCATTGCTACATTTACTAAATGAGTAATTCAAAGACAAATATATGCCCAAACTTGCAACATGATTAAGAATAATAAATCTTTTATTGTGCATGGATCCTTTGTAGATATCATGGCTATACAGATACACTTTAGATACATATCTATGATTATACATTTTCCCATAACGAACATTTTAAAGTGATATGTCTGGTAGTATGTATAGTATAACAAATTTCATTTTGGAATGTACGGTGTATGAGGTAACTGCAAACATTAAAATTACATAAAAATGGTCTCTATTTTTGTGCATATTTTACTCATTTTTGTAGCATTTTGTTAATCTCCCCAGCCAAAGGTAGTAAGCCCCGGGTGAAGAAGTGTTAAAATGGCACACGTTGCAATCGCTATCAAAAATAGGAATTTGAATTCTTTCAATGACAAAGAGAAGACATCTGCAGGATGTCTCAAAGACCAAATCATGTAATTACCCAAGACGTTTAGCAAGGTACCTGTATTTCATTTCAACATTTGCAATAGCAGTCACCTGCCCAAAACCGAACAACACTAGACCCTACAAGCAGATTACCACTGACAACTCAGTGTGAGCAATCTGTTACGAATACTTCACACACAGAGAAAAGGCAAATTTAGATGAACAGGAAGTACATGATATAACACATTTTGTATCTGCCATTTCCATTCCATAATTCATGGGTACTCAGGATTTATTATTTTCTCTGGAGAGTTTGAACTTATATTACTTCAATATAAAAAAATATACTTCACACATGTAGAACCTGACAAGAGAAATCAAAAGAAATTAAATGTAATACACAGAACTACTTTCCATTTCTTTCCTGATTATGTAGGTTTACTAACATCAAATTAATGCTGCGAAAAGTAAAAGTAAATAAAACACATTTTAGTGTTTCCTAACACTAAAAGAAAAAAACATCAAAACTTAAAAATTAAATTAAGAAAATTCTCCCGAGATTTTTTTTCCTCTCCAATTAAGGCCTCTGAAACAACTGGTACACTTCTTTCCTCTGGTTTTCTTTTCCTCTTTTTTTTTTTGTTGCTGAGATACTTCAGCTGTTTCAGTGACACATTATGTGGTACTACAACTTTTAAAACACCCAAAACACAAGTAGGGCTTGCACAATCTCAAAGTATGTTCTATAAAATGCATCACAAGACCAAGACACAGTCAGTCAAGGTTTCCTTTCACTAAGGTGCAAAATTAATTACTGGGGAAAACCAAAAACGAAAAGTAAAACAAAACATACATGTAAGCATACATTTTTTGTGCTGAACAACACGATTTCAGAGTAAAGCAGCAGTATAACTATATGATAGTAAAAATAATTAGAATTCACTGTTTGTTTGGTTTTTGTTTGTATTCTATCTTTATATTGAGCTTTTTTTTTCTTACAGGTCCTTGTGTCTTCACTGTACAAAAATATACTAACATTTCTCCAGTCATTTTTGCATCCTTAAACATTCTGAACATCAAAAAGGTTGGAAAGTGCTAAATGAATGTTCTACAACGTGAACAAGATTTGCTTTCCGTGTCTTCTCTCACCAGACCCCTTAAACTCCAGCAGGGGAGTAAAGTCCCTTCATCTGGCCCTGAAGCCCTCCCAGCCGTGTACCTCTGTGGCACTAACTACATACAGTATACACATCTGGACACACACACACACCCCACTGTGCAAACACTGGCCCACCAGGTCCCAGGATCAAATAGCACATAGGCTAAAGACACACCTACATACTATTTTTGGAACACATCTATCAAAAAACAGTTTCATACTGGACACAAATGGAAATATAAATAATGACTATTTCTATACACATATATATATATATATAATCAACAAGTACGAGTCAAAGTGCCCCTTCCCCCCAACCATCTCCCCATAAACAAACCATATTCCAGCTCTTTCTGAGTTCCTTCTGCACAGGAAGCTGATTATGATGGAACAGAAATCTGAAATGAACAACAGAAACCACAAAGTCGTGGCAGCGTGACAAAGGCAGGAGAGTCTGTCAGGTTTCACAGGTGCCAAATAAGATGTTAACATCCCCAATTTTTCAACCGCTATTCAGCTCTCACTAACCAGCCCTAATGCGAACACTCTGTTGACAACAGAAAACAGTGAGTACAAAACAAAGAATACAAAACAACAGAGAGAGAGAGGGGGGGGGAGAATAAAGCTATAACCCTGCAGCCGGGTGGTGCAAACTGCTCATTTAATTACAAAGTACTGGATGACAAAAGCGATGAGAATAGCGATGACAGCGAAAACCATGAGGAGGAGGAAAGCACACTGCTCGTCTGTCAGACTTCGTCGGGCTCGGTTTGACTCCGTGCAGGCTCTGGACCCTGAGCCGGTCGCACCGCTGCCTGAAGCCACTTCGTTCCGCTGGGGGGAGAGGGTCACTGTTGGGCTGTAGGGACCGCTTAGCTCAGGGGTGTCCTGACACTGCCTGATAGCACAAACCCGGAAACGGTAGTCGCTGTTGGGCTGCAGGTTCTGTACATGGAAGGATGTGGCGGAGCCTTTATAGGCCTGCAGACAGAAGGGAGACGAGTGGAAAAGTGATCACATTTTTTTTTTTTAAATGAAGCTTGCTTTGTTTGTTTATTTATAAGTTATTGCAGTACAAAGGTAAATTCAATATTTTGGTAATTTCTGAAACACTGTAATTCAGCTGCTTTAAGGACTCGACTTTGTTTAGAAGATTAATACAGGTATAAGCAATTTGTTTTGATGTTTTTAAAATGGAAAAAGTAAGAAAAATGTTGCCTCATGCATTATAACTGAGACTGCTTCTCAGAAAAATGAATAATTCCGCTTTCTCAAACATGAGCTTCTCAGTCTAGGCCACAAAGACTGACAATGAAGAGGAAAACAAACTCATGCTGGATGACAGCCTCATATTTCATCTCCCTGATTCAATCGCCATATATGATGTGGTGAGATTAGCATAAGCCTGCTGTGGCCATTACTCCAGGTTAACATGGCTGGAGGCCACAGAGAGGGATGAATGTGTTGGCAGGGGGCTCGACACCTGGGATACCTCATAGATCAATGACCTTTGCATAATGGACAATTTAAAGTCAGTGGTAACAAATACAGAGTGCTGCAAAGCCCCGGTGAACACATTAAGGCCCTGGATCCATCTCTACCCTGATGTGCATAATAAAAGCTGCTGAGATGGATGGCAGGTTAGCCGCATGGAAGGACAGTAGGCCCGCATACAACAACATCCGTACCTGTTTAAAGTCAGAGTTTCCCATCATGCATTGCAAGGTGTAGATGATTGGGTCACCCTTCATTGGCGACAGGGCCTCCCATGTGACTTCACAGGAGTTGTCATCAAGACGCTCAACTTTTGGGGCTGAAGAGTAGAGAAAAAAAAAAAAGAGTAGCAGTTGTAATGAGACTTTTGGACTGACACATTGCATCCATAACATCTTCATACTGGTGTTCCAGTGTGTGGTGTTTAAATTGTGTTACGCCATTGCAATTTGGGAGTGTGGGACCTGCACACACACAGTGCTGTTCCACCCTGCCTTCTTCAACATTACATGTTAGGGCTGAAAGATATATGATTTTAACATCACAATTGAGATGTGTGCATGTGCAATAGTCAGATCGCAGTACATGCAATGTGACCTGAGGCACGTCATGTTGCCATTTTTCAGTTTTTCTCCTTTTACATGACTAATCTACAATAACTGCTGATACCAACTTCAGTAATCGCAGAATTGACAATTGTGCATGCAGTCTTTGATTACCCTGTGTGTAAAAAGTAGACATACAGGAGACTGTCTCATACCTCGGAATGGCGCTCGAGGCAGACGCTCATTTACGCAAGGCAGATTTAAAACGAGAGTATTCCTGCTGCTAGGTATTGGCTCTGGCTCGTTAATGCTGTGGCCACATTTACAGACTGTTAACAGAGCAGATGTGCTGCTGATTGTTTACTCTTAGTTGCTACGTCCAAAGCGCTCACACTGAAGTGAGTCACAGGCAGCCCAAGACGGCGAGCTTTCGTTTAATCAGAAGTTACTTTCACTGTGTTCATCATGCAAACTAAACATGGATCTTTAGAAATGGTTGATGAAATACAAGTCCTCTTTTTCTCTCTCCACATGTTGTCTCTAATTCTGTCTGTGTGTGTTTCAGAGTCACTGTTAGGAGTGCTGGACATGTGAAAGTACAAGGGGGTTAAGACTGGCAATCAGAAAACGATTAAATCATAATTAATAAAAAAGTATGATTGTAATAGATGTGTGAAAAATATGACTCAATGTCAGTTTTTTCAAATATTCAACACTGCCATCATCTTCCCCCCATTACGCCTCTGTTACTATCTTCGATGGTGGATCGGGCCTGAACAACTTTGCCTCACTGTTCCCCCTCAGTCATTACATATTGCAGGGGCGCAGGTATCCCGACTTGAACTGGCCATGTGTAAGAGCCAGAGTTACTCTGGTGGAGATGTGGGGAAGACTCCTTGAAGAAAAACCCAACAAAACTACAGTAGTTGGTTTGAACTCAAAGTAATCTACAAAAACCTCAGGGTTAGAATTAAGAATTAAAAACCTTCCTGAAGTGGATAAAGCTTTGATTTATTTCTTATTAAAAAGCTAAATAAAAGACAAAACAGACATTGAACTTCCAACATAATTTTCATGTGCTGTGAGCTCTCTGTCTGAATGAAAGCTTTGGGGGATTGTTCAAAGTGGGCTGCTGCAGAACAATTCGCTTTGATACGAGGGTACTTGCTTTAACTACGTACAGTGACTCAGCTGATGAGCTGAGAGTGAATTCGAGACAACTGCATACAACTTCAACTCATTAGTAAAGTGCCATAACTATGAGTCATTGGTTTCTTTAGGTGGCGTGGGCGACTTTATAAGCTTAAACAATAAATGTAGTTATTTTTTTAACTTGTAAAGTGCCCTATTAATTATAAGAAAAATACAACAACAGGGAGGATTTCAACCTGATG
The DNA here is from genome assembly GCF_963930695.1 of Labrus bergylta. Taxonomy (NCBI): domain Eukaryota; kingdom Metazoa; phylum Chordata; class Actinopteri; order Labriformes; family Labridae; genus Labrus; species Labrus bergylta. The sequence continues at coordinate 22,937,134 of NC_089205.1, forward strand.
CTATAATGGTTAGTCTGCGTTCAAACAGCTAATGGTTTAAGAGTTCACTCCACTATGTGGGGAGCCAACAGTGTTAAATAATAGTGACAAACTGGCACATGACTGCCTGATTCAAAGGAGGTGCTGCATTGAGAATAAAACACACATCCTCATTACTGACTTCAATATGTGGGATCAAAGGAGGCCTCGCAGAAGCTGCTTGAGACCAGAGCAGAGTGCTGAAAACCTGACTGATGATGACAGACAGACAAGTGAAGGTTCGGCTGCTGGGACTTAATCAAATGCAAGTCAAACTGAGGTTCAACCGAGGTTAAAAGCTGAGCACACTTGCTTGCTGTCTGTATGTCAGCAGTGAGTGTAAAAATAATAAGTGCGGATCCACATCCGGAATAAAAGGGAGCCAGAAAGAGCATAAAAAGAGAGAAAAGAAAGAGAGAAAAGAAAGAGCTGCCACTGTACCTTTCAAAGGGGCTGGAGGAGAGCGTGGGGTGGTGAATGTGTAAACATTGGAGAAGGGCCCTTCGCCCGCCTCATTAAAGGCCTGGATGCGGAACGTATAAGAGGTAGACTCATTAAGCCTCTGGACTTTGTGTGTGTGGCATGGTCCTTTATACAAGGATATAAATCTGCAATGACAGGAACATGAAGGAAAAGAGAGAGAGAGAGAGAGAGAGAGAGAGAGAGAGAGAGAGAGAGAGAGAGAGAGAGAGAGAGAGAGAGAGAGAGAGAGAGAGAGAGAGAGATAATGAGTCAAAGGGTAACGATGACAAAAAACAAATGAGACGAGTGTCTCCTCTGACAAGAAATATACAGTGGATCATAAGTCCCTGTCTCCTTCTACAGGCTCTCTGTCTGACACATTACCTTTACATATCACGCCCTCTTCTATAGTCATGTACAGCTTTTCCTGAAACACCCCCCTTCTCTCATCACTTTATCTCTTGTCACTTCCCCTCGCCCGACTAATGGGCCACTGACCTGCCGCTCTTGTCCCCCATCTGCAGCTGATACTGGAGAGCATCTGAGGTGGAGGCTTTGGCTGGGCCATCGCCCCACTTGAGCCTGAGGGTCTGGTGGCTGAAGGCAGTGCACTCCAGGCGGGGGGGCTGTGGGGGTAGGGGCTTCGTCTTCAGCTTAAAGGTGTGACTAAAGGGGCCTGCTCCCAGGCTGTTCAGGGCTTGGATGCGGATCCTGAGGATGGAGAGGAAGAAAGGTGTGAAGATCAAAGAGCTGAGAGGACTGAGCTGACCTGAGCTGGAAGATTATTGGCCTAAACAGTATTTCCCTTCTTTGGCAGGTGTTGACGTTCAGCCTCTGCCAGTGTGCAGTCATTTATATTCATGCTTTGTATGCTCTTTCTTAATTCTACATCACCGTCACACTTCCTCAAAGCTGACAGTCTATACAACCTCTCTAATTATTTAACAAGACCAGCGTGCAGAGCCAAACAATAGAAAACACATAACTATTGGTTTGTGAAAAGTCAGACCTTAAAGGCTCAACTATTTACAAAACAACTGCTGGCCCTGTCAAGAACAACCCCAACTAGTATTATTTACAGACGTAAAGAATTCTACTTCTTTTCAGTTGTACAGTTAAGCATCACAGACCTATTTAAGAACCGAGTATTCTATGTGTGTTACATCTATGCATCCTGATATTTTAAGAACTCACAATTTAAAAAAGGTGCAAAGGGAGCTGGTACAAGTGTTACACAAATCAGAAAGCACCAACCTGTAGCTGGTGTCAGGCTGCAGATGCTGCATGATGTGTTTGGTAACAGGACCGACGACAATAGGCTGGCGCTCTCCGAGGTCAATCAGGTAGGAAGTGATCTCAGAGCCATGATCACATGGGGGGTCCCAGCTAATACCCAGGCAGGTTGATGGGGAATAGAACAGTGGTGGCCGGTACTCACTATCTTCATCCTCCTCATCCTCATCAGGGTCCACTTGAGTGTCGTACCTCTGCATCTCAGACTCCTTCAGCATGTAGATGTTGCTGACTGCTGCAGGCACAGAGCAGGGCGTCTGGCACAACACCGCTTCACTGAAAGGCCCCACGCCAGCCACGTTCACAGCCTGCACACGAGCAAGACACAAGATTAACCGTCAACAATCACTTGTGAGGCGAGGGGACACGTGTAATGTCAATGTTTGGCCACAGGGTGGAGTTCCGATGTAAACATCCCTGCTTAGATTTTCAACAAGACATAAAAAGTATCTGTCTTTTTTCTAGCCAAACCCTTGGGTTATTAAACAAATGCTTGAGTAAACTCATACATTGACGAACTAGGAAAAGATAGTCAAATTAAAGTGTGGATTTATAGCTTGACCAGAGGGCCTGTAGTGTTGACCAATCGTGGCAGTGTGGAAACTGAAGACACTGCCATGTGATAACCCATTACAGTCCAGCTCCCTTCTTCCCATATTAAACTACAAAAGAGGCTGAAAGCAGAGCCTGAAATTTCAGTCTAAACCAGACCCAAAGGACATTTTAATGCCAGAATGTGACTCTTTGACACACACTCTGGCTTCATTGGTCACAGTCTGAAAAGCAGTCTTCACTGCAACAGCACAAGGCAGCAATGGAATAACCAGCTGCGTTATCAGCCTGTTCATGAGGATGAAGTTACTATAGAGAAGACTGCATGTAGATTAAGATCTAATAAAGTGCAAGCCGATCATCACAGGCAAGCATACAAAAAAACAAACAATAAATGAAAACCTTAAAAACAAATTTTTGAAATGAAGTAAAGACCAATCAAGAAAAGCTGATGGCATGATGATGTTTTTTTGGAGGTGAACTTTTTTGGACAAATGTAATCAAAATTTTAAGTACCCAGGTATGGATTCACGAGTGACGTATTTCCTACACAGGATGAAGAATGAGTCAGTGGAGCGCAAACTGCTTCCACTGACGGCGAAATGAAGGCATTTAAAAATAAGTATCACTCCTCATATTTCAAAAAGGGGATGCTCAAAAATGTCATGTCTTTGGGATCCATTGAGCAACGATGGAACAGATGGAACGAGAAAAGTAGGAGAGAATGACAAATTAACTCTAAAAATAGCGCCGTTATAAATATTCACCACTGATCTTCGCTGTTTTAACCTGTACTAATCAAAAATTGTGAAATTAAAATATACTTCATTTTATTTCGAAGCCTTTTTGGTTCATCACATGTCCTCATGAAAACATGGTTTCTAAAATAACTCAGAGAGGATTTGAAGGTGAAATGTCATTCTTTATTAATTATAAGATGAGATCAGAGTCTATTTTTACTCAGTCTTTTAACGATAGATACAGATGTTAAAAAAATGTTTCATGATCGCTCACCTGGACCCTGCAGAAGTAGTTGGTTGCAGGAAGCAGCCCCTTCATTTCATGGCTGAGCCCGGGTCCGCTGTAACACACCTGCATGCTGCCCTCAGCAGCACCCCACTCCAGTCGAAACTCTGTCACTGGAGCCCCGTTGCTGGGAGGGGCCTAGAAGAGAAACACAAACGAGAACTCACATAAACACATTAACTTATTGCATGGTTTGATATTTATTTAGAAATATGTGAGTGTGACCCCCATGAAAAAAGCAAGTGCAGCTGGTCCTACCTCCCAGTTCAAAACAACACAGCTGGGGGATTTGCATGTGGTAGAAGGAGCCTTGCACTGCTCAGGGGCCCCGGGGCCGGTTGTAACTTCACAGCGCTCGGACAGAGGTCCAAACTATCGGCAGAAAAAAGAACGAAATCCAATTTATTAAAACTGAAAAACTTCACATTATTCATTTTAAACCATACTCAGGGAGAGAGGTTTGAAAACATGGTGCACAAAAACATTCCCTTCTCCTTATATTGCCAAATCTGTTTTGACATTTTTCTTACCCCAGCCTTGTTTGCTGCCTTGAGCCGGAAGCTGTAGGTTTTGCCAGGCATTAAGCCTCCCACAGAGCAGTCCAGCTCTGGACCCTGGTAAACCTCCCTGCTCTCCTCAGACTGCTGCCCACTCACTTCTACACTGTAGCAGGACACGGCACTGCCTCCGTCTACCTGAGGTTGACCTAGAGAATGTGTGCAACAAGTGTCAATAAAACAATGTTCTGTAAAAATGTGAAACAGTATATAGACAAAGATTCGATTTCAAACAGCTAAATAATACAAACTGTATGATTAAAGCTCACTGCTTTGAGGTAGTTCGCTACACAAATAAATACATCAACAGAAGCTAGAATACATCCCACACAGATCCAAGTTGGAGAGGAATGACTCACCCCAGCGCAGTTGCACCTCCCTAGCTTTGGGCTTGCCCACCAGCCGAGGGGGCTGGCAGGGCCCTGGGGGCACTGCGGGAGTCTGGACCTGCAGGGTTTCCGACAGCTTGCAAGGGAAGACAACACACCAATTAAGACCCAGAGAAAAAACAAATTGACAATCTCGCCCCTCTCCTCTTTCTCCTGCACAACACACACAGGTTACAAACTGTCATTACCACCACCTTATTGGACAGATCCAGGATACAACGGCCCAGAAAAGAGACAAACCTAAATGTTTCGTTCTTATTAATACCTGGCTGTGCACAGAGAGATATGCTGTGTTCCTTATAAAGGCGACAATATTGTTATAGACATCGTCTGGCTTGTCCTCAGACTCTCAACTTCAGCGACAAAAGGCAAACATGTGAGTGTTATGTCACATTGCGCTGCACCAAAAGGCAGGATCTCGCCACCATGAGTCATGTTTCTACACAAGCCCCATTATGAATAAATGCATGCACTAACAGCTGATGAAGAAATTAATGAAGAGTGTCTGTGAACTGAACTAATTAAGAAAAACATCCTCTGACACATGCAGGGAGGGTTAATCGATTAGCAGGCTTTGTCTTGTACTTGCACACTAGGAAGCATAGTATTATCTCCCAACATAGGACACTGGCTGAATTTCAATTTCTTATTAAAACTCACCATAAAGAGAGCGCATATCTAGAATTATTCATGCAAAAATGATCGGATCAAGCATGGGGTGAGGGGATACTCATCATGCAAGCCCATTTAATGACAGCATATGTAACAGCCAAAATAATGTGTCAAATTTTTAAGAGCCAACAGAAAAACAGAGAACAATAATGCAGCTGCCAATATGGTGAGAGTATTGGTTAACATATTCTGAGTTTAAAAGATCCTGATTCCTAGTTTAAAGTTTATTTTGAGTTAAATAAAGAAAGGGAAGATATAAAAATGCACAGATACAATATGAATAAGTTATCATTGTGTTCCACGTTCCACCTGTGATTACATGAAAAGTAATTGATAAGCAGACTCAAAGAAAGTCTGTGGTGAAAACACAAAATAGCGTGCATGACTTTGTGTGCACATGTGCTGATGCTGAATGACTCACCGGGCTCTGCCCTCCCTCACTCATGCAGTAAACTCGCGTCTGGTAGGAGCAGCCAGGCTTCAAGCCTTCACACACATGCTCCATAGCTGGCCCTGAGTATACCAGCTCCCATGACATACCTAAGTACAAAAACAATACAAAAATATTTGCGTTATGTCAATTAACTTTTTTTTTTTTCCATTTCAAAATCAACCTTTTTTTGGTTAACTTCTATAATTGAACATTATTTAATAACACCATAATTAACTCACCACTCAGGCCTTCAGACAGCTCCACAACATACTTTGTGACTTCTGCTCCACCATTTTCCTTTGGGGGCTCTGAAATGCAAACATGAAGAAATAAAAAAAGATATTATTAAACTGCACTAAGTACGTTTTTTTCAACTAGGTTGCCTGGCCAACTCATGTTGTCTGCTATTTCTAAAGAAACCTATAAGAAAAATGATCCGTTCAAGTAGGACATTGTGGGAGGGTATTGATAGCAGGAGAACTGGCTGCATTTTTAAATACTGAAGAAACTCATTAAAAAGAACTTTAAGTAAGACATGTAGTTGTTGACTAAGCAAATTAGCCACTGATGTGGACACAGTTCTCAAAGCTTTTTCAGAGATTATCAAAGATTCATTCTTATGTCTGAATGTGTTGAAGGACGGTCCGTCGTCTTCTGAACTGACTACATGGAGTGTTATCTCTCTCTGGCAGATAAATCTATAGTCAGACAGAATTCAATGAGTAAAGTCAAATCCTAAACTGTCAACTATATTCAAGAATGATGGAGAAAGAAATGCTCACCCCAAGCCACCTTGAAGCTATTGGGCAGGACTCTTCCTCTGATGACAGGCCTGCAGGGACTGCTGGGTCTGTCTGGGTTTGTGATGAACTCGACCACCTGGCTAGGGTTACTCTTCCCCTCCGAGTTATATGCCGCCACCTGGAGGATATGCATGAGACATATAATCACTGTCAGAGTATTTGCGATTGTTTGTGTAGGGATGGCAAGTATATGAAGGTCATTATGTTTCCTGATAACAAGCAGTGGCTAGCCTCAGTGAAAGGTAATGAAGGGGTCTGACTGAGTGAATGTAACCCCTCAGCCCTAAATGGCGGCAGACAAAAAAACCACATTACTATAAAGATTCAGCTCTATCTACAAACTCATTTCCGCAAAAATGTTTAGACATTGCAAGCAATGCAATCAAAAAAATGAGGTAATAAGCTTTATAGGGCTTTTATTTCAGTTTTGCACATCTGCGATAATCGGCAGATCTCTGCGAGCCTGCTGAGTACAGCTCATCCACATACTGTAGCAAGACAAACCTGCACAGCAACCAGCCTTCCCTCACACTGCGCAGCAGGATAATTGGAAATGATTGAGGGAGGGAGTCTTCTGGGTGACTTATGATCATTTCTACCATTTGGGCATATGGTGGGAATAAAAAGCTCTGTCTTCATCATGTTTAGGAATGATGTGGTGCTAAGTTTTCAGGCAATGTGAACAATGACTTGTAATGCTGTTATCAGTTGATGCATAAATTTGATTTCATGTTCTCTGTAGCTGCACAGAAAGAGAGAAAAAAAGCGTTAAGAAAAAGATCCATTTGATGCTTGTATTGCACCTCTGATATTTAACTAAAATGTACAGCTATTAAGTTGTGAGGAATAAAAGTTAAGCTTAATTTGTTCAATAAAATAAAAGGTATACTACTTGGAATTAAAGAATGCTGGTGTTATTTTATATTTGATTATTATTAACACAGATCTAAAGCCAACTATGCATTCGACCGTCAAATATAATTTTCAGACTTCACTACTGTCCCTTAAGATAACCACCCATGGCCTGAGAAACTAAGAAAAGCCCTGCAGCATTTTCATTTTCCCCCGGTTACTCAAACAGATTGATTAGCTAATTTGTTGGGGACTAATTTCCAGACATGAATACACACCTACACACATTTCTAAGTATTTTTGTCAGGAATCTAAATGTGGGATCATCACAAAAACAGTGGAGGTGTTCATCGTAACAAAAGGAAATCTCACCCAGGTCTTGGCGTGGCTCGCTAATGTGTATCAAATAGGACTTACTTTTTTTAAATAACAAAGGCTTAATAAGGCCTTATACGGACAAATTGGAGCAAATTCTATCCCATGACTAATTAAAAAAACGAATCAAGGAGGCACAGCATATTTTGCTTGAACATTGCTAATCAAAGCTCAGAAACACAAGTGACAGAAAAGTGGGAAAAAATGTGATTATCTTTAGAATGACTCAACCTACTGAAATGCAAATAGTGATAAAACTCTGACTTTCAATTTAAAATCAATAATGTATGTAATATGTCATGTCTATTGTTTTGACATTATTTAACCTATAACTGCAATGGTCTGGTGTTAACAGGTGAAGAGAGGTCATCTGTGGCTACTCAGAGCTGTTTAGTCAAACAGTCAACTATTTAGAGGACGACGTCAGAATGAGAGAGGGAGGAAATTAGGGACTAAGGGAGATTCAGTGACATGGAGAGGAAGATACTAGTCAGTCCCTGAACTCGGTCACATTACTTCCAGCCAAAAAGCCTTTGTGGCTCATAGGCTTTGCTTGGCAAGCTTCTCATTGGGGCCCCGCATGTGCAGAGCGGTGGAGTTCTAATATTTATGTTTCAGTTGCCCATAGCCCTTAAGAAGAATCCTGCAAACAGATGAGTCATAGAACCACTGTGGGCCTCAGCACCCTCCCTGCCAGAAGCCTGTCCCCTCCACAAAAACACACCGCAGCGATATCAAACCTATGTATCACCCGCTTTGACTGCAAACATCACAGAGCTCCCTTACCCTAAACTTGTACTTGGTACTCCTGTGGAGATTCCTGACAGTGCAGGAGAGCTCGTCGCCATCGTAGCTTGGCTGGAAGCCATATCCCTGGGACAATGACAAATGACAGGGGGAGAAAGAAAACAACCAGGTGAGCAATGACTAACAAGACAACCATTGTAGCACAAAAACAAAGTGGTCTGCAGGAGACAAACAGCTACAGGGGATGAAGGAACTTTTTTTTGTGTTTTCACTGTCGCAGGTAACTGCTTGAGGCGATGCAGGCGGTGGTGACAGAAGCAATAAGTGTCAAGTAACTATTAGAGCAAACCGCTGAGGTGTCACACAAAGAGAAGAGATGTCAATTTGATTTTAGTGAACTGAAATTATTAACAGAAGTCATGACTCAGTATTTAGCTACAAAAGCAAAAACAGTCAAATAGATGTGATTTATGAATTGGTTAGGAGTGAATGTGAAAACCTTGCACCACGTTAATTGTGTACATTGTTTATCATGATGTATCAATGTAAGACAAAGAGATGGGCTTTGTGATACTGCCCATTAATAGGCCCCTTTCTTTGAAGGTAAACAATGTGTATGTTTGTGGATATTTGATCCATCTTTTAGGAACTTCAATCACAAACAAGCAGCTGATTTCACCGTAACATAAAATGGGAAAGTGGGAGACATACTGAGCCTTCTTCCTCCATCTCCAGAATGTAGAAGATGTCGTCCTCCTTTGGTGAGCTAGTGGGTCTCTGCCACTTCAGACACAGCCAGGTAACCCCTGCCATCTCCAGCTCTGGAGGGAAGGGTGGCAATGGCACACTGCATGAGGTGAACAGGTCCACCACTTCACTGAACTCGCTGGGGAGGGCAGAGAGAGAGAGAGAGAGAGACAGAGAATGGGAGAAAACGAGAGAAACACACAGGAGAGACAGAGTGAGAGACACATAAACATACAGATGGACAGACTGCGAGTGGAAGAAACAGTAACATACAAACAGACAACACGGAGGGTTCATTCAGGAGAATATCTAGCATGTTAAGGCTCCTACCTTGCACCCATGTCATTTTTTGCTGCAAGGCGGAAGGCGTATCTTGAAGCTGGAGAAAGCTTGGTCACTCTGTACTGCTTCTGAGGGCCGTAGTAGCACTGTTCATAAATCCCAGTGCCCTTCCCCTTCAGAAAACAAAGGCTTTAGTTTCAGTTACAATAACTTTAAATCAAAGTTGCTTTCTCATTAAGAGTAATTACCTCATCCCATTGCAGAACGTAGTTTTGGATTTTGGAACCGTTGTCACACGGAGCCTGTAGATAAAGCACACAAAGTTCAATGACTGGCCACTTGAGGATGGCACCAAAAGCCAGTGTGCAGGAGACCTTTTTTGACATCATCCCATTTCTCCGACAGTAAGGCTTCTCAAGTATGCATATAAATTGGTGGTAGGTATTGCAAACAACACCTGTATTAACAGAACTATGGCTTCCTATTACACATTTTATAACACCCAGACTGCAGTCTACCTTGGAAAAATGGATTGAAATCCCTAATCCATTAATCAACCGTTTTTACCTTCCACTGGAGAACGAGTGTGTTCTTGGTCCCACTGGCCTTCCTTGGAGGATTGGGAGGGTCTGGCTCACAGCTTATAGTGGTGAAGCTCACAGCCTCAGATGGGCTTCCTTGTAAACAGTTACACAAGGCCTGGACCCTGAGGAAAGAAGAGCAGTGGTTTCAAAATGTTCCTCGGACATTAAAAGTACATTAAAAAACAGGCCAAAGGTGGAGGTCAAAACCAACCTGACATGATAGTCTGTTGCTGGTCGAAGGTCTTCCAAAGTAGCACTTAGTTCTTCCCCACTGCATCAAAGGAAAAGAGAATTTGAAGAACTGTCTCAAGAAAATACCTAACAATAGTTGGTAATAGGCCTTGTAGCATCTTGCTAATGCTCACCAGTACATGCTCTTGTACTTCCCATCCTTTCCACTAAAAGAGATTGAGACCTCGTAGCTGAGGGGCTCAGGGAGGTTACAGTCTTCTTCCACATTACCGTTCTCACTCTCTGGCCTGGTTGGAGCACTCCAGCTCACTAATGTTTCTCTTGCCTGGATGTCTGACACCTGTAATGAAAGTTTGATGGATCCTTATCAAGTCTCTACACACCATCAAACACAGACATGGAATGAACACTTAATAGCTCTGACAAAAGCAACTGCAACATGACTTTTCTTTATGTTTGTGCTATAAGCCAAAGTCAACAATGGGTCAGCTTATTATCCCTGCCTCATTTTATTCAGTCTTTCTTATAAATAAGAACTTTTTTTTTTAACTTCCAACACCAACCCAAGAAAATCATGGCTTGGTAAATGAAATAAGAAAAAAAAAAAAAAAAAAAAAAAAAAAAGAGATCAAAATGTTGAGGCTGATGCCACGTTGGGAAAATGTTTTCAGCACTTGGCAGGGATGTGCTGTGCAACCCTGATATTTTTCATTCTGTTTTGAGGTGGTTTAAAAATAGCCTGAGAAACACTGCAGGGGGGATTCATATGTGGAAGAACTCAATCAAGTCAGGTCTGTACCACCTCCTTGTCTGTGCCCTCAGGGGCCCACCTCACTCCTTTACTTCCCACAGTTACATTCTCAGTCCTTTAACACACCAGTGTCGCAGAAGGATGGAAAAATCCACTTTCCATTGAAGCTTAACCTTCCCTGTATAAGACACCTTCCCTTTACTTTAGTCATCATCTTTTCAACAGCCTTGCTTCTCTACTTCTACAAGAACATCAGACCTAAGAGGCAATGTATGACAAATCCCATCTTATATGAGGTCAGAGAAATTCTATTTCTAGTTATAAATATTCCCATTCCCCTGCTGTTATTTACTTATTTGTTAGGGACAGATACAATATACATACACAAAGTGAAAACAGCCAATGCAAGTATCATAGTGTTCAAACACCTGTTCTCATTTTTATTTATCCACATTACACAAAAAAGATTTTCAAACATAAAAAGGTCAGAGAGCTCTAGATTTAGTAAATATTATAAGTTAAATGAGTATTTATTTAAAGCAAAGCTCAAAACTTTTAGTCTCTGCTTGAATAGTAGCTTGGTGGCACATTTAGAAATAGAAATCCCCACATGAATGCTAGTCAGGAGCTTTGACTCCATTAGCAAGACGTCAGCAATAAATCATCATCAACGTTAATAGAATGTTTAATGGTGCAACACATTTGCATCATTACAGATTTCCATAAACGAAGCACTAATAAAGACATCTAAAAACATGCAAACTGTGTTAACTAGATTTAAGAAAACAAATAAAATGAGTCGAGTGAATACTAACCACTGGTTTACTGATGGTGCTCAAAAGTGCTTGCAGGGCCTGAGCATCTTCATCCAGCTCTGAGGAGAGAAATCCAGTTAGATATGATAGAAATCATCACTGTCTTTACACGAGGAAGAAGAAGAAATGCTTAATGCATTTAGAAATGTGCTGGTTTCTATATAAATAAGTGAAACGTTTCTGTTCTGTGATTGTTATTGTTACTTCTGGATTCTGTGTGCATGGACATATCTATTTCTTTACTGTGACGTTTCTAAACATCATGTCTGTGTGCTGTTTCTCACAGTGTATCAATGGGGTGACTTTGCACCACATAGTCAATGATTTAAGGTGGTAAAACTATACTATTATTTCAAGCTCATCTACAATGATGCCTTTCATTCATATTTAAGGAACTGTAACCTTCTGTTGCAGTCTGTGGACTTATTTACTCTGTATTTTATTTTTTCAATCACAGATACTTATTAACATTGCAATCAGCAGGTTTAACAAAGAGTTTAATTCTGGTACAAAGAAAAGGAAATAGTTAAAATAGCTAAAAAAAATAGCCTCACACTTCTTTGCTATGGGAGAAAGTTCCCATGCTTGGGTACTCTTCTCTAACTAAATTTTAAACTTCAACTCCCTTCTCCAAGCAATATCCAAGGACAAATTAATGTATAATGGTTCATAACGGTGGGAGTCTGCAGAGAAGAAGAAGGGAACACTTATGAGGTAGTACAGGTGCCACTATGAGTAAGAAAAGTTGTGTCAGGCAGCTAGAGAGGCAGGTCAATAATTGGCAAGATCACAAGTACGTGCAGATGACGTGGCATACGAATGGTTCATAATAAGATGGAGAAACAAACATTGCTCACATTTCAGCAATCTTCATGAGGTCTTTTATCTTTTTGGCTGAAAATATTTTACCTCCACTTCAAGTATTTACAGTAGTTCTTCAATTATGCACGGCTATTGCCAAGTAGAATTTTTCAAACTCTATGATTAATGAGCAGTAAGAGTTCATGTAATCAAGAACATTTTTTGGCCATATTTCTGTTCCATTGCTGCCACCAGCTGCTGCCCCTAATGAGGCACTGTTCCCAGTGTTCTAAACACAACATGCTCCCAACTTCCGGAGGTTGTTGTGAGTCAGCCAAATTATAAAGCTCAACAAACCTTTACCCTTTAAATTTCCTTACCTCCCGACTCTCCATTTTTTCCTCTGGCTGTCTGCTTGTCAGAGCTGGCCACTGCATGGCTGGGTTGCCCCTGCTCCGCCTCCAGCCCTTTCCCTCCGACGCCGTTGTGAATGTCCACTGTTTGGGGACTTCTACAAGTCTTCTGTGGTGAAGAGGGAGGGCTGTCCTTCACGGGCCCTCCTCCTCCGCCTCCCTGACGGTCCTTCAGTTTCTTCTGCAGACGCTCATATGTTTTGCTTGTTCTGTCATCTCTGTGAACAAATGGCGGGCGTCCGTGTTGGGAGTGGGAGTCTGCAGAGAAGAAGAAGGGAACACTTATGAGTTAGTACAGGTGCCACCATGAGTAAGAAAAGTTGTGTCAGGCAGCTAGAGAGGCAGGTCAATAATTGGCAAGATCACAAGTACGTACAGATGACATGGCATACAAATATCCTGTGCTGGAGTTAAGTGAACTCCCTAAAATTAAGAGGCTGAAAGATTGTTTACCTAAAGTGTGCCAAAAAATGAACTGTTGAATTCATATAAATAACATCTTAACAAAACTGATGCTGTTAAATCCGACTCACCCTGCTCTGGTGAGTGGATATGAGCTGGATGGTACTGGGAGATGTACTGAGAGCTCATGTCGCCAACACCCCCCGCCATGCCCGAGTACAGATGGGGATGTGGGGGCATCATGGCAGGGTGTGGGATAAAGGCAGGCAGGTGGGCATGGGGTGGAGGTGGAGGGTGGTGGAGAGGGGAGTGTCCGCCTGGGTGGAACTCTGGCTGCTGAGGTAAAACCAGAACCCGCCGCACTCCATTCTCCTCTATGATCTAAGAGGAAAAAAAAACAAGTGCAAAGGAAGGCAGATATCAAAGCTGCTCCGAGTCCAACAAGATGCCAGTCAGAAAAATTGCAGTGAAAATAGCATTATACCTGTGATACGTATCCAGGAGGCACAAAGATTGGAGGCACTGAACCATTTGGAGACATCATGGGAACCTGAGCAGGACCTGTTGGGAAAGTGAGAGTAAGATCAAACACTCTCCCTTAGGGCTACAAACGTTTTATCTGTGCTAAAACGTATTTCGAGAATTTGAGGAGGGGCTGAAACTTCAAGCCCAGTCCGACCAGAATCACTAACGCCGTGGTCACTTTCTACTATTTTTGAGGCAAAAATATATCTCTCACAAGCAAATTTGCACAAACCTTATGTGCTACTTTTAAAGCTCTGAGCTGTACAATTATAGATAGATAAATAGATAGATAGATAGATACTTTATTGATCGAGGGTAGCAGGTTACAAAGACGTACATGACATGAAACATTTGTTACAAATTAACTACAAAACCGACGCCCCCCCCCACCAATACATATATATTAACCCGAAAAAAAGATTTAAAGAATACCCCTAGATGAATCAAACTTAAACCTGTGCAATTAAAAAAAGACTTACACAAGAAATGTACATAACCCATGCAGGGATAAAAATATATGTTCAATTTAAACAAGAACCTTTAAACAGTTGAGGAAAAAAATCTGTAATTAGACCTGAATATAAAAAATAAAAAAAAAAGTGTTGACCTTCTGAAGTTGTGTTCTTTATATATGTACAGCAATGTTTAAAAAACAGACATTAAATAACATTTTATGAGCTGGTCATGAAAAACACTGGAATTAATGCATATGCCTCTTTATGAGCTACTATAGAAAATGAGGCAATTAAGGAACATTTTCTGTTTCTATATGGTCAATTTATATGCCTGTATCCTCTGCCAAGGGGAAGGTGTCAGACGCTAAAGAAAAGAGTGTTTTTGACCAAAACCCCAATTCATTTTGTGCATGTACAGGAAAAGATCAGCAAATAGATAAAAGGTAGCGCTTTATCCACAGGGGTGCCAAAATCAACACAAGGTAAAAGTTCCTAACAGGAGCTTTAACTTGGTTTTCAGATGAGTCTTGGCTTCTCTCCAAACATTTTAGAAGACAGTGTTTCGTCAGTATTCTATTGTTTTTAATCAAAGAATGAATTCAGTTCAGTTGTTTATCTTTTGTTTTGTTGCATTATCCAGCTGCTCCAACTGCCAATACAGCCAAACTTTCTATACAGATAATAAATGGATATGACATCTGTAACAGTTGACAACAGGAAGACTTCCTCCCATTTTGCCAACTAAGACATGTGACACTAGGCTGGTTTTTAATAGAGCAAACCCCCATGTTGCCTCTGTCAGTAGAAATTTGCATATAGCTGAATCACTTCACAAAACCAGCTGCATTCTCAATGACAATTTCATTTATTTAATACGTCTGAGTAAGAAAAGGCAGAGAAATGCATTTTTAAAACACTGGCAAATGCAAGAAGAAAAGTGCTGAGGAACAACAAAGTTTCCTGCGTGGCTCTGTTGTAGGGGCCAGTGCTGCGGCTTAGCTCAGCTCAGAGAAGTGACAGCTCAGCAGAAAGCCTGGGAGAGAGGGAAAGAGGGAAAGAGAGGGACCTCTGTGCCAGGTTTGCAGATTCGCACATTTCTCTTCTTACAAACCTAAGACGTAAACACTAGGGCCCCAACACCAGATGTCATGCAGAGGAGCAAAAAGACACACACACACACTGACCTCCTGGCAGCCTGTTGGAGGAATTGACTTCCTTCATGTTGTCAAAGCTGGCGTAAGAAGAGTAAAGGCACTTCTAACTGAGCAGCCATAACAGGCACTTGACTACAAAGGTTGTCCTTTGGCCTGTGGCATGATTCATTGAAACCTCCTACTTCTAAACTACAGCACCAGCCCCTCTGTGCTAAAGTCCAGATTCCAACTTTCAGGAGAAACAGTGGGGATATAAAAAGGAGGATATAATATAAAATATAAGATGTAATAGATGGATAAGGAAATACAGAATACATATATAAGGCACCATTCAGAGTCTCTCCTTCACTCCTGTATTTACCAAACCAGACACACTGAGTCGATGTTGAAACTGTAACAGTGTTAAGTAAACCACAAAGGTAGGTGAAGCGGCTATTATTCAGTGAAAAGTCATCTTCATTAGCCCTGACCTTCTCTATCAAAGAACCAGTTTGAAACATTTGAAGAGAGGGTAGTATAAGACAAAGTAAGTGAACTATTGTATGGGGTGCTGCAGGCGACGGGCATTTACTGCAGCTTTTTACAAACCACATAAAAAGTAACACTTAAAAACTAAAATGTAATATCATGTCCATTTTGTAGGATCTTTATGGATCATTTAAGGTACTAAGCATACATCTTGATGTGAGTTCCTGAGCTCCCTTGACATGTAGGTAATTCTGGATCGCAGGCGGGCCAGGTTTGATTAGGACCCTCTGCATTTTTCCGCATTTCCCAACCCCTCCATCCCGATTTCCTACTCTCTCCACAAGTCCTGTGTACAATAAAGGCATCAAAGACCCAAAATAATCTTTAAAAAAATGTTAATATCTGTCATGTTTAATGTTACTATTATAATTGTTAATGTGAATCTTAGAGCTGCTCTACTCAGCTGCTAAAACAACATGTTTCCATCATTATAGCTTTTAATGTTAATATTAGACTGGTCTCTCATTATACTTTGTCGTTCCTGCTAATAAACCACATACGTTTTACATTGTTACTGGCATTACAGAAATAGAATGAATCTGTTGTTTTTGTTTCTCTGTCACAACAAAGTCACAGCAGATGGATGTTCAACATGAGTCTGGTTCTGCTCAAGGTTTCAGCCTGTTAGCAGGATTTTTTTCCTTGCCACTGTTACTTTTCTAAATGTCGCCAATTATTGTGTTCATGCTGAATTTATGTTGGGTCTCTGCAGATAAAATAATAAAGAGTATGGTCTGGAACTGCTTTTCTTTAAATGTCTTCATAACATTTGTTATGAATTTGTACTAGATAGATCTATTGATTGAGTCTGTGGTCATAAGGGCTACAGTCAGTTCTGTGCTAAAATTCATGGAACAGTGGGGGACATGGGTCAACTGTTGACACTGGTTAGGATGACAGAGCTGAGCTTATATTCATGTTGACCTGACTTTATGACTTTGTGTTGTTATTCTTATCATTAGTATTATATAAGGTTTTTTTGAAAGCAGGAGAAAGGTGTCCCTGCATTTTAATTCAAATGCAAGTTATATTGTTGGGTCTTTTTGCCTTCATAAGTTAGGACAGCTGAAGAGAGAGACAGGAAATGTTGGAAGGAGTGAGTGGGGGATGACATGCAGCAAACGGCCCGAGGTGGACGCACGATATAATGGCTAGGCTATCGGTGCCCTTTCCATTTTGTCATTAGTTGTATTTACTTTCCATGGAAACTCAAGAAACACCAGATGATACTTCATAGAGTGAAGAGTGTATAGATTGTATTTTTTACATGATGATGGGGCATTCTTCATTGCTGTTTGCTGCATATTCTGTGACAAACAAGGACTTCAGAGCCCACTGGGTAACACCACACATGATCCCATAATAATTCACAACATAGAACTACTTCTTTCCTGATTGTTAAAACTGAGACAACCCTAGCTGAGGATATTATTTACAATACCATGCATCTAAAAGTGAATCTAAGAATCCAAGCAAAAAAATAAATTCAGCCAACTAGGCATTTGCTGGTCACAATTTACCCCTGCAAAAGATTATTGACATATATTGTATGAGTCTAGCTGCTAATAAACATAATTGGATGAGACAGATAGCAGGTGGGCCTCTGATACTAAAATCAAAAAGGGCAACAAGCTTTGAAGCCCCTCTCAGTTCATCGAGCCAGCAGACTGATACAAGGTCTCATTTCCCTGTGTGAGAACAAAAATCTCAGTTCAGTGAGCATGAAGGAGATCAACCAGAATGATGACAGTCACACTGCTTCTGCTCTCATTGATTTCAGATAATATCATCTGCGTGGGATTTCAAAGTATGTACTGTTAACTCCACTCACTTTAAGACTAATAAATGATGGCGCTCTTACTGCAGGTGCCGCTGTGCACCTGTCTAATGACTGATTTGAACGACTCCAGTAAGAGCCAATGCTGACTAACAGGAAATCTGATGAATCACATTAGCACTCTACATGCCACGGTTTGTCTGTTTAGAAGGTTTAGTATGTACCCTTGGAGAGTGCAAAGAGAAGAGGACAAACAGAAAGCACAGGGCGAGGGAGGAAGGATGGGGGAGCCACACACATCTTAGAGAGGGAGTGAGAGAGAGAGAGGAAAAGAGGAGAGAGGTAGGGTGGAGAATGGGGGAAAAAAAACACCCACTCTTTTACATCAGACTGACGCACGAGAGCTGACAGAGATCAGATAGAAAAGGCCACATCCCCCTCCCCCGTCTACCACCCTCCCCTTGAGTCAACTGGAGCATTGGTTGTGCTGACGTGGCCGTGGAGTGCCAGCCTTCCAGAGGAAGCAGCCACGAGAAAAACATCAGTCCTCCTCCACAAAACGGCAGGCTGATACTGAGCCAGGAATAGCCACAAACAAGCTGCCTGTTTTGCAAGTGTAAACAGAGACTAGGCAACACTTAGGAAACACCATCATCTCCCGTCAACATCACATAACCCATCCTCACCTCCCCGCCTCTGGAGGCGGGCCGACAGGATCAACTGGTGCAGTGTGTCTTTGTCTAAAAGCAGGGTTGGGAGGTAAATGTGGGGAGATGGGGATAATTGTTCAGGTTGGGTGAAAGAAGCAGAGGACAACACATCAAAGGCCAGACATGTGTCCACACACAGATGCACAGGCATGGTATTGACACTTTAAGCACACACCTGTTTCCTCTCCATGGAAAATATAGATCTTAACAAACAAGTGGGGCTTTACGCAGGTTTAACTAAAGCACACTGAAAATGGAGGAAAACTGCCAGACGTGGCTCTGAAAGCAACAATCCAAGCAAACTGCAAGGTTTAATCGGATGTGCGAATGAACCCTCAATTAGCTACAGAGAATAAAAGACGCAAGAGAAGATGAGTTAGAGGAAGGCTGGCTGGGTTAAGAAAAGACTGAAAATTGAACAAAGACAGGAGGACACGAGTGAGATGGGTAGTAAGACAGAGTGATTCCATATGGGAGCTTTCAATAAGCTCTCAATGGCAACATGATGAACTGTGAGCCTATAAAGATGGAGCGGGCTTGATTATTAATTAGAGCTAATAAATTGCCTCCATCCTCAAATAAAGACGAGAGAGAGGATAGGCAAGGGAGGATGAGCAGACTAACTGACAGAGGCTAATAATCACAACTGAGCCAGGGAAAGAGGCTAAGAACTGAACTGTCAATAACACAAAAAAGGCCTCAATGAAAGTTAAATTCCTAACCTTGTAATTCAGGTGATAACACGAGTAAACACTTCTGTTAAAAGCATGGAATGGCACATTTCCCTTGCAGGCAGGAAAGATCTTCAATTAATTAAGGGGGTAGTAATTTTCAGTAAGCGTAACATTCTATTAGCAGATTAGGAAGGATGTGTTCTCTTTTCCTCCGCTTGGCTACTTCCTCACAACATGCCTGTTAGCATCCAACCCCTGCCAACCAAAAAAAAGGACTGAAGCAAGTGGAAATCAGTAAACAGGCATTCAGTGATGATCTATGTGAATACAGAAGGGAAGAAGCTAGACAGTTAAAAACAGAACACATTAATAATAGTGGAGATTTTCTTAGGTGTTAGATGACTCTGTGTGAATCCCGGATATTTTAAGACTAACGCATGTTTTCTTGCGGCCCCGCTGGCATTACTGACGTTTACAGGAGGGGAAGGAATCAGTAACCTTCACGCTTGTGTTTATTACAGAACATCACACTGGTGCAGCTGCCCTCAACCAAACAGAAAAAGGATATTGCTCTGTTCAGGATATGACGATTTCACCCTAAAACCATGCCCCCCCCTTTAACAAGAAGCTATAACCGCACAAACCCATCGAAGTTGATTATTTCACAAGTACACAAACGGCTGAATGAACATAGTCTGGACATCCCATCCTTGACTAAATTTAGAAGAAAAACAAAAGCTTTTTTAGAGCATTCCTCCCTCTCTTCATCTTCTCTACCCTTTCTCTCCCTCCCGCATGGTATGAACACAGCAATGGGAGAATGAGTCACAAGCTCAGTCATTCTTGGAGCTACACACTGCAGAAGCTGTGAATGGACCGCGCCTGTGCGTGTGTGTATCATCACGCACATGTTTGTGTGCATGTATTCGGTGTTATGTTAAGGAGGTGAGGAGTAGAGAAATCATATGCTAATGTGGCAAATGTGTATATAAATATATAAAGCTGTTTTCACTAATGCACTCCTGAAAATTTATAGAAAATTTCAAGCATTTTGCCCCTGAAATATTCTCAGAGTGGGACACTATCCCTGTCGGAAAGGGGTCTCAGCGGGCAGGACATGATGTAAATGAATGACGCGGAAATGGCGGGCGAAGAAACAGAGTCCAACACTATTATGACAGTTTATGTATTAATGCTACGTGTAGTTCAACATATTCTCAGTATCAACGAAAGACTGTAGAAGAACATAATTACTTGGAAACAGAAAACATTTTGGTTGCAAAGGTTGCACATCAGATGCAGAATATAAACAGCATTACCTCCTCCCTCTAGCATACAGTGAAATTTCTGAAAATGACATTATTCAGGATATTACTTAACAAATATAGGGACAATATTAGTATATTCTGCAGTGTTATCACATCGGCTCACGCAGACTTCCTGTGGAAAATTGAATAGGGGGCTGGGCTGGCAGGGTGAAACGTTTGGCTGATTACGTTCACACATGCAGTGTGTTTTCTGGAGTTTTGCTCATTTGTGAAAACACCAATAATTTCTCAAGTAGGGGGGCTTTGCAGTCTTTACTTTAAACCGAGATGTGAAGAAAATCTTTGAAATACTGATTAAAGCTCATCGCATATCTTGGACTGGATAGTCCATTAACAACATATAAAAACATTCTTTCCAATATCAGACAAGGGTGGGTCCTTTCTGCAACTGAAAATCTGACATCCACACCCACTAGAATGACAGCTGGGTTTGAATTTCTCTCTTCTCTCTTCATTTGTTAAGTAACTTTTCTGTAAAACTTTGTGTGTGTAAAATTAAACGCAACAAAGCAAGTGAGCTGCAGGAGAGACTGTCCTAAGATAAGTGTCATCCCAGTACCTTATCGAAAAGATAGGAGGGAAGCCACACTGCTGTTTCAGTTCAGGCACTCTTGCTAGAGCCAAGGATATAGTTAAAATGCCTTAATTTATTCAGGCCATATATGGTTAAAATAGTAACAACCATGAACAAAACCCAAACTGGTTTCGAACACGCAGGGTCTTCTCCAGGGCAAAACAGAAACATGGTGAAGAATGTCTATTTTAGAAGTACAACTTTCTAAAGGCTTTTCCAGGCTAGGGTATAAATACTGAGAAATAGAAGGAAATTATCTGCAGCACAGAGATGAATGAGAGGAGAAATTTTAATCAGCTATAACGTAAAAGAAGGACAGATAGATGGGCTGACTGACCAACCAGTATCTAACAGAGAAACATTCAGAAGGACACTGGAATTATGGCCAAAAACTGAGCCAAGTGTTCACATCCAAATGTGCGCACAGTCTTTAGCTTCCTGTTGAGATGCCAGAATGACTGAATGACTGTCTTGGCTTTAGAGAGAGAAAGCACATCTCTATCAGGCTAGATAAGCCCAGTGGAACTAGACGGTGCTTTCAGCCACCAACCAGAGACTGAAACATCCAAAGAGATGTGAATGGGCCACAGCCTAAGTCAGATGGAGCAGCAGATCTAATCAACCCGATGGTCCTTATGAGGACTTGCCTCATCAGTCACAGAGATTATCAGGTGGTCTTTCACCTGGTGCCAGTGGTAAAGCTGACAAATCTACAGTGGCAGAGGCTGATTAAGGCCGAACCAGGGGGCTGCCGGGGGTTCTCGGTTGGAGCTGTAAGGACTTCTCCATTCACATACAGAACTCCCCTTATGGCAAAGAGGATAGCAGGAGCAGGAAGATGCTAAATGGCCACTATAATTAGCCTCCTTTGCTCAAGGCCTCTCCACCAAGGCAGATATCACCAAGGCAAATGCCTTCTATAAACTGCATTTTACAAGACTGTCTGTTCATATTAGGCAGGCTGTCATGCACTAAAGCATAGTAATTAGTATTACGCACATCCAGCTGCTAAAAATACAGACTGAATACACAAATTGGTGTGGAATGGAGCAAACCCTCAGAAATTTGATTACACCAGATTGTCCTGTCTCTGGAACAGCGTCACACTGTCCCTGTCAGAAAATACTAGGGTGAAAGCTGAAAGCATGCATATGGACAACAGACACTGTAGTGAACAGGGAGAGTATGTTGTTGTATACACACAGCAAACCAAACAAACTAAACACATGTGCATACATGAATGCCCGCACACACACTCATCTTCCTCACTCCTTGCACTGCAAGCGGTGAGTCATCCCTCTATTCACGTCACTGAGAGAAGAGTGCAGCCTGTGACAGGCCAGTTAGTAGCAGTCACACTGATCTATGTGGCACCTCTCAGCTCTTTGTTTCTCCTCTGATGGAGCGACCATGTATACTCGCTCCCCATTAGGAAGGTTTACTCAGCTCATAATGGGAGGTCGGGTGTGGGAGCTCAGTCAGACAGGAGTAGGGAGAAGAGTCCCTGCGTGAGTGAACTGTATGATGGCTCCCTGCCTGGGTAGCATCACTTTATACCACTGACTTTGAGCCTATGTCATTTAAACCTGGATGCCTGAGTCCTATTGAACATCCCTATTGTCCCCAATGAAGAAAGGGCACAGTCCAAGGATACAGACAAGAAATACAAGTCATCAAATTTATGCTGAAAGGTCATGTAACAACAAGCTGTGGTCATCCAGGACAGAAACTCACAAACCCTTGTGAAGTAGCCATCATTCAGTTTGCTGTACTTTTATTTATCAAATCAAACTGAATGTAAAAGTGAAAAAAAAAAAAAAAAAAAACACGGCCTGAGTTCACAGAAATGTCAACATGTTGAAGGATGTCCATAGAATGAGCCTAAAAGCAAAGCAAATCATGTTTATCATAATCGTTTACAATTATGGCCCCACAGCTCTGCCTCCTACAAATACTCCAGCTGTCTTCCGCTCACAGTGTCAGAGGCGTATCGGAGCCAGACTTCATTGTCGCTGTCACAAAGCCAGCGCAATCACCAACAATTGAAGAAAAGGAAATGACTGTCATCAGGGTAAATAAGAATGTGTAACAAATCTTACTCAAACACCGCCTTTCTGTCCCAACTCCACTACCACCATACTGTAATTATACCATATGTATATATTCACTATTATAGTCTATCATCACACAGTTCATATTATTACCTGTCATATTAAGGCAATGAGAAGCATGCCAAATGACATTCAGAGAACAGGGGCTAATGAGTAAAAAAATGACCTCATTGTTTCTTGTTTTGTTTTTCTGACACAAGAGTAGAGAGTCCAGGAAAAAAATACAGGGGGTGACACATTCTGTATGACCGGTGGCGTTGTAATGAAAACATCAATAAAAATAAAGTGGATGCATTAATGTGGAAAATCATATTACACTCATAAAACCCAATCTTCCATGATGTATATATCTCCATGCCGGCTGAAACAAAAGATGCAGTTATGTCAATGAGCTGTCTGGGGACTCTGAGACATCACTGTCATCATTTCTGTAAAAATACGTCAATGCTTCCTGGCAAAGCCCCTCCCCCCTTTTCTGTGTACACACTGAAAGAAGCTGAATGAATCAAGGTGAGGGGGAACGCTGGGAACATAGAGGTTTAGAAAGATTTAGATTACCATTTTAATAGTCAAAATCAATCATTCCAGGCTAAATCGTAGCCAAGAAAAAAACCAAAATGTGATTATTTTGTTGTGTAAGTGTAAAGCTGGATGTATAGTGAAAAAGGTTGTTCTTCTATTATACATAGCCTTGAGTTTCTCCCATGTTGTTTTCTTATTCGCTCAGTATCAGGGGAAAAAAACAAAGATTATTATGGCATATACTTATGGATGCCTCTAAACTATATCCCCTGGTCTATTTTCCATATACTTAGACATGTTTCTTAGCTTCAAGGCATAAGCTGAGAACACAGCATTTTAAGTGAGCCATACATTCCCACAGCTTTCAGCAGCTCTGTCAAGAGTGCAGTCAAAAAGGCATTTGTCTTGTGGTCACAATGACCTGAAACTCACACTGACAAAATGCTGTCTTCTCTCTCTGGAGCACTCTCTGCTGGAGCAGTGAAGCTGTGCCCAAAAGATACACAACACGACGTGTAACATTGCACAGCAAAACTAGCACCAGAACTGGTACTGTTCAATGCAATGAGCCTGTGTTACATGTCAGAAAAATATTTCATTACAACTGGATTTCATCAGATCCAGACTCACACTGCTAGAAGTTTACATGTAAAAACAGGGCAGCTTTCTCACCTGTGATACACTGAAACTGTCCATCCTCTCGTCGAATAGTGAAGGCCTCACCTGGGTTTACCTGCACCAGGATTACCTGTGGAGAGACAAAGCAACATTTTATCTTATTATCCATGTTAACTTTTACACTTTTTTGTAAACAACCTAACATGTCCAAACACAAAAACAAAACAGAAGCTGCAGATTGTCTGTAAAACTTGCTCCAGTGTTGTACAAACACAAGATCTCGCAAATTTCCCTCTACAGCCATAGTGGGAAAACAAACTGCTACATTTCTGTTAAAGCACCCAATGGTGTAGTGTTACACTGACAACACAGCTAACTGAATATCATAGAGGGACAAAAGTCACAGCATCTCTTTATTAAAATCATTATTGCAATGCCTAGGCTGTAAGTGACACTAGGAAAAGGCAGATGAGAGAAACAGAAACATCCCAGGATAAATAAAAACCAAAAACACTTTACATAACACCAATTGGTATCAGACAGGAAGTCTATCAAAGCTGTTATGAGAGACAAAACAACGGAAGACATTCACTGAGAATAAGACTGATGGACTATTGGGGCTGTGGTGATGGCAAAATAGTTTTCTTTCCAGTGTTGAACGCTTGTCCTGATTCAATATTATATCCTGGAATGATCAGTGTCAGCTTCATCAGATTCAAGAGATAGCATCCTTAGAATCTGGGATTGTTTCTGAAAGAGTGCAGTTTGAATCAGGCAGCTTGGATCTGTGCTCGTATATGCATTACTTGAACAACAACTTGTACATTTAAGGATCATTCATCGTGTTGCTTAAAGGTAAGACAGAAAGAAGTCACCATAGTTTCAAACCACCTTTAGCATGCTTTTTGATCTTGAAACATGGAAAACTCATAATTGCCAAAGAAAGGAAGCTTTGTAATGGAAATGTTCATTCTCATAATGTGTTGAATTTGCCTTGAGTTTTGAGCACCAACAATGAGCTTTACAATTCTGTGATCTACACTATCTTATACCTTTTACTGGAGTTCATCTTTTCTGTTGGAAATATCAGGTACCCACTGCTACCCTACACTGAGTCATGCTGCTTCTTTCATTACAAAAGACTTGAGCATCAGAGCTGAAAAAGGTAAAGTAAAAAAAAGAATCTATGACCATTTTAACATTAGTAATAATGTAACCTTCTTTTGACAACAGCAGAAAAAAGATTAAATAGTTGTGAAGACAATGTTGTTCTAATCAACAGGTCTGATTATGTCAATAAAGAATAATATACCCTGATGCTTCTCCCCCTGCCTTATCTAAATCCATCACTCTTGGCTGATTCTCATCAACTCCAAAATAACACACATGACTAGATTTTTGTTGCCCGGCAATGTGTGTGGGCGCTCGTTACCTCACTCTTGTGGAAGTCGCTGTCATAGAATCTACATTCCCCTGGCAAAGGGCTCTGGCTATGGTTCTCTTCAAGCACAGAAATCATCAGCACCTCCATCTCTGACACTGATCCCATTCATGTGCTCAGCAGGGAGAGGAAAGAGCCCTTTGACTGCCACACACAGAAGCTCATATGTGCATACACACCCACACAAGCAGCGTCAGCAGTGTGGATGATGGTGGTGGTGTGGGGGGGGGGGGGAGAGAGATGCATAGACGAGGGAGGTCTAATTGAATCAAAGTCTAGGCACTTCACAGTCTGGAGTATGTGTATGTTTGTTGTGAAACCCCATTCTGTAGTAAGTAAACAACTACCCTACAATTAAATCACAACATTGGAAGTTTAATCTGAAATCAGGACAGACAAATTAATTCCATGTGCATGAAATCAAAAGGATGAAATTGAGCTGGCAAAAGCTCTGACTGCTACTTACTGTTGCCCGCATCGCTTTCTCTCATTCAGGCGTTGCTATTCACACAGTCACAGATGCTCCAGGGTCTAACAGACCCTCCACAACTTCACCCTACCCTCATGAGAAATCACATGACCTCCGATGCTAACACATCTGGCTGGGCTGGTCCTTTAAAACGCTCCACTTGCATGAACTCTTGCACAAATTCAAGAAAGAATCAAGGAGTGCAGCAGGAGCTATGCAGGCGGATGATGTTCAGTCTCTCCCGCTGAATGAAGCCGTCACAGAAAGTGTGGCGTTAATCTCACGTTTGCTTAGCCTGGTTCAGCCTCGCCTGCTCCATAGCGGCACTCACTGCAGCGGCTTGTTCACTCTTGCCTCTGGCTCCAGTGCAGCCTCCCTACCGTCAGTATCCACAGCAACCCCTTCAACAAATAAGCCACGGCGATGTCCGCGCCAAACCTTTGGAGAAGGGATTGAAACCTTATCAGCAGTGGCCACTCTTCGGAAAGGGAGGAGGATGAACCCAAGAAAACAGGACCAAATATTTGAAGGAGGGGATGATGCCTCAGTTTGCTTTTCAGTTCCTTCTTGCCTCTGTCACTGACTGTGTGCCAGCTCAGTTAATGCCTGCTGTGCTCCTTAATGTGGTTAATTTCAAAAGGATTCCACCGGGGGTGTGATGATAGCACAGCTGAGCCGGCAAAGGTATAAGGGTTCCACAGCGTGGGGAGTCTTTTGTTCTGCCTTTTTTCAAAACATCAACAATGGCGTGAGGGAGCTGAACGACCCACGCAGCTTCTGAGGCTGACATATACGACTACGCTACAGTCTCTCTCCCTCCCTTCCTTCTCTCCCTCCCCCTCATACTCTCTCTGGCTCCCTCTCCCATTCACAGAGCGACATGCCATACACCCTCTCTTAATACTCCGATCGATGTGAGAGGAGATGGGGTGGTGGGAGTTCAATTGCAGAGCTCCAGCGCTGGCGACAATTGCACCCTCCAGTTCTCTTCTGTCTTCAAAGATCACAAAGCAGCCGACTGACAGTCAAAACAGGGGCACTATTTGTACAGAGACACAATAAACAGAGCCGGCAAGTATTCACTGCTTCTGAACATCTGTCCTCATTCATTCTGAATGGATCATTCCTTAAAGTGACAGTACTGATCACTTGATCAGCATGTGCCAAGTTAGCAGATACTCTGCGTCAATGATATAGCTGAACAAAGGGTGGTTATGGCATATCCTCCACAAAGTCAAATCCTTTCCTACCATTTGTTTTACTCTGTTTAATGAAAAAAAGATGGATTGAAGGGATTAGACTTATAAAACTGCTTGCACTACTGATTAAATTCCAAGCATGACAGGATTATAAATTAAGATGACTTAAGGGATATATGGAGTAAAAATTCATTTGAACAAGAATGGTAGGCAAAATAAGCAAAACACTATACGTACTGTAGAACAAGCAGTCATGGGGTTATTATTTAGCATCCACTAAATCTGCTATCCAACATGATTATTGATCTGAGAATTTTAATATTCAGCTCTGTTAGGCACTTTTATTAATTTCATGTTAAGATATAATATTTAATTGACCCTTTAAATGTTCCCCTGACGTGTCTATTAATTACAGTACTAAGGTTTAGTTGCCTACATCAGAGAAAGCTTAATACATTTTTTAATAACTTAGAGCTGTTCGACTCCACATGCTAGAAGCAACTACCAATCCTTAAGTTAACCTCATTCTTATATTTTATTTGATTTAAATTCTTGCTACTTCGCTTTATTTCCTTTGTTAACTGTTTTTGCACCAATACAAATTCCCTGTATGTGTAAATGTACTTGGCTCACTCTGTCACACTATCTCTAATAAAATTGAGAATACTACATTTACAACAAAATAATAGGGGTGTGAAGATAAATCGATTCACATCAGCTCCACAATTACCAATTTCTACAATTCGTAATTTTGTTGGTCCAAGCTCCTCAGTCACGCTGCTAACATTTAGCTTGCACTCAGCAGCGGTAATGTATGGCTGCGTCCAACACACCAACGTACTACCTGCACTGTCTTTGAAGCAGTAAGACACTCAGCCAGTCCAGTCTTCTCTGAAGACAAGCGTTAGGGTGTACTTCAGATTCTATATTCCCCCGAGTAAGAAGACGCTTGACCTGGCATATACGGGTCAGCAAAATGAAAGTCAATTACTTGGTGAACGACTCAAATGTACAAGCTCACGTCATATGCCACCAACCGGAGTTAAGATGCCAACAATTGCTGACCGACACACACGGCATCGCTTTAGTGATCCCGTGACAAATTCTGGACAGTGTCGTCAACAAAGAAGGGTTAAGATTTATGATCACCTAATTTTTCCACTGGCAACTATTAAAGATATAGCTAGCTGGCTTAAGCCCACAAATGTTATTCATATTAAAGTAATTTGAGTTAAGCATCAATAATTGTTATCTTGGTTTAAGTTTTTTTTTTTTTTTCATTTTGTATTTACAACGCTGCAATCAGCTAATAAAAATGCTTCAAATATGAAAACTGTATTATGTTGTATTGTGCTTTTTTAAAATGTCTAATAATAATAATTTGCAGCTTCTTGGTGCAGAGCAAACTGGAGAGGATTCTAAAATAAGGAAAGTATTGTGAATGAGGGATCGTTTTCAATCTAATCTTGACCCAAGAATCATGAGATATTGAAAGACTCACAAGCCTATATTTTAGACCTCTGCCCAATAAAAGCCCCTCCTATTAAACCAGAATCAAATCTGTTTTACTAACCAAGTATATGAGCACATACAAGGTTTTACATTTCCCTCAGTTACAGATGAACAACTGATTGACCGTAGTACTGAATGTGTAGGTCACAAACAGATGAAACTGTATTTGTTAGTATTTGGAAGTGGATAGACAAGGATGCAGCAACAGTTGCTTTTCACACAGCTGAATAAGCCCTGTAACATGGGATTGTTTCTGTGTCATATTCACAACAAGTATGATATTAACAGAGCTGTGAATAGAGAAATACATATAAAGAGAACAGGAACCATGAATATCTCTTAAACTGCGACCAATTCATAGAACAGTATGTCCCAGAGTTGCCACCATTGTAAAGACTTCCCTCTGTGTCTGAAGCCTTTTGCAAAGAGAGTATGGATCAATTAGCACTCAATGTCACACTGACTGCTACTGCTGTGTTTTATTACCCTGGAGAACGGGCCTGCTCTCTGTGTTCATGGCTGTTAGCTCTGACGTTTCTCAGCCGTCGGTGACTCAGAGTTCAGGTTTCTCACTATTTGTTCCTCCTAATTGTTTACTGCGTGTTGATGTGACATAGCAGCTGGGTGGACCGGAAACAGGAGCCAAACGACAGTGGGAAAATCCTGCCAGTGTCGGAACTAGCCAGGAACTAACGCAGGTGAGGGCATATGCTTACGTGTGTAATAGTGATTTAGGGCAATTTGATGATCCTCCACCCTCCAGGATCCCCTGGAAACGTTGCATGACAAGACAGTAGGAAACAACTGGTGGGAAATAAAATCTTTCCAAGAGCTGTTTATGACGTAGAAGGTCCTCATAAATATTTGTTATCAATGTGTCGTCATAGAGAATACAACCTGTTTTACATATTTATCAGACGAATCCCAAACTGAAGTCTAGGCACACAGCCAACCTTGAGTGTTGTCTTAAACCTGAGGCACGCAGTATTTTCCATCAGCCTTCTATTAACTCAGTCAATAAACTTCCAAGTCAAAGTCTAGGTACACTCATTATCATGAGCCAACCACTGGTGACTGGAGATGAATCCAATCTTAATGTATACTGTATTATGTTTAAAAGGTGCTATATTACTTTAACATTACTACCAAAGAAAAATGTTTACATTTCTCTCTCCATTTGGTCAGACGAATCAGTTAACTGATTTCAAATATGACAGATTCTGTAGTCCAGCTCTGAAGCCACTGCAGTATAAACCTTAGATGTATTATTAGAATCAGTGTCCTGCATCCACATGAATCAGAATTCTTACATGAAGAGTGTTTTACTTATCTTACTTTTAGTATCTCCTGTACCTCACAGAAACCACAATGTTTTGATATGGAACCGGTGCTAGATAGGTAAAATGCTTTAGTGGCTCTGATACAGATTCAGATAGACTCCTCATTTCTGTTCAATCAGACCTCATTATGTTTCAGCTCAAGGATTCTAAAAAACTTGTGAATTTCTGCAAACTCTGGACATGCTGTCGTGTACTTTTTCTCTCCACAGGAGTACCTTCCATCTGGCTCCTCCACAACAGAGCCTAGGCTTGTGAAGCGCTCCGGGCTGAATCTCTTATCATAGCTAGGGCACTTTGTTCTTGTTCCAGAGCTGTCCTTGAGTTCCAGGTCAGCTTCCTGGCAAAATAAAGCCATCTAGGTTTGGTCACTTTGTTTGGTTAGTCAACCAAAGTCCAGGTATGACATTTCCCATTTTTTATGATGAAGCCTTATTCTCTGCTTGTGATTATCAAATTAAGATTTATGCTTTTTCCCAGACCAATGCGTTCTCACCGGTTTCTCTCCCTACACCGATCTAGCCAGACAGAGTTCGCAGTCAAATACTGATGAAAAGTCGAGGACATTCTGATTTTTATGATTTGAAATAAAAAAATAAAACTTTTTTCGGTTAAGAGTCAAGATAATTTAACTTTTTATTTCTTTACAATAGATGTATAAAAAAAGAACACACTATTATTAATTTGGGCATATTTAAAAATCATTATTTCTACTATTGTCACCATAAAATATTATTATTATAAGGGATGCTTTTACAAATTTTAAATCAAGGGAGGAGCCAAGTTCTGCAATATAAAAAAACACAGGGATGTTCCTAGAAACTAATTTCCCTGTCAATTAAATGCTAATTTAAATTAATTTAAGAAAACACTCACAAACCAGGGACACCAGCCTTAGGTCCTCCTCGCAGGTTGATGTCAACATGCCTGTTCTGGTAACTATTTGATCCGGTCAAGTACTTATATTCCAGTTTAACCTGACAAAGGATTCAATGGTATTGTCAATTTTGCGGTATCGTGAAAAAGAAAGTGATTTTGTGTTTAACGAAAATGGCAGATAATGGCGTTTGTGCGTTAGTGGGGAAGAAGAACAAAAGGAATCTTTTTATATTGCCGTCTTTACAATATTCAATCAAAATCATTTATTTTAAATATCGCAATAAATACCGTACTGTGGCCTTGTTATTGTGCTATTATCGTATGGTGAGATTTTGATATTGTTATGTTTGCTTGATAAAATACTCTTACACACCTGTGTCTGCTCTGAAAATTGGTGCAGTAATGATTTTTATGCTTAGTCTAACTAGCTTAGAAAAAAGTGTCCTATACACTGCTGAGTCATGCACTGTCCTCCTCCTCACAATAGTTGACAAATAGTGGGCTCACATCCCCATCTCCACAGATGATTCAGTGGCTGACCAGGAGACAGGCAGCGTGGGTTGCCGTTTTTTTTTTTTTCACAACAACTCAAGCCCTCTGGCAACTTGTGATGGGCACATGTCCAAGGCCCTGTCTCCTGTGTCTGGCTAAAGCATAGAAGGCCAGCACCAAGACGGCAGAGTCGGGAGTGAGGTCTCACTATCCCACAGTAACATAAGCCCACGCATGGCACGTAGCCACCAGTAAGACCACGCACTCATGGCAGTGTGCTCCCTATTCAATTTGTGGAGTTACTATTTAATGCAAAGTGCTCTCGCTCACAAACCAGAGCAAACAGAAGGGTTTTGAATACAAATCAAGGACGATTGGAGAAAAAAAAAGAAGAAAAAAAACATTGTTGAATCTGCACTCCTTCATTTACTCTTTTTGTAAGCAAGCTTTAAAGATTGTGTAATTAAGCACTTTTTTCATTAGGTTGGTTTATCAGAGAGTGAAAATAACATTTCCACTGATGGCTCATCAAGTTTTTCTCAAAGGTGTTTTTATCACTTACAGTCTGTTAAGCAACAAAGACGGACCAAAAATCCATCAAAACAGAAGAACATAGAAAAACATGAGCACAAAGGACATGAAAACATTAAGTGGGAGCTCTAATGAGGAAGAGTAACGTACAAGATGAAAGAAAATGTACATATCCATCAGCACAAAAAAAGATAAGCACATATTAAGCCATTAGCTGGGCTTAAACATTGACAGAAACACACTGATTCATCTGTAACCAATTTAGCAACAAACCAAACATCATGAGCAAAAATCTTGGCAGGGCGGGGGGGCCTAAATGGATGGAAGCAGTGAATCATACTGTAGCCAAAGTCATCTCTATAAAGGAATCATCTCAGGTAATGACCCCAAGACAACAGCTTCCTCTCTGAGTCAGAATAATTGGTCCAACAGAGCGTTAATACCAAGCTAAGACCGGGATAAAGAAACCCAGAACAAAGAATGAGGTGTTCTTGCAGCTTCTCCAGCTAAAGGTCAGAAGCGGCCGGGTCAGCCATCGCTGTGAATCCTCTTCACTGTCACTGTGGACCTGCCTCGCTCGGTCAGGGCCCAGACCCCTCCAGTGGTTCCTGCTCCTCACTCTGCAGCTGTCACTATATTTACACACCTCCTCAGACAAACAACACTCATAAACTACAGCCTATATCGTATTCCCAGCAGTACTGCCGTAAATAATATCGGTAAGCTAATTCATTTTCAACACATTTTCAAAATGAAGTCTTTCTGCATCAGGAACGGGATTAAAAGACATTATTACAAAAGTTAACTTTCAGATGAACTTTTCTTTATCATTTGTGCTACTTGAATCTAGTACTTGAACACAGGTAACAATTTGAAACAAATGCAACACACTTTCAAACTTAAGTTGTCCTCCTTAAAACATGTCGCTTTGTTCTCTATGCTATGATAACTTTTTTTTTTTTTTTTTGCATTTCACTTTGAGGAGAGGTCACTCTGGACCATGTAGTCACACATTTACAATCCTACACCAAGATTCTCACGGTCAGCAGACAATGTACCCATATTGCAATTGTTGATCAAGATGTCTACCAATGGATGATACTGACCCTGACACTGCAAAGCATTATATCCAGTTCTGACAGTTATTCACACACGCACACAAAAAATCATTATCAACACAAGGTTCACAAGCAGTAGTCAATGTGTCTGTTTAATGATGTCTGTCTGAAAGGAATAACCTTCACAACACCTGTAGGGCCAAATCAAAGCCATCATACTGGCTTTGAGGAGGAACTCCTCTGTGTTATCTGATACTTGTTATTCAAGGTAATAGGAACATATGAGTGATCATGAAAATGCAATGTCTTGAATTGGCATTAGAAGTGGGGTGGTGTGATAATGAGTGATGACGTAAGCCAGAAGGGTAGAGCAGCGTTTTATTCCTCTAGCTTTCATAAAACACTATAACACTGACCAGGGACGAGTACAGGTAATCAGGTAACCTTTGTGGGAGGTGGTAAGGTAACCGAATTCCATGAGAACAACACCCTCACAGACCCATACAACCAGCAAAATTTGATCTCTATGTGAACAAAGACGGATTCAGGTGAGGGTTTTTCCACAGTGGAAAATGACAAGACGGCTGGAAAGTCATGTTCATAGGGCAGCGCTTATATTAGCAAGTCTTATCTAGACAAACTGCATAAGACCAAGGAAATGACGGAAAAGACATCACCATGACTTCCATGCTATCCCCTAGGAAGTCATGGAAACTTGAGCAAATCGAACTGATGACCATCAAAATGACAGGAAAATCACCCAGGCTTGTCAGGGCCGCTCAGTCTCACTCTGACAAGAGCTACCCTGTACCCATAAAGCAAACACTGCTTTCACAACTGAGAGAGACGGATCATAACCAACAAGCACCTGTTGCCTGTGAAATTGTGCATGTTCCATTAGCAGCTGAAGTGAGAACAGCAAATCCATTTGGTTATTTCAATACTGATCTGAGTAAGAGCAATATCTGCATAATTTGTCAAGCATTTAAAAAGCCACCATAACACATGGGGTTTTACACGACAGATACTGTGTGCTTTTGTCAAATGCATCAAATACTACACTCAGTTGGATCAAGTTTATGCCAACACAATCAATTTCAAGAGTTTTATAGAAATACAGCCGTGTTTCAGGTATTGTAATCCTGATTAGACAAAGATGTTAAATAACAGTCACATTTCGTTTGTCTGCCATCATTTAATATATCAAGTCTACATGGAGGACTTCAGACATATTTATTATTGCATAAAGTATACTGTACATAAGCCTGGTCCTGCTGGACTACAACAGACCGAATACCACATGCATGTTTCTCACTGTGCCGGTCAAACCAAAACCAAAAGACACTTCCTTTAAGGCGCATCTTCTTAAAGTTTTTCCACAAATGTAGTACATTTTAAGACTAACATTTCCTGGTGCTATTGTTGTAAAAAGTATTACTTCTGACAAAAAAAAAACATTGTAGGCCCAGTTTTATTGTACACACAACAGTTAGAGAACAGAAAAGTGGAGGCCACAAAAAGCACCAAATCAATTTGTTGGACCAGATAAAACATGGTTTTGACAACAAAGCAGACTTGATTCAGCAAGAGTGAGTTAAAGCAGAGAGACATGAGGGCAAAAGGGTCTGAGACTCTGAGTGTACCTGCTGTGGGCCCTCCCCGTTGACCATAGTTGGTGGTGGCGGCGAGGCCAGGATTGGGAGTTCAGGGCTGAGAAGCTGGCCGGACTCCAGAGGTGGGGTGTGGTCTGCCATGTCTCCCTCATTCACACCACTGAAGAGGTGCTCCTGCAACAAATGAAATCACAGTCAATGGGAGTGTACCAAGTAAACCACAAAGACTTGACGTATCACTCCATCAAGATCATTTGACCTGTGCTGAGAACTACATTTACCCAGAATGCCCACTGTATGCAGTTTGTCTCTCCCTGCTATTTCTTTATGAGAACATCATCACCAACATCAGTACAATATTTGAATGTGATTCTTTGATTATAAAGTCTACAGAAATCTTGTATTGCTATAAGAGTGTTTGAAATAATGGTATGTTCACTGGGAAAAACCGTGAGAGTATAGTTTTTAAAAATGTTTTTCCTGCAGGTTTTTTTTGAATACCAAAAAGAAATTCAAGCATTATCTGGATACCTTTTGTTTACTGCTATTGTATTTCATTAAATTCTAAAATGAAGGGGGGGGGGGGGGGTTTGCAAAGATGGATGGTGGTCTTTTACTTATTGCCACAAGGTCAAAGGATTACAGTGACCACTACAAAATCTCCTTTTTAGTGATGATGCAAGTTATTTTGTTGTTGTTTTCACAATACAACTACAGAAAGACATTGTTGTTGTTTGATGTTTTTTGTCATTTCATGCTGATATCATGATCTATATAAAGCGATGTGAACATTGTAAGTAAAGCACCAGCATAAGGCAAGTAACTCTGTCTGTCAAACTGTTTCCAGTAAAGATTTAATGACAGGCCGGACTGCAATGAGGGGAAATTTGACGCATATCATAATTAATTTCCAAACACATCCGTTGTTTTCCACTGCCAGTCATTCACTGGCAGCATTTTCTGGCAGAGCAGCCTAATGATTGACTCTGAAAGATATTTTGTTCCTGATGGCATCAATGAACATTCAAGTTTGGCCAGCTGCTCCATCCAAACCAAACAGGCCTGATCATAGAACAGAGAGACGACTGATCAGATGTTTTCTCTTTCATCACAATAACATTTAATGTTGGTAAAATTCATTGGAAACTTGTGTTGTTGTCTGAGACAGAAACCTGTCTACTAGAGACGGAGAATGTATCCATTATCACTAGTATATCTGCTCTCCAGGGGTTTTCTTGGTTTTCAGGTGGTGACGTATTGATGAGGAAGCATAACAATAGCTCTTTTAAGTGATTATAAGATGGTTTGGGTGTAAGGGGTATATACAAAAGAGAGGGACATTTTTAATGACTTTGTAGGGATATTTTCTAGGTTGTAGAATAAAGATTCTCAGGCTGCACAAAACAAACAAGTATAAACTGCTGTTCACTGTGTTCCTTCACATTGCTGTGAAAGCTGACTTAAGTTATGAGGCTTATGATGTTAGTAAATTTAGGAATCAACAAACACAAGATACATTATAAATAACATTAAGTCAAACTCTATGAGGAGATACAGTTTATTTTAAAACACTGCACTGAAATGAGAGTTTTGGTCTTATTTAGTCTCGTATTTGTATCGAGTCTATAATGTCTGCATTTGTGTAGTACCACTATTTCTTTAAGTCTAAAGATTCTGTTTAAATCCTACAAGCCTAGCCAGGGACAGGGGTTGCAAATTAGCCAGGGCTAGAAACCTGCATGCATGTCATCTACTTCGTATTTAATGAATAGAGCAATGTTCACTGCATGTGTCCCTGTTAACTAAACTAATAAAATAAACAAATAAAAGGGAAGAAGAAAACAAATTGTTACAACCACGACATGGCCAACAAGAATTCTGCATAAAAAAAACAAAAAAAAAAAACAGAAGACCAAGAGAGTGTAACATGTGTCCTTGAACCTAATTACAAAGCGGCGCATGCGCCCCTAAACCTCACAGTGATCTGGCTTATCCGTTAGCTTTAGCCCCTCCCCTCCTTAAGCTTAAACAACACAGTCAGTTTACAGTGTGATGGTCAATGAACTGGGTTTAAGGGGACTATTGCTACAGTGGAAGACCAACGTGAGATTAGCCTGGTGTCACTGGCATTCTTTAGAAAAAGGCCGTCTCCCTCTGCGGTCATTGGGCCTAAAAGCCAATCACTGCGTTTTACTTGTTTTTACAGCACAAGACAAATCAATAAAATCTAGTTAGTTGAGTCTATTTAGTTTTAAATTATTTACCAATAACAAACTAACGTGTGCTACCTTGGGGTCGGTGAGAAGAGAAATACAAAGAGGAGGTCCCTGATATAACAAAGCCCCTACTCTCTTTAATAATGCCCCTGACCACCCACGTTTCAGAAACTTGATAAAGCCCCAGGTGGCTCTGTATTGCCATAAAATATTTGTGGGTGTGATGTTGTTTAATAAAGGATAAGTGGATAATTATAGAGTTGAAGGAGTGCCACGTTACCTGCGCCCTAAATATGAACAGTGTGTTTACTTTCCCCTCAGGAGGAAAATATATGGCAGTAAAAATTGCTGACAGTTTACAACTAAAAAAACCCTGTTGTATAACTCTGATGCAGTTGCTCTTCACTCCATCCTTTACTGTTCCAGCATGGTAAACATCACTTCTATACTGAAATTGTGGTAACATCTGTTGTTGCCCAGACTGTACATCACATTTGACTGCAGTGGCTGAAAGCAGTAGATAAGGACACAGCTGGTTTTCAGTTACAGTTTTGTTGAGATGCTGGAAAACCCCTGAACCGGTAGAATAATGGGATATTCTGTCCGTTTGTTCAATAGTCTTAACAAACAGACATTGACAGACCATTATATTGGTTATCTCGTTATTTAACTGATGTACATATGTTTGATTTTTATTTTTATTTTTAATAATTTGATCCCTTTTTCCTGTTTTCTTGAGCTGCTGCAATACAAAAATTAAGTTTATCCTTATTTTTATCTTTAGAAATCAGACCTGGCGTGCAAATGTACTTATTTATATCATAAGAATGACTTGCAATGTGCTGTTTCCTTATCAATTTATTCCTTATTAATTTCTAATATAGTAGTTTAACTGATAAACATAGAAGAATATCCTCTTATGTCAGCCAGCTTGGCTTGGCTTGGTCTAACAGCTGGTTATTCATTCAGTACAAATATTTGACTTAGCATTACACCTTTTTCTAACCCTGTTTTTGTCTAAATAAATGTGACAAGGTCTAGCATTTTTTTTTTAAACGTGCACAAGAACAAAATGCACCTTTTTAGTGTTATTTAATTACCACAGTTAAAATAACAAGGTTCGCCACCTGGAAGACTAGTCGGTTGTTTACTCCAGCTCCAGGTGTGTAATTCTAACAGAACAAGAGCTGTTCGTTATCTAACTGTAACATTAAAGTCAGCTCGGTAACAAACAACACACTTATAACTCGTTTCTCATGGTAAACAAACGGTGTTCAGTCAGTTTGTAACCTACAGAGAGCTAACGCTGTACTCACTCAGTCACTTCACTGACACGCCGATGCACACAGATGATTCCGATGCAGCTATACCATGAAATGTTTTTTTTTACCGTCAAGCGTGCTCCGACGACCAGCTATTTTCTGCAACACCTGAGCTAGCTACATAGATGAACACAAGACAAGGCGAGATGTGACATGCTAGCGTAAGCTACTAATGCTACACCCAGCTAATAGTTAGCAAAGATGAAGACGTGCTTTCCTCGTCATGTAAACTACGACAGCTCGTAAGTGACCGCGCCCAAAACAAGATCCAGGTAACGAGTGAGCAACAAGTGGTGATTAACGAGGATCGAAAATGTTAGCCTTAATTGCCAATTTTATCGAGGTAACTTTCCATCTAACCCTGCTCCTTGCAGAAAAGTCAGGAATTTCGCCATCGCTTACGGGGCTCTGCGCGCATGCGTGTTACAGCAACTCATGACGAATCCCGAATTCCAGGGTAGCGAAGAGAAACATTTATTGTAGACATGCATACACTTTTTTTTTTTTTAAATATATTTCAGGTTGTATTGATTAGTACTTCAAGAGCATAGCCAGTATCATGACGTTATACTGATTTTTTTTTTTTTTCAGTCCGCTTCCGTTATTTATTTTAAGGGAGACTTTTAGGTCGACGTGTCTCTAATTGGTTTGTTCAAGCAAGTCAATCGTGATGAAACTTGTTGACATGGTTAATTCATTTACTGAAGTTTTACGTGTGTTTGACCTTTTCTGTGGTCTTTCCCTGCCGAGTTTGAGAAATCCCGAGAGAAAGGCGAAACCAAAAAAAAACCCAGGTTGTTGTCGAAAATGTCCGGTCCACCTTAATAGCGTAATATCTGATTTAAAGGGTTTAAAGGGTAATTTCATTCATATTTATCCCGATGTATCCCTACTGTTAGAAAACTCTCATTGCTGAGAATTAACAATTAAGAATGGATAAGAAAACATGGCATTAATGGATTGAAAATCATTTTCACATAGGCCTATTGCATTTTTTTAATTGGACAATTAAACATAACAACGCTGAAAACGCAATCTTTTATCGAAAATAATTATTGTTTACAGTTCTGGGGGACAGAAAAACAACAAGTTTCAGAGACCGCATTACAGTTAGTAGCATTACAATTGCATTTAAGTTATATTATTTTATCCAAGAAACACACATGTGCACATACATGTGCATATTGTGATTTATTTAACAATCCAAACGTGCAATAGGAAAATGGGGAAAAAATTTTTTGTAGCATTACAATGTCATTTGTAATAGGCATATTAGTGATTATACCCCCACAGTGTGTTTTCTAAGTCACACATTTACTTATTAACATACCACTTAATTGAAATAAGAACAAAGAAGTAAAGCTTTGGCAGTCATACGTGCAAGGTGTCATGCACGGATATGCATTAAGACTAAGCTATCCATGGCTCCATCTGCTGGACTTTTTAAAGGCGTACAGTGCTGTTACTGACAAATTAGTTTGATGAATTTGGAGTAATAAAGGAGTCCTCTTCCATTACATTGATCAAACGAACGCGTACAATGTGCAATTCCCTTTTGGCCCCTTGGAGAAAACTGATGGTTTCTTATTCTCTGCTGTATCATTACTTTTTGCTTTTTAGTCTTCTATATCCAGTAAGGGGTTTCCATGAATAATAAGAACAGAGCATGTAAGTTGTAAACATGGAACCAGACTCCCAAAATGCACCCTCAGGTGTTTGACTTATATATCTTATAGAACAGTCTCCAATACAGACGTGCAGTATTATGGTAGTGAAACTGAAAATGTAAGACTTAGAAGAATCGACTTTGAAGGAAAACAAGGATGGCAAAGGGAACATGACTCATCCGAATAGTGACAGAGTAACAGCCTTGTAAGTGCATCTGCATCACATTCAACTGAGGAAGAATAAAAAATAAGGTGCCTATAAATAACATAGTGTAGGTAATGTAAATTAAATATGGAGCAAAATAATTTCGCAATAGAGGAAACTCTTTTCCAATCTTGTCTTAATCAGGGTTATTGCTCCGTTCTTCACATAAAGTGGGTAAATCAATCTGTAATAGGACTTTTAAATGTAAATACTAATCATAATGCATTTTTATTTTTTTATTTTTTATTTTAAATAGTTTCATGCATTGTACACAGTACAATACTACACTAGGTATTGAAACCTCCCAGCTCCGAGTGTCAGTGAACGCACCACCGAAGTACAGGAAGTAAGACTGTCGTGTGTTTTTGTCGCTCGGTTTGTGCAGCGATCCAAGCTAACTACAACAAGGTGCAATTTAATGAGAAGCTAAAGTCACACCATTTCCCCCGAGATGAGCCCACCAGCACCTTGACTCGTCAATTATGTTTGCTGGAAAAAGGCAAATGGTTGAGTGTGCAGGGAATAGAAAACGACATCGCGGACAAAACACTAGCTAGAACAACAGCAAGGTAATGTCTGCAGTTTGAACTGTTAGCTGCTCACACCAACAACAACAACAACACTGTACACTAATTAACTTATCTTAATAGTTGTGTCAGTGTAACACTTACACAGTTGGTAAAAAAAAAACACATTTGTAACATGTATGCTGCTTTCCGGCAAACCCTGTCTACATGTCTTATAATGCAACACGCCCTTTTTGTTTTGTGATGTTTATTTGTGTCCTCTTCGGCATTTCTTGGATTTCAAGGGCTGGACTCCTCAATACAGCGGTGTGCTGCTAAATCTGGGTTCATACTAAGTTCTACTTCATGTTATGGTGCACTGAAAAACAAAATAATGTTGACAACTGTGACAGGAACTTCTGGAAAACAAGTCATTTTAAAGAGACAATTGAAGTGTTTTATATATGACTGTTGTATGTAAAAGTAATGTGTGCATGGAGAGGAAAAGTAAGTTTTATTAACTCATTTTGGACTTGGAAAAAAAAAAAAAAGTCAAGCTCAGCAGATAA
The DNA here is from genome assembly GCF_963930695.1 of Labrus bergylta. Classification (NCBI taxonomy): domain Eukaryota; kingdom Metazoa; phylum Chordata; class Actinopteri; order Labriformes; family Labridae; genus Labrus; species Labrus bergylta. The sequence continues at coordinate 22,978,292 of NC_089205.1, forward strand.
TCTCTGTAAATACAGGACCCCAGTTACCAATTTAAAATCGATTTCTATCAGCTGGATATACCACTATAAACTGGATATACCACTATAAACTGGATATACCACTATAAGCTCGATATACCACCCTGAGGTCGACTTACACCATAATTATAGGCTTGACCTATAATATGACTGTTGTATTGGAAACATTGCGCCCAGCTTTACTTATGGTTTAAAGAAGGATGTAGAGGTGACCTAAGGTGGACTTCATTCTTCTCGTCACACATTTAAATGGGTTTACCTCAGTCAACAGCTTGTGTTTTAATCTTAATGTCTACAAAACTGGGCTCCGTGCCCGGGTTTAGACTGTGCTGGGCAGATTTGAATCATGAAAAACCTTTTGAAGCCCTTATTTTAACTTTCTGGATTTGCTGCCACAGACTGAAAAGGAAGACTTTATTACCACTCTATAACATGTTTTGTTTTGGCACCCATCAACTTAGGGCCTCCTGAGATTTTTCCATGTACTGTTTAGTTTTTTTAATGAACCGTTCTGTACATTAGCAGTATTTGTATTCAATGAAACGGGTATTAACCAGAGCACACATTTTTTTAACGAGTCAACTTCACATGCCTACTTTTTGCTTGACTGAGACTTTTATTTAACCTTACAATACTTAAAGTGAGTTCTTAGGTTAGATGAAGAAGCAAAATATATTTGTTTCTGATCATTCCAACTTTAAACGTGAATTCCCACTTGCTTTGTTTTTATAGAAAACACCCGGATGACTGATTTTCACATCTGTTTAATTGTGTTTGTTCTCTTTGTTTCACAGCTGAGTAGTATGCTGGACGTGGGGAAGTGGCCTGTGTTTGCCCTCCTTCCTCCTGAGGAGCTACGGCTTATCCGGCAGGCTTGTGTCTTTGGCAGTGCTGCAAATGAAGCCCTGTATGTCACAGTTAATGATGAGGTAAGACCTGGGCTTTAAGCAAGGATGATTTAATCCTCTTGTTTACGTTGAAATGTGTTACTGGTTGTAATAGACTGTCCTTTCATTAGACAGTTTTCATATATTTTTTTATTGAGAACTTGATGGAACAATACTGCAGGCCTCTCACTCTCAGACTGACACAGGTTGCGGTTCCATTTTCAGGGATAAGCAGATAGAATGAGGCTATCTTTAGCCATACAGGCCTAATACCCGGGCAAGCTCCATTTTTATCCCGTGGAGAGGTGTAGAGCATGCCTCATCTTTCCACCCTCTCTCATATGTTTGTCCCTGTGGCCCAAACAGGTTATGATTTGGAGCAGTCAGTTTTGGTGTAAAAAATATTATATATAGACTATATTACTTGGTAAAGCTCACAAATATTCTTGGAAATCAGATTCTAAAAAACATAGTCACACAAAAAATTAAACTTTATTAGCAAATGCTGATTCATTTTGATGGGAATTTAAATAAATAGACAATTTATTTATTCAGGCAATTAAGACAGATTTGATAATTGTATCAGTGAGGCACATTTAAAAAAAAATATATATATAAGTTGACTCCTATAGTGTATCGTCTCACTTAATATTACATGTTTTCTGGGCTATCTGAATTTATCAGTTAACATGAGAATGATAAATTCATGTATCATTTGTTGACACGAGCACCATTTCATCCGTACATTTTGCTCTTCACAGGTATTTGCTTTGGGCACCAACTGCAGTGGCTGTTTAGGTCTCGGAGACCTTCAGAGCACTATTGAGCCGCGCAGGATTGATGTCTTGTGTGGAAAGAAGATTGTGTCCCTGAGCTACGGAACAGGACCACATGTGGTTATCGCTACTTCAGGTGATCCAGTTCAGAAAAACGTATTTGTCCCTGAAGGAAGAGTCACTTCCGGAGGCATAGGAATGTTATATCATCAGGAATATGGCACATGTAAATGAGTCTGGATTTATGGTAATGCTGTGTCATTGCTGGTCACACATGTGACACACACACAAATCTTTTCATTTAAAACAAACAAAAGTCTCTTATAAGTGGCAGGTTTGCCTCTCTACATTCAACTATAACTGTGTTTTCCAGAGGTGGCTTTTCTGTATTTTGTCCCTCAACTAGTCAAACATTAGACAATCTCTGCAAGCCTGACTGGTCCAATCTAGTCTTGAGCATAGAATGAGGAGTACATACATAGATAATGTAACTGTTAAATAACCAATAAGATTTCATACATTTTCAGTTTAACCCAAATAACAGGTAACGCCAAAACTTTTACAGCATCTGGAAACATCACAAACATTGATTTACTTGTTGTCATCATCAGTTATTTTATCACAAAACCTGTTTTATTAATATCACAATGAAAGCAGATTTACATTTAGATGTCAGGTTTATATTGATGGTGCTTATATTTTAATATTTGGAACAAAGATTGTGCATTTTATTCCGACGGCTTGTAAACCATGTGAAGTCAACTGTTTGTTATCTGTTAATTAAATATTAACCACTGAGGCAACATGAATGAAAGTTTCCCTGCTTCTGTGTAGATGGAGAGGTGTTTGCTTGGGGCCATAATGGCTACAGCCAGCTGGGCAACGGGACCACCAACCATGGACTGACCCCTGCCCTCGTGTCCACCAACCTTCTAAGCAAGAGAGTGACCGAAGTGGCCTGTGGCTCACATCACAGTATTGCCCTCACGACTGATGGAGAGGTAAACGAACATGGGTTGTGTTCTGTCATTAGTTTCTTTGTGTAAGTCTGTGACTTTCTGTTCACCATGGACATTTATCTCTGCATTTCAGGTCTACGCATGGGGTTACAACAACTCAGGCCAAGTAGGTTCAGGCTCAACTGCCAACCAGCCGACACCTCGCCGGGTCAGCAGCTGCCTGCAGAACAAAGTGGTGGTGAACATAGCCTGCGGTCAGCTCTGCTCTATGGCTGTACTGGACAATGGAGAGGTAATAGGTCACATGAATCTGTGGAAGTTTTGCATGAAGAAGGGAAATATTGCTCTATGTTGCTAATTATCTCAAATGATAGCTTCCAAGCCATTTAAAGCCTGTTCTTCCTCTAATATGGGTAAAGCAATTTTCTAAAAGAAATCAACTCACGTTTTCCTATTAAGTGAATACCGATGTCCTTGATTAAAGCTGGGTTTGTCCCCTGTTTGTAGATCTATGGTTGGGGCTACAATTGCAATGGACAACTAGGCTTGGGCAACAATGGAAATCAGCAGACCCCTTGCAGGATCGCTGCTCTTCAAGGAGTCAACATCGTGCAGGTAAGAGCCTGGTGTGAGCCGTCTCGCTGTGGTTCTGTTTATATATTTTAGTGAACATTCAGCTTAATACTACTCGTCCTTCCATAAACAGGTGTCCTGTGGATATGCACACACATTGGCACTTACAGATGAAGGGTTTGTTTACGCCTGGGGAGCCAACTCGTATGGGCAGTTGGGAACAGGAAATAAGAGTAACCAAGCTCTCCCCACTCTGATAAACACAGACAAGGAGAGGTAAGCACCTTGGGTTTAGACCTCAATATGCAGCACTCCTCCCTGCAATCACAACAAGTCACTGAGAGCTACATGACAAGACCCTAAGGAAGGGATGTTTATAGGTGATACATTCCTTGAAGCCATTAATGTTTTAACACCACATTGACTCATGACATTGGAGAAGTATTAAAAGCTAAGAAATGCTCATTGGACATCTGACTCTTTGGTTCTTTAGGGCTTCTTTTGTTTATGATAGAAAACAGTTTTTTCTCTTTACCAGCCACGTTACTACAGCACACAGACTACATGAGAAGACTGTTCATGAGTACTACTTGATGTTTAATTCTGTTTTTGTGACTAGGATGGTGGAGGTGGCTGCATGTCACACCAGTCACACGTCAGCTGCCAAGACCCAGAGTGGGCAGGTTCTGATGTGGGGTCAGTGTCGTGGGCAGGCTGTGGCCAGCCCCCACCTCACCCATTTCAGCACCACTGACGATGTGTTTGCCTGCTTTGCCACACCAGCAGTCACGTGGCACCTCCTCTCAGTAGGTGAGCGTATGATCAGAATGGAAAGATTTCAATTAAGAAAAGAAAAGTTGTGGGATTCAGACTTCCTGAATATTTACAGTGGGTTCATTTTTCTTCACCTGTCACTGGTGAGAGGTCATCATGCCATGAAGTGGACAACGTCTGTTGTTGACACAAATTCCAAGAATTGGTCCAAGAAACAAACAGGAAAGTCTGTTTCCTGCCCACACCAAACATCATATTTGTACAGATTGATCACATTTGGAGTGCTTTGGAAACTTCACTCTGTGTTTACATTTTGTTTTGTAAAGTTAATCAATCATCTCCTCTGGATAATCAGTAAACTAAAAAGCCACTGAAATACGCAGAGCTCAAATCAATGCAGTCTATTCCAGTCTGCTGTAACTTGTTCATCTCTAGTTCTAGAGGGACACAGAAGTACTTCTACTGAATTTGTCATTCATTTGAGTTTTTTCACCAAGAGAACTACATAAAGTTATACTGCAGCGCCTGAAATTGTTATTTAGTTGATTTGATTTTATGAAGAATGTGAGTGAGGAGCCTTTACATAGGTGCTATATCCTTACAGAGAAACACTTCAGTTGTTGGAGGAATGTTAAAAAAGTCTTATCCAGCTTTTATGACGGTCCTTACCATATTAAAGAAAACATTTTCCTGTAATTTTTCATTAGAAGAAAATGAAGCAAAAAGGACTTTCCTTTATTTTTTTGCCAGATGGTGATGACTACCTGACTGTGGCCCAGTCTTTGAAGAAAGAGTTTGACAGTCCGGAGATTTCAGACCTGAAGTTCTTGGTTGATGGGAAGTGTATCCACGTTCACAAAGCCCTGCTGAAAATCAGGTACAGAGAACAAGGAAGCCCAAAGTCCAAACTAAAATCTTCAACAGGTGCTCCTTGGTTATTGTGTTTATTTTGCAAATTCATATATTTTTCTTTTTCGAAAAGGTTAATTAAATTTAAGTCTAGAAAAGAAAAGCACAAAAACAGCACCATGGCTGTACAATCATAGGCCAACTTCGGTAGTTTCTGTGTGTGTGTGGTTAGCTTTAAAACCCTACAAAGAATCTGTCTACAGGCTTTCCTCTCGGTTATTTAGCCACTCTTTAGCCCACTTCTCCATCCTGACTTTCATTTTGGTCACGAGTTTATTTTTCACAGTCATGAGTGCTTTTTCATGACCGACCAAACTGAAATTTCCATGGTAACAGAAATACACTTTGACATTTGAGAATTGGTTGAAGGCTGATTATGGAAAAATAATGGAAAATTATTGAAAAATAAAATGAAAACATCCACATCCGGCATTAGTCTTAAACATGAACACAAGGAGTCATCTCCCTCTCTGGTAATGTAAATGTAAATGTATGCACACTGGATGATGTGTTGCCTAAATTTAACCTCCATCTGTGGGACAGGGTTTCCTCGTCTTTCCTGTTAATGTCAGGGGGAAGCAAAGACAGACCTATTGTTTTCCGCTTTTCTTTTTATAACCACACTTGGACACAAAGTATCTAAATTCCAGTCCCCTGCTCTTTGCACTGTCAGAAGGACGGAGCCAGACTGTCTGCGACGACAACCTCAGTGCACACGCAGATCACATGCAAACGATGTGTTTAAGATGCACTTTGAGAATTAAAAAGAACTCTGGTGTTTTTTCTAACCATGTCCTGAGAACAAACAGTAGAGAGGCTGTGTTCTGAGGCAGTAGAGATTACCAGTGGGGGGGGGGGGGGGAGAAACATGGTAATGAGTGTTCATAATGCTCTCGCTCATAAGGAAGAAATATGGAAAAAGGCTGTTGGCAAAGTGCCTCTGATTTGCCTCAGGAATGAATTAGAGTGAATCTTAAGTAATCTCCCGAGAATATATGAATAATACATTTTATTCTTACCTTGACACGCGTTAAAGAAGACAAATAACGGTTTCTTTATACCTGTTCAAGATGCTAAACTTTTTGGACTCCAATAGAAAGAAATTTTGGAAGAAGAACAAGATTTACACCAAAATCCAACAGATTGTGAGGACAGATGATTGCAAACACTCTGAGCTACAACAGCTAAATACGCACAAGACACACACAGAATTTACAGAAGGAAAGAAATAAGACATCTCCGTGTCCCGCAGACCATAGCTACGCTTTTGCAAGTTAAAGCTCATTAACTAACTTATTAAATAATGTATATCTCTTTTTTCCTGCTTTCTGAGTCACTATGTAATGACCAGGCTAAGATGCTGAAGTAATCCGCTCCTTTCCCCTCCCTCTCCAGGTGTGAGCATTTCCGTGCACTGCTGAATGAAACAGACGAGGACACCATAGAAATTCACCAGTTCTCATACCTGGTGTACAGAGCCTTTCTGGAGTATCTGTACACAGACACTATTAACCTGCCACCAGAGGATGCCATTGGTAAGCCCTCACACGGACCACAGTGAGAGCACTGAGGAGCTCTGGAACAAGTCCGTGCAGGAGTCCTGAACACTCTCACCTGTTTTGTTGTTCTTTTGTTTTCAGGGTTGCTAGACTTGGCCACGTTCTACCGAGAGACGAGGCTGAAGAGGTTGTGCCAGGAAACCATCAAGAGGGGCATTTCTGAGGAGAACGCCATCACTCTGCTCTCTGCTGCTGTCAAGTATGAGGCGCGGGTAAGCTCATAGCCCCTGGCACACAGTCAAACACCGTGGTGGTGGGGGCCTTCTCAGTAGCTAGTCAGTTGTACTCCTCAGCACTGATCAGACAGCCCTCTTCATTTTTAGGATCTGGAGGAGTTCTGCTTCAAGTTTTGCGTCAACCACCTAACAGCTGTCACGCAGACCCAGGCCTTTGCAGACATGGACCACGACCTGCTCAAGAACTTCATTAGTAAAGCCAGCCGCTACGGGGCCTTCAAAAACTGACTAGAACACCCCTGTGGGGATGGATGCAACACAATGAGGGTTAAGCTCGCTGAGGTCCTGAGAGTTGACCCTAGACCAAAGTAAAAATCAGGCTGTTCAGTACTTCAAAGCCTTTTTTTTTTTTTCCGCTGCGGATGTTAGCACCGGAGAGGCAAATGGTTTCAGGTTACACCCTCTAACCGATGCTTCTGTGTTACTGACCAAACGCACCGGTCAACGTTGGTGGTTATTGGGTTGCAACAGTCTGTCAGTCACAAGCAGACAGCTCTGAAGTTGAATAGAAAGATGTGCCATAGCTGTCCTCTTTCTGTCCACTCTCTTAAGTCCAAAATGCTCAGATTTGTTTGTTCACGTGAATAAACAGACCGATAAAATGCAGAGGTTAGATCACAGTAAGAACCAGCTCAGACGGGATGCTCCTAAAAGCTGAACACTTTTCATAATGTATTTGAATTTTAGGCTCATGGCATGAAGATGATTTCCATCAGGCTGCTCTTTATCAGTAAGTGACACTAATGATCAATTCCCATTATGCACTGTAGTGCACTGTATCTATCATTATCATTATCTGTAGTAGGGCCGCGATAGTGATGATAACCACCTCAGAAAACATCCTGGTAATTTGGTTTATTGTAGTTAATTCTTATCATTACTGTTATTCTCACCAGGTACATTGACAATTAAGGAATAAAAACAGAAGGGTTCTTTTTGCTTCAATAAACACTGCAGGATAATTTCACAAAACCGTAATGCCATAGATTAGTAGAGTTCAATACCATAGTTTTAAAAATATAAAGGAATCATAATGAGTTTCATACCATGGTATACAATGAAAACAGTATACCACTGAAACGTGCAAAAATCAGCAGTGAATACTGAGAGGGATCAGCCCAGAACAAATCAGCCATGAATTACCCTTAAGACCGTGCTTCCTCCGTTCTTCTGATGCCTTGAATGTCAAACTACAGAAGGATAGAGGAGCAGTGTTACGTGAGGAAAAAACAAGCTGTTCTTCTGCTTGACACTTTATTTAAAAACAACGATAGGTTTAATCTGATAAATGATAAAATTCATTCTTTTACATAACTTTTTGTTTTATTTGTAGTTACTCGCCTTTGCCATCCAAACATTTGTTACTTTCTATTGTAAGATTTGCACAGTGTTGCTGTAGACAGTACCTGTAGCCACCATCAGCTGACTGATGAAAGTTAGTGCAGTTAGTTAGACTCGTAGAAAGATTTGGACATCCCTCTGCGTGTTTACCAGATCAAACCCATCTGAGCAGCTGGTGTCTGTTTTACACAAGCATAAAAATGGATTCCTGTGTAGCCTGTTGTTGATGTAAAGCTGTACGTGCAGCTGATTTCACAGTCGCTGTCATTGCAGTTTGGAATGTTTACAAAAGTTTGTCTGTTGTTTTTTTTTTTTTTTTTTTTTTTTTTTCAAATTGTTTATATGTTGGCAGCAATCTTCCGGTTCTTTTTACAAGCGTTTCTTTATACGTCTCCCCTGGTAGCACGTTGTGATTATGACAGAGACTTAGTGTAATTACACAGCAGCTGTGTTGAATATAGCCCAAGTCTCATATAGGACCACAAGGTCTTTAAATATAGTGAGCAGAGAATTCCACATTAAACTCCTTAATGCGTTTAGATAGGATCTAGCTAATTGCTTTTCCTTTAACAAGCCAATTATTTGTTTTGTTTTTCTTGGAACATTTTGATAATGACTGCAAATGCCTGTGTTTTCATTTTGTACAGAAAATGCTGTAAGCTGCTAGCAACGATGTTAATGGTAACATTTGATAATCTCAAATATATATTAAAATCAATAACTACAAAATGTGGTCCTTGTGTTATTTCTGTTGGCATTGGTGGTGTCACATTCAATAATTATTGTAAGTAGTACATGTACGCACAATTTAAAATTGTCAAAGATTTTCTCTCACTCTTTACCAGTTTTAACTGTTTTACCTTCAGCAGTTTAGCACAGCAGTCCAGCAGCCTTTAGGGGGCAGTGTGCTGTTCTTGAATATCTTTTCAAACTCATAATTTTTTCTGATACATTTTCCTTTGAACATTACCCCAAAAATGTTTGATATAAAGTGAAAGCCTGTCCAGTCAGTGAATTGTGAACAGCTGAATCTTGCTAAAGTTATACTTCAAAAGCATTCATATCAGTGTTATCTTATTCATACAGGAAGAGGTTACAATGATTTGAACCTGTTCATTGAGACACAATCCCACACAAGTTTACACACTAATATTTACACACTGACACATTTTCCAAACCTCTCAGAAGTTTGCCTGTTTATTTCCGAAAGTGGAAAGTTACAAATGATCATCCACTCAGAATAAGACACTCACAAGATAAGGCATTCCAACAGAAATGTGGGTATTAAACATAAACTTTGAATTATTCTTATAGGCTGTAAGAGAATGTGTCCCTTTTACTTCCTCTCAGTCTGAACTCAAATAAATCCTCAGACGAAATGCCTCTGCATAATTGGAGCCAAGATCAGCAGCTCACAGACTTTAATTTAGTGACTTGGTTCAGCTAATGGCTACTCCAAAAACAAATGATGTTTAATGAATGTGTATTTGACTTGGAAGATCCCCCCCACAGTGATACAGAATGTGGATGACTATTTGGTGTTAGAACTGAAAATGCAGCAGCATCTTTGGCAATTTGATAAAGGTCATTTTGTATTAGTTGGGTTTTTATTTTACATCAGACCACCTTATTGTGTTTCTCTTAGAGCAAGGGGCCTTAAATCAGTGTAGTAGTCAGAGAAAGGCTGTCAGTCAAACTCAAACTTTGTTATGCCAGTAAATCCTTCGACTAAATATAAGTGTATTGTCACACAAAATGACTCAACATGGCTGACACAAGTGGAACAGTTGGACAGGAGGAAGTGCAAACAGCTGCCAACGGTAACTGGCACTCTGCCGTTTACAAAACGCCCTACCCTGTGATAAAAGTGGGACACTAATTACACTTTCAGTTGGTCACCATAAAACGTAAAAAGAAAGTATTTTGAGCCTTTATTTCAGAACAGCAGAACACATTGCAAAAGTGAATTGAATTTGCAGCAAAGTGCATTTATTTGTGAGAAACATTTTGTTGTGCCTGCTTGGAGTAGTTTATGGTCGATAGTTTTAGCTGATAAAAATGTATGCAAGTAAAAAAAAAACATCAGTTGTAAAAATTGTCCATTCTTACTAGGGGGGATGTAGTCCGAGGATTATGACTTTACCTTCTCAAATTGAACATACAGAATGGCCCGCAGTATTGATGCTCGAGGCATAGTCTAGGTTAAAAATAGCACATCAGCCTCTGTGATGACGCTTTACATCATGGGAAATGTTTTTGATAGAGGAAAGCTGCACATGTTCTTGTTCAGAATTGTCTTTTCTAAAAAGTACCTCCTGTGTGGACTACTCATTGATCAGAAGATTAATGTCACCACATCCTACATGGAAAAAAGAGAGGTAGTTATATGCACATCACGTAGGTGCAGGGCAAAAGATGTGTGGCATCTGAGCAAGTGTGCCTATCTTCTGCCACAACCCACCTGCACGAAGGTGTTTTTTGCTGCGGTATTGTGTTTGATCCCTTTTTTGAGTTTCATACTTGAGTATCTGTGAAACAGACACTAAATGGCTTTCGTTTCCCGCAGAAATAACTCAAACACCGCTCTGCAGCTATTCAAGCATGCAGTTTGTCTTGTTCTACCCCTGAGGACATCATCAACATCAGTAGTTTTATAGTCTGATAGCTCAGGATGACAGTGTGCAATGAAACATGTCGATGAATGAAGCTGGAAAATGAAACCTTCTGCGTGGCTATTTCTGGGCAGTGAAGTATTTACTCAATTCATGTAAACCAAGTTTTATCCAGAAAAGGGGAACGACCGGCGAGGTTTTTAAATTCCAAACATGGAGTTTGACCTGGTGGTTACAGGAAACTGGACGACCCTGTTCATGTTGGTTTTCAACGAAGCAGAGCTTAACTTAAGACTTGTGGTTTAGGGTGCATACCATTTACTTACATGCAACACTGTGTGCTGAATTTAAGGCAAACATACTGTCGACAAGACTTTACGTAAGCTACACAGGATCCTAGACAAACAGTCACTGGTTCACATACACTCTGGTCCTGAGTACTGTGTCTTCTACTTTCAGTCTTTAACCAGACTTTTTTTTATGTCTTGTTACTCATTCAGTAATAAGCAGTTCAAATTGTTCAATAGTCAGTCATATCTATGGAAGCCCTAAGTGGACATGCAATCCATACAGTTTATTTTACACTGTTTGATGAAAAACCTGTTGATGTTGTTGATGATGATGATTTAAACAAACAAAAAAACATCTGTTCTTGACACCCTGTGCATATCCTCTCTGCACAGTGCCTGTCACTGAGCTTGTTCGCATTCCAGATTCTTGCTGGTCTTCTACTTACTCTCAGATAGAGGTTGTTTCGGACTGTAGAATAGTTTTCCCGTGATAATGAGTACATTTCAGTTGTGATTTGATTTAAAGAAAATAAATGGATTGATGCATGTCATACATACATACTGACACTTTCATCACTTGAAGAGAGCTGTTTTGGCACTAAAGAAAATAAAAATGACAGGTTAAAAGAAGAAGTGAAGACTCTGAGTTCTGAGCAATGCGGTAAGTTTATTTTTTATGTTACTGTACTTGCAGTGCGTGGTTTGTGTGGGGGAGGATGAAATATTCGTAGGCTGGAAGTATTTGTTTAACAAAACAAAGCTTTAAGGTTGATAAGGCAGTATGTGTGCGAGAGAGCAACGTGCCCTTTATAGACGAACAGCGGCAGCACATTCATAATAACAGTTTTTTAAATGTCAGGTTTTTGGTTTCTTTTTTATTTTGTGATAAATTAAACCCTTAGGACAACGATAAAGATAGAAACATTGTCATCCTCACTATCTTTGTAATATTCATAGCTCATGTAGACATGAGGTGTTTAAATTAGTGTCAAGAAGCATCCCTAGAAATAACATGTGATACAATCGCTCTCAAGGTTGAAGTTTACTTTTATTAAAACTTGATCTCACATCTTTTATTTTTTTTGTCCCTACTGAAGAAAAGTAAGCGTGCAAAGGCGCTTCTGTACACTGTAAGTCTAACCTAGCCTGGACCACTTCCTCCCCAGTTGTTCATATATGAACCGCTGTCGTGTGTGGCCGATTTTACTTATTTATTTGTGGACACCAGCACAAAGGTTGTGCACTTTTTGTTTCGAATGTGAACATGAGAGAATGAACCACAAGCATGCCCTTTGAGTTTCTATGAGTCTTTCTGTGGTATAGCCAAGTTAGACATCACGTGACATTTTGCTGTTTCTATTTGAGCTGCTCATTTTTCATGTTTCAGTGACGCAGCACAGCACGTGTGGATAGTATACGTGTTAATTGTAACTCTATTATTGTTTACTTTGAGCAAGAAATATGTCTCCCTAGATGTTGTGCTTCTGAAAGTGGCTACTGCTGGGTTTGTTTTTAAATGCATGCTGGAAGTTTCACAAGCTCTGATTGTGTGGTTGTTAAAGGAGAAGTTATGTAACTACCTGCTTTCTGTTTTAATATATGACTGTACTTTGATATGAAAAGCGTGTTTTCCATCTACGTCTGCCGACAAAAGAGAAGCCAAAATACCCCTAAGATGGGTGTTGAAGTATTGCGCCGACGACCTTATTTGTAACCAAGACATGTGCAGAAGAGAGCTGGTTGGTAGAAACACCTTCAGCCAAACTCCTTCTGTTCCACATACTGATTAAACACCAAAGATCCCTCAGGTCGGTACAGTCCACAGCAGAACAGATTCTGGTGTCGGTTGGGAGCGGACACACGTGTTTATGGAAAGTTCGATGGCCGTGTTCTTTAGTTTTGGTTACTTTTTCTCTCACCTTTCCTCCTCTTTGCTCTGCTCATCCGGTTGAGAAGGCTGCAAGGAGCTGCATTTATTCCGTCCATCTTAATGTACAGTCTCTGATTTTAATTCATTGATCTACACTGTTGTTTGCTTTTTTTTTTTTGCAAAGGTTGAGACGATTCACACGTCTCGCAGGCTCATATGAAGCCTCTAACAGTTAGCTTAGCCTAGCACAAAAACTGGAAACCGTTAGCCTAGCCAACCGTTGCTAAGTTAAACTTGCTGTATCAAAGAAATTATCTTTAAAATATTCTTTGTGATCATATTTAAAATTCTAATTATTTATTATGTTTTTACTATATTTGACAGGACAATGGCTAGAGTAGGAAATTGGGAAAGAGAGGGGAAGGACATGTAGGACCCATTTGGAGGATCATAGCCTACATACATGGGTCACAATCTAAACGCTAGGCCATTTGCTTCCAGTAACATGTTTTCAAGTACACTGCTGATGGCCACTGATGATCATTACACAACATTATTATGTCACCTGCTATCCTTCACATGCCTTTTTCTCTTTTATTTTTAAAACCTTCAGTCTTGGCCTTGGGGGTGCCAGACAGTTTCCTGGCATTGTGAGAAATTTAACAGTCCAGGGATTTCATGCACATGCTTTTGTTTAGCGACCACATAGTTGCATGTGAAGAGCTTGTTTTTATGAGCTGGATGGAACTATTTTGCGAGTGAAAGACAATAGTACAGGTTTTTCTGTGTTCCTCGAACATTTCACTCTAGCCTTGATGATGTTTATTTTGTGGTCAACTGACAAAGAGGGGCACAGTGGCCGTTAAACACCCACGGTCTCTTTGATTCTCAGTGAGATTTTCCTTCATTTGTTTGGCTATTATTGGTAACCTTCTGAAGTCCAAAATGAACCATTTTTGGATCAGTGTCATGTTCCTAAACTACATCCCACATGTTTGTATGACTGGAGTCAGTTCCAAAAGGGGAAATATTATCGTAATGAATACAAAAGCAAGTGAATAAGCCGTCTAATATTTGTAATGTTAGTTCAGATGGGACTTGAAAGTGCAGATTTGGCTGAGATACAATCTTTCATCTCCCACTCAAGTCTGTATTTACTAAGGGGAAACCCTTGCAGGTACTATACTTCCTATTTGACACAGTGTTATTCCGTTATAATGACACACTCAAAGGTTTACAGTTTCCCTCACTACAACTCAATAAGCCGAGGGAACTTTCAACTTGTCTCAGACTAATTATTTATAAACTCTACATTCCTCCCTACTAAGCTACTTCAGTCCCAACAAAAGCTCCAATGTTTTTACACCCTGCCAAGAGGGGACTTTCTTCTACAGGAGAACTTGAGCACTACATACAGAGCAGAGAGAAGAGAAAGCTGTGGGCATGGACTGACAGTGGCTGAAAAGAGAAAGCTCTCTGTTCTGTCTCATTCCTGATGTCGACTTTCAGAAGGAAACTCTGTTCTTCTTAAGCAGGGCTGCTGCCCACACAGGCTGTCAAAAAAAAACAAAAAAAACAAGGAGACAGCTCAGTTTTCTTGTTCCTCCGATCAGACCTGAGGAGGCAGTCACCTCATGCTTTGTTTTTTGGACACTTCTCATGCACTTTGACCTCCTGTCCTTATGAACAGCTTGACTGATAAGAGAAGAGGTTGTGTTCAATCTGAATACAATGCCACTCTGAGTTTTCCTATGTTCTTCCTCTGTAAAGCTGTACAGGGGCGGAAGATTTAACAGTGCTATCAAAATGTAAACATACTTCATCACAAGTCCCACATTCAAAATCATACTTAAGTAAAGACACTCCAGCAGCAGCAGCAGCAGCAGTAAAATGTACTTCAATCGACAAGACCACGTGTTTTGCTGAACAATGGCTCAATTTAATTAATAACAGGTCTATATTTGAACCATTATCAGTCATACGGAAATGTTTGAGCAGCATTTTATGATGCTGCTGGTCAAGGCAGACCTAATTTTTGTTTTTACTTGTAAGCTGTTGAGCAAACAACTGTATATCAATGTGTTTTATTTGCCGAATATAGATATATGATCACCTCAACACAGACCGCTAAAGAAATGTATTATATTCAAATATCTCTACAATTTTAGGCCTTTGATTCTTACTCATCGCATCACAACCATAAGTCATAAAGAACTGACCTTAAAGTATAAGATAGAAAGTTGCGTCCACTGCAGCTCCTGTGAGGAACTTTCAGTTGTCATCAATTTTTGTGCCATTGTGGATGAAAATGTACTTTGGTGCTGATTTGGCATGTACATGTGTAAGTCATGTTTTAAAGAATATATATATGACCCTGCTGTATTTTAAGTCAATTGTATCGCTCAGTGAGAGTCTTTG
This sequence comes from Labrus bergylta, assembly GCF_963930695.1. Classification (NCBI taxonomy): domain Eukaryota; kingdom Metazoa; phylum Chordata; class Actinopteri; order Labriformes; family Labridae; genus Labrus; species Labrus bergylta. Next base: position 22,993,514 of record NC_089205.1, read on the forward strand.
CTGTGGAGATCGCAGTTTCAGTCATTAATAATAAAAAGGTTAATTAATCAGACTTGTATCTGTTGGTCATGTTTGCTTTAGGTCATATAGAGGCCTGTTTAATAACCAGCTAAAAAACTCCTCTCAGGAGCTTTAAAGAAACGTTATAGTTTTACATTGAAGGTGTATTTGTACTTAACAAAGGATTGAATTAGCACTTAATAGTATGACAATAACTTTATGTTTGTTTTTTGCTCACCTCACTAAGTAAGAGTAGCTCTAAACATTTTTTAAAATATGTACCCATAAATCAAAATGTGTTTTTTACTGAACTGACGGTACTCCAGCTGGTTTTGTGCACTGCTTGTAAAATTGTGATAAATCCTCTCACATGCAGAGTTGTTTTGGTGGATTCCTCCTTTAACTGTAGCAGCAGACAAAGGAGTAGGAGGAGTTGGATGGGAGGCAGTAGGAGGGGTTACTACAGCTGCTCTCCCTCCAGCTCAAAGTACAAAAACTGTCTGTGGTACCGGCACAAAGGAGATCCAGAGCTGTCTGAGCGTGATGTGTGCTGAGTCAAAGCTCTTGAGGCTGTCAGAGGGAGAGACAAACTGAGGAAACAGAGAGAGAGAAGTAGGAACTGAGTGACTCAGTCATTGAGTAAAAGAAAGGGATAGAGAAAGAGAGAGAGAGAGAGGATACAGACCCTGTGGACAAACACACACATTGTTACACACGGACAGAGAGAGCACGAGCTCCACTCCAGCTTCAGTTGTGCTCCTGAGAAGAAGTCTGGTGGTTTGTGCGCAGGACCTTATTGAAAGGTGGAAAGCTAATGACAACTTTCCTGCTTTGGTACTGAAAAGGACAAAAACACAGGACTGAGTTTTGACAAAGAGAAGGGATTTTGCCATGAGGACATCTCTCTAACGGATATGAGTGTGGATATTTCGTCTTAACTTGTGTGGAGTAAGCGGCTTGCGGTGGTGGAGGACTTCTTCTGTGAAAAGAGACACATATAAGTGACTGGCTTATCTGAGTAAGTACTCTCAGCCTGCAACTTGTTGGGGTTCAGCCTGGTCGGAGACAGAGCAGGGGGAGGGGAGGACACTCCGGCCTGGATCTCTGTCCTCTGGGAGGGGTCCTTTCAACATGAGGTAAACCCCAACTGACTACAGCAAGCAAAGGGATGAAATCATGTCAGCCATGTGCAGCAGTTCTTTCTTACATGGACAGTTGTGTTAAGAAACCTTTCTTCCTATGGCCTGAATTGCAGAGTGTATTTGAATGCTTCCTTGCTCAGGACTGTCTCTGATTAACTCTCCATATATGCTGAATTAATTGCTCTGGGAAGCCCTTTTATCATCAAGATTTTACACAAAAGACATCCTCATCCCTTCACTCTTTGTCTCTCAGAATGAACAACAACACCCCCCTGAATGACGCAGCAAACAACTCCAGCTGCGTCAAGAACGATGGGTTCAAGTACCCGCTGTACAGTACTGTGTTCAGTATTGTGTTTGTGGTGGGACTCATCACCAATGTTGTGGCCATCTACATATTCACCTGCTCTCTGAAGCTGAGGAATGAAACCACCACCTACATGATGAACCTGGTGGTGTCTGACCTGCTGTTTGTCTTCACCCTGCCTCTGAGGGTCTTCTACTTCATCAACCAGAGCTGGCCTTTCGGGAGCGTGCTCTGCAAGTTCTCCGTCTCGCTCTTCTACACCAACATGTACGGCAGCATTCTCTTCCTCACCTGCATCAGCGTGGATCGTTTTTTAGCCATTGTGCACCCTTTCCGCTCGAGGGCGATCAGGACCAAGAGAAACGCGAGGATAGTGTGTATTGCTGTCTGGGTGCTGGTGCTCTCGGGGAGTCTGCCCACAGGGTTCATGTTAGAGACCACTTCACGTAGCAACAATGACTCCAATTCCACTTTCTGCTTCGAGAACTTCTCCTCCAAGCAGTGGAAATCTCACCTGTCCAAGGTGGTGATCTTCATAGAGACAGTGGGCTTCATCATCCCTCTTCTACTCAATGTTTGTTGCTCCATCATGGTGCTTCAGACCCTGCGTAGCCCCCAGACCATCAGTCGAGGGGGGAAGCTGAACAAGACAAAGATTTTGCGAATGATAATTGTGCACCTCTGTATTTTTTGTTTTTGCTTCATCCCCTACAATGTAAACTTGATTTTCTACTCTCTGGTCCGCACCAAAACTTTAAAAGGATGCTTTGCGGAGTCAGTGGTCCGAACCATCTACCCAATAGCCCTCTGCATTGCCGTATCCAACTGCTGCTTTGATCCCATTATTTACTACTTCACCTCAGAGACCATCCAGAACTCCATCAAGAGGAAGTCTCAGGTCAGCCGTTTGTATGACGTCAAGTTCTCCGAGGCCCTGCAGTCAGAAACCAGCTCCAACCTGCACTGCAGCCTGAAGAATATCAAAGCTAAAGTCTTCCACAATGAGTCCTCAGTGTGACACTCAACATCAAAGATATTGAAATCCTTCCATAGAAAAACAAACCTCCTTGAGACAATGGGAATGGATTTTCTTGGAGTGCTTTCTGAAGCACCTGCCAAAGAAGTATTATCTTCATCTCAGGGCGAATGTTTGGGCCTGCCGATGACAGCCTGGGCTCTGCAGTATTAATGCTACATGACCCTTTGTTCACATCTGTGGATCTGTTTTATCTACTTAGTAATTTCCCTTTCCTGTGGAATATACTGTAATTGTGTTAAGCACAATTACTCTGTCAGTGACCTGGAAGGGAATGTTATCACTGAACAGCAGGACATCTGTCATATATTGAATGCAACATGTGCCTGTGTATCTGTACATTTCCATGGTAAGTTGTGGTGCTAACTTTAGAATATTATCTATTAAATTAACATAAAGTTATATCAAGCTTTTCACTGTACAGGGCTCTGTTTTTTTTTTTTTTTTTTTAATTTTGACTCACAAATAGGTCACAAAAGTGCCTTCTTTGTTGCTGTGGCATTTCTTTAGACTCATTGTCTTCATTGACCTTTGAATGCACTGACAGACTTTAACTTACTGCACTCGTGATACAGTAATGAATAAAAGTCATGTACTGTCTAAAACAAACAATTGCATCTGGAACCTTTTGTCCTTTTTATCTCTTGATGCTGGAATACATACTTTATTTTGGCCTAAAGTAGATATTTTTTGGCTAGAATACCTGTTTATCTACTTTTAAACATCACAGGATCACTTGACAAGCAAGTGTGACCTCAAACCGTTTAATTGCTAAACGTCTTCTGTAGTGTTTGTTTGTCCTGCATGCAAATGAAGAGGGGAAGAAGTGGAAGTAGAATGTCTGATGGAGTCTGTCTGACTCCCTCTAGGGAGTGTCAGCTTCCTGTGTGGCAACCAGTGCTTGAGGAGAGGAAGTATTTATTAAGGGAAGCTGACAAACACACTACTCACATTTCCAGGCAAACATTCAATAGAGAAGCATGTGGTAAGACGCAGTGAGCAAAGAACAGAGTAATTCCTCTGTTTACCATAATGATGCCTGATCAAACATAAAACAGATATATGAGAGAGGATTTAAAGCGGTGGAGGGTCTTTTGTTTATCTTAACCCAGAGAGGAATTCCATTTTATCATCCCGTTTCCTCCTCCACAAGAACATGGTGTTTTTAATATCTTCACAGACGAGGCTGCTCTTCTTCTCCAGCACAGTACAGTCAGTACAGCTACACAATCAATCAGGATGCCTTTGATCAACAAAGGATTATAATTCAAACAGTCATGTAGCTTGAAATTATAATACACCCTTTTAGTGTTTGAAAAAAAAAACCCCAACTACATCAAAGTCTAATTTGAATGAAAGTAAATATTAAAAAAGCCAGTCCTGCTCGCAGTATACTAGAAAAACAGATGTGTGAAATGTTTGTCCTGCTGTGGACTAATTTACAAGTGATCTGCCATCAGTGAGGAGTGCACACAGCGTGAGAGTGAATAACATGAAGCACATGGTGCTCTAACTTTATTGACATAGCCTGAGGGTCGGTCAGCGGCTCTTTATTCATACCGCACCTATAACTCTGCTTCTCAGGCCATGTGAGCAAGTCAAGGACGGGGTTAAAGACCAGGCTGTTGTGAAAACAAACAAGACCTATTCCACACTCGGGCAAGTTTTTTGTCTTGCACGCATCTTTGACTGGATAGCTACAATACGGCCGAGACTTCAGGACTGCTCTGACATCTTATCGTCTCTTCTGAAGAACATATCACTGATCAAATTACGATAAATGTGTGAAGGAGGGAGACGGTGTGTATTCAGCACACACATCAGACAAGCAGCTGTTCGCGGCTGTTTTCATGTAGGTCAAAAGTCAGGGCAGAGACAGAGAGGAACAGGCAAAGGTACAGCAGTGCAAATGCAAAACCTACAAAACCTTTGTGTAAAAACAAAGGTCATGCAAGCTTTTCACAGCAATCTGACACAAGAGCATTTGAACGTAGGAAGGAAATGTAATTCTTACTTAATACTTACACTCTAAGAACATGAATATAAGCCTCTTCCTCATTCTAAATAACTGATGTAACTTCCAAGAGTCTCTACCTTGTTCCCATTCAACAATGAGCTTGTTGCTTACCATAACATGAAGCTCTGTATACACTTAAGTATCATAGTTTTATGAGTCCTCCGTATCAGAGATGGGACCCCTCACATGGGCCCAGCAGGCTCCTCTGCGTACACAAGTTACAACAGTTATCTAATCAGCCTGACCTCTCCTTCTCAGCAGGCTGCGGGGGTGAGAAAACACAGACGCCACACTGTTTGCCATCACATATATACGTTCTGTGTTGCAATGCTCTGCTATAATGTCAGAAAGCAGCGGGCATCAAAGTGCTCATGTAAAGAGTCGCCGAGGATCTGGGAATCTGTAGTGTTTGTTTTTATTAGTAGGTGAATATTTAAGCTGCTAAGATTTCACCATTTCCATCCCTTTTCTTATCAAAAATGTCTATCTTCTTAGTTAGAGTTCTTCAAAACGGCCTTGGATATTCTACAGATAAATAAAGTGTTTTTCAAGTGACTGCTTGAATGCGGTTACACAGGGTTACAAAAAATGAATGTTTTGGCTAAGACGCTGCATCCGTCAGGGTCATGACAGTCAGTGCCATGCTCCGATTCTTAGTGGAGACAAAAACAAGTAGCCTGTAACTTATAGCTTTAGGTTCCCCTGTGGTAAATCCAGCATGTTTTCTCCACTGAACCTCTTAATGACTGCTTTGAAGTGCTGTCATTCCCAACTGACTGGAGAGCCTCTGGTGTGTTGAGAACTCGTGTCAGGAGTGATTTCTGCCTGGGACCTCAGTATGTGTGTGTGCTTTCGGGGAAGAGGAGCTTGTGCGGGGTTGGGGGGGGGGGGTCCTCGTCCTCAGATTCACTCCACAGCTCCTGATCACATGACAAGGGAAGCGCCTGTCCCCCTAAATGGATCTTGAGGGGGAGTTGGAGGCGGTGGGGTGGGGGGGAGGAGAGAGATAATCAACCATTTTCCTTGCATGTGCTCAGAGGATGAATTAAGGAGGAAATGGCCGTTATTACCCTGATATGGCTGTTGCTCATTTAGATATCTGCACTGTTTTCCCACCATAACACCAGAATCACATTCCTCTTCTCTGTTTTTTTTTGTTTATAGTCCCACCTTGGTTTGGGGGTAAACAGGTATTATTTTCACTCTATAAAAAGTTAGGAATCCTCTTAGGGAGGAAAGATTATGTGCTTACAAGACAACTTTCCTGACTGGGGAAGAAGAAGCCAATAAAAGCACACAATGCAGGAGACAGAACATTGCGTTAAGTAATCATTAGTCAGGATGCGGTTAAACAAAAAAAAAAAAAGAAGAAGGATCTCAATTGTGCTAGCACAACAGCCTCACTCTCTAAAATCAGACACAGCGCTGAACTAATAACCATAGTGGAATGAGCTCAGTGTCTACGAGGAGGGAGGTAGGCTAAATAACTGCAGCGACCACTCACATATAATCCTCCTTAACTCCCTGTCACCTCAGCCCATAAACAGGCCTTATCAATCCCTGGAGGAGTTATTTGACCAGATCAGCATTTGATTACATAACAACTTAGGAAAGAAACAGAAAGCATAAACAGAATGTTGATAGTAAAAAACAAAAAAACACTCCCTTCATCTGGGTGCCGTTGTATTTACAAAAACATGTTCAGAAGAGTAAAGTTCATGTTTCCTGTTTCAGATAATATAAATTGTAACACTTTTCTACCACATCTCTCGAAGATGGTTTGCACAATGCCCCTCATTCTTCTCTTGACGGGCCGGATGCGTCTTTACCTCAGGGCAAGAATTAAGGGCCTGCTTTTGCATGAGCTGTTAGTGGGAGCATGTTTCACATCACGCAGACGTATGAAACAACAAGTCATTTGTTATTGATCTGACGCAAGATCAACGACGGAGAAAGTTTGCTCTGTGGTTAAAACTGAGATAAGTCATGTCTAAAGTGTTGTACTATAAAATGGCCTCTTTAGTACACTTTCGTTGGGTATATATTTACATCTATAGAGTAGATAGCAGTTTAGTAGAAATGATTGTGTTACACTTTGCTATTCTTGTGTCTGTCAAGTGAGAGTCAAAAGCCAACTGTTGCACATGAACCTGGCCAATAATGCTGTTTCTATATCTGGTTCTGATTCTGACCAAGGGGAAGTGTAGAAATTACATTTTCACTTTGCATTGTGTGAAGGTGTGTGGGTCCTGTGTTTGTGTGGGTGAAATACTTGAAGTGCATCTGCTGTTTCTTGTGAATCTTATCGGGGTAGCTACAAGTCCCAGCATGAAATTGTATTTGTAGGAGGAGAGGTTTACAGTTCTTAATAAATCCATTCAGTCAGTCCAGATGGTAAACACACACACACACACGCACACACACACGCACACACATTAACACACTGACAAACACTGTAGCATTAATTGGCTTTTTTTGGCTTCGACAGATTTATTGCCAGAAAAAACTTTGATTTATTAAAGCTCTGGCACTGCAGGTTGTGCTTGTTCTAAATACAAAGACTGTGAGTACACATGAGATACAACAAAGTATGATCTGCCTATGCTTTTTATTTTGACTGTTTCAGCCTGACTTAGAAACCTTATTACAGTCTGTTTAGGGGGGAAAAAAACCTGACTATGATTAGCTGTGTTCTGCTTGATGGGACAGGTTAGGCTTTCCTTAGCTGGGAGGCCTTCCTCTGGAAACGCCTGGGGATTTAAACAAAGTCTGACCAGCCAATGTGAACACATTAATCCTCTCCTGTAGCTGCAGCCTCTAACTGGAGAGGACAGCCCACTGATGTGACCGACAGTCTCCTGTCTCCTGAGAGAAGGGAAAGGTCACCAGGTCAAAGCTCAAATCAGCTACATTTCCCCCATGTCATGTAAAAAGGCTCTTGTAGCAAATTATAGCAAAACTGATGTTATTTTATTTTTTAAAATAATGTGTCTATGTGATAAACTTGATATAACACCTTAATATGACATTCTTAAGTATTTAGAGTTGAATAATTAATAAATCAGCTTATAGTTAGATTAACATAAGAATAATTGAAGAATTCTTTATTTCTTTTTTCTCTTAGAAAAATTAGATATCAACCCTTGAAGGGATATTAACCATATAATGTAATTACTTAAAGCCTTTTTAAGCGGCACGTTAGCACTTTTTAAACCTTTTTATTGCATGCTGACATTTACTGCAGCTCCTTAGTAGTGCTGATACTTAATCTGTGTGTTCCTTATACATAGATGTATATAAGTCAAAGAAATACCTCACAATGAGGTGCTTGCATCAAGCAGAAACTAAAGAACTGATGAGCTAAACTTGCACCAAAGACTGAAATACACCTATCAAGTTTTATGCAGCGGCTCTGCTAAGCACCTGGCAGGATTAGCGATACTCAGGCGGCGCACAGTTTCATAAACAAATGCCCATGGCAGCCTCCCCGGCACAGCCACACATAAAAGCTGACGCTTACAGGTCAGCCTCGAGGTCAGCGTGTTCCCCATGAGGAATTTCTAGAGAGCCTCTAAAGACCACACAATACTCTCCCTCTCCTCCTCAGCAGAAGTCTGTCTCCTTCAACCGCACACACAAAAACCACAGTCTTAATTCCAAGTGAGGGGGAGTCCCTCATCTGCTCAACAGACTCATGTCCAAAAGTCACAGCTTGTCTTCACATACAGTATGCTTCTGTAATGTTGTTTCCTTCATAGGTTATTTTAATCATATGTTTTCACCCAAAGAGTATACATTAGTTCCTGTTCAAACTTAAAGATGGCACGCCGCAAATACGACCTCCACATCCTTTTGACCCAGACTCCTGTAGAGACACCTAATTTATTGGCACTCTGACCTCAGGGTGTGAAGGACATGGTTCATTGATATCCCTGAGGTTATCTGCACGGTTGCACCACCTAAAAAAACACACAATTAGCTTCATGTAGCACAGAGATAAGTTCAAGATAATTCCCCTGTGGCACAGAGGACAAATGTTTAATCTGATCAGCATATTGATTGTGCTATTTCGACTTTTCTTAGGGGCTTTTTGCATATTTGTTGTAAACTTCCCACCAGTTTTTTACATTAAAGAAATATTTGACTACACCTTCCTTCAATTTTCATAAATTCCTTGAATTGTATCAATACAAAAAACATTTAGGCCATCCCTGCAGACTTCACTGTGATCAATACTTCACCACAATAAGTCATATCCTGCAGCTCAGCGCTTCAAAAGTCTGTCACTGCTCTCCTCTTTTTAAACAAAGACAAAAGCAGTATATGCCATAGATCCAGAGCCCACCTCACAGGGGCTTCATTGTTGGAGTTTATCTGCATCCTACTTGTTCAGTCACTTTGACCAACCAGACTCGTTTAAAGAAAAACACATTATGCAAAAGTGTAGAGATTCATGGTGAGAAGAAGTAAAAGGCGCTACAGTTTGGGGAGGTGAGACATTCAGTTTCTGTATCATCTAGAGTGAGTCACAAGCACATCTACAAATGTCGTTTCTACAAAAGAGGAAGGCTTTATGTTGTTTTTTTACACCATGCTAACGGTTTGTTTATTGTTGCATGAAAATTTGCAGCAGCTATTGTGACCGTTTTAGTGTGAGCAACCAAAGCAAAGTCTGTTAGATTAGTGCTGCTATAAGGAAAGATGAGCTGAGTTTCAAGACTTCAAAACTATATTACAAACAAAAAGATGAAACAACTTATCATGTTTTTTTGTTTTTTTTTTACTTTTACAGAATTATGAGCATCTTATTTTATGCAAAAGACATTTTAAAGTAACTGATTTCAGAGGGACACCTTAAGGCGTGGTCTGAAGTCTTGTCTGCTATTGATCTATTATTGTCTACAAGGAAGGATGGCAAAGGGAGAGGAGTGCAGACTGCGACCCTGCCTAAAGGAGGGTCGACTCACTAGAAGACAAAAAGCACGTGAGCCACAAACAATAGCTGGAGTTCAAAACTGCAAATGACGCGATAAACCCGCACAGTGCGGTCACAGTCCTGCCCTGTCCAACTTCTCGTAACCTGGGATCCAAATTTAACCGTTCCTGACCTTTTCATTTTAAAAGGCTGATGAATTGTGGAGCTCCACCACAAACCCTGCTCGGCCACGGCAGTCTCTATTGTCTGATGCAGAGCAACACAACGCTGTCAGGAGACAATGGCGGGTCACTGCAGAGGGCTTGAAATAATCATAACAATGACAGCTCCCATATTTATAGTTGCAAAGAGACTCCTGACTGCAGCGCCTAAGTGCTTTGTTATTAACAGGAAGAGCTGCTCCCTGTGAAGAATAAACAGCACCTCTCGTTACTGAGTGAGTCATGGTAGCAGGTTTCATTGTTTCCTTCACTGTGTTGCTGATACCATAAAGACTATGAATGTCTACTTAAGGCTTAAATACAGTCCAGACACTACAGTGCCAGAAAGAAAGAAAGAAAAAAGTTACAAGAAAAAGTAGTAATGTGTTTAGAAGAAAATGTCTTTCTAGGCATCCGAAGCAGAGATCATTGGGTCATGGTGCATCTGCAGAGCTCTTCCTGTGTGATTTGCTCATAAAGCAGGCCACACAATCAGGCAGGTTGACAGGCACACAAAAGGGGAGTAGAGATTGTTGCAGATAACACGTGTCGATATTTCATCAAGAGGTGATGACAGAAGTGTGCAGACAACCTCCCCAGAAAAAAAAGACTTAATGAAAGGTGTTTTAGGCATCATTTCGATAAGGGAGGAAGTAACTTGATTGTTTTGCAATCGGGTCAGCAGGACGAGCAGGAAGAAAATCAATGACGCTCTTCAGATTAGATGTCTGCAGAGGGCTGGAGATGCAACCTCACTGTGAGTCCCGAGTAGATACCGAAGCACAGGATGTCACACCTTTTCAAAGTCAGATGCACAGAGAAAGACAGAGAGGAAATGTGAGCAGCGTCAATCAGTGGCACCATTGTGAGGCGGCTATGTACAATAATTGCACTCAATTACTGTACATAGCACAGACTATTGCACTTTCTGCTTATTTGCACTTCTGGTGAGATGCCAAACCTCATTTCGTTACTCTATACTTGTATATGTGTAATGACAATAAAGTTGAATCTCATCTCATCTCTCATCTTAGATCACTTTCTGTCAAACCCAGTTCAGTGAGTTATAACATCAAACTGATTCAAACTAAAAGCTGCATTTGGACACTGACCTCTCAACCCCACACTGAATACTGGAGAGCTGCACAGATGAGCCGTTCATTCAAAGAGAATTTTCTTCTCTGACCCATTTATAGCCGTTGAGATACAACAGTCACAACTTCACATCCTTCCTGCAAGAGGAAGCCATCATTTGCTTGTTTGACTCGATATTTTCTGAAGCACAACTTCATAAAACTGTTCAGTCAGGATTTCTTTTTAAACCAGGTCTTTCACCTTTGACCCAACTGTGAACGAACAGGACAAAAAAACAGGAACACCTGCAAGACTTCATGCAAACAGGTAGACCGGCGATAAATGAGAGATTAGTTTGGTGTGTTTTGATGTATTTACAGTTTTTAGTACTTTGTCAAATTATAATTTAGTGTTTTTTTCTGTTATTGTATAACATAGTGGTACAGTTTGAGATGATTCATGTCTTTGAGGCAAATTTTGTATAGATTTATTATATCCTGTAACGATTTACACACACACACACACACACACACACACACACACACACACACACACACACACACACACACACACACACACACACACATATTACATTAGGCCCTGGTTTGAAAGTTTCAACATTGGAATCAATAGTTTTTTCTGGCACTGTACCTTAGCTTGATATACATTTTCGCACATGCACTCCTGAAAAGTTCAAGAAATTTTCAGACAGCCTGACCCTGAAATCTTCCTGAGTTGCTTGCTCACATTGCTCACCAGGAGGCTAGGCCTGTTGAACGTTATGGAGGGGGTCTCGGGGGGGCAAGCCATGACATAAAATCGACGCACAATGATGGCGGACAGACAACAGAGTACGACCCTTTGATGTAGGAATGAATATGTGTCATTAGGTGAACAAAGATTGTATCAGTAGTGTGCTGGTCACAGAATATAAACCTCATCACACCTTCCCATTTGTTTGCCGGGAATTTTTCCTGAATATTTCCTGTTGTGTTCAAACATTGGCTCTCCCTGACCACTTGTGGAAATATTTACTTGGGAGCTGGCAAGGAAAGTCTGGGCAAAGTCAGGATGACAGATTCTGCTTTCGTGTTCACATGTAGCTTACACCAAAAGTTTTTTGGGGGAAATGTTGAGGAGTTTTGTGCATGTGTGAATAAGGCTAAAGCATAAGTGTGAAACTTAAACCCTTAAATTATTCAGTGTTAGCATAAGGTTCTGATTTAGATCCATATCTGATCAAAGAATAATTAAACAAGGCTTAAAAACTGTATGTGCTTTTAATACCAACTTACACCACTCAGCAATTTGATGGACAGGGTGTCAAGATTTCTGTTTATACTCTCTATACACTAAGCTTCAACATTTTAAACACTCAGAAAAAGTCCCTTCACAATACAATCCTAATTATTCCTTCCATGCAGCCTAGACTCGCCTGTCTTCATTAAATGGCTGAGCTCTAAAGATGCTGACTGGTTTCTTTTTTTAAAAACGGTCCTATCTGCAGGACACAGTGTAGTGGTGGTGTTGCTCAGCTACGCTCCACCACTCTGTGTCTTTGCTAAACATGGGAAGCATAATAAGAATAAAAGAAAAACAGCAGGGGGCTGGAGTGTGAGCCCTGGAGGGGGATTCAGTGTGACTCTTAGATAAGGGCTAAGCTGCGGCCCTGGGCTTCCTCAATAAAACACATTATGTGCAGATATCTTGCAGAAGACTCTCATATGGCAGGGTCCTCCTGTCAGCGGACGCTTCATTTTCTGGAGGAACTTTAGCAGCAGGATAATCCATCCCTGATGTGACTGTTGGTGAATCAGCACCACTATGGTTTTTGTTGACTCGAGGGTCTATAGTATCTGCATCCTGTTGAAACCCCAAACGGTCATGGGTGTGGCTTGCTTTTTCTTTTGTGGTTACCAAATGTCTGGTTAGGCTTCTATTCCTCACCAACCAGCTTTTAGTGTGGGAAAACAAAGACAGTAACAGGCTCTATGTGTACCCATATATTAGATGTCTTTTTGCACTGCAGGAGGCCAAAATCAAGAACTCAGTCTCTTAAATTTACATCCAAGGAGGAGAACTACCCGATTCATCTAACCACATCTTATTCTAAAAATGGAAAGGATGTCAACAATAGTGTAAAATTAAAAAAATAAATCTTGTTTACACCACAATATAGCTTTTCTCACTCCCTGGAAAAAGCTCCACAAATGATGTCGACTCCCCCTAGTGGTACGTAATCAGCACCAACTGCAGGAAACAGCAGCTCTGTCATCTCCATGTCTGCAGCACTGTGGTCACAGCAAATTAAAAATAACACAGCCCCTAAAGGGTCTGTCAGTGTCTTATCAAGAGAATAAAAGGCAAAGAACACAAATGACTGAACGTGTTTAGTCTACTTTTGATATTGCAGAGGAAATAAGACATCAAAAGAGGCTCAAAATGTTGTGACCCCACGGAGACCCAGCTGCTCGGAGTCTAATATTTCCTGCTTTCCCGACAGGCCAAACAGAAGCCTCCAGACGGATTCAATCTACTGGGAATGTTATCGCTGGTAATGTGACCAGTACACAGCAGATGTTCAAATCAAACAGGAGACGAAAGCACACACCCACAACTCAAATATCTCTGACAAAGAAGAGGGTTATGACAAAAAAGCTGGACAAACGTATTTGAAATGTTAGTGTTTTATTGAAGCAAAGCAACAACTTCATAAATATCAGTGCAGACCATACAACCTTTGATATAAAACAAACAAACTGGGGGCACCAGTAGCCTAGTGGTTAGGGTGCGTGCACCATAAATGGAGGCTGGAGTCCTCCAATTGTAAAGTTGTATAAAACCTACAGTAAAAGTTGTCCTCATTTATCAGAGAGATACTTGGCCTCTCATTCATCAATGAAATGTATTTGTCAAGTGAAATCAGCTTTATTTAATTACAGTTACATAAATAGTAGCGACCCTGTGGTTGTGTACGCGCAGAAGAAATGCGTCTTTAGTGTTCTGAAACCATTTTCTCGACTTCATCAATCCAGTCACGTGGAGAGTCGTCCTCAAAGTCTCTGTGAGGAAAACAAAAAATACACAACTCTTTCAGTTTGTTCTCATACCTACAAGAGAGTCACAGAAACAAACCATACAAACAAGGTGCATTCCAGACATTCAAAAGATATCCAACAGAGAGTCATACAACGCTCTGTTCAAGAAACCTGTGGTTCATGTGCTTTTTAGGGTGAGTTGGGTGTTTTTGCAGGCTCCAGAGTATTTCATTTTAAAGTCATCCCTCTCCTTCACTTGTTGTCAAAACCAACACATAAGCCTTATGGTCTTTATAATATCCTTACATAAAATGATGACACTATGCTTCATCAGTAATGGTTCCCTTAAAATCCAAATAAAACAAGAAACCTTCACGTTTGTCCCTTTCTGTCCTGCTGATATATAAGATAAAGTGTTCTAGTCCATTGTAATATGTTTAAAAGTCTTTCGACCGGGTTACTTACGTGTCCTCATCATCAGATCGAGGAAGCAGTCGGTCCTCATCCACTGCCAACTCCGGCTCCAGACCATCGGTGTCATCGCCCTGCGGCTGAGAGAGAGGCCCCACCAGAAGGTCCTCACCTGAAAATGAAAATGAAACTACAACACCGCACTTGACAAGTAACGTGTACTAACATTAGATCTTGTCAGAAAATAACAGACCTCCTTTGTTTATCAAAAAGGTGCTGAAGGCTCTGTTCAGCTGAGCTTTCTCCAACAGATTCAAGAGTCTCTCAGGAGGATCTGTCTGCCATCGTCTCCTCTGCCGGCTCTCCTCCGGCTCCTCCGACGCGCCTGCAAAGACAGCGATATAACTGACACTTTCAGAAACTGTGTGTTGGTTTTTTCTTTTTGTTGCAAAAAATTAGGAAGTGAAAATGATGAACCTGTGCTGGACTGAGTGGCTGATGCCAGGCTGTCAGAAGAGATGAGGCTGGCATTGGCCAACATGTTCAGCACCGTGTCTGAAGGCTCAGCCGCCCACTGCTTTCGAGGACCCGGGTCTCTGCTTTCACAGTGAGCTCCAGGTGACTCCACGCCTGAGGGCAAATGTTACATTTGGGTTGTTTTTTTAGTGTGTGTGTGTAAATTTTCTTGTTTACATTTCTATTCAGTAGACATGCATAGAAAGAAAAAACAGGAAGAGAAAAAATGTAAAACTAAAATTTAAACCAAATTTAAAATGTTTTGCAACTCTCTTTGCATGAGATTTTCAAGTAGATCGTAAAGATTTGTTCAAATTTTAAAAAGAATGCATTGTTGATTTTTGCTTTTCTGTGGTTTTATTTTTTTTATCTTTCTTAGACTTTCAAAATCAAAATATCTGAAATGATTTCTTCTAATGCAGTTTGACTGACTGAAATAAAAACATGCATTCCCTATATAGCAGTGATTCTTTGTCACATATATGTATAGTTTCAATCTCCACAAAAATGTGAGTTATGTGTTTCAAAATAGCCGCAGCACATTCTTATCTTCTTAGACTCTACCTTCAAATGTTGAAGTTTTTATTAAACTTTTCTTTCCCAGAAGATCAGCCACCTTCTGTCCCTCTTCCCTATCCCATCGACCCGGACGCCCCCCCTGTCGCTCCGTCTCTATCGCCTGTAAAAGATTCAAAGCAGTGCAGTAAATCAAACGCACAACACAAACTCAGCGGCCATCTGAACCAACAAGCAGCTTGTCAAAGGTCAGATTCCACGCGGGGTCGACACAGCTGGGGGAGTTGTGTAAGAGTTTAAATTCTCACCTCAACACAACGTTGTGACAGAATGTCTCAATGATGGATAGCCAGCCATAAAATCATTTCAGGTTTAACTGCTTGAGTGACTGTCACCAGGCTGGAAGCTCGACCACAGTGAGCGGCACTTTCAAAGACAGGTGTGTTTTTACCTGAGAGGGCAGATGTGTGCGCAGCAGTCTGGAAACACGATGGGAGGTGAGGATGGTGTGTAGGGAGGGCCGGTCTTTTGGGTTGGTCTTGAACATCTGTTTGATCAAATACTGCAGCTCATAGGGCAGGTGCTTGGGGAGGGGAGGGTATGCACCCCGACACACCTTCAGAATTAGATTCTTCCAGCTGGAGGCCTGGAACTGAACACAAGAAGGAGGATCGCTGGGACAACAAACCACAACGCAACATCTGAGCCACAAAAAATACACAGCAGAAAATCTAACTCAGCTGAGGATACTGGGCCTCTGTTGTTCTACAACAATGCTTTCATAGTATCTCACTGTGCAATAAGATGGAAACAGTGAGATAGTGCAATAAGAGCAGAGGAGGGCCACAGTCAAACCCTTGCTGCATGGGAACAGAGGGGGCGGGGCATACCGGGTGTCGCAGGGTGCAGAGCTCGTAGAGGACGCAGCCCAGAGACCACACATCACTACAAAACACACAAACATAGACATGGTTATTCATTCGCTGCAGACACGCGTCATGTACCGGCACAGCGCGAGTGATACGACACTGCTAAACCCGTACATGAGTTACATAATCACCCCCGAGCCGAGAGCACAGACTGCTTTGAAAACTCCACTTTGTTGATGCATACACTGACACAACATCCAAGACGGTAAAATGACAAGCAGTGCGGTCACAAGCTTTGTTAATGGAACTCATTGGGAGGACACAATGAGTGAAAATGGAAATTCTAGGAAGATCATGAGATTGTTCCATGGTAACATTAAAAAGCCGGCCTGTAGTCCCTTCTTCCCAGTTACAGTCAAGTCTTAGATATCAAAAGTTTACTTATACGATGCCATTTTTGAAGTTTGGAAAACTGCTGCAGCTCTTAATAATGTAAATACATACATACATGTATGTATGTTTTATACATTTGTGAAATGGGGTGGTTCAAATGCATATTGTTTGTACTATTTTATTCTGAAATATAATAAATACCACTGTTTTGTTTTATACAGTCATGACATTCATGTAATCAGGTTTATGGTAATATGCTGTATGCTGATCCTGTTCCTGTTTCTGTTTCCTCTATTTCTCTCATGGAGGGTGATATTAAAATATTGTATGTATGTATAGGAAAATGAAAATACTGATGGAAAAGGTCTTCCTTAGTTCACCAATATAGGCCTGGATAGTGATTCACTGTTTGTGTGAATATATGAATGTTTCATTTTGATTTTCATTTGACCTTGTGTGTTAGAAACAGTGGAAAACAGACGTGCTAACATACCTCTTATTGTTGTATGGCTTGTTGTCCCAGATTTCTGGAGCCACATAATACGGTGTCCCAACATATGTTTGAGCGTAGGCCTTTGAGCTGCAAAATAATTACAGAATACAGTCAATGATCAGTTGCAACAGCAGCAAATCAAGCACTGAGCATTTACCTAAAATAGACAGAGTATAAATTGCTGCCTTCGTCTTCCTGTACCTGTTCAGAATACACGCCGAGCCAAAGTCCCCGAGCTTGATTGTCTCATTATCTGTCAGGAAAATGTTCTGGGGACGGAAATGAAGGAGAAGTGATGACTTAACATGAGGCAAAAATTAGAGCGGCCAACCATGGCAGAATGATGATATTATGCATTAGCGGGATAATAATGTTTTGATCTTATCTCGATCAGCAATTTCATCGCTGTTCATTTCACTCCGCAGCGCTCTCACTGATGAGATTCTATCAACATTCATCCAACCAATAAAATAAATCATCCACTTCTTCTTCTGATTCAGAGGACACAAACAAAATCCTCACAATATCAGTTCCACGAAAAGGAAAGAGAACCGTTGTGAACGCGTACAATAAGTTATGACGTCTAGAAACTACAGTACCTTTGACTTCAGATCTCTGTGCAAAACCCGTTTGTTATGGATGTGCTGTGCAGCAGAACACATCTGAGCAAACCACCTCAGGATCTATAAAATAAACAAGATTGAATTTAGTGGAACTAAAAATGACCATACAACTTTAGAACAGCCTCTTGCACTTGAACACCTACATCATCAACACAGAACTGTGTAGCTTTCTGTCTCTGGATCTTCTGGAGCAGGTCTCCACCACTGCAGTACTCCATAACGATCCACAGGAGGTCATCGGCTACACAAACACAATCACATTCACTTTTAAAATCCACACAATGATAAATAGATGTCAAACGATAACAAGATGGTTATAATGAGGGTTATTTTTTGAATACCTTCCAATGCTTCTCTGAAAGCCACGATATTTGGATGTTTCATTCTGGACAGCAGCACGGCTTCTCGCCTTGAATTTTCCAATTTGGACCGATTCTATAAAAATGGAAATGTAAGCATGAATGCATTCTATATTATGTAAAACATGTCTCTGTGGAGGCAACAATTCTGGTAGGTTATCAGCACAATGCAAATAACATTTAAATATCCAACTCCCAGCTGTAGACAACAGTCTGGATTATAGTTTGCAGCAGCAGTGTGGGTTTTCAGAATTGTGCAAAATCATTTTTTTTAAACACAATTTTATCACAAATGTGATTTTGAGGGTGGAAAGACTTTCTGGAGGAACCTGTAGTCTGTCTGTTTCTGCGAAGGTTACACGTGTTGCTGAAATAACTGCAGTACAGGAGCCTAAGCAGCATCTCTGTCTTTGTTTGCACATACCTTTGGCAGCGGGATTTCTTTGACCACATATTTATCCTGACTGCTTTCACAGCGGACTAACAAAGCCCGACCGAACGAACCTTCCCCGATGACTTTTTGGACTGAGTACCTGTCCATAGAGACTGAGTACCTGTCCACAGAGACTGAGTACCTGTCCACAGAGCACCTTTGACAAACCACAGAGACAAAACAAGAACGCTGCAAACAATAACACATCCAACTACAGCGGACTGAGACGATGCATTAAAGGGCCTTTTTAGTGGGTTTGTCTTCAGTGCTCATGTTAATACATTCAGGATATAAATAATGATGAAGGGCCAATGTATAAGACAAAAATATCGACGGGTCGTGCTGTGTTGAAGCCACTACTTCCGTATTATTGTATGACGTGGCCAGGGCATTCAAAAATTGTACTGCGAGATACCTCCACTGGGTGTCAGTAGATAATCGTGAAGGACAGAGAATAATATTACATTTTTTGGTTTTCTTTATTTGTTACGACGGAGGACTAGGGCCACGTTATTATTTTTTTTTTAATCTCTAGAATAAAGTCGTACATTTACGAGATTAAACTTGTAAATTAGCCTGCGCAAAATTATGAAAAGTAGGACTTTTAAAGTATTTTCCTCTGCAGACAACTTCAAGTCAGTGTGGTTCTTTCTTCAGTTTCTTGCAGTATCTTTTCAGGGTGATGATATTTTATGACAATGTGAAGATGATGATGATGCGCTAAAAGCATGTGTAGTTTCATATCTGCATAAGTAAAGCCCCAACACAACTATTTGTGTCTGTTGTCTCATGTGCAGAGACAGTTTGTGTCCTGTTTATAGTTTTACAGATTAACAAGGTTTTACAAGTTGAAGTGAAAACTTCTCTTGAACTGTGTTTACCGACTACACGAGGAAGTAGCCTATTTCCTTATTAGTGAAACCTTTAGGACAAGATGCTCCATCATGTTTGTCATTTGAGAACAGGATGCTGCTCTCCTGATATAGACTAAAATAACGACTTTATTATTTTATTCTGTAAATACTTTAAGAGTTCTACTTTCATCATTTTCGCGCAGTCTGGTCTCGAACTCGTAAATTTACGACTTTAATGTCGAAATTAAAAAAAAAATAATAATAATAATAATAAAAACGTTGCCCTAATCCTCTGTCGTAATTTGTACATAGGCTAATTTGTGTTTTATTTTAATTTTAGCTTTGGCTATGTACACGTGTGTTTCCACATATTTTTAAACTAATTTAATCATAACTAATAATCAAAAATTAATAATCATCATTCATTCCAAAACGTTAAATATATTTTCTCGTGAGTTAAAGTTTTGGTACTTTTTACTTGTTTTTTTTTAAATTATTATTATATTGTCAGTGACCTTTTAAAAGTAAGAAAAACGTAATTGACAATGCATACCACGTGACTATTTAAAATCATCTACGTCACTATTGTGACAGAGCCCGGATAGCTCAGTCGGTAGAGCATCAGACTTTTAATCTGAGGGTCCAGGGTTCAAGTCCCTGTTCGGGCGAACAAAGTTTTAGCTACACTATGTCTGCACGGTCCGGACACCAGGACGAGCAGGAGCAAGTCTTTAAATGTGATCAGATGGTAAAAGCCTCCTTGTTTAAGGGTGTTGTCGTCACTTTCTGGAGTCTCTTGATGCAGTGTCCCACCACATGGTTCTATCTAAGGAGCGAGAGGAACTGTGGGCTGATGTGTGGTAGCAAATACACAACTGAGAAATGCGTGTTTGGGATTTTTTTGTCTTCCGATACCTGTTCGCGATTAACAAAAACTATCGCGTTATTTCAAGAGACTCGACGAGATTTAGTGCAGAGCCCGGATAGCTCAGTCGGTAGAGCATCAGACTTTTAATCTGAGGGTCCAGGGTTCAAGTCCCTGTTCGGGCGAACAAAGTTTTAACAACACCGAGCAGTCAGATAAAGGTATTTCCTTCTGTTTCTACACTCTGCCACTGAGCATCCGTGTTGCACATGTCGAACCAAACACTGAGTTGAGAACGTACCTGATCACAACAAGCCAGGTGAAGATTTAGAATTCTTTAAATATCACCTCAACATTTTGCAGCTAGAGCCTATACAGCTATACAACCAAATTCCACCATCTAAAAGTTTTCTCACTCAACTTTTATTTTATTCACATGATTCTTTTGTTTATCATATAGTCGTGGGCGAGTAAACCTTAATTTTGTGCGTTTTCTGTATTTCAAAATAA
This sequence comes from Labrus bergylta, assembly GCF_963930695.1. Classification (NCBI taxonomy): domain Eukaryota; kingdom Metazoa; phylum Chordata; class Actinopteri; order Labriformes; family Labridae; genus Labrus; species Labrus bergylta. The sequence goes on from NC_089205.1 coordinate 23,014,106, forward strand.
CAACTTATTTATTAAATCGATATAATTTATTAAATGAAACCTAAAGCTTTTTCATTTGAGCTGTAATGCGACTGCACCAGAGGTGAGCAGTATAGCGCAGAGTACAGTAGGTTCTTAAAACCTCTGTCTAACCAGCTGTGACATGCATGTTAGTTTTTGCATACAGCTTGTAACACTGTGGCTTCTCATCATCATCATCACTTAAGTCATTCCCGCTGATGTGATCTAAATATATTATTCATGAATAACACTAAGTGCTTGATCCCAAACAAATAAAAAAGACAAATTTTAGCTTCTGATCCTCTTTGGTTTGAACTATCATGATGACACTCTTTTCACAGTCACATTGTGATGTCATACTGTGCACCAGAGCATATTCAGAGCAGATGTTTAAATCCAGCAGTGTAAGGAGACAAGATGGCTAAGCAGTAAGCATACATGAGATTGTTAACACAACTACCCCCCCCTCACTATTCACCCAGTCCTACAATCGTTTAGCTGTTTGTACAGTGTCATGAGAATTTAGTTCTTACAAATGTAATGCAGACTGTGAGGATTACATTCACAGTAATAGATGACAGACGTTTTCAAGAGTTTGCTTAAAAAAAAAAAAAAGAAAGTTGTTTTAAATTCATAATCAGTCAGCAAAATGTTAAGTGCCCATGCTTAGTGGTTAAGAAGCTTAAACATGCAAACACACTGGTATGGTCCATTTATTTTCAGCAGCATCTCCCTAACATCTTATGCAGCCTTAACCAAATGCACGACACCAAACGACTGCAAAGTGGCTCCAAATGTCCAATATTTGCCTCATTACCTCCTGGCAGCGATCTGGTTGCAGCTCTCAGCAAATAGTGTTACACAGGGGGGAAATAAAGACAATAATGAGGTAAATATTGGGCATGGTGCAACAGTTTGACGACAGCTCCAGCTGAATGTGTTACACAAGCTGTTTGCAGAAATGTGATGGACATTTCCCGCTGGCCTTGAAACTGTCTCTTTGAACTTCTGTCTGAATGCAGCCCCGCACAAACCACAGTTGAGCTCTGAACTCAACAATGACGGCTGTATTTTCATGGCGTTATTTTGGACTTTTCATTATGCGAGAAAACTATTGAGTCTTTAGATTTTCAGATCTGTTAAATCAGAAGGTAAATCTGAAAGTGGGTTATCTGCATCCTCCAGTTATGATTAACATGAGAGTCAGCCTAAAGCACATACGTCAACTTTTATTGTGTTTTTTTAGAAACAAAATATAAAATAAGAACAATAACATTTTGCCCATAAAAAATACTTCTATAAAAACCAAAACCCAGCTTTGTTTCAGTATTTCAAGATCAGTGAACCTTGTTTTTCCAGTAAAACCTGAATAACTCAAGAGTGAAAGCATGTTCTCTTTATTATCCAAAGACTCTCCTGTAAGAGTTCACTTTGCATCCTGCACCCTTTGTTTATTTGTTAAGGATGCATTGGCACAATTGGAAAAAGTATGGTAATGTAAGGCTGTAAATTTGTGTCTGAAGTAAAGCATTTTCACAAGGCCTACTATCTCACCATGGCTGCCAAAGGACCGGTCTAAGTAAGAGTGTTTGTGTAAAAGCATTGACCGCGTGTTTTGAAATACTTTATTGTCTGAGGCAACAGGGTTGAGACACAGATTGTCTTTCCACAAAAAAAAGAGACATCCATGTGGTGCTGAGAGAGCATTTAAATGCAGAATCATAACATATGGCATCAGTCAGACGCTGTGACATGTCTCTTCTGGTTTGTGCGGCTTCAAAACTGACAGACGACTGATGTGGAGCATCTGTGGGGTAATAAATATTCAAACAGAGTGAAGTTAAAAAGCCTCCAGTGTGGAGGTTTCTCAATGCTTCGGTCGGGACTCCTGTCAGCATTCTTTATAAACAGAGCGGACCATTAGAGATTTCAGGACTTGTTTATTTTGACTGATAGATACTATCACTCCCATATAACACACTAAGAACTGTATGTTTTTTAAAAAGAGAATAAATTATTATACTTTTCATGAAGCTCAATAACTCCAACCATCAAAAATTACAGGAGAAGGCAAAAGAAACCTGCAGGAATTCTTTTCTGATTTAAAACATTTTCAGACCCACTTTATGAAGTAAGTCATTTTTAAGCATCGTTTAGATTTGCATGGTTACGTTTATCTGTCAAATACATCTCTTCTAGTTTAACATTTTTGATTTCTCTTAAATGAAACCAGGTGTGCATCACAGACACAACACTGCAACGTATGCTTTACTTTGTCCCTTTGTGAGATAATCGAACGTTTATCAAAACCATAAAAAAAGGCCTCTGTTTGAGCATCACATAGAGGTGTTATCTTAAGATCTTAGATCCTATCTTGCCCCTCTGTTTCAGTTCTTTGTCTTCACTTCTGTTTATTTGTTCATCCTTCACAGGCTTCATATAGACATTGTAGCCTCCCCTTTGTGCTTTTTTTAAAATGAACTTGAAATGAAAGTTTTTATGAACTTAACAGAACACATGAGACCTACAGAAAGTGAGAAACAACCTAATGACTGGAACATCATTAACCAAATACACAGGGCAAAGTCTGTACCTGTGTGTAGCAAAAAAAAAGAAGAAGCAAAAAGCCAAGTGAAATAACATGTAGGGTAAATAAATGAATATTATTATCTGACTCTAGGGTTAGCTTTGGATCAAAACTTGAGTAAAAGATGCAGTAACCAAATTTGTCCAGTAGAAGGCAGAAGAACACAAAAACAAGAGCATGGAAACGGACACATCTGATAATATATTTGATTGGGCATTTTCTCATTGAATTCATTGATATATTCACATGGCAATAACACAATAATCACAATTATTCTTTCAGTTCTTCCCTTCTTAAATCCCTGTGAGACAAAGATAACATGCTGGTAGCACATGAGCCCATTAGACCTGTCGTATTTTCTGTGTTCATGTGGTATTTGTCTCTGGTATTCAGGAACTTGTGAGGTATTTGGGGACTTTTACCACAGGACTGCACCACATGCAGAATATGTGGTAACTTACAGCAGAACCTGTGGTACAGTCGTGTGGTAGGTGTCCTGAAATTCCACACAAGTCTCAGGGTACCAGAGAAATACCAGAGGAAATTGTCCCAGGAATACTTTCAGAACTCAAGGAAATTACCTCAAACCGCAGGAAATACGGCATTTTACCACTGGGAACTTCTTGTTTGACATAGAAGATCACTCTTTAATCAGTTATTTTTAGGACAGGGAGCATGCAGTGATTTGTGTTATTATGAAGCATAACGTTTTTAACCCTGCATTTGCAAAGACGTTTATTCTTGTCCAAACATAGGGTGGAGTGACTTTAATCGGCCAACAATGACAGTGGCTTTCTTTGAGATGGCCTGAGCCTCTTAAATATAGAATTATTCCATATCATTGTTGGTTGGCCCAAACAGCAGTTTAAAGTCAGGTCAGTGGTTACTGAGGATTAAGGGATCAAGGCTGAATTCTTTAATAGAAGCTGAAGTACTGTTTGCTTGAAACGGGATGAATACCAGTGTCCAGAGAGCTGTTTGTGACTGAGATCATGCTGGGATAAACTTTTATCAAAGACCTCCTGGAAGAGCTCCTCTGCAGGGACAGGTGATGCACTTCATATGAGTAATATCTCTTTAAAAATATTATAGGAAGTTTGAAAGGGCGTTATAGCAGCAGCAGATCTGGAGTCCAATGCACACAAGCCTTTGGTGAAGGATAAAAGCATCACCATGTTTCTCCTCAGAGGTTTTCTGTTCTGCAGAAGCTGGATAGCAGAGTTGATTACACTGAACAGAAGCTCTGTGTTGTGACAAGGTTTAGATAACAGCTCAGAGTATGCCACTCTCCTCTGCACACAGTATATATCTCACATTACAGTAAGGCTTTCATTGGGTCGGGAAATATTTACATTCTGTGGGATGCCTGTTGTTCTCCATCTCAATCTGTTTCCTGAGTGAAGAGGAGGCTGTGAAGTTGGGTTTTTTTTTTCTTTAAATAGTGCAACAGAGCTTCATTCAGGGACATCATTCACTATTGAATGGGAATTGTCTCATCTTTGCAAGCTTTGAGAAGCTCACAGTATTTTGTTTTATTCTTTCAAAATGTGCCAAGAGGGTTTGATTTCAGCTCTCTGGAAATTTGTGAATAGTACTTTTGGTCTTTAAAAAAGATGAAGTTGCTGTTGCCAGGTCTCACCCAGGCTTTGAACATTTTTTTTACTGCCTGAGATTTAACTCGTATTGAAGTAGCTTGAAAGGTGATGCCAACCTGCATCCTCTAGTTTTTCACTGAAGCAAACGGCACACAGGAAGACATCTGTGGGAGGATACCTAAGCTTTTCCACTCCTGCTTCTTTCATCTGATCCCTCGGTGCCACTCTTCTCCTACCAGGAAAAGAAACTTGGAGGGGATGATAGGAATAAGTGGTAAAAAAAGGAGGAGGGAGGGGATGAAGAGAGCATTTGGGATTTTGATGTTTAATCCTTTTCTATAAGGAAAAATTGGCACCTGTTATTGCTAAAGTGGTGAGACGTATATAGCCCACAGGTTTACTTTATGTCTGATCTCAGAGAAGACAGGTAAGGCAACAATTTGCATTTCAAAGCATGGGGAGAAGCACCACAGATGTCTGGGTGTGGCTAAAGTTGCATCATGTTTAAAACTTTATAAAACATTTTTTTCCCATCCTGTATTAACGTATGCTCTATTTAGATACATAATAAGTTTGATAGGCTGGAAGCTATCATCCTGCAGGCACATCAACAATAACCCCAGGCTCCATCTGCAAATTGTTCTTTATTTTTCCGATGTTTGATAATCAACTTCGCTTCTGATGACCTGCAAGGCAATGTTACACCCACGCAGATGATTTCATAGTTATTCTGAGCAGCCCACTTCTGGCTGTTGAACTATGTTGCATAGGTAAGAGGAGGAAAAAATAAAACCATGCAATTGTTATTTTACAGAAAACATTTCTTCAGTACGAGGAAGGAAAGTTTAGGTATAAATAATTAAAGGGACGACACCTGCATTTCATTTGGTTCCAGAGACCGGGGGTTCTCGTAGTCGTCTCACTGTCACACTGTCACACTGTCACACTGTCGTTGTTAAGCGGGAACACAGAGCCCTGTACTCCTGGGTAAAGCAAGAACATGGCTTGGGGGTGAAAGAGCTAACTAGCAGAACACCTTGAAGGCAAACTTTGAGGCAATGAGAAGAAGCCAATCAAAGCACATTGGGAGAAATAAAACTCTGAGCAGAGGTGTAATAGGCATGAATCGTAAACACCTGCGTAGGCGTGCATTGCTTTTTAAAGGTAGACTGTGGCACTATTAATATTGGGGAGGCTTTGTTACTTAAATATTCCCCTTCACTGTGCGGATTCAAACTAACTGCTAATACATAACCTCTGCCAACCGCTGCCTCTCTGTGTCCCTGCAGCTGAACCAGTGAACCTTGAGTTGTAATCCATATATCCCTGCCTGTGAGCTTTGCCTAACAGCCTTTTGATCCTCTTTGCTGATTCACTTTGTCTGTTGAACGTTGTCATGAATTCATTTTGTGTCCCTGTCAACATGAACTCTTTAAGTTCTAGATCTCTAAAAGGAGACGTACTGTGATTGGAAGTTCAAGGACTTTTAAAGCAAAGCAAAGAACAACAACAGAACACGTCGATCAAAAACTCACTTTTTGCCCAAACGCCTCGACTTTCTGAACACAGTGATTGTTTGAATTCTGTGAAACACCTGTGTGACTGCCACAGATGACTCACTTGAAGTTGGTGTTTACTCCTGAGCCAGTACACTCACCGATAATAATCCACAACGTAATAACTGCTGCTGAGGGGTGATGAGGGCGAGAGACCTCTATTTTGGTAAGCAGCTTCTTCATGATTGCAGTCATGGCTCCATCTCTTGCTTTCCCGCGGCAATATCAATTATGCAATATCTCTGTGGAGATTGGTATTATGGTAGCACAAAACCTTTTTTAAGCAGAGCTGCTCTTAAGGGCAGTAATTATCTTGCTGGCGTACTGTCGGGGAAGGAAAATTAATTCGAAAGAATTAATTGATGTGGAAGTATCTAACTAGCGGCCAAGGTTGAACTCTCTGAAGGTGATTCAGAGCTTTTGCCCCAATAAAGACGCTATGTGCAATTAAGGTGTTTTTAAATGCGGACAAACATTTGCATGCCTGTAATCGTCTGTAGCATTTACTTCTGTAATTTGTGCAGTTACTTTTGTTATGATTGTATGTGTTGGTTTATCTTTATTCTTAACTTCTATTGCAGCATTTCCTTTTAGGATCATGAGAATGAAAAGATAAAAAAAACATTTCGACTACTTTTCTTTTTGGGCAGTGAAGACAGACAGGAAATATGGGGATGGGGAGGGCTGGCTTCAAAGAGCTACAGTCTATGTATGGACCCTCAAAGAACTGCAGTATTTTGAACTTCTGCATCGGTTTCACTGAACAAAACCAGAGTTTCTGCTCAAACTTTGCACGCTATGCACGTGTTACTTGATTCTATCTTTCACAATACACAACATTTTGCTTTATATCTCTGTTTAATTAACAGGCACTGTTAAATGTTGGTTTACTGAAATTCAAAAAAATCTCTTCTACAATGTAAAACAACACAGATATGGTGTTTCCACACATGCGCAAAAACTCCTGAAGTATTCGACGTGAACTGTTTGTGTGTTGTGTGTGTGTGTGTGAACACCAACAGCTTCATTTTCCTCAAGAATATTTCCTGCCAACTCCCTTGAAAAATACCTTCATGGAGTTGGGATGAGCCGAAAACACAGCAGATAATATTTAGGTTACCACACATTTTGCATGTTTTCAGACAATCAGCCGTCTATGAGGAACGAGACCTCAGATTGCATCGTGCACCCTGTCAGTATGAGGTACGGGTGCTGATATAAAGGAGGGAATGCTCCAACTTGACCCCAATGTGTCAGCGTCTGCTGATGAGGCATCTGGTTGACACTCTGTAACAATCACTGGTGATATCAATCAGCAGCAGATCACAGAGGGAGTAGCATGCAGAGGAGCTATGCTAACATATTAAACAGCGAGTACGGAGGGAGATTTCACAAGTGAGGATTGAGATGGGGGAAAGGGGGGTTTACTATTATCTGGGGGCTGCCGCGCATTGTGAGAAAATGGGCATGCTAATGAGGGCAATACATGGAGAACAGCTGCATTGTAAATGAGCTGACTTTGAACACTGGGGCTGGGATGACTCTCTGAAGTGTTGTTTGTTAATCAAAGGAGGAAAACAGAAAGAAACAAATGACTAAAAATAGTAACAGAAAGCTCGGTGCAGCTTGGGCCTCTGTTGACACACATACAGCTGTGCTAATTGGTAGGAAAAGGTTATACCATTACTTGTATTCACACGATTAAGGCAGCTTGAGGTTCTATGAGCTACCTCTGGACATGAAGCTGACTGATCAATGCCCCGGTGTATGGCTGCGTCTCAGGCTTTGCCTTAAACACTCAGACACTTTGAAGTTTAAAACCAGGTCAAAAGGGAAATCATCCGACGAGAGGTCACAGGATTTCCCTCATCGATAATAGGGAAAAGTTAAATTCACAGCACTGCCCGGTCTTATCCTCTCTATCGATTCGGGGGAGAGAGAGAGGACTCCCACATGCATAGAACACCACCAAGATCAAGAGGTCATGGGAAACGCTTTGAGGAATGTGAGTGAAGGCCTGTTCACTTTACCTCAGGGTGTACTCTGTGCCTGAAATAACAATCCGAAAGCAGAATTCAATAAACATTTATTTACAAAGAACAAAGTAAAATGACAAAGAATAAATTGAAGAGTGGATACAAAACATGTGCTAATATGATAAAATACATTATCATACACAACGTATATCTTATGAATGTGTTAAATAAACTCTGCTTAGACTTTTTGGGAATCTGTACAGGCTGAGTCGAGGAAGCAGGCAGCCACAGTTGGATTGCTTTACGTTATAAGGGTTATTGCATTTCAGTTTGTATTTAAGGCAAGGATGAGACATGAAGAGGAGACAGAAACACTTCACGTTACAATGAAGCAATATTACTTTTCTCTTCATCACAGGGCACACTATCACATAAACATTGAGGGAAAAGGAGGAAGACATAAAAAGAGAGAATATTCTTTTTTGTTAAAGAAATAGTCATGTAACATTTTTTTTTTTTTTTTTTTTACAAAGAGGATTGGTCCGTACATTATTTCATTTATGAACAGCTTGTTAAGAGAAGACCCAGTTTTCAAAGCCACGTGTTTGTGCTGCATAATGAAACAGTCCCTGCAGTTGTCTGACGAGTAGTGTCCATGATGTGCAGAGCACCAGAATGACTTGCTGTCTTTGGTGCCTGGTGTGCTGTACTGCTTTGAGGAGTCCATACAGTCAGAGTCCTCTCCCGCGCTGCCGTACCTCCCGAGGTCTCTTCCCGTCCCCGTCTCCCCGATGCTTCCTGTCAGTACGGGTACTGCTTCTGCTTCTTCCCAGCGAAACAGGACAGCCAGGTGCACAGCAGCATGGCAGCCGCCGCCCCGGCCCCTGTGCAGTAATATGCCCAGCCGATCTGACAGGAACCTGCAGAGGAAAGAAGAGGATTCAGTGTGATATCCTATCACTCTTTATTTTATCTGTCTGTCTGTCTGTCAGCAGGATATCTCCAAAAACCCAGGAATGGATTTCAATGAAATGAGAACAGATAAGAGTTTGGCAGAGGAACAGCTGATTTGTTTCAGTTTAACCAGAATGTTTGAGTGTCTGAAGAGACTTGAACTGTTCCCTCTACATTTATAAAAAAAAAACTGCTGATCATGCTAGCATCACCACTATGATTAAGGTAAAAAAAAAACCCATTCCAATAGAGAAGAGCTCAAGCTTAAAAGTATAATACGATTAAATAAATAAAGTGCAGGAGGATCAGCAAAGTTAATATTTACAGGATGAGAGACTTTTGAGTTTTAATGAGGCTTTTACCCTGCACTGCATTGTAGTGTACACGTAGTGACTGTTCAAAAGATTTAACAACTCTCACTGAACCTTGGTGCATAATTCATTATTCATTCATGCACCCACTGTGGAATTTCTACCTCCATTATACACGTTTGTGTTCATAAGAAGTCACAGCGGTAGAATTACTCAGTGTTCATGGTTTTCTGTGAGCATTAATAGTAAGGTTTGGCTTTAGAGTGACAGCCTGATGTTCATCCAGCTGTTATGTCTGTTGCAGTTCACCAACAATAAACATGTTCCTTTTAAATATATCATCTATTACTGCTGCTGACTGTATAACACTACTCCCTCTTTCCTTGGCTCAGTGGTTAACATGTTTGTGTTAAAAAAAAAAAGACAATATTGTAAACTGCACTTAACATTTCTACACATGACACAACATTTCCCTCCTTCCTGTGAAAAAAGAGTTAGCACTGTTAAAACAAATGCACTGAATGTAGTATGCAAACAGACCGTCTGGTATGTGGAAACTGCACTCACAGGTTGAGAAAAACGCAGAAACTAAGCCAAACTCTAAAAGCAAAGAGAAAACACAAAGTTCCACCAAAAGACGCATCTTTATAATCCTCCGAGAATATCCTCTGCAACGTCAAACAAAGATGTGACTTAAATCTTACGCTTCAATTTGAAAAGGTTTTAATGACCATCAAGACATCTCATTAAAACATCGTATTTTATGAGGATATCTGATCAAATAAAATCATTATCTAATAACCAGCTGAGCTGGAAGAGGAAGCGTCTCATTAACAATTCATGTCGAAATGTCGCCACACTGTTGAAACCGGATCTAACAGCCAAAACTGAAAATACTTTTGTCCATAATTCTCAAGTTGTATTGCTTTTTCTAAGCAATAACTTTTTGCATGCATTAATTCTGTAGAAATAAACAAGAGCACGTCTCTTAGACATACTGTACATTCCATTAATGTGACCTACAGCTAAAATCAAAGTTATCTTTAAACGACTGAAGTGCTGAATGTTCTCTTCATGATTAATGAATGAGTCTACGAAGAAGAGATTTAAAGCTGCAGTAGACGAGACGCATCATTTCTGTGAAACACTGATCTCGAGGGAGAACATCACAATGTTCCTGTCAAGGGCGCAACCCACGAGGAGGTGAAACTGAAACAACGGGCGCTGTCATCTTCAGCGAGTCAACTTAATATGCCAGAGGCAGAGAACAGCCGAGTGATGCAAACAAACTTGTTAGCAACATTTGATAGTGAGCGCCCTGTTCTTTCAAAGAGAAAATCACATAATTATCCAACATAATTACTTGTGGTGACATTTCAGTAATTAAGAGGATGTTTAGGAATTTAGATCAGTCAGAGCTATGTCCTCCTATATTAAATCTAACGGGTTTGATACAAATGCTGCAAAAACAGTCGAATCTGTCATCTGACTGAGCTGTAATCTACGGTCATCTATAATTCAACTGACAGGAAATCCATAAAAAACTGTGTTAGAGCCTTGGATTTATTTCAAGGAGTTTGTCCTTCCTTCTGTCCAGAGTACCAACTGCTGACCAGATTATCATGAAATAAGACATAAATATTCATCGTGTAGAGGTCTTTATGGTCCTATCAGTTTAGACGATCCCTTTGATAACACATCATTGATCGGTCAAGTTTCCTGGGTATTGGCTCTGGATGATCCTGGTCTGCTGTGAGTGAGTCCAGTTTCTTTGGGGGTCACACTGACCTTTCTTGTAGCGCCATCATCAGGCCAAAATGATCATTTATACAAAACTTCTATCAGTGATACGGTTCATAGTGACCCTTGCCTGAAAGCCATTCATTAGTGTTTTGGTTTTCTTACCGATCTGTAGACCTCAGATTTATGAAGGCCTCTTTAAAACCCGATCCCCATGAGACCATTTTGGGATGTTTTTGATTTTTCTTTCCGAGTTAGGCTTCCATTTGTATCTCTCTTAATAATAATCTATGCGTTATCTGCTACCTGCCTGTCTATTGTTGACTCGTGTTGTGATGAAGTCGGAGAGGTCGCACAATGAAACACATCTAAGTTTTAATATCTCCTCTCTAAGGTTTGCGATCTCTGAGTCTTTCTGCACGTAAGCAAAGACATGTCATCCCGCATTTCTGATCTAACAAATATCAAAGGCGAGTAGCTGCAGTGACATTTAGCATTACATCCCTGGTTTCCAACAGCAAAATCCTTCTCATACATATTTTTCTTTGCGCTAGCGCTATCCTAAAGTCCAGATGTTGACTTTGAACACAACATATCTCAGAATCGAGAATGACGAGGATGCACCAGGTGACTTTGAATGACTCCATCCCTTTTATGAAGCCTTTCCCTCGTGATATTTGTTCCCTCTTTTTTTTTCCAGACGTGGCACTGGTGAGGCGGTAAGAATGAAAGAAAGACTAAATTAGATATATTAGTATTATAAAGGGATAATAAGAATCACACTTCACCTGGGACAGTAGTTGTAACAATCCACACTTCTTTAAAGTTATTTAGTTGAACAAAAACACAGAACCACGTTTCTTGCTCGTGGAGTGTATAAAAACAAAATGCAGAGGCTTTTTAGGTTGGGTGCAATCAGTAATATCTAAACCTTATGCTTGCCCGTTTCCATCGCTGCAACACCTGTTGGTTTGCCGTAAAACCGCCTACCTTTCCAGGTAATACAGACCGACTTCTCTGCATTGCTGTCAGAGCAAGCGTCTATCCTTAAGGTCTGATGATATGTGTTGTATATGTTTAAAAAAAAATCTGATATTATACGATTAGCGTTAAATAAAAGAGCAGCAGCAGTATGAATAACTCCAGCATCTATCTGATACAGTAACATATCTCTGTCTGGGAGATAGTACGGAGAACGCCGGCTGAATACAGAACACAAATCAGGCCCAGCTTATTCTCAGCACATATTTATAGCTAAGAAACACTTTAGAAAGAGACTGGAGACTCTCTTTGACTTTTTTAATGTTGTGTGTGTGTGTGTCTGCTTTGTTCCTAAGAAAAGGCAGAATATCAGGGGGCAGATTGAAAAGAGTGTTCTCAGTGTTCATTGTTTCAATCGTTTTTTATCTGTAGGGGGACGGCTACGTTCAGCTAACACAAGATAAATTAACACAGTCATGGTTGAAGGATCAGTTTGTTATTTGGGCTCTTTACACAGGCTGTGTGTGTGTGTGTGTGTGTGCATGCGTGCGTGCGTGCGTGTTAGTGTTGGATCTGCCTGCTAAACTTACCCAGCTGAAACTGGTCCGAGCTGTTGTTGCAGGTCTGCTGTACTTCCTCACTGTCCCATCCCAAAGGATAGAGTGCACAGCCAGATCCTATGAGCAGACCTGAGAACGAGAGAGAAAGAGAGAGTCTGTCAGTCATGAAGGAGTCGCTGTAACTGAACAATGAGGATTCCAAAAATATTACAAAACATAGCTGTACGAGACTCTGTCTGTGGGGGAAGGGGGGGGGGGGGGGGGGGGGGGGTGAGACGACAGCAAGGTCAAACTCTAACCACGAGGTGTTCTCTCGGATGCTTTTGAGGAAGGTCAGCATCGTTTTTAGGAAGACTCGTGTCTGTGGGTTTAAATAATTCAAGAAGGTTTTCAATAATGAGGAGGAGAAATGCAAAACTGTGCTATGCTTTTCTTCTTTTTTTTTTTGCATCATGCCATCCTGGAAGGTGAAATCAATTTAAACTCTGTTTTTATGTGGATTCTCGCTCATTCTTTGGTCAATGTCATACTGAAAATGTTTAAAAAAAGAAAAAGGAAAAATAGGCTGCCGCTCTCACACAGACTGATGTGTGTGCCGTCACCTCTGTGATATGCTTTCACCTTATCGAACGTGAACAGATACCGACGGGGAGCATGCTCTGACCTGTTCCAAACAAGCCTCACACCCCCTTTTGTGGAAATAACACGGATCGTGATTTTAATACTTCATCACGTTTATTCTGCAACAAAACAAAGTGCTCCTCTGCCAGCAGCTCATAAAATAGCTGCAAATGAACAACCAACATATGCAAATAGCTTGGCAATTTCTCACAGAGGCAACAGCGAGGAAAACAAGCATTTTCGGTACGCAATAATTACTGTAAAACTCCGGAAAATCCTTGAGGGATTGCTTTATGTCAGTGATTAAACAGACTTATGAGTGCGCTTTAAGCTGCGCACAGAGACAAGAGTAAAATCTAGTCAAGGCCATTACATTAAGGATTAATATCCACAATATTAGCCTGTAGCCAGGTCTTGACAAGTTATTCCCTGGATGCCAAGGCCTGTCTCTTGAAATTACCCCGTGGGGCCCCCTAGTAGGTGGCTCTGCCATCACATTAGCTTAATCCCCTCCGCCATGTCTGCCCTGCTATCAGTTTTTGGGATGCGAGGATGGCAGCACAGGAAAGGAATGCCAGAAAGCTCTGCCTACCAACTAGGACTGCCTAACTACATCTAGGCCAGATAACAAGCAGAAATGAATCCACATGCTAATGTAGACGGGCTCCACAAAGCGGCTACAGCATCGGAGGTGGAGATGCAGACGTGAAAAAGACATCTGTGTTTTCACCAGTGTCAGCCGAAAAGGACAGTGAATGTCATGGGCTCAGCTCTGGGAGAAAATAGACCGGCTGATCGTGGCTCCTGTGGCAGAGAATCAATTCGGTGAACGCCGGCATGTTGATGAGAGTGAAAGGATATAAAAAGGCTCTAACCAGGGCTGTGTCATTACAGCTCAGGATCAGAGGGAATCCAGGGATTGTCATACGGAGAAACTCTGCCGTTTCTTCTTCAGACCCTTAAAAGAACTTCAGAGGAGTTTCTTCTTCAGACCTGAAATTACTACCTTTAGCTGAGCAGTACAGCAGGAGTTACACAGGAGCATTTGATGTGAATCCCTGTGCAAGAAGCCGCTGTGGACCCCAGATGAACGGAGAAACCCACGATTCTCTGAGGTGCAAAAATGCATTTAGGAGCCAGCAAGCAAGCATACACACAGTCCTTAAAATATTCTCAGTTATATAATGTTATGGATTCATGTGTTTTGATTCATTTTTGTAACAGTAAAGACCGTAAAGCATCTGAGCATGTTAATGTATTCATGATTAATATTTAACAAAATCTGAAATTCTCTTTCAAGTGTTGTGTAATGCAGAGATATACAGCAGCATGTAATCAAATCAAATTTCTTTGCAGCACAAGGGAGGGGAAAAAAAATAATGCAAGGCAGAATGTGTCTTTGTTTCCGTGACATATTGTTAGACCATCCCACACAACTGCTTTATTTCCATTTGCAAAATCAAGATTTACGAGGATCCTCAATCAGTCTTTGATTAACACATTAGTTCAAATCATCAAAACTGTAAAGAGCTGCAGATCTGAAGCAGGCACCTCAGAGAGAAGGAATGGAAGAAAGGCTGCAGTGCATACTTTCCACATCAGGTCAGATCATGATGTTGACTGGGAATGTTTTGTCGGGGGGGAAAAAAGACGACAGACAGGAGGGAAATTATTGCCACAACAAAGAAAATAGCTCAGTTCCATTGTGAAACACACACAAAAAAAAAAAAAAACACCTCAAAGGTTTGTGGGTGAAGCGTCAGTTCGTTGTTTTTTGGGGAATAACTCAGTGAGCCTGAGAGTCTGCAGTGGGAGAAATCAATGTGAGCGGCTCACACGTTCCCATGACACTACTGAGACACTAACTGCAATAAAAAACCTGGAGCGGATAAACAAAAACAAAACCATAATTCCAAGGCGCTTATCAATTCCATACGTGGCCCTATTTTACTTGCCTTGCTTTCATGTATTTTGATAGATTGATTTTTCCCACTGTTGTTAATTCCACTCAATCCCATCCTCCACACTTCTTTGGGTTAGTGAGCAGCAGAGGTAGGTGCTGACTGGGATGTGGGAGAAAGATTAACACAAATGGAAAATGGGTTTTATTTTTTTTTCCACATGATGTTATGCTGGACAGATTTGTGGACTTGTGTAGGTCACTACCTCAGGCTCTGTTTCTCCATGGGTGCTGTTGGAGATGATACTTCTCGCCCTTCTTATTGCCTGAGCTGACACGGATGCGCCTCAATCTGCACAAACACACGCACACACACACACTCTGGGATTTGTGTCATTTAGCGTGTAGTTGTCATCTACAGCAGAGCTTCTAAACCTTGTTGGCCTTTGACCTCTTAAACTGAGGCCATGCTTTCTCGTGACCTACCAGTCACAGACCGCATATGAAGACGCTTTTTATTGTTACGTAATGTTATGTTGTTTGGTTTCATTTTATGAATTCCCATAAATTCTTGTGTGCTAAATCTGGTGTCCTCGCCCCCGGCTCGAGAAGCACTAAGCTAGCAGACACGTCACAGTCACAAGCTCTACCCCGCATGCTAGACTCCATGAGATAAGATAAAAAAAAATAATGATCCCCTGTTGCAAAAAGTGGTTTGCTGTTGCAGAAAAAATAGAGAATTATCTGCATGCAAACATGGATGAAATGTTCATTGTGCCACGAAAGAAAAGAAAGAAACAGGAGATAAAGGATTACTTTCATTCTTTATTGTACAACCCATGCAATTGTAGAGTAGAAGTGAAAAAACAAACAAAGAGCAAAAGTGCATCATATTACATCATAGAGAGGACACCATGTTATTAACCCCTAGTGGACTAGAGATGAAAACTGCCCAAATATCCCGCATCCAAAATGAAAACACCAATTTCAGCTTCGACAAAGGTCCTTTTGTGAATTTCATTGCTTTATTCTAAAACCACAGAAAGGTTCTCTTCTCTTTCAACCATGATCAACTTCAACAAGCGGCTCATTTTTCCGCGAGCAGATGGTCTCATGATGAAATCATTGCAAAACGCCACTGAGCTGCCATGAGCGGAGCAGTGAAAGTCACCAGAAGGCTGTTACTGCGGCTACACAGAAAATACATGACAACGTGGAACAAACAGACAGGAGGGATCATAAATGTGAGAAATCTGCCGTCACCAGCATCCACAGACAAGCTATGTGCCAACAGCAGAGGTTATTACGAACCCAAATAACAATTTCCCCCTTTGGCAATATCAACAGTTCCCTCAGGTTAAACATAAAGATGCCCTCAGCTCTCTGGGAGATGAGGAAACGCTCGAGTGCTGCTCTATCCACACACGGGCCGGGAGGTTTGCTTGTTTACTTTACTCGATTTTCGCCACCAACCACTATTTGTAAAACCTTAGCCCATTTTGGAGTCCAGTTTCAGTTGCTATGGCAGCCAGCTGATGCCTGACAGTCTTTTCTGGCAGAGGAGGAAATGAGGAAGAGGAGAGGGTCAGAGAGAGCGCACGGTGCCGAATCTAAGAGGCCAGACAACTTATTCACAGATCGAGTTTCAATTGATCTCCATGTACTCCATATCCCAATGACTATCTGAGGCCTAATGGTTTCTCTGAAAGCATCGTCTATGAACTGGGAAAGAGTTCAGATAAATGGACTGAACTAAATACAATCAGCCCGACATATCAGTGTTCAATCCATACAATCTGCTCTAATATAGTGAAATTTCCTCTGCATGTCCTTGCCTCAGATTTCATCATCAGAGTTGAGCTCACTTCTGAAATGGCATTCTGGGTGCTTTAAAAGCACACAGAGAAGTGCTTTATTCCATCAGAGCTGCTCTATTGTTCCCCATCCTTTTTCTGTCAACGCTTTTTACCTGAATGAAAGACTGCCCCCTTTTCATATCCCCACTCACTCTCTGATTTAGGGAGTGCTGATGCCTTTTGTCAAGCATTCCTGCTCTCTGTCAAGAACCGAGGAATTCCTTTACCCTCCTTTAGTGCCCCGAGACAATACCATTCAAGGTTATCATTCAAAAGGCCAAAGAGGACGGGGAGAAAAGGCTGCCGCTAAGCTGGAGAGAGTTTTGGTGGCCGGGGGAATTGAAGCGAGGATGTGCGTGAATGGGCCGGCTTAATGTAAGACATTCCCTTTTGGGGCCTGAAGATCATCTGAAAGTGGGAAGATGATGTAAAAAGCATCCCTACCTGGGAAGGGAGGGGGGGGGGGGGGGCAGTGACAAAATAAAACCCACCTTCACATGCACTTTTCTTTTTCTCTTCAGAACCTTACCTTTCTTCAAATAGTCAAAGAGGTTATTTTTAATCCTTAAAACAGTTTAAAACAGTTTTCCCAAAACATGTATCAGTATCATGAAGGAAGGAAAAAAAGGGGTGTCAGGCCTGCAGGATTAAGGACACACCCCAATACATTTATGATCCAAATTCAAAAATGGCTGCTGTCCTATCACAGTTCTAAAAACAACTACAGATGACTGATTTAACAGGATGTGGCTGTGCCCCAGAAGTCTATAAATGGACTTCAATAGGCTATAGTCGCACATCAGTTGTTGGGTACAAACCAAACCGCCCTCTCCCGCCGGGTCGGACTGAATTTTACTGAATATTTCCTGCTGTGTTCTCTCATCAGCTCACACCGACTTCAGCAGGGAAAATGACTTGTGGTCAGGCAGGCATTATTCCAGGTAAAGTTGGAGTCAAAAATGTGAGCCTGCTTGTGTTCATCCATGCAGCTCACGTGGAAAATGTTCAGGGAGTTTTCAGACGTTTTGTACAAGTGTGAAACCACCACAACAGTTTTTCTAAAGCCTCAACAGTCCATGTGACTGATCTTTTAATAGAAAGAAATCCCTGCATGTTCAGGCATGTTTTCCACTTTCAGTTGAAACACAAAGCAAACATCAACTTGTAGAGCTTGCAATCCCGCTTTTAAAAAAAAACAAATGTTTGATCCTCTGTCAGACATTCAAGGACAATACAGAGAAGACAGTATGTGTGAAGTACATGTTCTTGAGTGATCATGCAAAGTGAAGCCTGTTTACTTACTGCTGCTAGTGACAGACATTCAAACACTTAGGGCTTAAGGTCTATTCATTGGTTTTCATCAATTTATACAGCTACAGAAAGCATGTTTAAGCAGTAGCCTTGTTTTATCTTTATCCCCCCCCCCCCCCCCCCCCCCCCCCCCCCCACAACATTCATGAGCGAACCGTTGTGGTTTCTCTGCACGGCTGCAGATACATGAGAGGATAGTTCAAGGAGAAGAGGTGTTTGTGGTTGCACAATACAACTGTTTGTATTATTTATAAATCCCACTGAGTGATGACAGACTACACAGAAGATCCTTCATTCTTGAGTCTTTTGGTTGAGTCCTCTTTCTGTTCCTGTGTGTTTCGTTGGCTTTACAACTTGAATGTCTAACACAGTAAAGTGTATTACTGTCCAGGGCAGTGGGGAACAGAACTGTGTGACAAACAAGCTCTACATCAGCCTCTGACTCTTCATCCAAAGTGTGACCGTTTCTCTCCGTCATGTATTTCTCCCTTCTTCCCTCTGGTATTTGTATACTGCCTGAACAAGAAAAGGTCAAACAGCAACAAAACAACATCGAATAACTTGACAAGCCCCATTGTTAGGTCGTGTTCATGTGAGCTCTGCATTGTTACAGTTTCACGTCAGCATGCAAACAGGCTGTGGTTTCATGTGGTTTGTCTGCTGCTTCTTCGCTTTATTTGCTGTACATCTTGTGACTTCTCAAACTAACCAACAGACCATTTTATTATTTCAATCATGTATTGGATTTACTTTGTTTTTTGAACAGTTTTGGCTTAAGATGAACATGATTCGTTTTTTACAGTAGTTTTGATTGGTCAGAATCAACTTAATTTATTTAGGCAAAGATATGGAGTTGAGGCCGTGACATAAGCCTCCTGGCAAGCAGCTACAATGTGCCAGCCTGTCAGATCAACCAGGCGCTTAATGATGCTTACCTCTTAGTCTTATGTTAATCAAAACGGATGAGAAACAAAAACAAGTAGGACAAAGCACAGCAGTATGTTACAGAAGATAAAAACCCACTGATTGTATTCTCTTCCTGCTTTTTGACTTTCTGTGAATATCTAAAGTTGCTTGACTCTGCGGGTGCTTGAAAGGAACCGTCCTTTTGCAAGTTGTATAGTTTACTTTTGATCCACCTGTGCTTTTTGTGTGTAAATGTTTAATTCTGTCTTATGCACGAAAAAAGAACTGTACTGATTTAAAAGTGCAGCAGAAACATGTAAATTATTCCAGTTTGAGGAGCACAACTCAAACAAGAACTTTACATCAAAGTCCAGCAGTCACTTACAGTAACAATCATTTCGAAGTTAGAGTATAATGAAACGAGGAAACATCAAACTTTGGACCCCTTTAAAAGTTACATTGTCAGTTTAGATTTCTAACATACAGGCCAAAAGCAAGCCCAAAGCTCTGCGCAGTGTGTGCTTTTTGTTAGCTTGTGCCACTCTCCTGTAACACAACCTCATTTCTCTGATGTCCACCCATCAGTCACCCTCACGCGCCCTGGGCAGAAACACCAGCTTGTGTTATATTGATCTCTTTCAGAGCTTTTTCTACAGGCATTCTGCAAAGAGCTGGTCTTATCTAATCACACCATTCATTTGTCACACAGTTTCCGACTACGACCGGTAATTAATAAACAAACCAATTACCAGAGCAAAATGAACTTCTGGTCCATTAAACAGTGGGTACACATAAAGCAGAAAAAAAGGGCATTCGTTTTACAGCATTGGAGCCCGACACAGTGCATAAAGATGAAAAAGAGTTTGCTAAATACAAAAAAATAACTTCCAGTTTCTTCTTGATGCGTGAGAAGAATGAGCTTTTCATAGGAGAGCTCAGATATTTTCTGCATGTCTCACTCTTTCCAGCTACAAACCCACGCCTCTGTGTGACCTCCACAACGTCTCCTCTGATCTCAGATTGCAAATTGGACATTCTTTCCCCTCCTTCCAGCAGGGAAGTCAAATAAGAGGCGGACAAAAAAAACAACAAAGGAAAGAATTCTGCAGCATTCGGTAGAAATTTCTCATCTCGCCTTTTAAGAATGTTGCACAATTGTACCTTTCTCTGGTTAATGAAGTCATACATGTTCCACATTAGTGTTGGAATTCAAAGCATAAAGAACAGAAACAATATGGTTCTGCTAACATGCTGCACTGGTGTACATTTGGAGCTGTGGTGTTTCCTCCAAAGTCAAAAGAAAGATAAGCTTTTCTGGCCACATTTTAATGACTGTTTATTATTGTGAGTCTTAATAGCAGGGGTGGATGATAAGCTTCTTTACTTTCACACGACAAAGACAGAATCAAAGCCAAGAAGAACTGGGCAACTTGTTTTCCAGCCTGGTTTAATGGAAATTTCAGTAAATTCAAAAATCAAAGTGGAAAAATACACTAAAAGGATTATGACCATCCTTGACAAACTTTTATTCAAATTATCAGCATGCAAGTCTTGAACTTCTAAAAGGTTGACTGTTCTCTGTATTAGACTGTGTGAGGAGAACAACAAAGCTAAAGGGTGAGGAAATCCTCCTGAGGGTATAGGATCCACTTTATAGGGTCCTACAAGTGTAGCACCCTAACTGGGTCATGTCTGATGTGTTGAGCAGCCGCCTCCTCCCACTGACAGAGTCTGACAGGCAAGCATGACATCAGGCCACGTGTCCAAAAGTAAGCGTTTACCTCTACAGCCATGCATTCCTGCCTTAATTTCCCTTTACAACAAACGGTAAACATGCTAATGCAAAGCCCTCTGAGGTCGAGAAGAAAATCAAAGGCACTGAACTCTACGCTTACAAATTCACGTTTAGAGCATCCAAATATGCAATGAATGTTTTAGCATCCTCCACACAGACTCTGCCAGACATCAAAATGTCTCTCTGACAGTACTGGGGCTCATCATGTGAGTGAGCAGCTCTATACCGCAAACACAAAGAGCCTCCTTTCAAAACACAATGCAACGCTTCAGGGATCGAGCAAAAGCTGAATCCCACTGCCAAATGTACAAAGTACTCTGCAGAATGTTTTTTAAAAGCTGGCCCAATGCATTCCCGCTGTCTTCTGGGACACAAACCAGGCCAGCTTATTACCCCTGAGGATGGAGTTCAAGCAGCCTTACCCTACTCTCCAAATAAAAAAAAGAGAGATTCAGAGTATGAACAGGTCACTTTTGCTCACAGCTCTTCATTGTGTGGGTGTAATGTGAAAACCATTCAGTGAGAGTGGAAATCTCTGTGGGACAAGAGGCTCATTCTGGGAGGCAAAGAATGTAACACAAAAACATATAACATGTATGTTTAAAACAGAAAACCTGAAGCCAAAGCAGTGGTTTTAACCATTTCTCTCGGGATGTTTTCTTATGAATTAAAAGGACTAATTCGTTGAAGTTTAATGATTACATTTTCTATAGGGAATAGTTTGACTTTATGGGCAAAAATCCATCAATCAAACAAACAAACAAACAAACAAACAAACAGTAGAGCATAGAAAATGTGCTTTACAGGTTTCTTGCAGGTTGTCAGGCTGGTGGTGCTAGCACTGCTAACAATAGCCACACTATTGGCGGACCAATTTTATCATAGTTTACCTGCAGACACTGTCATCTATCTCGGTCTCAAAGATGTCATCTTAACAATAACTGCACAAGAAATGCTTCCCCGAAAATTAAATACATTTTGCTTAATTTTGAAAGTTGTTTTTTTTTTTTTACCTCCAGACCAGTAACTTAGTCTGAATTCAAATTTCCATTTTACCAACTAAAAAATGATTTGCTAGGAGCATCCCTAATAGCATGTCTGGTTAGCTTATCTTAGCAAAAAGACTAGAAAACAGGGGACTAGCTAGTCTGACTCAGAAATGAAGATGTTACATTTCTTTAATCAGTCAAGAAAACAATTTGTGAGCTAGCTTTTCTGTGCAGGCTTTATGCTAGGCTTAGCTAACTTGCTGATTTCAAGAACTAGGCAATAATTAGTTAAATTCATAAATGAAAAACGTGTGACTCTTCTCAACTAACTCTTTTTAGAAAAGGGATAAGAGCATTTCCCAAAAGTTCTACTGTTGGTCTCGTTATTCAAAAACATTTTTTTCAGTAAAAATGTCCTGACACTCTTTGAGTTTATTAGCTGTCAGGTTGCTGATATTTTTTTTTTTTTAAATGTCAACGCTCAGGGATGATCGTTTTTCTCATTTTGGTGTAATACAGAGATAAAGGTTATATGATGACACCGAGGTGGTTTCTCTGTCATCACATACTGTTACAGTGACATTTCAGAGCCCTTAAGAAAGAGGAGAATAGGCTAAATGAGAACACATTATGTAACATGTCAAGTAATCTGAGAGCAATACAATGGGGCAATACAACAAAGAGGCTGGGATGCGGTTATGCAGGAATGTGTGTGCTCTTGACATTTTGTGTGATATTAAATTGGTATTGTAATCCAGCATAATCATATAATATCTGGTTTATCCTGTCCGCTCAAGGATGAAAAGCCCTTTCCTGCCCCGCTGATTCCACAGAATGAAACCAAACAATGTCAAGAAAAGGGCCACCAATTCCATTTTCTAAGAAGATTTACCATTATCTTGTATCTTTTTATATCGCCATGGCATCTCTGACAGCATAGTAAAATAGTACAGAGGTAAATTGATGCTGACGCTATTATGCTGAGACAAATGTATGGGGCTGAAACTGCAGCCTCCTGGTGAATGAAGCCTTGTCTTCCTAACAATGCTGTTAGGGAGTCATTTGAAGCCATGTGTAATAAAGTAACGTCTATAATAAACTAAAGCTGCTGACTGTGTGGAAAAAAGGACATGAACAGTGACTCTTGTTTATTCCATGTTGGTGTCTGTTGTCGTAAAACATACGCGGAGAGAAGAGGAGCGCCTGAGGGCTCTCCCCAAACCCCTGATTATTTTTGCATCTTGGTTCTATCTCTGGCTAAATATGATGACTTGGTTCTTGTATTGACGGGCACGTTCATTAAACCTCCATCATGATAAACAGTTTATATTTTGTCAGTTAAGCCCAGAGGCAGAGTTAATCAGAAACATTTAAAGGCGAAGAAATCAAACCAGCTGGATGAGTTTGAACCCACGCAAATTAAAACCCAAAAGGGTTGCACATAGCAGGTGGGCTGAAAACAAAGCAGTTTATATGGGTAATTATGGAGAATACAGAAACAAGCTATAATTATCTGAAATGAATCCATGGCTTTCCTTGATTTACTCTTGTGTCCCTTTAAGAAAAAGTAATAAAACATGAAGGGATGCAGAATAACAATGGAGCAATTATTCAGCACCATGTGTTTTTATAAGACAAGAACCTTTAAAACAGGACGGTGCCCCGGCTTGAGCTTCTTTTTCTACTTTACTCCATATAATATAGACTTAACATCTCTATTACACTCCTGCCTTACACTAACATATGGCTTCAATCAGGCTGCAGGCCTTTGTGTCAGAAGAGGCAGTGGATGGCATGAATCCACAGATTATGGCACTGGAGCAAGGACGAATGAAAATCAATAGTTCCCCGAGTCCTCTGAGATGTTTCAATGAGAAAAAACTTTGAAAAAAAACCCCAGTTCCATCAGATGTGGAAAGAATGCTCTTTATGCACCAGTGGTTCCCTCAGACGGCGAGGGTGTATCGAGTGAAATGATACTTTTACTGCCTTATGCTCAGTTTACAGAAGACAAATAGCTCAGTATGTGCTGACCTTGAGTAATTATTCATTTTCTGATGTGTTTTTCATGATAAATATTAGGACTAGTAAATTACATTCAAGGCTTTTTACAAGTACAGTGAAACATTTACAGATTGTCACATAAATGTGAAACTAAAAATAGTCTCCCAAAAGAGATCATGACCTCCCCTTAAAGTTTCTCTTCAGCCTACAGCTTTACAAAAGAGCAACATTTGCAGCTACAAAGAGTAAGACACCAATGGATGCTTAAAACAAATTGAATTTGCATGAGATCAGTAAGTATTACCAAGGAACCTCTGACTTCTCCGAGATGTGGCAGGTAATTTGCAGTGAAATCTTACTTAAATTATAACCATGACAGACTCCTATCAGGATTAAAATCTTCAACGATCTCCCTCAATTATACAAATCTCTTCCCAACCTCAGGATATATTAGTTCCGTGCAAATAGAGCTTTATAAAGTTCAATCAGTATTCATGAACATGATCGACTCTCTTCGCGAGCTTAAAATGAGAGATAAAACTTGCAGCAGTGTCGATGAAACAGAGATCTTCTCTCTGGTTTGAAACTGAAATTAACTTTGCATCGTTCAAGGACTCCCAGTGATGAGGCTGAGACGTTTGCTCCTGTCATGTGTCCACAAAGACTCTCCTCCACGTCCACATTATGTCTCCTGATTGAATCAATGCGTGGCTTCAGATCTCCGGGGGGGACCTTTTCCTGCTCACTAATTACAACAGAGTACTCCAGTATCATGGCTGAACGCAAGCGTGAACTCCATTTACAGGGATGAATCTTTTTTGTTCTTTGATGTTGATTACTGTAGCACTGTTATGGCAACCTTACAGTGACTGAAAACGCTGCCAAAGGCTGTTGAGAATGAACCAGTGGACATTTCAGAGCTAGTCAGTCTGATTGATTGAGCCATAAAGAGTTTGTCCATGGGGCTAACAGGACTCGGATAAAAGATTAGGAGTCTGTTGAGTCTTGATTAATGTTAGAGGATATAACCTCTGGCCAGTGGTGCTGAAAGATTTATACAAACAGGGTCTGGGCTGTGAAATATACGCACGGTGAATTGGAGCGATTTGGAGTCAGTGAGGGCGAAACAATCACAGGGTATCCCCAGGACACAAGCTGAATCAAAACAGAAATATAACAACTCCATAATGAGACAAACAAGTGTAATAACTGACGGATGAAGCAGGACAGTCCACACACAACACAACGGTCTCAGAGGCAACAACCCCAATTTCAGTTTTTTTTTGTTTTCTCAATCAGAAGGAATGTGTTGACGGTGGGGGGGAATTCCTATGCATATTTATATAGGACCTTGTCAGTGTCAAGCCCTGCCCCACCCCCTGGACTTAGGCAGCCTGATTAGTATTCAGTGAATTCATTAAGACACAATCGCTGGTGTCTGGGAACATGGGAACTGGAGATGGAGGAGAGGTTGAGTTCAGCCCACTGGGTGAGTCCCACCCCATCCCCCAAAGCTGAAGGTCAGAGTGTCCTTCCTGTGCTACTGATCTGATGATCACAGGCAAGAGGCGTCTCAAAGGAGGGGGGGGGGGGGCTTGGTGTTAGGATCTCTATTTGCACATGCTGTGTTGTTGCCAGCATGCAAAGATGTGTCTGAGAAAAATGTGAATGCGGGTCTGACTTTTAGCTTGATTGTCCCCAAAGGCAATCACCCACAATCCATCACCCAGGAGGGATTGTTGTTGTGCCGTGTTATAATATACGGTTTCTCCTTGTAAGCTATAAAAAATATAAATGAGGCCAGATTTTTTTTTAGCCTGAAGACCATCCATCCCTCAAAAGTTGCACCCCCATCCCCCCCACCACAGTCTCCCCCAACTATTAAAATCAATCTGGAGATGAATGAACGGAAGACACCGGAGGGGGGACACCAGGTAGAAAACTCTCCCGGCTGCATCGATGGTTCATACGTTAAAGAGGCGAGCTTTGGTTGCATCCTGGCAAACGGGCGATGAATCATTCCCCGGGGGAAGCACTTACACACTTCAGGCCATTTAATGAAAAACACCAAAAAGAACCTGTCCTGCATGAAAGCTTCACAATGATAAATCACAAAGCGTGGAGAAAATATTGCATACAGCCACAGCGCACAAACCCAATAGAGTTTTGTTTCATTCTCCTCTCACTGCTGGACTGTCAATGTTGTGTGTTTCTTCAATCTGCATGTAATCGCCTGATTTCAAATCTCTGTCTTCACCTCCTACCTCAGAAGAGTGTCATTTTATAATATGAGAGAATTATCTAACGGAGGAAAAACACTTCCCCAGGGTTTAATATCGCAATTTATGCTCCTCTGTTTCGCTTCAAGCGCTCTCTTGATGGCTAAGGAAAGATCTTTTGCTTGCACCAATTTTAAAGGTGTTCGCAGTTTGAAGTAATTACCTTCTTTTCTTTTCTTTTAGCTAAACAAAGGGAAAATATGGAGAGCTGCTCTGGCAGACCACAAGAGTGTATCCCAGAGAGAAATCTGTGCCATATCCTGAAGGTTCTTTCTGTTTTCCTCCATCACAATGAGGAAGAAAGACTTTGATCATCCACTATATCGCACTCCCCAAGAGAAGGGGAAAAACAGAGTCAGGGCATAAGAGCCGGGTTTCCCACGCAGGGGAATGCAGAGCATAGGAAAATGGGGTGAACAGTCTTGGAAAAGCGAAGCAGTAAAACCTCCAGAAGCGTCATCACATTTGACAAAAAAACTAAGCTGCTGAAGCACGTGTCAAACAAAAAATAAAAAAACCTTTCGTGACACACAGCACACAGCCTCAGATTGTCAGGAAAATAGTGGAAATGAAGTTGCCAGAGACAGAAGGTGCCAAGGATAAATCACCAACATCAAGAACAATGCTGACTTTGAAAATACTGATGAGGTGTGCGTATGAGAAACCGAGAATTAATTCATAAATCTGCACTTTTTATACTTCCTTTAGGCTTTTCTTCTGTGCACCACGATAAGTTTTTTTGTCATGAAGCCAATGTGTGAGTAAGCTTCCCCTCAGCATGGAGCAGAGCTTTTTGTCTTAGAAGATGCTTTGTCTTAAGAGCTCATGCATGGCAGCCCTTACAGTAAGCATGAACATGTCAGCACAGGTGAGTCAACAAACACACCTGGGCACCGCACTTTCATTCAAAGAGGAGGGAGTTCTTCAAAGTTGGGCCAGGGTTAAGAAAGAAAAGAGAAGAATACAGAGGAACTGCACTGGCTGTAAATGTTTCATCAGGATGGAGAGAAACTGATACAGCAGCAACTATAGCTGCCACACCTTACATATGTGGTACTTTCAGTTCAGGTTGAAAAGGAGGTCAAATCAATTTGTTGTTTTCAAAATTTCTAAATCAAGTCTTTATGTCAACTTTATTTGATTCATGTGTTTTGTTTCAGGTTTTTGAGCAGTAAGCACAACAGCATATTATTTCTAACAAATCAGATATCCAGAGAAAGCAGATGTAAGCATTAACAATAAATCACACCAGAGAACAATGACACTAATTTACAAGCATGTAGGAAAAAGGAAAGAGAGATATACGAGATGTGTTTCAGTGGAGACACAAAGGAAGGAGTGTGTTCCCGTGAGTGTGTGTGTTACTAAGATCAGAGGCTGTTTGCAAAGGTTTAAGGTAGCCATTACTGCTGAGTGTAGCAGCGATGGGATTAGAGGTACCCGGAGGGCACAGATGGCACCGAAATCCTCAGAGTCGTTCTGAAAAGGTCACACAAAATAGAGAAGAGACACCCCCACCTACTCACCCACCCATTCAGTGCTGCTAACAGATTCCTCGGGCGGGTTTCTCCTCAGGCTTTTAGTCCCTCATCAATCCTCTGAAAGCTCCACAATCATTTTTTTTTTTTTACAAGAGTGTAACAGAGAACAGAGCAGAAATGCCTTTAAAATGTCAAACAGAGCGTCGGACCTGACTGCCGGTGTCATTGATGAGATCGTAGCGCGGGCTGAATTCAATAAGAAGCTTGTGTCGCTTTAGGGGAAAACAGATTTTTATCAGAGCCCTTTTGTTACGATGTTTAACGGGACAGGCTGCAGCAGGGAAAAGATGCAGAGTGATGTATTCAAAGACATTAGTCTTTATGGCCATGCAGGGAACAAATGAATCACTGGGCACCTCGTAATTTAGTCTGAAGGTCATGTTTGACCCTTTCCACTCTCATGCTTCCATTCATTTCTCTCCTTCATGCTGCATATAGTCATGATAGCTCTGTTGTTTTTTGCATTGCTGCATGAAGACTCACATTCCTCTCCTGTCTTGTTTTGCCACACTGCTGTGTCTGTGTATTTCCTGCCACCATACGCTGCTTCCTCCCCGGGCGCTGGCTCCGTCACCAGCACCATATGGCAAGGCCAACCAGGCAGGCAGCGCTCTGCAAGGCTCTCACAGCGTCTCCGCTCTCTGTGTGTGCTTTGAGGGATCCAGTAAACCACTTACAGGGGGGGGGGACTTATTACCCAATACAGAAAATACTGATCCATACCAACTTGCATACGA
Organism: Labrus bergylta; assembly: GCF_963930695.1. NCBI lineage: Eukaryota > Metazoa > Chordata > Actinopteri > Labriformes > Labridae > Labrus > Labrus bergylta. The sequence continues at coordinate 23,042,305 of NC_089205.1, forward strand.
TCTGAGCACAGCAAGGCAGCCAGAGCAATTAACTCAGAATGTATAGAGACTCGCTGAATAACCGGTGGTTTGTACATTTGCGGATGACCTCGACCTCTGATCTCAGGGCGGTATTGGAACAAAACTGTCAATGCAGCCCTTGTGAAAAGTGATTCCATTTTTACTCCTCATTCTTCTCTTAAGATACAAGTAAGCTATATCACTGCACTGAAAATAATAATAAGTATCTTGTTTACTTTTGGGCTCATGGAATTCTGCTCAAACTTTTTTAATATGTTTTCCCCATTGAGGCACGGTATAGGTGTGAGACAAATAAACCTCAAGTATAGAGTTTTCATTCAGAACAGTAAACATCTACAGGACAGCAGTTATGGAAAGAAAGCTCCAAGAAAACCAGCCAGAGGAAGAAAATTGAAGATTTTTTTATATACAACTATTTGTGCATCATTATTAAAAAATCACCTCTCAGGAAGTAATAGTTTTGCCGGGAAGCCCATATCCTCCCCCCCCCCACCCGTCCTTACTTCGGCATACAGCTTATAAATTCAGAAAACATCCGCAGAGAAAGGACTGAGCCTGACAGCTGGCAAACCAATCACTGAACTATGGGGAGCAGTTTAGATCATGACGTGAGTCGAAGCTGTCTACGCTCCAAAACCTGGAGAAGAAACTACTGTAACAAGGTGTTGAGGGGATAAAATTAATTTTAAGTCTTCAGCTGCATGGTTCATTTCTGAGAAAATTGACTAAACGGACAAAAACAAGTTTGTTTACTTTATCCAGTTTCAAGTTAAATTGGAAATCAGGTGCAATGACAGCGGGGTGAGTGGTGTGTTTATCCTGTCAGGTGCAGGAAGAGTTTATAAAAATGCATGAGCGAAAAGAGAGACCTGTCAGTCAACTGTTACAGGGTGGCTCAAGTTCCTGCCAGACCATAAGGACTGAAATTTGTGGGATGGCTGTGTGAGTGAACTATTTTATTCCAAAACACAGAAATTACAAGGTGCAGTGCAGCAGTATTTTGGTCAGCACAGACTGGACTGCGGCACTTGACATTGGCAACACAACACGTAAACTCGCCCATCAGCTCCTGGGCTTAGAAGCTGAGCTGTATAGAGACTATTTAGGAGGAAAACAAACATCCCACACCTTAGCTAATGTATTTGACCTTCTGTTTGCTCTGACAAATAGCTTTCCCCCCCCATTTGGGCAACGGAAGTGTCAGAACCAAACCAAACTGTGGAAGGAAGTGTGAAACTAAATGTGGAGAGAAAGCTGCAAATAGATTTACCCCACCCTGGAGACAGACAGGCATGTGGAGAATGTGTTATAATGTGAAGATGACACATTCACATACTCAAGGATCACACTTGATGTGTTGAGGGTGCTACTGGAAGCTCATTTCAAATTGGGGGGGTGTTGGCACTGTATCTTTCCTCTGCAAAGGCATCCTGTTAGAAGGAAACTGAAACGAATTCTGACCTATTTTATGATGAAAACCTTCCACCTACAGTATGAATCAAAGACACTTGCATTCCTGCAATATTAGAATTCTGATCTAATTTCATTTAATCTGTTCACATGCCACTCTCGAAAAAGACATGTCTTCAATTTGCAGGGAAATGCATTAAATGTATTGTGCACAAACTGACATTGGAGTGAAGACATGACTGTTGACGGAGAGTGAGCACCACCCCTGACATCTGTGACTGATTACAAGTTGTAATGTCTGGGTGATAAATGTGTGAACATGAGGCGCTGATGAATTCTACACTGTTCCCCAAGGAGCAGAGACCTTCCATTACACGTCTTATTATTGTCTCTCCCTCCTGATGGCTTAATTGATCCACACAGGCCGACAAAGGCAACCTTCCTCCACCCATCCAATGATCGTGATACCTGATAGGATGGGTGGGGGGGAAACGACCACAGCAGCTTTTAGACCAACTAGCCCCTTGTTCCACATTTAATTACAGATCTATAAAGCTCTGAGTCGGTTGTAATATCGAGCAGTCGCCAGACCATAAAGGTGAAATGCAGCGTTTTATAACATAACTTAATTTTCATTGGATTCTTTGTGTTTTTCCTCAGGAGAGAAAACACTGAAACGGGGCCGCTGCTGTGATTGGCATGTCTTGCTGCCATGAGCTTCCTCCGCTGTGGTGCGTGCTAAACTGAGCGCCTTCATGGATGAATTCAGAGGAGAAATGCAAAGCATGGAGGAACAGCTCCCCGTTCTACCCGCAGAGGTTGACCACAGCATATGTTGCTGCTTATTATTCCCTGTGTCTGCCCGTTTTCCATTGTATTTATAGCAGGGGGAACTTGATTTAGATCTGCTCCATCTGGTGATTCGCTGTAGGGACGGGTGCCACATCTTCCGCTCCGTGTAATCTCCCCCCACTCTGCTTACTGGCCTTCATTTAAAAACGATGGTAAGTGAGATAGCAGGGCGTCGCTTCCTCTGTCTCCGTCTTTCTCTGTGACACCAGCTGCTGCTGCGGCTGCACACTTTATGATGCTGGCTTGGAGGCATTAGGATGAGGGGGACTCTGGAGCCTGTGGAGGTGTAAAAAAAAAAAAAAAAACCTCCCACTTTCTCTGCTGGTATGCAAAGATTCCACAGGCGGCCTCCAGAGCCCCTTTCCTTCAAAAACCCTCCCCCATCAACCTTCAGCAGCCCTGAAAGGGAGGGGAAACTATAGTGGAGGTAACAGAGCTGAGGTTTGGGGCACAGGGGAGGGAGAGGCTGATTAAAAACCTCCTTTACCCTTTTACTTCCACGCCTGAGTCTCCTCTAAACCCAACATAAAGATGTGCAGGCTTTTTAAGGATTTGTACCTACAAATGGAGCGAGTGTAGGTGGCAATTTCTTTCATTTCATGTAAATGCACTCTGCAGGGAATGTAGGGCAGTGAAGCCGGCCAAATATGATTTCTTTGATTTAATGAAGCCTCTGAATACTAATATAAAGGCAAAGAATATCAAAATAAGTTCTCCATATATTCCTGGACAATGCAGCAGCCATTTCCACCATAATTACATTTGAGAGGAGATCAAAAAAACTCTTTATGGGAAGGACAGTCATAGCAACGGGCAACTGGTAATGTGATCCTCTCCCCATGACTGAAACTCAATTCAAATCTTTCTTTAAACGCCCTTATTTCATTACTCTCTAATGTATTCTTTACTCAGTGTGTCAGAGAAGTGGGGAGAGATGAGGAAAAGGCTGGTTAAAGATGAGCTGCTATCTCTAATGCCTCATTTCATGGCTTTTTCATTCTGCTGAAATAAAAAAAGCATTGAATTGGGTCATTTCTAATCTGATGATTAATCAGCATCTGGCTGCAGCTGGAAAATGCCATTTGTCTCCTTCACTGTGGTGTGAAGTTAAAGTTTGTTGAAGCTGTGTTTAACTTCAACTCTAAAAGGAACAAACAGTGAGCTCCAGCAGCTTTGTCTGAGGCTACTTGTCAGTCACTTTGCCACAATTGCAAGACTTTGAGCGTACTTGACAGAGTAAATAACTGACTGAGAGCCCGGCGTCTCTTTGCTGCAGAATGAAGGAGCTTTAATGTTGAAGATATACAGAGTGAGTGTAGAAAGTAAGCTAAATTCTCCTCAGTTTTATGGAGAGTTTTCTTGTCCATATAAAATAACCAAAATGCAATTAAAACAAAACATTATCATCACTGCCAAGTTGGGTGGAAAATTGTTTTGTGCTTGGAGCGAAACTGTTCAAGCAAAGACTTTTTCAGATTCTTACAATGCTTCTTAAAGCGACTCTAACGCCTCTAAACTACAGTCAGATGGAGGCATTGTCTGATCAACACAAGCAAAAACAGCAAACAGTTCTTTCTCTCCCTTAAATCTCAGTATAATGGAGAACAAACACACAGGCGTGCAGCCTCCTTGGCTGATTCTGTGCTGTGCGTGTGTTTGCATAAGTGTGAGGCTGACTGTTTGCTCCATCCTGGCGACTTGACAAGGCTGAAACTGAAATTTACAACAGGAAGAAAACAGACATGTTAAATGTTGTTTCTGCAAACATTTATGTATGAAACTCGCGCAGCTTCCAAAACAAAATGGATCCTGGAGTGAAATAGGAAACTGCACAAGCAGCAAAGCAAGTCAAACTGACTTCCTGTGCTATTTGCTCATCGTCACCTCTGAGGGCGAGAATGGTCACGCCTGCTTGATACCTCAGAGGAAGCCGGCGGCCCCCCACAGGGAGAAAAGGCTGTCCTCTCTGAGTCTAATTTCCACGTTCGTATAGACAGAGCAGAGGGAAAAGACAGTCAGGCGGCTCGGGTGACCACCTGGTGACCAGATGAAGGCTTCAGGGTGCATAATCCCATCCTATCTCTGCATAAGCACGAGAGGACAGGAGTGAGGCCGGGCCCTGCCTGTAGCCTGTCGTGAAGACGGATGATGCAATGGTGCAGGGCCTGGGGCCCCATGGCTCCCTGCAGGGACCTCACTATTGGGCTGGTAGATTAGGTCTGGATCACAGTTGACATGCCACAGCAGAAATGTGATGGTGGAGAGAGAGAGAGAGAGAGGAGTGTTTTTTGTGTACTTGTGGAGTGGAGCTGCCAACATAAGATCTGTTCTATCATGTTACACTCTGTCTATTAGGGACATTTAAAAAAAATCTCATCAGTATATTATTTATTCCCAACATGTTCTTCAAAAAAATCCTTGGTTAAAGATTTTTAAATGTGAGTACGTTCTCTACTTTGTTTGATTGCTCATTAAATTCTCTGTTGCACAAACAAGCAATTTTGAAGGCGTCACCTTGGGCTCTGGGAAATGAGTTTCACCCTTCTACGTATCATTATTGATCATGAAAAGCCTGTATGAAGCTCTAGGCTTTTCATTTGTATTGTTTAGACCACAAGAACATTATAATAACACAACCAATTGTTTCATGTTATCACTGGAGAGACCACATTAGCAGCCACTCAAGCGACAACAGCCCATTTTCCCCCGTGTTCACCTCACCGCCCCCACCTATTACTGCGTGTACAAGATATACAGCCAGCAATATACATGCCAATGAATCACAGTCTGGCTCTGCACGCGGCACGCTGCCCTTGGTTGGGTGTTACTTCTCAAGCTCAAGGTCTAACAAGGGGGTAATTATCACAAAGCGGTGAGATAAAGCCGGATGTTAGCAGATGATATGTTTAGGCGAGGTGAAAAGGAGGGTTCTTTAATTGCTAGACGTGTGGTGTGGGATCAATCATCTGGTGGGATTTTAAGACAGGAGATAAAAGTGGAAGGTCAATGGCTGGATACGATGAAGTGCTCTATGTGAAATATGTAGACGAAGATTTCCAAAGAAAAGTCCGAGAATAAAACATCCAGAGAACTCCGGGAAGCAGCAGGAAGTAACTCTCCGTCACATGTGACAAATTCTCATGTCTTATGGTGAGAATTTTATCTCTTTTCACTGATCAATGAGTCCTGTAGACACCCTGTGCCTGCTGGTGTCAGAGTCTCCTCCCTGCACTGTCCCTGAGACTCCCTCTTGGCTCTTGCAGCTGCCTGCAGGGCTTGCCAAGGGGAACAGAGCACGCTCAGAACAACAAAGTTTAGAGCAAGGACACTCCCGGACTCCCAGTTGATGGATCGGAGCTTTGATCATGATTACAGCTCGCTGTGGCTCAGGGCAGGTGTCTGCCACACTCGGCAACACCCTGCTGAGAGCCCGTCAATAAGCAGCAAGAAGTACAATATGACTGCTCAAATACTTTGGCTCCATCACAACACCCCTCTAAATCTCTTTTTAACTTCCGAACAAGCCGGCTTTGAATTGTTGTTTTGTTCCGTGGCGTTCCAAGAAAGAGGATGTTTGTAACAACCCAGGGGACCATCTGCTGCGTCGCAGACAGGAAACCTTTTTTTTTTCTTCAAAGGAAATCAAAAATTCTTTGCTAAAGAAGTTTGCTAGAATCACGACTGAGCTACTTAATCCCATTCATGTATCTATTTCTCTTATCAAACTGCACAGATTTTTTTTTTCTCTGGGCTGTATCGACTAGCTGCTATCCCTCACGCTTTCCAGCAGCGAGAACTATTTCACAGTGACTACGCTGAAAGCAATTGTAAAACACCACTCCTTTTTTTTTTTTTTTTTGCTAAGTTTTGAGTGGCTTATAGTGTAGTGTAAGAGCGTCTTTTCAAACTGAATGCATGCCGCCAGGGAAATCTCCACACGTCAGCTGCCAGTAGCTGGGCCGACAACTGCTCAAGAAAAAGTGCTCAGCTCCTTTCAAGTCTTTCACTGGAAGTGTCTCCAGAGAGTGGAGAACAAAGCTGTGGATTGACCAGTAACCATATATTTGCCATGTTTCTTTAGTCTGAGATTTTCTTTGGACGCAGAGCCCCAAAAAAGAAGCAGAGAGACGGAGGCTGCAAACTCTTGGGAGTGAAGTCCTTTGAAATAAAACGTTTTCTGTTTCTCCAGGCTCCCTGAGACAAATCACATATCTTTAAAATAAAACGGCTTATTGTCGTATATTAAGACTAATATTACGCAGATGTATGTCTGTAAGAAGCTTTGTAGGGAAACTCCTCCGACAAACTGTTCACTGTTTTAAAAAGCGACTTTTTCAGGTCTGCTTAGATTATGTCATCTTATAAACTAAGTACAAACGAACAGCATGCCATGTATATTCAGTGAAGATATGCACATAGATACTACAAAATCGTCAATTATTAAAACACCTACATGAAACATCAGATTTTGGTTCCTGACCCAATAAATGTCAGATCAAGAGCTTTTTTTTTCCCGCAGCAACATTTAACACTCATGCTAGCGGATATTCATTAAAGGCTTATATAACGAGAAATGTAGTACATAGATAATGGATGGATATATGACAGTTCCTCCATGCAAAACTCACTGCAGAGCAGCCATACGACTCTTTCCAAAAAGGGGCAGCTCTATCTTTTCAGTGTGATCCAAAAGTTGGCTTAATCATTCTGTGTGCATCCGCCAAGATACATAATAAAAACCCTGCTCGTGTCCTAGAGGACATTTCCAGCTCAGATCAACAGCCAGTGACTCCACATGCTTTTCAGCTGCTTCTCTGCCTTTTTGACAGGCAAAGTAATGGATAACTCATCTTCAACTGCTTTGCCTGGGGAAGTGGAATCTAAATGATCTCAGAGCTGCAGACACAGAGGAGGCTAGAAGGGAAGATGCTGAGATAATAATGGACATTTAGTGGTCAAAACCCAGCAGGATATTGCAGGGTCTCTGTGCAACACACAGCTGTCTCTGCTTTTATTGACATTTTGTGCATGCAGCCTGGCTCAGAGTAACCGGATGGCTTACAGCCTCACCTCAATGTCACTGCTGTTCATGGCTGATGTGTAACTACTGAATGACGGATGTCAGGATCGCCCACCTCTATAATAGCCACCTCTGAACCTCGCTGCAGAGAGCTGATGCATTTACAGAGGCGGAAAAACAATATTGAGTATCAGTAGCGAGTGACTGTGAGAGAAAGACGTCTGAGTAACATCAAATCAAAAATCCGACATCAGACAGGCAATCAAAACAGAACAACCTACGCCTTGTCCACTCTGCTGTTTGATTGACAGCCTGCACTGAGTTATCAGCTGGAGTGCCTGTGACTCCTCGGCTCCTATTATCTCCCTCTTTGCACATGACGAGCCGTTCTGCATCCATCATGAGTGAGCCGGAGTGCTCTGTGTTTGAAAAAGAAAAAAGAAAGACAGCCCACTCTGTGCCGGCCACTTACACTGTGGTTATCTTCAAACGTCAGATGGTGAAGCCCATCACGGTCAGGCAGAAAAACACGTTGAGCAGAACAGCTTTGAAGGACTTCACTTCCTGATCCCGCAGCTCTCACAGAGATTCAGCAACGTTAGGAAAAATAACATCGACTTCTAACCTGCCGTCACTTTGTCAGAACAGTTCAGACCAGCCACTGAAACCATGATGTTTTGACAAGCAATCAGCTGAATCTCCTTTCATTTGTGTAATTTCCCCCAGATGGAATCACATGAAGTGCGTGCCTGAAAGCGACAGATTGAATTTGAGAAGCATTTCTGACTATTTTCTAATGAGAGTCATATCTTCAGTTCTCCTGCGTTTCTGTGCTCGGTCAGAGAGACAGGAGGAAGGAGAGGAAGTCGCCCTGAGGGGAATGCCAACAAAGGAGGAGCGTTCAAGTCACACAATCAGGACAGTCATGATAGCGACACATTCACTAATGATCAAGTCTTAGCTGGCGCTGCAGGAGATAAGTAGATGTGAGTGATACCACTGGCAGCAGAGCAATACGCTTCAACCCCAGGGGTTTGGCTCCACTTCTAATCACTCTGTAATTAGAAAGCCTCCATTATGCTTCACCTTAACAGGTGACGTCTTTAGTTGGCTATGTTAAAAGCTTCTGGTCTCCTTCAAATGTGCCCTTTTAATGGTGGATATAAACAGACAATCAGACTATACCACAAGGGCGTGCAGAATGTAATCTAGCACATATATTTCATTAAAAAAAACATCAATATGTTGTCAGATGTTTGGATAACAGAGAAGCTCATAACTAGAGGTAAAAAAAAACTACACAAAGCAGACAAATGACGGTGGTCAGCGTTTGCATCATCTTTGAGCCTTACTTACAAGATGGGTGTTTTCATTTTGATGTGAGCCCGAGAATAACTCCGCTTTAATCATTTCCATTCACCCACTACATCTCCCACAAGAGAGATCAGCTCAAGCAACAGCAGGAATATGAGATTAAAAAGCCCCGAGTTCAGTCACAGTGTGACTCTGAATCACTCGCAGAAAAACTTCCTGCAACAATCTGGTGGAACTGTAACTACAGCCAGGTTGACGTTGCCATGGGTAACCCCCGGGGAGACAAAGGGCCAAAAAACTGGTTGCATTTGGCGTGTCAGGCCTGAGAGAACAACACCAGGGGGCTCAGGCTGGTCCAGACCCAGAATGAGTACAGAGAGCAAAGTCACTGTGCTGGATCAAAGAGAACCTTTGTTCCCGAGCTCCCTTTGGAAAAGGAGCGAAACTCTCGGCTTTCACTTTTAATTTCTGCTTTTTTTTTTTTTTTTTTGTGACATTTTGTTTCTGTTCCAGCCAAGAGGACATACATGAGCTGAGCAAGTGAAACAGCAAAGAGATTACGTGAGCAATGGTTATAAAGTGCATGAAAGCTCCAGAGGAAGAGGCGGAGCGGTGTGGAGGGCAGGTTACCTTGCTAATATTCTCCACTCTTGTAACAGGTGAGAAAGGAGATAAGGTATCACAGCTGATGTCATTATCCTCACCTATGATCCAGTTTTTCTTTAATTGCATCTGACACAACTTGTCAAAGAAGGTTGCTCTGATTTAGACTCTATGTGCAGCTCCGTGAAGCTCTTCCTCCTGGCGGTTTCTTCTCAACAATCCTATATATGGCCATCAGCTCCTGCAGTTCTTCATAAACACATACAAATATGGGTAGAGCTCGTCTTCTGTCCCGTTTATAGCCTCCTCCAGCAGTGCCTGAGATGAAGCTCACTTTGTGCATTCCTGGGACCTTCTGTTATGTTTCCACGGGGCTGTTTTTTTGGAAAGAGTGGCTCAAAATACATCCGGCAGCTTTGTCTTATAGAGACCGAGCATCCCATCTTGGAGCCTCGGCTTTTGGAGCGCTCTCACAACCTTTGTCAGCCGGCTGTATAAGCCTTTAAATGAGTTCGCATTTCAGTCTAGTTTTGTTTATGTCTTGCTGTTGCTGCTGGTTTTCTATCTCAAGGTTCACATGAAGGCCAGTCGACAAGGTGCTGTTTGACTGTTGAGGCTTGACTACAATCTGCTCCCAGACAGTAAAAATGGGCTTCAGGAAGTGAACTGATTATCGGCACACCGGTGGAGAGTTGTGTCTTGAAACTAAGGGAAAATTCTAGCTTCATTTGTTTACTTAAAGCATCAGACACTGGCCACTGCAAGACTCTGGGGATTTCTTCAAATGTTGACCCTCCCTATGCGTCTCCTTCTCTCTCTCCTTTGGGTCTGCACCCCCCTGCTGCTGTGGAAACAAGATCTTATAATGGGAGAGCCCACCCAACTGCTGCCGACCAGCTGGAATGAGAGTCTGGGAAGCAAACCAAAGCCAGAGTCACACTGCGTCGCCTTCCACCCAAACACTAAACCTTTCCCCAGTCTGCACAAGTACAGACATGGACCTTCGAAATGGAGATTTTTGTTCAGCTTGTGTCAGCCTTATGAAAACTGAGGAATGCACACTTTTCTTCCCTGAGACATAATTTTTATGCGACACAATTACAGGGTTGTCATTTTATGGTAATGATTGGAGTGACATTTTGCTTATTACTACACCAAGGTGCCTTTGAAGCTGTGTTTGTGCAAGGCTTCAAAAAAAAACCCCACAATGCACACTCCTCTCCTTCAAATGAAGTCTTATTTGTATTGATCAGTAAACAAACAAACACTCGCTCTCTTGAGGGTCTTGCCGCCTCTAATTTATATAAGCTGAGCACATAAGGGAAGAATCTGTGACTCTGTTAGCATGCACAATCACAAGTTAAATATAGATTCTACCAGGCTGCTTTTAAAGACAACAAACGGAAAGCTGAAAATCTATTGAATTCAATCACTTTCTCTTGGGTGACACATGCAGGCACACTCATTAAAAGCCTCTCAAATTAAACTTGTAGTAGAGCTGAGGATGGGGAAGTTAGGAAGGGAGGTGGGGAGGTGGGGGCTAGAATATATTTACCCTAAATTCCCAGCATTGCTTAAGGCAGACAGAAAAGACTGGCGCTGGCCTCAGCACACGAGACATTAACACAGTAAGCTGCATGCAGACGACACTACAGGCCCTCTCACAAAAACACACTCAGAGACACAAGAGGGAACAAAATGCACACTTGACAAAAGCACATGTTCCTTCCACTCATGCATTAGTCAGTACATTTACATGATGTAAAAAAGAAAAAAAAGCTTAAAGCTGGACTTTTAAAATACATGTAAACCTGTTTTTCCATGGTGGGAGTCGATTTAATGGCATGTTTAGACCTTAATCAGTCCAAAACTGTCAAACTCCCCCTCACATTTGCTTGTACACTGGGCAATGGACTGGAGTCAAATAAATGGGCTAATCTGGTTAAATGTAGCCCAACTTAACTGTGCATGTAAACATACTGAGTGTCACAGAGAGGTTAACAGACTGCAGGACACTCGTGACTGACAATTGCATGTGCACTGGCGACCTTTGTCCTCTGATCTGATCTTCAGCTGCCTTTTACACCACCTTCACCTGTCCCCATGAGTGTGTGTGTGTGTGTGTGTGTGTGTGTGTGTGTGTGTGTGTGTGACCCACTGAGGGACAATGCTTCCCTCAGCTGCACACTGACCCTGATCTAACTGATCTAATTCACCCGCCGACAGAGGTGTCTCTTTTCCACACATCTCCTTCTATGAGAGCTCTGGCCCTTCACCCGCCTCTTGAAGCTATTCCTGGGCCCTTCAGGGTCGAGATGCAGGAGATACTCAGACACATCGAGTCAAATTAAAACGAGACATTCTCCAGCCAAAGGGGACAAAAGAAGAAAAATGACTAATGCTTCAGTGGGTGTTCGCACTGCCTCTTATGAATATGGAAGTTTACAATATAATGCATGTATGGTTTGAAGAACCATAAGAAAGAAACCAAGGACAAGCAATTACTGTGGATTCCTTTACCAAAAATAAACTCCTCTCCAGGCTATTCTATGCTGCTGTTTTATTTGCAGATTCGTCTCCATACATCCAGGCATATTCTGTTTCCTTGCTGGCCTGCTATTTGACCCAAAAGAAGGCGGCACAGACGACTATTGACCCCACATTCTCCCTCACGAGGGAGAACAGGGTATAATTAACTGTAGTGTTAAAAGCACCGTGCCTCTGAGACTGTAAAACCGGGTCTGAATACTGAGAGATCTACTTCATCCCACAGGGCTCAGGCCCAATGCATCCAATCTATACTTATTCATTTATTCAGCCGACTCATGGCCTCCGACTCCCTCAGAGATGTCTCACAGGTCAAATGGGGGCTTTCCATCTCCTTCATCGCTAATTAGACATAACATGTACTAAAGTTTGGAAATACTGTTCTCCCCCTGATTGTTTTATGTTTCTGATGGAAGGATTTATCTGCCACAAAAACAAGGACTCAAACGGCTCAAACCGCATGAGACGGGGTTATTCTTGTATCCTACCTGTGACTAAAGTATTGCTCACTGTAAACACAGGAAGGGGCATTGACACCCAACATGCCCTCCGCAATGTGTGTCAGCAGTGATACAGAGCAGCAGAGCCTCCACCATCTGTTAAGCATCTGTCTGAGCTGTGATTCACCCCTTCAAACATATTCTCTGCTTTAGGTGTCACCGGCGAATACGTGATATGTGTTAACAATGACTTTTCTGTCTGCTTCACCTTTTCTTGTTAAAGCGGAGGAGAGCAGCCTGGTTAATCATCGCAGGAAAACTCTTCAATTAATAAAGGCTCCAGAGTCGTAATTCTACAGCTGACAATTAATTTAATTATTAATGAAAATGTCAGTTCGATTTTTAATCGAGGAGGGTCAGTCGGTCTGGAAATGTGGTTCTGCCTGAATCTTTCAACAGCTCTTGAATGGATTGTAATTGCTCTTGATTTAGGCATAATGTTTTACTGAGGATGAATAACTTGGGTGAAATACTGCTTTGTTGTTTAGTGCCCTTATTAACAGGCCATTTCTTTCATTTGTCCAATGCTATGACCTATGACCCCCACCTGAAAGCTGATGACATTCCCATCAGCGTCCGCTTTACTTTCTGTTTAGTGCTAAAAAAAAAGATGCTGAAGTTAGCGTTTGGCTCAAAGCATGGAAGTTGCTTAGTACAGCCTTACAGAGCTGCAAGCATGACCACGTAGCCCAATTAGTCCTGCTGATTCATTGATTGGTCTGTCGATAACACGCCAGAAAATGGTTCAAAAACTAACAAACATAAAAAAACAAAAGCAAAATGAACAATTAGGTTTATTGACTTGTTTTGTGTATCCAAAAGTGCTGGAACCTGAACATTTTCCATATTTTGTCTTGGTAAATTAGGTCCAAATGGCTAAATCTACAAATTCTCTACAACTGTCAGACTCCCTTTGTATGAGTAGTTTGTGCCACATTAATGCCAGACACGAACGCAGACGCAGCAGACATGTTTTCTGGAACAGTTTTGTTTGAGTGACAAAAACAAACCAAAACGTCGCACGCCTGCTTCCATGGCAGTGAAAACAATGACTTAACAGAGGAACAGACTGAAATAACCCTTCTGTCTGTCCTTTGGTTCCCCAGACTTCCTGTTTGACAAATCTAAATCCCTGTTGATGCCGGGCTTTCCGCCCTGTTTCGCTCTGTTTCTGTCTCACTCTTTTTCTTTCATCCGTTCTCTCTTTCTGGCTGAGCCCAGGTCCACTCCTCGGGTCACTGGGTATCAGCCCAATCTATTTTTTTCCCGCCTGCAGACAGCAATAAGCACAGCCACTGCGAGGTGGAGGAGGAGAGTGAGGAAAGGAGCTGGAGAAGGAGACAGGAAGGACACAGAGGGGTGGACAGAAAGCAGAAATAGGGGAGAGGTGAAACGAGCCTGAAATGGGAAGTTAAGGGGGAGAGCACTGGAAATAAAACCCCCGGTCACCAGAGAGGTTATAAACGGGGCACGTGTGAGTTCATCCTTAGAGAGAGTGAAGAGTGAAGGAGAGAGATAGACCAGAACCATGATGAAAATAAAGTGCCCATGGTGCACCGGCTACGATTCACTGCTCCCTGGCTCCAAACACCCGTGTGGTGAAGTTGGGGGGGGGGGGGGCTTTTGAGGGAACTGTATGTTGAGCAAAAATAGCAGCCTGGTTGAATGAGCACATTAAAGTGTTGCAAGAGTGGTCTGCACTTTAGGTGATCAATCAACCCAGAGGAAGAGACGTCCACTTTATAACCATCAGTGGCCGGAAACGTAAGCAATGAAGAGCAAGCTAGCATTTAAAAAGCATTACACAGAGTCTAGTCCATATTTAAAATGCGTGGCTTTCTCCTCTCAAACATACCTGCTGCTGCTGCTGCTGCTGCTGCTGCTGCTGCTGCTGCTGCTGCTGCTGCTATCTCGTTAGCTTTATGCAATGCCTACATGGCAGATGAGACAGCGTAGTCCATCATCATCGCAGCAACCTGGCAGGCGTGTGACGATGAAGGAATACAGATTGTTTTTTTTTTTTTGTTGGAAGTAAAGGAGAACAGGGAGCTGTCAGAGGATATTTACCCATCACCTTGGACATGTCTGGTGATTTGACACCATTTAAACAATGACTGTCAAGAGACACTATAACACAGACAGAATATTCCCCTGGAAAACGAGCTCTTCATCCCGGAGTCGTCCTCGTATGGATGCAATTTTTATTTTGTTGTACCTCTTGAAAACGAGTGCTGAGAGGGGAGTGGAAGCACACATTCTGGGACTGGGCGGGATCCAGCTGGCAGGGACTCACAAAGCCGACACAAGGACAAAGCTCCTGGCTATGCTGGTATGGCTCTCAAACAGGACAACACACTCCGCTGCCAAATAGCCCTTGGCGGCAGTATGGAAGCCACAATGGCAGCCCATCTGTAATTTATTTACATGTCTTTATATTCATTGCTCCTGCTCATGCCCTTGACATACACTCTGAGCTGCAGAGGTGGTGCACAGAGATGCGGTCAATTTTGTGGCCTCAACACATGACCGGGATACTGTGTAGCATGTTGTTTGTGTTACAGGTTCCCTCTCAGTGAACAAGACAGCCACTCAAGAGAGTGATACACGTAAACGTGAAGCAAACTTAAGTGAAATAGGCCCAGATGTTAAGGTATTTCATGTCTTCTCTGCAGCTTCATAGTGTTCATTTCCTGACACTCTACACCAGTGTGGGCAAGCGAGGCGCTGTCACAGAGGCGTAAACAAAGCCAATCAGCCACAAAAAACTAAATGGAGAACTTTTCCCAGAAGGCAACACTGCCAATTATTTGGTAGTTCAGATCAACTGCAGCTTCAGTAGAGGCTGGCGTGGGAAGTGTTCAACCACCGCCGGCCAACAAGCCTGCACAAAGTGAGGGCTATACCCAGTGTGTCGCAATGTTTCCCCCACAAACACGTCCTTTATTCTAACAAACCGGCCCTGGATGGTTTAATGTTACTTATGACAAAATTCTGTTTCCACTTTCACTATCTTTGAAGCCATTACTTACATTCTGCATTAAAGGGAAACGACGCAGAGCTTTGCATCTATTCAAAAGGCTCGTGTGTCAAATAAATGACAAGTTTGTCATCTCACTCTGAGGAGCGTCAGACAGCGTTTGAAAAAAAAAAAAAACACAACTTCTGATCTCATTTCATCAAAAGACTCTCAGGACTCAGGGGTGATATTTAATGTAAAAGTCTCCAATCAATAATACATGATTTTAGAGAATTCCATAGTGATGGCTTAAATATGTCTCCCAAAACACTAAAGAGTCTTTGTACTCCTCCAAATAATGTCTCTATAGAAACCGGACTGCGCACAACCTTCCCTTATGGCAAAGAAATATGCTGCGTTGAGCTGTTTCACGCCTTTTTCTTTTCTTACATCCCATGGGGACACATAGGTCCGCTCCTCCTCTGATACAGCAGCAGCCCACATGAAGTCCTCTGCTTGTACCCTACATTATGTTCCAGCAAACTCTCTGAAAAAGGACAAGAGCAGCCCTTCATGCATCATATCGTTTGTCTTGCCTTCAAGGACACAGCAGTTCACCATCTCAATAAAAAACAGCCCATATCCTCTACAGCCCTGAGAAGCTATGTGTCTTGACATTTTTATCAAGGGATAAAATGATTTCAATTCAGCTGACATTCTCTGCAGGTCAAGGCAATATTTTTGAGGCAGGTTAGGGAACTATTCTCCTCCGCTGCCTCTCCTAATGTTACTGCTGGTGTTATTTTGGCTTCAATTGTTGAAAATCTATATTTGTAATCTTTGTGTTTTTGGATGACAGCAGCTTTATTTGATTCACAACAAGGTATTGTTTTCAGGGAAATAAACTGGGTCTATTTCAATCCTGGTTAATAATGCCCAGCCCCAAATCCAAAGGTAAGGCCCCTCAGGAAGGAGAAACAGAGGGTATGGGTTGACATGGTCACATATGGATACAAGGCACTATACCTTATGGCATATTTATGAAGCTTATGGGACATGGAAAAGATGTTCTTTCACTCAAAAATTGCCTAAACATTCTGCTGACATTGTGATTGTTGTTTGCAAAGATGGAGGATTATTTCCATCAGAAGCCATCAAACAGTCTTAGTTTGCAAAACATTCTCAGAAATGTCTTCTTCATCTACAATTCGTATGTTTGGAGTGAAATCTGGGGGGGCTAGAGGATCCTTATACGACCCTCACTTACAGAAACAGGGTACTCTGACCTCTGCAGGAGCGTGCAAAAGTGAAGGGCCAAAGAGGTACAGTCAGCAACCTAAAAAGACATCCTCAAAGTTCACAGTCTACAATTATAATCAAAGTCAATGAGAGCTGGCAAAAAATATCCAGCAAAGAGACAAAATAATCAAACACCATGACCTTTAATAGTAAATATATAAAACAAGAACGTCAGACTGGATTCACAACCTACAAAAACTATCTGTAGTGCATTAGAACCTGCTTTTTAAATCATGAAAAAGGCAATTAGACACCAACTTCCTGGGGCACAGGTCACTTCCTACTATGGTATTGGTAATGGACAAGTACAGTCACCCAGTCAGGGGGGCTGTCAAATTCTTCTTTGGCTATCACAAGGTAATCAAATAGAAAAATGCCATGTGCAGAGAGCAAATTTGTCAAAAACGGGTCTTGAAAAAGCATAAATTAAAGGCTTTTAAAAGTGCTGAAGGGGAAATCCATACAAGAAGAAGTGTAAATAGAGGTCTTAAATCCCTTCTGTTGCAAACAAACGTTAAAAAGCTTTCCTCCCGCTGTGTGCAGCTCTGCTTGGGGCACCCATAGACAAGGCAAGGCTCTGCAGGGGGGGTCAAAATCCCTAACAACCAAATCCAAGTGAAGAATCTTTGAATGTCTGAACCTCCCCTCAGTGCCACAGACGTACTGAGTCTGCACCGCTGCATAACTAAAACAAAAACTACAGTGAAGGCAGTGGTTTAATGTAAGCAGCACAGAGTTCTCAAGCCTTTGATTTATGAGCCAGAAAAGCCTCATATTCTCACACTCACACTCATACTGACTCTCTGGGCCTCTGCCATTACCAATTAAGCAGCGCTGGACTTAAAAACAGCATTAAATTAGGTAAACAACAACACATGCAACATTAGGTTTAGTTATTCTTTTAGTCTGGCTGCAGCTAATAAGATAAGACTCTGATAAATCCGTAAAGCTTTAATCTATTTGATTGGATCGAGATAAATTACAGGGTGATGTAAAGTGGATGTTTCACTTGTGGCAGCCTGGAGGCCCCGTCCTCTCCGAGACACTCCTCATTAGTGTCCGACAATAGGAGCCGAGGAGACACAAAAGGAAGAAGACACTGTAGCATCAGACAGTCAACCGTGTGGCTTTTGTTGGATTCGCATGCGTTGCCTGCCTGACTGCTCGCCTCATTTACTCCCTCTCTCAGGTCCTGCTAATCGCTGAGATTTGATCATATCGCTCAGCACACATTCCCCTTTTCTCCCTGTGGGTCTTTATTTCTCAGCGAGGTTCTCAGTTAATAAGAAGGGAATGCAGAATGTTTCAATCATCAGGTATTTTTTTCCCCTCCCTCTAAACTTACCCCCCGCGCGCCTCAACATTTCCACTCCCTCTGTAAAGTGATCGGAGACAAAACATGGAGCAGCCCACCGAGCTTTTCAATTGTGTCACATCCAATTATGCCTTCAGAGACGTCTCTGCCCTTTCGGCTCCCATGCATTCATAAAAAAAGAACCAAGCAGTGCCCCGTGTATTGAACCCCACCTTCTTTTGCTCCTGCTCCATCTAAATTCATGCGTGTCTGGATTTGTGAGTCTACCAAGGAGAGAAATCAAAAGAAAGACGGACGTGGAGTTTTTAATCCTCTCACCAAAAATAGCAACGAGCTGTAATTCTGCATGTGTGGGGTTGCTGTGAGCTTTAAAGGAGCTCTCCTTACATAAAAGTGCACATTCCTGAATAAACTAGCCAGCCTTCACCTTCATCATCCTCCATATTATACATCATTAATACTGATGTTCCTAAGTAGCTAAGCCTTTTAGAAGTAGGACATGGTGCAATGTGGTGGTCCTCTGCAGATTTATCCCTCTGAAAGACCTGCCAGCTCTGTCAAATCTGCCTGCAACCTGCTTTTCTGTCACATCACTTCTTTAAAGCCGAGCTGAAGTGATGGGGATTGTAAATAGCATGGCTGGTGAGCCACAGTATGTGAGAGAACCTCTTTGGAGCTAATGAGAGGGCTGGAGTGCTGCAGCTTCTTAAACTAGGGCAGAGAAACTTGCAGCTTCAATGGAAGCCTTCCCTCAGACCTCACGTCCCGGGAGAACAGATGTGCAAAACCAACCGTGCACACAAACCAAACTAGTGTCGCGTTGAGCTCTGTCCACTCACTGTAATCAAACAAACAAACAAACAAACTAACACAAAGTCTTTTATTGACAGAGCTGAAGTGTGGGCAGAACTTTTTTGAAAAGAGAAACAGCAAGGGATTTTTTTCAGCTTCAAGGGGCGCATTCTGGACCATACTCAAAGCACTGAAGAATCATTCTGATGTTGTTTGGGAATGCTTGTAACCCATACGATGCTCTATTTTCCATCATTTCATGAATCAAACTGCAACAACAAAAAGATATGATTTGACTCCAAAAGTTTTCTGCACATAAGAGAAAGAGGGATACAGGAAGTTGTTGTGAAAGTATTTTTTTTGTGTGTGAGTGTTTTCAACAATAGACGGTATAAATATAGGACAAAGTGGCTCTGCATCCACCCACAAAAAAGAAGCCAATAACTATCATTACAAAACCGGGTTTGAGTATGTGTATGACGTGTATTTTGATTTTATAGTTTGACCAATGTCCCCTTTGGCAACATGAAGGAGGCTGGGTTTATGACCTAAACTGCAGCCAGTCAGTAGAGGGAGTGCTAAGTATTTTGGCTTCACCACCTGCGAGCAGTTCTGCTGTCCATATAGTCTATGGTCACAACTTAGCCACAACATTTGAGACTCATCCAACCGTTTTTTTTTTTTTTTAAATGGGATCATGAACTATACACAGAACAACACACACACACGCGCACACACACACACACACACACACACACACACACACACCAGACCGACAGACTCAGTAAGAAGTCAAATATTGAGAAGGACATGTAGTTCCATAATTCCTTTCCAAACTGCAGTCATGAATAAATATTTATAAACAGACCCAACATCATTTTGCAACATGACCAACATCACGGTGGGAGACTTTCCATGTCTAGTAGTGCCAAGTATCTGAGGAAACAACAGCTTTTCTGGGCTAACAGCGGGTCTGCTGGCAAAGAAAAGATGGCCAGAGGAGAAAATGTCAGGTTATCATTATTTCTACGCCCAATTGTTTCCTGACAACTGTGATGCTTTATTACACTTTTGTCTGAGCGTTTCAAACAACATTTGGGAGAAGATAAATACTCCTTTGAGGCTATGTACAGGCATAACGGCACACTGTCATGTACGAGTGATCAGGATGGATCCGTGTGTCCTCCAGACATCACCAACATGTCTGTGTGAGTTGCTGTGGTAATAACTTGGGGGGGGGGGGGGGGGGGGCTCAGTAACTAACTGATTGTAACTAGGCCTGCATCATACTGGAAAAACATGTGATGTGCGATAACACTGCACAATATTGCAATAATGGCATGGACTGCGATAAATAAACAAATAGTGAAGAGTGCATTCTGGCTACAACGTACAGTTTTTCATGTTTAACACAATACCTGAGGTTGCAATATCTCCCTCATGTATCCAAAATAAATCCAAAAAGTTTCTTTCGCCACTAGATTGGCGTAAATGTATCTGAGGGTGGCTCAAAGCTATCTTTAGCTTCATCTAAATGTCTCCAAATCCTGAACATTATACCTAGGCTAATAAATTGCAATAAATTCAGACTTCTTTGATGTGTCAATTGCCAAGGCTCATATAGTGATAACGATAATATCCCAATTAATTGCACCACCCTAATGGCGACTTGGCTTTAAAAAGCAGAAGCATGAGTCATCGAGATCAATCATCCTTCCAATCAAACAACGGTGCAGTCGGGTAGAGGTCCAAAGTATCTCCTTTGCACCAAACATATTCAGCAACATTTGAGGCCCATGGATGATAAGAGTTTGGCTTAGCTACTCCGATGCACTTCCACCACTTTAGATTTGACCTTGTCAATGTATGGCTCAGAGTGAGTTACAGATTTCAGCAGCAAGAGTGATTAACTAACACAAATCTGATTGGAAATGCATTTCGAATCAATTTCAAAATCTGGGTTGGATCCCCGTTTTTTTTTTTCTGAACACATCTGTATCTGCAAAAAATGGTCTCTGGTAATTCTCTTGTATAATGTCCTATAGATACTTTGCATGCTTCTTGTATTCCCTCGGAACCCAAGAAAAAAAAAATCAGAAACATGTGATCTGAGAGTTACAAACTTGACGCCCTATGATTGTAACCATAGCCTTTGCACTTATCGCCCTCGTTTCATTAAGATGGGTTATAGTTTGAAAGCTGGTGCAAATAAAAACATAGCATCAGGCAAACATAAACTCACCTCCAACAAACTGGATGCCTCCCGCCACACGCCCGATTGTGCGAGAGATGAGGTCAGAGATGCAGCAGCCCATGAGAGCTGTGAGCGCCACCAGCAGGAGGAGGCCACACCCGACGCCTGTCACCACGGTGCAGATCCTCCACTCCAGACTGGGGATGCCGTGGAAGGAGGCGTAGCGCCCACACTGCTCCAACATCACGGTGGCCTGCCTCTCCTCATCTCTAACAGGGTAGGAGCAGCGACGAAAGGTGCCAAAGGACACAGGCTTGTCCATCTGTGTCCCCAGCAGCCAGTAGGGCATGAAGAAGCCGACGCAGGAGGCAGCAGCACACAGCAGGGACAGCAGGGCCCAGATAACACCCGTACATGTCAGACTGGACGCCATGGTAAACAGTCTGTGAACGCTTCACACAGTCACTGAACTAACAGCACTTTTATGAGCAGTCGCTGTGTGCAGGACGCCTCGCAGTGAGCATTTAACACCAGCAGTCTTCACCTCCTCAGTGACTCTGGGTCCCTGTCAGGAGAGAAACATCCAGTGTGAGCACTGACAGACAAATCATCTGTGGGAACAAGCTGGTGGCTTTAGGCATGAAATAAATCACAGCTCCATAAATTGAAACAGCTTCCCTATAGTCACTATAAAAGCTGATTTCATTAAAGATGTGAAAAATCCAAGTATTGTTCCTAACATAGTTATTTTTCAGTCAAATACTGAAATACGTCTTCTAATTGATGAAATAAGGATATTGACAAATCTGGACAAGCTTGTAGTTCTTCTAGATGGATTCAAAACATCAATAATTGGCTCCATACATAATGGGCAAACACAACAGCATGGATTATTGTCAAACTCATGCAAATAAGTAATCAAGTCAATTTGATAAGCTGATATTCATCACAGTCATTAATCAAAGGTTGTTGCAAATGCTATGTTGTAGCATCATAGACCATAGGAAGCTTAAGAAGAGAAAAAGTAAGGAAAAAAAATAGTAACTTTAAATAAATTGTAGGCTATAAAACAACAAAAAAAAACATTCGGAATAGAAAGTGCAGATGTAGTTTTATTTTGAAAACATTGATAACTCCAATAACTGATAAACTTTTAAATGAAAACTGGAAACGTTAATAATTAATAACCTACATCCGAAAAGGTAGAGATTTATCATAAAAGGTGGTACAACATGTAGCCTATTGCTAGTGTACAATTACTTTCAATTTGAAGAGCGATGACTCTTCTACCAAAGAGCATTAGGACAAGCCTGCAAATAACTTATTAACCTCAAACTGGTTCAAGGCAACACACATCAAAGCAATACTACAAATAAAACAGCCCATGGCTTGATCCATGGGACTTTGAAATGATATCAAAAACTCATTAAGTGTTATAAAATCAATGGTTTATGGACGTGTAATTCAATTCACACTACCCGGCAGGAACAGGCACCATACATACGCGTTGTAGTGATTTTCTTAGGGGGTCCTCTTGCTGTGTTAACGCAGGGACCTCACTATCGGAATGTGAGTAATGAAAACAAGGCTTGGGGTGGGGGGGGAGAAAAAGAAAGAAGAAGACAGCTTACATGTTGGGAGACCTCCGGAAAAAGGTGGGCTCGGTGAACACTTGGAGCGTATTTCCATCTGCTGACTCCAGCTGTGCTTGGTCCAAAAGCAAACTTTTCTTTAACCCGAGGAGGAAACGAAAAAAAGAAAAAAGAAAACGCCTTCGACAATGAATATAAATCCCAAAAAAGTGACCAAGGGGCTCAGTTCACAAATCACTTCCTCCTCATCAATACATTTAAGCGAGGCAAAGATCACTTATTCACTCCTGCGTGGGGCAGCAACGTGCAGCGCTGACTGAGTGGACTCCAGAAAGCTTCCACATTCCTGATCAGAGAGAGAGAGAGAGAGAGAGAGAGAGAGAGAGAGAAAAGAGAGAGAGAGAGAGAGAGAGAGAGAAAGAGGGGCGGGGAAGGGGCGAGTCCATGAAACACTCTCGGGAGGTGACCATCAATCACACAAATCCCCACCCAGGGGCTGGACTCACCGCTACTATCATTCCCCCACATGCTCATGATGCGTTCAAGTCCACCTTGTCACTGCTAGACTACACCTGGAAATAAAATTCTTGGACCATGTTGAAAGGCTATACAATGTGTTGAGAGCGAAGTCCAGCATGAAACTTCACTTTCCTTTATTTCAGACCCACAGGTCCATATCATGAGGATGAGGAAAATTATGTGATTTAATTTACATTTTTTTAGTTTAAGAAAAAAATAATTTACTCACTGCCAAATCTTTTATGGTCATACAAATATAATAAAGGGCAAAGATTCATGCAAGACATCAATGATAACATTGCAAAACGGGTTGAGTATTTAATCTAACCAATTACTGAATTAGAAAACTAAAATCAACTTGAAAAATGTCTAAAATGAATATTTCCAACAGTACTTAAACGCAGCATTTCCCTCTCATCCTGAATGTCAAACTAATTCATTTGTGTCAAAAAAAAAACGCGTGCATGTTTTTCGTGGGACTCAATGTAAATGTTGATCTCGTATCTCTTGTCTTTTAAAAGACTCAATAAACTGACTCAAAGACCCACTGCTCTACCTTTTCAGGTAGCCTACGACTTGGAAACCATTATCCTATTGCCTTTGTAGAAAATCCATGACACGTACTTGATGCCCTCACATTTATTAGTATCAACATGCTTTTGTGACTTATCACACGTGATAAACAAAACTGTATTTCCAACAAATTGAATTACCGCACAAAGCGGAACACTATATCGGTTTGGAATCTCAAAAAAACGACCGGACGGTAATTCCAGACGGACCAAAACATCTTTCAGAAAGTTGACGTGGAGCAGTTTGTGCGCAACCATGGCTGATACAAAGGTAGAAATGTCCCACGATAGCTCCACTGTAATACAGAACCCCAACGCGCCTTCTCAAGTCAATAACCCGCTCTCAAGAAAGCTCAACAAAATACTGGAGACGAGGCTCGACAACGACAAGGTGAGAGGACGTTTTCTCTGCCTGTTGTCGGCTAACTAATACGAGCTAAAGGCTGCAGGCTGCTTCCTGCACATCACTGATTACGCCCTTCTGTCATATTATCTTCACCCAGTGGATCTATTGTGTTCATTTACCGCATCAGTTGTGGTAAAGGACGTTTTTAAACAATTACTCATAAAAGAAAATTACGCTTGCATCTTGCTGCTGTCGCCCCCCCTGAAATAAAAGATGCATCCCCGAGGTGCATGCAATTCTGAGCTGCACATATCAAACTGTATTTTTGCACACTTTACTGCTTTTTTTTAATAATAATTCTTTATTTATCTATCATACTATGCACTGGCAGAGCTAGTATTTTGTACTGTTATCTATGAGTAACAGCTACTTATGCACATGGACCATCCATACCACTTTTTTTTTTATCCTGGCTATCTGTTGTGGGCTCATGTTTTTTTGTATGGGTGGGATATGTATGTATATATGTGTTGTGTTGTGTGTTTGTATGTATGTATATATGTGTTGTGTTGTGTGTTTGTATGCATGCTGGCTGCAGGAACACCTACATTTCCCTGCTGGGATGAATAAAGTATATCTTATTCCTGTTCTGGCCTTTCTCAGTTTATCGTGCCTTTGAGTTACTGCAGGGTATCAGGGGTTTATCAAATAATTTGAATTTAGTTATTTAATAGGGACAATGCAATTTAACATAATTTCAATACAAAGCATGAAACTGATGTGCTGCATGAAGAGTATACAGCTAGTGCTAATTTCCAACTCGTGTCCCCAGTTGGGCCTTTGTGTAAACACACAGATTAAAATGTACAACATTCAGTTACATAAAACCCCATAACACGATATGAGGATACATTAAAATACATGTACAACAATACAAATGTTATAAACCAGTTTAAAATAAAGTTTGAAGATATTAATTAAAAGTGGGTACAGCTCTGGCTTGCTTTGAGCCAGCATTTCACCTGTTTTGTAAAAGA
Organism: Labrus bergylta; assembly: GCF_963930695.1. Taxonomy (NCBI): domain Eukaryota; kingdom Metazoa; phylum Chordata; class Actinopteri; order Labriformes; family Labridae; genus Labrus; species Labrus bergylta. The sequence continues at coordinate 23,067,194 of NC_089205.1, forward strand.
TTTGAAGTCGGACATTCATTTTATTTCAGGTGTTTAAGGTGTTCCAGAGTTTGCAGCCTTTGATGGAGAAGGCTGATTGACCAAACGTAGATCTACGATGTTGTACGCTACAGTCTCCATTCACAGCGCTTCTCGTTACCCTGTTTCCGTCCTGTTCTCAAACATATCTGGAGAGAGGCTCAGGGGCCAGATTGTTGATACATTTAACATAAGTGCATAAAACTCTCAAAACTGAGTAGATTGTGTTTTTTCAGTATGTGACAGTGATGCCAGCGGACAGGTTTTTTGTCCGTTATTTTCAGGGCCTGGTTGTATAGTGATGAGAGGTTTCTGAATCACAGTGTAACTTATTCTGAACGAGGGTAAATTCACGTTACAAAAAGACCTCTGTACGCACCCTATGCTTCATTTTAGCTCCATTCATTTGACTGCAAGGTTAACTTGTCGCAGGCACCACGGCTGACTTGCAATGTGATTTCCATTTTGTGCTTTCAGGAGATGCTGGAGGCCCTAAAGGCGCTCTCTGTGTTCTTCACTGAGAACAGTTTGCGCACCAGGAGAAATCTTCGCGGAGACATAGAGAGACGAAGCCTGGGGATCAATGAGGAGTTTGCACGGATATTTAAGGAAGTAAAAGAGGTAGGTTATTACCCCAAGAACAGCAGATAAGTGTGTAATAAGTGAAATGAATATTCACATGCAGTTGCTGTAGTGGTTCAGTTCGTTTACTGATAATTATTTAGCAGCAAAAGGCTTTAGTGCGGGAACTGGAAACGTGAGATCTAACCAAGGTACTCACCAGCTTATATGTGAACTGTGTTATCTCAATACTGTTGTAACTTTCACTTTACATTCCCGATAGGAGCTTGAAAGTGTTAATGAAGATGTCCAGGCGATGAGCACGTGTTGTGAAGAAATGACAAGCACATTAAAGGTACAGTGTATCATCTGTGTGCCCCATTTAGAAATCCCCCAGTTTTACGTTTATTTACAGAAGAGTAAATATCAACAATAGAGTGGGGTATATTTATGTGAGCTTTGTATTAGTATTCCTTTTGTATTATTTTTTTAGAACATTACTTGAAGCTTGACCATCTTTTAAAATGAAGTTACTTTTCTCCAACAGGCTGCAAAGGAGCAAACTCAAGACCTCATAGTAAAAACCAACAAGCTGCAGGGAGAAAAGTGAGTAGATTCTACATTAAACATTTAGTTTGTGTTTGGATGTGTGTGTGTGTTACTGTACAGAGTGAATCTTGACACATGTCATACACAGGTTCATGTGAAATACGGTAGAAATGCAATAAAATGTCTACGTTTTTTGTATGATAAGAAGTCACTCTTACTACTGATTGACACTTTGATTTGTGAGACATTTCTGAAAATACACGAATCCAACAGTCAAGGGTTTACATATTTGCTGTGCCCCCCTAAATGCTTCCAAAATGCAAAAATCTAAATAAAAAAAATAAAAAAAATACTTCTTTCTGTAAACTAACAATGTATGGTTTGTCAGAAAGTAGTGCATCTAGTTCTAGAGCTGTCACAATACCAGAAACCATTATTGATACCTGTTTCATTACCACAGCGTCAAAGACAGAATTCCTTGGCACCCAATATTGGGTCATTTCTTGTTTTTCATTTACAGTACAAAATATGCAGACAAACTCCTGCACACTTTCTAAATTTGACTAATTATAACTTTGAATTGTCTCAGTGTTATTAATGTGGTTATCTTAAAAATTTAGCAGATCTTCTTAACTCTGTATGGATTTCGGGAACTTTAGGGGTGAGCCATGAATGGCCTCCTTTTTTAAAAGAAAACAAAGTTGGGAGATACAGAGGTAGTTTATAAAGCGTTTTATGAATAAATAGATAAAGGTCCCGATCTGTCCTTATTGTTAGAGCAGACCGGCCTATTTTGGTACAAAAGACAATAATGTGTCCCATACTGTAGCTGTCTCCAGAAATTAATCTCAGTGCAAAGTGATAAACTGCATTCTCAGTTTTAAAGTTGTACTGGCTGCGTGGCCATAGATAGCATCCCCATAATCACATTAAGAAAGGACAACTGCTTCTATAATTATTCTCCCAGTGAATAAAGGGAAGAAAAATGTATTTCTAAAAAGGAAGGAAGCCCAGTTTCTGTCTTAGTTTAGAGAAAAGATTTCCAATTTGTATCGAAAAAGTAAGTTCTTAATCTATCCAGATACCAAGATTTTTAAAATAGTGCACGCTCTCTATTACTGTATTATTGTCAGGTGGAATTTAAACACTGCTATAAACAATATGCCTTGAATTTTGAAATGTCATCCGTTTAGTCTTTACACATTTCAGGACCAGTTTCAACTTGTGCAGATGGTTTTGTAGAAGGTTAAATGCTCGCTACAGATTTGAGAGTTGCATCATGAATGGTATTGGAAGAAGTATAAAGGACGGTGTCATCCGCATAAAGATGGAGAATACAATTGTGTAATGAAGTGGTAATGTAATTTATATAAATTGTTAACAGCACTGTTCCAAGCACTAAACCTTGGGGAACTCCCTTTGTAACGTTGAGAAAAGAGGACTTGATATCACCTATCTTGACACACTGGATCTGAAAGGGATTATGAAAGCACTTAGAAAGAGTGGTCATCTGTGTTTTAAAGATGTACAGACATATATTTTCTTCCTAAACACTTCAGTGTTAAATCAAAATGAAAAAAAAAATGTTTTTGAAAGAAAGTGTTATTGATCCTTCTTATTGGATCACATAGATCAAGTTTTGTTTTCAGAATGGCTCGCCTGTTGATCAAGACACTCCAGACCAATTTTAATGAAATAGTCATCAAATGTAAATAAGAAGCAGATGATAAATTGGCTGCAAAAAGTTCAAAGATAGCTCATATCTTCATTTTCTCCACGTATCTTTTCTGAGGCTACAGAAACCTCATCATACATCGCCCCTGATAGGCATCTACATCTGTCCAAAGCCAGACGCCATCATTTCCCTCTCTTTGGTGTCTTATTTTAACAGAGAAATTACTTCTTTTTCTCTTAAGGTAGGTTTCCTGACAAAAAAAAAACCCCACTTCAATCCAAAAGAACAGCAGGAACAAGATGACCCACTTTGCATGTCATAGCTTTTATAGCAACAATGTTATTTGGAAAGTGAGACATCTTTATATAACTAGCACTTACTTGTATCCAAGTAGTTTTACTCGACAGCTATCAATCAAATGAGTTTATTAAGAACTAAACATTGCATCTAAAACCATTTATTGATAGTTTAAACTATTTTCACAAATACATACATGAGCTGCTAAGTTACACTAAAGTTCACTTCTAGTCTGTGAAATGCAGCTTCTCTTTGGTGTCAGAAGTCAGAGAGTTTGGCATGAGGAAAGAGGAGCTGGCAAGCATATTTTTTATTTTTGATGAGGAGGGATAAATGATTCATGAGGTTGATGAATATTTCTCCTGAAGTTGTCTTTTTGCATAAGGAGGGGAGCAGTCATTTAAATGGAGCCTCATTTGTTCTATTCTCCATGTCCTGTGATGTTTGGTCTTCAGATAAACATCAAAGTAGTTTCTATTTACACTGCGATGCTCCCTGATCTCATTGAAGCCAAGCGTTTAAACCGAAGAGCAGCCCATCAGCGTGTTCTTGTATTTGAGTGTGTGCATTGAGATTTGCTGACAACACATATTAAGAGCCATCAAATATGCAGATTCAATTTATACAGCTCCCCATGACATCGAGTAGAGTGGAGCCTGTTGGAGCATCTTCACCCAGCTGCAACTCTTACTACTGATGGATGTTTTTTAGTTGAAAGGCTGCCAATAAAATAATTTAGGTGTCATTAATCTGTGAATTTTGGCCTGCAGGGTGATGACAGACGTGTGAAAATGAAATATCCTGTCCTCTGCTCTGAACGCTGAGGATTGGGTTGGGTTTCATTAGCATTTGTGGCGACTGTGACCCCAGCACTCAGTGACCTTCTGATGTGACATAGAGGCGGGGGCGAAGATGATGTAAATTTTCTGGCATAAGACAGCTTTCTTGCTGTTGTGTGCCGCCTCAATTCTATGCTCGGCTGGCGCAGTTTCAGGACCTCCTTGACGACAAGGTGACAAAGGAGTGTAGGGAGCGAGATTGGAAAATGAAGGCGATGAAGCTCAGAGTCTGAGAGCAGTGAAAGACACCAGTGGGGATAAAGCCACCAGTGCTCAGAAAGTGATTTAATATCAGTCATATCGCTATGTGCAGGGTCCTGTTGGAGGTAAGCGGTCAGAGGTTTTACATGAATGCCGCCCTGAGTGGCCCCCTGCTTTTTCTCTGTCTTTGCACAGTGGTTCCACTGGGACCTGCTGTCCATCTGCATGACATTTTCATTCGCTGAAGCACAATGACCTCACAGCCAGATGGGATATTGTCTTCACACTGGGCTTTGACCTTGTCTTTAGCTATTTGGTCTCTGAAGAGCTGCCAGGGGAAGTGTGCAGTCAAGCTGTCCTCCTTCAGCCACCCGCCACTCGGCCCACTGCACCACACCGCTTCTGTCTTTTCAGGTCACAGAGTACTCTGCAATCTGGAGCCACCTTTTTTTTTTTTTTTTTATTCTTCCCTTGTTGACATGCATTATAACAGTGCTACATTTGCTGCACAATCCCACATTTGGTGCTAATAGGGGAGCTCTGATGAGAGAGTACAGTCTTTCAAAGCTCTGCAGATGCCCCTGATGTGTATTTACCGACAGAGCAGGCCTGTCATGAGCTGTTTGCTATCTTATCTGCCAGTGTCACCGTGTCATTTGCCAGCTTTAATGAAACTGAAAGAAACAGCGTATTGCTTACAGCGTGTAGTCGCAGAGGCTGAAAAGGGGAGCCAATGAGAGTGAATGACCTGCGCTTGTCTGTCGCCTTTCAGACGCGCTGCTCTTTGTTTGGGGCTGGCTGTGTTCAAAGTGGCTGTCAGCAGGAGCGGTAAATTAGTGTTGTGTGTTGTTCCTTAATGAAACGTAATGCTCCCCACCTGCCCTGCACTATGTGATCTTTGCCTTCGCGTGACATGTTATCTGCTGAACAAGTTGAGACACCTCCCAAACGGATGTTTGAATTGACGGTGTGTCACAGTTAGCTGGAGATGAACAGGACTGGCTGTTTGTTTAGTTCTATTTCAACTATTTGGTTGCTTGTTAAAGAATAATGTAGATAAATATAATAACCATAACTAGGATTTACCTGCATTTGGCTCTGGCAACCACTCAACTTTGTCAAAATAATTCAGACAGCACTTGAGTTATCAGACTTGAAACCTGGGGGTTTTTTATCCACACTGTTTCCTAAAAATGAAGCACATCTTTTCAGAATGACTTCTGTTTGGGTAATTGAAATTCTCTGAAGCCGTCAAGAGAACAATCAGAGACGTTCACAGTGTAAATGACAACCTGTGTAAAATGACACTTGAGCCTCATTGAGGCCCTGCTGGCTGTTAATGAGGGTAAGGCTGTGAGAATGCCTTTGTGTTGTGTGATGTGACCGGCTGTGACCGGGCTCTGTGATCACTGGTGTGTGGCTAACCAACAGCTTTGTGAATGCCAAATTTCCATGCAGGCCTTTTGAAATTGCCCCTAATAGTTTTTAATAGAAAATCAACTCACATTGTTTACAACTTCTGCGTGGCAGAGGATATTCTTTAGTTCCAGTATGTTTCTCAGTCTGTTTTCAGATGAAATGTGAGCTGTCAACCATTTATAGAAGTCATATTAAACTCTGAATAAAAGCTCATACATTTAAAAAATCTAATTCACTGGTAAAACTCTAAGTGCTCCAGTAGCTCAGCTCTGTAAGGCCCTTTAACAGACGTGATCAATAGTTTCACTATTACAGTTTGACAAAGCTGTTAATGAGACTGTGCTCTGTTATATCGCTTGAAGGGTCACTTTACCCTCAAGTCTGAGCCCGACTCCACCCGCTGCATAATTAGGGAAAATGCTATAAAGTGGAGAGGGGGGCCTGGATGTGTGAGCGAGGTGTTTTCCTCTCCTCTGTGACATTGATAAGAGGGCGTTAACGTTTCTCTTCTTATATAAATTTTATGATGCAGATTAGTCTCAGCTGGGTGACTGTTTGTCAGCTTTGGCCTTGCAGAGTTCAGAGCTGATTTAAAACAGTACATCATTTTCAACTCGGGGAAACGCTGATTTTATGATCTGGCATGTAATATCAATGTTGTTGCCAGGATTGGTATGTCACTTCATTCAGATGTTGAATAGTTCAAATACGTGTGCTGTACCACTTTAACTGACTTCTGTTCTTCAGACAAAATCCAGTGGCCTAGTTGAGAAAGTGGTGCGCACATGCAGACACAGAAATGAAGAGAGGAAGTAGAGAGGTCAGGGTACCAGAAAAGTTTGAACTTTGATAGGATACTATTACAAAACAAACAATATTGATACCTGTGTCAATACCAAAGCAAAACAGGAACGCCTGGTCAGGTTGATGTGCTTATTATTGACTTCAGGGTCACTGAACATCTAAAAATAATGTATACCCAAAGTAAAAGATTTCCTCTTGGTTGTCATTAATAATCCAGATGAAGTGTGGGGTGCTGGGGTTTTGCTCTTGGTCTATATTTTCTAATCTTCTTATTTAGGGCATTTGATGGCGTCAGCATTTGTGCAGTGGTGTGCAGCTCCCTCTCAACAGTCTGCTGGTCGGGACTGATAGAAAAACACATTAGGACCAGGTGACGTCGCTGTCTTTCTCCTTTGATCTTGAGCTGTCTGCAGCAAACATTAACTTAACTTGTGCACTTGATGAGATGCTGAAAGGACTCACAATGTTGGTATTTGCGGACGTGTGAATGAGAACAGGTAGTGGTGTAGTGGCTGTGACGGAGGGCAGAGAGCAGAGAAACACGCAGTGTGCAGGAAGAAGCACAATTTAGGCAGCAAACAAACACAATCTGGCACCGTCCTGAATGTTTTTTGCAGAGGGGTGGACATGTTTAGAAATTCTTCAGAGCAGTCGTTCCCAAAGTGATGGTCTCGAGATGCCTTCCAAAAAACCTAATTAAAATATTAAATCAATTACAATTGTATATCCCATTATTCAGGCAACACTTTCTCTCTACTTTGTCATTGTCAATCAACAACTGCTGCTCTCGCTCTCTCTCTCTCTCTCTCTCTCTCTCTCTCTCTCTCTATCTCTCTGTCTCTCTCTTTTACTCACATAGATTTGAGTTACATATTACTGTATATCTGTTTTTTTTACTATACTGTACCTTTCAATACTATCATAAATGAAAACAACAGAGTTTGTATCGTTTTAAAGTACGTGGTATTGAAAAGTATCCAAAATGTTGACGCCTTTTAGAGAAATCTTTACATACTCTTAATTTTGGAGTCATCCCATCATGTCATATTAAGTTAACTGGATCTAATTTAACTCTGGCACTGTTGGGCTTTCTCCAAGACCAGCCTACATCAATGAGTAGCTTTCCTCTGAACTATCGGCCCAGTGCCTCTACAGCGGCTTGTCTTTGCAGTGTGGTGTTACCAATCCACTCCAGTATGTTGTCTCTCTGGTATTCGGTAATTGCAGTCTGGAGAAGAATGTGTCATGTCCTGACAGCGCTGTAGAAAACGATCCTGCTGCTCAACTGTTCCCTCGCCATCCGTTGTTCTGCTGCTACAGCTCCCACAATCCCACCTCTCCTCGCCTTGTACAGGCGTGTGCAGCCTGTCTGTTGTTGTGATTTACATCCTGGAGGAACAGGTCTGTCACTCCCGGACTGAAATGAGAGATTGTGGGGGGGGCAGGTCTTTTTTTCCAGAGGTGACTTTGTTGGAAAGTTTGACATGTGAGTGAGGTTTTTATTGCTGGTGCTCCTATAAATCTACGCATTTCAATGTTTTCATAAACAGAAACACCAATGATTATGACAATGTGAACTAATGCGGCCTTGAAATAGCAGTCATGAGCTAATTTTTCTATGGTTAAATATTTAATGTCATTGCCAGTTGAGCGGCTGGTTCCACCCAAATTGTAATGTGAGGAGTGATTGAGAGACAATTTTTAAAAGTAAGTTTTGGAATTTTTCTTCATAAAGTCATAAATAGAACATGATTGAAATCAACTCTTGTGAACTTTGTGAACACCTAAAGGCGCCAACTGTTGTGACTGAAGCTTTTATGATTCCTCGGACATCGATGTAGTGAATCTACTTTGGCCTTTTTGTCTATTCTAAGGTGTCTGTTTTCCCACTTCTGTGAAGATACTAGGTCGACAGATTTAGATGAAAACAAGAGTCCTGCCTTTTCACCGCAGTTCCTCACAATAGAACAGATGATCCAATTAGACTTTTGTTTTATCCTGCCGCATTAATTTGCATATAAGAGATAAATCCACTGTCTTGACACCGCTATAGCTTCTACTAAGAGTTTACGTATTTCACATTTATGTTGCTCGTGTGTTGTGTGAAGGCAAGCATGTTAAATGGAAATATGTTCTTACTTTATACGTTCCTCAGTATAATTAATGGTCACATTATCATAGCTAGTTATTTTGCACATCACTGTAATTGCAGTGGGGGAGCAGGTAACTCGAGTGCCTCTTGTTTTAATTAGTTATCTCCCAGTAGAACAATGTGTTTTCTCTCTCTAATTTAATCTATTCTCCGTCAATTTTCTCCTCTACTAAAGTTTAGTGGGAATTTTGCACACAAGTGCAGGGTGGGCAATGACAGGTACCTTTCAGTCGACAAGATGTAATTATCCTCTTTAACACAATCTAAATAGTTTTCTATAATTAGAAAACTTAATGATGGACTGACTTGCCTCTTGTAGATAATCTCCATCTTCGAAACGCCTTTATTTAAGAATAGGGAGGGCTGCTGTGCTCCTATGAAGGGAAACACGCTACACAAGCCTATCTGCATTGAATTACAGGTGTTTGTCCATCCAAGCAGTTTGTTTCTCGTTACAAAATCTCAACACGTCAATGGCACTGTGGCCTCCAGCTCCTTCCTGTGAGACTGGCTGAGCTGCCCAGAGAAATACTAAATGATAGAATCCTGTAACAGATTTACAACCGTTTACTTTCAGCTGGCTGAGCAGTGCTAACAGCCGTGTGAGAGACAATGGTCAGATAAATGTTGGGTTTGTCTCCACCACATAAACAAGCCGGTGATTTAGTGACCCAGCCTTGTCTTCTCAGACAGACGGAGAGAATTTAGACGGGCTGGTTTGGATGGTAACATGGGACAGTGGGAGGCCTCGCTCTTGTTTTGCTATCCCGTGATAGAGTTCCCTGTTTGACCCGGCTGGTTGCCATGGCCACTATTGTATAGAGACACTAATAGTGACACTGATAGTTATCAGTCTGCTGTTATTGATAGGTACAAAACCTGGCCAGTATCCGGCTCAGCATTCTTCCTGTTTCTCTTGTCTTCTCCTGTTATCTGCTGTTTTATATTTTCCCACTGCTGCACATGATATCTTTACTCTGTCACACCTTGTTGTCCCACGCTGTCTTCACTGTGAGCAAAGGTGTGTTTGTGTGTTTAAGTGTGTGTGGAGTATGACTGCCATCTGCTGTGAGACGTAAAACATTACATCTTGTTGACAACATCCAAATAGGAGCATAAAACTTTCACCACAGTTTCCACACTGACAGGTCTTTTATTTTAAGAAAAAGAAAAGAAAGCACAAGGAGGCTGACAAAAACAGTGATAAACTCGAGAGTGAAAGACAAAAAGATAAGTCTGAAAAGATTTAAATAAAAAACAAAGGGCCTTGAAGAGAGACAAAACAAAGACCCAGCTGAACTGAACAGAAACTCAATTGCAAAACAGAAAAGTATTCTTTGTAACTTAGTTTTGTTGTAGCATTGTGGATTAAAGACAGTCTTTTACCCACAATGCTCAGCATTTCCAAGGGAAATAATTAATTGTCATGAAAGTTTAAAAAATAAAATAAAATTCTGACACTTGAAAATACAAACTGAACAGATAGTTGAAAATACATCCAGAAACATTTGATTGAAAAAATAAAAACCAGTGTGTTCTAATTTATTAAATTGTAATATCAAGCTGATAACACAAATCCATCAAATCTTGTATTCTTAAAAAGATTGGTCTTATTTGTCCCTTCTCTTTCTCAGTCATCGTCTTGAGGTGAGAGCTCAGGTTGCTCAGGCTTTTCTTGACAAGTTCCAGCTTTCTACTGAGGAGATGGCCATACTGCGGGGGGCGAGGGATGCATCCATAACTGAGGTAATCTCTTATATAAGGTCTACTAACAAATTCAATCATGTCCAAAGTCCTTTCCTCTGCATCCACAGGATGTACAGACACAATTTAACATCGGCCATTGGGCTGTAGCTTTCTTTGCCTCTAGTTTTTTATGTTAAAGGCTTCATTATCTATATCCTCTCATTTAAGAGTGATCAATCTTCTCCCTCTGCCAACATTATAAATGTGAAATAACCCCGCTCTGGAACAGAGGTGCAGTGGACCACAAACCTCAGTGTTCAGATCGGATCTCAGAATTTAGTACTAAATACACAACAAAGCCAATCGCAATAACACAAGCCGTTAGATAAACCTGAACTCTATCTTTATTTAGAAAGTGTTTTAAAAATCTTAAAACACTTTATCCTAAAAATCTACTTTGTTTCAACAACAGATTTTGTTTTCTCATCAGAAAATCAACATTACAAACACATGATAGAAATGTTTCTGTCAATAACAAGTTTTCTGTAGTCTGCAAAGAAAACAAGGTTTTATCTCATGACTTTTGACAATGTCAAACACATATCACAGGCACACACACTCATCACTAAGTGGAATGTGAGCATGTCACTGGCTGCTTGTGCAGAGTGTGATGTATGAGTTAGACAATACAGCAAACACAGAGCACGCGTTTAGGGTCTATATCTTCGATCTATATCCGACAACAGCGCTCTCTAACAGAGTTTGTTTGGCTAAGTTTACAGCTTCAGACCACAGTAGCTTCAGACCACAGTAGGCTGTGAGGTAGCGTTGCTAACATTGAGTTACTGATTGTTGTCACTGGTAACCACAAGCTCATACGAGCATGATGAACGCAGAAACGGTGAGAAGAGAACAGTCGACGTATCGTTTGATTCAAAGTATCCGTACACGATGAAATATGACCACATTACAGCCTGTTTCTGTGTGAAACCCCAACGATAAAAGTACATAAGAACGCTTCACAGTGATTTAGCAGCAGTACATTTATTTTACACCATGCTGATACATTTTCTGATCTGCGGCTCACATGCAGTCAGAACTGTAGGGGGTGATCATAATGCATCACAGATGAACTGTGATCGGTTGCACCACAACTCTGAATTATCATGGTCATATCCATCTAAATTGCATGATCTGTTACTATGCTCATTGGCTACAACAACAAATGTTTACAATAAAAAGCTTTAATTTATAATGTGTTGTTAAAGAAAGTCACATTCTGTTTCTAAATCCATACTGCTCTTCATATATTCATTTATACATCGTTCATTTTCCAGGATTTCTTCAAAGCTCTGGGTCGAGTGAAGCACATCCACGAGGATGTGAAAATCCTTCTGCGAACCAACCAGCAGACTGCAGGGTAAGACGCTCCTTTGACTCGTTGCTTCACCACAGACAGAATAAACAAAACATCTCTTCTACCCTTCTTAAATTCATGGCATTCATTTTTTTTTTACCTGAACGTGTAAAGGACAAGTGGAAAAAAGGCTCACCCAGGTGTGGTATTTCCGTCACTGTGAGGGATCTGACACTATGATGCAGGTTATGGGTATTTAACATGTTGTCTTGGTTCCAGGTTAGAGATCATGGAGCAGATGGCCGTGTTACAGGAGACATCATATGAGCAGCTCTACCGCTGGGCTCAGAGTGAGTACAGTTCACACAGTTAATACCATGAGCACACTGAGGGGAAAAACCTTGACCTTTATTCTGCAAGACTTCCATACTGAACTTGAACTTGTTGTAATGTTGCCAATTCAGACAATTAACTAAGAACATTTTTTAATAAGAACACCAGTTTAATAAATCTGTCTTGTTTTGTCAAGAAAAAAATGGTGCTGTTGGATTTCTTTTGTTTAGTTTACCTACAGTCGGCAACAACTCAATATAAAAGTGCTCTTTGAAGTGTGAGTAATGACGTGCGTTGGCCACAGTAGGAGACACATGTGACTCATAATCTCTGACTCTTGAGTTTAAACCAAAAAATACCAGAAACCAAAATTTCCCTCATCTTAGCCATGATTGTTGTCATAGAAATCAAAATGTCAATAAAAGCTTTGGATCACAGAAGCCTTATTGGTGTAATAATACAGTGAAGACAGATAAACCTTCCTCATGATTTCTCCTGTGGATGTAATCTGATGTTGCTTAGATTTGCTTTCATATCCAAATCAAGTAATCATTTTAGTACTGGTACAATCAAACACGTGAGTTAATGTGATTATTTGTAAATTCTCTAAATTGAATAGAGATATGTCCATATTTTGAAGGTTCTCTTTAAATGCACTCTTGAGTTGGTGATGTAGGAGAACAACATTGAGGCATACAGTTGTCTTCACATTGATGCAACATCAAATACTTTGACCCACATTGGATCCGATCTGACAGACGTGGACTGTAATGAACCTGCTCCCCCAAAGTCTATAAGTTTGGTCCCCGCCTGTTCATTATTTCATTTTGATTTGATATGATTGAAAAATGTTCTTGGTCTTTCCAGATGTTTTCTTGCTTTCAGGTGAACCATACATAGAACCACTTGAAAAATAGATCAAGGACAACACAGTAATTTCTGCTTTTTAAATAGGTATATGAGACTGTCCCACTCCTGAAGATACATTAATGTCCTTTTATTCTTCCTTCTTCAAAGATGAATGTCGAGGACTGACTCAAGAGTCCTGTGATATCAGCCCTGTGTTGACTCAAGCCATGGAGGCCCTGCAGGACCGACCTGTCCTTTACAAGTAACAGAAAAACTCACACTCTCAAAAACCTGCTTTATGTGCTGTCTCCTCATTCTTCTTCTTCTCAATAACATTGTACATTGCATTAGGAACAGGTACACCTGTGTAGTACCGGATTTTTAAGTGGTGTCTAAAATGAGGGGATGGAAAAGAATGTATTCACATTTATACAAACTTTAGTCTTTCGCTAAATATCTTTTCAAAACCATTCTTCTTACTCATCTTTACCAAATAGCTGCAGGTCCTGCACCTCACTGACATTCACCATAGTAGCCTCAACATTCAGAACAAAGTGGCTCTGTGGGCACTCAGAATCCTCGCCCACACTGTTAGGACCTATAGCTAAAGAGATTCTTGTGTCTGTGTTCTCATTGAGTCAAACGTGGAGGTTCTTCATCTGAAAACAACAGAGCGGGCAGCTGTAGGCATGTGCAGACATACTGAAACCTTACTGTGAAAGTGTTATCATCACAAAGAACTCCATCTGTAAATACTGACTGGTACTGCTAAAAAAGTACAACTTACAAGTGAATGTTATGTATATTTCAATACTTGAGAGAAAAAAAAGGTTGATTAGTAATAACTAATGTTTTATGTATTATTTTACACCATCGGGTCAAAAATATCTGCAAGTGCTCTGAAAATATCCAGTGTTTGTATGAGTAATTCTGCTAATGCCCAGCTGAGAGAGCACTGACTAAGAGAGGAAATAAAGAAGAATGAGCAAACTGATTGGATTCATTTTTAAACACTAGATGTCTTTATTTATAAAAAGTAATATTCACTTAAGGATAGGAAAACATTTTTTGCACACACAGTACAACAGGTTGCACAACACTACACAGGTTTCCTGAAGCTGACTGGGAATTGAACTTTGTCCAAAACAACATCATGCGAAGGGAAGTTTCACACGTTACCCCAGGATGTGTTTTCATGACTTCCTTCTCTCTGTCTGCATTCTCCGTGATGCACCTGTCTCAGTGCCCACAAAGAAAGAGCTTCAAGGTCGAGCGCTGGCTGTGGATGTTGAGGCTGAGAGAGCCGAGACTGGCGTTCCTGGAATGTTAATTCAGAATTATCTTGTGTTTAGTCTGTCACAGAGGCCACCACCGCCAAGTAATCAAAACAACCCCGGAGTCTTTCCTTTAGGAAAAGCAGCTCTTCATTGTTGACGTGTGTCAGCGTCTGACCTCCGACAAACGCTCTGCATGAAAAACACAGAGGCTGCCATCTTTTCACATGAGGTTGGGGAGTTGAAGTTTGCCTTTTTTCCTCTCTCTTCTGTTTGGTCAGGTACACGCTGGATGAGTTCGGCACTACGCGCAGATGTGCGGTGGTACGAGGCTTCATTGACGCCCTCGCTCGCGGGGGGCCCGGAGGAACGCCTCGCCCCATAGAGATGCATTCACATGACCCTATGAGGTGAATCACCAGTTCCATTTGTGGTCTTAACTTTACTAACTTTTAACCATTAGAACTAAAAGAGAACCACAAAGAAACGTCTAAATGATGTTTAACTCTGAATGGATGACATCGATGAAGCGATCAATAAAATAACTCAAGCATTCTTTTTTATGTCTGAGTTGAGTGTAGCCTAGCTTAATACAAATGTGCACATTTATCCCCTAAAACTGTATATCGATATATTGTCAAACAAGATATAGGGTAAGACAATATAGTTTATATCGATATCATTTATTTTGCATTAAAATATCATTATACGTGTCTTCCGTAAAACTACCAATTCACCTTTTTTAGTTTATATGAATGACATTTATCATGTCCATGTAGACATTGTGCAGCCGACTGTTAATGAAACACATTTGGTGTTTGGCCCGTGTGGATTTGTCTTTGAACTTACTCTGATTTTATTAATTAGTTCCAGAAAAAAATATCCATATCACCACATCGCCCAGTCCTGATGGATAGGTTCAAAGTTTTGGCTTAAATTAGCCAATTACCTTTTTGATAGTAACAACAACCAGAGCGGATGAATTCCAGTTGTTTGATTAAAAAAAAATATTAAACTCAGAATTTCCCTACCAAAAGTCTTTTTCACAGAGCTTCAAACTAATGTGGCATTAATGGTTAGAGGCTTTTTTTTTTCTATTGCTTAGTGTCACTGTAAATGTCATTATTCCCTAATAATATTTTTTACATTTCATCTGTGCTGTAACATTTAAGCATGCACAACTCCCAGATACATTGCTCGTAGTGTTTAAAGTGAAATACTGACTTGCACCCCCGGTCCACGAGAGGCTTTTAGGATTAACAGATAGAAATAAAGGAAAATAAAAAAAGGGATTAGATTTACTTCCAATATCTTTTCTTAAATGGGTTCTTAGATCTTAAATGCAATTGAACGGGATGTTAAATGTCTATTTTGTTAAGTATTGTGTCTGTGTTTCCTGCTGTAGAACATCCTCTCCCCTCTTTCTCCTGTGCCCAGGAGCTAAATGGGAGATTTTTCTCAGAATACCACACATGTGGTGGAACACAAAATCACCTCCACTTTATAGGCAGCATCAGCGCTTCTGAGAACATCAAGTTCTTTTTCACCTCCATATGCCCTCTCACTCATTCCCAGGCTCACAAACACACATACATACACACACACACACACACACACACACACAGGGATGGAGTTTAACCTAACTGTTTTCCACCGTTATGTAACATAAAACCCATCTGTGTGTTTGTGTGTGAGGTGAGTGAAACATGATGACCCATGCCTGGATGTAGCTGTGGTCACTGTGATTAGCCCTGGGTTTGCCCTCTCTTTGACATTCTGATTAACGCGGCACGTTTGGTTGTTTTTTCAGGTATGTTGGGGACATGCTGGCCTGGCTTCACCAAGCCACCGCCTCTGAGAAGGAGCATCTCGAAGCTCTGCTCAAACAGGTCACTCTGCAAGGTATGATGATTCCTTCTTGGAAGTTACACAGTCACCAGATGTCAATCATGTCTGATTCATACCATACATTCAATTCTAAACACCTTTTACCCCTGCTGAACATCTTAACCTCACAGGGAACGTTTTCTTTGTAACATCTTGTTATTTGATGCTCGTCTGTTGAATATACTTGATGTAGCAAGTTGTTCAGTGAGGTTCAAGTTTTTCATATTATTTAAGATTTAAAATAAAGCTATTAGAAGTCAATGAAGATAAAAGTCTACTTTTGGTTTTTAGTCTAATTTTTTAATGCTAAATTGTAACAGACAAGCCATCGAGTGACAACATTCATATTCTTTGACCCTTTTGGGATGTTCTCACTTCTAACAATTATGTGAGAATTAATGCAATTAATGCGAAGAAAGATATCGGACAATATTTTGGTGTCGGATTTATCTCTTCTTAATATTAATATCTGTCTCGGCCCCAAAAAATCCCATATCGTACAACATACAAATAAATGCAAAATTATGAAAAAACAACTCAACACTCAACTAAGATCAGTAAGATCAAAAGATAAGATCAAAAATCACAAACAACTCTTTCACACAGAAAGTGTGGATATTTATTTCCCCTAATTGAAATGATAGGATTACTAATAGCTGCCCTAACAAAGTGGACTGAAGAAATGATTGCACAGGAGTTTACATGAATATATGAAACCGTTAGACTAATACATGCATAAATTAAGCCCTTTTATTTCAGTACATTTCTTCCTCTCTGGTTAGGTGTGGAGGAGAACATGCAGGATGTGGTCGGGCACATCACTGAGGGAGTCTGCAGGCCGCTGAAAGTGAGCA
Source organism: Labrus bergylta (assembly GCF_963930695.1). Taxonomy (NCBI): domain Eukaryota; kingdom Metazoa; phylum Chordata; class Actinopteri; order Labriformes; family Labridae; genus Labrus; species Labrus bergylta. The sequence goes on from NC_089205.1 coordinate 23,083,949, forward strand.
ACAGTATTACTTTAAGAACCTTTAGAGCAAACACTGACTGACTTTGTTGTATGGAAACATTGTTCTGTCATATCCAGCTCATGTGCTCACCCTGTACGTGTCTCACAGGTTCGGATAGAACAGGTCATAGTGGCCGAGCCAGGAGCTGTGCTGCTGTACAAACTCTCAAACCTGCTCAAATTCTACCACCACACCATCAGGTACTTGTTTTATTCAAGATTTATGTTGGGGCTTTTTATGCCTTTTATTGTAGAGATAGGACAGTGGATAGAGTTGGAAATCAGGGAGAGAAAGAGAGTGTGGAATGACATGTGGGAAAGGAGCCACATGTCGGATTTGAACCCGGGCCGCCCGCTTCCACGTTGTCCAGAGGGATTTTTAAAATAATGGGTGACGGGTTAGACGTGTCAGAGGTGGAGGAGCTGGACTGCTGGTGATGTAGCTGCTGCTTCTCCTTCCCCTGCTGCCTCTGTGTGTGGGGCAGGTACTTAAACTCAACTAAGAGTCATCATAGCAATCGATCAAAATGACACAAAGGATGATGATTCCATCATTAAAACATTTAAAGGCAACCCTTTTATATTATCCATTGTGTCATTTGTTTAACATAACAGGCTTTGATAGATTTGTTTTTTCAGATTTTTTTATCCTTAGGTAAATATTTGTCTGCTTTCCTCTGTTGCATTGAAAACTGGCAGTGTAGATTTGGACTACAAACAGCTCTTGTTTATTAAAAAATGACAATTTTTAATGTGAAACATTGACTTGTTCTGATGCCATCACTTACAAGTACTAGTATCATCCGTCTATACCCTGATCCAAAACCAGCACTTATGGATAAATGACCATGTAAAAATAACAAACAACAACATCGTCAAATCTAGAATAATGTCTGTAAATTGTTATTGCAATTGCATCAGCCAATGATAAGTATTGGTGCCTGAATCAGTATAACATAAATAGTGTTATAAGAACATCTCTGGTATATCATCATCGGTTGCTATCTTAGCTGACTTACGCGTCTCTTGGATCTTTGTTCAGTTCTATCATTGGGACCAGTGTGGCCTCGCTGCTTATCACTATGGAGGAGATGCATGTCCTCAGCAAAAAGATGTTCTTCAACAGCCTGAGCCTCCATGCAAGCAGGCTGATGGATAAGGTACCCTTTGATATCTAATTTAGTCATCTCTATAATATGATGTGCACTTGTGAGAAAATTATTGATGCAAAATCATTATAATCACCTCAGAAGAAGAAAAATAAATCTTGTTTTTCTTTTAGAGACGGTTCTCAATGTTCTTTCATAAAATGACTTAATTGACAGTGCAGAAGTTCAGTATTTTGGAAAACACATAGTGTATAGCTTTTTGTCTAAACCCTCCAAGACAACAAGGCTATTTCTGACTCACTTGTGCTTGTAAACAGTTTGGGCCTGCCGGCCGCAGCATTGAAAAGGCGCTAGCTGGCAAAAAGCAGCAGTCTTGTAAACGTTTAGTCAAATTGGCATCCAAATATACCTCAGCACGAGCAGAAGCTCTTTCACATGACTCGCTGGCTGTGCACTGATCAATATCAGTTACAAGAATTATACCTGTTGCTCAGAGTTAATCACATTGAAGGTCCTCAGGGTTTTGGTGTCAATTCCATCTAATACCAGGAACACAGCCTTCTCATAATTTGCTCTATTAGTTGCACAAAGGTGGCCGGCCTGACTTCTGTGTTGCCTATCCAGAGGCCAATAAAATCACACTCTCTTCATTATAACAGCTCTGCTGACTTTGATCAAGTTGAGGCTCAGACAAGCAGCAGGGTGCAGTTGTATCATGCTGCTCATTAGGATGTTTAATTCTTTGATAATGTTATGAGGACAGCTTGTCACAGTGGTAAAAGTCCACACAAAACTCACCCCTGCTAGAATAACTTTTTTTTTTAGTGCCATTTACTTAAACTTTTGTTCCTCTGGTCCTGTCATGTTTGTGCAGGTGGAGCTGCCACCTGCAGACCTTGGACCCACAGCCTCCCTCACTCAGACCCTCTCCCTCCTCAGGGAGGTGCTGGCCTCACACGATTCATCTGTAGTTCCTCTGGATGCCCGCCAGGCTGACTTTGCTCAGGTAAACAAGCACTGGCACAGTATGATCAGGATAGTGGAATAGAATATAGTAAAATCACTTCATAGGTTATATTTATGAGGTTTGAAGGTATTAAAAACTGTTTATTAAACCTATAAAAATTCAGGTGTATGTGATATTTCATATTGTCTTGTGGCTCTGTTGTCCTTTGTCTCTCAGGTGCTCTCTTGCATCTTAGATCCCCTCCTTCAGCTGTGCACTGTGTCAGCCAGCAACCTTGGCACTGCTGACATGGCAACCTACATGGTCAACTCGCTGTACGTCATGAAGACTACGCTGGCTCTCTTTGAGTTCACGGACAAAAGGCTTGAGATGCTCGAGTTCCAGGTCTTTTGAATCAGATGATTTCATTTTTAAAATGATCTCTTTCCTTTAAAAACATTTAGTCAAGGACGTGAATCTAATTACACACCACACCTTAGAGGTGTGCACATTAGACAAACTAAATCATGAAATACTCATGTTATTCATCATGAGTGCTCAGTGTCTACTATATTGTTCATTAAAAAAGGTAATTATTTTTCTTCCTCCCATTAAAAGCCATAGAGCACAAATCTTTTATTTAAAAAAAAGATTTGATTTACTGTGTCACAGAAGGGTGTGCGTCATGTATTGTTGTTCATGCTCAAATGCATTATCTATCCCTCTATTTTTAGCCCTTCTTTTATAACTGAGCACCATAAGAGCTCCTGTGGAAGTTTCATTATCAATAGCATAGTCGTTGTCCATTAACCACAAGTACCGCTGCTTCACCGTGCAGGCTTGGACTGGATTTTAAGCCTGTCTCTCCAACGTTATCTAGATCGAGGCTCATCTTGACACCCTGATCAACGAGCAGGCATCCTACGTGCTGACCAGAGCCGGGTTGAGTTATATCTACAGCTGTGTGCAGCAGCACAGTGCTGAACAGGTGAAGCACTTCATTCCACACACACTCACTCATGAAGTTATAGATCTGTGGATTTTCTCTCACATCTCTCCTCTTGGTCTTCCTAATGGTTCCCTTTTAAAGCATATAGGCCCTACCTGTATTGTTTAGTGCTATCGCTATGATTACCATTTGACAAATGTAGTGATTAGTGCATAATAGCATTTCTGTCAGATTTTCAGATGAGGAAGGGGCAGAGAGAAGGACAGATCTTATTATGTTCTATTATAATATATTAGCTTCTCCTGAAGTGTGCTGTGCAGATGAGAGAGCTGATACTCAGTATTCTTCCTTCTACGTTGTAACTCACTATGCTGACTGAGACCCATGGTTGTGGTTTAGCATGTGAGTCCTGAATCCTCGGGTCATGTGAGGACACTCCACACCCTTCCTCTTCTTCTTCTTCTTCTGCGGCTGCAGCTTGACACCAAACTCAATCAAAAACTGTCACTTTTTTTTGCAGATTTCCTCTCAACTCTAGTGTCCTTTGTCTGGTTCCTTTTGTGTAAAATGATTTAGTGTGGCTGTCTTCGCTCGGGGACATCCCATATTCTAACCGCATGAAACCCAAACAACCACCAAAATAACTTTGAGGATCTGTGAGATCTCTGTGTCTGTATAACGTCTCACAAATAAGTCAAAAACAAGGAAACTGTGATTAAAACAGTGGTTAGTAGCTAGCAGCTGAGTTTGTACGCTCATATTTTGTCAATACACCCGTATCTCCATAAAACCCCTTGAGGTGCTGCGCTCTAGCTTTGACCCTTGATCTGCCTCGTAAATGTTGCTTTTAATGTTGGCCATTTAGCCGTTTAAGCCTGACTTAATGTTGCCTCTGTGGATAATCAGTGTCAGCTAATTGCCCGAAAGGTACCTGCTGTTGTGTTCAGAGTCAGTCATGTGTTTACCTAGTATAGTTTTTGTCTTGTTAACATGATAGGGTATGGGAGTTTAGGTAGGGTATTTCTACTGTTTACAAATCATGATGTCTCAATGTAATATATTCAAATAAACCATTTCAGTTTTGTAAATCAGGGCAACAGTACATAGTAACAGTACTTTCATACAAAAGGAGATTCATTTAGATTGTGTTATGAAACGGATCATATTGTACACAAACTTTCCTGAGCTTTGGTTCGGTTCTGAGATTGAACTGTTGTTGCTCATTACACGCTGAACTGGATTCAGGGCTGATGTTCATTTTTGTGTTTCAGGGTCCTCTGTCCCTCCTCCCCAGCATGGACAACTCCTCTGTCAAAGCAGCAATGGTGAGTTAAACTGTGTGTATGACTGCAGAAAATTATCACTAAGTTACTATGACTACACACCTGCTCTTCACTCTCTTCTGTAAACAACAGGTCCAGTTTGATCGGTACCTGTCATCGCCTGACACTTTCGTGATGCCGCAGCTCAACTTTCTGCTCAGTGCAGCCATCAAGTGAGTTCCTGTTTTTATTGATGACAGTAATCCTGTTCAGGCAAAGAATTACATGGATGCAATATTCAGGCTTCAGGTGAAATGTTTACAATGTTGCATGCTGTTTTTAGCGGGTAAGGTGCATATTCAATGTGTTAAAAATAGAACAGGGCAGTGAGCTAATTATTTTCAACATTCATTAGTTTCCCAGATGAAATGCGATCATTACTGTATTCCAAACAAAACACTTAAAAATGCGCACTGTAAATACACAGCCTGTTTGGATGCTAAATTTTCTAAAGCCAGCAACACATTAAGAGAGCAGCTCGCTAGACTGCTATTTGTCTTACTGATCAGAAAATTCACAAGCTTTTAGCTCTATGCAGCTGTTCCATTGGAGGACTTTTTCTATGAGTCACGTTTACTGGGAAGTGCAGCAGGCTTGAGGAGCACTCTGTGCCTCAGGTTAATGTTCTCTATTAATGGACACGGGAGGACTGATGGGCAGGACGCCATTAATTAGCTTCTGGTCCATTTCTCACTCACACTCGTTCCCTGAAATCATTCCTCCTGTCTGTCTTTCTCTCCCCTGTTTTCTCTCAAGTCTGCTTCTCTGCTCACCTAAATACACAAAAACATCCGCCAGCTCTCAGAAAACACTCCTGGAGCCTACAAATAACAGAAATGTACTTTTAGACTCTCTTTATTTCACATTTTGTGTTAGTGCACTTTCTCTTGAGTCAGATTTTGTACACCTCACTGAGGCTCTTTGTTTTCTGTGGGCCAGTTAAGAAGATATATGTCAAGAGTCTGAGTGGGATACATCATATGTGCTCTCATTGGGCTCTCCCTTAATTTCCTTCTCACTCCTCGTCAAAATAATCAAGTGACGTTGATGTAACAACCAATGAGCATCTTTTGATATTGCCAGTCAATCATGGGGCTGACACACAGAGACAGACAACCATTCACATAATTGTGCCCCATAATTGATTGTTATTGACTAATTGTTGTGACATTACCTCTTAGATCATTTTGGATTTCTGGGGGGCATTGTTAATGAGCACGGACCAAAATCCTTCAGAAAATACAACAAATCAGAGCAACCAAAATGTGTGACAAAGGCCAAATATTACATTTATAAATATCATTGTGGAGATTTATCAAAACAATCCTTCTTGTCAACAAAAGATTTAAGTGACCTTTTGTTTGGTTAGTGCTGTAATATTTGGTTGAAGAGACATGTTATTGTGCCATTGTGATTGGCCATGAAAGAGGGACCAGACACATCTGGCAGAGGAAATTACATTATTAAAGCAAAGAAAAAGAAATCAGTATGAAGTACCTGAATTTGATATGAAACAGAGAAGAAAGAAATCCAGAAAATAAAAAAGAATACTCTACTGTTATTTCACCTTTTAAAAGATGGTTGCAGATCTTTTCAGAAAGACACAATAATTATCTTTTCTTTGTTGTATTGGCTTTTGAAGAAATAGCTGAAACCTGATGCATGTTCATTAATGCTCCAGTATGTATCAATAGATGGCAGTGTGCACCACATACTGCCACTCAATGTTTTTGACACAGTGGGGGCACGCAATGGTCACTGAACATAAAAAGTAATTGGGACAAATTCTTACTCATGGCTGACTTATTCCAGCTCTTTATCAGTGACTAATTACAGCCGAGCTGTGAAGACTAAATTAGATTAGAACTATTAGAACTGAAAGACCGACTCCATGCTGCTTCAGGTTTCGTGATTATACAAATCTGAAGACTTTGATCTGTTCTTGCAGGGAGCAGATTTTCCGTCAGTCGACAGAGCTGGTGTGCAGAGCCTATAGTGAGGTCTACGCCGCGCTGACCAGCCCAGCAAACAACTACAAAGACCCTGAGAACCTGGTACCCAGATCACCTCAGCAGGTTCAGACCCTGCTGTCCTGAGACTTTCTTGTCCCACCTGGTTGATGTAAAACATTTGAGGTGAGCCACAGTGAAGGACAGCTTGCAGGCTATTTAAAAAGCTGTGTACAGCATAATGGCACTAATGTATATAAAAGTTGTCCTTAAGGTGTGGTTCTTTGTGGGCTCTGTGGGTTGCTGTTCTCAGAGAGAGACACTCCTGTGTGGAAGCAGGCAAGAACATGTTCTATATAAATATATATGATCCACTTACTTTCACTGCTACAGGAATGTTTTTCTCTCTGTAAAACATACATGTCTAATTTCTGTCTGTTTTCACATCATGTACTCTGTTTGGAGTCCATAACTGTACAAAACAATGTCTTTTTATTGGAAATATTGAAGTATACATAAAGCAAAAGGATTCACAGAATCGAAGAGACTTGTGTTGTTTTTCGATTCTTAAAAGTGGGCTGGAAAAGGTCCGCATCAAGGCCAAGAGAGACCTCAGGAGCTTCAACACAAACCTTGTGTTTATTCCAATCTCAACTGTTTTCAGTTGTAGGGAGAAAATGGAAAGTTTGTCTAACCATCTTCTTTTGCTTTAAAAAAAAAACTACCCTGCTGACTAAGAAGTTTAAAAAAAAAACTATTATGATTCTGGATTTAGTCATTTACCAACAATCCTACCTTTAGATGAGTCACTTACTGTGTGGAGAATAATTTCACCTTCAGAACAATTTAAACCTCCATCATTTTATGAATGTTTTTTTTCATGTGCCTCTCGTCTTCAAAGTGATGTCATAGTTTATGAAAAGTTTCAATGATAATGCTGTGGCTACTTGAATAAAAGCATTGGTTATTGTGATTCTCCATTAAATGAAAGGTGTACATACAATGTAAATATAACATCTTAAGCTTTTATTAATCTAAATCTTAAAAGTGAAACTTTAATAAATTGCTCTGAGCATCCAAACCCTACAAAGATGTTCGGCAAAGAATCCCATTGCTGCGTTATCTTTTTAAATACATTCAGTACATTTGGTTCCGATTTTGTGGTCACCAAGCTCCATAAAATTGGAGAGTTGTGACATTGTTGGCATGTGATATCATATCATTGAAGTCCTGACACCCACAGGCCCATAGAGTCCGTAGTGAGGCGCCTGTGAAGCCGTTAAGATAAGTGAGTATTGATCGGCTCGGTTGTTATGGTCTGTGGCCTGAGAGGCAGCTTTTCATTTCTGCTATCTGACATCAAGGTTCATGGCAGTGGGCCTGATCTTGGCAGCACTGCCAGCACTGAGTCCCAGGATTTCCCCAGCTCACCGGATGTTACTCAGATATCATTGGCTGGGACATTGAGTACTGGGAATAAATGGAATACCACAAATCCAGCATCTGGACGCTCTCTCAAGTCCTTTAAATAGACCAGCTCTGTCGTCCAATTCTGCTTGGCTTGGTCGGATACAAGCTGGATTCTGGAGTGTTTTTACTCAGCACTCTTTGGCAGAAAGCAAAAGCAGGATTATTAAATAGCAATATATTGTTCATATGAAACAACACACACTGCAGACCGTGGTTTTCTCTGCTGCACATCATTTCAGCATGCGAGAGCTTTTTCCCCCCTGCTCGCTGTATTAATGAGTTAGCAAATGTAAGAGGTGATGGAGTCACCACTTAGAGGCAGGTAGATGTGGACAGGGTGGCAAACATTCAGCTCATCTTCCGCTCCATAGGACAACGGTCACCAAGCTTGTGCCTGCTGAAGCATGACAACAGCCGGAATCTAGGTTAAAGGATAGGACCAGCAATTGAGTTTCTCTTTAGTGAGGGCTGAATAACATCAATCCAGAGCTGACAAAATTAGTCTTCAGGAAACAGTGAAAGAAAAGTGATAAAAAATAAAAGCACAGCCACTGATAAAAATCCCACATCCGACTACAGGCTCACTGACCTGTAAGATGTTGCTCCAAGTGGATGCTTAGACATGCCATGTGTAGGGGCACCAGTGGCCTGGTGGTTTAATGCGAGCACCCCATATTCAGAGGCAATGGTCCTCTTAGCGGGCTGACCGGGTTCGAATCAGACCTGTGGCTCCTTTCCCACATGTCCCCACTCTCTCACTCCCTGATTTCTGACTCCACTGTCTTATCTCTAAATAAAGGGGAAAAAAAAGTCCCAAAATAAACCCTTAAAAAAACCTTGTGTGTTGCTTGAAAATGAGTCACCAGCTCCGCGGAGTAGAATTTGGTTGACTTGTTGAACGTGATGAAAGAAGGGTTTGTGTCGAAACGTTGTGACGCTGTTCAGATGGTTTGAATTTAAGACGAGATTTGATGACATCTTATAGAGGAAAAGTCTTATAGTTTAATGAGGAAAATATCAGAACTAATGGTTAAGAGACTTTTTTCCCCATTATTTGAAATGTACTGTACATCTCGAACGCTTCATTTATCATTTGACGTAGTGATGTGTTTCACTATTAGTAATATAATGGCCATTAACCAATGACATATATAACTGTCTCGTGCATACACCTAGAACAGTGCTTAGATACAGAATGAAAGCTGCCAACATATTGCCAATATAGTTTGTCTTAAATTTCTGTAAAGACCCCACTTTAACTGTTTGATATTATCTCCTCCAAACATTTCATTTTTAATAACAAGATACTGTAAGTCAAGATACTGACAGTTCACTCTGACCCCCACTCACCGCCCAGTTCTGATGGAGTATGACCTTGCATTCTGATTTAACATTGATTATAGTGAATGCAATATTACATTTGTTTGAGAAAATAGGTCAATTAAGTCAAAAGTGCCCCAGTAGGACTAAAAGGATAAACCGCAGGCTATGGAGGAATTGGAACAAACTGAGCTTAGAAAAGAAAGCTTTTTAAACCTTTTTAAACCTGCTGGTTTGTGCAGTGACCTTACGATTCAGGTAAAATGCATTCTTCTTCCTTTCAGCTGTAATCTTCAAAAACAGATAATTTTCTTTCCGGTAGGACGTTTTTTTTAATTTTTATTTACTTATTTTTTTTAAATCAGTGTAAAACTGGACTTTGTGCCACTAAAGTACAGAGAAAGGACACTGTAAAGTGAACGGTGTTAATGTTCACAGACTGCTACTCCTGGAGATTACTGACTATAGCATAATTTCCTGTCACCTTGTTAAACACTGGACACAAACATTGCTTACTCCCAGGAAATCTATTTGTTATTTGTCAATACATAGAGAAGATTTTGTTTCTAGATGTAATCACGTCAGCTGTATTCTTGGTTTGAATGGAGACAGTCGCCTCCTAACCCGAGACATTTCTAATAATGCCAATTACAATAAAGACATTACTTATGTAACATGCTCTCCATGCGTTGTGTACAAGGCATGGCCATCTGTCTTACAATGAGTATAGAGTATCCCCTGCTTCATATCAATGCTACTCATAATTATTTCTCCACATTGCTTTCATTATTAGAAGAGGTTACTTTATGTCAAACCTCTCTCGCTCTCTCGCTCTCTCGCTCTCTCTCTCTCTCTCTCGCTCTCTCTCTCTCGCTCTTTGGGGGCTATTATGTAATTTGTCTATTAGCAAAGAAAGGGGGGCACTGTTAAGTACTGACCTGAAACACAAGTGCACAGTAATTAATTTCTTTTCTGAATCTGTGCCGTTCCCATCGCCCTCCTCAACGTTTCATTCTGTGCACTCACCACAATCACAGGCCTTCAGAAAAAAAAAAAAAAAAAAAAAAAACTGCCTTACAGTCAGCATTTGCAGCTCGTGATTTTGACACATTAGACACAGTTATTAATGCAAGTCCATCTGGCCCTGCTTTTGACAGGCATACTCCCTGGCTGACCAGATGCATGTCCAGGTGGCCTGATAAACAAAGCATATCAGAGAGGCTAACAGCACAGTGTTTGGATAGTTGTGGGATGAGAGGAGAGCACAGAGTTGACTGGTTCTCTCCAGCCAAAGATTAGCCAATGATGGAGCTACCTTGCCCTTGCGCTGTTGGAGAAGGCTGGACCTCCTGATGGTGCCCTAGAATCCTTGTACAGTACTGCGTGTGGCTCTGATACTTCATTGTGTAAGCTTTTCCTCCCAGCAGAAACATGTTTGCTTGTGCTAGTATGAACACTTTGTCCGGATTCCTGAGCCAAACACAAGCATGTCAGGGATTTCCGAATTGCTTCACTACTGACCAAATGTGTTGGATCGTCGTCACCCGTGCTCATGATATCATTTTAACAGCTATAAATACGATGACGAATAATTTAGACTTAGTTTTATTCAAAGATATATCTTTAATGAAGCTGTAAATTCTGTATTCTTAATTCATTATAATAATTCATAAAAACATACAAAAATAAAAATCAAGAATGTTTTGATGCAATTTTTGCAAAAAGTTTGAAAAGAACATTTTCCATCAGAACACGACCAAATCCCTGAACCTGAGAGACAGACAGACCTTTTCACACCACCAGAAGAGAGAACAAGAACATGTAATAAATTGAGCATGACTAATGCCTCTATGACTAATGCAACATGCTGTCAATCATTACTCACACAGAAAGCACTGTCTCTGCTCTGATTGGTCTGAAAGTGTCCATGCTCCGCTCTTCTTCAAAGCACAGTCTCGTGACTCCAATTCTAGAGCAAAAGAATAGGGCCGAGCTGTGTGTGTGTGTGTGTGTGTGTGTGTGTGTGTGTGTGTGTACAGGATAGGAAGAAAGGTTCTGACTATATGGACAGTTCTTGTCGTAGGGGTCACGGCCGCTGACCCAGTCATTCCACTTTGATGTGTCCCCGCTTAGGGACAGTAAACAAACACGGCTCTGAGCACAGGCTGGAGCTGCATCACTCACGGCTGGGTTTTGATGCCTGGATGGACGTGATGCAATGCTGTGATCCAGTCGAAGAGGGCAACGTCCGCTCTGGTTCTTTGCTCCATCAGTGCAGGGAGTTTAAAGTGGGGACATAATTCTACAAAATGTTCATATACTGTATAGCAGTTAGACTCAGATCAGCAGGTTGAGACCACAATTCCCGTGAATCACCGTCTTTATGTCATCATTCAGATGTATTGTTTCTCTTGATCTGGCCGAACAGAACCATGTTTTTCATTTTACCTTTAACTTGGTCTTTCTGAAATTCCACATTTTTCTTATCTGCAAATATTTAGTTTGAATATTTGGAGAATTTTTCCTGCTCTGACCTGTTTTCACATTCTGTTCAACTAGATGCAGATGCTGTCGTCTCCTGTTTTTGTTGTTATGAGGGTACCTTTATTATCTTTTATGACACTTCCAGACATCTTCATATTATGGATATTTATGACTAATTATCAGGTTTACAAAATGAAAATGAATGTATTTTTTTTATCAATTTTACAGAAAGAACACAAGGCAAGAGGTGAGAACATACACTAAAAAGTGGTGTGTGGGGTGTTAGGTGTGGGGGTGGTTGTGCAGGAACAGCACGAGAGGCCTTGGAGGGGAAGGAGAGAGAGAGACCCAGTTACTGAGTAACCCAGAGCAGCAGTCCCATACTCACCTTTCCCCTAATAGCCCTTCACCTTCCGAACCACGTGAAGTGGGCCTGTATGCTGACTCCCCATAGTGTGCACTAAAACACACACAAACACACACACACCCACACACACACACACACACACACACACACACACACACACACACACAGCTTCCCCAGTGACTGTCTATCAGGACTACATCACAGCACACTCAAAACACACAAGCACTAAGTAGAATTTAACTTTAACAGCAGAGAAAGTAACAGCTTAAAGATGGAGTCTGAGTTTTTGAGAATCAACATCAATCACAATATAGTGACGGCTGAGGGTCCTGAAAGACACACTTTAAGGCTCTGACACAAAAACATTGAATGCTGTTTGTTCTCCTGTTGTGTTTGTTATGTGATCAAGTCTTTTTTTTTTTTTTTTTGTGTTTTAAACATATTACGCAGGGGTTGTGCAACATTTACATATTCTTCTATTGTTACATGTAGAATAATTTCCTCTCAGGGAGGTAGGACTGCAACTAAGGGTTATTTTCATTATCAGTAAATCAATTCTTAATGGGTTTATTGATATGTGTTGAGAAGTGTTTGCCAAAGCTTAATACAACATTGTAAAGGCCAAAAAAATTATATAAATAATAACTTTGTCTATAGCAAGCAGCAACCTACTGGTGTTGAAAAATTAAGCTGCAAAAAAACTGCAGTTCCTCAAATTTCCACTTGAGGCAGGTTGGAAAACGCCCCGGAAATCACATGCACACCCCCAGTCAAAAAGACAATCTTTAGAGCAGAAATAAACATGTTTACAGCCTGGTCTGGATTTCATATGAATAGCTAACCAACCAATGGTTGATGTCACTGAGACTACGTCCATGTATTCCAATCTATGGCTTTTAGTGTAGTTGTATTTTAAAGGGGGCATATTATGAAAAATCCACCTTTTACAGTGTTTTTGATCATATATTTGTGTAACATACATGTGTAAGTGTGTTTATAATCATAGAACATTAGGGCTGTGAAAAATGGGATTTTTCCTCCATTAGCTGCACTTTATGTTTTGTATTTTCTTCACTTCCCAATGGATGTTCTTATTATCAAGCTTGTAAACAAGTTGGCAAATGATTTGTTACATGTTGAAGCCATTGTAAGTGACAGAGACAGAAATGTGCTTAGAGTTTTTAAAAGACTTGGGCTGCTTTTGAGTGGGGATCAGTTGGATTATGTTGGTATGAACTACAGTTGTACAGCTGGTATGGAGATGTGTGTGGGAATGTGTGTATCACTGTGGCAGCGTAAAGCCACTCCTCCCATTGTAGCGGCTGAATGAGTAAGAAGTCAATGGAAAGTGTGAGTCACTAGACCTACAACTCACAACAATAATATTTAGCATTAGTAGGGAACTCTGAGTAGTCTGCAGAGGTAGATCAGTGATTAGTGGCTTTCTACGCAGACTGGGAGTGGCTCGGACAAAACTGCTGGCCTGACACCATTAATCCGTCCCCGCCCACACACTCTCCATTCCAGACTGGTAAGGGAGGTACCGGCTGAAAGACGGACGGCTAATTCAGTCCAGGGTGAGGAGAAGTAACCAGAGTGAGCCAGTTCAGCCACAGTGTAAACCTTCACCCGTTCCCTCATCGTATGGGTGTGACTGGGAGCTTTTCTGGTAATTCCCTACAGAGAAAAATAGGAGTATGCCCTCTCACATAAGTACTAGTGCAATTTTCCAAGTCACTACACACATTCTTTGTAGTTATATAATATGTTGGGTCAAAAATACAACAGGATCATGTTAAAAATAGCTTTAGTATAAATATATATATTTTTACGTCATTGCAAATTGGTGGAAATATTTAGCTATGTGTCTCTGTTAATAAAGGATCAGATGAGTCCTGCACTATATTACAGAGATCTGGAGGAAGAACTTTATGACACGATTCAGTGAAGAGCTCCTAACCAAAAGGTAAAACCCTGATTTGTTCTTTTTAAAAGACAATCTCTGCATCATTGGACACTCTGGAGTTTGATGAAGAGAACGAGTGCATACAGTTTAAAGTTACAGGGACAGCGCACATTCAGAACATTTCTGTAATGCACCAGTTAAACCATCAGGGCTCAATTTCAAACATGTTTGTCAAAATACGTTTCTAAAGTGTGCACATGATTATCACTGAAGAAAGGCCTTCAAAATAGCTAAACCTACATTATTAGGAAATAGAAGTTGTTTATCAACCTGTTGAAGGAGCTGAAATTCTGAACACTTTTCAAGTTTCAAGTTTGTAGCACTCCTTACTGATCAAAGCAAACTGTGGAAGTGAGAAGGCCTAGAGTCAGAGATGATGCCTAATCGGCATTCAATCTAAACAAAATGAGACTTTAGTGAGCCAAAGGAAAAACATCATAAAATAAAAATCTTCCAGGGAGAAGCTAGAGCAACAAAAAAAATCATCCCTCCTAAATAGCCTGTTTGGATGTAATAGAGCTCACATGGACGACTGTCAGCTGTAGCACTGATTCAGCTGATCTTTTTGTCACAAGAAAACTAATAGTCATCCTGCAAGCAATGCAGAATATTCTTTATTATATCACTAACTCTTAAAACAAATCTCATGACAACAAAGAAGCAAAAAGAAAGGCCCAGTGGGCAAGATAAAGAAAAAAAAAGAGAGGAACGTCTTCAACCCAAGCTTTGCAAAATCAGAAAGGAGGAAACAGCAGCAGTGTGGCATTCACACACAGTATTTATACTGTACACATCAAATTGAGTAATCTTTCAGTATTCCGCCCGTGAATCAGGACTGCATTAAAGTTGAAGCTCAAGTCGGTGGTGTTGACTCAGAAAATGAATCATGAAACCTGCAGAGAGCCCAGATCATCTGAGCAGCTGTCCCAACAAGCTGGGGGCCGATACGGGGCCAGATCAGGCCCTGTTTTCACTGAGAAGGGGGATGGAGAGAGATCTGAAAACTTTCCACAGAAAGTTTTCAAACGGTCAGTTTCAAATCAAATCACTGCAGAGAAAACAAGCTGTGCTATTGAATACAGGAGAGAAGAAAGAGTATTATTATCAAATGACTGGCATGGTGGGTAAACTCTCCAGCCATTTCCTCCCATTCATACACTAAAAGGTCTTGACTTTCTCTTAAGTGATATCTTGGCTCCGGCATATGAAATACTCCACATTGATGGAGAAGTAGGAAGCTGCGTTTGACCTGGAATAGGAAATCACCGTAGGAAGTAAGATAAAATTCAAGAATGGAAGATCAGGCTTGAACAAAACACTTTTCCACTCGTCTTTCAGATGATTTATGGTCATTTGTACTCTTTTTGCCTTTGACTTGGGGTTAACATCCTCAAAGCCAGCATGCCAGTTTATCAGACAGATCTGTTTTCAAAGTTTTAGGGTCTTACAGTTCGTGTTTTGGTTGGATTGAAGTTTACCTGTAAAGTCTATTCCTGGCAAAGACTTAAGCTCTATGTTATACCACATGTGCTTAAACGATGCAGAAATGCGCTATGTAGGACATTTTGAGTCCAGAAGCTATAATGTAATTGCATTTTTTTTTTTGTGCGAGATGAAAGAAAAAGTTGTTTTGTAGGTATAAATTATGGTTGTCGTGGAAACAGTGTGTGATTTTTAGCTTGGCTCTCTCATATGTGGGTGGTCCAAACATGTGAGTCAGCGAAACAAACCACTCAGATTGCATCTGCTGTCACGATATGAGAGAGATTGTGAACTGAAGAGAGGCCATATGGTCCAGCCTCCTTTCTGCAGGTCCAGTCCTCAAACTGGGTCGTCTGGTTCATTTTCTCCAGATTACAGCTCGGTGATGAAGAAACAGTGAGTCAAACCAACCAGGAGCAGGAGTATTCTGCGTTATGCAATAAGAAATAACAACAGGTGTGCAGTCATACAAATCAGTGAGCATTCTTGAATTTGCTGCCTCAGCTTTCTGTAATAATTAAACTGCTCCTGAGCAGGTGAATCCCAGTTAAAGCTTCTGCTTTAAGCTGCTTCAGTCCGGAGGGGACTGGGGAGAGATTTTTCTCTCAGTCTGTGTGGCTGGTTTCAGCTCAGCAGGCTGCAGGGCAACAGCAGGGAATATTATTCACAAAGTCAAACGGAATTTTTCACACAGTATCGATGACTATCATGTTGTAATCTGTGCTGCTGTTTTCTGCTTTTCCCTTTCAGTTCACGATATTTTAGTTTGGATACGTAGGAAAAGTTTTTTTATACTTTACAACCAAGTCTTTAAAAGTTACAGCTTTCAGCTAACTTTTCTTGCTTTCTTGCACAATGCAAAAATGAATTTAACACCATGGTCATATCTGTCTAATGTATATATAAACCTGAATTCAGAGGATTGGTTTATCTTTAAAGATGAGTGAAAGGAGATCTTTTGAAAGTTCAGTCAATACCCATATAGCAAACAAACTACTGTAATTGAAGAATTATTTAAAGTTTGTTCAATCAGGTTCCACACATTAATTGAGTGCACAGTAGTGTGAGTGGTGTTACTGATTATATAACGCTCAACAAGTGAGAAAATGAGGATGTCAAACAATGTACATACAAGAGCATGCAATACAAACAACAAAGTTTAAAACGGTTTAAAGATAAAAACACACAAATGCAGCAGTCAGTTATTAAATACAAGAGAATGTGTTAAATAGTCCCAAACATCTTTAGTACATCGTTGACCTAATCTTTTTTTCATAAGAAAGTCACTGGCCTATCTTCAATTTCTTCTGACAGAATTAATGAAATATTTTAACCATCAGTGAAGGAAAGTGAAGTCATTATTAACCTGTGTGAGGGGCCACTACTGAAGCAAGAACACCCTCCTGCAGATACAGTGTGAGGTCGATCCAATGATTAGCTCTGGGAGTCATACAGGCAGCTGTAGTCTTCCACCTGCTCCCTGGCTTGGGCACCCATGGGAGCAGGTCTAGATCACGCCTTACATGCAGCGCTCTGGCCTCAGGAGACGCCAGGCTACAGGACACCTTGTCCAGACTTGCCAGCAGGTAGTCAAAGTGAGTCCCAGCGTACCGGACAGGCCTGTTTTCTTCTGTCTAGCCTGGAGCTGTGTGTGGGATAATTAGCAAACTCTGAAGGATGAGTAAAACATTAGATTAACTGTAACACCTGAGCCACCACTAGACTGTATGTGAACCTGTGTGAGAGCCTGGTTATGTGTGAAACTGCCCTGATACAAACTCTGTAAGTATTTTACATTGTCTGACTGGAGAGGGGTAGTTAAAACCGCCATGATGTCAGTTGTAGTATAAGTAGTATGAGGGGCAACTGTGACTCAGTTGTCAATCATCACTCAGTTGTAGGGATCCCTAGCTCTGGCAGTCACCAGTGTCAAAGTGTCCTTGGACAATACACTGAACCCCAAATTGCTCCCACTGGACAGTCAGCTGCACGTTAATGGAATAGTACTATTGGGCACGTTACATAACACCCTCTGCCCTCAGTGTATGAATGTGGGTGTGCATGGCTGAATGTGACATGTTACTGTAAAGCCTTTTGAGTGGTCAGAAGACTGCGAAAGTGCAAAACAAGTCCAGGTCCACTTACCCTTTCCATTTAATAGAAGTCATTTTTTAAAGTTCCCATATTATGCCCTTTTTGGGGTTCGTATATTTAATCCATGTACCTACTTTTGTACGTTCACAATAGCTAAAGTCTGAAAAAAGTGTCTGTTTTCATGTACTGCTCCTCCTTGCTCCCCCTCCGCTCTGAGTCCGTCAGCTACACTCTGTTGAGCCCACACTGTTAGACCCCACGTGGCCCAAGTCTGCTCTGATTGGTCTGCCGATCCGCTCTGTCGTTATCGGTCAGTTGCTCAGCACGCGTCTCAGAAATTTCAACATGAGCTGCAGGGCTCGCCACAACGAGCCAATGGGCTTAGATCAGTGATCTCACACTGACAAATTTTTATCGAGGGGGGCTAGAACCGAGCGTTACATGCGGCTAATGCTACAGCTAACAGGAGGACGTAGGAGAAGCCGCGTTTCCGCCGGACTTTGAATTTTTGCTCATAGATGTGCCTAAACATGCACAGGACACTTGGAAAACACACTAAAGAGCATATAAAACCAGAAAAAGCATAATATGGGACCTTTAAATTGTTTTCAGTGCCACAGACGTTTCTACTCAAAGCTAAGTATTTTGTAAATCCACATGTACTTGTGGTGATAATGATTTGGATCATGATACTTTGTGGTTGTTGTTTTTTTAATCTATTATGCATTTGATCACATTTATGTGTCACTCACTGGAGACTAAGGCCTTTGGGGTCAAATGATGCCTGTCATGTACAGGGTATTGTAGTGGCGCTGAAAATCCGAATGTATTAAATGCTTGTGCTCAGACAAAGGTTCACACAGCTCGTGCTACGGTGTGGCTACAGCGTGGCTTCGTTACACTGGGCCTTTGGGCATCAGCTGGGAAAACAAGCTGGGACTGATAACAGATCAGGCATACATTCCATCCTGCGCTGCGCTGAGGGACAAAGCAGACCACCAGTTTTCACACAGGGCGATACCGGCGAGTGTGAGAGTCAGGGTGAGGCCTACAGAGGAGCGCGGTTGGCGGCGTTTCACAGAACTGCACTGCTTTGATATGTATCTCATGTCAGGACCAGGCTGTGGACGGCCGTGTGAATATCACTGTGAGAGAACAAAACAAAAACATACATCTCACGGGCTTTATTCAGTGTCAGTTTTAGGCTGGTCTGCTTTTGATAAAATGAGGAATGGTCTGACGGTTTAAGGCCCAGGTGCTGACAGAACGCCCGACGTGCTGAGCAGCCTCTCCGGGTCCATGCTGTGCAGGCCTGGCTGAGCCCGGCTGGACGGCTCAGTGCAGGCTGCCCGGCAGGCTGTGTTGTCTCAGCCTTCAGGCACGATGATAGATGGAAACGCTCCCAGAGAGAGAGCTGAGCACATGTGTGGCAAGACGTGGCAGGTGGTGAGCGCTGACTTGACAGCAATTAAATGTACAAATCTTTGATTAAGCTCAAGGGAAAGCAGTCATTAGCGACACTCCCACAACCCACATTATCTACACACACACTGTATGAGTCTGCATGGGTCTCAGAGTGACTAATACATTATATACTTTCTAAAGAGGCAGTTTCATTATTTTAAATACCTTACCATAATGTATATATTATTCTGATGTGTCCTTTAAGCAAATCATTTAAATGTTACTGGAGAATTTAGAGTCTGAGATTATCGTCTGTTGAATTGCTACTAGGTATTTATCTTTTTTAAATATATTTTTGGGGCTTTTATGTTTTTATTAAAGAGGACAGTGGATAGTGTTGGAAACCAAATGACTATCATTGCTTCCTTAGTCTTTATCTTAATCATTAAATGTTTCCATTTCTTATTTATTAAAACATTTGAATTCAGACAAATCTACAGTCCTACATGCTGAGAAAAAAAAAAGGTTTGTAGTGTGACGCACAACGGGATAAAAGATTTCTCTTGACTGCTGCACCTTGTGTCATTGTATATCAGTGAGCCATACGTAAATGGACAATGGTTTAAAATCTGTAGATCAGGCCGTAGTTCAAAGGCTTGGTGACATCATTAATACAGTATTAACCACAATCAACAAATGGTTTTAAAACAGGAAAGTAAGCCAGGTGTTGAAAGTGAAAGAAATAGTTCTATTTTATCTTCATCAGTTCTGTTCTGTTGAACTGTTGCAAAATGTCTTGGACAACAAGGCAAGTCTGGGCAAGTTTATTTCTATAGCACATTTCAGCTACAAGGCAATTCAAAGTGCTTCAGACAAGACATCCAAACACTGTGACAAGTTGAAAAGAAACATTAAAAAAAAGCTTTAAAAATCAGAGAAGATAATAAATAAATTCTGATCGCTGATTCTGATAAAAACAGCAAAAACAGAAGTTAAAATATAAGCAGTCTAAAAACCACAGTGCAGCGGTTAAAATAGATATTGAGGTAAGATAAGACATGAGCTTCGAACAATCTTGGTATTATCTCAGTCTCTTCAAAGGTTATGGCGTAGCTGTGGGTTGTAAATTCAAAACTAGTTGTTGGACGATCTGGTGGTTTTCTGGACTTCTTTCAAACCTCATGGATAGCTTGTGTCATTACCCCATATACTGTAATGTTTTAAAACCATTGGTAATCTACCGCACCCCTTGTTTGTCAGCAATTGACCTAATTCAATAATTTGTCCGTACTTATGTGACCAATTTCCAAGAGAGTAAAAAATCAGTACAATGAAAGGGGAATTTAACATGCTTGGCACCAAGAAATGCAAGAAGGAGCAGCACTCAGGCTGCTTGTTTCCTAATGAAGGGTTAAAATGTCTTGTGTCTTCATGGCTTACCGCAGGCATTATATAAATGCTAAAATCCATCCTGAATGAATGCCATCTAAGCACATCACATCACAGGGCAATTAAGTGTATGCTCTCCATACTGTGTTGTGAAATGTATGCTTTAGGTCATATGAGGACCCTGCCACGAGTGCAGGGCTTACAGCGTGGCTTTAATCCAGTTTCAACAAGACATTAGCTTCACTGTTCCAGCGTCCTGTTTTTCAAAGGTTGAAGTGATTTAACTTAAAGTTAAAGTACAGCTTATTTTGCTGTGATCACATTTCTGCTATTTCAGCTGTTTGAAAGTCCATTCAGTTCATGTCTTCCAAAATTATTTTTCTGACATCAATATAAGTTCTCTGTTGTAAGGGAGTGTAATGGGCTTTGTCTTTTAATGCTAAAACTTCATTTAACACGTGTTTATGTCCAATTGTTTGAAACCAACAAACTAATAACTTCATAATGTCACTGCCCTCACACATGACTAATACTCATGTGTCACTGTTAAAACATTTGAATCACTTCTAATGACTTGTGAATTATAACTGTGGATATCTTCAAGATTCAGAAAGCAGTGTGTCACGTGAGGAGGTGTCCCCTTACACACAGAGTATCACACTCAACTAACAAGTCCCCTCAGAGTTCCCCTGGCCCCCCCGTGGGACTCAAGAGTGGTAATTGCCATCCTCTCCTGTCCTCTCCCCAACTCACTAATGAGAGCGGGGTCGTTCCCTTAACCCAGACTGCCCCGGGTTTGGACCTACTGTATCTCACTGTTTATATCCCATAATCCCAGGAAACAGAGGAATGCTTACAGCGCTACACCTGACAGGCCCTGGGTGAATTCAATCAGCTCTTTGTTGCCACACAGGCTTACTGATCATAAATCACAGTGCAAAATGAAAGAAGGCTCAGACCTCACTGGGCAGCTCAAGTCTATGTGTCTTTTACTTTCATATTTATCTCTAAGGCGTCATGTCTCTATTTTCAGGGCAAATTTACATTCTTAAGCTTTTTGGGAAACTGTCTGACTTGAGATTTTGAGGGAAAATACCAAACATTTCCTGCAACAATGTCAGGATTAAATTAGATTTTCTGGTAGGGAGAGCCTGTTTCCTTTCTTTAAATCCTGAAAGGCTCTTTTTAGACTGAAGCTCTCGATCTTAAGTGGCTGTTAATGTGCTGCTCTGCCTCTTTCAGGGGAATCTGTCACCGTGGTGATGTAAATGTGCTCCCTTCCTGCATTAAGCCAGAAGAGACGGCAGCTCGTCCCTCTGGACCAAATATATATTCTCAGAATTACACCATGATGAGATAATGAGAGACACAGAGCTTAATGCGACACTTTTACATGACAATTAAACTCAACCTTCAAATGCTTTATAAGGAAATCAGAAAATACCATTAAACAGGCTCACCTGACCCTGGTATACGGTACACATTATCTACGTTTATGGTTAACATGAACACATCCTTCACAGTTTTCAGTGGGAATTATTATTATTATGAAATTATTGAATTTATAATGTCAGTACACCATAAAAGCATGCTTTATAAAGTTGAAACTAAGTCAAAAATGTAATTGTTAATTTTTATTTTCTTCAATAAATAGACCAAATGTTTTTTTTATCCCTTTGTCCCTGAATGTATTTCTTTAGTGAGTGAAGTTTCCAGTAGTTGTTGCAAGCACATTCAATATTGTTACATAATTTTTGTTGTAGGACCTGCGCAAACAACTTGCTTTACATAACCATTTGTTAACAATCTGTCACCACTTTCAATAAAATAATAAAAACAAAAATAAGAAGTTAGTCATTTATGGTGTGTCATAGAGCTCAAACACATTCAGCATTTACCCTTTTATGCTCTTAGGCTATAATGACAAATGTGTTAGCCAGCAGTAGCATAGTAAACCATCTAGCAGAAACAGATGTATTACTGTTTTGGAAGATTTGGTTCACCTGACAAGTGTTTTTCCAATATTGACTCACCTTTTAAGTATGTTTTAGTCTCCACTCTCCTGAAGGAAATATCTGGTTCCAAAGAGGCCTTCTGTCCAATTTCTTCACCAGCTAGTCTCTCACTTTGTTTGGCGCTATCAAGAAGGGAATAGCTGTTTTATCAGTATTAGAATTGCTGACCCTCTGTAGATTCTAAATTATAAGCGGACCTTTAACTTTGAGTAATTTGAGCCGCTGTCAGTATGACACAACTGATAAGTGGATCTCTCAATGAGGTGTGTCACTGATTTCTGCCGTGTTAGAGTTACGAGCTGTCTAAGAAATTGTGTTTTACTTCTCTCTGTCTGTGTAATAATAATAGGGATCAAATGTGTGTCTGATGATGCATTACTTAAAATATTTTTCTCGATAAAAAAATGAAGCTGACATCATAATAATAACACAGTTCATGTGCGATATAATCAATAGCATTTCCTGGGTCTTGTTTTATTTCCCCATGTTTTCCCGCTCCTCCCCTCTTCTCAGAATACGCCGGCCAGTCTAATCACAGGAACAGACCCAGGTTGGAGGTGCATGCCTTTGCACATGGCAGCACAAATTAAAATGTCTCCTGCCGCCCGCCTCTCTAATTCCCTGGCACTATGCCCCGGCCTGTCCCACGAATTACAAGCAGACCTCTCCATATGGTGCTGCCAGCATGGTGCAGGCCAGTTTATTGACATGGGCTCCTCCCTGAACTCTCTAAGTCAATAACTGAGTAGATCAGAACACACATTTGACCAATAATGGACTGTTAACTCCGTAATATTATTAGGAGCAATAAGGGACTTAGAGTAGAAGCAGGATCATTTATCCCCTAAAGGAGACTGACATTAAACACCACAGCACTTCACCTTATACAAAGAAAGAAATATGACTGTAGTCAGTCTTTGACTGTCTGAGCTCCCTGACCCACACTGTTGGATCCCTGGGCAGGGGTTTCTAGGTCATTCCCAGGTCTAGACTGTTGAAGCAGAGGGACCCTTTTTGATGTGGCTTTTTAACTTTTGAATCTCAATATTATTGTTATTCAATGGTTGCAAGAGGAGCGTGATTAATCACAATGAATTCAAATCTAGAAAAATACTCCAAATGTGCAACACAGCACAAATAGTTCATCAAATTGTTCATGGATCTGACCGTGCTGCCCAGGGCCAGCGCCTATTACGCAACATTATTGATCCAAACACAACACCACTTAGACAACTACGTTTGCACTTGGCACAATCTTAGCCAGATGTTTCAAAACACTCCAACATAATAACATGTTAGCCTACACCATTACTGCATACTCCTCACCATGTTAAGCTGATGTAAACACAGCTCTGACAACAACACAACAGGTGGGACTCATGCTTCTCATTCAATGTTATAATTCACTTAGCAGATGCTTTTATCCAAAGCAATGCATGTCAGAGAGTAAGTACAATACTAATCCAGTCATACACCACCACTGAAGCAGTGGGAGCAATGCAGAGTTAAGTGTCTTGCCCAAGGACACATTGGACTTATTGCTCAGCTGGGGATTGAACCTTCACTTTTCTGGTTGAGAGGTGATGACTCTACCAACTGAGCCACAGCCGCCCCATTCACTGCAGGGAGTCATGACCTAGAGAGATATTTACATAGGATATAATCGATATAATCGCTATATTTCAAATGTTGCACATTCTTCTTTTAAGACATAATAAACACTCAAGATGAATCACCTGCATTTACACATAAGCACTGAATATTATCTTTCTGCTTAAAGATGCATTGTGGGATCAGAGATATGCTTCCAGTCGTTTACTTTATACTTTATTTCAGACCCATAGGTCCATATCGTTATAAAAAATCACAAGAAATATAAATACTGGACATTAACAAGTCAAGACATAGGAAATGCCTGTTTTGACAAAGTCATAGGTCAAAGCTACTTTTGGTTGATTCAAATGAGTTAGTTTAAAGCACAAGATATGATAATATGGCAAAAGTGCTCAAGTGGTGATACCTGTAATATAACAACAAAAAAGTAGCAGCAGAGAAAAAATTCATTAAAGTATGAAGAGACATCTATAAAGTAGCAGTTTAACATTGAAATCATGTCCTTGTAAAGAATGTAATAAAGGGTGAAGTTAAAGACTTAGCCAGTGATCTCATGACTATTTAACACTCTAAACTGCATTTGTTTTGAAAGTCATTGGAACATTTTGTCTTAAAACATATTCCACGTGGCTGAGAATAGTATTTGTTTCAGTATTTATGTCTGCAACAAAACATGAAAAAAAACTTTACAGCCCCTCTATGCATATAAAACCTTCAAAAATGAAAGTGGAGAAAATAAATGTGGGGATGAAAGAAGAAAAGGGAGGTTACAGACTGCACATTTAAGCTTCAATAATTGATAACTTGGAATAAAATTGGAGAGAAGTCGCCACAACAAAGCTGAGACAGAACAAACCCTTTTGGTTGCTTGTAAGATGAAAAAGGAATCTGTGTTATTCATTTGAAAAAAGAAAAGGGGGTTTCGGTTGCCACTTCCTCTACTTTGTTCTCCACTGGGTGTATACTGAAAGGCTTTTTTTCACGTCAGCTTTGCGTGTATGAAGATGTTAGTGGAAAAGCAGACACTCTAGCTGTGAACCTTTCTGCTGGCTGCTTGTAACACAGGAATGTGGTAGTATTTCTCCAAGGGTAAAATTGTATTCTTAATAAAAGCAACACAGTGCTGATGTTCTTCTGTGAGAGTGAACATCGTGACATCTACACAAGAAAAATCAGACAATGATGTTGCTCTTGACTCTGTTATCAGGAGATGAATCTGACATCAGAACGGGGACGAATCCTGTGGTTTGAACAGAGACGGGCTGCCTCCACCTGAAACTCAGTGCCAGACTTTTCCCAAACACACACGCTGCTTTGTTAGGATCAACCATCAGTGTTTGTCAGCCACGCTGAGTGTTTGTTGATGGTGTTGTTTTCAAATGTCCTGCTGAAACTTGGTTTTCGCCCACGCGTACCCTGGATGCAGATTATCAGGCCGAGGCTCAGGTAACCGCTATGTTCCTGGATAAAACGTAAACAAGCCTGAAACCCCTTATGACATGCACGAGTAGAGCCAGCGGACATAGAATCTATTACACCCGTGAATAAATTCACCACCTGTTGAATTAGCAATTTTTCCTATTCCCTGCCATTGATGACTTCCACTTACAACTCGTAAAACAAACCAGTTATTAATACTATGATGTGTGTCTTACAGTATAACTAACTAAAAAGGGGCATTTTGATAACAACACACTAAAAGTAAAAGTCTTATTCTCAGGAACCAACCAAGTGGCCAACTCAGCATTTGTCAGTAAGAAACGCTCCAAGTAAGGAAAACCACAACGAAGAGTTACAGCCATGAAATCCTCCTGGGACAGCTCACTCTACAACAGAGAGCAGAAAATCTTTGTGGGCCCACTGGTATTAAATTGGAACTTTACCATGCAAATTAGTGCGAGTGTTCAAAAGCAAGAAAATGTACTGTACCATGAGCAAAGAGCCAGCAAAGAACACACACGGCATCCTATTTTTGTACGCTTTTATTCTCTGTGGAAGTTTTCAGTCGTGTGTTTCGAGACTTGCTGATGATACAAAAAAAAATGTAACCCTACCTTTCACTTACTGTATTTCTTGTTAAAAGAATGGTGAATTAAGAAATCATTGTTTACATGAAAGTCAAAGACTGAGCTTCTTTCCATCTCTCTTTTAAAAGGGGGGCTCTCTGCAGTGAATAACAACAGGAAACCTCTTCCATTAGCAAAACTTTTCCTACAACACATTTACAACAAATCCTACGACATTAACAAAAAAAATTAGGTTTTGATTTTTTTTTTTTGCTTCTGCTTTCCAAGTCTCTTCTGTTTTGATACATCCGTGCTGTAAAGCTGTTACCTCTGTGTTTAAAAAGATGCTGTACAAATAACCCTGCCTCACCTTACTCTTTCTTTTCTTCTTTCTGTTGATGTTTTACTTTGTCCTTCTTTTCCCTCCTTCTTTCCCTCTTTGTCCTCTTGTATTTTACCATAGTAACTTCACTGTTTACATCCTGTGTGCCTTCCAGAGGACCGTGTTTATTCTTGCGAGTGCCAGTGTCTCACTCTCTTACTATCATTCTGGAGGAAATACCATGAGTCGCGTGCCAGTCGCAGCTAACCACAAACCAGAGCTGGGTGGAGAGGGGCATTTTTTATATAAATCATGGAATATGGCTGAGAGTGAGCCTTTGCCAGGCTGAGTGAACCACCATAAATAGACTCCTCTCCCATTGCATGTAGTAACAGCTTTGAGCAACACAAAGGCAACTGTGGTGGAGCTAGGAAAAGGGCTCTCATTGTTTACGTGCATTGCTGAGTTAGTCATCGATAGAACCAGGCTGTCAAGTTCAATCGATGAAGCATCAGACATGGACTTTCAATGTATTCTGAATGCTTGAAATACCCTGAAATTTCATTGAACTCTCCTGCTATCACCAGAGAGTATAACAGAGAATCCCTAAATGAACCTCACTTGAGCTGAACGGGGCAGGCGGCTTTGACACACTTTAGGCTTCAGAAAAAGTCTTTCTCACAGACTCTGCTCTGTCTAGCTCCATTTCCCAAGATTCCCCCCCCCCGGGGATATATATATGTAGTACTGCGATGAAAGAGACTAATATAATGTCAGAGGTGGCTAACAAGGACTCCTCAAGGAAGACAGTGTGACAGTACAAAGGCTGCAGAGAGCAAAGACTGATGTGGAATGTAACTAACCTGGAACCTAAAGTCATATGTGTCTAATCAGTTCCAGCGATGCATTCATCACACAGGGAGGAGCAGTGGTGCTCATAAAGAGACAGAAAGAATCAGATCAGAGTGTGTGTGTGTGTGTGTGTGTGCCATGCCTGTGGGATGTCTTATCAAAGCTCCTGCAGAGGTCAAGTAAGGACACAAATCACATCCTCAGGCTTTGCTGTCTCCTCTCAACTTTCACAACATTTGAGCTACTACATCTGGTTCTATTTTACTTTCTCTGTCCCGCTTCGTCTTTCTCATTTCGTCTTTCCATTTCTAAAAGTGTGCTGTTTCATAGTGGCATTTGTTGGCCCAACAGGGTTTCTATAGGACGGTGAAAAAAAGAAAAGAAGTGGCGATGTATGATGAACCGGGGTGATGCACTGCTCGACCTTTTTAAGTTCTGATACGGACTTGAACTTTTTCGAGTTGCTAGCATCGTCTCCAAAAACATCATGCACTGTGGTGAACCAATAAAGCCTTTCTTTGATGGCAGTTGAAATAGATTTGCTTGAGTGTCATTCGTGCACCGCACTGTGTGGCATCAGCTCATGTCCAACCAGCCAAATGTTGAATGAGCAAATGGACAAATGTCATAGCACTGCAGTGAAGCTCAGAGCTTTTACATCCATTTACTTTGCTGATAAGTTTTTTTTGCATACGTCTAGAGGCCAGAGCCCTCTGAGAAAATGTACATTATGTCAAACTGTACCTTGTTACAAATGTTTTGTCGATTTCAAACCATCACTGGGAAGTTGCTCACGTTATTGCAAGCACCCCACATAGTTAACTGCTCTGCTTTCTTTTGTCTGCCTTTTCTTTCTTTATTTTCCCCCCGTTTCATCTGCCTTCTTTGTTTGGTTGAACGTATCTACCAACATCACTTAAAACATTAGCTTTGCAGATATTCCAAGAAGCCAAAGAAGTTGTGGGGTAACAAGCTTGATCCATCCAAAATGATTAGCCTTTGTTGTTAGCTCCCTCCATGCTATGATTGCTCCACCTAGCAAAATGCACAGGACTACAGGCACACTGAGGACTTGTGGTGGCAGCAGTGGTGATTCTAGAGTCTGTTGGGAACCTGGGCATAATTAATTGGGGGCCCCTCCAACCACCATTATGTTCTGAGATTCTGTTTTTACACTCTGTAAGTCACGCAACACACACACGCTGAAATAGAATCCTATGGCCATGCACTAATGGAGAGAGTGACGAAGCCGCTCCTGAGCTGGTGGTGGGTAGGGAGTTTGGTACCTTGCTCAATGGCACCTCGGCAGTGCTCGGGAAGTGATCTGGCACCTCTCCAGCTACCAGACCAACTTCCATATTTTGTCCGCACCGGGACTTGAACCGGCGACCCTCCGGTTCCCAACCCAAGACTGAGCTACTGCCTATTCAAGGGACCCCTCTGCCAAAGGAAGATTTTTTATATCTCAACTAAATGAGCTGTACATATTAATTTAAAAATAGTATTCATTTCAATCAATTCAATTTGGTAAGACATCAGTCCTGTTCTGTCCCATTGATTCACAAGTCATCAAACATTATTTTCATTTTCATTTGATTTTTAATACTCTGATGCAGTTAGGACTTCAAAGGGACTTAATGTAAAAACATATCAGTTTGTCTTGCACAAGAAAAAAGCAGGTAGATCAAACTAAAAATGACCCAGATGAACTGTCAGACATATTAAATTATTTGTAAGGATCTACTGGATCAATTTCCATTGTACAGGAGGTAGACTCAGCTGATGCTGATGGCCACCCATGGGCTCTGTCCTCCACATCGGCACTTCAGTAGTTACAGGCCCCTTCGCTGGTTGTCTTTTGGGTCCAAAGTCTCTGTGAGACTTATTTGTGTCGCTCACAGAGCCCTGGAGACACACCTCCAACACTCTCTCTCTCATGCACAAATGTGCATGTTCAGACTTGCTTGATGGCTGGAAAAGAAAAGTACAGTAGATACAATAAGTCTCAAATGCTATCTTGTATTTACCTTTCTAACATTTTGCATTGGTTACATTGGATCAATTTGAAATTGATTTTGCTGTTTACATTTCCCAAGAATATTATTTTCTAGCCCAAGTGAACCCAGAGTCCAAATGTAATCTCATTTAAAGATACTTCATATGAATAAAGCTTTGTGGATCTTACACCTAATACGCATCATAACCATAGACTGTAAATATTAGTGGACCAAGCCTGAGTGACGTCACCAATCTGTTACTGCAGGGGGCTTTGGAGTCCCATCGATGGCGGTCACCATGCTGCAAAAGTTGTCCCAACCTAAGACAGACTAATAGCTGGAGCTGAGGCGGGTTCTTATTGTGAATAACGCTTATCAGTTCTAAAATCAAAACATACCAGTTATCAAAAGATCGGTACAGTGTGTGCCGATCGAGACATGAATCAGACCTATTTGGTTTTTCAATCTTCCAGAGCTCATGTAGCCAGCCTCAAGCTGACACTCGACGAACTGCAGGATTTTGCACTTCCGCATGACTATAAACCGCATGTACTTTTGTTTATGTCCCTTGTCTTTCTAATTATCTTAGTCTCCTATCTTAATTTCAGCTATTTTCTTAATCAGTGAATAGTTTATTTAGCTTTAATTCAGTTCCATCAATTATCTTCTCTTGTAACACTTGTAATAACTGGAACAATCTCACTATCAACAGGCAAGGGGCGGAAAGTTGATTTTAAGTTTTCCTAATTATGTCCTTTTTTTTCTATTAGAACTTTGCCCTTATAAGATAGACAGTCAAACGAGACAGGAAATATAAACAGGGAGACTGGGGAAGACATGCTGGGCCGAGGCCTTCAGTAAACCCAGGGTTGCTGCATAAATGACAGCGTCAGTACACCGGGTGCATGCATCTAGCTCTAAACTACAACAAAAGCAAAGAAAAGTAAGAGTATTCTCGTGTTGAGGGTCCTGTGTTTGTAAATATTGACTAAATGGGTCCTGAAGGGAATGTCAAAATTCCTATTAAAGGAGTTCTTCTTTTTCTTTCAGTCATGGTTCCATCACTCCCTCTTGTGCAAGGACTCCTCTTTGAACGTTTCTCTAACTCAAAGTCTCAAATTCAATACAAAGGCACAGGGAGATACTGCAAACAAAAGCAGCATAGAGAGTGAACTCCATGACATATTACCACGTCCTCACACTGCACCAGTGTGTCCTGACATGGCCCCAACCTTCTAACTGCATTTGCCGTCTCTTACTCAGGGGAACATAAGGATCACATATGCCTTTGGCCGGAGTCCACACCCACATTCCTCAGCTATGTGCTCACAAGCGTCCTCTCTGCCCCCCCCTCCCCCTCCCTCCCTCTAAACTCTGACACCAAAACCTTGGCCCACATTGCTGTGCGCTGTAAAGAAATTCAAACACTCAAGTTCTTTCCTTTACGCAGGGAGACATAGAACACAGCGCTACTTCTTGAACTCAGTTGAGATCAACATGCTCTCCTCTCCATGCTCCAGGCTGAACAAACTTTAATCCTTCTGCATTAAATAGGGTTGTCAAGCTCTTGTGATGGGAAGCTGATAATGATTTCATAGACATTTTCTTCACTGTGAAGTTAACCCCTTTAGGGATGAGCAGCAGAAAAATTGTAAAGTGTTCATTTTTTAAAACAAATGAGCTCTGGAATGAGTCTAAACAGTCACTTCTGAGGAAAACTTCATAGCCAGGACTATTTATGAGACGGGTCCCCAGCGGCTTGTTCAGTTAAAGGTTATCTTGTACTTACAACTCAAAGTCAAAGACACATGGCCCAGAGAAGCTGTGCAGTTTGCAGTCTGGGGTGACCGGGTTCAGTGGTAGGGGGTGCATGGTGTGGAATGTGGCTGTAAGGAAAAGCCAGGAGGAATCATTATGGAGAAGAATTGAGACGCCAGAACTGGGAGAGCAGCATTCAAGACGAGATTTTCAGTCTTTATTTTTCATTTTTTTAAAGTCTGTTCACATGGCTTAAACCTCCTGTCCTTCATCCTCCTGTAACAGTGTGTTCTTTACAAGATAAACTGAGTGGAAGTAAAAGCAGGGAACTGATTAAAGTGAACTGTTTAATAAAATACTTGAATCTGTATCTGTTGAGAGCTGTGCTGATAGATCTCTTATAGTAGTTACTGTTAACTATATCTCCTGACTTGTTAATGTTTTGAATGACAAATACATAATATAATACTTCACCTTTAAGAACTCCGGGACTTTATTGAATGTCTTGTTAAGGACTGTCTTTTTACACCACAAGAGTCACTTTAACCCAGTAATGTATAGTTGGTCTGTTGTTTTAAATAAATAGGCCAGACCATCATCTCATCTGAAAATACCAGTTTAGATACAAGGGCAAAATACTCACTGCTTCATAGAAATATAGAATAAGGGATTGACAGGGTTTTTATACTGATTTGTGTACTTGGGTCAGCAGCTGATATCTTTTGAGGTGATATTAACTTTGGCCAATATTATGAAGCACAGATCTCCGACTTGTAGCTTTAGCTTAAAACAAGGCCCCATAACATGTAGGCTAAGTTAGTTTTCAACCAGACATCCAATCGTATACCTGTAGGAACTTTGTGTCAGGAGTCTTATGTCTTATGTAGCAAGTCTTATGTTACAGTAGCATAGATTACTTACAACTTTAACATAAAGAAATAGGTTAACTGGGTCGTTCCAACTGATGTTTCCATTAATAAAGTTTTAGCTCAATGCTCCTCTTACTGGTTTTCTCCCAGCACTCTTCATTACATGGTGACGGATCTTAAAAGACTAAACTCCCAGGTGTTGAGATTAAAATCCTCATATCTCTCTTACTGTAAAATGACAAATGGCACACACATTTAACACAGAAGTACATTTATTCAGGTCTTAATACATTAATATTGAACAAGTAACATATTGGTATTGATTGCAAATCAAACAGCATAAGCCCAATTGATATCTGTGTATACGTTAAATGTAACAGATTTGATATTCAAATGTGTAACGGGAACTCTTCCTCGTGTCAGAGGAGCACTTTGTTATAAAATGTAAGTAAAAGTGAAATATATATATTTCTACTCGTAAAATTACAAAATTGGTCCAGAGTCTGCGTTCTGAGCAGGACATCATTTCAGACTAAAAATTTAGTTTTTCATTTTTAAAAATTCAATATACCTTTTTACTTTTTCTAGTCATTTGCTTTTTGAAGCTATTTTCTAAAAACTGTAGCTAAAAACTACAAGAAATACAACATTGTCAGTTTACAAAAGCTTAGCATATGAATCACTGCATCATCTACTTTCTAAATCAACTTCATTTTTTCCCCATAGAAGAACTATCTGGAACATAGAGTTTTGACAACAACGACACCATTAATATCTCACAGCGCTATGTTACAATAAAATATCTCTGTCATAAATTCAAAGGGAAAAGAAAATATATCAATAGCAACACAAAATTAAGAAATACAATGCATAGATTCAATCATTTCAAAATGTAGAGATATAATTTACTTAGTACAGCTCTTTAACTTTCAAAGTGAACCCTGTGACACTAACTACATGGATTCATTACAGTTTATCCTGGCTTGAGTGACCGGCACAAATATATATATATATATATATATATATATATATATATATATATATATATATTTTCTGAACATATCACATGATAGAAATGCTAAATATATCACTTTAACTTCAAAGGCAGATTTGGCTATAGTACACTGTGGCATGTTTGGGTAAGAAAAGGCAACACCTGGCACCAAAGCCAAACAGCAGCTTCTTTCTCGGCGTCCATAGAGGGCCTTTTGAAATGTTAACAATTTAATTTGACTCTTTTAAACCTGCTCTGCTCCCTGTCTTTCTCAATGTCAGCTGTGTCAGATCATGTGCCTTCACTGCTCTCCAGTATGTAAGCTTGGATTTTCATCCTCTCTTGTTGTCCCTGAACTCATCACAAGTCCCACCTCATTGCAAACCAACATACTTAGGGCATTTATCAACACATAATCAGACACCCACTTATATATGTGGTGTTTGGATTAATCACACAATAATCTGTCATGTCAAAAAGGCAGTTTAAACGGACAAGCTCATTGTTAGCGCAGCAAGAACTTAGAAAAGCCAGTCAGAAATGCAAATATACAAGCATGATCAGATACTTAACACTTAGTGGCGCTTCTCAAGGGCATCTTAAAAAAAAAAAAATGATCAGACTTGTTATTTAAAAGATGATTGGAGCCATCAAGTCACGTGTCTGGGTTATATAAAATGTTGAAAAAGACACAGATAGGTAGAGGTAGGAGGGACAGAGTGAAAGTAGAGTCTCACTAAAAGCAGAAAAAGTGGATTCTGCAGAAAGCAACTTTGAGTTACATCGGTCAGTCACGCTAAAACCTAGAGACCAAACAGAGAAGTCCAAAGATTCTGAAGCTGAAGCGGGGGTCAGGCTGCTATCTCAGTGTCTCTAGCGACAGTCACAGACATGTCTTAGACTCAGCCTCTTTGTGACAACAACAGTATCACTGAGAATATCTTTTATCCACCAACGAGCCTCGACCTCTTCACATTCAGAGCGCTGTGATGCGTTCAGGAAACCCTTACTCAAACGACCTACTCTTACTCACTTCTTCTTCACTCCTACAGAAAAGTCAAAACAAGGACACTGTGGATAAAGAATTCACTGTACTTCTTAAAACTGCTGGATTTGAGCATCTTCTGGACCATAAAAATGACGATAAAAAACTCTAAATCTGCTGTGTCAGGCACTATAAACAGGCCTCTGTGGTATTAAGGTCAAGAGTGAAAAACGACTCTGAACATTTCTGATGCCTGAGTGCAGGTAATGCACCAGCATAAATTTATATATTTACCACAAATAATTTAGTCTCAAATATATACTTAATCTAGTAAACATCTTCTACATCATGTTATTATACATTCTTAACTTATGTACAAGAAATTAGAAAGGTTATTCATGTTTTACAGCCTCATTAAGAAGAATCCTCAAACACAGACGTGGGTTTAACAAGAATCGGATCCAGTTTTTTTTTTTTCTGTGAGCTCATTTCTGCTGCCTTGGTTTTTGCTTCCGCTCTGTAAACACTATTTACATACTTTAAAAAAAAAAAAAAAAATTCACTACATGAACTGATCTTACAAAGTGTACAATGACATTATGTACATTCAGGCAATGACAAAGTGAGTTATTGTGTAACATCATCCGAGGATCCCTTGAGAAGTCTCTAACTTTACATCATGTCAGTCTGCCAGGTTACCTTCATATTCCTCCTGTAGTGGTAATCACTTATCACTACTCTGTACGTACATGAAGTTTGATTGTGGAAACACAGTAAACAGCACAGTATGAGTTCAAACACTTGTACAGATTGTGATGCTGCTATCACTGACCTTAAGGAGTAAACCAGAGAGGTGTGTTTCAGTTTGGCTCTTATATTAAGGCAAACAGTTTGGCACTAAGTTTGTACATATATGTGATAGTTTTTATCTTCACCAGTTCAGGGGCACTAATGGAGATGAAGTCTCAGATCTCAGATGACCCAGCCGCTTTCAGACTCCTGACGAGATCTGAAGAGTATTGTGAGGAAAAATAAAGAAATGTTGATGGCGTAGAAACTACGTTAAAGTTTGTACGATCCTTTAAGTCTGTCCGTTTAAGTTCTGATGTTTTTCAACCAAACAGCAACAACAGGTTAGTTGAACAGAACTTTTCTACCCTGACACCCAGCTGTGTGTGGTGGTCTTCACTCCGTGGGGGAAACCTTGTTGGGTCACCATCGGCTCAAAGTTAAAGTCCAAGGGGGCGCCGTCCATCAGAGTGTCGTGGAGGACTGTCTCCATGTCAAACTCAAACTTCTCGATGGACATGTCGTCTAGGTCGCTGGGCAGCTTCTCGGTGTGTGAGGGCTGTGGTAGACCAGGTCGTCCGTATCCATTGGTATTCAGCGGGCAGAATCCGCCGGGCATCCCTCCTCCACCGCTCAGGTGGCTGGAGAGGCCATAAGGCATCTGCATCTGGCTTTTGGCTGAAGGCAAAAGAGTGGTGACCCCGCTGTGGCTCAGGGGCATGAGCAGACGTCCGTTCATTGCGGGTGATGCTAATGGGGCCTGGTTGTGGACATTGTGAGGGCGAGTGTGGGAGAGAGCGTGTGGGTGTCCGTTTCCTCCTCCCATCAGTTTAGCCGGGTGCTGGTTGCTGCTGTATGGCGGCAGCATGCAGCCCCCACTGGACTGAGACACCACTGAGTCCACTGAGGGCATGAGGTCTCCATGCTGGTCTGTGTCTGTTGTCAACAGCTCCTTCAGAAGCCCTGCAGCGCAGCTGTACTGTCCCAGACCTGGCCCAAAGCTGGGTTTACTCTCCTGCAGCGTCTGCAGCGGCATGGACGACAGCGTGTTCATACCCGCTTGGCCATACACACACTTGCGGTACTCCTGCTGGGGCTGCGGGGCCATGTTGGGGGAGCTGTACGCAGGGTACCCTGGGCTCTGCTGCATCATGTTAGAGGGTGAGGACTGGGAGGAGCAGGGGGTTGTCCCACCTCCTCCAACTTGTGAGTTTTTGGGAGAAAGCAGGTTGAGGTTGTCCAGGAGGTTCTCCATGACATTCTCAGAGCTGTGACCCAGAGATCCCGTCATCTCCGTCAGGCTGGGCAGCGTGGCTGTCATCTTGGCCCCAGGGGCTCCTGGGTAGCCCATGTGCACATCCGCCTCGGCGAAGTCGTCCTCAGGCATGAAGGGGGAGAGGCGGTCGCTCAGGGTGCTGGCGTTGGAGCTGGTCCGAGGCCTGAAGCTGTTCCAGGCATCAAAGTCGTCGTTGCTGTGTGAATTTGGGCTGCCGGGCCACTTGGAGAAGGAGCCTGGGCTGTCTGCTCCACCGTCAGGGCCGCCCTGCAGGGACAGCTGTTGGGGTAAAAGAAGACTCTTAGTGTACTGATAGACCAAGTGGAGTGGAGACAGTCAGTGGATCATATATTACAGGTTGAAACCATTGACAATAAAGAACCGTGCGGTACTGATCACTACTGAAACATGTCAAAAACACCATTTCAACAACAATTAAAAAAAAATCATGAGCACTGCTAATCAAAGGCTAAATACACATAAGAAAGTTTTAAAAGAACTAGTTAAGACATTATCATCAAACTATAACATGATTCATAGAAATATGGACAGCTGTGACGAGAAAAGATATTGGCTAACATAAAATCATCCACCAAATGTAAATCCTACTTTTGACTTTCTGTACCTTTTTCTTCGCTGCTCTTCCTCTGCTCTTCGCGAACTTGCTGTTGTTGTCCATGGAGGCGGCCCTGCGTCGCGGGGACTTGCCGCTCTTCCCCCCTTCCGGATTCAGCATCCACCACGAGCTCTTTCCCGTCCCCTCATTCTGCACGCGAACAAAGCGGCTGTGCAGCGACAGGTTGTGTCTGATGGAGTTCTGCAGGAGGAAAAGAGAAAGGCTTATTGAGGAGTGGACAAACAGAGGGGTGTGTGTTTGCCCTTTTCCCGAAAAAAACATTTCACATCTGCCTTAGTATAAAGGTGCAAATCCATCCGTGCAGGTGGCTCTCTTTTAAAAACACACAGGGCCTGACAGCTTAATACACAGGAGAAAGGGGAGATTTAAGGTCACTCAACAATCTAATGCCATTTGCAATCCAAAGAAAGACATGTACACGAACACGTACACACTCACACATAATAGGTGCCGAGTATGTTCACTGAATGGGCAACACATCCTGCAGTGAGCAAGGTTTAAACTGCACACACTCTTATCTCCAAACATACTGTACATGCAGGCCTTTTATTTCCTTCACAAAAACACAGAGGGCCGTTGAAAAACACCATTAAACCAACAATCACATTCCACCTGACTATGTCTCTTGTCTAAAGCAGCACAGAATCAAAGGGAGGAAACAGACTAATCTTTCCTCTCACAGACACGTTAATAGTGCGCTCAAGCGTTCCTTAGTGACACCCTCAGTGGAAAAACTTATTTTTGTGCAGGAAGCAAGTGAAGCATTGTTAAATGTCTGCAAACAAGAGCGAGAATCCGTCTGATAAGCAAACCAAAGAGAGCGAGTTACCGTTTCTGTCGGACATTATTAGAGCTACAACTGTGCTGGGACACTTTCAAGTCCAAAAATGATTTTGTTTTTTCACTATTTCTAAACTCTAAATCATCTCAAACTGTTGCCTAAGTGACCATCTACCCTCAGAGAGTAACTTACACTGTTGCTCTGTGCGGTTTTGTGTCCGGGCCCTAACATGAAGTAATGAGCCTTGGCCAGACGTTACTGTGCATGCGTACAGCTTGTTGTTTTGGAAGAAAGCTGGAAGTCCCGCCGCACAATCACACACATGCAGAGCTTAGCGTGCATAGTGGTTAACGTCATCAGGCCTGTTCCTGCTGTGAGTCACTGCCTCACATCTGGTTCAGCCTGTCCTCTGCTTCTCCTCATCTTCTAATGCTGTGACTTTAAAATATCTCCATTTCAAACCTTGCCATGCCATTTAATTTCTCAAGTCAGTGATCAACTATTTGTGTAGTCTTTTAAAAGTCTGTGAAATAAAAAAGAATGACCCTAAAATTATGAGAAGTGATCAAAGTGTTGTCTAAAACCAAAAGACACACGTTCCCAAATAATAGAAACAAGAGAAAATTAGCAAAGCTTGCATGTAAAAGGCAAAAGATCAATTCTGTTTGTTAATCATTTTCAGATTTTTCACAAATAAATTACTTCAGAACATTAACAAGTGACTCTTGTTGGAGTTGGCGTACTTCCAGACTTTAATCTCTGGCATCCCACATTTCCCACAATGCAACTTGATTGACGTCTCTTGTCTGAATGTAGATTCAAACATCTTTGAAACTAAAAAGCTTGAGTTTTAACTTGGGTAGAGTTCTGTTAAATGTAAAGCCTTTTAAATGTTGTGAAATTTTGAAGAGATGGTGACATCACTATGACGTCATCATGGCAATTCCGTCAGACGTTGGAGAGCTCCTCTTTGAGCTGTAGAAGTGATCATAGAACTGTTTTTACCTGTTTCACCTTTACATTAGTGAAGATCAACAGCTTGTTTTTTTTCTGTCTTTGGCTTTTCTTTAACATCTTATGTCTCTTTGATCTACTTCTTTTCTCCTCTCTCTTTTCTCAGACTCTCCTCTAATTTAATCATCAGTGAATGAACATTATTCTTCAAATGACCTGACTGCCTCGGCCAATCGTCTCCGGCTAGTTTGCATGATCTGACCGACGTGACAGCGCCTCTCTGATTAGCCTAGAGAATGCTCCCCCCCCCCCCCCCCCCCCATCTCCTGCACAGTGGAAGCTATGACAAAAGGCGAGGAGTAAAGTCTGGTCATGAGCCTCTCCTTCCCATGACCGCGGAGAGTGCTGGTAATTTCAGCGAGGAATGACTGCAATGTGAGTGCAGACGCCGGGATGTCCTGTTACAACCCTATATCACCCTGATGACAGGACGAGAAGCGCTAGAGTCCCCCCCGCTCAGTTTATGTCACAGTCATGCGCTGGGTGTTGTTGTGATGGAGAACATAAAAAACAGTCCAGATGAAAAAGAGGGAGTACAAGTGAAGGGTCATAAAACTGCTCTGATGGGAAATACCAGAACTCGGCAGGACTCAGCGTACCGTGTGGGGAGTGTGGCTAAAGGGTGTCTGCTGGGGCCAATGGAAAAGCCTCGTCTGTGTGTGTGTGTGTGTTTGCGTTTGTGTGTGCAGGCTCATGTTTTTAATGGAATGGCATCACGACCACCAGCAGTGCAGTAATGGTTTTGATTTTGTTGCTCAATCCACTGCAGCCGGAGATATCTTGACGTAAAAGCGATTATTTGGAGGATGAACACACACTTAAAAACAGACATGCAAACATAAATAAGAAGTAGGACAGACGCCGGCTACTTTTGTTGATGTTTTCTCGTTTCCTATTTCAATGAAGAATATGTTTGACAAGATAAGAGTGTGTTTCTCTTGGATCCTGCGTCTGAATGTGACACATATTTATCTCTGGCTGCAGCACACAGAATCTTAACATTCCAACTAATCACTGCGTGCAAAGTTCAATCGTAATCAGAGCCAACGTGTTAGTATCTCTTAGGAAACAGTAAAGGCAGGATTCCCAGCCAGGCAGCCATCACAATCAACATTCCTCAGCAAGGTTACAAAACCCACAATTTCACACAACTGAACTCCGATAACCCTCACATGAGGGCCATTCTATCTTGTGTTGTATGAAAATGTGACAATAACAATGTCCTATCGCGGAAAGTGGAGTTTTTTTTGTTTCTTTTTTCCCGGCCATAAAAAGGAAAACAAGACGATGGAGACAGTTTAGATGGATGTATCGGTCAATGCTGAGAGGCTTTAAAAACACATTTTCTGTGTTGTGCCTGAGCGCGCCGCCAGGAGCAGCACCTCCGTTTACCGAGGCAACAGATCAGAGCAACCCTGGCAAAACAGGAGGAAGTGACCACATGAAAGAGGACTGTGACAGGAAACAGAGCTGACTTCCTGCCTCACAGGAAACAGTGGTTGTTAGCCGGAGAAAAAGGCATGGAATGTGAAGCCACAGCGTTGTGATCCAAGTGGACAACTCAGATTTAGCTCACCATCCTAAAACACACACACACACACACACACACACACACACAACCAGCAAGAGTTTATGTTTAGCAACAAGCTGTGATGATCCCTGATGTCACACTATACCCATTAAATGAAAGTTCACGTTGTCGTGTGACTCCTGAAACTGAATTACAAGACTGCATACGCCATGACTCAACAACTGGTTGCAGTATGGGCGTCTAGGTGGTGCAGCTGCGTGTGTGTGTGTGTGTGTGTGTGTGTGTGTGTGTGTGCTATTTCAGAAATGAAAAAAGAGGGGCTGTGTGAGACAGAGTGGGCATGGATTGGTAAAGAACACACTGTGCTGCTTTAAACTCCCTCTCTGGCAGCACTACTGAAAGGCCACAGTGTTCAGTAGGACTCTCCTTCTCCTCTCATTCCTTCTCTTTATTTCTCCTCTCCTCCCCTCTCTTAAACTCCTTCCTCTCCTTTTTGCCTTGTCTTAACTCCCCATGACCTTTTTTTTCTGCCTTAGATCTCCTCTCTTCTATTCTCTGCACATATAGTCTCCTTCCTGGTCCACATGTTGTTTCCTTCCTTCTGTTCTTCTCTCCTCTCCTTTTTGACTTGCATGCTTTCACCTCCTCCCTACTCCCTCATATCAGCACTCTCCTCCTTCTTTCTTCTTTTCCCATCCTTTCTCCCTTCCTGTGCTCTCCTCTCCTCTCACAGTCTCCTTTGCAGTCAGAAGCCAAGTACCTATACGTAAGAAAAAAAAAAAAAGGAACACAGAGTGCCAGAAAGACACATGTTGGCACACTGACCGAGGTGCGAACGCTCTCAGAGCTGCTCAAATGTCACCTCATCTAATAAAAAATAAAAAAACTTCCCCAGCAGAGCAAAACACAACCTACATTTAGGCATGCTTTGAATCAAGAGAAGCCACAAGGGAAACCTCAGC
Organism: Labrus bergylta; assembly: GCF_963930695.1. Taxonomy (NCBI): domain Eukaryota; kingdom Metazoa; phylum Chordata; class Actinopteri; order Labriformes; family Labridae; genus Labrus; species Labrus bergylta. Next base: position 23,124,601 of record NC_089205.1, read on the forward strand.
TGCAGAGCCTGTACAGCTGCAGCTACAGAGTGTCTTCGGAGACGCTGCCTCCTTTCTGACAGAAAGTTTGCAGCAGGTACAAACTCGCACGCATGCGGCTCTCTGAGCAGTTTCACATGAATTTATCAGAGATATGGAGGCGCAGAAAAGTTCAAAAAAAAAAAAAAAAACCCATCGGTTTCTCCGCACTGTTTCCACTGAACTCATTAGGCATTGTTCCGAACAGACTTTCACATCTTTCATCTGCCATGTTTCAATCTTGGCTGTCGGTGTGTCCATGCACAGTAACTATCTTTTGTGTAATGTCTGCGGCTGTGAAGAGGACGACCTGTAGAGTAAGCAGCACACCTTTTCTAACCGCCAGAGTAAGCATCCCTAAAGCTGCAGCTTGCTAACGTCTGGAGCTTTGTGCTGAGCATGGCCGAGTTAAATCAGTGTGGTTTAGACAGAAAACATGTAAACCTATGATTAGTCTAACACCAGCTCAGCAGGTCTGCGTGCTTAACAACGGCGTGGAGCTGAGCACGCAGCTGCAGGTGAGATGGTGGGGGTGACAAGTGATGAAGGGAAACCACCTCTCCCCAGTGACAGAGTCATCAAAGATCAACTCCCCCCTCCTTTCAGATGTACTGTGATCCAGAGGCCGATAACAACTGATTCTGATTGATTTTAAAAGCTGGTTCCCTAGAGGTGGAACAATGTGGTGAACTGGCACCCAAGGCTGATCAAATGATAACACCGGAGCCAAAGAAGGGCACTCACAAACTCACAAAGATGAGCAAGAGGGAAGAGGTAACCCATATTTTTATTATCCAAAGATCAATGAGATGACCAAACATCAAACAGTTTTTTGGTGTCACGAGAAAGTGGGTGTTTCCCACAGTACTAAAAACTAATGGGAACAAAATGCCGCCTTGAGATGTTGTCAGATCCAATTAATTCCTCTTTGATCAATGAGTTCTTTTGTGTTCTATTTTTGGGATCGGGTCAGTGTATTTTATTCAGTCACAGTTCTTAAACGATGTTAAAAAGTTGGTTTCTGTTCATTAAAAAATTAGTTTTGGAGAAAACATCTTGGAAGACCTCAAATTGAAGTTGCTTTCAAAAGAAAATCAGCTATTAGCACTATTCAGACTGCCACTTCAAGGCACGAGATTTAGGCCCCTGTGACCTTCACCTTCACTGAATGGTTTTAGAGGCATAATGGGGGGGGGGGGCAAGTGATCCGACCTCTGTAGCCCCATTGGAGGATAGTTGCAGAGATGGCAGAGACCGGGTAAGCACAGCCTAAAAAAGGGGAGAGCAGTCCTGCGGTGTGCGTGTGCATGTCTGACTGTGTACGTGGAGCTGTACGAGTTTGCACGCCGTGCTCTCCTGCGCGACGCCGTAAAGCAATGTGTCATTCACTGGGACACCAGCATTACGTCTTTGTGGAATCAATGTGAGCGTACGAATGACAGGGGAGCTTCGTTACAGCGTTGTTGCGGAATCACACCCTGAAAAGGCCTACTGTAACTTCAACTTAAGAACAAATGGGGCTCCTGGATGTGATATTCTGATGTGTCTGGCAACAACAACAACAATCAATTAATTCATGATTATTGACTTGAGTTGCAAAGCAGTCCACCAGACAGTATTTGTATTTGGTTAGGTTGATGTGGCAGCTTGTCAGTATTTATCACAGGGTGATTGTGTTGTGTATTTATTGAAAATTCAAGGAAACTGGTAAAGTCTGGCCATATTGATCTAAACACTTAGCTACACACAAGGAATCTCTCTAACACACACACACCCCCTTAATGACAAGGCAATACAGCTTCACATGACCACATTCAGAGAGCAATCTGAATAGAGTGTGATGACTTCATGCGTTTGCAGTTTGATGGTTATCATCAGCCCTAGTATTGAGCTCAGCAGTGACAATCACTGACCTTTTGGATAAATTCGATACGCATGTGATCATAGTAGGACATGGAAATAAAAAGTGGAGCCCAAGGAAAGGTAAAATCTTATTTTTACCTTCAGTTTGATTTAAATAGTCTGTAGATAATCTAAGGATTGTTGTGCATTAGCGTTGCGTAGCAGCAAGACTCACCGCACTGCGCCTTAGGTTTGACTGTTCGAGACAGAATCAATGCATCACTGTTAGCAACGATATAAAAAGAACTCTGTTCAACCGCAATTTCTGTTTTTAAAAAGTCTCAGATTAAAAATGGAAACAACCCTAGGATATGGATTGAACCAGAAATAGATCATCTCTGCCCTCTCCTCTGTAGCCTTCTATTCCTCCCTTTTCCTTTGAAAGTCACTCCTTAGGGACACAATGCTCGTTCACAACAGCCACAGCTGATTGCACACTCCTGCTGCAAAAGACTCCCTCTCTCACCTGCTGACGTCAACTTCCCATAATTCAATTTGGCAAATAGAGGGGAGCGAGGAGGCTTGGACACAGAGCGTTCACTGTGGATCTCCTTAAATTCACTTTGGAGCTCTCTGAGTCCATGCAGAGGTCTAGGACTTCCAGGAAAAGTCCCTCTTCAACACGGTCATTGTCAAATGCTGAGTTATATGAGCGTTGTAAAGCGCCGATGGAGAGGCAGAATGCGCACGTCATGCAGAAGCAAATCTGTCCGCAAATGTATTTACTGACGGCCTCTCGCCAGGATCTCCTTTTCACAATCCTCTGCAAGGAATCTGAGGGCAACCAGCCGCCCTCCCCCCAAACATTCACACACACACACACACACACTCACACTTACAAACACACAGAGCTGAACTTGGACGCCTGAGCGGATGATGACTGGGTAAGCTTAAGATTGATCGGTCTCACAGAAGCAGCAGACGAATGATAAACAGTCTGTGAGTGGTATTGTGCATACGGTGCGAGGCAGCAAAGTCACTGACACTCGAGGATCTTTCATCGCCGTGTGATAGTGGGAGACGAGCCTTTGAGTGGTGGGGCTATTAGCAAACTTCCTGCTGCATTGTATCCACACAGGAAGAGCTGGCCGGTCCTGATACTGATCCCACCGATGCCTCTGGTTTCGACGCAAAACAGCACAGAATGAGGCCCTGCGAGCTGCAATGTATGGGACCAGCTGGAGGGAACAGCGGGTTCAAGAGCTGGGACTTCCTAATCAAAACTCTGCAGTTTGACGGGGCAAAACAAGAGGAAAAAGGAAAGAGGGGGCCCATGGCCAGGTAGGCTTTTCCAGCAGGATTACTATAACGGATAAAGCTCTTACTGTACATTTCAGTAACAGTTCCCCACTTAAGTTTTGCCCTCATCTTGGACCCAAACAACCAGAAACACAGAGACAGAATAATCAATCATCTACTGTTTCCTCTGGTTTGACCCCAACTGGTTTCAAACGGCTCCAAAAGAAAACTTGGCTGAAGGAGAGAGGGAGTGAGCACCCTCTTGAAGTGGGGACTATTAATCAAAAATGTCACTTTGTTAAACATTAATCTGTTAATAATGTTGTTAACTGTGATAGCAGTTAATCAGTTAATTCCCTTAATAATTAACCTAATTTTGCAATGTCAATAGATTCGAGTTCTTAAGCGGCCATGAAAACACAAAATGACACACGTGTCTGTGTTGAAAATGAACAAATTATATATATTTTTTTTAAATATATCAACACCTTCTTCACTCTAGCGGTGCTCGGGAAGTACCTTCATGTAGGCAAAGACACATTTCACAATAAAAGTGTTTCACAATATAAATGCCCAGGCCCAGAAAAAAAAGTACAAAAAAAGTACAGGAGGCGTTATGCTCTTAGTCAGGTTGTCCGCAATTTATCTCATCATTTAATAATGGGATATGGATGTTAATGGAAACTGAATTTAACCAAAGTTAAAGGTTTTAATCATCGTTTACCCAATTAACATCCACATTAAAAATGTATCCCAAACATTAGCGCAGAAGATTAACTACTTCTAGTCTTCTGAAACTCACAGTGTTTTTACACCGCATGTCACACCAACCCACTCACACCCATTCACACACTGATAGCAGTGGTTGCTATGTAAAGTGACCATTTACATCAGAAGAAACTAATCCCATTCATAATAATTCACACGCCGACAACAAAGCAGTGGGTGCTCATTTGTTAGAGTGAATGATTTCCAGATTCACAGAACATTTTGTATGTTTTCTGAATATTTACATGTGCATGTGGACAGATGTCCAGAAACGCACTTTAAAAACACTTTCAAGTTTCCAGCGGACACAGCTCAGTGTTCACACGCTGTGCTCTTTCTCGCCTTAGCTAGCTGGTTTCCTGACTCAGACTGAAGCAGCACGCAGCTCATGTGTGCAGACAGGGACCGGGTTGTGCTGCCTAAGCTTACCATGCTAAAATATGTGCATGTGTTGCTCCCTGCAACACAATGTGAGTCTGTAAATGCACAGAGCAGTGTCTGTGGAGCACAGATATTTTTCGCCTCTGATCAGCAGAGCTGCTGGGCTGCTGCCCGCTCTGCTGGGATACAGAAGGTGTGTGTGTGTGTGGAACTCTGCTGTGTGCCTGTTTGGAGGCATGCATGCATCCATAGGCCTGACCCCGCACAGAAGAAAACATTGGGCAAGAGTTTAGGGGGTTATATATTTATAAGTTATGTTACCCCAGTTGAACCCGGGAAACACAGGGATGTCCAAAGGCGTTTGTACGGCAGGATCCTGATTCTTACACTGATTTCAGTTAACTTATTTGACTTTAAAGACTTGAAATGAACAAATGAACACCTAAGCTGTCATCATGTTCAAAGACTTTGTTTAAAAATGTTTGTAATAAGTAGAAGTGACGACAGTGCAATTCTTAAACACCACTGTGGTTCCTCTGGAGCAACAAAATCACCACCAAATGAAAGAGAACATCACCTGCAGATCAGCAACAAATATATTCTGTAAAGGGCCGTTGCTTTTTCATGGAGTGGCTCCAGTCCTCTTTAGATTTAGTAACTGAGCCACATATCCAATTAGTAGTCTGTTTGTCTGTGAAATAGGCTGTAATGTACTTACCTGTGTGCCCGTTCAAAAAATTACACACTGCTGCTCTGCTAGAGAGAGAAGTAATGTGTGTAATACTACACAGAGTGTCTACACAGAGCAGTTTTAAGGCAAAATACACACACACACACACACACACACACACACACACACCTGAGCTGTAGTGGAGTCATTATAGTGCTTTTATCACAAAGTAGTTCTTCTTCTGTGGGCTTATTATGAACAGGAAATAACAGGGACATGAAATAAATAAATATGTGTGATTTTAAGAGAAGGAACATAGGAGGACTTTAGAAGAAGTGTTTGAACAGGAAAAGGATGACAATTTACATGACAGGCTTCATTTTCATGGTCTTAAAATGAAATCCTGCTTAAATCCTAAATGTTTATCTGTTCGACACTTTTCTATTATCCCCAGTGTCCTTGCTAAGTGTCCTTGTTGCTATCACATCAGCGCCACAAGGACATTCTATATAATGAAAATGTGCTGCTGTTGCTGACTTCAATTTGACTATGCATGACAGAACATGCAGAATAACACTGGAGTTACTGAAGAAGAAGTCTGAGAAGGTGTCAGAGCATTCATATATGTATGAGCAGAGATGTGCCGCCCAACATTCAGGTAAACCCAGAGGGCTCACATTTCTCTGAAGGACAGTAGACAGCATGTGTGACATTAAAGCGTGGCACGGAGACCTGGACTTAAATTCCAGTCAGAAGGAAGGTCCTTTATCAAGCTGGCTCCAGAGCAGGCCAAGGCAGGAGCAGCAACACGACGAAACAAAAGCCTCACTCTGGCATTTACTTTGGCTCTTTTTAACTCAAGTTCATTCAGAAACATTTATCTTGTTTTGTCAAGTGTGAGCACATTATCTCGATGCAGGAATTCTGAATATCTAAAGCGCTGATAAGAAAAAAAACCACACAGATTCATTTCCAATAAGAGGAAGAAGAAGAAAAAAGAACTCAAAGGAAACACTCAAAGAGGAAGAAGCCAAAGAATCTGATGTCACGTTCAGTGTCGCTTCCTCTGCTGATGACATCACTGCCCCGCTGCCGCTGCTGCTGCTTTCAAAGCAGCCACTTCCTGTCAGCTTCGGGCTGAAATCAGCTTCTGTTCAAAAGGGGGAGAAGTGGCTCGAGGAGGAGAGATGCTACATATTAGAGAAAAGACATCATGTATTCAAATCTTTCAGCTAGCTTTAGGATTTTTGCTGATGGCAATGCACAAATGTTGAAAGGGCGTCACAGAATAGTTCAATACTTTAAAAAAATATATGTTATTTTAATTATCAATAGCATTGGAAAGAACATACGCTATCCAATCAGGTATTAACTTTTCCTTGTAACATATTCAAGATTAAAATTCTTGTATTGGGACAACCCTACCATAGAAAAAGAAGGCCAATAATTGACCTTTTATATTTACAATATGAGCTCATTTAAGCTTACTATGATATTTCCCGGCTCATACTAATAGCCATAATTACTATGACATGTCGTGACTCATCTAAAAAAAATCCCAATGATTTTACTAATTAGGTTTGACTCACATCGTCGCACAATGAGCCTAAATAATTGTGGATTACTATCATGACGGCACAAATACCACTGTCGTCAGCACATCCAGGCCTCTATTTTTCTTTGGCATCACTCATCAATCACTTCAACCAGGACATGAATGATTCATTGAGAGGAAAATGAGTCCACATGTAGTGACACGTTTAATCTGCCTGACTGGCACGACTGCGTTTCCTTGCATCAAACACAGGAACCCTGAATGAGGAGCCCAACTGGAAAATACAGAGAACTATACTTTTTGACCGCCTCAGCTATCAGTCAGCGTGATAAGATAATAACACCCTACGTGTCTTCAGAAGATTTGATTTTGTATCGCAGTCTGTGGTGGTAGATGCTAATGTTGTGTTAAAGCAAACCGCTGGTGACCTCTCCTCTCCCAAACCTACGTCAGCATACAGCCTCACCACACAGACAATAGTGCTGCATACTTGTGACACAGACGCAAACTTAAATGTAACACACCTCAGGGTGGTTCGGATACACACTGCTATGCACTTTGACCTTGAAACAAACTATTAGTTCCCGTGACAACTGGAGCAGGGAACCTGCTGTCTGACGCACATTCACAACGGCGCTTCTCATTAAAGTGCGCATTTAAATTTCCACCCACGGTAGCCAGCTGAGCGTTCATGTATGTATAATGGCACATGCATTGGGGCATGTGTGATTCAGTGATAATGCCGGGCCAGCCTGACAGGCACCGTGCATAATCGCTTTAGGGCAGGAATTGCACAACAATGTGGGTCTGGGTAATGCCTGTGGTTTGGGGCCCTTGGTGGTGAGCGGGCCTGTAAATTTGTTCCTCTGCCTTCTCCCTGTGTCTGCAGAAAACGTCACACACACACACACACACACACACACACACACACATGAACTATGAGAAACTCATGGGACACTGGGTTTTTCATGTGGGGGAGCAAATGTCACTTCTCATTTAAATGGCGGAATTATTCAGAGCTCAACATCAGTTCCTCTTCTCACACTGTAAAACAATGCGGAGGTCTTCCTGTTAACCCGACAGGATATTTTTCCAAATTTACTCTGACTGGGGAGAAGTTGTGATGGCAGACAGAGCTGCTACTACCAAACCCACTCTGAGAAAAACAAAAACATTCTGACTCATCTTGAATGACTGTTTACCTGACCGTCACTGGATGTCATCTCTGTTGTTTTTTTTTCTAACAGCAGAGCGTGGGCACCTGCAGGCTCTGTCCTGCTGAATGATGCACTACTCTCTGCTTGTATCACTTACACTCACTGTGTTGTTATTGGACACTACGTTCACTGAATGATCCATCCTTTGGTCTGCAGCCAGAAAAAGAACCGACAAAACAAACCTCTGGCAGGAGAGCCACAGGGCGTGTGTGATGCCAGCGTCTGAGGTGGGTGGAACGCAAATGTTCACATTCGACCTGTTCTGTTTATATCCACCAAATGAAAGGAGCACTTTACGGGGATTTTCCTGGGTCCTTTCCAGTCAGATAAAGGTTCTGAGAGTGGGAAGTTTCCAGTTGTAGCACCAGCTATGTCATCAACTGGGATCAAAAATATCTTTCATAGTAAGCTCTCACTCTTAAGGCCGTCCTCACATTCAACGTGTTTAGCTCAATATTCATTTGTTTAAAGATCTGATCAACAGTTGGTAGAATCTGGGGGTCGCCAGGGCCCATGTACAGAGGCTGTAGTCCTCGAAGCGGGTGGCCCCGGGTTCAAATCCAACCTGTGGCTCCTTCCCCGCATGTCATTCCCCACTCTCTCTGTCCATGATTTCTGACTCTATCCAATGTCCTATCTGTACAATAAAAGGCAGAAAAGGCCCCAAAATAAACTAATCCTTAAACAAATTATGAAAAAATGTCTGCTTTGTTAAGAACTGAAAGTCATCACAAAACATTTTAACCAACGTGAAATGTTAAAATAAAGAATTTAAAGGTTGTTTTGCTGACAGTTTTGAAGCAGATGCACTTTGGCTGAGTTGTTTGGCAGTTGGTTGCAAGTTGTATAAGTTCTGCATGTTTTGAGGAGTCTGCTCAGAAGCATTTCTACAGCTTGGAAAACAGCGTATAAGGACTGACACAATCTGAACCTGTTGGAGACAGGACTCCACTGTGTGCAGCCTCCTGGAGTCAGACAGACAAACCAGACAGACATGATCCACTGTGTGTATTTAATGTCTCTCACAGTGTCTGTCGTTGCCTGTTGGTTTCCTCCTGTGGCTTTCTGGACATCTTGTCAAAGGTTTACGGTGAAACACTGACCCAGACAGCACCAGCACATGGAATCAATCGTCAACACGCCTTTGTGGTTAAAGTTATGTGACTTCATAGCATCAGAATGGCTGCAGCCAGAAATACACACACGTGTGCCACACACAGACATAAACACCATTCGATATCCCCGCTGCGCCACACTGACCTGCTTTCACACTGCCTCTCTCTCCCTCTCTCTTTATTCCAGTCTGAGATTAATAACGTTTTTCTCAGTAAAGGGAACAAGAGACAGAAAACAACCCAGAGAGAGAGAGAGAGAGAGATGAGAGGCTGGACACAAGGAAAACATGAGGTTGTGAAATAATCTGAGGGGCTACTAGCTGCACTCTGTTGCTTAATCAGTGTGGACAGGCACAGTTACATCACTTTGATGTGACAATTATTTTGAACCATCTGCATCACATTTTGTACCACGAGGAGAAAGAAAATACCTAATCAAGTGGAAACTTTAGGTGCATTCTAATGTTGTTAGACTGCTTACAAGTTTTATTTTATTGTATTTTATTTTCAAATGTGCTCTATTGTTTCATAATTTCAATTTCAAAGATGACCAAGAAATGGAATAAATCATCTATGGCTGCTGTATGAACTTGAATTATCAATGAATGGTTTCAGCAAACACGTAAACATTTACTTGTTCAAGATACTGAAATGCTACATTTTATATGTATATATTTTGTATATATTTATTGGTGTTTATGACGAGTTATTTTGGGGCTTCTTTCCTTTATTTGATAGGACAGTGGATAAAGTAGGGAAACTAGGGAGAGAGGGGGACATGCGGGGGAAAGAGCCATAGGCCGGACTTGAACCCGGGCTGTCAGGTACATTGTGCAGGACCTAACTGCTGCGGCCCTTTTGTTGGTATTCATTACAGCAAATACGGAGTCTTCGGTTCCTGGACTGTTTTATATCATATATTATATTATATATTGTCAAAATGTTCTTGACTAAAAGACTGATTGATTATTCTGGGACATAATGTGCAGATTATGGATAATAAAATTAACTTTAGTTAAAGCTGTTATTTTTTACAAGTTACTAGCATTCAAAATAATCATAATGTGTCTTCTCCTATCTATCTATCTAGCAGGACATCCCACAAAGTGTTCTGGCTGCTTTTTGCACTCATGTGGTGCCAGCTATGATGATTCAGCACAACAAACACTGAGTGGTATGAAAAGTGAAGGGGTGGGGTGGGGGGGGGGTGGGCAGTTGTAAGGAAATACGGGATTAAGATCAGCTGGGGAGAAAAGAAAAGTTAACATAACCTGTCACTATAAAAACGATATAAAAGGTGTGCAGGAATGTTTCCTGTGTCGACCCGTCTGTCTGTCTGCCATTCAGTCTGTGCATCTGCCAGCAGCAGGGCTTTAATTATGAGGCCCAGGTTATGTGCTCTCACACACACACACACACACACACACACACACACACACACACACACACACACAGGAGACTAGCGTCCCACATATCTCTAACACAGTGCCTCACAGTTCCGCTGACTAACCAGTGGCACCAGACTTTGGCCTGCGGCTCCCTGATTCCAGTAAATGTCTTGTTATGCAACTCCTAACAAGTGTCACCCAGTCTGAACTCAGAGCGCTGGGTCTCTGCTGCACCCTCTAGTTCTCTCTTCATCACTTCATTTCTCTCTGAAGACAGTAAGGGGGTCGCTCATCTGGATTTAAACCAAATGGTGGTGGGGGGGTCCAGTAACCCTTGAAACCATTAAGTGTGCCCTGCTTTGTGCTGGGGCAAAAACCTGTACTGGAGAGGCAGGCGACACAGGCAGGAAATGGGGAGGAGGGCGAGGAGGGCTCCTCCAGCTCTTTGCCTGAGAAACACAGCTGCCCCTCATGTCTTGGGGCAATGCCAGGATTGGACTACTCGACTGCCTCAAGGGAGTTCTGATATGTGTGTGTATGAGGGATAGCGGGAGAGAGAGAGAGAGAGAGAGAGAGAGAGAGAGAGAGAGAGAGAGAGAGAGAGAGAGAGAGAGAGAGAGAGAGAGAGTTGAAACAGGAGGACTGCTGTTCTATCCAGCTCCCTGTCCTACTAATACACTTTCAGACTGGGAGAAACAGGCAGAGCAGGGATAAAGTACAGCCAGCTTTGAGCTCACTCAGGATTAGAAAGCTGTACTTCTTAGCTTCTGTATTTCTTTAAGCGGTGTGACTCGGGTCCATGGGAAACACATTTCACGTACCGAAATGCACAACCCACCACCACACACACGGCTGCTACCTCAAACATCGAGTGTCTGACAGAAAAGTTACAGTTAGAATAACCTTAACTGAGCTGTTTCATTGGGTTGGGTGGCAAATAAACAAGAAAATATCAAATCTGTCCAGCACATCTCTTGACATCTCTGCATGTATTAAACCATTGTGTGACGTCTTGCAACTCAATATCTACAATATTGTATTTTCATTGGATACATATTGTGTATGTGTATGGCGAGATTCAAACACTCTGTTGAACCTAAATGGAATGAAATACACTGAATGTTAGGCCCGGCTGATATATCACCCGATATTATTACAGATATCAGGTGTTTTAGCCGTAAAGTAACAATAATTACAGGAATAAAATGTAGTTCCAAGTCAATGGCACCACCAGTTGGCCCACGACTCTTTAAAATATCTTCTATGGATACTAACTGGTGACATTCAAATCAAAAAACCAACAAAAATGAAGCAATCAATCCATAATAATATCAAAACTGCAAATTGTTTTTATGAGATTTTAAAACTTGCTAATCCTGCCGCCATCAGGATCGTGATCAAACTTATTTCCCTAATATCCGTTCTCTGGGATCCATGACTTATGTCTGAAGTAGAGATCCCAAACACTTGCATGCACACACCTGCGACACAGCCTATCCAAGCCTCTCCTCTCGGTGATACCTCCACCGTCACACTGCAAGGGTTCGCAGTCAATGGGTACATTTACACGGTAATGACCCGCGTGTCGCTTTCTGTCCAATCGGCTCTGACCTGCATGTTTGTACACTCCGCCACATTTTGTTTGGAGATCCGTGGGAGTGTTTACCAGCGTAAGCCGAGGAATTCCAGGTCAAGAGAGCGCGGCGTACACAGAAAACCTGCAACAGAATTGATCCTGATACTGACATCAAAGAGCACCTGAGCCACCCAACTCCACGAGCTGAAACCAAATATTTATCCTGCAGTGACGTACGTGTAGTAGAGAAATACAAGAAGAGATTTCTGGTAGGTATAGATGTGTGTGGATTGTACATATTGTGCTGTGTTAAGAAAGGCGTTGTGCTATAAAGTCTAAGAACAATTTGCTAATTGCTATAATTGTAACATATACAGTTATACCCTTTTGAGTGATATGGAGAAAAAAAACAGGCAGTCTGTTGGGTATCAGAAATTTCCATTAAGGTTGGTGATACATAATTTGTGCCATCTGCTCCTCTTCCTTTTGGACGGCGTCCTGATCCAGAGACAGAGTCCAGTCCTCTCACAGAGCTCCTCCAAGCTGGTCCCACCCGGCACAACTGTCCTCAAAATCTCACACTGTCGCAGACGGTCTGAGAAGTGTGGAGGCCGCCATGACTCAGTTCAGACACGACCAACTGTGGAGGATCAGCAGCGCCGAGGACCGAGCTGGGCCTCAAACAATTACAGAGCAGACGGCCTTAATCATAGATTAATGAAAACTTCAGCCGGTTCACTTCAGGTGAGCCTCGGAGAGATCAGTGACACAGAGAAATGATCCCGGCTTAACTTTGACTGAACCTAATGTGAACTACAAACAATATTTGTAGAGGCCGAACAGCCAGCGGTGACGAGAAGAAGCACACTTGTGTTGTGATTGTGATCGCCGTCTTACAGCACAAAAGACACAACAACAACAACAAACGTGACCCAATGCTCGCATCAACACTCAACCATCAATCAGACCAGTATTTTCACACACCACCTACGATGTACAGTTCTGATCCTGGTGGTGTTTGTATGCTCTCATGAAGGTTCACATTGACACTTTCACACTTTTGTCTGTCTCACTGGAGACAGAATATCACGAGGGAGGCAGTAGAAGCTGAAAAAGCTGTAAGAATTCTGATTCATTATTGAAAAAAAAAAAATTCAATTAGATAGAACCTATAAGATAAATGGATGATGGTTGTGTTTTAATTCTAGATGGCACTAATGAAAAAAAAAAACAACAACAAGGAACATACAGCTAGCCATAAAATGTTCATTCCACAATGTCATCTTTCCTGAGCTCGTCTCTGGCCCTCAGCGGCTGGCTCAGGAGGGACAATGTGTGATAGCCCCCCTGTGTAGAAAGCGAGGGGAGCTCTATGAATAACTCCCCTCGCAGCAGTGAATGGCACTTTGCTTTCCCACAGTATTACTCAGTCTACACCCCCAACATGGGAGGATAAGCAGCGAGCCCGGGTGGTGGCCGAGCTCGCCTCTGCAAGCCGCCAATCACACTGCAACTGTTTATCAGACGGAAAAACACAGAGAAAGTTCACTGTTTGTTTATGTACATTAATGAGGACCCAAAGACATGTGTGTGACTGTTTTACGAGGTGTAAATGATCCACTGTTGTTGTGGAAAATACTGAGGGAGACAGTGAATGACACTCTGCCATATAATAACTTTGTAATTACAGTGTAACCAGAGAGAAAGTGCTGACCACAGCAGTGTTTCATGGTTACTGAGGTGCTGCTACTCCTCACACACCTCCGTATTACATCATGTCAAAGTACAAGACTTTAATTGGGAAGACGGTCTACATTTAAGTCAACACAAGCTCTGATTTTTTTCTCTGTTGACATTCTGCAACCTCAGACTCTACATGACTAAGAATCTTCTTCTTTTTTCTAGGTGTTGCTTCACCTCACTGCCTATTTGAGACTGACTCACATAAACCATTAGGTTGATATAGAGGGCTCATAAAGACCTATCACAGATATATCACTCATTCAGATTTCCAGATAAAAATGTAGACATTTAATGTTTTTAATGATCCAGAATACTCTTCACACGTATGCCTTTATTATTGAGACAATGGACAGAGCTGGAAACCAGGGACAGAGGGGGATGACATCCATAAAAGGAAGCCACAGGCCAGTCCTGAACCCCCGGAGGACCACTACCTCTGTACATGGGGCGCACGCACCAACCACTAGTCCACAGACACCCCAGCTCATTCCAACCCTACAGGCACAAATCCTCTCAGCACTGTCTGCGGCTCATGAAGCAGACGACAGAGTGGACAATGGTCCGCACAAAAACCATTCACAACTGTTATTAAACTATAGTAAAAATGAATCAATAAAGTTATTTGTTTAAGAAAGAAGCCGTTCCGGTACAACAAGGCAAAGTGATACAAGACTGGTGCCAAAAAGAAAATGATCTATTCTCACTTAAAGTAATATAAAAAAAATACAACAGGCAGCTGGTGAAAATTAACCCCTTAAAAGTTGGTCTTATAAATCAGCCTGGTTCGACCGCCTACTGACGCGTAACCCTGATTCCTGTTTTCTTCCGCAGAATAACTTTATGCTACCCTGTGGTTCCTCATATATGACTTGAGTTTTTACTACTGTCACCATACATTGACAACTTCAGTTTAGGGATGTGTGTTATCTGCTGGTTATTGTAAAACAAGCAAAAATGCTGTTACTGGAAGTACATGTCTGATGACAGTACAAGTTTGATTAGCGCACTACTCTGGTTAATTGAGGGATAGGACATACACATTTAACCTTTTAAACGAAGGAAAAGTTCATTTTCCTTGCAGGAGTGAACCTTCTGGGAACACATGTGCCCAGCCCCTGCTCTGTTCACTGTTTAGATTTCACCACACTGAAGGGGTTTTTCCACTCTCATATGATCTGACTCACTGGACTATAAGTTCAACAGCTCGACACGAGTTTATATACTTTTTGTAAACAGAGGCTGTCAAATGCGTGAATACAGGTCATTTGTGTTCGATCAACTTTAAAGACGGATTTAGGCAAAAAATATCACAATATCACTGTTTTCCCCAATACATCTGTCTTTATGATTTCAACCAAACCAGTCGTTCCATTCACGAGTGAAGTGTGTGTGTCACCTCTTAACACATGACTCAAACATGAGAGCGGCCTCTGACGTGGGAAGAAAAAAAAAAAAAAACCTCAATAACTGCTTTAATGTTCTTCAGCGATCCAGACAGCCTTATAAGAGAGGGAAGCCATCATAAATCTCTCTCTATGTGACTGCAGGCTCAATATGAATTCCCCTGGGAGAGTAGACTGTCATCAATTTATTGTCAGACACCACTGAAACTATGTGTCTCCAAAGGGAGGTTGACGCCCTTCAATAGTGTTCAGTGGGAGGGCCTGTCACACCACATCAGAAATTATAAGTCCCCTCTTGTGTAATGTTTTGGACTGTCTCCAGGGGACATGAATGCTTCTGATATCTCCTTACAACATGGGCCCAACACAGCTTCATTGAAAGCACACACTCTAATCTGGAAAACTGTGATTCAGCCTTAAAATCCATCACAAATGATCAAATGAAAGCAGAGAGAGAGGAGAGCTGTCTCTAACATGCTGGGCCCGAACTCACAGCATTTCTGCACAGCTCACTGAAGGAAGATATGAGGCAAAGAAAGAAACCCTGTTGAGTCAGCAGACTCATACAAATCACATACTGCAGGAGAAGTCAGATGACTGTCTAAAGTCATGGTAGCAATTGGTCAGATTACTGAAGAGCCATACACTGGATGACAATGGTTATACAAGACTGCGAAGGAGGGCAAATGATAAAACTCTGTTAACAGCTGTTTAACTCTTCACGCATGCTCTTCTGCACATTCAGTGCTGATTCAGTAATCAGCAGGAATGTCTGCAGGAGAAATAACATAGATAACCATAGATGATGATGCTGGCGATTAAAAAATAAGCACCCTAAGCAAACATCAATACAGCGACAATAAAGTGCCCATCAAGCACCAAAAAAGTCCATGTTGGGATATGACAGTGATACCACATGAGATAAAACACTAAAGCACAATAAGGTCCATGTGAAGCCACTGTAAACAAAAAAACACCACAGACATTATCCAAAGGAACAGTGAAAGAAGCAAGTCCTAACTCACAGTCACACCATCACCTGGGTAAAAGTACCCAAATAATAATACAAATAGTAAAAACATACCTTCCAGCCTGCAGAGCTGTTGCTGTCTCCCTTGTCCTTAAAATAAGGCACACTCTTCACCATCCAGTCATAGATCTGAGACAGAGTCAGCCGGCTCTCAGGAGAACTTTCGATAGCTTTGGTTATGAGGTCTGCATATGACATATTCCCCCACGCGTTCCTCCGGGAGGAGCTGCTCTTCCTCTGGGCAGCGGCGGCAGCAGCGGCCGCCGAGGTGGACGAGCCGACCGGGGAGGAGAGCAGAGGCACCTGTTGCTGCTGCTGCTGCTGCTGCTGCTGATGCTGTGGTTGATGATGGTGATGCGGGAGTTGCGGGTTCGGCTGCTGATGTTGCTGCTGCTGCTGCTGCTGATGTTGCTGTGGAGGTTGCTGGTGGACGCAGTTCTCCTGACACTGGAAATCAGTGCACAGGATGACCGGCTTCTGCTCCGCGAAGTCCTCGGTCTCCTCCAGCAGGCTCAGGTTGTTGATGAAGTCGTTGTTTCCTGCTCCTGGCTCCTGCTTCACAGAGGGCACCGGGGAGGACGTGTTGGAGTCTCCCGGGTTGATGAACTCCGGCCGGGGCAAGGGCCAAGTGCACGACCGGGGCCGCGAGAGGGGCTCAAAATCCGGGTCGATTTCCACCAGGTGTGGCTGCTGGGCCGCTTCCGCCATGGTCGAGAGGTGACGGAGCCGAGGGTTAAAATGTCATGTATTTGAGACGAACTCAAAAGTAGCTACTTCGCCTTTGAAATGTGCGCCAATACGAGATGAATATGTCCGGTAAAAACAGAGCTCCGTCTGGGAAAAAGTCTACACTGAAAGTCACATCCCAAGCCGGTAAAAATCAAATGAAACAATCATAAAAAAATAAAAAAATAAAAGTGTCAAAGAAAGCTTTTCATGAGAGAAAAAAAAAAAAGTTGTCTAAAGTGAGTTGCCTTCAGGTTTGTTGTTGTTATCCAGTCGTAGTGCTGTTCCGTCCCTCCGTCCAGCCTGTTGACTCTCTGTGTTGTAGCCTTCAGCATGTGAGGACTTACTGGAACTATCATTTGTCAGCTGACACCGCCCACATTTGATTGACACTCAGAGAGAGCCAATGCATGGCAGCGAAAGAATTGGATGAAAAAAATAAATAAAAATGGTCCATGTTTTCATTCTTTGGCCTAGTTAACATCTGAGAGGACCGAAAAATTAACTTTTCTCTTTCAGTAGTTCTCACTCTCTGAAAATATCACCTCATTAGACATGACATTTTAAATTGAATTTAAAAAAAAAACACGTTACTCTTAAGATATATTATTTATTTTCTTTTAAAATTGGTAGGCTATTTATGATTGAATAGCCTATATGAAAACCCAGAAAAAAATAATAATTTCCTCGCATCTGCCCAAACTGTCAGTTTTGGAGAGTGATCATTTTTTCCACTTTTTTGAAAGGGGTAATTCTTTTTCATCAAGTCCTTAATTATCCAGTTTTACTCAGACCTACTTTTCAAATTAAGACATCAAAAGTAGCAACTATCCCTTATAAGAAAGCTTTTACATTATCCTAACGTATTTTTCAGCCAAATAATAATAGCCCTACCTATTGCTTACTGCAAAACCTCGTGATCTTAGACAATAACATACTTATTCCAACTACACCGTTTATAAATAGTTCATACAGAACAAATACAATTTCACATTTCTCGTGGTAGGCTGAAAAAACAGGGCTGCAGCTTTCCGTCTAAAACAGAAACATTTTCTTATTACATTTTTTAAAACATTTGAATAGCAGACATGAGGAAAAAGAGACTCTTCAATCTTCGATAGGGTTGTTTCAGTCCTCAGCTGCTGGGTTTACTCCTCCTAGTGGTTTCTTGGACCAGAAACTGAGAGTTTCCAGCAAAATAGGGGCTTTACTGCCATCGTGTGGCCACTGTTAGATGTCACAACTACAGAAAGTCAGCGTCGTGTCTCTTCCGCATTAATCTCTCAGCAGTCAGCGCGTTACAAAGTCTGATATCACCCGGAAAGACTAATGGCTCTCAGTCGTTTCATGTACGCCATCTATGTAGGCTAATAACTGATTATTTTTTTGCGAATCAATAATGTCTGAATCCGACACGGAAGTTCAGAGTTTCCTATTAAAACAGGTTTCCAAATACGTTTCAATATCAAATTCTTCAAATTGAAGAGCACTGTTAAACAGATTCCGCGTAAAGGGTATTTCAAAAGCAGTACACCAAACCAGTAGACTTTAATTTGGAGCTTTAATTCAACTGTTTCCTGTATTATTAAAGGTGACTTTGATAGGCTACTAGGACCATCTGCTTGTGCGCTTTAGGGGCGTAAAGTGCGCGCTCCAACGCACAGCAGAAACGACTTGCTGCAATCATCCAAAAGATTTCATAAGCATTTTGGTGAGAAGACGGAAGTACATTATGCCTCCTTTAAGACACTGACTCGATGGAAACCGCTGAGCTTGACTGAAATCAGAGGGACTCTTGACCAATGCCCTCTTCTCTTAGGTCAATTTCAACTTTTATTCCGGGAATTGAGATGCTCATTTCGAAACTTAGTTACGTATTAAAAAGTAGGCGGCGCGTCTTAACACCAGTTTTAGAGTAAGAGACAGATTCAATACAAGGCGAACGAGGAGACGACAGGTGAGCAACATGTGTTGGGGTTCTACACAATTATTATCTCTTCTGCCATTTAAACCTTTTTTTTATGATCGTTCCTTTTATAGTTTTACATCTAGGTCAGTTTTAATTGAACCACGTATGTGTTTTTTTTACCGGCTCTTTCACTTTCGTTTTTATTCATTTTATTTTTTTTATTTTTATAATCCTACACTTTGTTACACATCTTTAGGAGTGACGTTTGATATTAAATGCGTTTGTGTTGTTTTCAGGTTCACATCCTCAGAATCATTATGGCAACCCAGGCCATCATTGACTTTGCTGCTGGAGCAGTAGGTGAGTCGCCTGTATGAAAAACAAGATGGATGTATGGATTTATTTATCTTTGTATAATCTTAGTCACACAGTGTTAGTGCTATGATATGATTTCCTTTGTTTGTAATTTTGTAAAACAAAAACAAAAAAAAGGGGTTTATTGATTTTTGCATTATTTACAACAATAGTACAAACAAAACAAATATTATTGATGCTTTTAAATGTCCAGAATCAGTGCTATCATTTCTGACCTTCTGTTTCCATTTCTTTTACGGCTGCCTCGATCTACTGAAGAACAACTTTCTTTTTTTTAAACATTCTTCTTTTTCTTTGAAAAGGTGCTTACATTATTCATCTGAAATGTTTGTTTCCATTCGCAATGAGAGGCATAAATATAAACAGTTAGTTGACTGTTTTGAGAAAGACGACCACTGAACCACAGATAATTGGCTTTTCCGCTCTCATCTGAAAGTGAAAGTCTGGTATTAGTCAAGATGAGTCTGACTAAGAGTTCAGCAGCATATACAGACTACTTTTATGTTGCTGAAAATTTCATATCAAGCATAAAAAAATTTCCCTGGCCACCATTCCTAAAGCAAATTCTCACTTACCGTGGAGCTGTGTTTTAAAGTATTGTATTTCTATTTGTAAAAAATAAAAACATAAAAGTGTGAACACAGTTAACTGGCCGTGACAGTTTCAACTCTCTTTTTGAATCACTGTATCTTGTAATCCCTCTTCAGGTGGTGTAGCATGTGTGCTGAGCGGTCAGCCGTTTGACACCACAAAGGTGAAGATGCAGACATTCCCCAAAGCGTACCGAGGCTTCATCCACTGCTTCTCCTCCACGTTCCAGCAGGTGGGGATTCGGGGTCTCTACAAAGGTGCGACTCCAGCCCTCATAGCCAACATCAGCGAGAACGCCGTGCTCTTCTTGAGTTACGGTCGCTGTCAGGATGTGGTCCGCTACGTGTGCAACATGGAGAAAGGTTCCAATCTTAGGTTTGTCATTTATTTGTACCAATTGTCTACTTGAGAACTGGCTGTGCTGATAATGTTCTCACAATCAGATAGGTGTGGCTCAACTTTCCACTAACTGAAAGTAAAGTGGTCTGTTTATGATTTCTGAGAACTGTTTTCGTGAAAAGGTCTTCCCGCATGTTGACCTTAAAATACTTTCACAGCTATAACTTCCTTAAAATGGATTTCCTTTTTTTGCACAATGTTTCTTTTTCTTACACAATTAAGTGATGTCTTACAATGTCATATTATTGTAAAGTTAATATCTCGGGTATTTGTGGGATATTTGGAGGATTGATTGAAGATTTAAATAAATAAAAGTCACTCTCAAAAGTAGATTAAAAGCAAAAACAGAAATCACCAAATATTTGGTCATTTCTTGCTTTCAATGATCTGAATATCAGATAATGTCTTGTTTCACAACATGTGGTAATAAAAAGTTTTTTGGGATATAACAATTTGACAACCTTAATCGGATTAACTGTAGAGAATCACTGAATGACTTCTGTGACATTGCCGTGACACAGCATTGGTTAGGCTTGACTTGATGGGAAAGTCATTTGCCTCTGAACCAGTTACAAAGACCTTGGACAAGATGGTCAAAGTGTTTAGGTGTTTTGTCAGAATGTCTGTGGACTGTGGATGTGGGAACATGTTTGACATGTTTGCATTGATTGAATGCTTCTCAAGCTAACTAATGGCTATTGATCATCAAAGTGTTAATATACCAAACAGATGCTGATTCAAAGAGTCAAAGTTATCACACTGAACTTTGCAGGCTAAAGCAAAAGAGGTGTTGTGAGGAACACAACTTTATATTTTCTAATTATGTTCACGATAGGAGGGAATTTATGTTGCTGGCCAAACATTGAACGATCCTGAGTATGTGTTCCTTCTGTTTGCACACTAAAAGCCTTTCATTGCTTTTTTTTCTTCGGTCATCATCAGTGATATCCAGAAGGCCTCCGCAGGGTCTTTGGCTTCCATCTTCTCTGCCATGGCCATTTGCCCAACCGAGCTGGTGAAATGTCGCTTGCAGGCCATGCTTGAAATGGAAGCAAGCGGCAAGGTGGCGAGTGGACAGAAAAGGTCAGTGTGACCAAAAGGAGCAGTATGTCTTTAGCAGTCTATCTGACACACATTTGACTAGGTTTTCTTTTGTGTGATTTGTGAACTCAGCACAGTGTGGACAGTGGTGAAGACAGTGATGAAGACAGATGGTCCTCTTGGTTTCTATCAGGGACTGTCATCCACCATCGTGAGGGAAATTCCTGGTTACTTCTGCTTTTTTGGGGCCTATGAACTGTGTCGTTCCAAATTTGCTCAGTACATGGGCACAGACAAAGAAAACATAGGTATGGTTATATTGTTTAACATTTATTTTATGAGGCAGTTGATTCATTGATCCCCTTCTAACACAACCCCCCTTGGTCTTTGCAGGTATGCTTCCTCTGATGTTCAGCGGTGGATTTGGGGGAGCTTGTCTCTGGTTGGTGGTCTATCCCATAGACTGTGTGAAGTCCAGGATCCAGGTGCACTCTTTAGCTGGGAAGCAGGAGGGTTTCAGGAAGACCTTCATGGGAATCATTCGCACTGAGGGTAAGATTGAAATGTACAATAATACATAATATGAATTCAACTGGTTCAGACCAGTTAAAAAAATACAGAGTTAGCCTATGTTGTCCCTCTGAAGAGTCAGCGTGAAAAACATTCTAGTTTTTATTATTTTAACATAAGAAATCAGTTTGAAGGACATTAACTGTACACTTCAGCTCATTGACACCGTCAATGAGCCAGCCACATGACGCACCATCTGTTGGTTTGATGGGGAGCTAGATACAGAATGACTTAGAATCAGAGCACATGGAACAGGTTTAGGACTTGATTAGACCTGTTTAGAAGCTAGATTGTAGGAGAGATTCTGTTACTTTAATAAACAAGACTAGCCACAAATTCAGCTACCCTTACTCATTGAGATTGTTATGTGGATGTGTAATTTAAGCTTAATTGAGGTCAATCTTTACATTCTTATCCTCATCATAAAATAAATCTCAGAGTCAAAACAAAACTAAAGTTAACTCCCAAAAATGTCACACCGTTGCGTTGTGTTACTAATCAGCCTCAGATAAAGTCCTGACTCATATTTTGAGAACAACTTGTGTAGCTCTTTGCCTCTCTGATGTCCCACAGGGATTACTGCTCTGTACTCCGGCCTGACCCCGACCATGATACGAACCTTCCCTGCCAACGGAGCTCTTTTCCTGGCTTATGAGTTCAGCCGCAAGTTCATGATGGAGAAAGTGGGGGTCTGATGTGGAAGATATTTACACTTGAACCAAGTATTCTGGTCTAACACCAACATTTCACTTTCCAATTGCTTTTGTCATAATTGTGTTGTTTTTTGTTGTGAGCAACTTTGTTTTAGTGCTATTCGTGTTTTTCTTTTTTCTTCAGTATTTGGGCATTCTGCTCAGCTAGACCAACACTGACATGAAGTCTGAATCAACAAAGCTAACAAAACTGAATGTTGGTCCATGCACAGCTTTCATCAAACATGCATTCAATGGATCAGATAAAACATTTAGTACGAAAATTACAACACATTTTTGTCAAATAAAAAAACATTTTATTTGTCCTTATTTGAGGTGGATATGTTCAAGAGTTAAATGAGCTTATAGCAGTGTAACACCTCTCATTTCATATTCCTCTGTCCAGTGATGTGTGTAAGCTTGGACTTTAAGCCAACATGTTGAATATGAAGAAGATCAGAAGATTGAGCATAGTATAGGAGCTTCATAACAACCTCCTGCCATTGCCACACCCTCTTCTGCAAAAACTCAAAGTCAAGGTCTTGTTTGTTTGAAGTTGAAGAGTATCCAATGGAAGGCCTACAGAAGGTTAGTTCGAAATGGGACAAAAATAAAAAATATTCCTTGAAATTAAATCAAAATGGCCGACTTCCTGTTGGGTTAGCGTCAGGAAAGTCTGACCTTGTGCCTATGTCAAGGGGTTATAGTTTACTGCAGCCATCTGGAGACTCAAAGTGCAACATTTTTCACCTTTTCTCACGCATGTGCAAAGTTTGGTGAGTTTTAAGGACATTTTCAGGACGTTTTAGAAAACCTTGCCAGAATTTCTTTCAAGACTTTTCTTGGAAATTATAAGGAGTTTTAGCGGAAATTAAATATTATTTGAAATAATTGGGAAATCTCGTGGAAATTCGCCGGGACTTTCATCAAACAATTTCTAGAATTTGGGTAATTTTCTTGGAAGTTGTTGAGAAATGTAAAAAATTTTGTGAATTTCAAGATTCAAGGAGTTTTGTTGTTAAAATGTTAATGTTTTTAATTCATGTTAATGTTTTAAAATTTGCAGAAACATTTTCTCTAGAATTTCAGAAAAGTTACATGTGTACACTTCATGTTCACTTGGGAACATTCTTTGAAATTGTTAAGGAATTTCATCGGAAATCTTTAGGAATTTGGGATTTTCAGCACTTTTATCAGAAATGTTTGCAACTTTTAAGAAAATGTTTCACCAGCTTACCCATTTTCATTTTTCTCATCAGTCAGCCTGTTATGTACCAACACAGATTTCTTGATCCTTTGAGCTTCTTTAATCCCGTCTGCCTCACCCTACTTCTGTTATTTCTCCCACCAGCCAGCTCCTTCTTTCCTGTAAGCTTCTGCCATTCAGTGTTAAAAGTCCACCAGTCAGCCTGTTTCTTCTGCATTTGTGACTGTAAACCAAAGAAGTCAGTTCAAAACTGTTAAAAAATAAATTCATTAAAAGGAAAAATTGAAAAGCAAATCATCAGCAAAACTCATTTTCCAAATACATTTATTTTTAAAAGGAGAAGTGAATCACTTGTCCTTTTTGAAATACTTAAGAAAAACAGCAACTTCTTGGAAAAATGAGGAAGTGATTTGACCTTCCAAAAAAGGTGAAGTTTTTAAATTAAAACTAAAAAAGTCAATTTTCAAATGGTTCGTCTTCGACGTTATATCTACTGTAAAAGAGCAGAGGAAGCATGTGTGTGTAGAGTTAAGAACATCTGAGCCTGGGTTAAAGGTTAAAGGGACCTTACTGAGGAAAGATGGTAAAAAGACGCATGTATGCTGGTTATTATGATTGTTAGCTTAACAAGATTAGATAATGTTTCTATATAACTCTAAATTACACATTGTTACTATTACAATGTGTGGTAGATGTAAAGTTGATTACATTTGTTGTTTCTTAGGTAATTTGTTGTGGGTTTACTTGAACATTTTTCTTCTCTTCCACTGGGCCTCACACATACTCTTTCCATCTTCGTTTTACTTATTTTCATATTTTAGTTTGAAACAACAAAAAATCTAATACATTGAAAACCCCCTGCCTAATTTTTCAACAATGAAAATGTTGGTAATCTTCCATTATAAAGTAAGGAGAGAAACACTCATGACTACATGTTCTTGTGCTAGCACAGCTCTCATGTTTCCTGACTGTTTGCCTCCCATTGTTTATTCATAACCTGCACTCAGCAGGTGTCAGACTACTGGACGTGCATGTTAGAGTATAATGGGAGAGCACAAGAACTGGAATTTAAGATTTCTAATGCAGAAGTCACATAGAGGCTGATTAAGCTCTTTAGTTCATGTTACCTGTGGGCACCCACTAGGTGAGGAGTGAGAGTATGTGTGTGTCTCAGGATCATTAAAGCAGCAGGTGATGAGGGAAGGGGACAGGCCACACCCCCACAGGGACGACAGACAGGTAAACAAGAGCAACTCTGTTCCATCACACTGACAACACACTCACTAATGATCTCAACAACATCCAGCACGGCTGACATGGTTACACAAGGAAAATTTCAGATCAACGCAGAGGACAATGTCGAAGGTAATTACTTATGTTGATCTTTTAAAACAGAAAATCTTTTGTTTGGAGGTACAAAGTGTGTTTCTTTAGGGAACTGGAAACTGTAGGATTGCCTCTGATAGTCAAAGAATCTCTTTGTTACCACAGAGACAATTTAGAGCCAGGTTATTGTATTAGATCTGTACTTTTATAAAACACTACCTACCACACATTTAAACATTTTTTGTTTCCCTAAATGTTCAGAATTATTGAACATCTAAAACCATTAAATAATAATTATTGAAGTTACAACAGTACAGCTTATTGTGTTGAGGGGGGGAAGGTGAAGGAAACAGAAAACAGAAATAAGGCATGTAATAAGGAAAATCAATTTAACAAATATTGATCATATCGTTGTTTTCATTAATTGATTATTTTATTCATGGGAGTAGTTCATACCAGTCTTAACTGGCACAGGCGCTTCTTAGACATCTATTTAAACTACAGCATTATTCATGATCCATTATCCTGATAGGCTGGATGTATTGTCACACACACCCCCAACCCCTTTTTGTTTTTAACTGAACATTATGACATATGAAGAGAGCAGAATACTTCTAAGTTTATTAATTTTGTGTTGTTTAGTGAGATGCTGCAAATGAACATGCTTTGTCTGTTTAAAAAAAATGTTGCTTTAGGACTGTTTTCAGACCGAGGACAAGCGGAAACTCAGACTGCTATACAGACTTGTACACATTGTGTGCTGTCTCTTCAGTCGATTTGATGTTCTCATAACTCAAGTTGCTGCTATACTTTCTATCCACAGCATTAGAAGCACTCTAAAGCTCAGCATGTTGCTGCTTCTTTCTGCAACTGCACCAAACTAGTGCTGAGCAGATTCTTTGATTGATTTTTTATAGACTAAGTGACTGATCAGCTTCTTCTTTTTTTTTTAACAGCCATCACATTAAAGATAATGAAAACCTGCAGCCATAGAAAGTGAAATTCTACAGTAAGGCTTGAAAGTTACAGCTTCAGCATTTCATAGCAGATGTATACGAAGAGTTCAGTAGCTTTACACAACCCTACCTGACTTCCTTTGACGTTGCGTGTCTTCCCTCAGAGATTAATTAAATCTGGTGACACATGAGCTGACATGCAAACACTGCACACAACACACTACTCCAACACAGCGTTTATTTCTCTCTCTTCAGATAAAAACTCAGGCAGGCTGGGATGTTTCGGCTGGATTTTGGTCATCTTTTCCCTCCTCTTTATAGGAGTGACCTTCCCCATCACACTCTTCATGTGTGTTAAGGTAGAGTATATAATAAACCAGTATAGACTATATATTTTTATATTAACATGCACTGCATGTGACGACTTTTATGTGATTACTTCATCATTAACTGTTTGCCTGACTTATGTCACACATGAGACATTTTAACAGATTGTTTTTTACTGTCTTTCCTTGTCTGCTCTGTATGGCTGACTGTTTCTTACACCCAGATAGTGAATGAGTATGAGCGAGCCGTCATTTTCAGACTCGGACGGATAACAGACAGGAAACCTAAAGGCCCAGGTTTGTCATTATAATGCCTATGATTACATGCTTTAGTGGGGGATTCTAAAGTTGGTTGTAAACAGTGATACAGTTAGACTTTATCTACTTAGAAACTACAAACTGCTTTCACAAAGCCATCATGTCATTTTAGATGATTCACTCCGATGCTCTGTGAATGGGTGACACTTGTTTCATTTGGTTCTATATTATTTTATAACTTTCACAGTGGACTAGATGATTGTCTGGATGGATTGTTAAAGCTCTTTTTGAACTATGGTGGTGTAAGAAATTAAAGCAGGGTCTTTGTTTCCTTCCAGGACTTTTCTTTGTTCTGCCCTGCACTGATAACTTTGTGAAGGTTGATTTGAGAACTGTGTCCTTTGACATCCCTCCACAAGAGGTACATTTTCTATTAACATCAAATTTAAGTTTTTTTCATTTGTGTCTTTCCTGTATCAAAAAAATGCCTTGGTCATTAAACTTTATTGGTGGTAAAAATAATAGAGTTTTGTTTCTTTGAAGATTCTGACCAGAGACTCAGTGACAGTATGTGTGGATGGTGTGGTTTACTTTCGTATACATTGCCCCATCTCCTCCGTGGCCAATGTGTCCAACGCACACTCATCCACACGTCTGCTGGCTCAAACCACCCTGAGGAATGTGCTCGGCACTAAAAACCTGGCAGAGTTGCTGTCTGACAGAGAGGGAATATCACTCAGCATGCAGGTGAGGAGAAACGGTTTGAGGACAGTGTAACATTGAGTTTCAATAAATGGCTGAACAGATTTTTTAAACATTTATAGACGTTAAATAAACCTTACCTTGGTTGCTTTGTCTCTGAAAGTCAAATCCAGCATACCAGCCTCCATGTTTGCTTTTTAAACAATTAGTTAATGCCATGACCTGTTGGATGATTTGTTTGTGAAGTCATTAGGAGGTCAATAAAACCTCAGGACACTGTTGTTGAAAAATGACAAAGACAAACTCCCCCTCGTTGGTTCTGAGAACCGGAGTAGTTAAGCTTTAACTCAGAGGTTTCCTTTCTCTATTAAGCTGCTGCAGTTGTTTCTTTGGCCATTAGGGGGCACACAAACTACAAAAGGCGCTGACACTGACAAATGTGTCAGCAAATGTGTCACTCTGATAAACCTCCAAAATAACATGTTCTTCTTTTTACCTGCTGTCAGAGATTGTTTGCATAAAGCTGCTGTCTGCTTCTTTTTAAACAGCTATTACAAGAGTGATGAGCTGGAACAAGAGTCATGTGGTTGATATATTATTATGACAAAACTGATTTGTGGCTTTAAGTGATTGCTGTTTATTTGTTCTCTAATATTTCCCTGCAGGAATCTCTGGATGAAGCCACAGACCCGTGGGGCATAAAGGTGGAGCGTGTGGAGATAAAGGATGTGAAGTTGCCCCAGCAGCTGCAGAGAGCCATGGCAGCAGAGGCCGAGGCCAGCAGGGAGGCTAGAGCTAAGGTGAAGGTGGCGACCGAAGACTCCCCTGACACTCTTATCACAAAGAAGGCCGGAAAACTGACCGTCTGACTCTCTGCATTTCAGATTATTGCGGCAGAAGGAGAGATGAATGCGTCGCGGGCTCTGAAAGAAGCCTCTCTGGTTATCGCTGAGTCGCCTTCTGCTCTGCAGTTAAGATACCTGCAGACCCTCAACGCCATCGCAGCCGAGAAGAACTCCACCATCATCTTCCCCCTGCCCATAGATGTGATTTCAAACTTTATGCAGAGAAAGTGAGATAGGCTCTACTATTATTGTTATATTCATAAATATAACACAGGATAGAATAAAATAATCATATATTATAATATATATCGAAACCAGAACTCCCTTTTGTGCACTTATTTTCTTATTGTGATTTAATACTTGAATACAAAGTGCAACATAGACAGTTTAGACATTAGTGTCTCATCACTGATCACAAAATTTTCACCAGCTAAGCTACAGGTGCAGTTCTTGAGGAGAACAGAAAGATAAATCAAATGCACAAGAAATGTAAACACAAATAATGTACAACATTATAAAGACATGCGTTCATAAAAACTCATCCATAACTCTTGAACTACTGAGGAGGCTCTTTACAAGAGAAGTCCTGTAAACAATGAACAAAAGTCCAGACGTCACATGAAACAACATCCTTCTCTGACATTGGATGTAAACTGTAGAAACAGCACTTCTTCTCGTGTTTGACAAACATTCACTTAATGAGCACATGGCCATGTCCACGGGACACAGAGACAATCAGTGCAATCAGAGAACCTGATGGAAAGAAAAATCTTTTCCAATCATTTTCCTTAAAGTTGAGCCCACAGAGTCAAACACTATCAACTTGTCCTGACAGAAAATGCAAATCATCTCCAACCACGTCCCTGTTGAAGCTGTTTACCACATTTGGTGTGTCTTGTGGAGCTGATCTTTATATCATATTACTATAAACAAGTAATTATTCTTCAATCTATCTTTGCATACTGCACCGATCCCTTTCAAATGGTTTCACATATTCTGTACATCCAAATCATTTTTCACAAACGATATCTTGCAAAAGTGACACTTGAGCTGAGAGGTTCTGTAAACATAGGCAAACAAATGAAATGTACAATTCATTCAAATTAAAAAGCTATGGCAGTTGCTTCTCCTCAACACCTGAGATTATTCTCCACAATGAGACATGAGGTATTAGTTTGCTGATTTTCAAGACTTTTGTTTCTTTTTTGATACCTTTTGATTTGGATTTAGAATTTAGCCAAAAGTCTGTGGGAGATAAAAATGCTGAGTGAATGACAGTATGCCATTCTGTTTTTTTTTTTTTTTTAATCACTTAAGCTAATCACTTTTTGTGGTGAGGTTCAAAACACAGAAAACAAACATCAATGAAGAAAACAGCAACAATCCAAGTCAACTTTAAGAGCAACGATGAGGTACACTCAAAGAAAGAGAACCTATTGTTAAACTTGACACCTACTTCATAATGAACAGATGTTGAATTTTCTTACATTTTGACAAGAACTGCAATGTTTGCACCGCTTATGGCTGATTCTGCAATGACCTGCAGATATACAACAGCTACAGTACATGATAACTGCTGTGTTTTATTTCCTCTTTGGTGCTTCTTACAGATCCTGCACTTTTTTCTTTTACTTTAGCGATTTAAACTGACTGAAGGTAGGGGGCGCCATCTCACCCAGAAACTGTGAGATTTGTCTAAAATTGGAAATATAATGATTGATTACTTGTTTAAATTTCTCTATTTGATAAGAAATCAGAGGAAACTACACCTAAAGTAATCCTTACATAATATTCATTAGAACTGGAAGACAGAACATGCTTTAAAGAGAGCAATTCATGTACAGTATGAATCAATTATTATCAATAATAAAGTAACATTCTGTTGGCAGTTCAATGGATGTATGATGTTGATCTTACATTTCAGGTCAGCACTGATATTCAGTGGTTCAAGTGTAGGATGTAGGATGGGTGTTTGAGGTTCAATCATAGGTAGTTGTTCAAACACTCCTGATATATGAGAGATTTCAGCATCAAAAGGTCAAACTAACCCCAGAGAAGAGGCCACACTTTGACGGTAACTTACTGTAGGTAGACCTGTGTTGCCTGTGCCTTGATCGAAGTTGCTGGTGGAAAAAAAAACTGGAAAGAAAAGGCGCTTCTTGAGTTGGTGGTTGCACTTTTCATGTTATGTTTCTCTTGTACATCCATCATCCTGATCGCTGGATGAGAAGGTGCAAGTGTAGACGTAGATGGAAAAACATGGGAATGAGGCACAGTATCTCTGATCCTGCTCTCTGATGTATTATGACCGGATCTTTCATTTGCCGCTGCATCACAGCACGTCTGTTTGTGGGGTTGTAGAGGGAGAATTAAAAGAGTACAGAGAATTCCCTTTTTGATCGTAAATACAATTCTTCAAGTCAGACGTTAAAAATCCCAGGGTATTACTTTGGAAATGCATCACACATACAAGCAGCATTCCCCCACAAAACAATCTGATGTGTGTCTGTCCACCTCCATTGTGTAAAATCCATCCCTGGTCTTCGAGAGGAACATTCAAAGAGTTATAAAATGCCAGATAAAATAAATAGTTTGATACAAGAGCTTCCATTCAGAGGGTCATTGATGGTAGGAGTGAGGGCGGGCAGGGGAGCCTGGTCCAGAGAGGGGTCGATGGAGGGGGGAGGAGCTGGGGGACATGTGAGGGCTCAGCTCGCCTGTCTGAAGACGCCACAGCAGTTCCTCGTTGGTGCGACTCAGACGCTTCTTTTCGTTGCTCTCTTTCTCCACGTTCACCTGCAGGTTGGCATTTTCCTCAGAAAGATGCCTAAAAGGACACGTTACATTTAAAAAATATATATATATGCCCATACACTTTTGCAGCAGAAGAAAATATTTTACCTTTTGCAACTATGTTTGCACTATGTTCCACATCTTCACCAGAATGCATTTTAAGTGAACTGACCTGGACACAGCGAGGTTCTTGTCTATTCTTTCCTTCAGGTCCTCATTCTGCTGCTGCAAAACCTGCACTCTCTCCTCCAGGAACACGTTCTTTTCAGCCTGCTCAAAAACAGAAGCGGTGCACAACATTAAATTCTTCAATAACATTTGAAATACAAATGTGTTAAATACTGAAGGTTTACATGGGAGACAAACTTCTTTCAAATAAAAAGGGCTGCATAACTCCCTTTGTGTCATTTGACGCTGCTTAGATGTAAAATGGAGTATGATTACCATTTCTTTTTTTTTGTCTATTATTTTGAAGACCTCACATCCAGTCAGCGCAAACAAAAAAAGCTGTTTTCTTTTGCTGCTTAACAAAAGCAGAAATTTGAAGCCTACTATTTTCTCCAGCTCCGTGATTTTCAGCTCCTGTTGATGAATTTGTTGGTTCTTCATTTCCAGAACTTCCTTCAGACTCTTCAGGTCCTCCTCGATGTGTTTATATGGGGCCAAAGCATCCTGGCAACAGCAGATTGCATTAGTAAAAAAGCTCCATCAGTCATTTAAACCCAATAAACAGACTTTATATAGCTTCTGTCCTGTAGTTACCACTATCTGCTCATCTGTGCTCCTGCGCAGAGCTTCTTCAAATCGCTTTGCTCGATCTCTGAGGCTTCGGTTCTGAAACGTCAGCGTGTCCACCTGATCCTGGTGTAAACGAGGATATTAACATGTCAATTATACTTTATGTTACAATTATACTCACAACAAATAGTATCTTAACATGTTTGTGTAAAATAAATCTTTTTACCTGCAGTGACAGTCTGATCTTTGCAAACTCTTCTTCCAGAGACTTTGTCTGCTGTTCATGGGCCATCTTCAGATCTGACATCATAAAATAACTGATTATTAGCTGTCTACACCTGCCTGCAGCAATTCAGTTGGTACAGCCGATGGTTGAAATAGTTTGCTTACTCTTCACAGTCCTGGCGTGCTCCTCCTGCAGTGTGGCCAGTGTGTCATTGTGAGCCGTCTCCATCTCCATCAATGAAGCCTCATGGTTTTCACTCATCTCCTCAATCTGAGGCCAAGATTTAAACGATACGAAGTCAAAAAATAACTTCAAACACTTACTTTCTTACAAACATAAAGACAGATTAGTGCATGCACACACACTAAAGGTGTACTAGTCTATACAGATATCAGCATATGATTGCAACCTTTGCAGCACAGGGACGAGATTTTGGAGTCAGAGGGGGTAATGTGGGTAAAAAGGTCATATGGAAAGTGAAAGAGGCTACATGCAATGTCTGACATGAATTCCTGGAACCAATTATCTGTGATTGGATGAAAATTTGTCATTTTTTAAAATACATTTTAACAGGTGTCTGCATAGAAGTTCAGATAACACTAGGGCCTTAGGAGTCGTCTCACACACACACACACACACACACAAACACACACACACACACCTGCTCCTGCTGTTTGAATTGCAGCTCCTCCAGCTCTCCTCTTAGCTCGGCCTGCAGGCTCTTCGCCTTGGCCGTGTGCTGCGCCTTCAGCCGCTCCTCCAGCGCTCCCAGCTCCCTTTGCTGCTTCGCCCGCAGTCCCCGCAGCTCCGTCTCGAAACGACGCTCCTGTTCCTCCTTCTCCTGCTGCAGTTTCTCCCAGTGTGCCACACTGAAAGCTGCAACACAACATAGAGTTTAGGTCCGTTTCATTCCTTAGTTTCACTGGATAAAATAAAGGTGATCAAATACATTCCTAAAAAGCAATGTTCCAGATAAAAAGCATTTAACCACAACGTATTCAGTTGGTCTAATATCTTCTTTTAATAATTCATTATATGTATTTTCGCCGGATGTTGAAATGTGTTTTTTAATCAACACAATTAACCCCATCATTATTTTTTAAGCATTTCTACAGTGTGAGGAATATTTCGATCAGCAGAGTGGATTCCCAGGGCCAAATCTTCTCCACCCCTCTGCAATGTATAAAACATGATGTACAGTAAGCAGTGTATGACTCACTGCTTTCTCTGCTCCCTGTGGTGCCATATCTGTCACGCTGTATCCCACTTACCCACTTCATCCCTGATTCTGGCGAGCTCCAGGGACAGTTCCCTCTCCTTCACAAAGGCACTCTCACTCTGAAATGCAAACATAGACAGCAGTGAACACCTATGGCCTGTACAACGATATCTGAAACACCCGCTGTACCACTGTAAAACTCTGAGGGAAAAGTGATGTGACAGCGTCAAACAAATTCCACATTCTGAGGACAGGAACTCTCTCGTCCAGGTCTACACTCCCTCCCGCCCTTTACGCTCTGCCAATGAAAGGCGCCTGATCCAACCTTCACAACAAGACCCTGAAGTCTCTAACTAGACTCTTCTCCTCTGTCGCCCCCCGGTGGTGAAACAAACTACCAAACTCCATTCGATCTGCAGAGTCCCTTTACACCTTGAAGAAAAAGCTAAAGACCCTGCTCTTTCATGAATACTGATTACAACTGTCAATGTTGTGCTTTGCCTCTGTGCAGAACCTGTCAGCACCTGTGTGTCCAATCGGACTTCAAGCTGTTCATTTGCACTTACTGATTTTGTTTCCTCCTCTCTAGATCTTTGCTTGTGCTGTACTTACTCTCTGATGATGTGCGTCGCTTTGGATAAAAGTGTCTGATAAATGAATTGTAAATGAATTGTAGGATTTTCATTCATATCAGTGTATGAGGTACAACAAGCTAAAGTCATACAGTCTGATATAACAGCACTGCACTCTTTTAGTTTTTTTTATGCTTATGCTAGAGATTGTATTCAATTACACAGTGCAGTTGTATAAACCAGAGAAACATGAAGAGGAATGATCGTAAATCAACCTTAAATGTAAGCATGTACATGTGCATTCAAGGATTAGAGCTTCACAATATTGCATTTTGCAAAAGTGTTACCCTACTTATCGCTTGTTTCTGTCTTGTATCAGCAAAGTATTATCATGATTCAACCTATCAGATAATGTGGTTAGCAATAATCACAAACCATTTTGAAACTCTACAAAATCACATAATCTGCAGTGTCTTTTTAAAAAAAACTCTTTCCTATGTTGTTGGTTTTCCAAGATGCCCTGACATAAGAGTGGCTGAGGCCATGAATTACTGATGAAACATAACAATTAAACCCCTGTGTGTGTTGACATAATACAATACACTGGACTGGTAATTAAGCACAACAGTCTACTGCACTGATTATTGTGTTTGTCATAATATTAGACGTGCAGCTTCTTGCTCACAGATCACTAAATGTCAAAGGAAGGGCAACAACAAAGCGTGTCTCGGTTTGGTTCATTACAGACATAAACATGAACTTCTTTCTCTGCAACATTACAGTTTGACCTCAGTGTTATTTTTTTTATACTTCATCATGGAGCACAAGAGTTAACAGTAGTACACCGTTTGTGGATACGTTCAAATCCAAAAATGATTTGATTTGGCATTATCCACTAGGGACTCCTCCTGACTATTGATCACATCCCTAAACACACGGTGAAACAGCTCCAGATGAGATAAATCAGAGATCAGACAGCAGAGAAACAAAGAGAGAGAGAGAGAGAGAGAGAGAGGCAGGGAGCAGAGGATGAAATATGTATGAGACTTGGGAAGCCTCAGCAGAAATGATGTCACCCTCTAAAAGGTCTGCACACATAAAGTCATCAGGGAGACACTGCTGTGACATCATGAGTGATGAAGGATGGTCAGCTGCTTTTTTTTTCATTTCATACACTGCAGCTCCACCTCTGCTCCGACCCATCATTTCCTCTGTCCTGCCCTAACGCCTCCCCCCCCCACTGCTTAGATCTCCAGGGAGCTATGTGACACGCATTCTAATTTATCTGTCTGTATTCAAGCTTCACCAAGGCAACATGATCCCCATTTAAAGCTGCAACTGATTGATTGCATTATTGATTATACTTTGGATTATTTCTGGAAACCTTGTTTTGTTTGTAACATCAGAAAACTGTTTAAAAAACTGTTTACAATCAATCAGAATCCAGGTTTGTCCATCACTTATGAGATTTTCATAAAATTATCTAAAGATTGATGCCCATCTATTTCTGTCAATTAACTAATCGTTTTAGCGCTGTACAGTTTGCCTCCAAAAATGTGCTTATTATATCAAGGCTCCTTGATCTGGAAGAGTTCCTGTTATGATCTTATGAACCTCTACAGAGTCTGCACCCGTGTAAACAATCCTGTTTTAGTAGGACTGTAACCCACATCAGCAATGTGCAGCAGACTTTTTGTTCAGAAGAGATTCATACTCCACTCGACATAAATAAAGCAGCAACTACAGCATGAATTTCATAAGCAAAGTAATGACATGATTAAGGTGGATGAGAAATCTCAGCCTAAGGAGGAATCATGAGTCTTAATTCAGAGTTGTCCTATACAGTCGGTGGCATGAAATCTCCGGGATGTACAGTAACATACGTACAAGTAAGGCACAATGTGTACAGTAACACAGAAACCTTAGCAAAGCATTAGTATGTTATGTAACAAATAAAATCTAAGAGAAAAGAAAGAGGGACAGTGCGACACACAGCTCACTTTGACTCAGCATAATCCTGCAGTTTTTCACTCTCTCCACCAGCTCTGTCTCCAGGAAACAAGTGAATATTATGCTGCTATAGACTGATACACTCACACCCCACAGCCTCCCCCCCCCCCCCCCTAAACACACATGCGCACAACCACATCAAGAAATCCTCTGTGCTGAAGCAAACCTGCTGCCTGCAGAAGATGCTGTCTTTACCGTTTGGTCCAGACAGCGCAGAGGAGAGAAATGGAGCCGACAGCAGCAATGGCCCATACCGGGCGAGTACACAACAGCATCCCTGGCAGCACGGATGACGGATGAGAGAAGAGAGAGAGAGGGAGGGAACCAGGCGGAGGAAGGAGAGGGGAGGAGAGATGAATCGACTGAAGCCTCACCTCGTTTCCTGGTTTGCGACCGGCATTCCTCCTGCTGGAACAAAGACTGGCAGCCCCAGCCCAGCTCCGTCTGCCCTCCCCTTAGAGCCCCGCCAGCACACTCATATAACATTCACACGCATGGCAGGGAGCAACACACACACACACACACACACACACACACACGCACACACACATGTGATGCCTCTTGCATCTTTTAGAAAAAAGGAGTGGAGGCGGAGAAGATTGGGGGAGGGAGATGATCAATAAGTGGCCAATTATCTTCTCTGTTACTATGCTCAGAGGAAATAGCTTCATATAGAGATTTGACTACACAACTCAAGGTGATGATGTCCAGACTGCAGCTTTGAGTGAAAAGTCTTTTCCTTGTTAATACACAGCTTAAACTTGGTCATGTTCATGCATAAGTCAATTAGTCTTTTTTTAAATTCTTCAATCATTCCTGTTCAAGCACCAATACCTTCAAAAAGGCTCATCAGCATATGTTGTCACTGCTTGAATTCATCTGTAAATCCAGACATATATAAGCAGAACTGAATAGAGGAGTAGTAATAAATCACAATGTCAGGAGGAGGTCCATGGAGAAGAGATTGAAGCCTATAGCTCCACCCATCACAGCATATCGACCCAAAACTACAACATCATAGCCAGTTAAACCCGGCTGTATTGGACTTAAATGGATAGTAGCTTATATGGGGTAAAGTGTTTGAGGCTGGC
Organism: Labrus bergylta; assembly: GCF_963930695.1. Classification (NCBI taxonomy): domain Eukaryota; kingdom Metazoa; phylum Chordata; class Actinopteri; order Labriformes; family Labridae; genus Labrus; species Labrus bergylta. The sequence goes on from NC_089205.1 coordinate 23,161,178, forward strand.
TATCATGTCCACCTGTGGTTTAGATGTTGAACTGAACCCACATTGCCTTTTGTACATAATATATATGTATTCAAAAGGAACATCTTTAAAGGGGAGTCATATCAACTCTTGTTTGTCTATATATATAAGACTGATATATTTTAAAGTCCTCCTCCTGTCCGACTTTTAGTTCTGTTGGTGTCTGACAACCAGCCTCTATAATAGCACAGCGAGGTCCAGCTCTAATCTTATTAATCTCCTCCCACTGTAGAGCAGGACCCGTGTGGGTGGGGCCGGGAAATGGATGAAATGAAGCAGAGGACCAGGAAAGGACAACAAACAAAGCGCTTCATTCAGGTTTTAGAAGCAGAAATATCAGTTACAGTGTGCAGGTAAACTGTCTGGGCCACCAGAGGCTGCATGATGCTGCGTTTGAGACTTCAATAAATGACTATCTTACACAACAACAAGGACTTAATGAGATGCATCAACCAGCTATTTGAAATAAACACTCAAAAGGTTTAAATCCCACTGAGTCAAGCGTTCATCAGTTGTAGGGCAGACCCAGCATTACATGCCACACAGTGAAATCGAATGCATTTTCATACACATCCAAAAAGGAAACCCTTCAGGAATCCGCAGGATCTCCCCACAGACTGTTTCACAGACACGTCCCGCTGCTTCAGAGCGAGTCACAACTTATTCAAAAAGCCACAACAATCAGATTTTAAAGCAAGTGCCAGTTCTTCCTGAACACTAACAACAAAAGGCAGATGCTGCAGGTGTCCTTTGTGTTAGCAGACAAATCACACTTTGTAGTTTCACTCAGAAGTCTGCAACAGCTTTCCCTTAGTAGTTTTTAACAGCAGAGCTGTGTTTACTGTCCTGAGAGATGGCTGCAAAGTGAATGATAGTAAATAATCCTTGTTGCAAGCTTTTGGTTTGAATTATCAATTACAGGATCGACATTCTTTTTTACGAGTGTATGCCAGTAAATGGCCACTTTGTTTTTCATGTTACAAAGTGTAATATGACAAACGAAGTGGCAGATATTGGAGAATTGCTTTGGATGGGCGATCAATCCATCATGTTAAAGTTCTGTTTATGAAGTTATGGTATTGAAACAATATAAAGCAGAGGCACGCAAAGGCTGGAAAATTCATTCCTGCTGAACATCCAAATGTTTAGAAAAGAAAAGATGAAATTCATGACATCTGTGAGCTAACATGTCAGATAATAAAAAACAACAGGACCCTTCTAGGCTTAAATTCTGTTAAGTTAACTTAAATGTAATGCTTCCAAAGCAAAGCTTCCTTAAGATGACCTCAAGAAAATAGGAGAAAGAGGGGATTTCACACCTGCCTTGCTGCAGCCCTGTCTTTAAACATGAGCTGACACAAGTTGGATTTCTTGCTTTACTATTTAAAAGTCTTAGTGATGTTCCAGAGCTATGAGGCATCCTACCTTGAGACAGAAGTGCTGGGTCGTGATGCTGAACACATCCATGCATAGGGATGCCTTCTTTAACTGGGCCTGCAGGCTCTGCAGCTGCAGCTCCTGCTGCTCACAGCGTCGACGCAGCTGCTGGATCAGAGCGCGGTCCAACTCCTGGTTCCTTTCAGTCTGAACAGCGCCACCGGCGCCTGCTGTCCGCCCACGAACTGTAGGCAGTCATAACACATTTTTTATTATTTTAGTTTAAATTTGGGTACAAAGTAAATCTTATATTTCAAAGTAGGGTCATAGAGTATGTATTCTGTAATCTCTGAAATATGTGTTTCAGCAAAATCTTGTTTGGACTGGTTTAAATAATTAGAGAACTAGAAGAACAAAAAACAAACATAACAAGACAAATGTTGCATCATTAATGACCACGCAAGTTACTGATCGAAGAAAAGTCAAGTATTAGCTGGTTCCCGATTCTTTAGTCTATCTTATATCACTGTAAACTGTTTGGGACTAAAAGCAAAGAGACAACTTACTTAAGGTGCAATAATTATTGCATTCATATTTTTAATTACTTTGATTCCGTCAAATTTTCCAGAAATCAATTAATCAAAAATTAAATAACAAGCGGCTTCGTCAAAGAAAAAAATCTACTAACACTGCAGATGATATAAACACTGATGGTCTTTCAGTTTTAAACACTCCGGTTAACACATTAAGCATTGATTGATTGATTGATTGATTGGAACATCAGTGGTTATGTCGTCCCACAAGAACAAAGAGTCTATCTCACTCAATGTTTCTCAAGTCTTCTCACTGTTTAAACCAATAGCATTCTTTTCCTCTCTCCCCGCTCACACTCACACTGTGAATATGAGAGTTTCATGTTAGCTGTACTGGATCTGTATCTGCTGTTCTGTCTGTCTGCTCACTGAGAGAAGGACAAACTGCTGACTTGTTCTCGTAATCTGACCCTGCAGGATTTCTACCAAAGGAGCACATCCTAGCATTACAGCTACTGTTGCTTGTTGCTATGGCAACAGCAGGCTGTCATGGGTCTTGTAATAAAGTGGTGAGGGGGAGAGGCGGATGGAACGTCTGCAACATTTAAAGCTACAGTAGAGGTTGGAGATGTTGCACCATTGAGCCTTTTCTTTTACTGCACTAAACACACACGTTACTACAAACCCATCTCCTTGAATTTAATTTCCATATCATTTTTAGGAATGGAAAGTTTAGATGTATACTGTGGTTGACACAGTTTTGGGTTCTAATGCACACACAGGCTGCAGTACGATCTCTAAGACTCACCAGGGGACTGTGGTTTAGGAGAAACCACTGCAAATCTTTTCGGAGGGGACTTCGGTGGCAGTACAGCTTCAACCTCTTTCTTCATCTCTTTCCTAGAGGCTGAAAAGTAAAGAGAAATGTTTCAAAACATACAGGCACATTTGAAATACAAGAAATCACTCCTCATAGTGTAAATGTAAGTTGAAAGAATCATACTATCAATTCAAGTTCTTAAACCTCACTTGTTTAATTCCATTCAGGTAACTGTTTACCCCCAACTAAAAAGTCTGTTAGTAAGATGCAGCTGCCACTAGCTGGAGCTGCTGCTTCACCTTCTCCTGCAGATTCACTGTGTGACCACTGGATGGTGTTCATGCTCCACATTCACTGCAGAGAAGCCGTCGCAGGCTCAGTGGTGTACAAACTAACAACAAAGACACTACATGAGCAGAGAGGAGCACACATATTGATCTGTAGCACTGCTGTGATGCAATGCTAAGCAACAGTTAGATTCAGAAAGAAGAAGCTGTGTTCAGGATGTTATTTGTGTTTCGTTTAAAGTACAATTTTCCTTATACCGTACAGTTAGTGTTTTTTTTCTCATTTTGGAAAAAAAAAAAATGTTACACCCAGGAGAGAAAGGTGAGCTTTTGATGAGCATTGCACACAAAAAAATCTCCCCAGTTACTCCTCCTGTAGTAAGCAACATAGAAAAATACACATTAAAGAAGTCATTCCTGTGTATTACAAGCAGAGGATGAAACTGTCCTTTCAGGGCAGGGAAGTACTAACATGAGGCTCTTTAAATCTCATGTTTGATTTCCATGTGGAGTACATTTCACCTCCCCCTGTTAGCACACGCTCATACATCTAAACTCATTGAAAATGACTTTAAACTGGTCTCTGGAGCTCCACATGCGCATTACATGTACTGTATGAACTGCAGGCAGGGTGTTGCAATTGGACGTACCGAGCGGGGAGCAGCGCTGGGGCGGCAAACTGCGACGCTGCAGACTGGGGGCGTTGGGAGGCTGCAAACGGCTCTGAGCAAGGGGCGTGTCAGTGGGGGGCGCTGTGGCTTTGTGGAGAGGTGTGTCATCGCTTCCACAGCCGGGATCTGAGGACAGGTAGAGAAGCCAAAAAAAAAGTCATATATCTTTTTGTTAGTTTAAAGTAACCATTTGGTGTAAGGCTGACACACAGGGTAGAACTTTGTCCATAGTGCTAAAATATTAAACAAACACTGTCAGACATGTTCAGCCTAGCTAGGCATCTACACACTTTCTAATTTAAACTACACAAAACCTTAAGGCCACCTCATGGCAGGGTTTGACTTACACAGTGGTTCAGGGGTGAAGCTGTTTCACAAGTAAGACAGTCGCTGGTTTGAAGGTATCTTGGACCTCTCTGTGCAATTTGAACATTTACTCACAGTACTGCATTTGCTTTTTCTTACACTTTCAAAACTCACTGTATTGGCAGCAGCAACAGCAGGTTTTTAGAGTTTTTACTGCTTGTGTTAGCATAGACTGTAGTGATTTATCTCTGGCCTTCTGGCAGAAAAATGATCTAGTCAGCACGGTCCTTCATCTTCATCCACAATCTGTGTATTGAAACTGACTGTACTGGAATATACTTGACCACTAAAATACATACGTCTCTTGGTGTGGTGTATTTTGCTTTTTGTGTATGTTTCATTTAGTTCACTTTCTGTCTTATTTTTTATTGACCAGAGCTTAAGGTTGTTTATTAAAATTTAGGGTATAAATCAAACCTTGTGGAATCGTAGTGTATAGTTTGAATTCAAGTCGATGTAGTTTTTCTTTCTTTTAATATTCTTTATAATAAAAAATAATCAAATGTGCAGATCACCATTTTCCCCTTGAGAGTAGTTATTTAAAACTGTAAATATTCACAAGGACAGGAAAAAGAAACAGAACGCTGCAAACATCTTAATTATTCATAACAGCTGTTATAATGCCGCTAGCTTTCTGTGGAAATGAAAGGCTTTGATTCGTAGACAAACTGAGGCTGTAGGAGTAGTCCTAGAAATCACAAAGAACAAAGAGCAGGGAGATCTTCACTCGTTTCATGTTAACCCACAATATTGTTTATTAAGATTTCTCCAGGAGGAACTTTGAGCCCTTTCTAGATTCCATCACTCTACAGACTTTTCTGCATTTGGTTTAATCTGTCACTGTAAGTGAAGGCGCTCACATTACTTATCATGAAATATTCAGCTCATCAATCAATACCAGTGCTGACACATGCAGCACCTTAAAGACACTCAGCACCCTGTCAGAGTGCAGAGGGACAGGTTTGTGACCTTGAATAAAAACATCAATATTCTGATCAGAGAAAGAGTAAGTCAGAGGATGGTTCAAGGAACCAAAAGTCAGGGATTAAAAAACAACCATACTGCAGAACAGTCTACCACATTAGCGACCATAGCAACACAAATTCAGATTGGGAAAGAGACAATTAAAATATCCTGACGTCAGAACGCCCAGGGTTGCTGTGAAACCTCCGCTGAGATCACAGAGACTCTCCTCACTGCGACAGAGATTGAATTCACCTGGGAGAGTCGACAGAAGCTCTTTTTCTCTCTCAAAAAGAGGCTGAAGAAGCCGATTGGCTGAGAGGGGAGCCTGACTCACTCTGCTAAACGCTTGTTTCTCGCCTGCATGTACAGAACAAATCCCTCCTCTGCTGTAAGCTTCCTGTGATCAGAGCTACAAGAGGAAACAGCTCTTCTTTGCTGGTGACTAATGCACAGGACACACAGGTTAGGACTATTGTAGATACATGTGTTTGGACTATTTTATATAGCTTATTGTTGTCTCATATCTCATGTGTCCTAATACTCCATCTTTATTTAAATCCAAACAATCTGGTCTGCAGGATGCACATATATCGAAAAAGACATGCATTCAGACTGATATCTTAATCATTTTTTTGTGATTACCCAACTGAAATGTACAGAAGTCAACATATGATATTAAATAGGACTGCAGTAGAACACCTTAATGTGAAGCAAGTTTTAAGGTTTTAGAAAAAAGCGGGAAACCAGTCAAAAGAATTTAAATTTGTCTACACAGTTACCTCACATTAACACACAATTTAAAAAAAATAAAAACTCCTTATTAGGATAAGAAAATACAAAAAGGGACGAGATTCATCCAGAGGAAAAGAGGCTTTACATTCACTACATGCCTCAGAGATTTGTGCTGGTTCATCTGCTGGGAAGTTGGAACTGGTTATGCACAACATATATTTGGATTAAAAAGTATATAGTAATATTTAGCAGCTGCACCATGTCTAAAACGTGTCTGAAAATCCAGAGGAGGCTCATTTTACTGTGATCGAATCCAGAGGAAATCTGCAGACTTCTGAAGTGCATCCTCGATGGATGTGGCTGCAGTTGAGGCATACGGTGGCATACTAATAGAACATCTCTGTCTGAGCCAACAGCCTGAAGGAAAACACTGCTGTGCAAGCTGCCAGTCACACAGTATATACGCTGCCTGGGCTGCTCCAAAGCTTTTTACTTGCTGGTAGACACTCATCTATTCAATACCACATCAATATAATTACATTCTTTCCTGTTTGAAATAAATACAACAATTTAAACAACAGCTCTACAGAGCAGCTAACAAAGAGAAACATCCATAAAAGACACGGAAGCCACACTTACATGACTGCAGGTTTTCATCTTCAGCCGTGGAGGTTTTCTCCAGAATAAGTGTTAGAAATGGCACGAAATAACACAGTAAAGTGTACATCTGAAGGCTTAAAGGAGGGGAGCTGAAGCAGTGAGGGAAATCATTATCTGGCTAGACTGTAGTGAAAGTTTGAGGAGGAGACCCACAGGCGAGGAAGAGGCTGGTCAGAGGTGTCAGCGTAAAAAAAAAACTACTTCACAGGTTATCCTGTCATACCACACCCTGAGTCTCTCTGTACCACACAGTGCAGCCGTCGACTCCACTTTTTCATTTCAGAGATTATAAATAGAGAGGCAGAGACTGCTGTTGACATGTGAAGTAGTTAGGGTGGTTTTGGGGGGGGGGGGCATTAGACAACAGCTGTTTTTCTGCCAGCAGCTAAAGAAGGCGTTTGAATCCAGCCGGTCAGAAAGAAGCAGATAAGATGGAGAGGAGAGAAAATGAGCAGTCAGCTTTCTTCGACTGGAGCAAATGTGGGAACACTTGAGCGATGAATTCATTAACTCATCATCATCATTCTTGCTAATCAGAACAGAGACAGACATTTCCTCTTCTGCACATACAGTCAAATCCTACAGAATGTAAATATTCATATAACTTATTTTTGCAATGAAATTATTTGGAAATCTGGTCTCATTTCAAAGTAAAGCTGTTTAAGGTGTAATCTTTCTGAATCAGTCAAAGAGGATATAGGGGTTGATTTCAATCCAAAAGGGGAGGAAGAAGAAGGATTCCTTTTACGTCATGTCTTATCATTTTTCGGACAATGGTTGGTTTGAGTCAGCATTTTGAAAAACTGAATCTGCTGTATCAATGACAACGTCCCAGCTTGTTCTGACTCATGACTCATGTCTCTATTCCACACAGAGATAGCAGCAGCAGAGAGAGGAGAGACTTAGAGATTTCTTCATCAAAGCTGCTGTAGTGCTGCAGTTTTTTAGCGCGAGTGAAAAATGTAAGGAAATGAGTGGTTGTTACTATGGTTACAGAGGCAGCCACAACTACAGTAGAGCTACAGTAATGAGGAGACGTAGTAAAACAGAGCACTGTATGTCTGATGTCTGAAATACTTCTCTTTTATGGAGCCGCTGTTATGTCAGGTGAAGTAGTAACAATCTATGATCTTAATCTATGAGTGTGTGCAGACAGGAAGACTCACGCTGAGCAGGTCTGCTGGGATCACTGTGACTGCTGTTGTTTGACTGGTTACTGGACACAGACGAGACACTGGAAGTTCGGGTGAAGCCAAAGGTGGCCAGACGGGCAGCTGGCAGGGTGGAGAAACCCGGGGCACGGAGACCAGACTGACCTGCTTTGAGCAGGATGCTCTTGGTGGTGGTCTCTGGCCCCCTTTCGGCTGACCTCTTTTGCTCTGCTGTAAACGAATCAAAGAATATGAACTGAAACAGAAGCTGCAGGTGACTCTCAAACCTTTTGAGATACACTTGGTTTTGTTACTTAGTTTTATTCACAATCTCACGGTTTTTTTTTTCCTTCTTTTTTTTTAATTGTCTAAAGATAATTAACTAAATGAAAGAAAAACAAACCTTCTCCCCAGCTTGGAACAAAACAAAGAAAACATGAATGAGAAATGACATTACATTCTTCGTTCCCATAAAGGTGGGAACAGTTTTCTTACTTCCTATGCCCGTGATGTTATTCATAGCTGCAGGGTGAATGATCATATCATGCTAATTATTATGAGGAAAATCCAAAATGTGTATTTACATTGATATAAAAGGTGGCACAAGATTTATTAGGAGGGGCTATGAAAAAGGAATTGTATTAATAATTAAACAAATCACATCTGCTCTGATGAGTAAAAGAAGGATTCATGCTGTCACTAATCTCATGCTGGTATCACAATGACAAACGTATGACAACCTTCACTGAGTGAGGAAATCTCCATTTACACCACAACACCATATGTTGAGCCTGACTCAATTTGAATATGAGCAGGTAGAAATATGCAGCGAACATTTCTTGGATGCGCGAGTTACATTTTTGTCAAATGATTTGCACTTCAAAGAGATTAGGTGCCAAAAGTCGAGCCTCATCCATACGCATGTTAAGCAGGAAAAAAAACACATCATTCTGCGAGAATATAAATTCACTGCAGCTCGATAACAACAAATCTGGGGTTGCATTGAAAAGATCACATAAACTGTTTCAGTTATTTGGATCAAACAAAAAAAAGAGTGAATATCATGAAAAACCTGTCGTATACTCTTTATAATCGCTGATAACAAGTCATGGATAACTTTTGTTGACACTTCATGTGCATTCTCAGTGAAATATAACCATGAAATCTCACTGACATTGAGTTCATTCCAGTTTACTATCTCACCTGCATGGTCCTGGTGGCCCTGGGTGGACGCCCCGGCTGTCTGAGCAGAATGGCTTGGAGCCGCTGCTGACCTTTGACCTGTCTGCTGGCTTCTTGTCTTGGCTGCAGGCTGCCTGGTGACGGCCCCTAACCCCAGTTGAGGCCTCAGAGCTCTTGGGGAGCGGTACACACTGCTTCCCTCTTGGACAACATGCTGTTGGGGTGGACATGAGTCAATAGATAGTCAATGATCATCACAGAAAAATATTGTAACACTAACACTAATTTGTAATATTACAGATTGTTTATAAAGGGACATGATGAAGAACTTTATTTCACAGTAAATTAGTCAACTTTATTTGGCCCATTATTTACAGCCAAGGGTCAGTGTTGAGCCTGTGGTGCTGTGACAAGGACCTAGCCTCAGTACATGGCTGTGCTCCAACCACTGAGCTAAACTGGAGCCTACAATTGTTGTTATTCTCAGTCACCAGCAAGTTAACCTGCTTCTTAAGCATCAACTACCAACAACCTGCTTTTGTTTTATGTGACTAGCTCAAATCTAACGCTCCTTCCTCACCTCCTGGAGATATTTCTCAGACATATCCTCGTGAAAACTGCTCGACTTTCCACTCTGCCTCTGAGCGATGGTGCTGCTTGGAGGTTTCATTCCAGTCACAGCCATGTCTGGAGGGCAGAGTCCCGCCTTCTGCATCTCCTGTCGATATTTATCAAACAGCAGGTTGGAGGAGCAAAGCACCTGTGTGGATTTAGGCTGAGGACCAGCTTTTAGATCTTTCTGAGCTGGCGGGCTGGGGTAGGAAGAGAGTCTTAGTGATGAGGCCTCCAGTGAAGTGTTTGGTTTTGCTTGAGGGTTTTTTCGGACATAGGTGATGATTTTCGGTCGGACATTTTTAGGCTTCTGGGGAGGGGAACACCTCTTGGGCTCAGGTTCTTTCTGCTGAGAGGCGACCGGTTTGGGGATGCTGCTGCTCAAACTTGTTTTGACCGTCGGTTTGACTGTTGGACTGAAACCTCTCTGAGGGGAGGCGCTGCGCTCACAGCTCAGCGCCCTGATGCCCTGGACCTTTGCTGGAGAACCGGGCGGTCGTCTTTTTGGGGAACAGGAGGTAGTTTTAGGAGAAGAAGGAGTTGCTGGTCGACTGGGGCTTCCCCACGGCTTCCTTCTCTCCAGACTTGAAGAGCTGGACGTGACCATGTTCTCAAAAGAGCCCTGCTTCCTCAAAGAGTTATCAAAGGAGAGCTGCTTCTTGAAGGAATTCTCAAACGATGGCTGCTTTTTAAAACTCCTGTCAAAAGAGTTTTGTTTTTTTAAAGAGGAATCAAATGATCCTTGTTTCTTCATGGCTTTGGATTCAATGGATGATGACTGGGTCTCCTTTGTGCCTGTTCTGGGTGGGCTGAAGTTCACATCAGGTGTCTCATCAGCTTGTGTGCTTTTATCCATTTTAGTGTTGCTTTCCTCATGTGATTTTGTTGCAGTGGGTAAGCCCTTGTGCTCAGTACTTCTCCTTTGATCACAGTCTTGCTCTGAATTGGTATTCCCTGCTTTATTTCTCTGGTTATTGTTCCTCCTGCTCTCCTCAAGGACGTCCTCCCACAAATTTCCACAGCTAACTTGTGCCTGTGATATCAAATCCTCTGATTGAAGTGTTGAATTCAAATTCATGTCCACATCTTTTCTGTGTTTTGTGCTTTTTCCTGAATAGCGGGAAGGATGGTCCCTCTTACTTTTCTCTGTGACAATGCTGCAAGTCTGGGAAACCAGAGTCAGGTCTTCTGAGACGGAGTAAGGACCAGAGGCATTGTGCCAGGAGTCTGTTGTTTGGGTCCTGCCTGCAGTGTCCAGAGCTGTATCCATGTTTGAAAAGGTAGAGGGACAGGTCACAAAGACATCTGTTTCTGAGCTTAACTCCGTCCTTGATGCCTCCCTGCTCTCAGAGACATGCGAGACACTGGAGTCCTGCTCACTGGCACCATGCAGAGCGGATTGCCTCTCCTCACTGCTCATATTATCTGCTGGTTGTTCTGGTCTGGCTTTGCCGCAGGAGGAAGACTGTTCACGAAGCGCCTTCCGCTCTGTCAGCCCCGCGAAGTCCTCCCCGTCTCTTACCAGGTAGGCCTCGAGCTCCTGACCCTCCAGCATCTCAAACTCAGCCAGCTCGGGGTCATCACACTGCGAGTCCGTTCCCCAGATGATGACTTTATCCTGCTCTGATTTTTCAGTCATAAGCCCCGACAGAGTGCCAGTGTTCCCCGTCCTCCCGCCATCTTCTGTCCCGATTTCATTGGCGTTGGCATCCCCATCAGCAAGCACGCCCCCCTGCTGGTTATTATTTCGCAACTCCCCCTCACCCAAGGGCTCTCCTCGATCGCACATTTTGTAAAAAAAAAAAGCTCTGAGATTACAGCACCCTCAGGAGCAGTTTTAAAATCAATCATCCATGGCAGCCATCATAAAAAGTCTGTGCGGCCATCAAAGAGTGTTACTCGCACAGCAGGGGGCTGGAATTCATCTTTACGTGTCGTTCCAATACGCCAGTGATCAGACTGTTGAACATCATCTCTAATAACCAAGATAGATCATCTTCACATCCAGGCTCCTTATCCTGTTAAACACAAAGATAACAGTAAACAATTGCTGGAGACGTGACAAAAAAAGATATTTAACAGGTGAACGCTCTTAAAGAACATAACAAAGAATAAACTTGATTTTTTTTATTCTTCGTCATGAATTGATAAAGTCTTTATTTCATGTATGACATATGACATTGGACAAGGATTCTTTCAGAGTCCTTAATGGACTGTTGTTGTGAACTTGCAGAAACCCTGTGGAAGAACAGAGCTCTTACTTTCTCTTCTTTGGTAAAAGAAAATCTTCATTAGGTTATTACATCTCAGAGGCTCTCGCTAGTCCAAAGGGCATCATTGTGAATTCAATGCTTAATTAGTCATAACAACAGCGAAACACTTTGGAGTCATTGAGAACAATGTAATACATCATGTTCACAGATCTAAGGGACATAATAATGTGATCCAGTTTCAGAGGCAATCAATTCTTTACAATTGCAAAACAAACCTTAAACCAGGACAAACTTCATCCAGTGGTTTGTTATTTGCTGACATGACTATGTAAACTGACTGAGCATGCCAGGAAAATACATTCAGGCTTTATCAAGAAGATAGGAGAGGAGAAAAACTGCAAACAAGACACCATTAACCTCTGAATTCAAAAAGCAGTTCTGCTTACATCCAGCCATTCCCATGAAAACTATGCTATTCTTTTCATCGGTTCCTTAGTTGCCCTAACCTCTAACCTCTAGAACTAAACCAAGACACGACTAACTGTCTTCCAGAACCACTAAACTGACCTCTTTGACTTAAATGCCCTCAAGAAGACTTTGTTTGAGAACCAACTAAATCAATTTCCCCTTTACCAGAAGAATATGTGGATGATGTTGTTATATAACAGCGCTGTCTCTGCATGTGTTAGTGAGTAAAAAGAGAACCAATGTGAGATTGAAATGTCATGTTATGCCTTTTGGGGGCAGCTTATTTTGTGAAGTGTTTTGCTTCCGTTTAACCACAAACTGTGATTAATGTCAGATCCTGACCGACTTAGTCATAGCAAGATCATCTATATTCTGCAGCAATGTTATATTCTGTAATACCTTTCATTTTTAATCAGCATCAGTCTTTGCTAAATGTTCCCGACGGCTGAATTGCTGCTGTCAAAACACTTATCGTCATCCCTGCACTTATAGTCGACAGCAGGTAGATACATCAGCACTTCACTTTGTGACATGAGAACGAGGATCCTTCTCGTTTCACCTTGAGAGGAGCTGTGTGGTTGTGACACAATGACAGCATGCTGCACTGTGTGACAGACAGGTGGCTAATGTTTGTTCCAACTCTACTTAGGAATCATTTCACTTTTTAATGTTTTAGATAAGGATCAATGCGACCGTCTGCTTATAAAATTTACTTTTAGCTCCAAATCAAGTGACCTCCACACAGTAAGTCATGTGGCACTTGTTGATAACAAGACGTTCATGCTTCCAAGAGTGGATAAATTATGTCATTACCATGTGGGACTTGCATTTGCTTCTGAGATCATTATAAAGGGATTTAGCAACATAAATTCCTTTTTTTTAGTGCATGTATCACATTCTGGCTGCTCATTAAATATTAACGTGCCTGTTTTTAAAACTTGCTGTAAAAACACAGAGATCACAAGCAGCCCAGCTGTTGTGTTCACTACCTCTGATATTTAGAGTATGATTTTCCAATGCTGCAAATTTGAGGAAACCAGTGGTGCTCCATCGCTTCTATTCCCCTATATGTCTTAATAAAAGATGTCTGCAATTGATCTATTTCCTGAGAGGAGTCTCATGCTACACAGCTTTAACAGACACACAGCACAACCTGCACTTTTAAGTTCAAACCTCGCTTACAGCTTTGCAGTTATCAGCGCTGGGTATCAAATTCAACTAGGTACCAAACGTTAATCTCCAGCTTTCTGTTTTCACAGGAGCTTATTATAAACCTTTTTCTCACTTGAGAAGACATAACTATTCAACAAAGTTGAAATAAACAGAAATAAAGGATCTTTTCTTTTTAGCTTCGTCAAAAAGATTGAAAAAAGCAGAAGAAAACTAGTTTCATACGGCTCAGGGCATTAGCAGAAATAAACTTAATTCTGTTTGTCCCCTCAACACTCATCAGTAGATTAGCATAAAACTTGACAGACTGCTGCTCCACCTCATCTCTTTTCTCCCCATTTATATCCGCATAAATTCACTTACACAGCAGGGAACAGCTTCTCATTTCCCTCTTATGAAGACAAAAATGTGCTGCTGTCTAATAATAGAGTTTGGTGCTTATATGAAGGGCAAACCGAGTGACTGTAAAACACAAACGCAATGTCCTCCCTTTTTTTTTTGGAAGAAATGCAAAAAGGATGCATGGACAAAAGTGTGTGTGTGTGAAGCTTACACACTCCACTAAATGCTGCCTCAGCAGCTGCACTGCAGAACAGAGAGCAGTGAATCAGATTCCCTCATACCTGCCTCTCCCTGCTTCCCTTAAAGAACTCGTACACGACTGTAAACTAACTGTGCAGCCAAGAACTCCCTTAAAAGTAGCAGCGAAAGTGAAGACACTCTGACAAAGAGCGTTCTGTGTTACACGCAGCTTGATGAGATGTTAAATTAGATAAATGAAGTCCTGTTTGAAGGGAGAAGCTGTGTGATATGGTGACAGGGTGGTTTCTGCTGCAGCCATGATTGCGTCTCTGACAGATCAATACATCACAGCCCACTGCACGAAGCAACAGCACGCTCGCTGAGAAGAGGTGACAAAATGAATGTGGGAGTTTGAAAGTTTAGAACAGTTCTTTTTTTAAATATAATATCAATATAAGCATAATATACAACTAGGGACATATGTATATATCTTGCACCTGCACTTATATCATATATATGATCTAACAAAGACAAATAGAGGAAGTTTAACTTGAGATAACATGTAATATAAGCATCTCTCAGAAACCCAGTATGCGCTGTTGCTCAGTTTAGTGAGTATACAACATGTATTGTGACATCCTCTATCTTACCTGCCCTACTTTTGAGCTCAGCTCTGACTGTGGATTTGATTAGTTTCTGCTTCACTGTCCTCCATGCTGGACTGAATTAAAGCACAGCAGAGATAATTAGACATTTGAATCTATTTCAGCCTCTTCACAAACCTCAGGAGAGGGTCTCAGTCCAGGGAAGGAGCAGAATGTTACACATCTTTCTGACTGAAAAAGTGCACTGTGAGTACTCTGAGCTACAGAAGAGAGATTCTTTACATCCTTTACTGCCACACACACATACTCACACATTGTGCTCAACTGTACATGCTGTCAGTGAGCCATGTCTCCTCCCTTTTCCATTTACGCTCCCTGGTTGTTTTCCTCTCGAGGTTCTCCTGCTGCTGCAACAGCTGATAATGTGCCTGTGGTGACACGGCCATGGAAGAGCGAGATTGAGGAAATTTATGTTCTCCCTAACAACATGCTTCTCTGAGCATGTTCCCCATCCCCCCATCGTTCTGTTCCTCACCCCGCCACCGCCACCACCTGCCTCCTGATATGCAGTGTGATGGTGAGACCTTCATCACGGCCTCTTATGAAATCTGTGCAGAGCATTAAAGTAGGTGTGAATGCATGCATTCGTCTGTGCTCAAATAACATGGGTTTGTAAACAAAACTGAAGCACCATCACGTTAAAAAGTCAAAGATCTGAGGCATAGATCAAGGCCTTCATTTGGCCACCAGCTGCTTCACTTGCTGCTTAAACTGGAATTCTCATAAAATATTGAGGATGAGTGAAAATGGAGGCATCAGTCTCCCTCCAATGTTCATGCTCCAGTGGTCCTGACTTCTTTGTGTAACCAACCAAAGCCCACACAGGATCTCCTGTTGGCAAGACTTGATCAGGAAATTGGAAAGGTCTTCAAAGAGTGTGTCTGTAACGCCTACAAGTGAAGGCAACATCCATGCCTGGAAAACCATAGTTTGACATACCTCTGACTTTTTAAGTTCAAATTAGATGAAAATAAAATGATGAATAATGCTTTCTATGTTAATTCTGCACAATTACCCGCAGCGTTTACTGATGTCTTATAGAGGCCTTGGTGATTCTTTTTACCTTACTGGACCTTTTGCATAATGGAGAAATAAACGGGTGCTCTGGATGAGTGTGTTGACTCAAAATAAACCAAAAATAAATCTTTAAGTTCACTATGACAAATGTTTATTCATTCAGCTCATGGCTTCTTCCCCATTTTACGGTTTTTAAAAATAAAGTGCATCCACACACATGATCCCCAAACGGTAACAAACAAGGAAGCTGTATTGCTTTAAAGACTCACACTGCAAAACAAAAAAACGAAATAAAGGTGTAAGAACACATCATCTAGGATCTGACCTCACTTCACACACACATGCACACGTACATACACACACTCAGAGGTGTGCACACCTATGGTAGGTAGGTTAGCTGTTTTTTTTTCTTTCCAGGTTGTCTATATGCAATAGCTACATTGCAACATGCACCTCTGGAAACAATTAGCCAGAACCTTCAAATTAACACCGTGAACGCAGCGGGAACAACAGAACGATCCGCATTCTGTCAGCAGATGCAGTACAGTCAATAAATCCAATGATCACCGCCGCTGATCTCACATTGAGACACAGAGACAGACTTAATCCAGCCTTTCCCCGGTGTGTGTGGTGGTGGTTCTTACCGTTCAGAAGGAGGTTATCCTGGGAGGAGCTCGGCTCTGAGGAGGAGAAGGAGCAGCAGAGACAAATCCAGGTTAACTGTGATGAAGAGGAGAGTCTGCAGCATCGCTGGAAAAACAGGGAGGAGAGGGACGAGAGGAGCCTTACGCCCATGTCGACACGGACTCAGGACGCCCCCTGCAGGTGATAACAAACATTTATTTTACCTGCATCATTTATCTAGAGCTGCATACAGTAACGAACAGCAAGCTGTTCATTCTGTCGATTTCTTTTACTTCTTTAAGGGCTGAAGCTTTTTTTAGTGTCATATACACAAAACGGAATTTTCCACTTAAGTGCAAAGGTGTTACATAATAGAAATTCGTTGTTATAAATATTATAATGAGGGGGGTGGACTTGTAATATAATACAGTAATTTGTAAAAAAAAATGCAAGTTAGACACTCCAAATTGTTTTAACGTTTGACTTATAATTCATTTTTCAAGCACATAGGAATAACAGGAATACAGACCTTCAATATCTCAGTCACAAAAACACAAAGTCAGTGGCTTGAACTTTCAGCATCATTTATTTACAAGTGGACGAAAGAAACTATGTAAACCACAACCAGCGTGAAGACAACACACAGTGAGAAGTTTGACCTTTCCCATAATGACGCACTGTAAACCTGTTCAGGATGTAAAACAGTAACAGATTTATTTTATTTTGGAAATCTTCATTAAGTTTTTTTTAAATGGTAAAATGTTCAAATAGTGCAGCATGCAATAGTTCCCATAAAACATTGTTCAGGACAAAATATCACAAAGCCTCGTACATTCAAATTGTAACTCAGCAGGTATAAAGAAGTAAGTAATACATCCAAATCTGAGATGAAATTCAACCTGACCAAAATCTACTTAATGGAACGGCTTCATTATATGTGTTATTAGTGTTGTTTATTTGCCGTGGTGTTGGCAACAAAACATTTAACGGATGTAAGCTGGTTGATTTTTGGTTAGAGTAACATAAGGTGAAACTTTAAAGCAAAACTGTATTTACAAATATAGACATCACATGTTGTTAAAAAGCTAATAATGCATCTCCATTTCATAACAGAAACAAATGATGTTATCATCTGCAGTGTTTTGTTTATCTTGATAGATAAACAAAAACATCTTTTACTATTTGGTTAACATTGACTTTCTGCTGCTTTGGAATCTTCTCAAACAAATACGCCACCTTAACTGTGCTTACCCACAAAGCTTTCCAGTATTTTTAATTTGTAACCTGTACCAAAGTCATCATTATAGAGTCTTCCACTGAGGGTCATTAAAATATCTACATTGATTGACTCATTATTCAATTACATCCAACAAAATCTGGCTTCACCTCACACTGATAGTACCTCTCATTGGAGCATAAATAGCAAAACAATTCATTCTTTAGGGTTTCCACTTAAAAAGCAACTGAGTAAAGACATTTTTTTAACTCTGTCAGCATTTGAGTTCGTCGTTAACACACACACATGGACGGATGATGAGATCTGAGTTTAGCCACTAGTGAAACTGCAAACTGTCAGGGAGTCATCACTACGGAAACCTCGGGTGATCAATATTCACAACTGATCGTACTTTACTGATTATACAGATTCAGATCTGTGTGAACTTAAACGTGAGAATAGTTGATTTTTCCATAAATGTGTTCTTCAAAATGCAATCATTTCCATCTACAAACAAAAGATACATTTCATTCTAGTAGCTGCTGATAGAGCAATAGCCATCCTCTAAAGAGGTGTAACATTCATCTGGGAAACAGGCACTTATAATACATCCACTGCACCGCTTTATCAGCCCACATTAGCAGCTTTTTTTCCCCTCTTTTGCTGGTTAACAAGGTGCGTTTTGCCAACAGACAAAACTGTCTGTCTTGTAAATGTGCGCTGAGCAAACCAGCGGCATGAAAAATCTCCCTTTCCTCACCAAGACATCCTGACAACACATAACTGTACCAGATTATCTAGAGCACTGTTTCCGAGTTATACTGTTTGTGTAAAAAAAGAACAGGTACAGCACATTTTTATCTCAACACAAAGTTCAACCTTTGAGGTAAACTTAACTACACATAAGGCACCAAAGAGACCGGGACATCCTCAGCTGGTTTCAGAATACTTTGTAGCCGATTTTTAATTAATGTAATTCATAAAAAGAGTGAAATACAGTGACTTAGATTTGATAAAAATGATCGCCGTTGGATTCAGGACACAGTAGCCAGCACTGTGCCTCTTTAGGAAGCAACATGAGTGACAAACACTAACCAGAGAATCTGCCATCTACATACGGAAGAGATTAACCAAAAAATGAACGTTTTTTTTTTTTTTTTTAGACCGTTACATCTTTTTTTTTTTGCTCAAGTTGTCCGGATTTGTTGGGATGAAAATAAATAGTGTTGACAGTTGATAGCTAAAATGTAAAATATAGCAATTAAAAGCTCGGAGAAGAAGTCTCAAGAAGAAATATAAACAGCATATATATTTCTGAAATTCATAGGCCTGGATAAGAAATAGTTCAATCTACTTGCGCTCTGCCTTTGGTTTTAAAGAATTCATTGTGCTCAGTAAAATGAATCACATCAACGCGTCAATTATTCAAAAAGGACTGTTCAGAAAGAAAACAGCATCTTCTGAATAGTTCTAAGATTTCAGTTGAATCTTATGTCTTTAAAAAGTTTGGACCTGGAATTTAAAAAGGCTAACGAGATCAAAAAGCCACATAGGTCACATCTCTTGTGGCCAGAATTAAAAGACAGCACAAGGCGCTGATAGCAGTACCACACATAGATCTCCATACACCCCCCCCCCCCCCCTTTGCAGCTCTTTAAAACATTTTGTCAAAGGTCAATGTTCGATCTGCAGAACGAATCAGTGAACCTCCTGTTTCCTCACGACTCTTCATCATCATCATCATCGTCGTCCTCTGCATCGGGGTTTTGGGAGTTGCGTATGAAGGCATCCTTCTCCGTGGCCATGGGCTCTCTGTTTATCGTGCAGGCTGGTGTGTAGCTGTTAGACTTGGTCACCACTGCCTCGGCACTGTTGCGGATACCATAGGTGAAGTAGATTAGGAATCCTACAAATGGTGAAAACAAAACAAAAAAACATTGTGGAAATCACAATTATTTATAAAACAAGGTCAAGAAAATATTATACTTGACAAATTGGAAGAAAAAATCCAAAAAGTACCAAAAACCATCCAGACTGCAAAGCGCATCCAGGTTCCTCTGTCGAGCTGCATCATCAGATAGACATTGATGAACAAGCTAACGACTGGGAGGAAGGGCAGCAGGGGAACCTGAGAGGACAGAAAGCATCTATTTGGTTAGTAAATACACGAATAGTAAAGACAATTCAACCTTAAATATAAAAGCAAAGTTCCAGAAACATTTTGGAAATCATCCCCGACTACCTGTTTTCACAAAACTCACAACTAAGCAAACGAATGTAGGAGCAAGAACTCAAGGCTTCAGTAAGAAATGTGTTAGAGGCTCTATTCTGAAACTGCAAGATGAAATGTTGATGCTATGAAAGGGCTGTCAAATTCTTCAAAAGCAGGACACATATTTGAGGTTTTTAAACCATGTTTTCCAGACAGCCAATGTGTCAGATTCATTTCTCTTCTTTAAAGCAATTACACTGAATCCAATTTAATCAACAAATAAAGAAATCAAAGTGATGAAATGTTCTGTTTCTACATTTCACTACTCTGCAGGTTTTTTTTCATGAACTCAAGCGCTTTGTTAATAGTCTACAATAAAGGGTAAGTACACATCATTTGTAGTTGTTTGGCTTAAGTGTGTGTCACTGTTTAGCAGGTTAGAAGTTAATGAACTCTGAACCTCTGTTCACTGTGTTTTACAGCTCACACATCGCAGCCGTTACATTGAATGACAAGCTTTTAAAGAAACCTCCAAGTGTCAGAAAAGGGGATAATGAGAGTTACAGAGTCACATCACGTCTCACGTTCTGATCATTTTCATACTGTATGTATGACTTTAAAATTAAACTGTTTGGTGAAAGAACACGCTCTACCTTGAATGCCAGCTTGGTCTTGCTCTGCGGCTGTCTCCACACGATGAAGGTGAGAATCATACAGACCACCAGGATCAAAGTGATGACAAACAGAGACCAGACTGCCAGACCTCCATGGACAGCTACAATACTAAACACACACACCAACACTCCTGCAGGGGAGAACCAGAAGTTATCAGATGATGTTCAGTAACCAGGTGAATCATGCAGCGGTGTGTGGACTCTGCGAGTATCTTACCGATGATACTGGTGCAAATGTTGACCGCAAACCCGGACAGAGGGGACGGCTCTGTGTTTGAGGGGCTGAGGAGGTTCTTGATGGTGAAGTGATCGTCTGGTTGTGGCAACATGTCCATCTTCCCCTCGTTGAAAGACTCCGTTTCAGGGTCATCCTGAGTGTTGGCCATCTCATAGGCCGCTCTGGGCTGTTCAGGCTGGTACCTGCGGACCAAATATCTGATTCAAAAAAGACTTCCAAGACTTCTGACACACAAGCAGAGTTTTTTTTAACATCATCACACTGCAGCCTATTCATTATGAGGGCCTGAAGAAATGGGACTATGCTACAAATTATTAGCACATTCAATAATTGTAGTCTAACATGCATTCATTATTTATAATATAAAAAGTAAATAAGGGGCGCTGGTTTAGTACAGTTGGTAGAGCAGGCGCCCTATGTATGAAAGCTTCTGTCCTTCTGTCATCGGTCGAGGGTTTAACTCCAGATCCTGAAGCTGTTTGGTGCTAAAAGCACTTTGACACAGACGAGCCTCTGACTTCAAATGTTGTGGTCTTTTTCATCTCCTCAATCCACTAGTGTCCTGACAACCTTTGAGTTGATGGGAAGAACACTACCTGAGGACCAGCACACAGGCAGCCACCAGAGTGTAGGCCAGCAAAGTGCCGATGGACATGAGGTCAACCAGGTCCTTCAAGTCAAATAGGAAAGCCATGATAGCTGCAGGACACACAGGAGGAAAAACAAAGTGAGTCAGCAAGATGACTAACTCCTTTAAACTTAAAACAAACAAAAACAAGTTCAAAATAAATAAAGAAGAGTCACAATGAAGATAATGTACTTTAGAATTATTTTAAAACATTTTCAAAATATTCATGACAGCTCCTTAAGATATACGTTATTTTTTGCTACCATCCTCCTTCCACAAGGGGGTAGTGTTGCTTCTGGCCTCTGCTTAGCCACCTACCAGACAAAAGCCCGGCCACAAAGGTGGAGATGGTGGGAGTCTTCCTCTCGCTGACACGCGCCAGAAACGAGAAGAGCAGACCATCGCGAGCCATAGCAAAGATAATGCGAGGAAGAGGAAACATGGAGCCAAGGAGACTAAGCCGAGGATGAAGGAAGAAGGAGGAGGGGGCAGACATTTTTTCTTTTTTAACTTTAAGAACACTTTTTCAACTCTGGTTTCACACAAGGCCTCAACTGCAGCCAGCCACAGTCCAATGCACTGGGTTTGTTCTTCCGAGGTGAACATTGTGAAATAAAATGTAATTCAAAGGATTATCTTCACGCAGATTGCAGAATGATTTATCACGGTTCTTGTTGAATGCTTATGTTGAGGCTTTGTGCACCAAGAGTGTCCTTCAGGGTTCCTCAGACAGAAACCCAAACCAATTAGTGATTTAGCTTCCAACCTCACCTGCCACAACACCTGATGTTACAGTAGCTGTTAGAGGGGTTTTGGTTCTGGAGCTGATTTTAGCCAAACTTTTGAAGAGCAGGCCGTCCTCTGCCATGGCCCAGATCACCCTGGGCATTGGGAACATGGAGCCTAGTAAGCTAGTAGGGGAAAGAGAGAGGAAAGCATGCCGTGCAGGTGAATGCACGCAGTTAGAAAAATGACAAGAGACTGACTGGTAAAACGAAGATAAAGCACACCTCTGTGTAAGATGTTATTGTTTTATTATTTTTATTAGCCTCAGACTTCATCAAAATTAGACAGCAGTGTTAACAATCTTGGCCATCTTAGGGCAGTCACTGCAATTTAGTTTTGCTATTCAATATTCAGTGAACACTGAACTTATAAAGCTGCTGGAATACACTTTACAAATATAAAACATGCAAAAATGTCCTCAATTCATATTTTGGTTCCACATTTTGGGTCAAAAATGATATAAAACTGTATAAAAGAAACCCTGTGGGGTTTGGACTTCTGCTTACTACATGCAGGTTTATTTATTTCTATTCTAGTCGGTAGTTTGAAACTCTATCATTGATCCATAGGTGGCAGTAACACACCATGAAACACAGCAAAGACTGCAGGGAGGGCTACGAGCATGTAGAAAGGAAATGGTCTCATTTTGAGAGAAATCCGATTTGCAAATGTTTTATGTGAGAGTAAATGTATTCAATGACTATCTAAGACCTCGGGGATACACAATGTGTTTTGCTGAGTAACGCTGTAAACGAGAACTTTGTTTGTTTACAAGAAAACACCACGGGGCACCTGCATGTATGTCAAGTCTTACACAAGCACTTTTATAAGTCTTCCCCTTTAATGGAAGCACTAACTCAAACACATATATCATTATGATGACAATAATAAAGTTCTTTTTGCAGTGGACTTGTTCATCCCCCCCCCCCCCACAAAAAAAAAAGCATGCGAACATTAAAAGCGCTCCACCACTTCTCGTGCTGAGAGGCAGCAGAGAGCCTCTTACCTGGTCGACAGAGCACATAAAGAGCCGATGGCCACTGCATAAGTGGCTCCCTCCCAGCCCACGTACTTAAAGGCCACGGGCAGAGGACTGTTCTTGTCCAGCAGGTAGTACGGCATCATCACGGTGAGAGCCGCCGACACACCGAAGTACGCCACAAAACAGATCAGGAGAGAGGCCACTATCCCGATAGGAATGGCCCTCTGAGGATTCTTCACTTCTTCTCCTGGAGAGGAAACATCACCACGATTGTCAGAGAGCAAGAATCATGTGTGTTGATTATAATCTTGTTTTCTTAAGTTTTTCTTTCTCACCTGTAGTGGCAATGCAGTCAAACCCCACAAAGGCATAAAAACAGGTGGCAGCACCAGAGAGCACTCCAGACCAGCCAAACGGCGTGAAGCCACCCTCACCGAGACTTTCTTTGGTTGGTAAAGGTTTAGACATGCTGCAAGAAAAAAAGGGAGCAAATATCTGCTTTATTGTAAACAAAGTCAAGAGAAACTTTTGACATTTGGGGAATAAGCTGCTCCTTTCACCCACTTGAGGCTGGAGTTGCTAGTGGCATTGAGGATTTCATCAGGGTTCAAGCTCCAGTTTTTTATGTTTCCTTTGACCAAGCCAGAGACGATCACAAACAGCAGCACCAGCACATTGATGCAGGTGAAGACTTTATTTACCAAGGCCGACTCCTTCACTCCAAATGCAAGCAGTCCTGCAAGCAGTTTAAAGAAACGATTAGGAAAACATTTTTAATGTTTCAATGAACCGCCCACCACCCTGAGACGGCCCTCACCTGTCAGAGAGATAATGATGAAGACAGCAAATATGTCTGGGTACTCTGCAAGGATACCCGGGGCGTTCATGGTCATGTGTTGTCTGCAAAACGCCTCGATCTGTCGTCCAATCAGCTCATCAAAGGTCGCGCTCCAAGCTCTGGCCACACTTGAAGTTCCTGTGCAAAGTAAAGTATTCATGAAAACCAAATAATATCAGGTGAAGCATTCAACTCATTTTCTTCTCCATTTAATGAGTCTCACCGATCACATAAGACAGGATGAGGTTCCAGCCTGTGATGAAGGCCCACAGCTCTCCCACGGTCACATAGCTGTAGAGGTAAGCCGAGCCAGTCTTGGGGACACGAGCTCCAAACTCGGCGTAGCACAAACCAGCCAGAACCGAGGCGAGGGCAGCGATGAGGAAGGAGAGGACAATGGCGGGACCAGAGCTGTCCCTGGCTACAGCTCCAGCCAGGATGTAGACTCCAGCTCCCAAGGTGCTCCCCACACCCAGAGCCACCAGATCAAACGTGTTGAGGCATCGAGACAAGCGGGAATCCTCTGTGTTACAGTCCACAACCTTCACCCGCAGGAGCTGCTTCCCAATGTCCTTCAATGCGGCCAGAATCATGCTGGCTGAAAAAAGACAAACTCTACAGAAGAGAAGTTACCTGTTGACAAGAGAAGACAGGAAAGACAGGAGCATTAGATTCATCTGCATTTGTAAACACAAAAAGGGAATAAGTAAGTCAAATGTGTTGCCTCACTCCCGTAACAAGTCAAATCCTGTTCTTTGCAATCCTTTGATTTGACGTTGGTTGGATGGTTTGGTGACATAACTTTGGCATTGATAGTAAGACCTGCACTTCCTGTTCAGTGATGCAGGACAAACTGTAGCTATGAACATTAGCAAAGTGTCTCAAACTAAAATACATAGAACAATGCTACTGTGGTATTTTACAGCTTTATAGAAACCCAATATAACGAGCAAGAGTCTAAGAAGTCATTCCAGCTAAAAGGGGATTTCAGTTTTTGACTGCTTCTATACCAACATGAGGGGCAGATTACGCAACAAGCTTGTTAAAACTTTTATCAGGACACACAGACAGGGACTTTAAAAGTCAGATATCTTTGTATATTATCTTAAAAAAACATTCTGTCATGTCAAAAATTCAAGTAAACATAAAATTAGCTCCTCGTTTTTAGGCACCGGTGTACGGAAATTCAATCGTGTTTTTAACACTAATACCACGTTTGTTTTAAAACGATCAATAGTATCAACAAGTACAGAAGCTTTAACTTAACTTCAGATCCTGTCGTATTTTTTTAAACAAAACTTGCCGTGATCAAAAGAGTGAGAACACTGCCAACCTGTTTGTACTATTTAGACAGTGTGAAGGAGTGTGCCTGCAATATTTGGTCTGAGACATTTATCCAATAGAGGGTGCCAAGGACTTGCATTTTTGTTGATGTGGTAATGAAACAGGTTTTTATATAGTCTTGTATCACGACAACCTTAATGGTAACATACCTACTTTGTCTGCTAAGTGCAAGGACAGTTGTCTGGATGTTGGCACAGCTCATCCTTTAAGTTAACAGCATGTAGAACATATTACCTGCTGTTAGCATTGGCTGGAACTCAAAGACTTCTACAAAATGTCCTTTTGCAAGATTCACTTACATTAACACTTGAATTATTTAATATACACTGCATTTTAAATGAGTGGCCCGAAGTGCAGCCCCCTCACAGGTAAGAACTAAAGTTCTGAATTTGCAAAACTAGCATTGCATAAAATCAGCACAGCCAAGAGAAGACTAACACGTTATGAGTTGACATCCCAATGTCGTATTTTATCTTTCAATTTGACATGAAGTAGAATTTTCCTTCTGGATAACAGCAGTTTTTTTTTCTTTACTTACCTTATCCAATTTGCTAATATTGTGTTTTTTGCTCAAATTGTCTGTTTGGACAAACTGCTGCTGTAACGCCACAATTTCCCAGTTTGGGATCAATAAAGTAATTCTATATTCTATCTATATGTATAGTGTCATACATTTGTAAGTTTAGAAAAGGTGCAATAGCTAAGATACCAATCACGTCCTCAAGCTTCTCATTACTGTAACTATAATCAGTTGTGAAGAAAAATGTTTTTCTGACAAGAGAGTGCATGAAGTAGAAGCACTCTGTTTCACCTTCCACAGATGAGACTCCCTGAGATATAAAGTTGTTCTTGACTTTTTCTCCATCAAATGACCATATGCTAAACTAGGTTGTATGACATTGCAATATAGAATAATGCAGGAATCGACTGTTGATTGTATGACGAAACACAAAGGGGTAAACAAAATCACGATGTTGCGATTCCTTTCATAACACCTACCAGACAATTACACTGTGATAGTTGGTAAGTCTGCAGGCCAATCCAAGATCAAATTTCAAAGCCTCCTCCCCAGAAACACAGACGGGGCAGATATAGACCTGCCCCAACAATACTCACTGTCACAACACTAAACCAGACAGGATCTACTGTCTTCACACAAAAACACAGTCTCTCTTCTTTTAGCTTATAATCCAGTCCACCAGCTCTTCCTCGGTGCAGCTGTGTCGGTGGACTGATTCCAGTCTGCTTCAGATGAACGGAGCCGGGAGACGTTTACAAGCGCTGGTTTGACACGTGACGCAGACGCCTCGTAGTGTACAAACCATTCAGGTGTTGAGCTCACAAATAGAACAGTGACACATCACATGGCCTCAGGGCTTAAGACGCTTTGTGGAGAGCAGCTGTGATGACAGCCATACTGTGACCCCATTCCAATCACACTGTCTGGCTGGCAAGGTTTCTCATTAAACAGCAAAATCAAGAATACAAGAACGCTAAAGAACAATCACCTGGTTTTACGCTCTTTAATGTTCAAAAATACAAAGATCTGTTATGAGAATTAGGGCGCTAATAATTAGAATAGAATAGAATAGAATAGAATTACTTTATTGATCCCAAACTGGGAAATTGTGGCGTTACAGCAGCAGGTTATCCAAACACACAATATGAGTAAAAAACACAATATTAGCAATTTTAAACACAATATAATATTAACTACAAAGTAAATAAGTATTAAAAGATATCAAAAATAAGAATGTGAATTGTTCTTTGTCGGGAACTGTGATCAAATGTGACGATATCAGTCGCAACTTGTTCCCACTCCACACCAGGATGTAATACTCGAGGAGCCAAGATCTGTATTTGAACAGCTTTGTGTTGTCTATCTGGGTTACAATGACCTGGAGAGTTGGAGGCAGACATTTCATTGGACTAACATGTGGATGAGACCAGATTGCGGAAGACAAAACAGGCATTGCCGACGTATGTAAACATCAAACCCAGAGGGACACCAACTAATGTGTACTTCTCAAATCAGTCAGAAAAGTGAACAAAAGTAAGGCATGAAAACATGCCCTTACATGTTACACAAACATCAACATTTGTTAAATTGCCGCCGGGAACAAAGGGTGAGAAGATGTAGGAGCATAATGAGCAGGCACGAGATCCGACATGCTGCGTCTGAACTAAAAAAGGAAGGTAGGCAGGAGAGGACCCTGCCCTCCTCTCAGCCAATCAGTGAAGCCGACACAACACCGGTCATGCCGGTGAGTTTGGAATAGCAGTCAGTCACATGCTCGTCACTATTTGGCCTACAGGGAAATAGTTTTTCTCCTTCAGATGCCTTTTATGCGAGCTGTGACATTGTTTATAGTCAAGGAGGAGACAACAGGCTCATTGTAGGACAAATATTTTAGAACACATGAAAAGTCTTAGTCTACTAAACATCTCAAACAACCAGGATACAAGCTCTGATGTGAGTGATGCTGGCATAGATGACAATATTTTCATGTTAGACAAACATTTTGTATGTAGCTACAATTTTTTTTTCCAGGGATCATCTCAATGGAAAATACTGTTGAAAATAAACATAAACATTATATCCTTTAAAGGTAGTTGACTTGCACATGACTGACTGTCATGTTATAATACCGGACGTGCATAATGCGTATCTTTGTTGGCTGAATTTAAAAATCTCCTGCAAATGCTTCCTCCATGAAATTACAACCGACAAAGACACCTGCAGAGCCACCTGTGCCTGAGTGAACACATTATCCAAAGGGTCCTAGTATGCAACCTGACATTTCTCTGACCACGTATTTGAGAGAAGCATGCCGACTGTCTTTAATTACAACTTTCCAAGCATGAATTTTAAAAGACGGCGACAAGCAGAGAGCCGGTTCAGGGACCTCAGGGCTCCCACTTGGCATGCAGAGGGTATTTAGCAGCACTACAAAAAGCCCACCTGCCCTGGTGGTGTAACTGGGGACGGAGCAAAAAAAAAAAAAAAAAAGTGCCATGTGAGCACGATCATTAAAACGACAGCTTGCACAAGCCAAACAAACTTTCCTTTCAAGGGATTTAGGCCGTGTCGACCTTGTTACATTAAAGGACAAAACAAAACAACAGCAGACATCCATTAATAAATGCAACAGCTTTACCGAGATATGAACACCACATTTTCATTCCCTTTGTGCAAGAAAACTGAATTAATGTAGAATGACCCAAAATCACTCACTATATAAATGTCTTTTATGACACTTTTGATTGTGTTGTGAATATAAGTGTTTTAACAGTTAACAGTTACTGTAACCGTGTACCATGACATACACATCCATTGATCTAATGGATTATTTCTAATTGTTTATCAGGGGACGATCACGCCCTGCACTTTGTTAGCGTCCTCAATATCAGCACAGTATTTCTGTCATTTTGTTAACTGTCATATGATAACCGTTATGACGTGTGTATATTGTACCATGCCACACACACTTAACAGTACAGCCAATAATAGTACCATCCATGATGTGGATTGGGAGATTTTGACACCCTGGCTTTAAGGCGGGGTGCCATGTCACAAACAGTCGTCCTGTTGGAGCTCGGCTGATGTGACCTTGTCGACTTCTCTCTGTTTACGTTCTGTCCCGTCTCGTGGTTTGACTTCATGCTGAGGCACAAACAGCAGAGTGACATTAAACACAGTGTGCACTTCACTAACAATCAGTAACAATTCATTCACATGTGCATCTGTTATTTCAGGAACTGTATCTTCACACATGTGTTAAAAATAAAGATGTTTCTGGTTTGCAGACATCTTCATCAGTCTACGTTGAATGTGTGACCTCTGCCTGACATGTAGTCTGTAATGTTATTTCAATAAAGGAATATACGTTCAGATTTTTGGGGCAGGTGATCAAACTGCATGTTCAAAATGCTCAGAGACATATTTGAGTTTGTTTGCATGTTTTAGAAGTCATTCTCATGCATCACTGGAGAACATTTCAGAAACAAGTTTTCTCTTCGAAAATAAACAGGGATCATTACAGGATCCTAAAACATCTTCCTATGTTTTATTTGAGTCACTTCAGAGTCTGTGATTACTGATGGAAGAGCACAGGAGGAACCCTGGACACCGAAAAAATATAAACAAATGATCAAAAACTGATATTCCTGTTTTTGAAGCCTTTTACCAACACTCATGTTTCCAAACTAAATGTTTTAATAGCCAACTGTCAACATCCAGTTTTCATGCTCTAAAACTGCAAGAGAAAAAAAAACCCATCCCAAGCATTATCCTGAAAGCATGTCGAAGTCAAATCCTGACAAGAAACTGTTCCTCCTCTTCAAAGTGAATGCAGACTTTTTGAAAACACCCGTGATGGGCACATTAGGAATATAACATGAGGAGACTTAACTGAACCCAAAGAAACACAATGAAAGCACAAAACAATGAAACGTATGCAGAATAACATTTCTCTCTGGAAATGATCAATATACTGTGTTATGTATTTTATGTGACCACATCTGTGAACATGAGGACAATGTAATGACGCAAAATACCACTTATTTAGTTTCTCTCTTCTTTTCTCTGTATTATTGTTGCTAAACTTCTCTTTCCATAAAGAGGTTGACGGATTCCTCAAATATCACTGCACACATTGTGCCAAAATGCACATCAGTGACCGTGCGATCAACCGATATTTACAGTAATTAAGCAGCAAGTTGAGATAAATAAAACATTCACCACTAAAAAATAGGAACAAAATGCAGTTTCACGGTTTAAATCAAATTAAACATTAAAAGGTTTCCAGTGTTCATCATGCCGTCTCGTGATCTGTTTCTTACAATATAAGCCACGGAAACTTCAGTGATACAGATGTGTGAGAGGGACTGATTTGTTCCTCTCTGCGGGTTCATTTAAGTTCACACACACCCCCCCTCTCCCCCACCACACACACACGCACACACACACCCACGCACCCACACCCCCCCTTCTTCTCGACACTCCGTGGCGCTATAAAAGGCAATGTTTCTGCTTTTTTTTCAAATTGTGAACACAAAACTCCCCAAACTCTTAACAAAGTTCCCTTCCAAACAAGTGTTTCATCAGTGTGGATCTGTGCAGCTACTTTAAAGTGTGCTGGTGAGAAAAGTGTATCAGTATCAGCTCGTTGCATCAGCCGCGCAAGTCCTTCCTTTTTACACCATGTGCGCAAACTCTCTCCTTTCTGTAGGATACACATGACTGAGTCCACGCTATTGTTGTTTCCCCCACGTATACAAACTTGTATTGCCAGATCAACGTGGCAACGATTAAGAAGCGAGCATACAATAAAAAAATAAAAATAAAAGTAAATGATCCAAACTTTGAACCACTTACCTTCTTTAATAAACCCCCGATGATGCGTCTTCTTTCGGCAAAGCAGCTCGGCTCCTGACAAAAAGTCGCATGAAACACTTCCTTGAGTCTCAAACTTCTGACAGATGGTGTGTGTGTGTGTGTGTGTGTGTGTGTGTGTGTGTGTGTGTGTGTGTGTGTGTGTGTGTGTGTGTGTGTGTGTGTTGCAAAGGACAAACACATTCACACACATCCGTGCGCGCGTAAAACACATGCGGATGTCCAGCCCACAATTCCGCGCAGTTGTCTCCTCTCGTTGCTCCACCCGAACATTAAAATAATCTGATTCTGCATGTTCCAGCCTGTAACCACCAGATGGCGCTCTTTACAAGCAAACCCCCCCTCCACCGCCAATTGAGGGCTTCCTGGATGTAGACTCAGAAACATCATGCATACATTCGTCAGGTCTTCATTTCATATGCTGCCTTGAATCAATATTTTTTTGCACGTATTGATAACTGTCCCTGCTAGTCCTCCCTCCTGACATTGTTGTTTTATGACAACGGCAATGGATCCAGGATGATTTTGGATTCATGTGAAGTTGCAAAACTCAGTAGAGAGACAAAGCTGTTCTGCTCTGTTAGGAGTTTCCTGCTGTGGCTGTGGAGCAGCACCATGTCGTGATCCTCTTATTTCTGCCTGATGTTTCACATACAGGCCCAAAAATCTACACCAGGATTTGGGGATTATCAATGCAAAGCGATCCTCGCCGATTGCTCAGCATATGTAAACAGTCATGACCTAGCTCACTCCAGTCTGAGAGAGATTCTTTCATCATTTTTAGGCCGGCTGCAGAAGTTAAGATCATTTGGGTGCAGCTTTATGATTCCCCTCTTTACCCTGCCTATAACATGAACACCGTGCACCAAAACTAACTAAGACAGAATTTGTTATAGAAGTGTTAGCCTATATGCTGCTTTATCTGACATTTCTAGATTTATGGTTAACTGCTGCTCAGCCTTTGGGCCAATTGCCTTGATAAATGGGAGTCAGAGCTCTAAGGTGTTTTTTGTAGAAGGCCTAATGCAGTTCCCAGTTGCCTCACTAAAGTAAGATATACTTGAACAACCCCCTTTAAATATATTGCTGCTTTTTCTGCCTTAAGTAACACAATCTGCGCATTTATGTCAGATTCCCTATCAGCTATTCTCAAGCGACGACACAAGCTCGAGCTGCAGTATTGACTTTAAAATCAGTTTAATAAGGACTGAAAGGACATGAAACACCAGGAGAATGCTTTTAATTACAACTTACAATGGAAAACAAGAGGCTCTGAGGGTCCCAAATCTGCATTGGAAGCAGTCACTGCCAGTGTTTTGCATACAGAATATCAGCACTCTCTGCTGGGCCTAACAACAGTCCCACATTGATCTCTTCTCACACCAGAGTGCGGCTGATTCTGACCCCGATGATCTTTACAATCACATCAGTCACAATAAAAGTAAAGAATCTAATCAGTTTGACCTCACTTGTTTACTGTCTGCCAAAATTCAGATTAGAAGATAGATATCCCTCTAATCTTCATGCTTTCGATTAAGAGACGGCCCGGTCACATGTTCAGCCTTGCTGGTGGCACAAACAGTGGAGGCCCAAAACTCCCATACCATCCTCAGTTTGTTCCTCTCGTGTCACCATAACACTGAAGTCAAAGAGATAAACATCATGTTTCCAAACTAAAAATAATCTAAGAGTCTTCTAACAGTCCTGAAATAATGATTTACACAATATAAAGATTTGAACCCTTTTCCTGAATCGCTGCTGTTTCCAAGCAGCAACCTCCAGGCCAATCCAGCAGTGCAGAAACTGCAGTTCCCCAAGTAGCCACATGAGGCTGACTGCAAGAACCCTGGAAGTCACAACCAACCCCATTTTAATAATATGACAGCAGGAATAAAAACATGTTTACAGCCTGGTACAAAAAAATGGCTTTGGTCAGATGATATTACTGAAGTTATACGATGTACATGCTATTTGTTTAACGCCAATTCATGACAAATGTTATCTCAAGACACTTTACAAAAAGCAGGTAAAAAACCTTCCCCCTGTTATATTATGTGACAAAGACCCAACCTTTCATCCGTGATTGAGCTTCAAATCTCCCCTTCAGTAACCAATGGGTGACATCACTGAGACGACGTCCATGTTTCATACAGTCTTTGGCTGTTTCCCTTCAAATAAAGATGGCAGCCAGAAATGACACATGTTCTAGTGGAATTGGACAAATCAAATAGCAGAAATTGTATCAGTTAATTTGGACTTTTTTGTGATATATGATTCTAAAACTTTGTTTATTTACGAAGGAGAAATGTAACTTCCAACTTTCTTGGTTAGCAACCCAACTAAAACTTGTGAAGAGCCTCTGATGATACTGTTAGTACATTCAGAACAGCCATATCTTATCTCAAGTCACCTTCTGGGTGTTTAAACATTTGCTGGGTCTTGATATATTATAGTATAGCAGAATGCTTACCTTTCTAACTCAACTGAAACAGCATTGCATGAGAGGGAAAACATGAGGCTACTCCAAAACTCTCATGTCCACCATATATTCTCTGGTGCCATGTGTTGTGATGTTTTCGTTGCAGCTGCTGCGTCCTATAAGGAACCTGTTAATTTTTCATACAGCACATTTGGTACACTCCTATTAATGATGCATTTTCCCCTGCTTAGTGTCCTTCAAACGAACTGGAGAAGTGCAGCCTTTGACCATAAAAAAAAGCACTATTAGGTCATAAAGAACACAATCTTACCATCCGAGAAAAACACAACAAGCTCTTCTAAGAAGGATGAGCTTGCAGACTTGGCGCCCCGGGCATTCACACCACCAGGAGCTGATTCTTGTGAACACCACAGGCTAGCTGACTTCAAAAACAACAATGAAGAATAAGTGTCTTTCTTTCAAAGTGTTGTTTATATTCAGGAGAGGAAGGAAGTCAAATCTTCTTGTTGAGCCAATATTAATTAATTGTTCATTGTACAGGATTAGCTTAATGTAAAGATAATAAGAACAATACTTAAGAACATTGACTTAGAATGGGATGAAGCAAGTTTAGCTCTTTAAATTCAGGTTTATATGGCGACTTTTTTTCACGTCCGTTTGCCAGTTGCAGCTATAATATTGGTTGCTTTATACTAGACTTTGAATGCGAATACTAAATAACCCTTTGCATTTGTTCATGAAATTATTCATTGGTTGTTTTCCTTCTCTGCCCGCAGATAAAATGCCACATGACCAAACAAACAATTCACAAATTCGTGCAATTAACTTCACATTTCTAATTTCTGGAATGTTTGTCTGAGTCTAAGCAAGCATTTATCTGAAAGCTGAAGCAACAGAAGAGAGTATCATGGCAGGCAGTTTGTATTCGAGCTGCAGCAGCGCGTGCTCGCTGAAATCCCTCTCTGACTTGTGCAGTCTCCTGGGTCAGGCTCTGAAAACATCCTCTTTGTGCATGTCATAGCCCCAATTCTGACTTCCACAATATTGCATTCTGTTGGATCTTCCCTCCAGGCGATTTTACCCGTGAGCCCATAAGAAATACACAAAGACAAACTGTTACAACACCGAGCACACTGTGCTTTCAGGGTTTCTAATAAAAATCCACTCGTGTACTACACAACATATACTGTATGTGCTGCATATTGTATAGCAGCCAAATCTTCAGGGGTTGCTTCCAACAACGTAAACATCTGTAAAATTCAGCGCAACCCCACATGAAAAAGCAATGGTCCAACACCTGACCCTGTGAAGCTTCAAGTTTAGGATGTGCAGCTTCAGAGAGTGTTGGTTTAACTCAGGTGATTTCTGAGGCCACACTTCGCTTTATGCTCCGAGTTGTTTCTGTTATTTTATTCTGTGAACAAATTTGCATGGTAATTGGATTGGACTGCATTACATTGTACGATGCATCCCCTGTGGCAGCACATGAATATTGTAAAACAACTGAGGGCCATTTATGGAAAAAGCCAGAAGGCTTTATTTTAAGGCGGGGGGGGGGGGGGTATTTATTTTTTGGCATTTGCTTTCATTTAGTACTTGACAGTTTCTGCTAAAAATGAATTCATCTTCAGAATACAGTAACTTAATCAAGCGAGCCACCCAAAAACCAGGGGGTTAACAAAACGTTCAGAAACAGAATAACCAGCAAAGGAATAAAACATAATAGAAGAGAAATACCCTCTGAATGAACCCAGAAATTATTTCAGAATTGAGTCAGCACCTTTATAAGACAGCCTCGACAAAAGCTTCATTGTGATCTTTCCAAACTGCCTTTCATGGTGCGCCTGCTATTAAAAGCTGCTCATTTCGGCAGCGCACAAAGACACATAATCTGGTGTAAGTAGCACAAAGAGCAGATGCCGAGGAAATGAAACTGTAAGAATTACAGTCTGATGAGTTGTCTTTCACCCTCCTTACATCATGTTGTGGGAATCACTGAGGCGGTTGCTCTGAACAGTCCTGTTACAACATTTCACAGCTTACATGGTCACCAAATGGAAACTGAAACTTTATGTTCTGTACTGCAGTGTGCAGAGCTGATTCCTTTTTTTTTAGTCGTCCTAAGATTTAAGAGCTTTTCTTATTCAAGTCTGGTCGACTATCTTACTGCACTCAGTTCACGATGTGTATATTCAAACAGGCTTACAGAAGCTCGGTTAAGCAAAAATGGCTTTTCGATATATTGTATTGTTTCCCCTTAATGTTCTCTTTTGTTTACGCTATCAAACTTGTGTCATTGTCATGCATGTTTTTATAAATAGTGTATTATCAGATCATAAATTATACATCAATTATTAACAAATCATAACAATTACCAGATGAGGTAGTGGTACCACAAGAACAGTGCATCTCCTTTAAAAACTCCCAATCAGTAGATGTTCTATTCTCATGAAACAAAGCACCAAACCTGTAGTCTTAGTGCTGTCCAATGAACTCCTAATAAAGTCTTTGTCACTCAAAAGACGTTCCTTGCAGTGTTTAGTGCGCGCACAATGTACGGAGGCTGTAGTCCAAGGGACCTTATTTAGCTTATTTGATTCGTAATGACATGAACACCAAGAAACAATGTTCATGTTATTATGATTAAGACTATGTGGTCTAACTCCCACTTTGTAGTATCGCTTGTTAAAGTTACTTACAAAAGAGAAATATTTACAGGGAATCAAAACAGAATCCCAAATGAAGACTCGGTGACAGAGTCAGAGCAGACTGCAGATGATGCTACAGCTCTTATATTTCCATGAGTGTGTGTTGGGACAGAATCAGCAGTCAGACTGCACATTCACTTCATCCACATTGTTCTTGTGTCTCGACAGCCTCTGATTTATTATCATTAGTAATAATGAAAGAAATATGCTGCGATAGTTATTGTGTATCACACATCAATTTTACTTTTGAGAACAAATGCAGACAATTTATTTTGGCACGATTAAAATGACAATGACATTGGGTCAGATGAGGGATGATTAAACACTCCACTTCAGTCTAACAACCTCGCTGGCTGAAATGTATGCAGAGTGATCCTCTCTGTGCTTTTGGAGAGGAGCAGGAAGGCGTCTTTTAAACACTTTGGTGTTACACAAAAAGGAATGACATGTTCATGATACTTTTGGCTAAACACAGAAAGACGGTCCTGAATATAAATTTGCTTTCTTCAGCTGCAGGGGTGGCAGATCAAAACGCTGACATATGCTACAATACACAGCTTAAGAATGTGTATTAATGCAGTAGGTGTGGATCACAGAATTAAAGTATCTATGGCAGGGAACCAAGGCATTAGCCTTTCTCTGGGATGCCCCAAATCAGCGCCTGTTCCACTGACAGTGACAGTTCTGCTTTGATACAAAATGGAGAAAATACTGCGAATAATCATAAAGACATCCATTCATGAAGGGAGGAGGGACTTTTAGAGGGAAGAGGGGGGATTCAAAAGAACATAAAGGCTGAAAGAGGATCAATTATAACAGTCATTCACTCATAACATGAAAACATGAAGGCTCTTGTATTATACACTATTTTAATAACATGTTGTCTGAGAGACTGAGCTCAGCCATCACAATAACAGTCACATATCAACAGTGTGTGATGTTCCCTATATTTTAACTGATCAATAAGCTTCTCATGTGAAAGCTATGGGGAACACAGCTTGAGCATTGCATGAACGGAGATTTCCATCACCGAGTATGTTGAGAAAACACAAAAAGTCAGCTTATTAGACGAGGCACATTTCTTTCTTTGTCTTGATTTAGACTGTTTCTATGTTTGGTGGGAATGCTAATGAAAAAAGTGCACATAAGTCAGCTGTTTGAGTCGTCCTATACTCATACATCGTCGTGTTGTCTGATGTGTGGATCTACAGTGTCGACTTTCTCCAGTAGAAGTGAGCAGTTAGTGAAATTCACAACATACACTACGTTAACATGATTTAATGTTGGAGAAACTATGCGTTCATTTTTGCAAAGTGGGAAAGAAAACAGTGTAATACAGGTAAAATGTTACTTGTAAGTTATACAACACGCTGTGAACAAATGAAGTAATTTGATCACTTTGCTTCAGCAGCAAATTACTGGCTTAATAACAGGGCCATAAATAACCGCACAAACGCTCCCAGTAGAAACATAAATTTAAACATTACAACACAAATGTTTCAGATACCCATTAAAAGTGTAATAATTCAACACAGCTCATTACTTTGTGCAAATTACATTATTTTTATACGTAAAATGTCCCACAATGCAAATGAACAAAGATGGATCACAGTGATTAAATACGTTGACTTTTTGAATTTCATGAGCTGGTCTCACTGTAAATCTCTGCGTGTCTTTGACACCATCACGTTGTGAGTATTTTAATACAAAATTATCAAAGCAAGTTAGATGTGACAATCTACAGTATTCTGATTTTCTCTGAGCGTGTCCAATGTTTGAATGGTGCAGTTTTGCCTCTTTTTATGCCACAGTCGTTGGTCATGTGTTTGAGATGACAAGCCAAATTCACAGAGCCCATAAATGTCTGCTGGCTGGTGGTGGACGGACTCGGCAGGGTTTAAACTTTTAGCGTCTATCTACTGGTTAGGTTGGACGCTTCCCAAATGGAGCAATCTGTAGTAAATGGGGTTACACAGCATCTAAGGTTGCAGATGGTGTTTGAAAGCACGAGAAGATTTTTTTTTATCCCGTTTAGAAAAAGCTCAAAAACAGAAAGTGGGTACGGGTTGTGTGCAAGGTTGACACTTTGAGATGAAGGTGATTGTTAACACTCGGTTTGAGCTTGGAATCCATTCTCGATCCTGGTCTCTGTGGAGACAATCATCCTCTAATAACAGTAATCTATCTCCTCGTTGGCCAGGACAATAGCAGTTCTGCAGGGGATGTAGACCTGAGAGGGAGAGAGAGAGAGAGACAAAGGGGGGAGGAAAGAAGGCAGAAAAGTGAGATGACAATTGAAGATTAATGCTGCTAATGAGATCTCCGATTTTTGGAAGATTGAATCCTCAGGTTTATCCTTTATTTTAGAAGTCAGACAAGGAGGAACTTGTTGGTGCCTTGATTACCAGACAATCAAGGTCGACACGATGGCTCAATGAAGAGGAGGAGAAGAAAAAAAGAGGGGAGACAGAAGAGGATGGGTGGTGCATTTAGAGGGATATTCAGATCTGAGCAGAAAAATGGCTCTTCAGAGGAGACGGTGCTCAAACACCACAGCCTTGATCGAGGAGGGCCGTCAAGGTGAGAAGGGTAGAATCAAAGTGTGACAGAGCTGCAGCAACATGAACACCTCTGGGTGGCACTGGAGTCAGCAGATTTGCATGAGGAGGGAGTCATAGTGCTTCAGTTGCAGAACATGCATGGTGTGGTAGATTATGCATGGTGCTGAAGTTTGTGAAGCACATGTCTTTGATTAGTGACTAACTCTGTCTAAAATGTACAATATTAACATGACATTGCATTTAAAGCGAGAGATCTTCAATACAATCATACCTAAAGTCAGGGCTAAATAAAACCAATCCTAGTTTTAATTTCCTAAAATTTCAATCAAAGAAATATCTGTCTTTCACAGTCTATCTAGTGCCTGTGCTTCAACAGCAAAATTGGGATTCTGGAGAGATACAATCTGTCAGTGGGCATAAGCTGAGCTAAAACAATCTCCAGAGTTTTGTTCGACTGAAGAAAAAAAATGTCAGCAAAAAATAAGCACACCATAAAAAAAGAAAAAGAAACGGAGCGTGTAAATGTCAGATTTCCTATATATACAGTACAAAGAAATGTTAGTGAGCGGGTTAGTCTTGAGTGCTGTAGCTAATAAAGTCTTTGATCAATCCTTTTGATATTCACAGTGTCATTTGGAAGGCGAGGAGGCACCAAGCACCATTAGTCACTTCAGATTTATGCCAAAGGAAAAGGCGAGCAGACATAAATGATGCTATATTTCCCAACAGAAAAGTGAAAAAGAGAGCAGAGCTGTAAACAATTCAATCACCCCCTGAACTCCTCAAGACGCCCCTCGGCATCAGTGGATCGAGCTCGCTGTGGATACGTTTCTTTGGCAACAGTTTGTCACCGAGGGAGCCGAGCAGCCCGGCGCTCAAACACTGACACAAACATTGGTGACTAATTAAACAGTCACAGTGGGAGAGTCTCGGTGCAGACGCAGCGCAGAGAGAGGAGACGGCAGAATGAATCACTGCACCTGTTAAGACAAAAGCTTCCACTGCGCCCAACCGCAAATATGTCAACAGCTTTTATTTCCGACAAACAGACAAATCCTAAATCAATCTGTGAACAAAGAGCAGCACAAAGTCTCGAGTGTTAGCACAGTAATCAGAGGAGGACTTTCTGATCAACATGTTAATCCTATGACATGAAGTCCTTCAGGTGTTAATGATCTAAGATTACTTTTTTTACACTTTAGGCTACACATCATCAAAAAAAAAAAAAAGATCAAATATTTACAGTTGTGTTTGACACCCGATCAGAGGGTCATGTTGTATTCAGCTGAGAGGAAAAGGAAACAAAGAAAAAGCTTCTTGGAGTATCATAGATGCATGAGAGTAAGAGGCATTACTGATGATTTGACATAATAACTTTTTTTACATTTTATTATGTGCAGTTCTAATCAAGGCAACTTTTTTTACAGCGCACGTTTGACAATAATCACGGTTGGCCAAAGTGCTTTAACGAGTAAAAGAGTAACAATCAGAGTGCAACTGGTTGTGATAAAAGGTATCTCAGAGGAAGGCCACAGAGAAGAGACGGGTCTTCAACAATGATTTAAACATTCATTAGTGGTCGGGAGAAGGTTTGAAATGGTTCCACCGGTATCTAATCAGTTACCTTAACTCTTACTATTTTGCAGTGCAGACATGTTTTTTCTTACTATTTAAGAATGCCACATGTGTCTCGCCTTCACCTACCACCTAAATATATCCGTTGCAATGTCACCATTTAGTGGCAGTGAATCGTGTATTAACTGTCTTTTGAAATCCTCCCCTGAAAACGAAAACAACTATAAAAAGATATCTTTAAAAAATTTTTTAAAAAAAGACAGAGCTGCCAAATGACCACAGAGAATTACAAAAGTACTTCAAAGGGATGCCAAACTGTCACAAAAGGACATGGAAATTGATTGCAAACAACACAGCCATGTTTGTTGGCAGTCTTTTTAATCTGTTTCAGTCTGGTGGCGGATCCTGCATGCAAAGTGGGGAAGCTTCCAATGTCAAGGGCCCATGGTCTAATGATTTATCAATCTGAAGATGTTTTCAATAACAGATATTAATCAATCAATCTTTATCTGTATAGCCTCAATGAATTACAATGTCATCAGGACCCTTAACAAAACGAGTTTGTTATATTATTTACAGAGACGCAACATGAATCCTCCATGAGCACAGCACTCTGCAGGTTTAGCAAACAGCAGCATGAGAATAAACTGTAGCATAATAACCAAGTCGTACTTAAAAGCCCCAGTTAAACAGGGCTGCTCCCAGCGGTAATGTCTTCACATTTCTGGTTAACCTGTTATGATCTCATTCAGATGACGAATTCAGTCAGCGGATAATCACAGACATTTCTCAGACATAATTTCAGACATATTCTAATCAGTGTAGACTCATCCTGCTGCTGTTTTGTGAAACAGGCAACTCTTGTCCTCCAGAATCTCACTGCCTCTGCAGGAATTTGTCCGCAGCGCCCGTGTGTCTTTCGGATGAGTCATTCGGAGAATGTGTTCTCCACTTCATGGGCAGACATTCATAAGCCTCATTTCAGATCTGAATAACAGCAGTTACTACCAGCCGTCAAGATTCAACAGCAGTTACAACCGAGCCTGTGAAAATCTGTTTGCAGTCTGAGTGTTAATATCAGAGTTCCATAAAACAAACTGAGGACAAAGCACTTCAGTTTGTTTCTTAGTGCATGCACTGTATTGAAGCTAGCCTCGCACATTGTCCTTTTTTTCACCTCTTTTGTCTCACTGTGAGAATATTCTGCACACTTCAGAGCAAAGTCCAGCCTTTGGGCAAATACTCAATCTGATCAATGTTCAGACACTCTGATGAAGGATTCATGAGGGCTTCACAGGAATACATCATCCTCCAGGTTTCTGGCTATACTGACCCAGGCTGCTGGTGAGAGCAAAGCCCGACTATCTGCGCACTTAAAGTCTGCAGACATGTCTCTGCTGGGCTCCATTACTCACTACCAGGATCATCTGCTTTAAGCACTTCTGCACATGCAGCTTGTATTTCAGAAGGACCGAGGATCCGAGTGGGTAACAACACAAACCTCAGTTCTATTTCATAGTTTTCAACCTTTTGTAAAGTCTTAATGAAAACTTTACTCAAATGCTACTACTCTGCAGCAACGATATCAACATTGTTAAAGATGAGCACTAAGTGTGATAAAAGAATAACTTAACTGAGTCAATAAATACTTTGACTTTAAAGAGTTTAGGAAGATATTTAAAAAAATAGTTTTTGATTATTTTCACATCCTGAGTAAAAAGTCAAGTTTAAATGAAGTCAGGATGATTGCTCCGTTAAATTGTAAACGAGTACTCCCAATTAAAACCTGATGTAAGACTTCAGCTGTGTACAGTGTGTGTGTGCGTGCACGTGATGAAGAAGTAAACACACTTGATCCTGAAGCTTTTGTTTCAGGTGGAAAAGCACATCTTCTGATCATTGTGTCAAAGTATACCTCACTTTCTTTTTCTTCTTTGATTCAAATTCATTGGTTTTTTTGTTCTCTTTGATGCATCAAACTGTTTAGAAGAAGGTAATTATTCAGTGCTCCACATTACAACTTTGACATAATGACACTCATCCCAAACTGTAAATGTAAATAACACACTGAGAGGTTCAGCTAAAAGAGTGTTGTTGTTTTTATACACTTTGGGGTTTGTGTCCCTGAATAGTTCCGTCTTTGTCGTGCTTGATGAATAAAATCCAAACGTTCAGTAGCAGCAGTCTTGATGCAAGATTGTCATCAAATGCTCTGCAGAGTAAATCAAGTTGTCACTTCTCTCAGAAGAGGTTTAACTGTAACATTTTCATTTGCATAAGAAGAAAAAGGAATATTTCATCTTCTTTATTCAGCTTCATGCTGTCATAGCTTGTGAAACATTCACTGTCTTTAAATAACCAGGAGTGAATCAAATGAACACTAGTGGCTTATCTTTGTTAGCCAGTACTCATGTCACATTTGTTCCGTCTTCATACACTGTATTATGAACTAAATATATGTAAAACCTATTTTTATATCACAGTGATTAATACACATTTAATTTGAATATTGTAAAAAAGTAAGGGGGGATTATTTCTGGCAGATGATCTGAGACTTTTTAGAGCAGTGTCTTTTTTTAAAGGGAAGTCTGGGATCAAACAAACCGTTTTGATATATTCTACAATTCATTTAGGAGGTCTACGCTTTTGTCCAAAGCCACAATCAAGGAGTAAGTAAAACACAAGCAAGTATGTAGAGAGGAGGTAACAACGTCATGAAGTGCAAACAATCAGCTTTTAGTCCTATCAGTCACAGGGGCTGAGAGGCAGAGCATCTTTTTTTCATTTAAATTTATCATCAACAACATCGACAACTTCTTATAAGAATTCTAATCAGCATCAGTAACATCCTAAATATCATCATTGTTGTCATCAACATCAACATCGTCATATATCATAATCGGGTATGTAGTACTTTGATGAGGTCTGTTGTGTGGTTACCCTGTCAAACGTCTCATTCATCGACTGTATATTTGACCTCGCAGTGAGGTCACGCGCCCTGTGACCTCACTGCAAAACTCCAACCCCCAGATCCTTCCTCACATGTCATTCCTCGCTCTCTCCTCTCAATTTCCCACTCTTCACTGAAATAAAGGCATAAAAAGCCCAAAAAGAAATGTAAGAAAAGAAAACAAACAAACCAAAAAAAAAAAACAACCCTTTAATTTGCTCTGACTGCTCTTCTGACTGCTTACCTTCTGAAAAATCTCAGAGCTGGAAACTTTTCTGTTGTTCAGACAAACAACAGCTGGGTTGTCACATCATTAGCTGCAGTATATCAAACAGAGGTCTTTAAATGATTCTGATATTCATTGCTTTTTTCTTCTCTCTTGATTTGGTCGAAAACAAATCAAAACATATAATGAATATTAAGGTTGCCTACTCTTTAAGGGGGGGGGGGGCTGTTGTTAAAAAAATGCAGAATAAATGAACAATGACATGATGGATCTTCCTGCACCCTTGGCCTGTCCTCAACCCACCCTGGGGGTGCAGCGGCACCCACTTTGTAAGCCAGTGGTCTATTTAATAGCTGCTGTTTAAACTAAATATATCTTCTCATTGTGCTTTTTCACAGCCCAAAAGTCATATTAGCATTTTAATTAGAACCAGTCACTGACATGGATCTTATCAATTATTTATCGAATAAGAGCAGATTTTTTTTTTATTTTAGATGTAGACGGTATTTTAAACACTCCTCATTTACTTCACAGACAACATGAAAATCTAAACCATTTTCTGATGCTGTGTATCACTTATCAATCAGTACATCAGCTATAAACTGTCAAAATGGACACCTTTAAGAATAATAGATTGTGGTTGTTGGTTCATGCAGTGCAGCTAAAGCCTTAAATATTTACTTTCTTTTATCGAAATGTAAAAGCTTAATCGAATAAATTCAATATATACATATTTTTTTTTACTGAATAATGTTTAAATGTCATCAACATGTCACTGACACTACCTAAACAACGACAACATGCTATAGTCCTCTGTTTGAGCTGTACAACTGGATTTACATCTGTTTGCCATTCTGATTTTGCTACTGTTTGCTCAGGTTGAGGGCATTTTTTTCTTTAATTATTTTTTTAATAATGCACAAAAAGACAAGACTGAAAGAGCAAAAGAGATGCCACATGACAACGACGATGAGACACAGAACCACCAAGCCATCGAAAGGCTTTCATCGTGCCGGCCTCCTCAGTCTGAGAGATGCAACACGAGAGTTTATCAGCCAGATAAGTGACAAAACCATTACAAAGACAGAAGACGGGAAGTTTGCACAGACTTTCAAGGCAACAGTTGTTAAATAAAACATGGACGGCGTGGGCACTATCAGTGGCCCCCGCAGAGGCTCCAGTCTGATTATTCTTGTCATAAGCAGGTAGGTGTGAAGAGGAGGGGAGGAGGAGGAGGAGAAGCAGCAGCAGCATCTTTATGCAAGACAACAGTTTCAGGGTGCAATCTCTGAGATAAAAAAAAACCTATAACAGAGATACAGTATGTGCAGAAGGGTCCACACACCCTCCCTCCTCCCCCTGTCTGCCCTGCTCCTCTCACTCCCTTTCATTCCCCATTAATCCATGATGGTGCCAACATTAGCAGATGACTTGTTAACTAAACTTCATATTTTGGCCAAGAGGGACGGGGCTGAAGCTGTGCTGTTTGAATTAATAAGAGTGAGAAAGATTTAAGAGAATGTGGAATTGGAGTTCCTACACTGATGAAACCTCGGCTAATATGACTGAGGAGGGAGGGAGGAGGAGGGGGAGGAGGAATGTCTGCCTTGGAGAGGAAGAAGCTTTTTAACAGGGTTAAATAATGCTCTAAATAGCTGTGTGATCTTTGCCAAACACATTTTTGATCCATTTAAGAGCTTGATCCAAGTGTTAATAAAGTGTAATATCCTCCATCCATTAACTGTAACACTCTCAGTATTGATCTGAGGAGGTTCAGGCTGAGTTCAGATAAACAAACAGCTCATCAGGTGCTGTGTCACCTCTGCTACCCACTGGAACAGCAACAGTGCACCGCCCATTTCTTATATCACTGATGAAATAAAACATACAAAGAAGATGAAGGACGACTGTGCAGACCACTTCACTGTCCTCCTGCATTAATAAGACTCATTAAAATAAGATCTAACGTATGCAATCAGAGGAGCTGCAGCGTGAGTGCTGATCCTCCCTAAATAATCCCTGACCTTATCCATTAACATCTTATTGCCTTCAGTGTTTAAATTCA
The DNA here is from genome assembly GCF_963930695.1 of Labrus bergylta. Lineage (NCBI taxonomy): Eukaryota > Metazoa > Chordata > Actinopteri > Labriformes > Labridae > Labrus > Labrus bergylta. The sequence continues at coordinate 23,206,070 of NC_089205.1, forward strand.
CAAAAAAAGTTACTCGAGGAATAAAGTGAGACACACACGATGAAGATCCTCAAAAACTCCGCTTAAAATGCACATCAGTGTTTTTCCATATTTCAAGGAGCGACCTTGTTCATGTTATTAGCCTAAAGCTAATCTCCATGATGGAAGCCCAGTGGTTTATTCTGCAGATATTGTTTTCCTCTAAATTCCAACAACATGAATAATGCACGCTGTTTGTTAGACAATCTGAGGGAGCTGTAGAGATCAGATTCACGTGTGACTCCCTGACGGCTGTCAGCATGAGCATTTTCTTCTCAATGCAGCCATATTTAATTACTTCTTCGATACAGCATCAACAGCTTATTGTCTTAGTTAGGACATTACTGCATAAAGCACAAGTGAAGCAGGGAGAACCAGCTGAGAAACGTGAGCTCTTTGTCAGAACAACTCGACCTCTGTCATATCAACTTGATTAAACTTTGTTTGAGTGGCTGTAAAGGATTCTCTTGCTCCAACCCCAAAGAAGACTTCTTAAAAGTTATTTATGAAACCAAAAAATGAAACATAACTGACCAGAACATAAACAAACCGACACACAGCTGTGTGTAATTTGTAATTGTTACGTGCATTGTCTTTGCATGAAAGGAGGTCACTAAACTACTTTAATACCATCAACACACTCCTGATAAGTAAATGGAAGCAGATGCATTTTGAGGAAAATTATATTGTCTAAAATGTTACCAGTGCTGCAGAAAGACAGGGGAGTAAATCTTGCATAGTGATTTGTTATAGAGGGGTTAACATGGAGGTGTAGTTTATAGTGTTACTGTTGCTCCAATCAATCAAAGTCACTTACACATGGTTACACAGGTTTAACAATGCCCTCATGGGCTCATTGTGGCTGCATGTCCTGCATTTCTAAGGAGGGTACATCATGTGTGCCTACTGCATCTGTAATGGACAAACAATGACAAGAGTCGAGTGGGGAGTAGATGAGAATGTGAAGTAAAGCTCTGCATAAGTGTCTCGAATGTTTACAAATGTTTAGAAAGAGAAGAGATTCTGGTGTCTTTCAGGGAGAACTCGGATCACATCAATTGACTAGAATTTCGAGGCAGCAAGCCATGTGTGTACATAATGTTCCCGGTGTGTTGGATTGATATCACTGATGGTCGGGTTATGTTTGATCTAACAGTCATAGGATGCCGGTTTTGTTTGTTAGAACTCTTTAATGGAACAAAAGTCCTTCGTCCAAATTTCTTCGCCGTATATGTTGATCATGACAGCAAGCAAACGTCAACAGGATCAATCGGCTGGCATTTATTCACAAGATAGCTAGACGTGTGTGACGTGTGAGGACAAAGCTCATTGCCCTAAATCTATACAAGTGTTCAAAAAACAATGTTTAGTACACAAGGGATGAATGCAGCTTTTCTGCGTTTTCTAATGTGAAATGATGCTAGACATGTGGCTTCGTATAGCTGCAGGCACAATCAATTTGGACAGAACAATGACAAAGAAAAATGTTTGTCCAAACTTGTAACGCTTAATGTTTTTCTTATTTTGAAGGATATTTCTGGAGCTGTCTCACCACCACCCACAGCTGTGTTTGATGTTTTTCTCCTCTGAGCTGCTTCATTACATATGTGCAATGCATTATGGGACAATGGAGTCCATCAACAAGACACTCAAAATTCATTTATTTGCATACTGTCATTTTTTGTAGCACTCTTAGTTATGTCACTTTGTCAGCGTTAATGTACAACATCCTCCAAACCTGTTAGAATTAGTATGCAGAGTGGGGTGTCGATACATCATAGGTTAGTAGAGGAGTGGGTTAGAGAGTGGACTTGACTACAGCAACCCTGGACTTAGAACTGGAGTGCTCTCTGAATGCAGGACTCAATGACATTCAACAAGAAACGACCTTAAATGAGTCAAACAAAAAGCTTTACCTTTATGGAGTTCTGGCGTCCGTTGAAGGGCTGGGCATCTGTGAAGAATTCTGTGCTGTGGTCCAGCCGTCCGTGTCCCCCATACTGAACCATGTCTGAATCCAGCTTGATTTTATATCTGACAGAGATCAAGGTTAAGGCGCAATAGCAGTGGGAAACTAGATTATAAGATTTCAGACATAAGATGCACGAGAGGAGGTTTTATCAGCTGTGCTTTGGATGTGCTGACTTGGTTTAGCAGCGCTCAGCTGGTTTATATTCATTGAAATCCTCACATCCATCAGCATTCATCTCATCTCAGCAGCACTACAAAGTGACAGTGCAGAGCCCCAACAGACAAAGAGACCGCTGCCTGAAATGAACATAACTACAAAAGTGATTCAAACATCGATCAACCACACAGCCTGTCATATTCTAATTTAATTCACTGCATAAATAATCAATTCAATCAAAAACAGAACACCGAGTGAAAACAATGAGTGACAACAAACAGAGAAAACTACAAGGGTCCAAAAAAGTATCCGCTTCTCTTTAGATATTTCATGTTTGGTTGTTTTACAACTTTGAATCACAGTGGAATAATTACACTTTTTGTAATCAAAAGGAGGACACATTTATTAGGATTAATATCAGAGAGAGAGAAAACATTACAAATTGGACTCAGCAACACATGAATGACTGCCAAGGTATTCATCCCACTCAGGCTAATATTTAGCAGAGGCACCAGAAGGTATGCATGCATTTAGATCAGCCATTAAGCTCCTTTATACTTTCTTACACAAATGCTGTATAAGTTATGTGATACATGCCCAATATTCCTCTGCACATTGTTATTTTCCCCCCTCTCCTTTTAAGTTTCCTATTGCCAAAACAGCTTAATAGATGTTCTTAGATTCAAAGTTGCAAAAACAACGAAACATGTCACAATGGGTGGCTGGTGATGGTGACAGTAAAATAGTCAAAAGAAAATGTACCTGCCTTTGATCATGCAAGATAAAATGTGTGTATGGTTGTGCGGGGGGGGGATGGGTGAGGTAAGTGAAGCCCCCCTTCGCTTCATTCTTTTTGCACTTTTTCTCTGCACAACGATGCTCAAACACTGACGAGCTGACTGATGGCAGCTTCCAGAATCAGGTTAGCGCAGTTTCAGAAAACATTCATGTGCTTTCTTGAAGAGGAACTCGGATGGATGGATAATAAATGAAATATGTAAAAAAAATTTAAAGAAGTCACATATTCCAGGGAGATCTTTGGCATATATTCACCTTGCTCATGAACGTGCTGGATCAACTCAATTACACTTGATACAATATGACCTTAAGGGGGGGTTAACAGAGAATGATATCCTTGTTGTGAGGAAAGAGCTGCGAAAGTATCGAAAGAAATATTTTTTCAGGAAGCGTCTCAGGGATCGGAGGAGTGCTACTGTAACAAACACCAGGAGAGAGGAGCAGATATGCAAACAGCCCCCTTAATTGGCTGGCTGAATAATCACCTTATCTTCCCATAGGCGGTATACTGGAGTGTGAGAGTGATCCTCAAACAGCGCCTCATTCTGCCCCTGAGCTGGGGAAATTCTGCTTTGGCTGCTTGCTTGTCTCCTTTGATACTGATGATTAAAAGGAAGTGCTGCTCTGTGCATTGTTTCTGCTGGGGAGGAAGATCCCCTCCTCCACCTCCTCTGCTCCACTCGAAACCGCGGCTGTGCTGTTTTATTGACAGAACAAAATCATTTTGCCATGATGGCTTCATAACCATAACCATCAGGAGAATGTGGAAACATCCCCCCCCCGGGTTAAAGTGCTTCTGGGAAAACCGAGGATACATGTGATACATGTCAAAGGTTTATCCTCCTAACTCAAACAATGGAATCTTAATATTAACTAATCAATATTTGATTCAAAGTTCTAGTAGAACTTCTTGTGCAGTCTGAGTCTTGTAGATTGTATGTGTATTGTATGGGTGAATCAGGAAATGAGGGGTAGTTAAAGTAATTCAAAATTCCCCGGCAGCTTCCCTGCGGGGAGGCGAGATCCAGGACAAATTGGTAGTTGGAAGCTTTGAGCGATTACGTCTTTGTTAGTGCCTACAGACGGCTGCAACAACAGCCTCCAGTTCAGCTGTAAAGACGTGTAATCAATACAGTCATTGTGAATAAAGGGGGCAGATTTAAGAACACAATCAATTGTGCCCAATGAGGAGAGAAAAAAAGAAGTCAGTCTGAAGCTTGATGATCACAGCCATTGATGACCTGAAAACAATCAGGCCATGACCATGATTGCAGACCAGGCCACCACTTAGTTTCTCCATCAGCTTGTCTTTTTTTTTTTTTTTTTCCGGCCTTGTGAAAGTAGTAACATCCTGGCATGGGTGAACGAGAGCCGAGTGAAATGTGTGTGCACGTCTGAAGAATATTGACAGTTCTTGTTAGTAATTCAGATACCGGATCAGGCCTTTTCAGATGTGACTTCTCCTGCCTTCTGCTTAGCCAGAGGAAGTCATATCAGAGAGGGAGACCCCACAGATTTCTGCCTCCAGAAAAAAGACTTGTCAACAATAAAAGTATTGTATTCAAATTGGTTGACATTGTGAGAACTCTCTAAATGACTGCAGTTCAGAATCTTAAGTGATTTCTTGTCTTACTATGAAGCGAAGCTGTCTAAACGTGAAGAGTGTTTTGAAGTTTTAGTCTGGATTGAGGTTCCATCAGAATATTTTTCAGAGACGGGTGAAAAGGTTTATGAAGCAGAGATGGGTCATGTTAGTTGTTCGGCTCCAGCACAACTGACATTGCCATATTTTTCACTGAGGGGTTTAATATTGTGTTATTATTATATTAAAATCAAGAGAACTCATGGCCAGAACTACAAAAAAAAGGCACGAGTCCTGAGTCATGATGAACAGATATTTTTTTCCTTTTAAACTTGAAATTAAGGCAGATTATTTTCAATACTGAAAATCTGGAGTTATAGATGAAGCCTCTGGATTGCCAAGGATGTTTGGATATGAGAGCCGCCAAGCATCTTTGTTTGTGCATTCATCTTGAGGTCTCTCACAGCGTGCTGCAGACAAAATTAATCATGATGCACACTTTCAGAAACAGTTTTGGTAATATCAGAGTAAATTAATGTCACCTATAGGAGACAACCTGTATTTTACTCTAAAAAAAATAAGAGTGCAGGTGAAGTAGAGTGAACGGCTCAGACAGAGGAGAATGATGACCTGACACAATCTCAGCTGAATATCAGCAGAGTCTAAATCAAAGAGCAATCTTGCCTGACAGGTACAGCTTTACTGACGGGACACAACTGGGATTTTGAAATCCTCTAACCAGCTAGATAAAGCTAGAACAATGTGTCCACCACGATTCAGAGAAAAAAAACAATGATGGTTTGAGTGCCTGTCCAAAAGATGACATTGACTGCTTTTAATGGCTAGTTTTTGGCGTGTTGCTTAGCTTCACTTTGTCTCCTCTTCCTTTTGTAAAGCACGGAAAATCAATTCAATACAGGACGAAGAGAATCAAGGAAAAGCTCCCGGAAAAAAGAAAAAAAAAAAAGGCCAAAGAATCACTGAGCAAGCAACTGAGGACTGAAGGATGATGTCTTAACTACCGCTCAGCTGTTATTTATTCGTAGTAAAGTTAAGACAGCACCCTTTAAGTGTTATGTTCTACCCCAGACACTAAAACCACAGCAGCCTTTTTGCTCAAACAGCCTCAACTTTTGTCTTTTCAGGCGGCTTCCTAAGAGTTTCTTTGCAACACAGCCGGTCTTTATGCAGAACTGAAGACATTTTCAAGAAATGCTGCCACTGGGTAGGCAATAACTCTTAAGTTTCTTAAGCAAAACAAAAAAAGAAACCACCTGAAGATCCATTTAGACCAATGTGTACTCAGCCAGCGTGTGACAGAGGGCAACAAAAGGTGACTTGATGGTGTTTGTTGCTGCAGAGCAACACCAGCTGGTATAATTTGGAAGTTGCCATATTGGAAAAGGAAATAACAGTCTGTATTGGATCCATTTTTCTGTGGTGAACAGCGTGGTCAGCTCCATCCAGCTATTATTTTAAGATACAGCCGCGGTGAGAGGCTCCACTGTGACACCCCTGACCCTCGCACGGGTGGAGAAAGTTTAAGAGTATGACGGCTGAGTGTAATGAAAAAGCACTTTTGGACTCTTTGAGCTTGTCTTGTTTACCTCCTCTGCCTCTGAGTGGCACTTTCATCTGTCTTCTCTCCTAATTGGATCCTCTGCACACATTCCCATCGGAGCATCTGCATCTCCTCTCACACGCCGCGCATTTACCTTCCTCACACACACACGCCACATTTGCCTTTATGTGTTTACTGCTTCTCTGTATAATGACAGCCAGAGCTTTGCCCTCACATTTATTTGCATTTCCTCTCAACCCTCCCAGTGTCTGAGGCCTCTCCTTAAACATCAAAAGAAGCACCAGGAGGAAAAGATGCGGTTGCATCTAAATGAAAATAAACCCTCAAAAACGGTGTTAGAGACACGGCAGCGGGGCTATTAGTGCTGTGCTGGAGATTAACCCCATCAAGGCTGAGCTGAATACACGAGGCAAAACGTACAGTTACTGCACATCAAACAAGCTCACAAGTAACTTGTGATATTAGGAGATTAGAGGTTACTTTGGGGGTTTTTAATTGTCAAATGAACTCCATTATTGTTCAGTCTGTTAACATTTAATTACATTTTGGGAGTTTTTGTCTTTTTTTAAGATCCTTGCGCCTTTTTTCCATAGTTTTTTATCAACTGTAATAAACTGACAGTGACATCTACATAACTACAGTGTATGTAATAATCCAGACAACATATGAACCAGGTAAGAACATTGAAATTACCAATGAAATGATTTAAAATGTATTAAAACATATTGTCTGTCAAAATGATGATGATCTCTGCCTGATACTGGATCAAAACGTCTTTCATTTCAGATACTCCATTACTCTTTACAGAGGTGCATTATCTCATTATTTCACATCAACTTAAAGGAAACAAAAACCAAAGAAAACAGAAATCAAAGAACACCTGCTGTTTAACGGCGTCATCGTCAGCCAATCCAATCAGCATTATTGGATCCTGACTTGCTCAGGCATAGAGATTTGAAATGCTGGCATCCAGAGAAAACTATCTAACCCCGTCACTTTAACTGTGAGCTGAAATAGCGACAGAGCTCCGTATCCATCCGAGAAGCTGGAGATGAGAGCTTCTGTGTGCCACAGCAGAGAGCGGTGTCCGTTATAATAAATACAAATCTGTCAGCTTTCTGTCCCCCCCTTCGCATCCCTGATCATTAAGCCTGTTGTAATCACAACTGAGGGACTCATTAAATTCCTGTGCACTGCTCACAGGGAAGACAGACAGCCAATACAGCTAAAGAGAGCTTTCTGAATCACTGGGCTCTGCTATTATTTCTCTCTAATAGAAGAATGACACCACTAAAGACACCAGACTCATATTCTCTTCAACAGTGGAGGCCTAAATGATATAACACAAGTATTATCCTGACTGAGAACACTGCCATTAAAACGCTGGGTCTTTACAAATCAAATTAACTTTAAAGATGTCTGACACAGAGTTTGAAGAATACATCTTCTCACAGCTGCTTTTTAACATCTTTGACACACTGGTAAAGTTATTGTTACTAATGTCCAGCCTTCAAACTCCCAGCAAAGAGAACAGGTAAGGCTGCTTGATGACATAAACGTACTTCAGAGAACATACATGGGTTAGAGCTACATGTTCTCCTGTTTAAATACAGTGCTCAGCTTTGCAAGGACATTTAGAAGACGTCAAAAATTAACTAGAAACAAAGGACCTGTTCTTTGAGATCAACAAGTTCATTAAAAAATTAAAACTCTCTGGGTCTCCTGGCTGGGACTGAAAGAAAGTATTAAAGGGCAACCATGTGCCGCTGGTTTTGGTCTTTTCATGGGTTTAATTAACAATATGAAAACAGTGAATATTATTAGAGTTATTCTTTCCATCATTTTCAGCTGTTGTAAGTTCAGCTACCTCATACAGAGAAGGTCTTTGGCTTAAAGTTATACAGGTTGGGATAACAGGTGTTTCATTAGTCACCCCTGTACCTGATGGCCTAACACAACCAAGGTCAGCTGTTACTGTCCCTTCATGGCTTACTGATGATTTAGCTTTTATTCTTCATATAACCGTACTGTTGGCAACGTCAGGTTAACTAGTCGAGATGACATGCTGAGAAAGTGGTTATTCCTTTTAGAGAATCCTGTACTGAAGAGTTGGAAAAATATTTTTTTTTTGGTGATAGGGTAAATGAAAAGTAACATAAAACCAGAGCAGATAGGATTTCTCCACTGGGATCTTTGTACTAAATAGATGTTGACCTACTTTATCTCACTCTGCCTCAAAGTGTTGTGCTGATATTCCTCTTTCCCAAAAAGTTGATAGTCTCTCTGTGAGCTCGAAATGTTAACTTGCACGTGAAGCATTTCAAAATCTATTTAACACACAGCTACTATCTTTGTTGGAATACAATTAGGTCCTTAAATAAGTCTTGTTATTGTATCAAAGAAGTGACTAATAAGGACGTCATTACTCTGAGGGGCACTGTGGTGTGACACAATGTCGTGAGTGAGCAGACACATAAACTGGTTGGAGCAGAAAGGATACTTTCCTGGAACTTCTACTGCCACCCTGTAGTCCTGGAAGCTCTTAGTGGGGTGGAAGTTGAAGATAAAGAGCACATTCCCTCTGTCAAACACAATGACCTTGTCCTCTTCATGCTTGGCGCTGATAAAGGCCTGCGGGGGGGGGGGGGGAGAGGGGGGGAAAAAAAAAGCTAATCAAATATTTCTTTATGAATACTCATTACCTTCCTCATCTTGGACTAAGGAACTTATAATGAGGCCACATTATATCAGTGGACTACACATTTCCAAACAGGCTGAGTAAGATTCCCACATCATATTTCAGGTGGCACTCATCAGCAGAAAGCAGTGGCTCAGGGTAGTGTGAGACACACACTGACAGCTTTAGACAGCTGCACATGATAAAGCCGCCACTCTCCTGTGGAGCGAGCTACTGTTAACGTGTCATTAGCAGAGATTATCAATGTCACCCAACCCCCTATTTTTAGTGCCTTGTTCCCCAAGCCAATTTCAGGGCAGCATATTCACGGCTGAACGAGAAGATAAGCACCCTCCGACTGGACGGGCAGAGGAGGAGGAGGGTGAAGGAATGAGCTGACAGTCTGGAGTCTCTTAACAAGTCCATTTCTACATTAGAAGTCCACAAATTTGGAGTAATGACATGGAAAGTTCCTCTGGATGGATGTAACTGAATCCATCAAGTTGTGACCTGACTAGCATTTTAGGCTTATATACTTCACTATATATAGAAATAAGAGTGAATGCAATCAACCTGAGGGATATGATAGAAATGTGGTGCTTATAACCAGATTAATTGTCTGTTTCTTGGAGAATTCCAAAATCACTATCTCACTGTGAAGTGTTAAAAGAGAGGACCATCTACCTAAGATAAAAAGATAAGAGTCACCTGATATAAAAGCAATGTCTTCTAGTTGACATGAATGTCATAGAGTCCATACAGTTTATTTTTCAGTCGCTTTCTACAGCAGCCCTCTGATTGTGACCTGAAATAACAGTTCTGGGTCAAACCAGGCAATAAAAGCAGGTACAATCCCGACAGTAGACCCAGCTGTGACCTCGGCTCTCAAAATTAAGAAAAAATGTTCCGATCTGATGTATCCACAAACTGCCTTCCACTACAATTCTCTTTTTTTCCCACCTGAGCAGAAGTGAATTCATCTACTAATACAGCTGGAAAATATTGAGGATTTTATCTGTGGGTCTTCCAGGGAAAACTTTCTGTATTTACAGGGTTACATTATACTTTGAATACACAGTTGAAGTTGCAACCTGCTGCTGGAGAAGAGGTTCAAAATAACATTTTACCCAGGATTTGTTTTAGAAAAAGATGTGTGACTGAATCAAAGAGTAACTCTCAATAAAGTCAACATAAGATTTCTTTATGTGCAGTCAAATATATTTATCTTTGGATTTACAACACAAATACAGCTACTTTAGTCGACATTACCACTAAAAGAAACTTTAATCATATGCTACCCAGTTAAGTCATATTTTGGCGAGTAGAACACAGAAGCCTGCTTGATAGCGTGCACTGGTTTATTTACATGTCTCCAACTAGACTGATGCTACCTCTGCACCGACAGGAGCTTCACTTCATGTCTAAAGTTTCTCTTTTGAAGCTCACAGCTGCACGTCTTCAAAGAGGCGGCCAGGAACTAGACTTTTAAGTAAAGTCCTGGCATGTTTCCACTTCCTCTTAGTTTCCTTTCACCTGGGACAACAGAGAACAGCTGACAGATCCTCTTCTCATTTTCACTACAAAACGCCCTTGCCTCCTCCCACCAGTGAAATATTGAACCGAGCCACAGAATATTCCGACTTAGCACGATTACCTTGGCAATTTCATTGATATGCTGTCCAGAGGATTCAGACCCATCTGGTTATTGCTGCAGAATCCCTGAGTAGTTATTGGCATTATCAGTGACTGATGTTCCTCAAAGTCTTTTTGTGATGTATAGTCAGTCCTTGAATTATTATTTTTTCCTCTCAGCTGTTTGCGAGCGCTGCTTGTCACTAAGCGCAAGATCAACTTCAGAAACTCTGAACTCATTTATTATCTATGATCTACTATCTGCTCTTCAGAACACATACCTAATATCTTATGTATTTATATATTCAAACAAAGACAGTGCACATTTATGAACATAAAACATGTAAATAATCGATTGTAGCATTGTGACCCCGAATAGGAAAAAGCGGTATGGATAATGGATAGACGGATGGAACATATAAATCTTATTCACAAAGCTTACTTTTATTTGTCTGGCATTGGCATTCTCTGCCATTGGATAGTCTGAGAGCTGCAATGCATTGTGGGGCTGTTTAGTATGACCGGTGTGCTCCTGTTTCATACTTAATAATTCTGGCCGATATTGCTTACATCTGGATATTTCTAGTAAACACAAAATTACCATGTTTTCCGATCAGACCACATACTCAATGTGACCACACATTTAGTATGAATAATATGAAAGTGTGCAGCTTCATACACAGCCCACGTCATGAAAGCAATCACTCTGAACTACACGGTACAGTTTTAAGCCCCAGTTGAATGAAACAGGCCATAGATGCTGTGACAACCAAAGGAATTTGTACAAAGACCCTGCCAAGTTTTAACTGGTAGTGTTAAGTGTTTAATATTTGGTTCTGCTTGTGCTGGTATCTTAGCAAAACTATAACCGTTGCCGTCTCACATTGGGAAAATTTCCCTTCGGTCATATTAAGTTCACATGACTGGACGTCACAGGGCAAGGACCATTCTTTAACGTTAAGATTGTTTACCAGTTTTAGAAAGTTCATCTTACCACCTCTAGCTCGAATGTTACTTTCAACCAAGAACACTTCTGAGACAGTAATGCTCTTCTTCAGAGTTTTCTCTCTGTGGTGGATGATGTCCCTGCTCCCTGAACATCCAAACTGCCCTGAGCTTTACACAGAAGGAAATGTTAACATTAAGACCGCCAAGGAGAATCAGAATCATTACGCAGGTAAGAAATCAAAGAAAGAACCCAATTAGAGCATGTTTTACGTACATTGTAGAGCTGTCATCTGTATGTATCCAAGAATTAAAGGCATACATATACTGCAGCCAAAGAAAACAGCCCCCAATGAGTAACGGGTCAGTACTGCTGCCAAATGTATGCGTCGTCTCTGCCAGTAGCCTCTTTTGGGACCAGCAGTCCCTCCCGTTCCCCCAAAGGGAGCTCCAAAATCTGCCTGGGGCTCGTTTATCCTTTTGCTTTACCTCCAAAACTCCTTGTCGTGCAGTTGTAAAGAGTGTGTGAGGATCCAGTGAGTCAGAACAAGCGTCTGATTGATAGAGAAATGTACAGGAATTATCCTGGTGAACGAGGCGCATCTCTAATTACCCTCTCAGATACTTTCCCTCCTCTGCTGTCTGTCGAGGAGAAATGCTGGTCAGAGTGTAACACAGCAGGGTTTAAATCTGTGGACTGACTTTTGGATTTTTGAGAGAGATTTTATTTAATCAATTACAGATTCACTTCCAACCCCTGTCAATTTGGCAACCCTTCCATTTGCATTCTCCCATTACTTTGCCATCAGCCCCTCAAGAGAATAACACGTTTTTCTTCCCCCCCCCTATGTTCTTCAAATGCAGGCAAAGAGCAAAACTGCAGAATGAGAGTGAAAACTATCACTGTTCACCTTAACAGCAGCAACAGAAGCAGGACATTTACTGTAATTATGGAGCAATTATTCTCCAGCTGCCTACGACCATAGAAAAGTATTTTTTTAAATATGTGTATTCTTGAACGAAAAGAGAAAAACATGCTAAATCCTTAGGTCACGGCTCTTTAAGTTGTTAGAAACGCTGCTCTGACATTATATGATCATTCAGTTGTGTCATTGAGGGTGTCTGCCTGCTGTACAGTGAGTGTGTGATGTCCTTACAGGTGCAGCAGCCAGCCAGCCGTACTTGTCTTCTGTGCGGTTCATGTCCCGGTCAAAGGCATACAGCTGACAGTAGCGGAGGTGCTCCATATCCAGCAGGTTAAACTGCCGCCGGGCATAGTGGTAACTCTCATTGTTCCCTTCTCTGGGGAAATCCAGCCACTCAGGATGGCCAAACTCATTCCCTGCAACACAGAGAGCGTTATTAAAGAATGCTTGTAATGACGGCACAGGCACACAGTCTCTGTGAATTAGCATACTCCAGTCAGCCATGCTGTGTGAGCTGCTTCTTCTCAGGTTTAGTGCAATTTTTAACAAGACGGAAGAGGGACGAAGATCAAAGAAAGCAGAGTCTGCAACAGTCTGTGACCTTTTAATAACCCCTGCAGAAGGTTAGCGCTCTCCATATTAAAAAGTGAGCCATAAAGCTCAGCAAACTACAGCGAGCAAGCTCTGCTGTCACCCAGGAACCTGCCCTTTAATGAAGAAACACACAAAGGCAACAAAGAGGGGGACTTGTGCAAGAAATCCTGGAACTTTGATTTGAATTTTACTTTTTCCCCCCAAGTTTTATGCAAAAATAATTCTCCAGGATATATTTATTTTATTCTTGCTTCACAACAGAGTGGACTATAAATCATGAGAAACTGCAAATAACTATTCATAGGTCTGACACAAACAAAGTATTTTTTCCCCAGCATATTTTCTATCACACTATTGATCTATCAGATCTAGATCTAAATATCCAAATCTTTGTGCAAACTCACAACCCCTACAATAGCTGTTCTCCTAATAGAGCTACTCCTTCACAGAGATAGAGCTATACAGTCCAGATGTAAAGATACATGCAGCTACAGAAGAAGTGTAAAAAAACAAAAAAAACAACAATGCTGTTGCTACTATGCTGTCAAACCAAGAGATGAGATAATGAATCCGTCATCAGGTGTCACGGCAGCATCATAAAACAACGGCCCGGGATAATTGAATTCCCGGCAGAGGAAGAAACACGGAGACAAGAGACAGAGGAAGATGCATGACAACAGAATACAGGCTAGTTGTTTTTATTGGTGCCAAAGCCCCCACCAGCTAAAAAAAAAAAAAAAAAAACCCTGAGTGATGGGATGAAGTGGAACAGACAATAAGTGACAGCAGATTTTAATGAAATACATTATGTAGGTGTTAAAGAAGTAGCAAACAATGAGGCACGGACTGCCAACAGAACAAGCCCACTGCAGCGTGTGCGCTGGAATTAGGGCAGAAAAGACACACAGGGGGGGAGAGGAAGAGAGAGCCTTTTCTTGTGACATCTGCATGAATAACAAGCCTCCCACACCGCTGAAGTTGAAATGTAAAGGAGAAATTTACACCTCAGACTCGCAACACTGGCAGTCAAAAGCAGACTTTTTTTTCCCTCCTGCTCTCCACCAACAGAAATACATACACCACACCTTCATCATGCATCTGAAATTCCTTTATTAATTTTTCACACTCAGATAATCTCAGCCGGCACAGAAGCTAGATACAGTACTTAGTCTTGGATTTAAAAAAAAGGAACAATTGTGCATTGAGTGGGTATGGCTTTAACTATACCTCTTGGAAAAAGAGTCAAATTGGGACAGTGATAAACTGTTGATGCAGAGAAAATACCAATACAAACATGGATACTTATTCTTATTCAGATAATAATGTGTGTGATCCTAAGCATTCACAGTACAATAATAAAAAAAAAAAGATAAGGCAATACAGCATTTAAACCACAAAAAGATCAGTTCAGCTGCAGCCCTATGTCTCTGAAGGATACTGATTTGCAGCATTATAAAGTGTTACAAGAGGCTGTGAGATACACTTAATTTCTCTGCAATGAAGCAGCTTCAGTCAAGTTCACAAGGTCAGCAAACTAAACAAGATTCCCCCCTAACAGTAAAATTTGATTTGTTTTGGAGGCATGTTGGCCATTAAAGGTTTGGAATTTGTGTTGGCTAGAGAGGGAAGGTGAAGAGATAATCAAAATCAATACGTTTTTTTTCCCTCGTTGGGGTTTAAATGACACATCAAACTTTATGCCGATGTGGCCGTTAATTTCTCTAGATATGACGGTCACAAATCACAAACAACAGAAGGAAGTTATAATGGGAATTCTTTAAGAGGCTGATATAGCACAATGAAAGTCTGTGAGATCATTTTAGAGTTCTGTGTGATGCTTTGGAAAGCCATGGTGGGTAAAAAAATATGAACTTTGGTTCCTTTGCAGACAGGCTTCTTTTCCTATATGTACAAGTAAAGCACTATTTATTCTGAGGGACAGGATCACCTGCACTATGTGTATTTATCCAATTGAATGAGCTGGTCCAATCCTATATAAGCTTTTCTAAGAGCAGCAATTATGCTAGTTCCTCGTCTACATTTTTGTAATCCTGTCAAAGCTTGTTGTTTAGAGTCAACAGACTGACCGGATTTGTGGGCCACAGCTTTGTCATCATATTACAAGACGGCAATAGCTAAGGACAACTCCATGCTTCTCTGCAGGACAAAGACAATGCCTTTTCGTCCTTCCCGTTCTGGGATGCTGGTCAGATTTTCCCAATGTTTTGAAGTCCATCTGCAGAAAGTTTAAACTTCTGGCCTTCTTCACTTTCTTTCGAGAGGGCACCTCCAAGCCAGTTTTCATCACCCTGGTGCCCAGAGGAATCCAGGAATGTGTGAAGGTGTTATAGCAGGAGTGTCTTAAAGGTTAAGGCTCCCAGGAGTTGCTTTCCATATCTGCCTCAGCAAGGCAAATGGGCAATTTCACCGTTGCTGTTACAGCCGCTGTAGGCTGTGTCACGGCCCTGGCCACAGGTCGGCTGCTCATATGTCTGCTAGGCATGACTGTCCTCCAGCAAGAAGACAATCAAGTTCTCATGAGTGCTCTGCTGCCAAGGTTGGACACTCCTTCTAAAGAGTCTAGTAAGAGTCATTCTCCCCAGCTAGCCTTCTTTGGTCGTCAAATCATCATCACACTCTCCTCACACACACACATGAATTAGGGTACACATTAGGGTGAATTGTCGAAAGTAAAATTCTTGCATAAACAATACAATGTCTTGTTAAATCTCTGCTCAGTCTGGAAATCCAGCATTTGAAAAACATTGGGACATGTGGAAATATAAAAGGCTTCTGAGGTGGGCTGAGGTGAGCACACTGCACACCGGTGTGAAATATGAAGACAGACACCGTAACCAGAGGGAGCTTTGTAACATGTTACCTTGCATTAACATGTATTTCAAAGTAAGATTGCATCAACCCTAACTTACATTGGCATTCCCATAGGGTTAAAAGGGCTCCTTCTGATTGGCTGAGCACATACAAGTACAAGATACTGCAAGAACAGGGACATGCAGAGCTAATTTGACAAAGTCTTAAGGCTCCAGTGTTGTACAATGCAAGAGTTTTAATCGATGATATATTTTCAACATACTGGAAGCCATAAGCACGAAGTAGAAGGTGATGCTGGATGATCCTTCAAGAAAAGAAACACGGCTCCTTTTTTCTACTTTACAAAAGGCAGTCACAGCAGGTAGAGCATTCTCTGGATTCAGGTAGCATTCACTGGATATCAACACCTGTCAAGAGGGAGCAATAGCATAAAAGAATCCTCTCAAACACAGTGCTTGAGGCTCCTCCCTTTAAGTAGCACCTCAGGAATGAGCACCATGATTACCTCAGGGAGCTTATGGTGGAGGAGAAAAAAAAAAACCTCTCATTCATTGTCAGACATCAATATGTGATGTTCAATGCATTATTTACTATTTTGGTGCATCTACTGTCAGGATGTACAGTGTGTTTGAGTTCCTACATTTCCCAGAGTGACTTTCGACATGCCCCGGGGTATGTGTTGCACTGTGTTGCATTCGGTACGTGCAGGTGGAGGGATATAGATGAACCACAGCAGTGTTGTGCATTTTCCGAGGAAGAAGAAGTGAGAAATGGATCAATGCCAGAGTGTGTAATGCGGTTTGAAGTGAAAGAAAGCCTTCTAAGAGGTAGTTGTACTACACAACGCCGCTGACACCAGAAGAAAGAAGACACACTAAAAATGCATTTACACAAGAATTCAGCTGTCTACACTATGGGTTAGTGTGGCAGGATTCAGCACTGACACAAGACTGGGTTAACTTAAACAACTACAAATGGGCTGCTTTGACCTGTAAATAATTTGACAAAAAGTACCTTCTCTTTTTGTGAAATGTCTTGCAGTGTTTCCCCTAGGTTTACAGCGTTGGGGGGGATGGGGACAAGCCGACACAAACACTTGAAGGAATCTGTGTTCATGGGTTACTTTTTATGACAGATGTCCTTTTCTATCGGAAAGATATCCTTAAATGACTTCTTTCCCTGATTTCCGACTCTATCCACTATCCTATCTCCACAATAAAAGCCCAAAAACAAATATATATGTATTTTTTTTTTTACTTGACCTTCAAGGGGGGCGGGCCACCCCCCTAATATAATAGTAGGGGAAACACTGTCTTGATATAACATTTGTTTCGATTACTATACAAATTAAAAATGATGATTTGATACCAACATTGAAGCTCTGTCAGTGATTTCTCCACACAGGGTTCTGCTTCTGTTTATTTGATAAGTAGAGAATACTGTCATTTATGTCCCTGACTGAAAAAAAAAAAAGGTGTTGGTAGCTCCGGGTCATTTGGTCCATAATTATGTTACATTAGCATACATTAAAGCAAAACCATCATGCATTTTGTGACAGCTGAGTGTGATAACAGCTTCCCTAAATCATTCTTCAGGTGTAGATGGCTCATTTCTCTCATGCTGTCTTCACTCTTCCATCATTATTTATGACAAATAAAACAACATTACAGCCTGAGCTGCACACATGACCAACTGTTTCTCTTCGTGTGAGCTTTCGGAAACACCAGGGAAAATAAGTAAAGACTTCAAGCGTCGTTAAGCACACCATCATGTCCCATCAGTGACTGAAATCTATTTCATTTTGATTTTCCCCCACGGGCCCATGACACGCTGATGATGCAGAATAGGTCACAGAAACTGTCCAATGAAAGAGCTACTTGTCAGTCCCTGAGACTTTATGTTTACAACTCTGGGTTTGTTTGCAATAAGTCAGACTGTGAAGTCTAAATGGACTAGAACCAAAAGGAAACAATGAATCATTTTTCCTTTAGTTCAGACTGCGGGAAGTGAACTACAGGCATGAGCACAGTCAGGGCAGAATAATGAGCAAATAAAGTAAGTGCACCCCATGTATCAGCCTGATGTGACTTCATCTTCTTGCCCACAGTTGACCTGCACAAATACGACCACCGCACAACAAAACGGCGCAGATATGCAAAGTTTCTTATCAGCCTTCTCCATTAATGAGCAGGGAGCAGTAAGCGTTTCCTTATCATCACATGCTCTGTGAGAGTGTGTGTGGCACAGTGAGGCAGGACGAGCATGTACACACACCTACTTTAACAAATTAAAGCATGCACAAAAACACAGGAGTAAGATACGTGAGTAATCTCTGTCGGAAACAGAGGGTCCAGACACATGCTGCAGCTCTGATAAAAGCTTCCAGAGAGCTCCACTTCATTATCAGTAAAAGTGCACTTTTCTCTGTATTTACTTTCACTTTTCTGACATTATTATTTCATAAAGTCTAGTGGAGATGATTGATTTCCTGTGCAGCCTGATTCAGTGCGCTGTGGAAGCCTTTGACTCTTCTTTTCATTTCATCTTTAAAGAAACACATTGGACACACCTCCATTAGGTAATCATTTCCCTTTTCCTCTGCGATAACACAGCAACGTTCCTCCCATATGCCGGCATTAATCAGCATGTTAATAACCTTCCTCTGCTTCCTCACAGCTGAACTAAACCAGATAGCACATTCTCTATACAAGGATGAATTATGATGGATCTCCTCACAATACAGCCATAAATAAAAACCATCATTTGTCTCCAACAATATATCGGGGCACTGTTATCCCAGATAAAGAAGTGTATTATACATGGAGGATAAGGATTGTGTTTTTTTTTAAACAACCATTTCAGGATAATTCTGCTTTTTTTTTAAAGTCAACAAAGTCTGACGGGGCAAACAAAACAAAAAGTCAGAACAGCAGATTTTTTTAAACAAGCCAACTGTTTATCCATGTTGTCTTTTTTTTTTTTTATCCAGGTTGTCTCAATCTCATTCTACACAGAAAACCACGATTTGTAGGAAAGCTGAATTTTGTGTTTTTGTCTCATTTGAAAATTTTAGGTTTTATATTACAGAATCATATTTTTTGTACTGTTTTGTAAACCTTTTTTACTTTTTCATATTGATGTGTCCTACAAACTTACTTGATTATATATGCACCACAAAAACCAAGGACATTCCTTAAAAAGTAAAAAGATAAATGAATGGTAATACATGTGATTATAATTCATGTAAAAACTGTACCTGTATCATAGAATAGAAAGAATGAAAGGTTTCTTCTATCAGTGAGAGTAAGAAGTTATCTGCATCACAGACTTTTTAAGGTTTTTGGAAAAGTGATCTGATAATCCAAGTAGTGGAGTCATTAATTTAGTACTTTTCTTTTCAAATCAACTTAAGTATATACATAATACACAAAATAAAAGGGCTGTATAGGACACAACTTCAAAGTGTGTATTCCTTATAATACAGTGTTTATTTCATGTTTTTTAAAAGGTTAACACTGCTACACATTAGGAAATATGCAGTAATGCATTTACTAAATGATTCCTGTCGTCCAATGTTCTCCGGTTGTATAGGCCTGAAAGTATTGATCCCTTTGGATTGTCAGTGCATGTTGTCCTGTCTAACAATCGTTTGTTCTGGAGATTTCATCTCTGGCTGTAAGCAATCAAGTTGTTGATTAAAATGCTTTAGTCAATAAAAAAGTTGGGTACAACAATAAAACATAAAAAAGTAGTTTACCTGTTTGGCATCCATGTTTACTTGTGAAAAAAAAGGTTTGAACAATGTGTTTTAAACTGTTGATACCTAAATGTATGCAGGTTCTAAAAACGATATGATTAATGGGGGGCAGCCATGTTTACACAAGGTTATGTCAGACAGCTTTTCAGCAGGCACATCCCATTACTCGTGCACACAGTCCTGCATCAGATAAGGGCCTGACAGTGACACAGTCCCCTCAGTAATTAGCAGCACAAGAAGGAGCCAAGGATCAATGTGTTTTCCATCAGAGGGATTCTGGCAAAGAAGATCAATGAGGGAATCAGGGGGGATCGGAGGGCTGGAGTCGCACAAGGTTTCAGATGGAATCCAAAAAAAAAAAAAAAAAAAAAATGCAGAGCTGATGCAATGATTATTTACACTTGCTCGATTGAATTCTTGTTACTGCATTAAAGTACACTCACATTTTGCACATTAAATAAGCATTACTGGTCCAACAGCAGAGCCTGAGCACAGTTAGCTCTCCCCCCCCCCCCCCCTCTCTCTCTCTCCCCCCCCCCTCTCTCTCTCTCTCTCTCTCTCAGGCAGATTATCTGCTTGAAATGTATGAGGAGAGAGCTGTGGTGTTCAATTCCTCGTCCAAGGCCGCAGAATAATGGCTGCCTGTTGCACTGTAGCACTCCATGAATACGGAGTGCTGGGAGAAGTTTTAGCTCAGTAATTTAGACTGTAAATCTGCAAGGTTATCTTAAGTCTGTGTGAGCCCTGAAAGTCAGGAAGTGCGAGCGCTGCCGATGTAATGATAAAACCAGTGAGGCGTTTCATTACTGCCAAGCCACTCGGAGCTTTAATGTCATTGACACCCCGACATCCTTTACAGTATCCTTCTCCCAGCATTCTTCAGGCAGATGCTCCCTCTGTCCTCTCGCTGTGTGCTGTTTGCTTCTGGTCGTGAGTAAATAAATAGCTTTTTCTAGGCTCGGCACTTCACATTGATTTGCTTGCTCAAACACTTTGCTCTAGCTCAGCACTGACTAAATGACTCCGCCGTCATTGATCCATTGACAGGGCATGTCATCTCAGATCTACTCAAATCTTTTTTTACACATTTCCTGAGCATTTCCCTGAAGGCTTGCTTGAAAGACTAGAGTTTTAAAAAGTCTCTCAAAGCGTGCTTTGTCTTTGTGGGTTTTGAAACTTTGTTCCAAGTTCCTTCATTTTGGTGTTTTTTTTTTTTTTACAGGAACCACTTTTTTTTAACTTTCATCCTTGTTAAGTGTAATCAAAAGATTAAAGCAGCATTCTCTCAGTCAGCCAGACAGCACTTTACAAAGAGAGAAAAATACTCCTTTCTCTGTCTTAATAAAAGTCTCCTCGCCTCTTCTCTTCAAAAACATGAGGCATTATTTGATAGAATTGGGTAAAAGAATTGAAATATGAATTATTAATTCACTTTATTTGTCAGAGTGATTCTGTAGGCTTTAAGTAAACGGAAACACAATAAACTGTAGTTATTGAGGGGTTTTTTTTAAAGAGAGATGAGATTTCATTTAACTTTGTGAGTAGTTTGTATCTTGTCTTGAACAGATCGTCTTGTGCTACTCAAGAGTTTGACAACTATACAAGCAGACATGTGAATTGATGCATAAAAGGTTTTAACAACGGGCAGTTCCTTTTCCTATAGAACCTGAACATCATGCTAAAGAGCAGTAGTTATAACAGGAAAAAATATCAAAGTGTCTAAGATTTTGTC
This sequence comes from Labrus bergylta, assembly GCF_963930695.1. Taxonomy (NCBI): domain Eukaryota; kingdom Metazoa; phylum Chordata; class Actinopteri; order Labriformes; family Labridae; genus Labrus; species Labrus bergylta. The sequence goes on from NC_089205.1 coordinate 23,227,273, forward strand.
TAATATTGTTATTATTATTATTACATTCTGAAAAATAGAACATTATTTTGCAAAGTGAGGCTTACTGGATTCACACTCTCCAACACTCCTCATGGCTGAATGTTGAACTGGATCACAGGATTTTTCAGCGATCCCTGTTTCTGTTGAACATGTGATCTTTATATTTTTGTTTTCTTTAGTACTGTTTTGATTTTCCCATACCCAGCTCCAGACACTCAGTCCTGGATACATATGAAGAAGGCACATGGATAATCAGGTCCAGGTTTTTATAACCAAGTGGCCTGTTTTTTGTGTGTCTGTTTTTAGGCTGTAGATTTGTCACATTTGTTTCATCCACTCATGACCAGCCGTAGCTGTGCATGGTTTATTAATTCACCACTGCACGTGCATCCTATTTAAGATGTCCAGCCTGTTTTCACTAACGGTTGGCATGATGAAGGTCTGGCCTGAAACGTTGCCCAAAATGTATACTGCAAGTTAGCAGTGTGTGGGAGTGTTTACTTGAAAATACTCTAAAAAAAATTAAACTTTCCTTGTAAGAAAATAGAGACTTCTCAAAGTAAAGTGACTGAAACTGATTATGCTACACAAATAGAAAAAAGGTCTTATTAAGGGCTCCTTTCCCCCTTCTTGTGCTTTTATTAGTGGCCAAATATTGATCTGCAAGAAAGCAAGGCATCAACGAGTTCAAGGCCCTTGTTAATGGGGTGGAGCACCAATCACACATCAATTTAAATAAAAAAAACTCATTTTCCTACTTAAAGATAAGGGACTGTGTCGAGGTATATGTGATCAAATAATAAGTTTGACTGAATAAAATCAGTGTTAAATGCCAAGTCATGCGTTGTTTTTCGCTCACTTTTCAACCCTTGATGGTTGTGATGCTGCACTGATTGGTTGAGAGTAAATGTGGCACAAAAAAATCAACGAGAGTACAGCAGAGTGTGCCTTTTAGCTCTGCTTTAGCCAGAGAATCAGGTGTGATTACTATCTACCGTCCTTCAGTTGCCCACACGGGGTCAGTTCTCTGACATCCTGTTCGTTATGAGCTGCGGTGTTACCAACGTCCATCGAGAACAGCTGCTGTGATTGTGCTTCTCTTCACCCCACACATCAATCCACTTAGCACAAACTCACAGGGTGTTTCATTTCTTTTCCTCCAGTAAGATGAGACACTGAAGTGGAAACTGAGTGACAGTGAATCCAGAGAGAAAGCACAGGGTTTAAAGAAATACTTTGAATGACTGGACTCAGAGCCTGACCGTTTCACCTGGTCACCAGGTGGAGCTAAAATGCTGTGTGTGAGTGTGAGCTCTGTCTTCATTAACCCACAGCACTGCACATGCAAGGAAATACATTCCCTCCTACCAAGGTCAAGCTCCACCATCATTAATTATCACTTTATTATCTATACCAGCAGGTCTCAATAGAGCCGTGCTGCAGCTCAGATGATGTGTTGATGCGAGCAGCGTCTCACAGCGACTGAGAATTGGACCAATTATTATTTTACTTTTTTAAAGGAAAAAAAGAAAGCCATCTGATCTGAGGCAGCTTTTGTCCTGTGTTTCACCATCTGTAGAAAGTGAGTATAAATGTTAACTCCACTTCAAATGTGCCTTTGACGCTTATTATTAGCCTTGACTCACTGGTGGCAAGCTTCTCCAGAGATATCTCCAAGAGATAAATGAATCAGATGTTATAACGCAGCACTTTAAACCCAAATAAAAACAAGTACAAGAGGTGATTTTAAGCTACAGGGTGACTGAACCTCAAATCTTTGAGACTGTTAGCATGGAATTAAATTAAATTAAATAACAAACTCTAAGACATCATGATGCAACACTAAAACAACAATAAGTGGCACTATTGCACAAAAGATTAAGACCCCTTACAGTAGCATAAATTAGCACAGAAGGGAGAGCTTTGGTGGTGGACAGTATATTATGAAGCCTGTTTCTGACTGTTGCTGGTGAGAAACGCATATGGATGGAAGAATAAGTACATGTCCGTGCGATATGCATGATTCCTATGTTTGTCTGAGGCTGCCTTGAATTAACATCCGCTCTGAGTGATCTGATGACAAGTGGACAGCACTTAATAACAGGCGTTTGAGCTTTGAATTAACAATGTGCCTCCAATGAGTACTTGAGATATGAAATCGCTTGCATGCCCCGCATCCAAATCAGTGCCCCCACATCTTCTCTGTTTGTAAAGACTGAATGCGTCGTTGTTTACACCCGGAGAGAAGCAGCATTGTTCTCCAAGTTGAGGGGCGGTCCTTAGAGCTACCCAGGATGCATTAGCGTCAACACTATGAAACCACTGTGGACAGAATGCGTGATAGACCGACTCCGCATGTCATCTGAGTTGGGGTAGCATGGAGGCTTATCAATTTTTTATCAGATCAACCAGGACGGATATTAATACAAGGTGTAAACAACCGCTTTGACTCAATCATCCAACCTGACCTCCAAAGGACACAGACTCTGTTTTTAGATTACATCAGGTACTGGGGTCATTATATTTACAGCCATTAAAGGTCACTATGTAGGTTTAAACCCAAGTGTTTTAAGTAATCAGCTCATTGCATGGATAACCCGTAGGGCTGAGGATGGTCTGAATGTGTCATATGATGCATGGTGTGAGAGCTGAATCAACATGTTACAGTGTCTACATCCTAAATCATTGCCACCCATGCAAACTATGCTTACCATTTGCAATCAAAAAATAGCTACAGGGCTTTATCACAGATTATTACACGTTCCGAGAGGCAAATACAACGCTTAATTACTTGTTTTGTTTGATTAATGCAAATGCATGGTTAAATAGTAAGCGAACAAACAAAGGGAATACCAAACAAAGGAGAGTAGGAAACTTCACACTTGAGAAAAACAAAAGTGTGTGTCATTTCCTGTGTGACTCACCTATGAAGTTGAGGTAGCCTTCTCCACCCAAACCATGCGTGATCAGGCGGATCATCTTGTGAATCTGAATGCCGCGGTCGATGATGGACGTCATGGGAACCAAGGAGCTCATGTTGGTGTACATCTCCTTGTCCATCAACCAGAAGGCCAGAGTCTTATCCCCGACAAGAGCCTGAAAAGGGTTGTTTGATTTAATACTCACAGAGAGATAATAAGGATTCTTTTTTCACCACAAAGTTACATTTTTTGTAGAACTCAGTGTACCTGGTCGTGACTTTCTGCATAGGCTATGCATTTCTCTCCATAGCGCCGGTTGGTCAGTGTGTGGACTATATTGCCCATGTCCCAGTCTTCATCCTTAAACTCCTTCAGGATCTACACATTGACAGAGAAGGCTTATTGAAAAAGGGTTTGATAGATGTGTAGCTGAGAGATCCAGCCTGCTCTGACTGATGTCTAAAGCTCACTATTTCAGCTCTGGCAGTCTTTCTACCTTTCTTAAGTTTTCTCTGGGTTACACTTCTTTCTTAGATCAATCTCTGTTTTGACATCTCTATATCCGCACTGTGAGTTATGTCTACCTTTGAATGGCGGTAATGGACTTTTTAATAACTTCACTACAGCCCATGGGTAGTAAGGCATCAGCCCTCCCCACCTGAGATGGGCAAGGTCAGAGCCTCTCATCCAGACGGAGGGATTCAACAATAAATCCAAGCGTGGAATCAATGCCCTGCCACTGGCCTGCCTACATGCACACTTCCTGCCAAAAGGAGTCGTTTTCAGAGGTCAGAGCCAAACGGGGGGCCGCTGACACATGCGTCTCGAGCACATCTGCCCACACAGTACTGCTATACGGTCACCAAAAGTGATCCTTATCACTCAGAGTTACATAAGCAAACACGAGCAAAAGGCAGAGTTAAGACTACTTTGCAGCCTTAGTGGGCAAAGAGAGATGCTAGAAAGCCACAGCATATCAATATCATCCAAAGTAGAAGAGAGTTTATGCCCTCCAAGAACCCTTGGTGACGGACATGCAGCCGTCTGATTGGTGGGAGCGTTGGCGAGCTCGTCTCAGCGACAGGCTGCAGTCTGCTCGCTGGAATTGGCTGTGACAGCTGATTGACATGTCAGGAAACCTTTATATTACTCTACAGACCCATAATCCTTGGAGTAAAGAGAGTAAATTGTGCCGATCAATACGTCTGAGATGAACTGGCTGGTTCACCTAAATAGAGGCAATCCTGCTCTATACATCACCACCTGTTCACAATCACTCTTTCTCACCTCAGCATTGTGTCTCCGTATAAGTCAAATGCCAACACTACCAGAGAAGCTCAGCAAAGCACCATTCATCTACATGAAGTACAGATTGATCTTTAACTCTCTCTGAGCTCTGTGTGTTTCTCCAAGCCAGGTGAAGTATTCTTTGAATGAAGCACACTCAAACTGATGCTAAGGAGCTTATAGTGGTCAACAATTAGCCTTTGATGTTGTTTTTAGCAATCACAGCTACCTGCTTTATTCCAGATAAATGGGCTGAAAAATAATTGTAATTATTGTTACCAAAATCTGCTGAATGGAAACTCTCTTGTTTCTTGCCAATGTTAATTATACTAGAATTTAAGTTTGTATAAACTCTGACTTTGTCTTTTATTGTACCATGTACAAAGACAGAGACATTCAGTTTTCAGGCACATAAACACATACTCATAAAAGACCTCAAACAAAAAAAGGAATGAATGACAGGATCTGATTCCTCCCTACAAAGTCAAAAGCTATAAATGTTTATATAATGAATACAAGAGGTATAGAATTCAAATGATGCTGATACATATTTGTAATGAATTCTGTGCAAGTTTTCTGCATTGTAAATTAATCTTGAAGACAAATTGTTGTAAAGAAAAAGCATGAATGAAAGGTCAATGAAGGTCCTATAAAGACTACAGAACAATAACAAAAACATACTTAACCTCAGATGGGACAAATTTACTTTATGAACAATTACTACAATGCACTTCCTCATAAACAAGACGGCTGCACGACGGAGACCGAAAATGAGAAGTATGTTGTTTTCGGTAGCACGGTTAAAAAGCATCCTGGATATTTTCACCATACAGTAGTTATAGATGGAAACTTCTCACAGTGATATAACATTTTAAATACATTTCTCTCCTGCAGCTAAAATGCAACACCAGCTGAAAATAAATAAATCCTCTAAATGCTGCTTCGTCTTTTCTCAACCAGCTCCAATCTAAAAGCTAAACAATTGAATGTGCAGGAAATACCCCGGAGATCATCCCAGCCGCCTCCACATCCACGTACAATCAGACACTTTACACTTCCTTATGAATCATTACAATTCAATTCAACCGCAAAAGTGGTCCGGGAGCAATTAATCTGGGAGTGGGACTGTCGGAGCGCAGACAGGAGCGACTGGGTTGACGACTTCCCCACCGCCAGCTCACCCACATCAGCCCCGACCAGCCGAGCTTCCTGGCACCGCTGACACTCCACTTCATCAATGATAATGAGCAGTGCACAAATCTTACTTTACAAGCCGGCTGTCAGGAGCCAACCAGAGTGCCCAGATTAATTAGGCAGAGCCAGAAATAAAATTTAAGAAAAAAAAAAAAAAAAAAAAAAAAAAATGGCATAGCAGTGCAGGATGAGGTCACTTTGCCGCCACTGACACGCTGAGACTGATTCAAGAGCTTCTCCTCCACCCTCACACGGTGCCAGGAGGAGTCAGACACAGAGATGTGTTCATGGTGAAGCTCTTGTTCTACATTTAGTGAGTGCCTGAGCATCCTTCCTCTTCTGCTTTTGCAAACACTACACAGGAGCTGTTTGGCGTTGCCATGGGGACATCCTCTCTTCACACCTACAGTACAGTGGCGCCCGCAGAGACGAAGGTGTGCAATACTCAAGTCCATGGATCAAGTTAATGCCTCCCTATCTTTATTTTTTTTTCACAGTTTGGAAAATTAATGAACTTTCAGCCCACACACGTCTCTGCCAGAGGCCCCGCTCAGCTGAACGACACTCTTCAGCTCACCTCACAGTTTGCCTATAAAAAAAAAAAAAGCTTTCCTGAAGAAACCTGCACTGACTAAATCCTGCTCTGCCTGTTAGCACCATACCATGGGAGGTCTCACAGTGCAATTAGCTAATAAAGTAAAGCTGGATAAAGCTGTTATGCTGCCATTAAAGGCAGCGAGAGGAGGGTGACACCAAAGGGCCATGGGGTCAAGAGAGTGGGCGCCCTTTAAAGGCTGGCGGTGAAGCTGCTCACATGTTTACATAAACAAGCTGGAATCCATCATTGCTAAAGGCTGAATTTTGTTTAGTCGCGCTAATTGAAAGTGTTTCCAGAATGACGGACAGAGCAAAGTATGAGGCTGAGAAATGGATTTTTCCCTGACAGTAATGAGGAGAAAGCTGTGCCCACTGATATTTTCATTCAATTAAAATAAATGGAGGAACAGGAATAAAAAAAAAAAAACGGGACAATTGACACGGAGGTCATTCGAGTTGTGGAGCTAAGAGAAGCAGAGGGATACCGGAGAATTCTCTGCATCGCGTTCACTTATCCGAGCTGCGACCAGCGAGCCCTCTACCTCCTCCGCCTCTAATTGTTTCAATTACATCTCAATCTATTGTAGCTGGAGGGAAGGGTGCTTGTTAAATTAGAGGGCTTTTGTAACATTATCCATTAGGAGTGACAGCATTTTATGGTTATAATCAGATCGAATCATCCAAACTTGTGCTGTGCGCCTTATCTGGTCCTCTCATTAGGATATCTTAATTTTTCACAGCCGGTTGGTCCTAACAGCCTTCTGCAGCCAGTAAATGAGTCATATCAATCAGTCATGCTGAGGACGAAACGCAGCATGAGCCCCCGCTGGAGAGACTCATTCGTGCACACATGTGAATCTATAAATAAGCTCACAGCCCCGCTGCTCCGTCTCTTTGTCTCTCCTTCCTTCTGTTCTTCCAGCCTGTCTGCCTGCCTGTCTGCCTGTCTGCCTGTCTGCCTGCCTGCCCCCCGGATCTAGGGCTCCTTCTCAGCAGCACACACCTCACTGGAGGCTCCACTTCAGTCCATTCAAATCCCTCCCTAATTGACACTCTGTGAGAAGAGGCTAGGCTAGCCCTGAGTGCACTTCACTGACTACACCACGGCGCGTTCATATGAATGCTTCCCTGCACAGAAATACAAGGATCCTGCTGCTCACTTGCTTCTTACCCCAAGCTTTACCATTCACATGGCATCCCATTCCTCAGGGAGGCAACACATTTAATTGAAAAAAATGCAACCAGTAGGAGTATCTGAACGCGTATTGCATTGCAAGCAATGTTGTTTGCAAAGTAATAGCAGCAACAACGTCTCCAGAGGCGTCCCGAGGATAATCCTGTGAAAACTCTGCTTGCTGTTGAGGCTGCGTCTCAGCGGTGCAGCGCTGCCTGCCGCACAGCTATTGCGAGCATCAATGAGGAAGGTCAAGTCTGGGACTATCTCCCCCCCCCCCCCATCTCTGTGCGCCTTCCCTCTCCTCCCTCCATTCTCGCCGTTGAGTTAAACCCACCGCTGTGAGAGACAGACTTGATTAACGATGCATAGACTTCCCCCATCGAGAAACACAAGAAACTGTTAAGCACGAGGACGCATGGGGCGCGAGGTCACACACTCTGGTTTGCTTTTGCACCAAAATATGAGTAAATAGAACTTTCTATGTTGGCTAGTGGATAAAAAAAAGACAGCGTTTCATGAATCTTACAACAGATAACCTCTTTAGGTATTCTGCAAACAGTGTTTTTCCTCAAATATCAAACAGGGAAAGGCCTCTTCTTGTTCCAAATACAAACACACAGATACATGAACAGACAAGACAGAGCGGGAAACAATCCACATTCATCCACCAGCCAACCCAAACAGACTGACAAATCCCCAGAGATAACCTGCTGCCTGCCTGCCTGCCTTCCTACAAATGTACTCTCTAAAGCAATATTTGCCAGATTACAAAAATCAAAGTCTCATACTGACGATGCAAAGTCCAAGTTATGTACTGATCCAAAGTAACGCCAGTATATTCGAGGTGTCCAGAGGAGGCACACAATTCTCCAAACGGCATTAAAAAAAAGCTCTCGCAGAGCAAGTCTGCATGTTTAGGGCTGGAGAATTATTTGATACGGTACTTTCAATAAAGGATATGCATGTTATATTTTTATCTTCCTGGATAGAAGGATTGGTATTGATACACTTTCCCCGTGTTAGCTTCAGCACCATGCAGTTCTGGACATTGATACCTAATGGCTGCCCAGTTACAAACAACGTTTTCCCATTGTGGGTCATTAAGTACTCTCACAGAGTCAGTTTGGACTGAAGTGGCCAGCTAAAGGGTGCTTAAACACTTGTTTGGAAGGATGGAGAACATTTGAGGCCCAGAGTTTCCCATCCAGTCTGAAGCAGCGCTGGATGGTTTAACAGCACTGGATGATGGTAATGATTAGTAGCAGAATATGTGTAGTGGTATTAAATATTTTAGTAGTTGTTTTTTACCCCATTATTCTACCCATGCAGTAATCCAAATGACTGTTTTTGTCCTTGTCATAAATTAAATCTGCATCAGACAAAGGATTACACATCAGAAAAAAATCATGTTGCAATCATCACCTCCATATTTATTTTGTATTATTTTCTCTCATGGTGATGGCCACGATTATGATGGATTTTAACGCTCTATCTGCTATGAATTACTTTTAATTATGTTAGAGCACTAAGGAGGTTTAGATGTCATTTACTAAACCACATTACGCCTCTGAGTGCAAGTGTTTCGGTCTTCAACAAGCCTCTTCCCACTGCCACTTGCTGAGCTGTGTTATTTTAAGCATCTCTTATTAGTCAAATATAAATATAAAATGATGATATAGTGAAAGAACATTATCTCCAAGATGTACTTTTATGCCTTTATATGATACGGAAGTGGATAGTTGGGGAGAAAGAAAGTGGGGAATGACATGCGGGGGAAAGAAGCTGCAGGTTGGACTTGAACCTGGGCCGCCCGTTTGGGGTGAATAGCCTCTGTACATGGTGTGCGACTTAACCAATAGGCCATAGGCGTCCTATGTTACAGTATCTTTAGGAGTAAAAAAACCAAAAAAAAACACTAAAACTGTTGTATTCCTGCAAGTCATAAATGAGACAAAACAATAAATTGTTACTGAAAATGTTCATCATACTGGAAACACAGAGCGGATAAATACCTTCACAAACATAACATTGTTTCTTTTGAACAGCCACCTGCCTGTGGGGGCTGGTCTATGTCTTGTACTTCAGTGGGTGTGTTTTTTTTTTTGTTGACAATTTTGTGTTTTAAATGTTGTTCACGGGCTACATTCTGTTAAAGACAGCAGAACAAAGACAGCATGACTGATAGTGATGACCAGGAAACATGAAAATCCCCAAAACACGCTGACAGAAGGCCAAACAACTGCTTTACCCAACAGGGCTTTTACAGATAAAACTAAAGACTTCCAAAACAAGCTTTTCTGCTCCACAGTACGACCAGCGACGATTGCAAAGAAAATATACAGTTCACATGCACACAATTTCCACATTTTGTTTTCAGACAAACCTTTTCTTCTCTTACTTTTCAGAGTCAGATTTTAACATTTGGAAGATATTTGTGGAACCAAAAGTCAAACCTTCCTTCGGAGCTTTCAAATATGTCAACAGAATCTTTGGCATCAAAGACAACAAACACTTTAGGAAGTGAAAGGAGACTTAAAACAGCAGGCTAATCCTCACAAAAGGAACAATTTTATCCCTTTTAAAACTGATACAAAAATTACACTGTCAATTTTCTTTTAGTAATTTTAGCCATCAGAAATCTAGTGAGGTCCTTCAACGCTCAATATGTGCTGTACACATTTAATTGATTAGAGGCTGTCATGCAATAATTCCATGACAAGATGAAACATCATGCAGGTTTTATACTTTTAATTTTATAACTTCTCTCTACAGCTAACCGTCCCTCTTGTTTGAGTGATAATAAATAAACCAATCATAGCTTGAATTAGTGGAGGGTCTGACACACAGATTTGTTGGTTTAAAATGTGTGTTTCTATTTGTTCCTGAACTCTTTAACTTGTCAACCTGATTGGGCCAAATCAACAGAGTAGCAAGTTTAAACAGAAAGAAAGCTTATCTGCTTTGACAGCAGATAAGCTACCTGAAGGACAGACGTTCAGACTGAATAATGCATCAAAGTAAAAGTAAACGTGACTTGAGCTGACTTCAACAGCTCCACTTAAAAGAAAAGAAACAAAAGACATTTCAGCTTGGATAAGTGACTAGCTGACCTTCATGTTAACATTATTAAAGCTCATCTTTATTGTACTTTCATTTTCAATAACAAGCAAGCGTCTTCTATCACTTATTCATATCTCTATTCAAACAGGGGTAACTAATGACCTTCTTATTACATCGCATGTAGGATTAAAGAAAGATAACGCTGCTTGGCTTTACAAAAACGCCCAAAGACCTCCATCAGTTTCTCAAACACCCTCAAAGCATGTTGAATCTCTTAAGACAGGCAGAGGACCTGTTGACATTTGTAAAAGACAGGTCATTGTGATATAAAAACATACTCATAAATGTCTGTGTTTTATGGAAAGAGAACACTGCTTATTTAAAATGTTTCAGTCTTTATAATAAGATTCAGCGTTTAGCTGTTAGCATCATGGCTTAAAAATATTTTTCATCCTTTTTACTAAAAACTTTTAAGTTACAGTATGTTGTGCTTGTAGCTTTATTTAAAATCATTAATTAAACGTGCAATCAAATGTGTAGCTTCATTGTGTTATCACTGTCATAATCTCTCATTCACAATCATCCATTTCAATATTGTTTAAAAAAAAAAAAAAACATGATACAGATAACAAAAGTCAATCCATGTGAAAAATCTTCATGTGAGAATGAATACATAGTTTGGTTCAGTTTTTGCACTAAATGTTCAGTGAAGTGTATGATTGAGTTTTTATATAATACAAAACTCCTCTAACTGCAGAACTTACCGCAGTTTTGAATACATTACAAATTCATATTATACACAAAGAGAACATAGCAGCATATACTGTATGAAATAGAATCCTTAAAAACTGAACATCAGGAGTCTGCTGAAGGTAACCTTCGACCCAGGTCTGCCCTAATAAATTACAACACAGGTCTGTCCTAATAAATTACAGGCACCTGAAGGCCAATTAGTTTTTCTATTCTAAGAATTAGTGTATTCCTAACTTGCAGCAGCCCATTGTTTGTTCTATTTCCCCTTGTGCATGTTGGGTCTTCTACCCAGGTGAAAACAAAATTCTCCGTATGTCAACGTTATGTACCCAGGCGCATCCTTGTGAAGGTTCCTCAAGGAAAATACAGTGCAAGCTCCTTGCGTCACTATGTTTCTACAGAAAGTTTCACACTTGAAAGCCTCTTAAAAGGCTCAAAAGCTTAGCAAACAGGCTCAGCTGTAATGTAGCACAAGAGTGTATAATGCTTCCTAACATGCCCTGTCACTCCCTTTGTCTTTCATCCTCATTTTGAAGGCAAACGCTTTCAGATTTTTTTTCTCCACTGCATTAGTGGCTCAGAGAGTTTGTGAGCGAGTTTAGGCCTACCGTGTGAATAATTAAAGTCACTGTGGAACAACAGAAAGGGGCACAGAAAAATAAGACGCATAAACAAGTAAGTGATCTTACCTGAATCCACTTATCAGGAATGGCCATGGCGAGACGGTAATCAAAGCCAAGCCCTCCCTCCTCGACTCCTCTGCAGACAGCCGGCATCCCTGACACATCCTGCACAGAAGTCACACTATTTCATATCACATTTTCACTTTGTGTGCACAGGTTTCTCTCCCAGTAGTCACTCACACCACCCCACAACACACATTATGCGCAGAAAACCCTATCCACAGGCTACAAAAAGAGTGACATTCCATTTCTTTTTGCATTAGTTCTTAATTGCACCAATGAATACGTAAGTAAGCTATGCCTAACTAATAAGTGCTTTTAATTAATAATGGCCGGGGGCAGTGTCATTGCAAAGTGAGAGGATGCTCAAGGTGTGCGTGGTAAAGTCTGTTTTTACCTCTGCAACAGTGATGCAGTCAGGATAAAGGGTATGAAGGATGTGATTGGCAAGCATCAGGTAAACCAAAGAGTCTTCATCCACCTGTAGGCCAAAGTACTCACTGTAGTCCCCTGAGAAGCCTGTGCCTGAGGAGGAACACCCACACAGTCAACAACACTCATCCTGTTATCCAAACTAAACTTTTTTTAAATCTATCACTTCACTGTTTTAGGGAAAGCAAAGGCCATTGTAAATCATATCTTTGTATTACTTCTAAACTGAAATAAATGTTCATTTTAACGGCTCATTATCAGGCACATTAATGTTAGAAACTGCACATCTCACATCGATTCATTAACTGCTCACAAGTACACAGGCTGCACAATCAGGTGACACCTTTAAGTAGCACCTTTCATGATTCAAGGATATTGTGAGAATAATTGTACTATAATGTGTATAATAAAGACTGGAGACAAAATAGTTATATTGATTTTTTCCATCTCTCTCTCAGGCTAACGTTTTCATTGTTACTCATGTTTCTTGAGTCATTTTCAGCTACACAATTGTGTGCCCTACATTTTGTTATTAATATATGATTCTCTCTTTGATTGTTTGATTTAAATGTATTTGTTGGTATTTGCAGTCAACACATCTGAACAGAAAAGACAGCAACAAAAATATCATGTAATGCTCAAAGCTCCACTGACTGTGATGTCAAGCACACTGCAGCTAGGAGTGCTCTTTGCACATATTTAGAAAGGTAATATGCATTCACCTGATTACTCTCTATGCCAAAAAAAACAAAATAGAAGATCATCTGGTGAATGTTTTCCCACCTGCCTTGCCTTCTGAACATTTTCTGTACATAAAGGTTAAAGTATTTAGTCACAATAATTCCAATGCTGCCTCATGTTCCCCGGCTGCAGGAGGTCATTGCAGAATTCACAATCTAGGTTTTTAAGAAAAGGAGGATGATTTGCTTATTCATTTGAAATACATGATACACATAAAGCAGCCTTACCGATGCCATGGTGATGGTACATCATAGAGGTAACACCATCGAATCTGAAGCCGTCAAAGCAGTACTCCTCCATCCACCAGCGTAGGTTTGACAGTAAAAACCGCAACACTTCCCAGCTAGAAAATACACAAACAAATGAAAACACACACACGCGCACACACATTCAAGGTCAGATAAACAAGAAGCTGTGAATAATTCACACATCTCATCATGCACTTAAAGCAGCAGAGATTAATTTTCACCGCTACAGGACAGTCACATATTGATAAGCAGAGCTCCATTATGTTGGAGATGGGGTGTCAGTGACAGGACGGTGTTTTCATTAACTACACCGTAGAGGGGATTCTGTCTTTCACGTTTCCAGTTATCAGGATGACTCGGTGGCTTACAGTGCACAGCGAAGTTTTCCTATTTCCATCAGACCACTCTCATGACCAGTGGGCAGCGTTTAGTGTAGCCGGGCCCTCCCTGAGTATTTGAACTGATAGGATTTTATGCTACACTTGGGTAAACAAACACCATGCAGGGGAATAGAGCTCCCTCTCCTAGGGATTAGATAAATCATTGGCTTCCACCTTCAATATCAGACGAGCTACTCTGCCCTACGAGAAAGAGGGGAAATACTTTCAGAAAACAAATGGGTAAAACTAACAAACTCCATGAATACAGAAGACTAACTTGTGGCTGTGTTTGGTTGCCGTGCTACAAATCATGCATGTGTTGAAGGAGGCAGGAGGAGGTGGATTCCATAAATGGCCCCCTTTCCTGTTTCCGACTGAGCGATGGAAAGAGTCATCGTGATCTGAACAGCCACTCAAGGCAAAGTACTCCACGCACCCTCACCTCTTCCCATACAGCGCAGCGTCGCCATGGAAACATCGGCTAAAACTCAAGATTTGGTTGTGCCTATGAGGTGAGCCACAAAGGGAACATCGTACACAGATTGTTTTGAAAGAGGAAGCAAAGCTCAGAGGATGTGAGGCGAATGACACATGCACGACAATGACTCAATGTGAGCTTAGACTGAAAATCCCAAGTCAGAGCATCTCTGCACAGTCAGGTCCAAATATGACGGCAACAAAGTTTCTAGTGTGCCTGTATATGGACACACTGATCTAATGTATGTTTTATTTTTCTGACGATGCATGTCTGCTTATGGCTTCCATAAAAAAAAAGTTATCAAACAACACTTTCTTTTAAAATGACCACTATCTTTTTTTAATATCACTTCTTTCATCCATTTGATCATTTAGTAAACAAATGGACACTAAAGATGGAGTTTGTTGTTTGCATTGTTCTGTTATATTTAAGAAAACGTATATTGTTTTTTATTGTTTCTATTGGACAAAGTGTGGTGAGTAATCGTATGTGCAGAACAAAATAAAATAACATAAAATAAAACAACACAAAGAAACTGCATCATCACGATGGTGAAATCCTTCTAGTACTAGTCTTGGGCTTGTGGGAAACTGTGTTCATCCACTGTACTAAAAACAGAAACGTTAAAATATTTACCATCCCTGCAGAGACAAAACAAGTGAACCAGAAGAGTTTGACTGTGAGGCATCATCTTTCGAAAAGTGTATTATTAAAAGATTACGTTTAAAAGATCAGCGGGGAGTTTTCATTTCTCTTCAGCTCTCTATATATCTACAATAGAACTTTGAAAACCTGCTCCAGACCCTGAAATATAAAAGTTAGATACTGAATTTCATTTGGGGTTTTTTTTTTTCAGTTTTGACACCACACTGAGGGGCAGTTCGCCATTCTTTGCTTGAATGATGCAATTTCATCATGTCAAAAAGTTGTTGGAGCAGTGAGGAGTTCATGCTTCAACAACACTTCTGTAAAATCTTGAAATACAAAAACCCATCAAAACACTCGACTGTTCTTGTTCTTAGTAGTGCCTCTTCTTTAAATCGTATCATTGATTCAAACCCTGAATGTTCCAACACTAAATGCTGAGGATTACATCCTCCATGGCAGAAGACTAAATCCCAGATTTTTTTGGGGCCAAGTAAGCCATGACACAAAATACATTTAAATGCATTGCTGTCTGTGCTCCATTCCTCAGGGATGACCAACCTCAGCTCTGTTTGACAGGTGTGAAGCTGCATGTTACATCGCCGCTTCCTCCTTCCCCTGAGGATCAGCACAAGGGAGTCTGGTATGATCCGATATTGCAGCCTGGCTGGGTGGTCACGCAGACCCTGTGATAAATAGATTAGGTCCTCCACTCCACTGCGCAGAGCCAACAAAGGCTCAGACACAATGTATCCTCACGGGATGGAGATAATAGCCAGTGAGAGCCAGAGGCCTGAGATGAAACCGTACTGCCACATTAGGACCCACAACGCCATTCATCATCAAGTCCAATTACAGTGGGAAAGTAGATCTCTATACCCGATGCAATCCCTGCTTATCTATGCAGTTCAATGAAGTTATCACTCGGCCTGTGGTGTTAATACTCAAGCCAGTTGCATATTACAGTGTCCTCATGCTAAAGCTCCGCAATGACAGTGAAACCTGCTTCGAGAACACTAATAGAGTAAAGTTCTAATATTGCTGCTTGTAGAGGAAGATAAGGTAATCTATCATAGGTGCCGTGTTTTACCTGCAAGCACACGCTGCTGCTACAAAAGTCACTACAAGCCAATTCAAATCACAGACTTTTTCCCTGCGTCTGCTTCATGCTTAGTTGCTCCTTATCAGAGCTTATTTCCTCCTCCAGCAGAACATCCGCTGTGACCCATATTACAGTATTTATGTTCTGGTGCACGCAGAGCAGATACAGAAACATGCTGTGTTTGTTTCTAGAAGTCAATTTTGCATATCAGGTCAAGGCAACTTGTCATGATGGCAGAGAGACAGATTTAAGTCCCTGTTTTCACAACATCACAGGTAAGCTGCAGATAGGAGCAAATAAATTCTGGAAGCTGACAGGTCATTCCACCAGAAGTGTGATGCTCAAACAACGAGACTTGACAGCCTGATGGATGGCGGGCATTTGTTGGACCAAAAAGGACAAATAAGGCGCCTCATTTAACGTATTTCAGGCTTTTTACCAATCCCTGCAGTCGTTAATGCAGCCAGGATACAGACATTGACAGGAGCAACACCTGCAATAAATTCACAATTCCTGCTATTTGATTTATTTATTTATTAAATCGAGGAATTATTCATTCAGAGTGTGGATACATTAAATGGTCACAGCAGTCTACATTCTTGATATAACTTGCTGATAGTTTTCAATGTGCTTTGTGCTATGTGTCTTTTACTTTTTAGACAAGATATAAATTTAACAATGTACATGAGCACAAGAACAACATGTCTTCACTTTGTAGCACATTGCAAAGCATCCTTACAGACAGTGTGCTGATGCAGGCAGCCTCTCAGGGTAAACTCTCTGCCTCACACTGTCCCTGTTTTTCTGTGCTTTGTGTCAGATATCTGCTGTTTGTCTGGCTTACTGTAGGCTGCCTGGCAGCTAGCTGCTTTTGCTTGTCATCCCAGGAGGGATATTTTGCTGCCTGTGAGACTGTTTGTATGTTTAGCAACCTGTAATTAGTATCACCCTGTACCTTCTGCCTTTCACATTTCAATTGCTGTCTGCCAGGCCAACTTTTCCCCCATCTCAGTTTTCTCCGATGCACCACATTTGAGTAGATTCAGGATATCTCTGAAGGGTTTCTTTTGCATAATCACTGATGTTTTTCAAATGGTATGGCAATCTAAAATAATACAATTAATTATAGGCAAGTATGTAAATACATAGCACTAGCAGTTAGCTAGCTAGATGACTATCATCACTATCATCATGTCATGCTAGCACAACTGCAACAAGGACTAGACTTCCCTGCAGATCTCCAAATGACCTTTACCTAGGAATAAATGACCATCCTAACATTATAGCAGAAACTATGTACAGCCAGATATTGCTCAAATGTGTTGGCATTTAGATGGAATATATTATGTCTAAAAACTTCCCTATCTGTTGGTTCTTGTATCGGTAGATGTCCACCCAGACAGGCTATCAAAGCAGAAGATCATATACTGTAAGTCCATGCAGGAAGTTCTGGGAGCGAAAATATAAATGTCAGAGAAACATAATAAATATATTCTGTATGACTTCATACCTGACATGCATCAAATCAACTGCTCTTATATTGTGTTTGTGTATTATTCAGACTAGTTTACCTAATTTTTAAACATTTGGCAATACAATTGGTGAATTTCTCACTTTCATATACCTGAAAGTATCAAGGCCTTTTGGTCTGTATTCTTGCAAAGCGCATGGGAATAGTTCGCCTTCAGGCCTTTGCCAGAAAACCATATATTTCTGTCACAGGATTTACAGGGTCAGATTCATGTTAGGACGAGATTATTGTTAACTTAGATGTTGAAGGAACTCAACAAAGTGTGCACTGGTACAATCTGCCAACCCCAACCCCCCCCCCCCCCCCCCCATATCCATCAGAAATGTTTTTTTGGAAGCCCTTATGTGTGTCAATACGCTGACCTCTTGGGATTGGTTAGTTAAAAGTGGAGGTGCACCAGAACTTGGCAGACAGCCATGAGGGAGGGTGCAGCCTTCAGGCTTTGCTAAAGGGAATAACATTCCCATGGGTGAAAAGTAGCAATGGGAGAACGGGCCACAGCTGGCAATGGTTCCTTTGTATTTGTTAATGTGGAACTTCAGAACTGTTAGCAAGCTGTTATTTAGCTCAACTACAACACGGAGCAATGTCTGAGGCACAAGTTAAAGAGCAGTATAAAGAATAGTATCCTCATTTATATGATTAACTGAACATTATATTTGCTGTATACATTCATGTCATCCACACTCTGCAGTTCAAGAGAAAGACCACTAGACAGAGATATATTACAGGAATGTCCCCACCCACTATCTCCATTAAGAACCCACTAGAAGCTCAACATGCAGTTTCAACCAGAGTCCACGCACACCCACAGCTACATCAAGCTCATTAGATGAAGCTCACCAGAGAGAAAGGAAACTGTTCCCCCTCGCTTTGTCACATGACGGGGCAGGTAAATAAGTCACGGCTACTAAATACCCCAAGATATTATGCCCACTATGTTGACGTTTGTGTGCGAGTTTTACAGCCTGATCAGACAGACGTCAGGACCAAATTCTTGTTCAAAGTTGCTCCAAGTATGTAAAGACATAAATGTTCCAAAGGGAGATAGAGATAGATTTTTCTTTTGTGGGGGTTTCTGCTCTGCTTCTTTAAAATAAAAACCTGTCATTTATCAGCAGGATGATTCTTTGCTTCCCTACATGTCGTCCCTTGTGTACGCTTCTGTTGTTTTAGAATTTCACCATTTAAAAGGCTGTTTGGCTGACACATTGAACGGACAACAGCTGAAAACTTGCAGTAAATTTGAAAAGTAAAGATCACAGTCAAATGTCATGTGTCTGGAAAAATATCTGTCACTGAAAAGAGTGTGAAATCTCTCCGGCACATGTAAAAAATATGAAACACAACAATTGTTAAGAGTAATGAAACCTGCATGACAAATCAGATTTGTAAGGGAGCATTACAAAGAAAAAAAAACACAGTTTGATTACTGATTTTAGCTCAATATTATACATCAGAGAACCTTCATTATTTGATGCTTCATTTTTTCAGTTCTTACTGAATAAACTTCACATCCTTGCAGAGTCTCATTTCTGTCTTTCATCCTCCTCCTTTAAGGATCACAGCAAAACAGACGCACAGAAATATTCACCATTTGTTTTGTCCCATCCACACATTATTAACAAATATTTGAACGTCATAAAAACACACACACAGAATAATCTTGTCAAAGAGAGAATTATCGCTCCCTGGTCCTCAAACACAGGGCCGATCTCTCAGCGTGAGAACACGGAGAAGAGTTAAACAGAGTTTCAAAAGCCTGGCCTGAGGCCTATTTTCATATCTTAAGAATTCACAAAAAGATTGATGAAAAATGGATGCAAATGATCCAGAGAGAGGTGGTGGGGGATTAGAGAACGAGCCAACATCAAGCTTCTCAGAACTCTCACATCTGAAGACCCTGATCTGCAGAACGACTCCGCTTCTATGACTGCCACCGAACAGTGAGCTCCGTTTACTCGGTCGCCGCCTCAAGGTGACTTTTACATCTTTGTAAAAGGTTTACAGAGGCGCCATGAAAAAACACAGGCGTCCCCATGTTAGTTTCTGCTTATCACATGAAGAGCAGTTGAATGTCTGCCTTGGTATCTTACATATTTCCATAAAATGGACTTAATGATTCACAGTGGAGGAAAAGTTTTTATCCTATGGTCAGTGGATTTTAATAGCAACGTCCTTTGATACTCCAAGGGCACTTTGAGCCGATCACCTCAAATCTGACTCAAGCGGAGAAATTATCACCTTTATACTCGAATGATTTATCCAATTAAATGACTTAGAAGCAGAACGAGAAGAAATATTCTGAAAAGAGGTGCAAAGAACCTCCAGACTCACAATAGCTTCACTGTCGACAAGAGACAAGTCTGCTGTCTTCTAATGCAGTCGCCTTTGACTTAAAGGGCACTTGAGTTAACAATTACATATCAGGCATCTCTTTAAATAGCATTCTCTCAGTTCAACTTTGAATGTGGAAAAGTTGAATAAAAATACAAAACTAAAAAGAAGTGTTCTTCGATAAAGACGCAGCCTTGGAAGCAGAGCAGAAGAAGCAGCTGTAAGGGAAGGATATCTTTGCTCTGATTGTCAGTATCTGTCTGCTTCTGTCACCCTAATAAGAACATCATGGTCACAGTGTGATGGCTGATAGCAGGGCTGCTTGATTAAAAACAGGCCGTGTTTTTCGCTCAGATCTGAGCTTCATTTCCTTCCAAAGGGAGCAGCAGAAGAGCTTGACACAAACGACATGTCCAAACAACCTGAGAGAGGCAGACAAGACAAATGAACGGGCGATGACATTGTGGCGCTCCTTTGGGCTTTAACAAATGGCTCCTCATATGCCTCCCAGCCGTGGCATATGTCGGCACCGTGTTTAAATGAGTGCTTCGGATATGACGAGAGTTCAATATCTAATGAAAGAAGAACCTTGTTCTCTTATTATAGCCCCCACGCCTGACACTTAACATCGTATAATGTATTGGAAACTGCTGCAGAACACAAATACACACTTATTAAAAGCGAGTTTTAAAAAAGGCATTTGATAGACTCAACAGTGGCTGTTCCTTTAATGTGTGCTGGGGTCATTTTCTCTGTACACAGGAGAGAGGAGGCACTTAATTAACAGGCCTACAACAACTCCAATCAATAGTTACAGTTTACAGCGAGCTCCAGCAGAGTCACAAAACAGCCTGCAACTTAAGACCTTTTATGATTTCTCTCTCACTTTTATAATGAGCCAAAATAGGAACATTAGTTAAGCCTGCCAACACTGTAACATCCAATCATTACTCATGATGCATTAACATTCAACACCTGTCTGGCCAAATGTGTAAAAAGTTAAAGAAAAAAATCAAGAGCATTTGAGGAAACTAACATCTCCACTAATAGCCCTTTTTACGCCTCAGGAATATCCGATTAACAGCGAACCCGACTGCACGGCCATTATGGTGAGAGATGTAATCTGTCATTCTGAGATCATGTCTTGCTTTTGACCTTCAACACATCACACGGTATCAGATAGGCTGAGAAAATATAAAGAGTGGTATGTCAGCTCCCACATGGCCTCATCTATCAATCTGTTCATATGCTGCTTCTACATACTTGTTTTAAAGTCAGAACCTCTGAAACGAGGTTGATAAATGAGCATTAATGCTTCAAAGGGAAATATTTACTTTCATGAAGTAGACATGGCTGGATTTTAAATCTCTCTGGGAAGTGTGGCATCAAGGGCACAGCTAAATGGTACTGTGAAATTCCTGGGATAGAACATAACATGGACTGGAGATAAAAATCATAATCAACAGCGAGGGGTTTTTTTTGCTTTTACTTCGTGGAAACACTTAAAGGCTCAGAATAAAAGGTGAGATTGAATAACATTTGATTGAATGAAAAATCAACTTGAGCTTGCGTAGCGCTTTTCTAGTCTTCAGACTACTCAAAGCACTTTAAGACCACACGTCACACCTACTGATCAACACACTGATGGCAGTGGTTGCTATGTAAAGTGACCATCAGAAGTAACTAGTTCCAGTCATACACATTCATACGCCACCAACAAACCAGCGGGAGCAAGACCCATCGGACATGTTGCTGCAGGAGCTGGGGATCAAACCCCGAACTTCTGGTTCAAAGAAGACCGACTTTTCCAACTGAGCCATAGCCGCCCCATTTTACTTGAACCGTGTTGGGTTCATGTAGATTTTCTGTTAAAGCCTGTGGAGCAGCTGCATGTTCACTGTTACTCTATATCAGTAACTAAATGCATCATGATTATAAACATTGCACTGTTTTCTGTGTGAAACGTTACAGCTCTCTCAACCTCCAGAAAAACATCTCAGTTGTGATTGTTCCCTTTGACAGTTTCTACCACCTTTTTGAAAAAGAAAGTTACAGTTGTCAAAACTGATGCATCAAATTGACTTATAAAGAGTCTTTAACCATATGCACCAATGCACATCTAAAAATACATCGTACATCGCTGCACAACATATTGCCATGCCAGAAACTTAAAGCATAATTATGCTAAATAAACAGCTTGTTGTTTGTACATCTTTATGGACGATATGTAGGTGGTGTGATGTACATAATTTCCATTCAATCTTGTTAAACAGACAGTCTGTTAAATATAGATATATGCTTGGAAGAAGAGCCTTTAGGTTATTAATATAGCTTTAAAACATGAGTTAACTTCCAATAACTGCAGACCCTGTTTGTGTGAGTGACATCCTCGGTTTGTGCAAATATGACGGTGAGGTACCTGGAGTAGTTGAAAAGGCGGCTGTCCCACAGGCTGTGCTGCCCTCTGGGCAGAGCGTGGAAGAAACACGAGTCGGAGCCGTCAAAGGCGTTCAGGCCGTCCTCAGTGTTCTTGGAGGCGTGGCTGTGAACGACGTCCAGCAGCACCACGATGCCCATTGAGTGAGCCACGTCTATCAGCTGCTTCAGCTCCTCAGGGGTACCGTACCGACTAGAAACACAAACACATGTGTACACATTTCTAAAAGGTTCACCATGTCTTGATCACTAAAAAGTTAAAGCATCATCTGAGTATTTTTAGTCTTAATAACAATATTTTCGAATCCTGTAAAACGTTTCACATGTCTGATGACTCATCCTGCACTTGTTGGTGTTTACTAATTTTTGTCCAATTAGAAAGCTTAGTTGAAGCTAATGATCCAATCAAATTCAAGTCAACTTTATTTATAAAGCACTTTTCAGCAACATGGCAATTCAAAGTTCTTCACACGAGGCATCAAATGTATCATGACAAAGGGAAAAGACATTGAAATAGAAAATGTAAAAAAAAAATCCCAACATTATGTCCCGCCTCCTGTCTTGTGATTGGTTCTATCCCGTTTTAGTTAGAAATACGTCACAGCGTGGCTGTTACATAGTCTTGAAGTTGTGTTTCATGGGGACTTTAATATGTTTGTCCTTCCTGGGTCATTTGTGTAAAGTTCATCCACTCCTCTAAAGTCCTTCATATTATGTGAAGGGTAATAAAAAGGTCAATGCCTGCAAACCTCCATTATAGACACACATATTTTAACCACACACTTCTCATAAAGCCATATGACGTCCTGTCTGTCCTTACAGCTATCATAACATCAACTTCCTTGCAAAACAGAACACATAGTGACAGTATTCCCCCGCTCCCTGCTACTCCAGCGCTCAGGTTTTAAATGACACTGAGAGATCAATCATGGGTGAAATTACACTATATACATTACACTTTGGGTTTCTGCTCCACTATGTGCAAGGAAGGGGGAATTTTTGAGAGAAGATAAATACTAAGACTAGCCCATCTTTATCTACAACTCCCTCCACTCTCCGGATTTACAGCAAATGGATTTACAGGGAGATTATTGCCGGTGTCAGACTTTTCTAACCTTGATTTGAGGTGAATTTTTATGACACGGGAAGTTGCTCAGTTAGATTCTTCTCTATAACTGTTTTAGTATTTCTCAGGGGCAGGTGCTGTTAGTGGCAGGGTAAGTGGTAAAACGGACATGTGAAACACTGCAAATAACAAAACATGCACCCCGAATGTATAATCGCCAAGATTTTAGTCCTGGATACTTTGGCAACACTGTTGGGGCTGTTGATTTGAACAAAAGAAAGAAAAGACAAACACAGAGCCAAGAGCTGTCTTGGAAAAGGTGTTTGATGGATTTGGAAACACATCTTGAGCTGCTGGAAACATAGCCGAGCCAAACTCTTCAATGTTTTAAAGCCAAGCTAGACAATCTTTGTTCTAATAAAAAAGAGCCTTAAAGATGTCTTTAACACACTTGATGCAAACGCACACTGGTTTTGGTCTTCCCCACCATGCACAGTATGTGAAGCATCGATTCCTCCGGGTCAATTTATTCCAGGAACAGAATGGACACTTCTACTACTACTAACAATGTAAGTAACTGCACATACAGGTTATTACAGTATGCAAATAAACGGAATAACTAATGCAGGAAACACATTCTCTATAAAAAGCATAAAGATGGGGGAGGGGGTATATAATGAAAACCACTGAGATAATCACTAATGCTTTACAGGTTTTTTATCAAACATGACAACTCTGCAATCTAGCGTGAAACAATACATAAATCATACTGATATTGATGTGCATTTACCTTGAAGCAGCAAAGAAACTAGTAATCTGATATCCAAAGCTTGCATAGTAGGCATGCTCCATGATAGCCATCAGCTGGATACAGTTGTAACCTGGGTAACAGAGGATAGAGAGCAGGAAATACAACATGAAGGGGACAAACTCAAATAACAAGGTAAGAGTGAAAATGATTATTGGGAAACTAAGAAGTGCAGATGACTTTAAAGCATAAACCACATTATCTTTAAATACATTACTGTTCTAGTGTGTTCACATTCAGTTGGTACAGGTAGTATCTACAAACATTAAGACTTTTTGACCCCTGTCAGTCAGGCTGCGTATTTGAGCTCCAGGCGTTTCCTTTCTGACACGAGGCTCTGGAGCCGTAAAGACAAGCCGTGGATACAGGAAAACACCAGCTATCAGAGTCAGGAGGTCATGCACGGCATTTCAAAAGGACCTACAAAAACTGCTTCTATGAATAAGAGAACAACAGGCTTTTAAAGTGCCACTGAGCACTCTAGAGGGACGCCCCGCGGTTTCTCGCTGTTGTGTGGAGCACATTTGTTTATTTATATCGCTGCTTCTTTCACGCTAGAAAGAGAAAAAAATATTTGGCTTCTGAGGGAGTGTGACAAAGCACTAGGGTGAGGGGAGGTTTGTCTTTTTTGTATTTATATATAAACTATCTCCACTGTCAGGGAAATGAAATGGCAGGCAAAGGCAGGCGTCACTAGAGACGCTGGAGTTTAGCCTCCCAGAGAATCCTATTGAGCCGACTCCCTCAGCTGCTGCAGGTGATTCTTTGACAGCGTTTACTCTTTCCATCCAAACAGGATGACACAAGGAGGGAAACAGCATTTATCAGATCGCTGCTGGTTTGCTGTGCCAGTCATATCCGAGACTTTTCATAATGTCAGAGCAGCAGGCTCCATTTGAATGCAAAATCACACCACAACTCGGAAGAAGAATTACAAAGCAAGGCAGGCATCTGAACTGTAGGGTGAACGTCTCATTTGAACCGGGCTCTTTATCACAAGTCCAGTTATTGTGAAAATGAATCAGACATCCCAGTTAATGAGTTGCACGTGTAATGAGAGCAGTAGGAGAAAGGAGGAGGGAGAGAAAGCACAGGGATATTTCTTACAGGTACAATTAATCTTTCTCTGTGGAGGATGAAGGGAGAGGCGATGTATCATTTGTAATATTTTGTTCAGAATCTATTGTTGAATAAAATGCATCCTGAAACATTTTGTCTTCAAATAAAATGGTTACAAAAAATGTAATTTTTTTCCCAGGCCATCAAAACAGCACTCGAAGTGTAATCCTTACTCAGTCTGTACTACTGTGGTCGAGAACGGACCATGGCGGTATCCATGACGATTCTGAGGAAAAATATACTTCTCTTTTATTCTACTGTGAAGTAAAAATACAATATGTGCTGTGTCCACAGGGAGTCTGATATTGTCGACCACAAAGCCAATGTTATTCTCATATTTAATATTCTTGGCAAAATACCATTATGATTTAAAATTAATTGGTTAATGTTTTAAGTTTTATTCAGCGTTTAAATCATCCCTGAGCAGTCACTTGATCATGCTGGGTAAAAAAATCTACTTTAAATACTTGTTGACAAAACAAATGGCGGCACTAACGCTGATCCTTGCATTGTGATGCAAATGCAGTCTGCAGGATTTTTTGATATTTTCAAAAGCAGCTGGTATTTTATGTGTGAATATAAAGTTTCTATAAAGAAATGTTTCTTGTTTGTTTGTATAGCGCCGAGCATGAAGAGACAGTAAAAAACAACCAATCTGCTGATCTTATATGTAACAGCAGGGTGTTCCACAGTCTTGCAGCTACAGACCGTTTCCCTGAAGAAGTTTTGATTTTCTGAGAGTGGGATGGTTAGAACTCCTTGATCTGATTCTCTGAGGGCCTCGCTGTACTGTATGGTAATAAGAACTCTGTGATGCTCAAAAATAAAAAAATATCATATAAGAAAACAAGGTAAACATGAAGCACAATGTCACATGTGACTACAACAAGGAGTCCTCTTTAAAAACTGCTTCAGATCCAGTTTGAGCTGTGCAGGTAAGGCATTTCACATTTGGACCCCTGACCAAAAAATCTGCTTGCAAGAGTGACGATTTAGATCATTTGTAATACTCTTTTTTCGAGAATGCATAAATGTACGCATGTATGTGTAGGATGAAATGGTAACAAGCCAAAATGTACGGAAGATGTCTTCCTGCTCACCATTTTCATGTTCTTCTCGAATTTTAAATACTTAAAAATAGAAATGTAAATAAATGAAAATGACTCAACTAAATGTGATAATGTATCATGATAACAAATCTTAAAGTCCCTTTAATGTTTCACTTTGTAAAAGTCTGTGTGCTCTTTCTTTTAGTGAATGATATGAGGTGCAGGGAGAAAGCTTGTGTCCTCTAGTCTGAGGAACGATCATGCAAATACAAACAAGTTGTCACTTCTGGAGCCTTAACTGCTGTGTGCTGTGTGACTGGTGCTGTGGAGCCCTCCTTACAAAACACAGCTCGATCCCTGCAGGTCATGCCAGTAAACAGGATGTTGACTTGCTGATGTGCTTTTGTGCAGAGGGAGTGTGACAGGTCTGCCACTGAAAATAGAGCTGCTGGAGGAAGAGCGGCTCTCCAAGCAGCACGGCATGTCTGCTGGGTTATGGACCAGGGCTGACGGAGATGGCACAGGACACTGGCGGCTATAAAAACATGAATCTCAAACCCCTCAGCTATTGTTTTTCCAGCGCCCATTGTTGGCTCTGATCTGATGTGTAGAGTGTCGTACAAACACCACCTTAGAGATTTATTTCCTGTCTGAATTTGACTGGAATGGATTTCAAATGTTTTCAAGTTGAGTCAACAAGAGTCTGACTGACACTTGAAATAAGAAGACCACCTCAGGGTGACTGCACTTTCTACTGTCCTGGGAACTTAAAACAGACCAAATAATGAAAAAGACACCCGAATGGAAGAGAGTAAACTTGGTCCTGTATCTTACCCAGGTCTTTAATGCGAGGCAGAACGTTGGTTGTGAAGTTGGTGTACGAGGCGATCTTCCCCTCGGGTGAAGCGATGCCCACGTGGGCCTCATATATTCGCAGGCTCGTCGGCTTCTTGGGCCGAGGATGGATTTGCTGAAGAGAAAACCAAAATTGGGCATAAAATGATGAGGACCTAGCACTTCTTTCTAAAAATGACTAAAAATAGCGTACATTTGGAAAGTAATTATGAAGCAAAAGGTCAAAGACACTGTGGGCTCTCTGCGTCTCTGCAGCAATATTACCATAGAGGCTGAAAACGGTTCTGTACATGTTAAATATTAAAGGATCCATGATTCACGCTGTCTGTGTTACACAACGGGAGAGAGATTTATTTTACACATAGAACTCATTTCCTGATGGCTGCCCAGCAGGCCCTCTGAACCCTCCATTTGAAGTACATGATTCAGCCACTTGTAAATAAAGCGCATATACCACCAGTAAGAGGGTTCCTCTAATTAAAATGGTGCCAAATTACAAACGCTAAAGAAAGCAAGGTGGTCGTTAACAGCCTCTTATTGTTTTGCTTGTGTGCACTTATGTGCTCAGGACGTCAAGTGGTATTAAGACACATTCAGAGCCTCTCAAATCAGCAGAACGGAGCAGCCACATTACGAGTGTCCACAATGGCTGCAGATCTGACATGTATGACTGATTTCAAATGGAACTGTACTGAGAGTTTAACACTGCAGAGAACATTAGCTTAATTACACTTCCTTCAATTTTGATGAAAGAAATTGATGAGAAAAAAAAAAAAAGAGAAATAAACCAGTGTCTCTGCACTACTATTCATCATATCCTGCATTTACTCTGAAATTCACTTTTTGAACTATTCTTTACCAGATTTTAAATTATTGTTTAATCATGAGGGACAAAGTAAACACAAAACAAATAAAATGGTCTAGACACTGGGAGAGTTTTACCACGATGACTTACACTGTATGGCTGAGGAGGGTCCCAGTGAACCCACTCGTAGATGACAGATTTCTCTTCCCTGTTCACATATTTTGCCCAGGGTGAAATCCGGTACAGCCGCTCCCCGGTATTGGTGTGAATGACCACCTGGGAATTGAGACAAATGAGTGTTATGTTACAGCAAGGGCATTTAAACAATGGCAAAGACAGGGGACAGTTAAATGACACAAAAGGTAATTTACATAAGCTGAGACGAAGGGGACACACACTTTGTGCAAAAGGGGGCAGAGGATATGGTCACCATGATTCATAACATACAGAAGGGAGGTGAAACACATCATAAAATGCCAAAGGAAGTGAAAAGAAAAAGTGAAAACATAGTTTTAAAACACGGAAGATAAGAAATATAAGAAGACAGAGGATGCTTTAAGGTCCTCTGTGAGCCCTCTGTGTTTCCGTCCCTGGATGTATGTGAATTTAAAGTCAGCATTTATTTACATCTTCCAGCCATGAAATGCTTACATCATAAAACTGTGCAGTTACACGCCATCCATTATTCAGAAAAAAAATTGTGCAGATAGCTTTGCCGATAGAGCAAACATTTTTCAATGTGTCACATGAAAACCGCCCCCACTCCAATGCAAAACTCACATCCTTTTTAATACTATACTGGGCTCCCAGAGAGCACTGAAGACATAGACCAGGGGAGAAAAAAGCTGCTGTATTGACCAGAATACTTGTCGGGGACTCTTGATTCAATGCTAATAGTGCTGTGTTTTACTCTACTGAGCATAACTGTTGATTTTAACACAGCGGCTCACTGGCCCGTCTTCAGAGGGGATTTGAGCCAGGGAGCAATTTAGAAAACTAGGAAATCTAAATCATTATCCTTTGCCTCTCATCTATTATGTCTACAATTGAGGATTGGAAGGGGGTCAAATAAGTATAGTTTAGAAATCCAACTGAAGAGTTACTGTGCCTCCATCATCCAAATAAGAAAGGAGAAAGCCAGCGTGAGAGCGAGAAAAGCCACCAAGAAATCGATCCTGTAGTGTTACCCGCAGTGCGTGTTCGCCCTGTTTTGTCCCCTGCAGAAACGAGCATTAGAACCCAACTAATTCTGGCCACTGTTGTGAAGTAATGACTGTTCCAATGCCACCTGCCTGTGAGACGTTGGCCAGACCCCCCTCTGGGGTTTTTTCATTATGGCCAGGCCACCTGAGGGTGAGCTGCCTGGCTCCTCTTATGACATGCTTCACAGTTTATAGGATTAGGAGAAGATAGTTGGATAAATGGACTGGCATAAAGTCTAACAGAGCTGGTCCTTCAGACAAATTGGCCAACATTAGGCACATTAAAGAAAAATCAGACTGCTGGCCAGGCTGAGGGGATGCATGAGCGGGAAAAACAACTAAGAACCAGGCATTATGAGGGAAGTTAGGTGTGGATGACAAAGAGGTTTTTAAAATCACTTAGATGATACTTTAGTTCACTTCTCCAAAGTCTTTCAAACTCTCACATTAAGAGTTCATTGTACAAACTGTATCTACAAAAGAACTCTGCTTGTGTATGGAGACAAATTGGGCCCTGAACAAAGGGGATGGGAGGGCAAGCTGCTCTACACGAGAGCGATTGGAGCCGGGCTTGCGCCTCCACGAGGGAGTGCTGTGGAACTAATTCTAAAGTGGAGCTCACAGCAAGACAGCCATTCACAGGCAGCAGGGGTGCACAAGGAAAGGCCAGGTGCCAGCGTTTCCATCTGCTTCTTATCGTCCTTAGACTGACCTCTGCTGACAATGGGAGCCGGGCAGCCTGTCCAGGGCGCAGGAGTGTGCCAGCGATGACCCGGTCCCAAGGAGAGTGGCTCCATGATGCCATCCATTCCACGCCTGGCATCTCATTTCAGGATTATTTCTCATCCTCACTGCTTGCTTCCGAGGAAATGCATAATGGGAGGTGCGTCTTTTGCATTTAACCCTGATGAATTATTTACTACAGCTAAAAACGATCTGACTATACCCACTGAGGGGTGAGCTTTGCACAGAAAAATACAACAAAATGTCTTGAGGGAAACTTGCCATAGACACAAAAGCCCTTTGTTGGACTCCTCAGGTGTAGCTACCTTCCACTGTGCAGATTGTGTACATACAGTAATCTCCCTCCTGTGTACTGTGAGTGTGACATGTTGATGGCAACATGCCAGGTTTCTACTTGGTTCATAAGACACCACACATGACAGGGAATCTCCCCGGTGCATTACAGTGACAAGTCCTCGCAACACCTTGGCAAGAAGACACCTGCTGAGAGTGTGAAAACAGGTATGAAGATGTGGTGTTCTCTACCTTGAGCTTGGTGTTATGATCCACAGCTGGAGACTTGTCAGGCTTTGGAGGCAGAACCAGTTCCCATTTGCCAAATTCTTTCTTTGTGTAGGGGTGGGCGAATTTGTCCCAACCATCTATGAGGGAACACAGAGGGGATTTAAACAGATCAAATTAATTAGTTTACAACTAAAAGGCAAACATCAGTTCTCGCGAGTGGTATCCTGATCCAAGAGAGACGCATGATAATAGATATCTATGACAGAGCAGCACAAATCAGGTAGCAATTCTTTCTGTTCCTTTAAAATCCAATACCATGCACACATACACTACATAAAGTGATCACATAGCTAAGGAGAGGGGGAAGAATCACGGAAAACATATAATTAAATGAGCAGAAACATTTTCCTGTGTGCCATATGACTTCTCAGATGTCTGTTGTTAACAAAAGTGAGGTCATGATCTCCTGGTAGAAAATCACCGTTGTAAACAATTAGCTCTTGTCTTCTGCTAATGTGCAAATTAGCCGCTAACAGTTTTCTACGTTCTATGCGGTCCTAAACAAGGCATATTGTTTCCACAACTG
The DNA here is from genome assembly GCF_963930695.1 of Labrus bergylta. NCBI lineage: Eukaryota > Metazoa > Chordata > Actinopteri > Labriformes > Labridae > Labrus > Labrus bergylta. The sequence goes on from NC_089205.1 coordinate 23,258,013, forward strand.
TGCACAGCGGGAAGTACAGCAGCAGCGGAGCAGCAAGACATTAGAAATCTAAAGTCTATGTTCAATTATTTTCATTATATTACACGATTTAAAGCTCCTGTGAAGAGTTTTAAACTGGTTATAAAACAGACTGAGATTAATATGACTGGCTCTTTATGACCTAAAAAAAAGCAAATGAGACCATCAGCAAAAATATTAACTATTTCTTTAGAGTTATTATTAACAGCTAAAACGATGGGGTAGGTATCATCAGACTAATATAATGTGTTACCACTGTGCCTCATGCAGTTTGTAGTTGATAGTCAACAATGTGGCACTTGCTTTAGTATCCCCCGTATCCTCCTGTGGTCACCGAGGGTCTTTATTTTTTCAAACTTTACTCATTTTGTCCCTCTCTCTCCTTTTCATCTAAAAACCTCTTAGGTCATTTTTCTTTGTTGTTTGTGTACTCCACTCTCCTCTATCCTGTGACTTTTCTAACAGTGAGTACAGCAGCAGACTCCATCATCTCAAAGAAAAACTGATAAAATACCTCTTCACCGCTCATTGAATTATCTCTGAGGGAACAGCAGAGACACATTACATTCATAATCTGCCGATACCGCAAAACCAATTGTCATTGACTGACAGGAATATATCAGGACACAAAACATCTATTATAAAGCAACCACCTTGGCACGTCAATTTAGGACGTTGTTTTCATTCAGTAATCCATATCTGCTTGCTATTCATGAGCCAAAACAACGGCAGGATGGAAAATGAATCACAGGAGATGCTCCAGGAGTGACCGGGCACAACACCAGCACTTTTTACATGCAGGCCAAGTCATATTTTTTTCACAATTTATTTATCTCCCTTCTCTTAAACTCCTCAGAAAAAAAAAAACAGCGCATTATGCATCCAACCTGCACCATATTCATGACTAGGGCTGCTGGGCTGTTTCCACATTTACTATGAAATTGAAATCAAATAATATGACTGAGCCGTGTCAAAATGTAATCTCTCACAGAATTGAATGTTGGAATTGAGCTGCTGCCCAAGGTCCTGGAAGATAATTAAAAAAGGAAGAGGAGAAATATAGAAAGGCAGGAACCGAGCTAACAAGCACAAAAAATGTGGAGGGACAATAAACAAATTGACAAATATCCGGTTTGGCACACAGAATCAATCTGAGGGTATCACTATTAGCATTTGCTTCCCTTTATCATAACCTGCAGGGTTCAGACTGGCATAGAGCGAAGTGTCTGTGCTGTTGTGTGGGCATGGGCCATGGTATTTAAGTGAATTCTTTCACCATCCTTCTTTTTATCCCTTCTCTATTATATTCTTTTTGTTTGTCCATTGAGACTTATCAATTACTTCTGGCATGTGTAAACGAGCTCAATGCATTCATATATTTGATAAAGGACGGAGAAAATGTTCCAAAAGAAAGATAATGACACCGAGAGCTTGTATTACCATGCATATCTATTTGATAGATGAAAGCGAGTCTCAGTTAATCTTGTTAATGATGACAAAAATAAATAACTTTGCCACATTCTCACATCCCACATTCACTGAAAATAACACTCAAAAGACTATTAACCTGAAATTACTTTCAAAGTTGAGACTGCAGGGAACGGAGATTTCAGTGCAAACACAGAGGTTGCACTCTCTCAACAACTTCGCAGGCGATGATGAAATAACCAGCTACTAAAATATTAACAAACACTCCCACATTCAAAAGAAGCCCCCTCAGTATGCAAGTTTATCCTGCGTAATCAATATTTTCCACATTTCCTACTCCCAGGTTGGTTGATCAAAAGGGCTGATACCCTAGTAGTGCGGGTCTCTCTGCTTTTCCTAATTTTTGGCCTTTTTGTGTTCAAGGGTGCAGAAATATCAAATTTCTTATTTAATGCACCATGAAGATATGCAACCTTTCTGTTCATACTGAAATCTCTCTTTCTTCTCTGGTCCAGACAGTGGATTTAAATAAGTGTTAATGTTTCATTTCCTTTTAAGTAATCCGATTTCTTATTTCAAATTGATTGTATTAAACTGGAGTGTAGCATATCCGCTTATTCAAAAAATATAGAGGACTCCTGGTGAGCCTTAGATACTGCAGGATTCTTTTCGTAAAAGACCCATTCTTTTTTAAACAACCAATTCATAAGAATATACAATATCTACAAGATTACAGTGCCAACTATCAGCTTTAATTTCAGGCTTTTCACATCCATATTGGGAATCACAGAACATGTGTGGTTAAAAACAGAGCAGTAATCAAACCCAGTGAAAGCCTTGGTGAAACTTGGTAACACAATGCTGGCATGTTGTTCAGGAGCTGACAGTTCTCCTCAGGGTACTTACTGAAGTCACCGGTGAGAAAGAGGGCCTCTGCAGCCGGAGCCCACTCCTGGAAAAAGAGGCTGTTGTCAGGCCGTCGCTGCACACCGAAGTTCTGGTAGCTGCGTGTAAACCGCTCAAAGCCTCCCTCTGCCTCCTCCAGCTGGAGAAGCTGCTTCTGTAGCAGCTCATACCTTCAATCCACAGGAAACACACACAGGACTGTATGAGTTCAATGAAACTTCCACTGCTGGGTAGATACATACAGTGTTAATGCAGGGTTTTTTTTTGTGTCAACTCCGAAAGCACCAAGCTGTCTCCTCTGAGTCTACTTGACTCTTCTCCAATTCCCAGAATGTTCATGTTGGCAATCCTTGAGAACATCAGTTGCACTCAAGTCTGTGTTTATCATGTAAAATGGACAGTAAAAGTAGAAAATCAGTGCAAAAGTTCATCCAGTTTTCTGTCTTAGTGTCCAAGAATTGAGGATCTGCAACAATTGACAACCTGATGTTGCTTAATTCTTGTGGTAAAATATTCCCATATTGTATAACATGGTGGCACATGATGTTTCTGATCTCCTCAATACCCCATGGGGGGGTGTACATACAGTATGTTGACACATATACAACTAACATATGACTATTATCTTACATTGAATAATTCAACACCTTCAAGAATAATTTGAGATCAATGTTACAGGTTAAATATTTGCGTTTGTGTCTGACACTTTTCCGTTGTCTGTAATAATTTATGATTTCCAAAATATATTGCAGCACATGCCATGAAGCATTATATATTTCTTCATGTCAGTGTTGCCATGCTAACGTTATCTTTTTCAGGTTTTACCTCAGGAAGCAAACCTCCCTCATTTCCTGAAGAATTTGTGACTTCAGGCATATCCTAAGAGATAAACCTCTGTCTGTAACTTTGGACTGGGAAGGATAGGCTAACTACTTTGCAATTTATCTCACTTAAGTTCCTGCAGCCAGCTGGTGTCCATATCAGATCCCCCTGAAACAGAAAGTCTCTTTCAGCCAGCAGAGTTAAGTGCACTCTCCCCTATAGCCCTGAAGCCAAGCTCAGACCAGCCTGTGAATGCCCGGGGGCGAGTGATGATGGGCTGAAGTAACAGTGCGATTTCTCAGCAGCTGCTCCCTGTGTTGAGAAGAGTGGAGGCAGACAGAGCTTGCCAAATGTAAACCTTTAAAGTCCAACCAATGCTGCCACATGCCTGCTTTGCCACTTTGTCACCATTTCAAGAATATGCTGAAAGGAAGGACAAAAGGATGATTCACACAAGGCAAAACCTCTACTGCCACAGCATTAATAAGCACGAAAGTCATGCCTATGATTATAACAAATGAGTTCCAGAAGGTTGGACCAGTGGGAATAGAGAGCCAAAATCCTGTATGGATGCAGTATTCACTGCACATCTCCGTTGTCTGTTTCCACTCGAGGAGGAGAGAACAGGCCACACATCACAAATGAACTGCGCCACAATTCATTTCACAAGTCACTAGCAGCGTTCAAGCTATAGTTAGAATCAAAACTTGGATTTATTTTCATTTTATTTATAATCAGGCCAAAACTGTCCTCTATGCCCTAATCTACATATTTTATTCTGATGAGGTTGTCACTCTTCCTCTCCTTCATCCTTGTACAGGTGCCACATCCTCATACCTTGTCCCCTGTTTTTCTACGCTCAAAATTCTGAAGTTTATTACAATATCCAGCACATGACTCCATATGGTATCCATAGGCAACATTTACCCTGAAAACTCTCCCATCAAACTGCAAAGAGCAGAGTGTGACCATTTCATCACATATGGCAAGTCTTTTTTTTTTCTCCAGCGCTGGCCCTGAATTCCTAATGAAGGCAAGTCAATGCTCCTTTTATAGCTGTTGTCGTCCTTTCTTCAGTTGAGCTGTTCACATTCCTCTGTAGATTTAAATATACTTTGAAGCCATGAGCGCAGTTTCACTAGGCAAAAACATTTAATTATCATTTTTTCTATCCAAGCTTAAATAATGGCCAAATGTTACACTTTACACGTATGCCAAACAAATTAAATACTAATAAGTACAAGTGTGTCCCACTTCATACACAGTCTCTATGTGGCTTGAATACAACAACTAGAGAAGTATTGATCTCGGATTGATAGAAGTGCTCCTATCTAACGGTGAAAAGCATCTTACAGTGAATACCAATTACTCCAACTCTTTCAAGACCACCTTGAATTCATTTCAGGCACCTAAAAACCACTTTGATGTGTAAACCAACAACCAAAACACATGAAAAGTTTGCCAAATGATTGTTGTTTAAACAGGACCTAAGATGAGCGCATACACAATGGATCTGTTCATTCAACTACCATCTTTCTTTTGGCACAAATATTTGTACTATTCTAAAACCTGTCGGGCCCAATGGCATTTCAGTACATTAGTACCCACTCCCTATATGAAAACAATTACTTTAATTTAGAATTACTTCAACTGTACAAAAGACAGGCCTTCCACCCCAGCTCGGGGTCCAGAGTCGTGGAGAGACAAGAAAGTGCAGATGCGAAATGAAAACAGGACATTTGATCATGAAGCCTGTTGTTGCTCTGATTATCTCAGGATTAATCCATCTTTAAATCCCAGGCAATGCTTTAGGGAGTGTCCGCCCTGTGATCGACAGGCTTGTCACCATTGTAATTTCCAATAAGGTTTGACATGTTCAGTTAGTAATCTACCCATTACTTCTCCAAATATGGTCAGAAAAAAAAAAAAACATGACAGTGACGGGCCAGCAGGCAAAACTAACCCTAACCCCCTAACCCTTTGGATGTGTAAAACACACTGAGCGCCTCTGTAGATCTGAAGAGAACTGTCGAGCGTGCTGATAATTAGCTGTGTGGCTTTGTCACTACATGCTTCACCTATTAGAACTGTTACCTACTTTAATTACTATAGCAGCTTAATGAAAGTAACAACATTAAAACATTAGTAAGAGGAATTACGAAACAAGAGAGACTGATCACCATTTCTCAAGAAAACTAAGCTTTATTTCAGCTTCACCTGGAAACACCGCTGCTCATTGTCAGGTAGTGCACGACAAGAGACACGACTAATCCCTGCAGCCAGAAATTACAAAAGAGTTTTGTCCTGTCTCGTATTTGGTGGTAATAGAGCAGCAGGAGATTATAGATGTGAGTCACAGATTACAGTCCTGGCTCTCTTATCTCTCGGTTTGGGTAACTGTTCTTTATCTACAAAGATACTGGGGGGAAATATCATACTGCACAACTGAGACATTAAACCCACCGATATTATTGCTCACAGCAACATTGTAAGTGACAGACATCAACAAACTCTCAAATCCCTGAATCGGTTCAGTGTCAGACGTATTTTTAGCTCTTCTAAAACTCTCAAGTTTACACAGCATGTAGTTTTTAATGTTCCATAGAACGACAAGTTGTTCTGCAGTTTTCGGAGGGCTGCAAATTGGATAATGTTTATCCACTGTTGTTTTATTCACAACTTCATAAATGGAAATGTTCTGCTCATACTAAAGACTCAGGCTGTGACTATGAAGGCCCTTAAAGTGGGAGCTGTGGAGAAGTCAATGGTAAAAGATAAGACGAAGGCTCAGGAGGCACAAGAGAAAGCTTATCAGTTGGCCATAGATCTTCTGAGAATCAAAGCAAGGGTTTGAGGGGTGCTTGAGAAGGTGTGTCAGTAAAGATATCATTGATGAGAAAGATGAGGCTCAGAGGGAGCTCGAGAAAGCGGACCAGCTGGGGGACACTCTCCTGTATAAGAGGTGTGAGACTCAGAAACAGCTGGAGAAACAGGACTTTGGCTCGGATGCACGGTGAGAAGCTGGAGGAGATTGATCATCTGCAGAAACAGGAGGGTAAGATCTTCGTCTGTAAGCCAGAGGGGGTCCAACAAATGCTGGACTTAAGGGTCAAAGAAGCAAAGCACCATCCCGCTTATATGCTGCATGATGCAAGAAGAAATTTTTAATGGAAAAGTTCTTCCCATACCTGCTCCTTCAGTGGAAACTCGTAGCAATGACATCCTAGGCTCCCTTGATCTTTTGCAAATTACTTGTAAGTCAAACAGGCTACTGTTTTTGCATAAAGGCCTCCAATTTTGGCTAATTCACTGTAAAACATCTTTGAAAAGAATGTTAACATTCTAATCAATGTCACTGATCGACTCCTGCCTCACATGTCCATTTCACTACATTTTTTGGTGGATCCACATTTTGCCACCAGTAGTTGTACCTCCAGCTGACATTTTTCCTCCACAGCCAAACAACTTGCATAAACTATGTAGCAACAAACTTTGGATTTATACAGAGTTGTTGTGGTAAACACAAGTTTGCTCAACATAGTCAGGATGGTTTCAGCCAATACCTCTGTCTGCCAGTCTAACGTTAGCCAAACTGGAATTCCTTCCTTTTTGGATACAACATTTATATTCTCAAAAGTGTTTGTTTTGTGACGCCAAAATCTCTAAGTGGCTTCAGGATAATCGAAGTCTTCAGTGTTCTCATGATGCTGACATTATTGAAAAGATAAACAACACCTGTATGCAGTTTCTTAACATCTGAGAGGATGGGAGGAAGAGAAAAGACAGACTGGTTCCTTTCTATATTGTCTGTTGGGGGGGGGGGGGGAACCCTGCTTTGAGTCTTTAAACACAGCTATATGTACAGAACACTCAAAAGTGAAACTGCGATATCTTTTGTTTCTGAGACGCATATTGCAATATGAGAAAATACAAGAAGTTATTCCAAACAAATGCAGTGAGTTTCTGCAAGCTTAAATATAGGTAATTAATATTTGAATGTTACATTCATAATTTAATTATGAACTATAAGTCTATTTGCATGTTAAGCCTGCACTATATTAGAAAAAGAAAATGTGATGTGCAGTACTATTTTTTCATTATTGTGATAATATGAAATGTGAAACTATTAAATAATCTATATTAGCTTTAGCTATTTGCTAAATGTTTCCGGTGAATCCACAGTAAATCAAGGTTGTTGTTTTTTTTTTTATCTCTAAATTTGTAACAATTACTCTGAGGGTATCTGACAGCTCGCCTGAGTTTCCTTTGACTGCATGAAAATGGTGTGAGAGCATGTCAAAAAAGCTCATTTTGCGATCATGAAATTGTGATATATTGTGCAGCCCTAACATAAAGTGTTAAGATGATGCTGACAATAGAACATTTGTAACAAGTAGCTCTTATTTCACAACATATCTTTTCTAATTTACAGTCACAGTTTGAAACCTTCAGTCATGCTTATCATCTATTTTTCCAATATTCTCCCCATGGAGAAGCTGAACTGTGCAACCTGTTCTTACACTCACTTTTAGACAATCAGGCGTCTAAATTTAGAGTGAGTGTTCAGGTCTGATGCTTTGTCTATGACTGACAGTGACAGCTGAAGCACAGAGGTGTCAGGACAGTCTGCATCAGCCTGAAGAAACACAAGTAGGAAAAATCTTCTTGTCTGCTGATTTCAGAAAGTATAAGCCTTAAGGGCTTCAATACAGACCGACGGCAAGGTGACTTTCAAATAATGTCATTAATGTCCTTCTTTGACAAAGTGCCTTAATGAGGCTGAAGAGGGAACTGAGCTGTTGCAGAGGTTGATTGATGAAAGCTACAAATCTCTACTAACCTCATGTTGAACCTCAAGCAAGGTGATGAGGAATAAATGCTGCAAAAGCCCCTTTTAAACAATGCAAATCAACATGCAGAAATCTGATTCAGTCACTTGAATAGCTCATATTAACCGAAGAAATGTAAGATTCCTTTTAAAACTTCGTCTTAAATTCCTGTATATCAGCTCAGTTTTCAGTCAGAGCACACCCATCGGTTATCATCACTTCAAAGTCAATAATCATTTTGGCTCAAATATATTGCATCACCATCACAAGCGTAAGAGTCAGACTTTCTGCTGTATTTTCACTTTGAAATGAGTTGTGATGACATACTCAAATCTTTGCAAAAACTCTTTGCCTTAATAAGCAGCAGTCCCAATGCTCCCCACTTTCATTTGGTCCAATTTAGGAGATTCATGGTGCCATGAGCCGCAAAAACCGAGCAGCTCTTCCTGCAGACTTTCGCAACAGGAAGGGTAAATAATGAAGCATGTCAACAGAGCACTGCTCACTGGGGCTGTAACCTGCGAACGGTATCAACGGTTGTTTTCGCAATCAATCGGAAACCAGCATCCTGATTAAAAAAATAAGCCGCCTGCAACCACAGAATTACTCATTAAAAATGGGATACCTGCTAAATCTGCTGCAATGATTTTAACTGTCTGTGCAGAGCAGCAGTATCTGGTGTGAAGCAAAGTTCAGCAGACCTGATATGTGGGCAGCCTTGAGCTTTAACATGGCAGGGGAATCTGAAGAACCAGTCAGTATGGTCATAGGTCTATTTCTGATAAGCCATCTGAATTCTTGGCAGCATGCAGCTCTGCATGGAGACTCAGCGTGACACCCTCAGCCTGAGAAAGCTCCTGATTTTTGTGCCTGTGTTCATGATGTGCTGTTTGGACTGTGGGCCTGAGAACGCCAGGAGCTTATCAAGAATTAACCTTCACGCAGCAGTGATCCTATATGTAAAATAATCTATGTGCAACTTTCATCACCCAGGCTGGTGTTTGAGGGTGGCGTAGGGCTCCATGAAGCCTAACAATACCAAGCTGTGTCTGAGATGGAACTGACACGCTCATCTCTCTGTAAAGCTGGAGCCGTGCTAACATGCCTCAAATACAAAGCAGGTGGTCCCTTACCTGCCACATTAGAGACACGATCTGACACAGTCATGAAAATGGATTAAACTATACGGCCCCTAAGCAGAGTTTTTAAGACCTAGTTTCTGTGTCGACCCAACCCTGAACAGATACCGTAGAAATGTGAGCTTTAGATCATTATCATTGCCTGCTTGTAACTAAAAACCATTACACTCCGTTTTTTTGAAAAGGAATTCCAGTGGGTAGAGATAATTTCACGAGGTGAGGAGCAAGCAAAATAATAAACTCTAATTTTGTGCGCCAGACCGTCTGATCTAGAAATGAGCCAACAGGATACTTTCAAAGAAAAATAAATGATTATGAAATCAGCCTCATGTTACTAACTGTGAACACTCAGTGCTCAGTCATTAAGCTTCAGTAATTTCCCTCAGACATTTTCATCCAGCTTGTTTTCAGGTTAAAATCAAAGCTCACAACTAAAGGACACAAGTGAAAACAAATAAGCATACAGATGTTTTTTTTTCAAAAGTGTGTGAAACTTCACAGTCTATTGACTTAAGGGGAAAGTACGTTTACTTTCGGAGGGTAGTTTAAGGTTAATGCATGAAAGGACATTGGACGTTGGTTCACTTAAGCTCTTTTGTATTTAAAAAGGTGGGTTTCAGTGTTTTCAAGAAGCATTATTAACTCCATGTTCAATGCTATTTCCTCAATATTAACTGTATTATTCTATGTATTACTTTGGCATCTGTAAACAGTCACTGAAATGAAGTTATAGCTAAAAGGTCAGACAGGAAGAATTTAATGTGCATGCAGAATCTTTTGTTTATTTATCATACAATTATGCATTATTCTTTCCCAGGCATGCTCACTCAGATTTCCGGGCTGTATCAGCTGTTCACATCTGTCCAATTACACTGCAACACACACACTCACTGTTAGCCTATCATATTGCTGCACACTTCTTTAATACTCATTTTTTTTCTTTTCCTCAAGTTCACTGGTAAGCAGTTCCATTCCTATTATAACCCAGGCTCTGCAGCTTTGTGAGCTACATAAGCTACGTCATTTTATCCGCCACAGCTGGGGGGGGGGGGGGGGGGGGGGGGGGGTATTTACTGCTGCTAAGGGCAGATGCTTGGATTACAGAATCTCTCCGTTGAGTCCAGAGCCTAAAGAGGATTGAATCAGCATTTGAAAAGACTGTCTTATTTTGCACTTGCACTGAGCAAAGCTGGAGCATGGCAGGCCGTAAATAAATCAAATCATCTAGAAATATTTTCATACTCGTTCGTAAAGTATGTTTGTGGAGGTATTCTCTTCTCCCTAAAAAAAACAAACAAACATGTGATCATAATAGCAAAAACACTGAATTCAGCATGTTCTATAACAATCAGTGCTTTTGATGCCTTCATAGACGCTCAGGAGGTTGAGAGGCCACTTGCTTGTTTCTTTACAGGTGCTCACTGCTCAGCTGATTATTTTATAGTTTGGATTCCTTGAGAGGTCATTGTTCTAACGGTTTGGAAAATCAGTTGAATCATCTACAAGGTCCCCTCCTCTCGAGTACAGAATTAAAACCAGGAGAAAAAGAAGTCACGTCAGGAATCCCTAATGCTCCAGGTTTGGAGCTGTGAGCTGAGCTGCCTCGTACTTTAGCTCACCAGTTAACAAAGTATGTTAAATGTATCATGGATTAGCAAATGTATAATAGATTAGCTCTTTCTGTAAGAATGTTCTCCATATATTTTTATCACATGTTTGCATTTTACTGTATATTGGAGGCCTTTTCAGGGACAGGCATTAGAAATAGCTATGAAAACTGTTGTTCAGTTCTCCATGTATATACTGCATCTGTCCCTTTATTCATCTATAGCTCTAAAAATCAGGCCAAGAATGTACAGTAAAGGAAAAAATCTATATAGTGTATAAATCACTTTGCAGTCAAGATAAATTTAGAGTAGATTTCGGTGCTTTAAGAATCTGTGTGGATTTTACTGACAATAACTTCAAAGTCAAAAGTAGTTGTTAAGATGTCTTATCAAGAACAAGGCTGTTATATTATTGATCACAACTCTCCATTTAGATTTGTTTACTCAACTTAAATGTTTGACTCAATTAAGAAGATGCATGAAGCGGATGTATTCTAGACGAACAAGTCATATCAAGCTTGTAAATCTAGTTCTATGTGGATTTTGATATCATCTCCAAGACGCGTTAGAAGCTGCAGAAAGACTGTGAATGGAATTTGTGACGGACATAATCCTACATTTATAAATTCACCCACACACATAAACAGACAAAATCAACTACTGAAGACTTCCAGCCTAATAATTAATTTGCTGGGAGGAAAAAAAAAAACATGCAGCATATGAGAACAGCAGAAAGTTAATGAAGTATTATTTGGCAGAGCCTTTTTCATATCCCCCCCCTCCTCCTCCTTAAACGATTCAGCTATGATGAAGTGGACAAAACACATTTAAATATATTTTAGACTAACTGATGTCTCGATGATAACCAGACACAATTAAAAGACTCTTCAGCAAGTAAAGAAGATAATGAGGACAAAGACCCTGTTGTGATAGGAAGTGAGATTCAGACACCACCTCACTACGCAACGTGCACGTCACCTGACCCGACTCCTGCGTAGCTGTCAAACACGGGAAGTTGAGGGACGACTTTGCCTTCTTCAGCAACTTGTCACATGAAATGAGCTTATCTATCAGCTGTTCATTTTAATTTTGCATGAGCTGAACATCGTCTAAACGCTTGTTAAGTCAGCAGCAGCCGAATACAGGGGGGAGAACCAGAAAGCTGCTGTGCGCGTCAGTGGAGAAAAGCACCTCTAGTGCGACCTCTGTCCATTCAAAATGTCAAACCTGACTGCAGAAGGTTACTCTCAAGTGTCGCAAACACTGCTGTTTATCTGTTTAGTTGTGTGTTTACATGACAAGACACGAAGCCAGCGCTAAGCTTCCACATGGACTCATTTTTGGCAGCGAAATGCGCACAAAAAACCGCCGTTTTACTTGCGTTTTACCTCCTCTTGAAGTCCTTCTCGTAGGTTTTTAGGTGAGGATCCATTTGGAGTAGGCAGCTGAACTCAGGAATTGCAACATTATCCTCCGGGTCTGCCATGGTTCATCCAGACCAAGCCAATCGAACACGGACTTGCTGCTGACAGTGACAGAGGCAGAGGACGGTCATGTAGAGTACGAGATTTTTTTGGTTGTTTTTTTTTTAATACCCGGAGACATCAGTGAGTAAGTCGGCTTTCTGCCAAGCCCATCCCACCCCCCCCAAAATGCTGTTTTAGCGGGTCAGATATATGAGCACCGTGCATGCTGTGATGTGATGCGGACATTGTTACTTTAAGATGACAGCACAGGGAGCACATGGCGCGTCAGAGGAAGAGGACTCTTATTTGTAGGCTGCGGGTTTGTGTGGCTTTTGTTGCTATAAAAAGGTTATCCACCTTGTAAAAAAAAGAAATATGGAATTCAGATATTATATGCAATCAAAATATTATCTGAATAGAAACTACACTTTCCTTTCTGTTAGATAGCTTTCTCTCTACAGATGATTGAATGGTCTGATTTTGCAACTGACCCTACCCTGAGGAAACTTGCAACACTCATCAGGTACAGTTCTAACATGTACAAATATAGACTTGATAACAGTTTTATTAACTTTTTTTTGTGTTTCAATTATAATTGTTATCTAAATTGATGCAGTGTTCACAATGAAATATTAATGTGTACAACCTCAAGTCAATAGCATATACAGATTTAACAGATGCGGTTCAATCCCTAAACAAGTTAAGGCGAGACAGGAAGAGCAGAATGATTTGTAATTTAATAAACTTTAAATTTATTAGATTTTTTTTTTTCTAGATACATGTTGAGGAAAGTTCCAGCAACTAGCTGAACTCAAAATTAGCCTTAAAGATTCATTACTTTGGTTCACAAATGTAACATTTTAACATTTTGTTAACATTCACTACCATATTTCCATATAAGCTTTCGATGATTCTATGACTTTTACTTCTACACCACCTGTATCAATGCAAACAAACAGGCATTCATGACCCCCAGAAGATAATCCCAACACAATATTTTGCAGGCCAGTGTCAGGTCATTATTCTGTAACTGTTTTAGGTGTAACCTAAATGTTGAGGGCTGAAGCTCATTGACATCAGAAGTTGAGTTGAAGCATGGGAATGAAGGCAGCGAGATAATTCCACTTCAAGGTTTTTATTAGCTCAGGTTTTTTCCTTAATTTGTCAAGTGGTTTTTCCTGTTTCAGAGACAAAAATATGACAAATAATGATTAGCCTCGTTAACAAAATCATGTTCAATAATTCCAAACAGGCTCAGTAAACAGAGGATGTGTAAATTAAACAATAAATCAAGTCTGCCTGTATGCATCATGAACAAACATAATCACGAAACTCATTTACTCAAACAATATCTCACATGTGGACGTACTCACCAAAGAAAGGTGGAGCAGGTGTCGTCCTTTGGAGAGCAAACTGAGCAATGACCTCTCCTTCCCTTCATGGGAGACCTGATTTGGGGGTCTCATTCACCTGTGGCTGATTGCTGCAGCCAGCACAGGTGATTATTGTTGCTCCTAATTGAGCTCAGGGAATCAAGGCAGACATGACAGCTCAACAATAACACGAAAACCTTGGACCCAGAAGGGAATAAACTCAAATACTGTGACAATTTGCTGGGCAGGGGAATGCAGTCTTTATTCTTGATGAACAGAGAATTACATTTTGAATGAGAGACTGCATCAAAGCATTCATTTAATGCGATTCTATACATGCTAACCGTAGCATTAAGAGTGATTCGATGTTCTGTTCCGATCCTCCAAATGTCCAAAAGAGAAAAACTTGTTTTGTGTCAGCTTGCACAATTATTGCCCTTTTCCTCTTTGAATGGATGGGTAGCATCCTAATTATTTTAGATAAAGTATGTATCATTTGTTGAGCTAATTCTTATGTTAAGATAACTTACTGTAGGCACAAATTGTCCCAGGTTTCCCAGTCAACTCAACCCGCCATATTCATGGTCCTTTGATGAGAACTGTTTTGATGTATTCTACTATTTTTGTGTGTGCAACACTCAAGCTACAATTGTCTCTTAAAAAATGATATAAAACTGATTCCATTGTTATGAAATTGGCTCCACAGAGGGCTTCCTTCTCATTTTGAAACAGCCAAAATGTCAATTACACACACAACTCTCCTCACAATCCATGTACCAGATTATAATTAAACAGACTGAGAATTCACTGTCCTCACGGGATGAACCCTGATCCGATTTAAATGATCCCTTGGCTCTTCATGTTGAGCCTCTCTCAGGACTTGTGAAGCCCATCTACTGTTCAGGTTTTAAAAAATAAAATAAAAATCATCACTTTGTTGTTTGTTCTGTCCTACTTTTTCATAATGTGAGCTGTAATGAACAGTGCAGCCTCTCGGGGCCACTACTGAAGCTTTGGACCTTTAGTCTGGTTGTTGCTATAATGAGTTGCTGCTATTATTCTCGTGAAAGTAATTTATCTGTGACATTTTAGTCAATGCAAGTTGAAAATGAAACATGTGACTCTGTAAAAAAAAGTAGCCTCACAGATAAATGTGAATGTATTAGTGGGTATGTGGACAAACAGGCATGCATACATTTACTATTCTTCCTCTACAAAACATCATCACAGTGAATGTCTCTGGTTTAAGTAGAATACAGTTAAACAAACTGCGGTTTAATCCTTCATGAAAAGAGATAGACTTCATGGAACACGATTGTATTGATTTGGTCAAAGTTGAATTCAAAGTTTATTTAGTGTCAAGGCCTGTTGTCATGTAACTGGATAAAGCTGCCTGAAGCAATGAAAGAATCACCCAGGGTCAGAACAACATGAGTCTGTGTTAGTGAGTGACAAGAGATTGAGAAGATCTGCTACATCATTGTAAAACTGTGAGTACGTGCTTTTGTCTGCTTCCACTTCACCTGTACATCATGTATCAACGTCTTTCTGAAAGTCAAAGCTCACGCTGTCTTGATGTTTTCGTCTGTGGCTTCAATAACTTTGACCACGAACTATACTTCACAGATATGGTAAAACTAACTCAATGGGCTCAAGAGGGATAACCTTGCAATAAATTAGATTAAATCCCTCTCGGAAAAGGCTAATAAATATGCATACTGAAAGGAGAAATAGTGCGGCTCTTGAAAGTGTTGTCCTTGTCACTAAATAAAACCATCCCAGATAAAGGTCACAAAGAGAATGTCGTTCTAAGGAGCCATCTGTTGGTTATAGATGAAACAAGTGTGTTACTGTCCACCCCAGAAGGTTATGCCAATAGATGTTGCCTGTGATTCACAGCTGAATTACTAATATTTACAGGAATGTGTGGGAAGACACAGCACCCAATGACAAGAACTGACAAAAAATATTAGATTTTATGTGAAGGATGTAACCAGGGTGAGCTGAAGTAAATACTTGATTAATTTTATATGCAAGCAATTTTGGAAAAATGAGCAGCCAGTAGCATTTATATTAACAAGGCAATCTGTTTGATCCAGTTTAACGATTTCCTGGGCCGTAATGGATGACATAGAGACGTTGAACATGTAAAATCCTAACAGAAAGAGAGATATTTGTTTTCCCAGCAGAGGTCACAGACAGAACCATTATTTCTGGCAGGCTGTCCTGGAACGCAGTGCAGGTCGTATATCCTCGTTTCACCTGCTTTTAGCTGCAGGAAGAAGCAGACATAAGTCACCTGTTTAGAAGATTATCAATCTTTCCCCTAAAAGTAAAGATCACTCTCTGGAAGAGACCCTCAGCTTAAATATTTCCCCACCAAATATCACTGAAAAAGTACTTCAGCTCCACACCAGGGCCTAAATTCTCATTTTATAGAATTATTTATGTTTCACAAAGTCAATACAAGGCTAACTAACACTTCATTGATGATACATGTGCTTATAAACTAAACGGCTGCACAGTGACATCAACTAGAGGCTGACAGCAACTTTACTAAAGTCAAATACAACAATCTCTCTGTAGCTTACAACCAATTACACAAGAAGACAAAATATTGAAAACACTAGTAGCAACACAGTGCTACACAGATGGGTTATATAAGGACAGATTCCACATTTATCAGTTTTAAAGGAGGTCAGAGTGTCTGAACTTCATGTGAAAGCAGCACAGAGCTGCAATGGAAAAAAAATCAAGCTAAAATAATGACACCAGAAAAATATCACTGAGACAACTTGGATGGAAAAGACGGCATCATGTTAGAAAAGATAAGACAAGTGACTTTGGCTGATACGCTCCTGCAAGTAGTTGATCAGATTTTTGGTCCTTTTGTGGGTGATATTTTCTGCCCCACCTGAAGGTGCCCTGTTAAAATGGCTGGTAGGTAAACGTGTATCTTCTCTGGTTCAAGACAGACTCGTGCTGATATTAGCAGACTCCATGCTTTTGTATTCAATGAAAACATAATTATATATAACAAATGACAGCCTGTGACAGCATTACAGATTTCTGAACAATCTATGCGCCCTTTCCTCCTTTCCTCCTTTCCTCCCTTCCTCACCCACATTTCACCCCTACAAGATCCTGTTTCCCTTTCCCAAGACACCACAGTTACAACCCCAGACGGCTGTAATTTATTCATTCAGAAGAATTCAGATGATATTTATGAGGAAGTTTTCAGCATTCCCTCCCTGTGGTAATGAACTGTGTATGTCCCATCACAAAATCGTATTTTAGTTGGAATATGTTATGATACAATATGATGGATGCAAAACGCAACTGAAACGCCCGTCCAGACTGCCAGCGTGACTCTAATAGAAGCTGACACAAACAAGCTTCTCATTTCACTAAATTGATGTGAGTATACAAGCATGCTACACTGATATCATGTGTTAGGAAAAAATACAATTAGTCTTTGAATACCTGTAATTATTCATCAAAGTGTTATAATGCATCCAAGCTGAGAGAATTAATCCCAGAGTGTTCAGCCTCCGTACGACACCTCTAAGGAAACAGATTATAGCAGCTGGAGGCTAGAAGATTGAACAGGGCGGTCTGTGAATACTAAAACTGCAGCTCCAAATGTTTTCATAAGAAATAATCATATGATTAGACAGAGAGAGCAGAATAGCTGCAGCCATTTATTAAACAATTTATAACTCTGACAATCAAAGTGCTGCATTCATCTCAGCAGCAGCATGCCTTTGCAAATCAGAAGTTCTGACTTTGTTTACTTGATCCAAATAGTTTCAGCTCAATCACATGACTTTTTTTAACATTTGAAAGACGTCATTTTACATGTTTTTTGTTTTTTTTAAAGAATAATAATACAATTAGGGTTTTTGAAAGTGTTGAACTCATGGCAATTAAAAAAAGAAACTGCAACCCTTTGTTCCATATCTTTATTTGAAAAACTGAGTAAAAGGAATGATTGATTTATTTAAAAATAAAAAAAACACCATTCATGGATCCTTCTTGGACGATAACACTATTTACATACAAGAAATTCTCTAAATGTCTCTGCAAATGGGAAAATGAAAGTTTGATGTGGAAATAAAATGCTAAATTTGGTGCTGTAATTGAGAGGGTCGTGTCTGGAAAGTATAATAGGTACGAAAATGATTATCACAATAACATGAAGACAGAGAAGTTTGAAAATTGGACGACTAGGAGTTGAACTTTAAGACCTTGGTGTTTGTTGAGACATTTTTGAGAAATCAAAAAACATCAGAACATAAATCTGAAAAGGGGTAAAGAAATGTAAGAACCATGAGAAATGGATCATATTTACAAGTGTGATGGCCAAAAGGCAAAGCAAAAAAGATTGCATCAATTAAGTTTCTATACAGATGAGTATAGTGGACACCTCTGTCTGTCATTTGAATCTGTCTTTGCAGCCAATTTCATTCCCTGTCACAAGCAGAGTCTCTGAGGACAGCAGCTCTGATTCTGTGTGTGCAGTGCTTGATTAAGATGAAGTTGATGTATTTTTGGTCTGGGAACAACCGTTTTTATGTTATGAGTGTGTGTGTGTGTGTGTGTGTGTGTGTGTGTGTGTGTGTGTGTGTGTGTGTGTGTGTGTGTGTTTCTGTGTGTGGACGCTGCGTCACCGCTGTCTACGCAGGAAAGATATTTTCAGAGGAGCAGGTTTTCAAAACAACACACATCTTCGTCTTCCAGCTGTCAGACGGGAGGGGAGTCAGCTCTTGTGTTTGTGAATTAGAGAAAAAAAAATGGCAGATTTATTTGCATCAACACAAAATACATCAATCAAACTAAACAAAAGCATAAGGCATTGTCTTTTGGAGCTGCATCCGTCCAACAACATAATTAGTGAACGTTTTCTTTCTCTCAAATTGCTGCTGATTTCAGAGTGTGTGGAAGTGAATATTACCTAATTCCTCATCACACAATTAGCTTCAGACAGTTTTACAGGTTTACAGTCTATGAACACCTCAAAATATGCTTTGGCAGGAATCCCATTATGGAGTTATATAAATGAAGGTGCTCATTCCCTCTTATTGAAACCTCAGTACTAAAAAAAAAAAGGAAATGTATGATAATTAAAAAATAATTAAATGTAAGGCTGTATGATCCAGGCATCAAATAGAAAACCTCCTTCTGTTGGGGTTCAAATGAGATGTCAGGGATCGCTCTGCAGAAATATTGCCACTCATATAATTCATCTAAAGGACACCACTTCTCTATGAATGCTTCTGAGTGAGAAGGTTAACTCTGAGCAATAAAAGGAGCCGGAGAGAATGAGAATGAAGCTAATGAGAGGCGATAAGATTCAATGCAGCCTTCAATTTCAAGGATGGAGGCGCTGGGATCTCGGAGAGGACCAGAGACTGACACCAAGAGAGAGAGATCTTTAATGAGACACATTAGAGGAGGCGGAAGCAGCCAAATCAGCGAGCATGTGTGAGGATGAACACAAAGCATGTGCTGACTGGGCCCAGCAGGTACATGAATCTCTTTAAGGAGCGCAGATTGCGAGATATGTCTCCCTGATCATATGAAGAAGCTCACATATAGTCCTCTCAATAATTCATAAGAGCGTTGTGGATGTTAGAAGTCTATGATTCAAAGTGGTTTCCTGGTTGACGTCATGTCTGGAGATGCAGGTTGAGGACAAAAGGAGGAGAGCAAAGCCTGAATCGCCACACAGGTTATTTTTCCTTTTCAGCAAAACTGATTTATACATTTTGGACCCGTCAGCCGCTTCAGAAGAAGAGAATTGTTAACACCTGACCTCACAATATAACAGGCCAAATGGTTTAAATCAAGCAAAGGGGGCTCAGGGGACAGCGTCAAAGAAAGAGGGTGAGGAGGCCGGATTTCAGCCGAGCCTCAGCGAGAGGAAGGCGAGGCTTCCTTAAAAGCAACACAGAGACGATATCAAGTAAGGTTAGAGAAATATAATTAGAGCCGCCACTCAATGTTTAAGAAAGTAAATATCTTGATGACTGCTTTTCTGCATGCTGTGGTCATTATTGGCTTGCATAGGACACCATGAGGATACCATCTTGCTCTTGGCTTCAGCAAATTCACAATCCCTCTGTGTATAAACTTTCAAATGGTGATAGATACACAGCGTACATCAAAAATGAACAGGAAGAGTTGATTTTCTGAAACAGTGAAGGGACAACAAAATATTTATCCTTTGAAGTTGGTTCGACACAAGCCTCAGTTTTACTCTATGCTCATGCATTGAACTCTGTAAGCATGTCCAATTTCCTTCTGCAAAAATGAATGAGGCTTAAATTGATGAATAAAGATGTATTTTCTTTTTAAGAAAACCAAATAAGAAGAGTTTCATATTGTGTTGTCAGAAACATGAGAAAATTCATATTTTAGCTATGCTGTTATTTGTGGACGAAATATTAATAAACATTACTTATTGAAAGTAGAAGGGTTTACTTGTTTTTTTCTTTCAAGGGAGACATGAGCTTTAGTTGGGTACCGCAGCCTTGTTGGTGCAGCCTTCAAACTGTCGTATTTGAATCTTATCTGGAAGTTGTGTCTAAACCATAATTTGATAATGATGCAAACTTTTCTCATTAGGGCCGTTCTCCTTTTTAGTTCCTTTAGTCTTTAAGCCCAAACGGTGATCAATTAGAACCAAAAAACATTTGCATTAAATAATTAACTTAAGAGGCACATAATGTTCTCCATTAACCTCAATGGATGCATGAACTGCTTGAGGATCTGAGTTCTGTTGAGTGCCCATAATTCGACCTACTGTTCACAGCAAAGGAAATATTACCGCAATAAAAAAATCTACCTCAACATTTTCATAATTGATTTCACCTGACACGTGTCACACAGGGAGAAAATGTTGGCATTAACATGACTTGAAAGTATAATTAAGGGCAATTACCAAAAGAAAAAAGCTGTCTAACAAATGATTTTGGTAGACTTTAATGACACATGTTGAAAATGAGGCTCATTTTGAAAATGCAAATGACCAAACGAATCAAAGCTATGCTTAATCTCTTCACAATAATATTTTCATAGTTACTGATATATTTACAAAAAGGATTTTTTTTTGTGCTTATTAAAGGAATTAAGTTTTAAAAACAGGAAACTCCTCACAAATGTCCTCTGCAGTTAGCCTATTCTAAACACAGTACTGTTAAGTTTGAACTATTTTATGTTGGCTGTGGAAATGAAAGTCAATATATCAATGTCATTTGATTTAGCTTAAAAATAAAATGTCTTCAGTGAAACTTATATTAAAAACCCACTGTGTTTTAATAGACTACTTTTCATAGGCCTATATTTAAACTAGAGTTATCATCTCAGCACCATAATGTTCTGTAAAGGATTGTAAAAATGATGAGGGGAAAAAGGGGAAAAAAAAACTTTTAATTAAGCTATTTTCTCCAAACGAGATGTTCTCAAATGCAGGGGTATTAATTATTACCTGAAAAAAATGTAAAAAATTAGGCTACATACAAAAGCACATAATCAAATCGAAAGAACAAATATAAATGATTGTAGTTAAAGTCTTGATTAGACTTGAATGCTGATTCTTTACTTTCATGTCTACTGTTTTAACAGAGGTAAGAGGTTTTACCATACTGTATAAAGGGTTAGGGGTTTCTTACCCATAGACTTTAAATATTAGCTAATGCTTTCCCACTACCTGGCTTACAGTGTGGAGACAGTCTCCGCAGAAATACATATCTAACATATAACACTTATTCGCGTTGGCGGCTATTTTAAAGTTGCGTTACTACGGCTGTTTGGCAGCAACGCACATAATACTGTACAGTAGTAACTGTAGTGTGTATAGTCTGCCGGAAAAGAAGAACAAGACATGGCTGTTTTATTTGAAAAACCTGTGTCGAAATTTGCCATTAAATAACTATTTTGTTGGTCTCTATCAACCTCAAACACTCTCTCCCACCTCTGCTCCGGTTTTTAAGCTGGCGCTCCTGCGGCCTTTCTGACACAATGCCAGGATTATGATGAGGAAATGAATTTAGCGTCAGGATGGACATAGCTTTCGGTTGAAGATTCCCCTCTGTTCACCGACTTTTTCGACGTCCTTAAGGTCAAAGGATGAACCTCAGTCCAGTAACGCTGTCAACATCTGGAGTTTTCTGTCCTGAAACACCTGCTGCCATCAGCTTCTCTTCTCGAGTTAGGCTGTATGACTTTGCTCTGTTATGTTTCTATAGTAGACCAAGGCTGCTAACACAACTAGCTGTTTTAGTTTCTCCCTTTAGGTGGCTGCAAATGTCGTTTCCCAGCTTTAAGCAGCTGTTGTAGAAGTAACAGTTTTGTCACTTTATTATAAGACCCCTGTTATTATAAGCCCATGTTTTAATGCTTGTGTCGTTTTGAAATAGCCCATAAAGTGATTAAGTAGCTTTATAATGCCCTGAAGTAACAAAAGACCATTAGCATGTGTTGTTTGTTTTTAGGTCTTGCTATGAACTTTATGTAAACTGGTGTCCTTGGTTGGGGGTATTCTTTCATTTTAGGATGTGACAGCTGAACTTCTGCAAAGAAAAACTAGTTTACTTTGGCCTTATAGAAATATTTCACTCAAAACCATCAGATTTATGTGACAGCAGCTTTACTGCTTCTTGCATCGTCATACTGTGTAATGTTACTTCATGAGAAGAGACAGTGTATGCAGTTGTTAGAATTGGTTTGGATTAATTTATGGAGTTGATCTTTTTCTTATTCTGCTGCCTCTTCCTCCGCTGATTTGTGTGTTCAAGTGGTAATATTTACAGTCTATAGTTGAAGTCTATCAAACACAGTTGAATGCTTTGGTATAATTGTTTTTGGGAAGTTGAAAGGTCAGACCCCTGCTATCGACAGAATTCAAGACATTTTACTCTTTTTTAGTTAAATATTAAGATTTAAAGTTCCCATATTCTGCCCTTTTTGGGGTTCGTATATTTAATCCATGTACCTACTTTTTACGATCACAATAGCTAAAGTCCGAAAAAAGTGTCTGTTTCCATGTACTGCTCCTCCTTGCTCCCTCTCCACTCTGAGTCCGTCAGCTGCACTCTGTTGAGCCCAAGTCTGCTCTGATTGGTCTGCCGATCCGCTCTGTCGTTATCGGTCAGTTGCTCAGCACACGTCTCGGAAATTTCAACATGAGCTGCTGGGCTTGCCAATGGGCTTAGATCAGTGATCTCACACTGACAATGACGCCGGACAGACAATTTTTTATCGAGGGGGGCTAGAACCGAGCGTTACATGCAGCTAATGCTACAGCTAACAGGAGGAGGTAGGAGAAGCCGAGTTTCCGCGGACTTTGAATTTTTGCAAATAGATGTGCCTAAACATGCACAGGACACTTGGAAAACACACTACAGGGCATATAAAACCAGAAAAAGCACAATATGGGACCTTTAAATACATAGTATTTCACTAAAATATTCCATTTGACCAGAAGTCAACAAGTATGTGTCTATTCGAGCCACTGGTCTTGTCACATGTTGCTCAGATGTTAAGATGAGTGATTGCAAAAATGCTATATTTTTAAAGCAAAAAAATACAGAGGCAATAATGTTAAAGCTCATGAGGAACTTTTGGTTTGTGTCAATTTTTGGGACCTCATTTGGACAAAGAGGTACCTCTTATGTCTTCACTGATTTTCTTCATATGTAAAAAATAATCTCATCTCTCTGTCTTTTAACAGTTAATGTAATTCTCATCGAGGCTTTTTTTGATTTTATTTACCTTACCGCCTAAAAGTTATTATACTGACCTGACCTTTAACACATTTAAATAACCTTATTTCACATAGTCTGATTACATGTAGATTTTATTCTGCTGACTTTAACACAGATTTCAACATTGGATTACTATTTTGAACTAACAGGACTTTCTAAAAGTTTGGATGCGCTGACATTGGCAGCTTTTAGCGGAGGAGGACGAGGATGACTGTACAGCAGCAGTAGCCAATATTAGGTGTGCAAGCTATTTGCAGCAGCAGCTGGAGTTGACAGAATTTTTTCAAGCTGACAGTCGAAGGTGCTGCATTTAGGTTTAATTTGATTCACAATGCTGATGTAGGGATTCAATTCAATTATAGCTTTATTAGACAATGTGTTTGAGCATCAGTTATTTGTTTTAAATGACATGACTCGACTTGAGATTTAACTTCATGGTAAAGGCAGGACTCAGAAGACTCGATAGAAGAATTGATAAGCTCAAACGTTATTGATTTTCAGGTTTTAAAAAATGAGGAACAGGGTCCTTGTGGAACAGGGTTTCAATCCCAATCCCTAGCTTTAAGTGCCTTCAAAAGCAATCAGTGCAATCTTGATTCAGATGAGATGATGGGTCGTGAAAAATCCTCTGATTGATCATTTTCCAGCTCTTGAGGGTAAGCATGGATAACAAATCTGATTTTAGCTGTGTTGAACACCAGTTTGTATTATCACAAAAACCTGACTGTGACTATTTCTAACCTTTTATCAAGTTTGTCCAAAATGTAAGTTTCGGTCAAGTGCCACTGGCTTTAATTTCTAATCAAAGTTCCAATTTAATTTTCAATCAGATTTTTGAGTAGATTAGCAGGCCAATCAGATTAACTTTTTTATTTGTTTACAAAAGTGCTCAGCTAACAATTAGCCCGTACACCACCATGCCTTTATCTATGATTAATCTTCTTGGCCATTAAAAAAAAAGACCAGAAAAGAGACAAAGCGGTACTAAGCAGGAAACACAATTAAGAGACCCTTGATTAAATCAGATGAAAAAGTCATTAGGTTTACTGAAGTTTATTGACGATAACAGAGTTGAGAAAGAGCTTCTCTATCTGTAAGTCAACATTTGAGACTGCACAGGCTGGGAGAGCAAAATTAGATTTGTGCATGAGGGAGGACAGGATTATGAGCGTGAGATATTCTCTGCTTACCTTTACGTACTGCAGTTGCCCTTTCAAAGTAGGTACTTTGTTTGCATGAAGTTTATGCATACAATTGGGACTTCCAACAGCTTCTAACATTGTGCCTTCATCTTTGATACAAATCAGTCACAGTTCGTTGTGCAGCTATCTGTGCTCCTCGGAGGATGAGCTGTTGTGTTCACTTCCGCTGTAGAAGAGTTTGGGTCAAAACAACCAAAAAGTATGCTTACTTGTTAACTTCAAAATGCAACTTCCTGGGTTTTTGCAAACTGCATTTGACATACATTTAATGTATTGGGCCATACTGAATCCATGCTTAATACTATTAAGGCAACATAACCATCATCCCTCAGGCTAACACTTAAGCTGAAAGCAGAGCATCACCTGTTCCATTTAAGCTTATGAACTTTCAAAATAACTTGAGGCTGTAGATGGAGACAGAGTCTTATTATTATCTAAGTATTAATGACACTAACGGATCTATTCTCATTCAATTTGTTGGCAAGTTGTAATCAATTTGGTAATTTTGGGGTCGAAGTATTTTTGTAGAACTGGCAGTATATCATAGTATGGTAGCTTGAATTTGAGTGTTTTTCTAAAAAAAATCGAGGGTAGTATTTTTTGTTGTTGCTCTGCTTGCATTCTTAATAGAATTTTAACAGAGAACAATATGTTGAACCAAAAAAAGAAGAACTTTTATTCATGAGGCTTTCAAATGTAAATCTGCAATCTTTAATTTAATGAGCATGATCCAAATTTGATAGGTTTATTACCTGATTAAGCACTATGTGTGGATCAATGGTTCTACCAAAACCAAAAGTTAAGTTACTATTGGCAACACTATACCCATCTTACAGCAGGCATGGTTCACAGTTAACATGGGTATATAAAAAACAAGCCTACAAGAGGACAAGTTTGATGGTTTGAATTTAGCCTAATAATTCAGACTGTTGCTTTAATATTAGGTACAATGTGTAATTCATGATATCAATCATATGGTAGCCAGACATTCCTTACAGGGGGAAGACTTTTCCCTTGTATGGGCTTTAACTTTGAAAAAGACGTGGCACAATATCTGGATGGACGCATGTTTTGGTACAGTTTGGTCGCAAATGGTTTTTAAATGACTATAGTGTGTATTTCTTCTGTTGATGTGAGTATTTGATTTGTGTTTTCTAAAATCATTAGCTGTCTATATGTTTTAACAGTTCAAGGATGCAAAAGCCAATTGGAAAGACAAGAAAAAGATGATGGGACCTAGAATTGAACCCTGCGGGACACCACATGTTTTGTCTGGCAAAGAGGATGATAAATTGGCTGGAGTAAAAAAAAAGGTTATATGGGAAATGTACTAGCCGAGCCAGCACAGTGCTGTATCTCTCATAACCAACCATTGCTTGAGGCAGTCAATTAAAATTTCATGATCTACAGAATCAAAAGTCTAGCTGAGGTCTTAAAGGATTAAGGCCGAAACATTCCCTGGCATACACTGTTAAAGAAAGTCATTTGTTACATTAAGAAGGCCTAGTGTTTAGTATTTAAAATCTTCCAGAGTTGATGGAAATGTTATTAAGCAACTTACAATTTAAAATTCTTAGAAAAACAGCATATTAGCTGTTTATATCTTAAAACGTATAAAAGGCAAGTGAATTTTATACTAGATACTAAGGGGCTGCATAGAAATGTTGACTACTCAGCAAAACTGCAATTGCAAAATTGAATTCTAAGCCCCCTTTACCATATCTGCGCAGTAACTGGCACAATGGTTAACTATCAGGTCTAAACTCTTAAAAAAGCTCCTGAATTATGACAAGTCCTGGTTATGCCATCAAAGAAGTCTTAATAACCTTCAATTTAAGTTAAGCTTTTGCACTCACACTTAAAAGACCTCCCTCTGTGGCCTCATCCATCATTCAAATTTGCAAATGTACATTACAAAGAGGGGTATGATTATCTTTACAAGTCTTGAGTTCAGTTTTGTCGAAGGTAGTCGTCATTCCCTCTTTGCCCTCTGAACCAAGGATTTGATGGCAAGGCCTCTTTGAAAACTTCAGATGGTTGATGAGGTCACTGGAGGGGGGATTTATTGCTTGAGCACCTTCAAACAGCAAATTTACTTTTTATTTTCTTTAGAAAAAAACTGGTTGCAAAAAGGTAAAATAAGCTACACTAAGCAGCTTTTCATTTTTTTCAAGATTTTTGACCAATACTAGTGCACATTACCTGTATTTTTTTAAAAAGAGGCTAAACCTTATTTGAGATAGAAAAAACGATCTGCTCATTTTTAGTTTAAAATGACATTTTCCGGGATAATATTATTTATTTTTCATTTAGGAATCTTTCTGTTAAAAGTTTGAACAAGATTGAGACAGTAATGTATAAGGATATAACTGCGTACTATTCTTGCAAGGTACATTTCAATTCAGTATTGTACAAGAAATCTCTTATCTGTCCATCCATATCTTCTACTGAGGAGGATTGCAAAGAGAGCCTATCCCAGCATGCATTGTGCAGTGAAGGTAAACACCTTTGACAGGTCACCAGTCAAACAGATTGACAGTCAAACAGACATCTTGCCTTTTGACTGCTGAAGAAAACTGGAGCTGAAATCCATAAATAAAAGCTCCCAAGAAATTTCCAGATTTTGCTGGAGATATTGTAGTTAATTTTTCACAAAAGTGTACAGATGCTTTGTCACATGTACCCAGAGTAACAGCAGTGGATTTTGGGTTAGTGTTTTAAGCCTCTGGTCATAGCTCATTTGGAAAGGTTATCTTATACTCTGACTATTTTCGATCTGCTTTCACTTTTAGTTATAAACTGATAAATGCTGGATCACTTTCTTTCATACAAAACAACTGTGCAGAACTGATCATTTCCTTTGATTAAATAAAGATTGTTAAAAGACAAAGACATTTCTGAAATCAGCAACAAACATACTCTCTGGACAGCACAAGTGAGCAGATTTGACTGCCTCTACAAAACAAAGTAACATAAAAATTGTGTAATGTTGAAGAGTACCACAAAACATAGTATGCCTGGGAGGGTCAAGTTTAACTAGTGTTTAAATATGTTCCTTACAGAGAGTGAGACTTAAAAATATGATTTAAAAAATGCATATATACAGTGCATTAGGACAGCTCATTAGTCACATTTATTTTAAGGCTCAAATAAAGCTGGAATGGGTTTGATACCCTGATTGCTAGGTTTTGTACCTTTGTTTAATGCAAACTGTTCTATTATTGTCAATGTTGTTTATATTTCACTAAAATTCACACTGTCAGATGTGTTGACAGTTTTTGTTTATCATTAGGACTCAGATTTTTTGACAGTTGTCAATTTAGTCATTTGTTAACTTCAAAAAGCCTCACTTATAAAATCGCTACAGAATGTTTTTCCTCAATGAAGAACTGTGGTAGTTACACGAAGTATCCTGCAGTTACAACATAACTGTTTTGTTGTCCTTGCTAACGATATAACTTTTTCTTGGACCATTTTTGCCTTTACTGGATAGGACAGCTGAAGAGAGACAGGACATGTTGGGAGGCGATGGCAGGGGTTGACATGCAGCAACCAAGTGGTAACCTCCAGTGTTGAAAAATGAAGCCAATGTGTAAGTGACAAAAACTAAAAAAAATGTCTGTTTTGACAGCAAAAATAAACATGTTCGCATTGTGGAACTAAAATTGATTTGGGTCTGAATAGCTCATGTCTTTATCTGCACACACTGTATGGTGGGTGAGGAGTTTTTATAGCTCACCCATTTTGATTTTATGCAGGAAAGGACTTTTTCATAATAAGTGGCATGCCTGATCTGACTAACAGGAGGGTTTGATTGGAGGGTTAAGGCCAGCCACAGCTCCAGCTCTTTGCCTGTAACCAAAAGTAAGTTTGAGACAGCATTTCCAATGTGGCAAACGCCATTGATGGGCCTCAGAAACCAATGGGTGATATCAGTGAGACTTGGTCCATTGAAAACCAATGGCCGCCACTACAAGGACTATAGCCGCCGCACACCGGGTGCACAGCATAAATGCAAGGCTATCTGACACACCTAACAATATAACTTCTGACTGCAAAAATACATTTAATTTCTTCACTTTTACAGCTAACGGCCCGGTTAATAACGCCGATGGCATTGTTCTGCAGATGAGGTGAGAGCAGCCCATTATATGTCAGTCTGACTTTGCCTCTTCCTCTCAGCGCCCCGGTAGTCCTTTTCTCTGTGCAGACCTGTTTTGGAGCGATGCCACAGATGGTGATGAGCCTGTGTAATCCCTGTAGATTTCCACGGTTTATAAACAGCAAGACAAGCAGCAGGTCCCTCCGATCTGAACAAACACTTCTAAATCAGGGGGTGTTTATCATGCCTGTTTGGGGTGGAGGTTGTAATTATTGCAAACAAGAGCAAACATGCAAAGAGAAATGGATTTCACAGATCTAATTGATTGGGGGAAGAGCAGCGGATTTAGCTGCTGTAACCAGCTCCCACTCACCACCACTGTGCTGCATGAGACTATTCGATTTATTAGAGTTTATGGCACCTGAAGTATTCATCATTTCAAATGAGATGCATTCAAAGCGATACAGGGTGCATTTCATTTCCTAGGGCAGAATCTGAAAACTTAAGCACAGTTGGAATTGCCTCATTGCTATGTACCTCACACAAAACAACAGATTTCTTGATCATAATAGTCAAGACCATGAATCTAACCCTGCATGCAAAGACAGAGCCAGTGTATTGAGATAATTGACAAATTCCCTGGTGAAATGAAATGCTGTGCATGCTGAAAACATCACCCATGTTTGCTCCCTGTCTGGTAAAAGAATTTTGATGTATTGCCTCACCTCTGCAGAAATACATCCTTTTTGTCAGGTGAATTTCTTCCCAATTTTCCAGGCAATAGGAACATCGGGAAATTGGTTTGATCCTTGACATGTTGACATTTCATTTGGAGAAATCACTCAAGATCTACGAGAAAAAGGGGTGCATGAAATGTGTCAGATATTGCAAACCATTTCTGCAAAACTTTTGATTTCAGCACTTTCATCTATCAAGTAAATGAGATATATCAGAGCACCACACAACTCACAGGAGAACTAATCAAGATTTTTTCTTGCACTGTTACTGAGAGGTAACACCCAGGGGAAATCATCATTATCTGCTAGAATAGTTTTGTATTATGTTGCTTTAATATGGAAATTAAACTCAGCAAAAATGACAAATTAGAAAATGTTTTTTGACCAACGGTGTGGGGCATTAAAACTCATTTTCATAGTCTGCTTGACACACTGAAATGCAGGCCTTATGTAAAGTTGTCTTTTGTTTTCAGTGGTTCACCTTGTTTTACATGTACAGCGACTAGAGAGTCATCTAAAATTAGCTGCACAGTTTGAGAAACAGCAGGTAGTGCTCCCTGCTAATAGACTCTAGAGGTGAATTAGCCATTAGCTGAAAAGGCTAATTCACCTCTAAACCAGATGTCTTTGTCAAAGTGAAAAAAAGTGTGAATAGTAAATGGAGCACTGGCAGAATGGCCGAGAGAAAGACGTGTTAAGTGGACCGAAGTAAATGTACAAGCATATAGTTAGTGGCACCGTAAGATACTGTACCTGTGTTTGTATTGATATATGACAAAGGTTTGTATTTTTACAGGTGACTTTAAACTAGAAGGTGAAGTCGTTTTCTTACCCCTGATTATTCTCAGAGAGTTTTTTGTTCTAGGCAGAGGGCCACCTTGTCCTCAGGGGTCTGGCATCGCCACCCTGGCAGCCTTGTTTTGACCAAAGAGGACATATCGAAATCCTCTCTTTTAGGGGAGAGGTGCAAATGCCTCCTAATGGTTCTGGCGTGGCACCTGTCAGGTCTGCAAACAGAGTCATGGTTAAGCACACTGCACAGACACACACTCTAATCTGCCTGCTGAGGTCTGACAAGCTGTTAAGGAGACACATCTTAAAGTTCAACAGCTCGGAGATGAGTGCACTCTCAAATTCTGGTTAAGTGTAAAAACTCAAACCTCAGCAGGCTGTTATATGCTATATTAATTTGTCAGAGGGGCACTTTGCTTGACCAAAAACATCATTATACAACTTAGCCTGAATGCATGTTTTCTTACGTACCATCTCTTATTTATATCAGTTTATTTTACTTTGATGTGGGCAAAGCTTGTAATTGCGTGTATACCTCAGTCATCATGTTTCCTTGATGAAATTTTTATCTAGGCATTAATAATGTATTAGTTATGCATAATATACTGATGGAATCTCACTTTTTCTCCAAAACGAAACTTATGAAAGTATTTTTTTTTCTTATGCATATATCTGATGCTTGTGTTCACCAGGCTCAAAGAAAACCTTCTCCAAACAGCATGATAATATTTACAAACACGACTGATGAGGAGGTTAGAGAATAAGCAGACCTCTCTGTTAAATATGTTGACCACAGTGCATTACTGCATCCCACACGCATCACTCTGTTTAGGTTGAGATGTTTTACAGCCGTCTCTCAGCCGTTTGCAAAGAGTGGATTAGTCATTCCTTTAAAAGCCTGAGGCGAGCAGCAGAGTTCTTAATACAGTGGAGTGGACGCCAAAAGAAGTGGAGAGAGTAGAGGCCTGTCAGAGAACAGGTACAGTAATGTGCCGTGGGTGAAAAATAAGGCTGGGTTTGAAATTAGAAAACAGACAATCTTGTTTGGCACAAGCCGAGATATTTGGCTGAGGAATGTTCTTCCTGCGGAGAGAAGACTGTGTGCACATGTTGTTGAGTTAACACGGATCGGATACCTGGTGGTGGCTCTTAGTTCAATTATGAGAAGCATAATTAGGAGGGCCCACTATAAGAGTAATGGCCTAAAATAGGTTAAAATACCCTAACAGAAAGCTTCACATTTTACTGGGGCAATCATTTATTTTCTCTGCGTTAGACTGCTTGTATAATAAGGAACTTAAAAACATAGCTAGTGTGTACTTGGTTATTACTTCTGTCTTGTTATTTTAATGTTCTGTTAATGCTTTCAGTCTACTGACAGAACATGTCTTGACTGATTTTTTTTCAGTGCTTCTCAGACATTATCATGTTAATGTTAATATGATGACAAAATGATATCATTTTTAGAAAGAGTATGGTCTCGACCTGCTCAGTCGATCAGTTTGTTTTGATATGGCTATGGCTCTATGAATACAGGAATGATGGGTGATGAATGATTGATACAAGTCAAAATGTTTGACTGAAATTGCACACTGTTCCATACTTCCAAACTTCTCAGGACTTCTGTTGTGCACCTCTTAAACTGCAGACGCCTGTGTGAGTGTGTAAAAGGGAGAGTTCTGACAGAAACAGAGGGAGAAGGGGAGCGGAAGAATATGATATCAATACTAAGATTGAGTCAGTAGGGAGAGGATGTAGAGGCAGAAGCTGGCACACTCAGAAGATTGGCAGCAGGGAACAGATGGTCAGGAGGAGAAAGGAAACATGACCAGGATGTGTAGTTATGCAAAGATAAGCAAAGGAGGTGCCCAGGGTGCTGATGAGCTATGAGACATTGGCATCATAATTCTGTGTATAACACAGCTTTCCCGGGATTAAAACTTTTGGTAATGTTTGCAGTGTAAAGGAGTCGTGCCCTGCTTCTAAAACTTGTTACTTGTTGTTTTCTCACTTTGTGTGTTGTCAACATGGACTGTAAATATTAATGGACGGAGCGTGAGTGACGTCACCGATCTGTTACTGCAGGGGGCCTTGGAGTACCATCGATGGTGGTCACCATGCTGGAAATGCGGTCTCAACCTAACTTCCAAAACAAATTATAAAATCTCCCTCCGTACAGTGTGTGCCGACCGATGAGCTAACCAGACCAAATCGTTTTCTTGTACTATTGTCAACATAATCATTTCTAGACAAGCTGCAGGATTTTGCACTTTGTCATCAGCTCCATATTTCAACACCAGAGGTTGCTGCTTTGTTGTGAAAGAAATCTGATAGATGCTAAAAGTGCAGCTTTTGTTTGCTTTCGGTTAATGCATAAATGTGGCTGTAGTTTATAATGATGAATGAGATGTCTGACCCTATCTATATTAGGTTAGTTTGCACATTAATTTTAGAGGTTTGTACAGTTTAAATATTAATAGTTCTACATTCTCTGACTTATTTTAGTGTTTGTCACAAACAACCTTAATCTGCTCATCTTACTTTGATTTCATTCTCTTATTCACACACTGACATGCACTTGAACCTCTCCTCTCTTAATACACACAGAGGTTTGTCCCGCCCCGCCTTATTCTGTTTTTGTTTTTTTTTACCAATATCCGAGCTATTTGTTTTATAAACACAATTAAATTACAATGCTGGCATATTGAAATGTTACCCTCCATATTCTGCTATCCCAATAGGTGATCCGCTTGAGTGTGTTGACCAGGCTTATGGTTGATCACACCAACATCCTGAACACAGAGTGTAGCGTAACATCGGCAGCTACTGTACAGAAAATATTGAAACGATGGCATAAGAAGCTTCAGTTTTTGCACCTCAGTTGGTGCATTTGTTGGCAGACGTCTCTCTCACTCATAGCTGTGATATGCAGATAAATAAAAGAGGAAAAAAGCTTGGTGAATATCCCTGAGCAGCTGTAAAAGTACCTGGGCGGCCCGCCCGAGTATCCGTCATGTGTGGGAGACACTTGGATTCTTTAATCATCTTATCTTATCTTTTTTATTTGAGATAGGGAACATTTTTGATATGTTATTGTCTTCCAGACATCTTAACTATCATATCATCCCAGTTTGAATCGTTAGTTTAAGAAATTGTTAGCATGCTAATGAGGCTGCTTTGTTTAGGCAGCATAATGACAGTAAACTGTGCTGACCAGCACGTAAAGCCACTGAGACTGAGGACTTTAAAGTCTTGCTGTTAATCTTCTGCAAGTCCATATCAAAGTGATTTTGGCCCCAATAAGCAGCGAGTGAGAAATCCACCACGGGCAGCTAAATCCTAAAATCAGCCCATTTTCCATGCAGTGGTCTGTGAGAACACCAGCTGCTGTGGGCTATGGTGGACGTGAGTCCTAACACAAAGCACTTCACTCTGCATAACCAGGGCAGGAGTGTTTGTTTGTAGCAGCAAGGCGGCAGAGAGGAGCGTCTGCTGGAACATGCCTCCCTGCTGGTCCCACGGGGGCGGCGTGTGCCCTTGAAAAGATGCTCGGTTTGTGAAGTAAAGACAAAAGGCCAGTATTGATCAAATTATTACAGCCCCACGCTCCAGGAGCAGTGCAGTAACGATACAGTCATTACTATGCACCTTCTTCAGGCCCAAACATGACTCATCTTTCAAGAGCAGAGTCACCAGAAAGTAAGGGCGGGGGGTTTATTGTGTCACCATGTTTAGTTAACATTTCATTTGCAATTAATGAGCCATACTTGGGCTCTGCCCAGTCACTCTGTGGTGTGAGTAATTCAACTGTGCACTGTGGTGCTGCTGTGCTGGGATCCTTGTAAGCACTTCTTCATTAAATGGTGCTGAAATGAAATACTCAGGGACAGACACTCTCTCACAGTCAGAGCCATGATGTGCCTGCGACGTTATATAAAAAAGCTGTTTAGGGATTATCATCCAAATATTCACAATTAAACTGTAGGGTTTCGTAGAGGTGGAGTCCACAAGCTGAATTGGTTATCTTTTTGTGCATAGCATGCTGGGATTAAAAGTCTAAATTTGGGTTGCATGGTTGTCATCGGTCCTGTTTAATCACCCTGATAACTTCCGACTCCTAGATATGAGAGAGGAACCCAACTCTGGTTTTGACCACATGTTGCTTTTATTAACTATGACCCAGCTGACTCAGGTCTCCTCAGTTTTAAGATAAATGAAAAACAAACTGTCCTAGCTAAACTTCAAATTAAGGAACAAATATATATGCAATGTTTTTGTGCTGGTACATAATATTTCTTTTGGGGCGGCTGTGGCTCAGTGGGTAGAGTCGTCGCCTCTCAACCGAAAGGTTGAGGGTTTGATCCCTAGCTGAGCAACATGTCCAATGTGTCCTTGGGCAAGACACTTAACCCCACATTGCTCCCACTGCCACTGTGGCAGTGTATGATTGGATTAGTGTTGTACCTACTCTATGATGTGAGTCACTTTGGATAAAAGCGTCTGCTAAGTGAATTGTAACTTTGTAACATAATATTTCTTGTACTCAGAATAATGTTGTTGTTTTTTTTACCACTGTGGGGAAACTAATATTTACATCCAATCTTTTCCCAGACTGTGCCAGTCCTTTTGACTTTGACTTTCCCCTGTGATTGTGACTAGATGTGATCAGAATCCTGAAGTCACACATAAATTGAACTCATTGACTTTGTAACGTTCTAAATGTTACACTTTAGAGAAAAAGAGATGACGACTCAAATCTGCATGTAGGTTTGGGACACTGATGTGTGATGTTGCAGCACAGAGTTGCATTTTGAAGCTAAATGTACACATTAGTTCAGGGAAACTCGAGTGAAATGTCTTTCATAATGAAGCCAATATGAAGCCTCTTTGTGTAATGACAGTTTAAGGTCTAATGTTTCCAAACAGGCTTTGTTTTCCCTTCGTCTGTCCATGACGTCGCCACACTGAGCTGAATCATGTTTGCTTTGATTGTCACTTGTCCAGCTGAATGACACTTCAGCTTGTTGGCAACATATGGCTGATGTAAGGAAACATTTCTTAGTAGTTTAAGGCTGATGAGATTAGATGAACATATGGCTGAACTTTTAGAGGGAAACAGTACCTGCATACTGTGTATATATGTATATATTCCATGCTGAAATAACGTGAGTTGCATATATCCCCAGACAGAATATTTGAGTGATGACTTCTAATTTTGCTGCATATAATGACATTGGGAGAGTGCTGACTTGCGTATTCTTGGGTACAAAAAAGCCATTATCAAATGTAGCGGTTCCCAGTGTCCCATCAATAAGGCAATAAAGAGATGGAATTGTATTCCCAGCAGCCATCAGTAGCAAATATTCTTACAGGAATAAGGAAAGGCACAAAGACCATAAAGCTCTCATCATATCACGTTAAAGTTCAAGCTGTACGCAGCTTTACAGAGCAGGTGTTATTTCCCAGAGGAGCACCGACAGGTAAAAAAAAAAAAGTAATGTGTCAGAAACACTGAATTGTAACAGGCTTATTTGGAGAGTACACAAAGTGTGATCCTGTTTGAGAGTAAACTTTAGTAGAGCTGGAACATCCATGAACATCGCTCTATTATGTATACAACCTTTGGTTTAACAAGCACAGCTGTATCAGATGGTGAAACTAATAATTCTGGTAATTTGACATAATACCGGCCATAAAATATGAAGTTCATAATAATTGGCAGTGATCCAACTGATACAGAAAGGCTGCAATGTACACACATCAGTCATAGAAAATAGCATTTACTCTGCTGCTCTTCATCTTCGTCTGGCAGCGTCGTCTGCAGCAGCGTATTCTAACACATTGTGCACATCATTACACTGAGGCAGGATGCAGAATAATGACATCATTTAAGGGTGGCTGGTTATATTAGTGCTTATATGATTGTGATGAATGAGCTTATAGCTAATTAAAAACATCCTTTTGAAGCATTCTGCTCGTTTAAACCTCTAAGAACATATGAGGTGAACAAATTGAAGATAATCCACTAATGACGTGTATATTCTCTAATGACTTTTGGATATTCTCCGTTAGAATATGATGCATATGTTGCTTTCCCTCTGTTGTTGTAAATTATTGACTCGTTCATGCTTGTGAAGTCCTGCAACTGTAGTTCACCCCAAAAGAGTCAGAGATGCAGAGAAACCTCACCATATAAACAACGTACAACTGTCAACAGAGGGAGACAGAAGTGCTTGAAAAAGTGAGCGATGAAATATTCAAAGTTGTTATCCAAGTGACAACATTTGCATTATGTATTTAGAAGGTTGCTACAAAGCCAGAGCAGTTTGGTTGTGCTTTCCCAGAGATAGTCTTTGTATTGTGATGTGTAAAACACAACAATAATAATCCTTTGAGGGAAGAACCAGACTATCGAGCTTCAGTGAGTGATACTTTGAATTGAATCTTTTGAATACAATGAATTAATGGTGTTGTGGGAACTCATTTGTATTAAAGTGAACATTTTAATCTCTGTGCTTTTTTTCATGATACTTCTCGGTCTTACCAACAAACTGGGCACATTTTGTTTGAGACAGAACATTTCAATTATGTGCACAACTCATCCAAAGCTGAGCTTCTATCTGATACCAACTTTCAGGGCATAATTGGTTCACCTCTTCTGTTCTCTGATTAAAGACTCAGAAATCTATCTCACTGAGGTACTTTATGATTTCCTCATCCAGTGCTGCTGAGGATATCCTATGCACAGTGTTTAGAGTAGTACTGGTCTGTTGAGGAGGATATTTGTTCTTTGAGTGTTACGAGTCGGATCAGACTAGCAAGAGTTTGTGTTTTTACAAACAACATGAGAAAACCCTTTTTTGACAAAAAGCACTTCAATTTGGACGTTAGAGAATCAACATTTTAGAAGACAAACACATCGGCTCTTTGAACAAGCATGGCGTTTATGTTCTCCCCACAAACACATTGAGGCATATCAGACATCTGTATATTATCAGATAGCAAGATATTGTCTACAAGCTAATATTTAGCTTATTACATATACAGCCCACAGCACAGAGTGGGTCTTTCTCAGTACACTAATACGACTCCCTCACTCGTGTTGTTTCCTCACGTCCCTCACTTGCGTCCTCTCCTCCTTGCGAGGAATCGAAACGAGGACAGTTGAGGCAATTGACCAAATGAGAAACCCTTCACTTAACATCGTCAGCCTGACCGGACGACAGCTCCACAGCTGATTCACATGTCAGTCTTTACAAATGTTCAGAAAACCACTCATTTGAAAATGATTTTAAAACCTGTTAGTTCATTTCACATAAAGATGGTTTGAGATCTTCTTCGTCATGGCTAAAACATGAAACCTTTGTTTTTTGAAACATGTAAATGATTTAATGTGATGCTGATCATTATTGGTATTACTTTGGTTGTTAATTTTAAAACTTTGAAATTGCATTATTCTGCATGACGTTGTAATGTGTATCAATATATTTAACCATGACTGCATGTTCAACTGTTATATTTAATGCAGATCGCCTGTGAGGCTAATCTGAAAAGAGTTTCTGCATTTTGGCTATTGCGCTCCACACCATGAATCTTTGCTCGAAAGACATCCATTGAGGATACATCTGAGTTTCCTCACTCTGAGTCCCTCAACCTTCCTCGATCCTCGTCTCCTTTATCATAGCAGAGGTAGAACAGTTTCTGGGTCAGTCGAGTGGACGCTAGAATGCTAGGATTAATGTAATGAGAAGCACCCTGAACTCTAATGCGTGAGTGTCTTACACTGACATAGAATTTGGATTTAATTTTAGTGAGATTTTATAGTGTAAGGTACTTCTAAATGTCCATTGTTAGAAATGAATAAGGAGTAAACCAGTGATGTCAGATGTAGTTGTTATGGTGCATTAGTTTTGATTTAGAAAGATTAGGTGTTTAATCAATCCGGGTAAAGAAAAAATGTCATGTAACTTTTTTTAATCTTCTCTCTGGGTTCTGTTGTGTGCAGTACTGTATTTATTTCCTAAATGAAATAAAGATTGACACAGCGCGTGTCCTGATCCTGTTTGCAGCACTTCATCACCCAGAATGCTCCATTTCCATAAAGCATTCAGCCTTCACGACTGCTGTCACTCAGGCCTGTCCTGACATGGATTGTGCACCTCGTGTGGATGAGTTGTTTTTCAATCAGCCAGGAGGATTAATGTTATCAGTGACAGGTTACTGCATATTCATGTTCCTCTGCTTCTCCCGAAACTTTTGTCTTCAGTCTTTGCATTCTCATGTGGATTTTATAGGCTTGAACTTTGAATTTTAACTTTCCATAATTTCATGGGAAACTCCGAACCGTAGTTTAGACTCTCAAGTGTAGCTTGTTAAAGTTTACAATGCACACAATAAAGGCTTTGTAAATAATACAAAAAGATCAAAAGTACTCAGTATAATGTTGCAGAAGGCATCATGCTCCTCTGCATCACACCTTTGTGTCAACACCCTGAGCTGAACACACATGGGCAATAAGTTGTCACTGTATAAAAGGAGCACGAGTAGAATCGTGCTCTCAAAGATCTAATGAAATGACGAGGAATTGACCTTCAGGACACATGGGATTGATTCTTTACCAGCCTCTTCATGGTAATTGGCTTTGTATAGTTCTGCTCTGAATTATAAGTGAGCTGTATAGAATGTATGCCACACAGCAGCGCTCAGTCCTTCAAGGTTTACACTTCAGATAGGCAACAATGATTCCGCAGGGATTAGAGATGTGCATGGCTCCAATTTAAAAGCCTAAAATGCAGCATCAGCATACAGGAGTGACTGAGGGCACGTGTGAGTAAAGGGTCCCTATTCAACCTGGTCTGATTCAAAGCTGTAATGGATTTGATCATGGCCGGAAAACGCTGCGTTCATTTCTTGTTTGGTTGGTTGGTTGAGGATAAGTGATCCAACTGATTGCTTGTTTGGATAATGAACAGTGGCGCTTCACTTGCCATTTACATGTATTCCTTTTGAGAGAAAAGCTCAGATGTATATTTGAAGCACCACTTTTTTTTTTTTTTCTCAGGTGCTGTGGCCAGGTCAGCAATTTGATTCAAAGTGGGAGTGGCGTGGAAGGCCACTGTGCAAAATTGAACCAAATTCGAGCTGCAGCATGTTAAACCATGTGTAAAATCCTGCCGATGGGTTTAGAAAACGATCCCCGGCTGGAGCCGCCGCTCTACCCACACCTCTGTCTTTAGGGACGGTCACACTCATTTCTGTGCACCACTCACTGGAGCCTTTGAAGGAAGAGGGATGTCCAGGAGCCCATTAACCTCCTCTGCGCCTGTGCACTGATTCCTGACACATACACAGACACCAGGTCACAACCCTGGAGAAAGAAACGGTCTTTCTGCAATAAACATCGGTAGATTCATTTATTTGATTATTGGATTTAATTGTTTGAATTTTATTTCTCTTTTATTTATTTATATCTCTAAATTTCCCTATGTGTTTGTTAGTGTCGGTTTTTACTGTGGCACTTATTTTTGATTTGTGTTGACAGCCGGCTTGTGTCTGCTCATGTCGCTGTTGGGACTGTTCAGAATTGTGAATTTAACTCTGCTACTTGTGGGCACATTTTAATACACAGAGCATGCAGGTTTAGACAGCTAGGACTCACACTGTCACAAACATGGAGCAGTAATACCATGACTTCATTTAAGAGCCTTTTAGAAGCTTTTGCTGGCCCCTTATGACCCTGTTATCATTTATGATATTATTATGCAGGGCCTTAACTTTCAGCACATCCTGCAGAGGCTCTATTGTTCTCTGACATTTCCTAAATGGAGCTTGTGAAACTGATCTCAGGATTTCTGACGTAAGAAAGTAACCCCTCCGTCACATGGTGTAATTGTTTTGACAGTTTACCGGAGATCAGAACTATTTGGAGGTGTTCTCCATTGGTGAAGCGTCTTCATTAGTCAAAAGGCGTGGGCGGGACTCCTGCTCTCTGCAGCGAGTCAAAGAGAAAGGCAATAAAGGGAGACAGGAGCTGCACTTTAAGCGACGAGCGTCTCTGCCGTCCTGCTACACTGTATAGTGATCACTGCCCCCAGATCTGTGAGAACACACAGGGACTGCTCTGGAAACAGCAGAGTTCATCAATGTAACTCCGCTCAGTCCGAAGCTGCGCCGTTTACCTGGATAAGTCCATCCAACGAGAGGAGAGAGGAAGAGACAAGAGACAGACTCGCGTGGAGTGTCGACGTGTACCCGTTCAGGAAAAAGAGAAGAATATGATTTTCAAGCAGCACTTGATCTTCATCCTGTACAGCCTCTGTGCGAACGTCTTTAAAGGTGAGCTGGATGTGGGCTGTAGACGGGCGTGGTGTGCGGGGAGGTGATGCATGCGTTTAGTGTAAAGATCATATGTGGCCATGTCACACGTGTGAGTTTAAATGTTCAGAACAAACCGAGCTGGTTTCCCCTGTTAAATGATGTTTACGCAGCAGTTGAGTCTGGAGCTCGCCCGCTTGTCTGCTGTCACAGCCGATGTGCTGGAATGCTGGAAGTTAAAATGTGCGGCGCAATGAGAAGCACAATGCGGCTGCACAAGTTTGCGTATCGGCGACAACTTGGATATTGCCCTTCCTTTGGTATCAAGTGACCGATAAAAAAAAAGATCAGGCTGCAGACAAGTCGCCTGCAGTCACCTCCTGTTAGTCTCAGCATCCGGTTCAGTCTCCTCGGGCTGACACAGGGATGCACGCGAGGTGACAGCAGCTGAGCGTGCGTACTGTTTTGCTGTGAGACCGGTGTCATTGAGTAGATTTTTTTATTTTTTTAAACTCGTACTGTCTTTGAAGTGATTACATACTTGGTTTAAAATCAGTCAATTATCAGGGTTGACAAATAAGTCTTCGATGTAGCGATGTCTGTATCTGAGTTGAGCTTTTATCTCACTGCACGGCCAGTTTGCGCACTGTATGTGTAGGCACAATAGTG
This sequence comes from Labrus bergylta, assembly GCF_963930695.1. Lineage (NCBI taxonomy): Eukaryota > Metazoa > Chordata > Actinopteri > Labriformes > Labridae > Labrus > Labrus bergylta. Next base: position 23,299,184 of record NC_089205.1, read on the forward strand.
CGTATGTGAGTGTGTGTGTGTGTGTGTGTGTGTGTGTGTGTGTGTCGGTATGCATTACTGAGCCATGTAGTCGCTCATTTAAAGTTGGGTTGCAGGGATCAGAGGCGGGTGTGTGTGACGGCTCTCTGCAGCCGGAGATCAGCGTCTCCTCATGACAACTCCCCTCAACTCCCCACAGACTGTCCCGCTCTTGGACATGCATGCGCAGCCACCGCCCTGTAGGCGACCAGTGCGCAGATACATAACACCTACAGCAGGGAGAAAGAGGAGGAGGAGGAGGAGGAGGAAGGGGGAGGGGTGCTGTCAAAGGGGGTTCATGTCAGGAGCTTCCTAATCAAAGCAAAAATCCCTGCTGACACCAATTTACCAACATTTTGTCCCACATGCCACCAGGGAGAGGCTGATCCAGTTCACTGTGAGTAGAGAACGTCTAGGAAGCTGCTGATTTGAATGATTTAGAGTGAATCCCAAGTATTTCTGTTCTGTCATCAAGGACCTTAAGACCCATACCATACCATCAAATCAATAAAAGAAAAGCCTAAAGTGAGTCTCTTCTGAACATACTGGTATTTCCACACGCCATCATGGCATCCTAAATCACCTCGGACAAGTCTTGTTTCGTCACATTGTGTCAGAGATGTCACCTCTTCGTCATTAAGTGTCAGAAACATAGAACAAGCCACGTAGCAGGAGCTCAGTCTAAAAGACATTCTTGGCAGCTTGTATTTCTCTTTAAAGTTACATTTTATTTTCATCTTTTGCCCTAATGTATGGAGCTTCTGGTAGTCCTGCTGTCTTCCCCTTCAGCCACTTTCCATCGCTCACATCCGTTTCATCTCAATGAGCCGTCCAACTCGAGATGCCATCAAGTGGTGTATACCCAGCTGTGACCTGATGACACATTCAGCCACATCCAGTTTGAGCCTGCCCTTTCAAGCTTCCCCCCTGTGGAGTGGCTCTTGCTTAGGGTTAAATAAGCATGCATGATTTTGCATGTTTTATGGGCCATTAACTACAAACTGTGTAGATGTTGTGTAACTGTTAATTCAAAAGCACACCATATCATGACAGATGATTATTATTTTTTTACTATCTAGGCAGCCATCCTTTTCGGTCAATTTCATTATTGTTCAAACGATAACTCATGGGTGTATGGAAAACCTTTTGATGGTGCATTCAGGGATACACTATTTTCTGGGATATGTAAATCCAGCCTCCACTAAGAATTGCATTAATACGCCTTGCAGTAAGGAAAGCATTAAGAAAAGCATTGGAATGCAAGTTTGTATGAAAAGGTGGTATAGACCTTGAGCACACCAAGAAACGTTTTCTCGACTTTTACATGAAGATAGTCTTGTACTAAATGGAATAATGTGAATCAGACAACATGCAAAGGGACGTGACAAAGCACTAATATTTCATGATTTGTGATAGATGAGAATAGAATAGAACAGATGTTTATTGCCACTCTGGTACAAAGCAGTACAGCTACATTGGAATTTGTATGCATTGGAACTCGAGTCAGCTTTGTAAAATTTGAAAGATAGAGAAGCAGCAAATAAATCCAGTAGTTATTACACAGTATACAAAATATACAATATAAACACACTGTTCACTATATATTTATATACAGTATATATAAATGAGAACAGGCTGGCCCAACCTGGCAAAGAATTAAAAGGAACAAATAAGTGAACTGTGCACTTAATATTCAGTGCCCCTGATGACCTTCTTGCTCCATCTAAAGGTCATTTAAATCTATGGGAGATGGTTTCAAAGCTGTGATGGAATAAATGGTACCAGTTGAAACTACAGTAATGGTGTGCTTTGGGAAGTGGTGGAAGTAATAAACTGCATGCGAGTTGGGATATGTGGAATAGTATTTGCATGGTTCTTTATGGCGCTGGCAGTCCATCTCAGCTCTGAAGAATAATGAATGGATTATGGAAAAATATCGTATTTAAATATCAGATCCAAAAGTGGTCTTAAACTCTGAATATCAATGTCAGTAATCCAACTTGTAGTAAACCAGTTTTGGAAACTTAAGATCATTCAGCTTTTAAATGGACAACAATGTTTTTAGCTTTGCCCAACTCATCTCTTCATCCTCGGTCTGCTTTTAGTGGACATAATAAATTGATGCGTTTTATTACTAGCTCAATATTTGATTGTATCACAACACTTGGATTAAAACTGCCACTCTAGGGATTCCATCTATAAATACTTTAAAATGCTCAGCAGGGGCTCAGTGGCTGCAAGGCCTGGCATATGATGTGTTGCTATGAACCTATTAGCATCATCAGCTTACTCAACAAAGAGTATTAAAAAAAAAAAAAAAACAGACAACAGAAGCCTTTCCCAATTAACAACAGATTTGGGTTCACGACATCCATCGTTAAAGAGTACAAGGCATACAGAGTTTTATCATCTTGTCCAAGAGCTGTGCTAAGATAGTGCTCACTTCAAGGGCCACCTTAAAATATTGATGCTATGAGTCTTAACTTTAGACACATGCCCTGGGCAGTGCCTCAAAGGCTGTATAGAAAGCACTCAGACAGCACACACCTCCAAAAAAGGCTGCACAGTCCTCCAAATCGGTTATTAAAAAGGTCAGACATTTTTTAATCTGCATCGGGAACAGGATCTGCTGCTAAAAACACACGTGGGCAATTATTGCACACACCTGCCAGATTTGATAAATTCAAGTAAAAGCAGTAGTTTGTGGAAAATAATCAAAGACTCTTCTTGCGGTGTTAACAGCCCTTCATAAACTGCGGCTGCAGATCTGCACTGAGCCATGGTTTAACCCCTATCCAGATTAAATTCAATGTGTAAACAGGTTGAGATATCGTGCTCACTTACAGACAAACAAACCAACAAATGGGAGTGAAAACATAACCTACTCGGCGAAGGTAATAAGGTGCATGCATCTTGTGTGCGATCACAGCTTAATCGACAGTTAAATTGCAGTGCGCTGCATCACACACTGCGGTGATACTGTATACAAGACTTCAGCATCAGCACCTCTGTTCACGCTCCATAATGCCAGGAGTCATTTCATGCAGGCTCATCCGTCTTAGAACAACCACACTATTAGTATTTGGCTTAAATGCATTGCTGGACTCTTATCTATACCTGCAGCCTATGGAGAGCTGCACTGCATTGATGTTTAATATGCTGTAGTGACAGAGTGGATTCATTCTTATGTACAGTGACTGTGTGTGTCTATTGTTCCCACTGTTGTGTGTCCAGTACTGTGCTTCTGCTCGGAGTGTGAGGTCCTGCCGTGTCCGTATGTTCACCACAGAGGGTTTCTGTCACTCTGTGAGTGGCTGCTGTTTCACTGCATCATCACAGCATATTTTACCAAAGACAGATAATTCCGACATTGACAGACTTGTCAGAGCTGGTTAACAGGTTAGACAGAAGCCAGGCTAGTAATGCTAATTAGCCATGTGGTAGAGCTATACTTTGCAGACCTGTGAGCTGATGTACGTGTTATGATCTATGCGTTTCTCTGCTGGCCACAGCTTCACTGACATTCCTTCGACTCAAGTGTTTCATCACCTTCCTCCTCTCAGAACCCAAAAAAGCTCCCCTACCGCCAAGGGAACTTTTCTTTTGTTTGAGCATGGAGCCTTTCATCATTTCTTATCTCGTCAGACGTTTTGGCAAGTACAACCTGCAGGTGACATTTGAGCGTTGGTGTGTGTTTGACCAGTGTGGGGGCAGTAATGAGGGCAAAGTGAAGAATAAATGAAAGTGTCTCTTTTTTTTTTCTCTCTCGCAGCATTTAATCTAGTATCAAAACCAAAGACATCAAAACGAAAGACAAAAAGGGACACAGAGGTTTAAGAAGAATTATTCCCTCATAATGAAAATGACAAATGTCTTCCCCTGATTAGAGTGGGAATTGAGCCAGTCATCAGAAATGCAAATCATCTTGTAAAACATTTGACATATTTTTTTTAATTTGATATCAGCCTAAAAGAACACAGATCCATTCTTGAGGGTGAGGAGTTCTTCCCCCTTGTTCATGCCTGCTCATACACATGTTTGTTGCACAAAGTGAAGGTGCCGTAAATGCAAAGTTACTCAAAAACAAGTTCACTATCAGAATAGGAAATTGAGAAATCATGTCACACTACATTTGCATTTGAACACGTCGAGGGAGGACGTATAAAAGCTTCACAAATATTAAACACACATGTCTGGACCTGCGTTTCAAGGATTTGTAGTTCTTACAATTAGTAACGACATTCCTACAACATTACTGTGTTTTTGTGTGTATACCTTTGCAGGAAGGAAATATGAGAAGCTCGCAGTTTTCAATTCCAACCAAAGCTTTTCCAAACTAAGAATCATGCCATGCACAGTGCATGCATGAATAATACTGCATGCATTACATGTTATAAAATGCTCTGCATTATTTAAATGATTTCATTTGCATTCATCAGAATGGAAATTTTCCACAGATAAGCAAAACAAGCAGAGTATGTGATTTTGAAAATATCTTCTCAGTTGGATGCATATGTTTAGGATTCTACATATAATGCATCATAATCCATCAGTTTGACTAGACTAACAATGCTATAGATATCCATTTTGTTTAAAAATAATTGAACTCAGCAGTTTGAGAGGATCAGGTTAAAACCATGCCTCAAAGCTTCCCTGTGCAAAGTACAGTTGTATGGGTCAAAGAATACATGGCCTGTTATAGAGTTCAGTGAGGAGTAGCCATTTCAAAGGCAGCTTTCACAACACTCAGACAGCGGACTACGATGTGACTAACTGCCCTACCTGCACAGTCGATTTGCTATTTGGAGTGTACTATACGTTTGCAGTTGGTGCCTCACTTTTCAGCTCTTTTATGTGAAAATGGAGTTCTGTTTCAGCCTGGATCGGGGTGTATTGAAAATCTCTTGAAGTGAATGCATATTGGACCAGAGCAGAAGAGAACCCCAAAATGTCACATATTGTGAGACACAGGGAGCCTCTGAGATGTATGCATGGGCGCATCTCCTGTGGGTTGGAATAATCAGGCAGCAGGAATAAGCTGGCGGAGCTGAAGGCGAGGTACAGCAGAGGAAGGTGGTTTACATTCAAGGATACCCGTTCCCCACTGATGAGGGTTAGCTTATCCCCGCAGAACGTCTCCCATCTGCCAAGTGCTGGCTCTGGTGCTCTGCTGTGTACCTCAGCAAATGAATAATCCAGTAAGGGGGACAAATGTGCTCCTAAAGAGCCTCTGCCGGCCTGCTTGCTGTCTGCTGACAGATATACATCTGTAGGGATAAGCCTCAAGCCAGAGGCAAATGTGCTCAGACAAGTGGGGAACGGGCTTACAGATTAGCCGCTCGCTGCCCCAAAGACGCAGGGTGCTGTCAGTCTCCCTCTGCCATGCTCTTTGTCATAGCTCTCTTACACGCCGTGCCCCCTCAGAGTGCGTATGAGCTTAGCAATGAAGCAAAGCGACTGTGAGGGCAATTAGACTATTTAAGATCATTTAGACTGTATTTGAGTGAAAGAGGTTTTTTACTGACTAAGAAGCTTTTCTCAAGATACTCAGGATAAGATGAATGCCACAATTGGTCATGCTGGGAAGTGGTTAAAGAAGTGCTTACATCCATCTTAAGTACCTGAAGAGACACCTGTGATCACACACCTCAAAGGGGAAGTCAACCTTAAAACAGACTTTACTTGTATTCTTGTATTATTTGGGACTGCTCAGTCAATATTTCGAAACATGAACAGCTCACTTTGGGAACTCAAACCCAGAGATCTCTGATTTAATATAATTTGTCATGTGTCATAAAGAAGGAAACAATAATCTATTTTTAAACTTCAGTAGAGCCGCACCCTTTTAAAAGTTGTATACCTGAGTGAAATATAGTCTAGTATGGTTTTATATTTTACAAGATATATTGATACCAGGGCTGCACGATGGTGCAGGGGTTAGCACTGTCACCTCACACTAAGCTTTCTGGTTTGAATCCTTGTCGGAAAGAGCCTTTCTGGGTGGAGTTTGAATGTTCTCCCCGTGTGTCAGAGGGTTCTCTGTAGGTACTCTGACTTCCTCCAACTGTCCAAAGACATGCTCGTTTGGTAATTGGTGACTCTAAATTGTCCGTATGGTGTGGATCGGAGCGTGACTGGTTCTTTGTCTCTTTATGTGAGCCCTGTGATTGACTGGCGAGCAGGCCAGGGTGTATCCGCCTCTTGCCAAATGACAGCTGGGATTGACTCCAGCCTCCCGATAAGCAGTATGATTAAGGATGAATGGATTTTTGATACCCTGTTGATCCAAGTGGCCTGTTTATACAGGATGATTACTGGAAAATAATTTGACATTTGTAATGCAGCTTATTGTGAGCCTGTTCCTGATATTGATATGAACCCTTGACAATATTGTACCTGCACTGTTAGTACTTATGTTAGAACTCCAGAAATGATATCAAAAACATGTGGAGGTAAGGGGCGCTGGTAGCTGATTGGTAGTTGCACGTCTCATGTGCGTAAATTTATGGTCCTTGAGGTGTGTGGCCTGGTTTTGGGATTTTTGGGGCCAATACCGATATTGGGGGAGAAAAAATCTGAAACCAATATATTGGCCAATATCTCTCTTAGATCTATGTTTGATCTGTAGAGATGGATACATTTACACATTTATTGAGTTGATCCATCAAATGCAGTTATCAAACACTTGTGGAAAAGATGTACAGTATAACAAAGACAAGACGGTCGCTTAACTGGAAAGTAACTGTGCATGAACATGAATCACCACTTGACACTCTGGAGAGTATTACACTAATTCATAAAGCACACAGAGGTTGAAAGAGAAATCAAGTGTAAAAAAATAAATGCTATTTGACTTATGAATAAATCTAGTAAATCAATCGGTGCCTATCTGCAATAAAATTAGCCATTACTGATAGACACTGGATAAGCAAATGTCAAATATCATCGGTCGGGCTCTACTCTAAATAAAGGTATAAATGCCCCTCCCCCCAAAAAAAAACAAATGTGGAAGAAAAAAAAGATAAACATTGTAAGAAAAGATTTAATGAAGTAAGTTAACACAAAGAAAAATCTCTATTATTTTTGAAATAAATAATAAAAAGCTTTTTTTTATTTAGCAATAGACACAATTACAAGAAATGACACATTTACAATATGTATGAGCAGTTAAAAAAAACTTTGAGCTCTACAAACATATGAGTATTACTGCAGCTATAACTCATCATGCTTTCAACGTAAAACACTGAAAATTGAAATTTTCCAAAAATGAAAATATATTTTTTGAGCCTGATAAGCCACATCAACTTAACTGACAGAATTTAATCTAAAAGAAGTATATGTAAACAAGTTCTGTCTTTTTACCAAAAGCTGATCTCTTAATATCTTTATACTGCAACATTTGCACTTTGGTCGAAGATATATTCTACCCAGCAAGAATAGTTAGATGCCGCAGAGTTTACCCTTTATGCGCTGTTAAAAAGTGACACAAACCTTGTTTGAACAGAGTTGTGAGAAATTGAAATATGTAGCGTTTCCCACTGATGTTTTGATCAATGAGATTGTGCTATGCCATTGTGAAGGTTGTAGGCGTCTGTTCAGTTGGAGCTTTATGCATTCCCTACATTTGAGCATTGTGCCCAAAATGAAGCCTATACTTCATTTTCTGCCTGTTTGCAGTGTTGACCTTTACCAATCTCTCTTGGCCCTCATCTCAGCTGAAGTGGGCTTTGTGCCCGACTATGGATGAGCCTCTGAATCTCATTTAGCCCCTGTGATGATCTCCTTTTCTCCTCCTGCTGCAGTCTCTATGAACAAAGTTAATATTTTTGTTCAGAAATGCCAGGCATACACTGTTCAGTGACCCAGTCGGGGCCTAAACTGTTTTTAGTCCTTTTTTTCAGCATAGATGTCGTATCACCTTTAAGTTATGCCACATTTCTTTTGTGCTGTATGTTTTCAGCTTTTCTGTTTATTATCAAAGAAATGTAACACATCTGTACAAAAGTAGTCCTCGCTCTGTTGGGAAAAAAAGTGTGAACAATACAATGAGAGAGCGATAACCGTGAAATATTGGGAGCGTCATTATGTGGTCGCCATAATAGATGCCCTTTTCTGTGTCTGCTCTGTGTGTGTGTTTGCGTGTTTGGGAGGCTTCCAAAAGGAGGATTGACTATCTGAGGTATCTCGCTGCAACCTAACAGCTGGCAGCCTGACCAGAAGTGACTGTGCTTGTTTGAGTTATGTCGGGGGGCTTTTGCCAGAGCACAAACAGAGCTGGACAATAAGCAGCGCAGCCTTTGTTTAGTGTTCTAAACATTTTAATCAGAACATATTCTTTTCTCTGTGTGCTTTTTTGCATGAAGCTTTTTATTCAGGAACAGAAGCTGTTATTAAACTTTGGATTACTTGTGTGATGACACGTTTATAGTGCATATTGATGCGCCAAATGTTGGGGTTTTCAGCTTTAAATAATCATTATGTTTATAGTCACTTTCCCATGGTTTATATGGTTCTATTTTTATGTGTCAACTCAGAAAATTTCATCAGTCTCACCCCCTCAGATGGATTTAGCATCACTGGATGTCTCATAAAGCCCCTTCAGTCCGGCTGGACGTCTGAGCTGCAGATAAAGGAGCCTCTGTTGCACTATCTTTGGAAATTTGATAGCTTGCTGCAATAAGTCGTGCATTTTCATAGACTTGTAAGCAGCCAAATCATGGCAAATGTAGTTATTTATTCCAGGGTAATGTGTTGCATTTTATGGCTTTACGATTGGATATGCTTTCTGCACATTACAAAATTAAAGACCCTGAAAATAAAAAAAACAACGATGGGTAAGAAAAACTGCTAAGATCCGATTGTTTACTGTTTGTATAAAAAATAAAAACCAGTCATGTTTTCATAAAGAGCAATCTAAGCTAACATTTAGCAGGATGCAGCAGGGCACCAGTTTCCTTTACATAGTGACAGTATATGTATATATATATAAGTACTTGGTATTTTATTAAGATCACGATAGCTACTTTAATGATTCCTGAGAAAGAAAGCGTTTATTGATTTTCATTCTATATCAATTTCTCATTGTTGTTACTATTTATTCATTTACAATTTAATTTAGCAGACTTGATTGTAGTTGTCCCGACTGCAGGCACCAGCTAAAGGCATAAGAAAATGCCACTGAGGTTCTGCAGCCCCTTTTAGTTGCATTCAAGAATCAGTCCCTGATAATTTCATGAATGCATTTTGAAGCAATGTTTTGTTTAGAATTATTTTTGTGTAAAAACAAAAACAAAGAGTTTTATCTGAAACATTATTCTTTTCAATTTAAAATCCTAGGGTACGTGTATGGACTGAAGCCTGTGCAGCCTACATACAAAGTCTAATTTTATAATGCAGAGCGCTCTATAGAGGGAAGTTTGCAGCTAATTCTGCCCAATGCATAATGTCCACTGTAATTAAAGTCCACACACACTGTGCAGATCGGTAATTTCAATGAAATCACATTCCCACTGATAGTATGCTGAGCCATATACAAATGCAAATACATATAAAGTGGTAAAATTTCATTACTAGGGTAATGGGTTGCATTGATTCATACAAGCAATCGATATCTCTGTTCTGTAGGACTTTCATTTAAATGGGAGTTTTTTTTATGACAAGTAGATAGATGAAGTTTTAATGATGTAAAGAAAAAAAAGAAAAAAACAGCTTCAGTTTCAGTGTAAAAACTGTGAATTAATTTGTCCATCCTAAAAAGCAGACTCTGGAATGAAGACACAAAAAGCCCAAAGTTAAGCTCATGCATGTTTATACCTTTTATTGACTTCCTCTTTAAAGGCTTCCCACAGGTCTCTAAAGCTGGAGTGTAGATACTGAATGCAGGCATATTTGCAAGTGAAGGTGGGGGATAAAAGCATTGAAACTCATGTCCTCATAAAGAGGGATCAGCAGTCTGAACGGGAGCTGCATACCGATGCAAGAGATGCCAGCGCTCTTAGCCAGAGAGCATGCTTTGCTGGGAAAAAAAAAAAAGAAGCCTTAAAGCCGCTAAGCTGAGAGCAAGAAGGGGAAAGGAAGAGAAGGTGTAGGAAGGTGAAGGAAGGCACACAAACTGCAAGCAGAGAGAAGTGTCATGGTGTAATGTTTGATGCAGCTGCCATTTCTCTCACCCGCAGTGACTGGAAACATTAAAGGTCTAATGCTGTTTGAAAAAAAAGAGCACAAGCCATTACATGAAGAAAAGCAAGACACGTTGTTGTTTCATAGATTACTGATTCAGTTGTGTTGGCCTTCCATTTTTATGTTCATGTATTATCTGTACTGTTTAACCTGCTCAGGGTCGCTGGAGCTGATCCTCTCTCTTCTTTTCATTACTATATAAAACAAAACGAATTTTCTTTACAGCTCAATACAGAAAGAAGACTTAACATTTGTGAGGATGTTTAACAGAAAACCAAGTTTCAGAGAGTTCTCTGTGATGAGAGTAGAATTAGTAAAGATAGATGAAGTCCTCTTCAAAGGCATTAACTTACACTGGGAGTCGTCTTTATGGAAAGTGTTTCACCTCCTGCTGTCTGCTGCACAAGCGTGACATTCAGAGGGTGTGTTCACACTGAGCATGTTGGGAGCAGTTTACTCGAACCCTGAAGCGCTAATATTTCACTTTGGTTTATTTTGGCAGGCACGAGCTGTGTCTGTGTAGTGCAGGTGTAGAAATAAAGTTCCGCTCAAGGAATGAACATGCAGTCATCAGCTAGTTTGATATCTTACACAATCCATAACTTAATAAACGATAGTGAGTGTGTTGGGCGCTGACCTTGACTTAGTACTGACATGGAGATGTCTGCAGACTAGGAACCTTTTAAACATGTTAGGGTTGGACTCAGATTGCTTGAGTTACAACAACTGTCATGGCGTTTCATGGAGTACCACAGAGATGGGGCATGATCTCCATGAAATAAAAACATTTTAGAGCGTTCAAGACTCCTTTCATTATAATAGGCATCAATTCAAAAGTGTATCGGTTATAATATTTTTTTGGAGGAAGGTCATGGAGCCATTTTGTCATAACCAACTACAGGACCAAAAATTATCCATGTTTTCACTTGTTGTGATTTGAACAAGTAATAATAATAATCTTGGCGATTCCAATATTGTTCTTGGTTGTTGTTCTGGCCCTCATTATGGTCAATACAAGAACTTAAATGAAAAAGGTTCTTTGACATTAAATAGATGCTTAGAGAAGTGGCACAGTGCTCTAGATGTTGCTCAGTCCAGCTCGGTCTAACTACTACGGTGATATGAGAGGAAAGGTGATGTGAAACCAGAGAACATCACCGCAGCAGAACACTGATCGACCACAGTGTCTTTGTGAATTATTGCCTCATGATTAACATACTTTGTCTTTAGGAAACACTTTTACTCAGTGTTGTTAACTGAGTGTGGATGAAAATGTTCAAGAACCATTTGGCTTTTTTGGAATTCTTAGAATCCATATTTACACCGAAATAAAAAACCAGCAAGATGATTGAAAAATATAAGCAGTATAAGGACACATTTGACTGATTACATTTTTATTTTACTACATTTGTTATAAGAGAGAAGAGAGAGGGGAAGGTTTTCTGCAGGAATTAGATTAAAACTTTCACCTGAAATGGTCATAAGATTTTTATTGCCAGCCATCCATAATAAAACGTTCATTTGACTTGATGCAATTACAATAGTGGGCAGATGATTTAAATATATTATGTTAATGTTGAATTCACTTCATTGTTATTCTGTAAGAGTTTGCATAGCTTAACTGTACCTGTGATTGTAAAACAAATATTAGGCTTTCAGTATGTGTAATATAATTTTATAATTAAGGGTTTTACTGCTTAATTGTTCACCAGGTAGTTATTGACATTGTGTCATTGTGTCATAGGGTCGTTAATTAAAAATAGGTTCATTGACCTCGTAGTCTGAAGATCTAAATCAAACAGTTTCTGGTGTGTTTGGTTTCTGTCTCGTTTCTTCTTACTTAAATTGTAATTAAAACCTCAAATGTTTCAAACCCAACCTGAGACTAAAAGGACAAAAAAAAAAAAAACAAGATGGTGAGACCTGCACACACAGGTGGTGCTACCACTGTGCTACCAACAGGAAGGGGGTCAATCAGGAAAAGCTCAGTGTACAATTGTCTGTCACATATGTTTCACTGCTAGAAAATGTGTGATGTTCTTTGCATTAACTCCACCTATCCCCACCTTTCAGTAGTTGTTAAATTTAAACAACAGACCAAAAAAAAAGTGTGAATTAATTTACATCAGATTCTTTAAAATATGAAAACCAAACCTAATCTATAGAAATATTTGTATATTTATTATATTATTATTATTATTATTATTATTATTATTATTATTGACAGCTTTATTATTTCCCTCAAACCCTGTCATAAGTTCCCTGCCTGTCATGGCATTGATAGAATATGCTGTCATTAAGGATTTTGCACTGCAAAGAATTGTGGGAACAAGTGCTGCAGCAAACATTTTGTAGCTATTCACTTCATAGCAGATGATTTGATCATGTAATCCATTGATTGCTGAGTTTTAGAAACAAGTAGAGAAATGGTTCCTGTTTAAACTTCCCAGAGAGAGAGTGCACCGAAAACTCCAGCAGCCAGTTTTCCCGCGCTCAAACGGGCTTCAGATGAAATTTGACTTATAAGAAAGAGGTAAGAGAGAAAGTTAAAAAACAAATGAAGATTTTTGGACGTTTTGAATCAATTCAGAATCTCAGATAGAAGAAATTGTGATACCAACATGATTAGATTTTTTCCCCACACCTCTAACTCATGGTTTACCAAACTTTTAGCAAATTACCTTTACAAAATGTTTTAGAATATATTCTACTGTACATTTACAGTTTTTGAATAGTAAACAGTGCATAGAGCTGCACCAATAAGTTTTTCCTCTGGGTATGAACTCTGAGCCTTCACCATAGTCAGCTATATATCTGCTATCTGTTATAATGCCACTGCAAAGATGTCCTATTGTGGATTGTGTTGCTGAAATAGGCGGATATAGAGCCAGGATGGACCCTACAATAAGCTCTTATAATGGTCATTCTGGATAGACCTCGCCTTTTGTGGGCTCAGAGATGATTACACATTTAGTATCCTCGAGTCCTGCTAGAGCGTGCGGACATCCAGTGTGTGCAGGTGACCTTAACTACTGGAGCTGTAGCATCCCCCAGATAATGACCACTCTGAACCCCAGAAGCAGGCCTCATCACCCCATAAATACAGGGACCATATGGACTCTCAGTGGAAAGCTGCAGACAGTCACTTTTCAAATGGACACAGACTTGTAGGAGGCTTTTGTGCCGTGAAAAAAGACTCGGTTGGCATTTTCACAGCTTCATGAACACTGTGTTTTGTGGAGGCTGTAGTTCAGTTTAACTGGCCAAATGGCAGATGTCTCTGAAAGTGTAATGCAATTTATTTTTAGTCCTGTACTCAAAGGAAGGAAACGATATGGTCAGAAATACTGTGTTAACCTGCACTGCTGGACAATTGCTAGTCAGAGTGTGAAAGAGTCTTTTGAAGAGCATGTAAGGTCATTTTGTGACAGAAATGTTACATTTCCATTTTTACCATGATATCTACCCATAAGATATGTGACTTAAAATACAGATATTTTAAAAACCTGTTAGGAGCTGTGGGACACACTCAAACCACAGACCAATAGGAGTCATGGAAACAATACTGTGGATATAAAAAACAAAAAAACAGATGAAGTTATTCATGTTTAGGGGATTGCAATGTGTTCAGTTTTTCTGTGTATAGTTTTAGCCCGGACTGAACATCAATAAGGGAAACTGTCTAAACCCATGTGACAAAAGAAAAACTGATAAAGCAAAGTCATAATTAGGGCTGTAAGGGCTGTATTCATGATGAGATTAAGGTCTAAAATAAATGAATACATTATCTTAGCTGCATTAATAGCGTCCTTTTTTTGTCCCCTTTTAGGCGCACTGTAGTAACAGTGATGGAAAAGAACGACCACTTTTACAGAACTGTACCCACTGACCTCAGTTTGTATTACAGTAAAGTGTTTGTCTTCAGTTGGGGATTTTGTGGTGTAATCACTATGACAACCAAAAAAGAATATTTCCCACTTTTTCTCTTTACATCTCATATTCGCCTGCCTCTTTCTAGTATTGGTGTCGGTTTAACCAAGGTGTTAAAGCAGTTTCACCAGAGTGACTGACTCTGACTGCAGAGAGAGGGTTACGTGGTTACCGTGTTTCCTCATCACTGCAGATCCACACCCTTGTTCACGTTCAACATAAAAATCCATCCCAGAATGCACTGTGTTCCCACATCGCCGGGTGGACTGTTTTTCTGAGCTCTGATAGTCTCTTTCTCGAAGAATAATGCTTTTGTGTTGGCAAAGAGTCAGTTGAGTTTCTGGAATGTGAGGATGTTGAGGATGATGCCTCCCGCTCATAGTTTGTGTTTTAGTGGGTGTTTGCATGGGTCCATGAGAGTAGAAAAAAGAGGAATGAAAAAAGAACACTATTATCTGGAGAGATATAGACCATTAAAACAAGTAAAGTGGATTTTTTTTTTTAGGGCATCTTGGCAGGCTGGCTGATCATCTTCTATGTTTTCATTTTATCTCAGCTCAATTAGACACAGTATAGTTGTTCAATATTTTTAAATACCAAGAAAGTTATAAAGAAAATTGTGACATTCACGATCAATAGAATAAGAATGTCTGATAAATCTTGACTGTATCTAAAGAGCAGCGAGACAATGGAAAACAATATGTTTTTGTGTCTGAGAAAAAGTAATAATGTGCAGAGTGCAAGTGTAACTGATGATACTTGTAATTGTGTCTGAATTTAAACCCTTTTGTGCTCCACTTTTCTCGGTTTCAAATAACAATCAGTGAAACACAATCAGGATATTTTTCAGACATTCCTCCTGAACTCTGCGCTGGGCTCATCCTGAATTACTTACACTTTTGCCAGTGGCAGCACAGAGGCACTAATAGGAAATATGGGTTTTCAAGATATTCTTAGCTCCTCAAAGGCTTCTCAAATTTCTGCCACATTGACAGACACCGATGGGATTTTCACATTCAATCGTGACACTGAAACTACAACCCACAGTCATTTCCTCCGTACGAGGCCACAGCTTACATAGATAGTGGTGTGAAGTCGATCCGCATTTGATCATTTGCCTACGCCTCGCTAAGGATCGTGCAAAGGAAGTTTAACATTGAAACTCTCTTCTAAAACCAGGCAAAAATAAGAGTTGTCTTGTGTCTAATTACAATCTTTTCTCATTCCATGTTTGTTTGTCTGGAAGCCAGGAAAGAAATACATTCTATTATTGTGTAAGTTTAATAAACTAAAGACAGAGAAATAAAGCTCAAGTAACAAAACTAAAAACACCACTCATTTAAAAAAGTGCTGCTTTGACGTGTTATATAGATTCATAATCAACAAATACGTCCTGAGCTTTCATCAAAGATCAAGATTCTATCATCAAACCATCCAGTAACAACGACATACTGTCATCATTTGATTTATTTTCATCATCTGTTCTCTATTAATTTATAGTGTCAGGACAACATGACCTCTTGTCTTCTGTGTCCAGCACACTGTGTTCAATAAAAAAACAATGTTGTTTTATCATTTGACATTTTGACCGGAGCACATTGTTAACAACATTTATTGTGAGAAATAACAGGGTTAAGGGTAATAAATCAAATATAGAATTGAGGGGTCTGTCCCATGGGATCCATCCTTCGGAGGGCACGTTTGTGGAAGGATGTCCCATCTTGAAGGATTCTTCAAATGTAGCTGTCAAACGCGTCCTCAGATTCCCGGCCAACAAAGGATTCATCTGGTCCCGCCCTTCGTTGGCCCAGCAGATCCTGAGATTGATTGTGCGGCGGTTCAAGCGAGCTGGCTGAATTTTTCTTGTAATAAACTTTTTAAATTTGTTTTAGACATTTCTCTAAGTCTAAAACAAAAAGGGGCCTTGAAACTTCAAACTATCTTTAGAATAATAGGTCATGTTTAGTAGTTTCAGTGCAGCTGTTGAGGGTGCAAGGCGACGGTGGAGGCACAGAGTAGCATAAAGGGTAAAGGTGGGCACAGCTGGTGATGCAAAAAGGAAATCCTCCGTCGACCAGACCGTCTCATTTCAGTTCACCTTGAGTGGTCTGCACAGGCCACAAAGGCTGGGGTCCTGAGTAGGCTGTGTCCTACCCCTGAATTTAGACACAGTTATAGTCTCAGATGGGGGAGACCGAGGTTAATCTTAAATGACATGACATTAGAAAATTAGCTCTAGAATGAGAAATCTGAGTTCTCTTACAAAATGTACAGGTCTATTTTCTGGAAAGCGTTTCTTATTATCCTTATTTATATCATTGCATTAAATGGAATTCATGTGAAATGTTCCAGAGCAGAAAGAGCCTCCACGCAACAACACACCATTCTGTATTGACCTCCTCCTCCAGCACGCAGCCACCTGCTGTTTGATACGCCTGCTAATGATGTGACATTGTTATGAAGGAGCATTACATTTATTTAATAAAAACTCATTCTGACCCATAGTCTCAAGTGGCAGGGCTGTACTGCCTTCATATGTTATCATGTCATTAATAACCCTAAAATGATTTGTTTCAAGAGGGAATGAGTAAATACATTAATGCTATGAATGGACAGAAACCATGGAAACAGCATTTGCAGTATGCTGTCTTAAAGTCAAAGAGCACGTCTCTTACAACACTTTCCAATAATTCTTCAACATTACAATATGTAAAGACCAAGTACATCTCTGCTGTAGTTAGGTTTTATTATTTGCTGTACAATATTTGGAATTAATGAATTTCTTACCTTCATGTTATACTGACCCAATTATTTGGACGCAGAGTTTTTCCGTAATTGAAGATGTGCTGCTGCAAAGACTGGTTAGACTGCTAATTTGCATCAAAATGAAATTTACTTTTAAGTGAACCTCTAATGGTTGGGAGGTTTGAATACACAGAATAAAGTATTCACAAAGCTGATTATATCAAAAAGCAAAGAGCTGCAGTGAATCCTCAAAGGTTGTTCAGAATAGAGAGGATGAGAAAAATACAATTTTCCTTTTTTATTCCCTTCACATTTTACATTAAAGCCTTAATGGAAGTGATGGGTACCAGAGACTATAGAGGCAGAAGTAGTTAAGTTGATAGATTGTTTAATCATTGCTTACATTAAATGTACCTTACTCCTTAAAAATCAGCAAATTGGTTCCATCTCAAATGAAGTAGATGACATATACATCTTGAACGTAAAGCCACTTTTAATTATTCACTTGCTTGTTTTTTTTTTGCTTGTGTTTTGGCTCCACTGCGAATGGACAGAATCGGTACCTAATGTCAGAGTAATTAATGTTAATTAAATTAGTATGATCTCCAAATGTATTCAGCACATAGAGTTAAGTGTAGCAGCAGTGGCTCTGCCAGGCGCTGGGCTGAACATAATGATACCGCACCAGATTAATCACAACATGCCTCTCTGAATTTAGAGGCGAGCACTCAACCTTTTCATTGACTATCAAAACAATTCATTTTATATGTGCTATTAATCAGAGCGTTAAGGTCCTGTCTTAGAAAATGGAGTCGTCTTATAAAAATATGTCGCAGAGATGGCCAAATTATGCATGAATACCCATCGCTTCTCGTTACAACACTTTTTCAAGTTATGTTGCATTTCTTGTTGTTTGGTATGAACTGATGTGATCATCACTTTACGATGAACTAATAGAGTAAGAATCAGGGGCCTAACAGATGGGTGTGTGTCTTCTGGTATAGTTTATAAATGTTTAAAAAAAAAGGCTCTGAAATGATAAAAACATCCTTTTCATCTTTATTCAGAGGCTCACAATCAGTGATGGGCTTCTTTATCTTTTTTGACTCACCTAGAAAATTGAAGCATTTTAATGTTCAGTGTTTTTTTTTATTTTTTAGCAGATAATAATAACTAGTTTGGATGTGCGATTGGGAGAATAAAACGCTCATATTAAAGGGATAGTTCTGTATTTTTTAAGTGGGGTTGTAAGAGGTACTCTTCAATAGTAAGTGTAGCCACAGAAGAGGCCAGTCAGCGTGGCCCCTTTAAGGAGAGACCCCCTGGAGGGCAGGCATGCAAGCTCAACTGTACGGCTATGCAGACGCATGAATGTTTTACTCCACATCATTTCTTTAATTTTAAGAAAAAACAAGCTAAAAAACAACGCTGAGGTAAATGTACACTGTTCTGGAAGTATTTAAAGCACTCTAGCAAGCCCCTTTGTTTCAGCACTACTTCTGCACACCACATACATGTTCCTCTAAGCTGTATGTTACAGTGTATTATTTTTTGTTACATTAGTATTCTTCTCTATACAACTCCATCTCATATCTGCAGCAGTACAGAATACCACGCCTGCTGCTGACATCCTCTCTGTGACTCCATATACAGAAGCTTCAAGCGATCTGTTGTCCTCCATTTTTCAAGAAATGGACTCAACATTTATTTATTATCCTTTTCTTTTAGAGCAATGCTGAGACAATTCCCATGACATTTGATTTATATTTGAAGGTGGGCCCCTCTTGATGCAATTCATCAAAATTAAAGATTTTTCCCTCCTCCTTGCCTCTGTATTTCCTGCACCGTAAGAGAAGAAGACTTCTGCTCAAACTGGTCTCCAGGTTACATTCTAATCAAATCCAGCATGTATTTCCTTTACTTTATCCTTAAGGATACTGGCAGGATTTATATAATTTCATAATCTCTACGCCAATGATCAGGTTACACCTTTCCTTCCATCTATCCTCCATCTGAAACTTTAAAGCTAAACTGATTTACCTGGAAGCACCCCATGATTTTTTAAAATACATTTACAGGAATGTACTCTACGGGGACTTTGGTCTCATTCATCTGTCTGTGTAAAAGGGATTTTGTCACTTGAGTAAAATATAATAGCATAAGGATTGCTTTCTAAATAAGAGTCGAGAGATATACAGAAAGGTAAATGCTCAAATTGGCGTACATTTTGTCTCATATCTGCTCTCTGTTTGACTCTGAAAAAAAGCCCTGGAAGTGCTGACAAGTGAAAGTTTTGGTGAAGTTGTCAATAACTTCATAATCCTGACTCTTGTCTTACCTTTACACTGGCCTCCCACACGGTGCTGCAGGGAGATTCAGTTTCTTATTTGTTTACTTTGGTGAATCTGTTTTACATACAAACCAAGAACTTTCAACAAGGAAAAACAGAAAATATATAGTTATAAATGGAGCCAAGCAGATCCCAGAGATGGTCGTAGGGGGCATAAAAGCTGTGCTTTCCGCAATTGTTAAATTATTCTTCAAACCTGAGAGCTTAAGTGCTTTTTCTCTGTGTCTGAAAAGCAGCACTGTAGCAGCCTGATAGGCCTGTTTGTGTTCTGCTGTTACGTAATGGGTCTGCATTCACGGGAGATTTCAGTGGGGGGCCTGTTGCTGGGGTTCCCCCCCCCCCAACCTTCTTCTAAAATGTATGTTAGGTCTCAGTGAGGGTTTTCAGCAACACTCAATGAGAATAATATTTTGTGAGGAACTCTGCTTAAAGACAATGATAATCAGATTACATGCTTTCTTAATTGCATCCTAGATGAACAAAAGGTGCTTCTGGATCTAATTATTTCTTCTTAACTTAAGACCAAATCCACGCTAGGCTACTGCTAGTTAAATCAGAAAAAAATAAAAACTTATCATCTTTCTTCCTCAGAATGTACTTTTTTAATCCCTGCTACACACACATGGACAAACATGACCTGTAGACATGCATTAATGGAGTGAGGGGGCTGCCCATGGACGGACTACCGGAGTAGTTTGGGGTTTGGTGCCTTGATCAAGAGCGTGTTGAAAAACGCCTGGGCAGCTCTCCAGAAAACAGATCCAATTCCATACCTCAGGTCCAAACCCAAGTCCCAACAGACTGAGTTTCCGCCGCCCCCTTTTTCAGAATTGAAGAACCTGATAAAACCTGCAGCAGAAATTTTAAACTGGTTATGAAACAGACTGAAGTGTATGTAGATATCTCTGTATTAGTTACAAAGCAGTTGAGACCATAAGCAACAAGATTGACTTTTAATATACAATAACATTTTAAACTTGAAACAGTTTAAGGTCTCTTCCAGGGCAGACGGTGTCAAACCATTCCAGCACATAGCCTATGTCAAAGCCCAGACAGGCCAATAGAGACACGCTGCAAGCGAGCACACCCGCATCATGTCACTCTTTTTTACTGAAACTTGGAGAGGGGGGAATACATGTTTACTGGATTGCTGTGCCACAATTCACTTTCATTGTAAACACAGACACATGCTCTGACACAAGGAGGGGGACTCAATCTGAGCCATTAGCTGTCACTAATCACTATGTAACACTACGTATTATAGCTGCCAATGTTGCCATTAGGTTGAGCAATTGCTGTTGCTTCATGTGTGCAACAACCAACCGTTAGTGTGTAGTTAATCCAGTAATAAGGGTATAAGGTGTCTGTTTGTGTCCACACATAAGAAATGATTTTTTTAAATTCAGAGTTACACTCATTGGGTTTGCTTTTATGTCACTGTTCACGTCTGAGTCAATACTCGGTCTGGGATAATCCAGCTCACGTCACGACCCTATATTGAGGGTCGCAGAAAAGCTCAGAGCAATATCCATGTTGGTACGCTCATTATTGCGACTGCTAAGTGTTCCAAGAGGGTGCTTATGCTTATCAAAGAGTGAATTATCAAGCATGACATAAACAGGCATAA
Source organism: Labrus bergylta (assembly GCF_963930695.1). Lineage (NCBI taxonomy): Eukaryota > Metazoa > Chordata > Actinopteri > Labriformes > Labridae > Labrus > Labrus bergylta. The sequence continues at coordinate 23,320,033 of NC_089205.1, forward strand.
TTAGACCATCAATCAAGTAAATTAGTTATGGATTATCTCTCTGTAATTGACCCTTTTGTATTACGGGTTCAAAGTGAAACTAAGCTGAAGGTTTCAGAAGTGAGCTGGGTTTTCTGTGATTTATGTTTTCCTTCCTGTCTTTTTATTAATACAGTGGAGGCGATCCTTTTGTATCTGCTCATCAGATTCCTGCAATTTCAATCTCTCTGGGCCACACAGCTGCTGTTCATTTCTCCCCGCTGTATTAGAGATGAAGGATTCCCTCGAAATGTTTCTGAAGGCTTGCAGTAAAATGCACAGAAAAGAGAATAGATGTTTGCTGGCTTTTGAAAACATAAAATATTTGATGATGAAGTGGGTTTAGGAGTCGGTTTAAAGTAATGAATTACAAGCTAATACTCAAAGGCAAAGCAAAGCCTGGCTGGGAGCAGTCTACGCCAATATGGCACTTTGAGGATCCTGGGATGCTTTCTGGCCGGGCTTCTCTGAGATCCCTAAATGAACCTGACGTACTGTATCAGAGGAGATAACAACAAAAGGGCTGCCAATGTTCCGAAGTGATTTGCATCGAGGCCCTGCCGGGCTTTCTGCTCTACCTGAGTGAGCTCTCAGACAGCACACAAGACACTCTTTGGTAAAGTGAGCAGCAGATTGTGACGTCTGGAGATGTTTACTGCAGGGCCGAGCTGGAGGGGGGTGGGGCAGCTGCTTGTCTTATCCTCTGTGTAGCCCCACCAGTCTGTGAGTGTAGCTCCAATAATCTCCTGACCAGAAAGAAGAATGAGAGGCGAGATGAACTCTTTGAGATCAGAGTGACGTCTATTCAGATGTGTTCTGGTTGTTGGCTTCTGGTTTCATGCTGCTTCATAACACATGCTAGTAGGGCTGTGCCGAGAAAAGATATACAGCAAGGTATTCATTTTCACGATATATTGATTTCACCAGTCAACAAATACCGATGTCTGTGAAGTCTTTCTGGCATTTCATTTAGATGAAAAAATTCAGTGTCTGTTGCAGACTGACACGGGAGAGAGATGTCACCTGATCATTGTGTTTTCATGGAGTCCCAAACTGTGGAGTGTTTAGCGTTTGCTGTTACTGTTTACACAACTGCAATGATTGACAAATGTCTCAAACACAGCAAGATGACGCAAAAACCTGAAGACAGAGGCCAGGGTCTCTGCGGATACAGTACAGACACCGCACAATTACACTAATATTTTAAAATGAAAATAGAAAAATCCTTCGTTAGAAAACCTTCTCAGTATTAACTGTAGTTCAAGTAAGTTGGTATGTCAGTGAATTGTGTAAAAATGTGTCATTAAAAGCAAGAAAGTTGAAGATTTTTGTTGCCAAGGTTTAAGTTTTGTTCCCATGGAGTCAAAACCATCATTGATCTTGTTGATTTGACTCGTTTTATATTGAAGTTGAAAATAGTGGTATTGTGAAAACCTTACGTTTTAATATTTTGGAAAGGACATTTTGAATATCATAGTTTTGACTTAATAACACAGCATCCTTTATTCTCAGCTCTATTGTCAATTAAGCAGAGTATTGCTAAGTAATACAATATGTATCGTATCATGACCCTTGTATTTGTGAGGTTCTTGCCAATACCTAGCCCTATAGTAAAAAGATCATAGGGAAAAGAAAACCTGCAGCATATGGTGCCAGACCCTAAGATGTCTGAAGGGATGTTTTAAAGGCACCACAATGTGCTAAACTCTGCTGGTTTGAGTGTCTTAAACATGAAGATTTTCCTTTTCTCTTAGTTCAATGCTAATGGAGTAGCTTTGGGTTTAGAAGTGTATGTCGGACTAAACAGTCAGTATTCACCTGTGGTTCAGGTTGCTGACCATATACATGTAATTACATCTCAATTTACATATCTCTGCTTCCTGATAAAATGGCATTGAGTCAGCACAAAATCAAAATGTAGACAGCAGCAGTCGGGCATGTGAGGTATTGATGTGGGTCAGCTGCCAACCCAGCTGAGCGTAATAGCATGAGACACCTGTCAGTCAAGGAAATGCAACCCAAACACATCACTCTTTGTACATTAATATCTTCTGAACAGAAATAGAGACACATTAGAAGAAGTGACATTAGCTATTCAGAGCCTTACTTCTGCATAAAAAAAAAAGAAAACAGTTGACTTTGTATTTCTCGAGAGAAGTTGGATGTTTTCCCGTTCACTTCAAAACAGTTTTATTCGGAGCCAGCATCTCACAGCCATCAGGGAGCTGCATCTTAAGGCACTTCCACATTAATTTCAACATGCAGCCATGGTTGTTGGCGCTCCAGGCTCAGTATGGCATCTGTGGACCTTGGCATTTCTTCTTGTCCTTTCATGATTTCTAAAAGCTTCCAAAGTTTGGAGTTAAAAAGTTCAACTTGTGCAACACTTCTGACTGAATGCAATTTGTCATTGTTGTTGTTATTTCTTCATTTCAGCTGTATATGGAGATTTTGTTTTAGCCAAGTATCCTTCATATTTCATGAAAAGTATTCATCATTATAGTTGTTTCATTGCACTGATATTCGAAGTATGATCATCTGGCCTCTAAAATCATATCTTTGTGTAAGAGCATACTGAATCAGCAGGAGACAAATACAAGTGGTCTGCTCTGAAAATTGCTTTTTTTCTGTTTTAACATAAAATGCTGTGTGGTGGTTGAAAATGTCAGCATCTTCTTTATTTAATCTGTTCTGCTCGTCTTTTTTTGTATTAATGCATGCAGAAAGTAAACTATACTCTAATTAAATCAGAACTTCACAGTCAGATCATCTCTAACAGATGCATTTAAGCACTTTTTTAAACACGAGAAACTGACATTCTAAATTAAATGGCATGAAGATAAAATTGGATATTTGCAAGATGCATCTGTTTGACAAATGTGATTCAACACATGCAATTTCTAACTTTTAATACCCTGCACTAAATGGATGAAATGATGTGATGACAAGACAGTCTGGTGACTCGTCAGGATTGAGCACATAAAAGTCATTATTTTAGACTTTCCTCTGAAAAGCATCATTTCATGGTGTGACCTATTTTCCATTTTTACCGATGCTTTCCTTGTGGCAGGAGCAAAGTGTGGCGCACCAGTGTCTTCAGTATTAGATAACTGCTGCTGTCCTGTGTTCCAGTTGTCAGAGCAGTGTTGGTGTCAGTGTGTGTGTGTGTGTGTGTGTGTGTGTGTGTGTGTGTGTGTGTGTGTAGGAGCCTGCAGGGAAGGCCCATGCTGCGGATATCTGTCACTCACATTTTCCAAAGAGCTTATCACAGAGGGAACATTTTCTGCTTCACTGGTTATTTGAATTGAGATTTTTTTTTTTTCTGTGCATCTGTGTAAAACAGATTCTTACGGGCTGAAATTGTTAATATTCAACTCTATACTGTAGAGATATTAAACACCTGATGTGCAATCATTTCATGTAGAAATATCCAACTCTTTAAAATTCCTCTCACAAAAACATGAATGAATGGATGATGTCAGCTGACCTCAGCAGAGGAGACGTGTTTGTCATTTATTCACCATTGGGAAAGTAGAACTTTTTAAAGGTTACAGTAATTTGAAAGCTGAAGTGATTGTGATTTTACTTTTAGAAGAACCGTGCCATGGCTACAAGTGGAACGCTCTCTGTGTGGCGGATCAGTGTTCTCACAGTGGGCATTAATGTCAGAAGCATGATGGAGCAGATGGCACGGAGATGCCTCAAGTGAAAGTCCCTTAAAGGCATCTGTTAATTGTTTTTTTTTGAAGAAGAACACGAGTTGCTGCTGTGTGCCTGAGCTGTTTCTGAGTGAGACATTTCTCTGACTTTGTTTCTACTATCAGATCAAATGGCCAGCCGTACTTTCTCATCTACATCGAGCATATGCAGCTCCCACAATCCTCTGCTTCCACTCAGTGATATGTCTTTTGGACTGTTACTTTTAAGGTCAGAGCTCATAAAAACTGTGAATAATTTCTGGTTCTCGTCCCAGGGGGCACGCAGTGACTGTGAGGCAGCACACCAGCATCATGATCGCGCTTCAGAGCTTCTGATAATTACCAGCAGTACAGTACAGTAATGCAATCAAATATCTTGTCACTTGGTAAATTTAGCATAATGTACATTTCCACTGCAGTAGTTTCATCCGTACGACAACATAGTAATGTCATAATCACCAATCTGCTGCTGCAAGTTTCTCTTTTTTAACCACAGGTATGTCCTTAATCTTGAATTACTTTCTTTTTCCTGATGATTCTTTGCATCAAAACATATAAAAGGAGGGTTGGGGCTCTTTGAAACCCTGGAAGACTTAATTATGATTACCCGGCAAAGAAATGTAAGTTTCCATCACTTGTATCTAAACATCAATAATTCATTCCATTTTTTATTTATTTTATTGAAACTTTGCTAAACCAGGAAAGAATCTCGTTGAGATTTAAAATCTCTTTTTCAAGAGTGTCCTGACCAAGACAGGCAGCTGCACAATTGACAGAGTTTCAGTTATTTTGAAATCCTAAAGGCAGCATTTTTTAACATTTAACAAGTGTGAGTTTGCATTAACAGCAAACCACATCAACAGTAAATGAAAGGGGAGCAGATGTGAAAACAGAGGCTTCCCCCCCTTAAACTTCAAACACACTCCAAATAATCTCAGAATCTTTTATGACCGTTCAACTCATTTCCTCATCCGCATCTCAGCAGTGATAAAATGGAGCGACTGCAGATCATTGCCACTAAAGTTCATGTTAGGGGTTAAATGTTACTGATGTGCAGAGTTCACTGGACTTGAAGAAATGTCATATTTTAATGCATGTCAATGCTGCAACCCTTACTTGAGATGCTATGCAAACAACATGAAAAGAAATGTGAAATTGCATCCTGACATTTAAAATATTTTATTTTCCTTCCCCTCTCTGCTTAAATTCATCGCTGCCACACATTGATTTGGCCTCTGTATGCACCGGTAAGTCCCATACTAATTTCTTGAGCAAGATATTCAGCCATTGCCCTTTTTAACAGCCCAAAGTTTCCTGACCAAGTTCACGTTAATAACCAATCAGCCCCAGAGTACGGCGTTGTGTTGTTGCTTGGAATTTTTTTGTCCTCCCATAAATTATTCAGTATTTTGCATCGACTATCTGCCATACCTTTAAGGTTGCAGATAGGAGACCTTGGCACACCTTGCATGTTAATACGGCCCGACTAAAAGGTGAAAGACAATCCCAAAATGACCATGGCTTTGGAGGAGTCATCCCTGAGAGGCATAAGTTTGCTCCGGCCTTCTTATGGTTTGTCATCTTTTTACTGTGCTCCCTGTCTGATCTGTTTATTAATTTTCTCAGTTGTGTCTGTCACACTTTAAGCCTGTTGCTATCGGAGCAGATAAGTAACAGCTTGTTGGGCAGATCGTCAGATTATTGTGCTGTGGGAGGCTCCTTTGTTGTCAGGCCAACATGGTGTGAGGTATCACGGCCTGTCACCATCATGTTGTCAATGCAGATCCTCAGTCCATCTGTCTATACGCATCTCATCCCCTCTGACACAGTCCAATTACAAGATCCTGACAGAGACGTGGCAGCCCGCTGCCGAGATAAAACAAGCTCACAGTGAACCTTATTTCTAACATTGGATCGCACTGCTGGTCAGGAAATTAAGTGGAATCTAGTGTGGCAGTTTTCATGTTGTTGAAGGCGCCTCAGATATAATCGTCTAAACTTTTCTTGAGGTACAAGGAAACAGTGTTTCCAAACCCGAGAGGAGGACTTGGCAGAATTCACTAAAATGATTGAATGTTGAGTTTAGCAAGTGATTGTTAAAGTCAGAAGCTTGTAGTTCTTATGGCTGAACAACCAACAGCCATTAAAAATGATTCAAGTAAATGCAACCGATTTCCTTAAAAGTTGGGACTTGTAAATGTTAAATGTAAATTAAAACTAAATTTGATTTGCAAAACATTAATACCCCACATTTAATTGAAAATAGCACAAAGATAACTTATCAAATGTTCAAGCTAAGAACTTCTATTGATTTAAGAAAATAACATGCCCAATTTCTAATTTGATGCACCTTTAAAAAAAGAAAGAGGACAGGCTCATGTTTACTGCATTAATATTTGAATCATATCTGAAGTCAATTTTAAGATCATATCTATTCTTTAAAAATGTGATGTGTTGTTTTTGAAAGAGTTTGAGAACCTTTAAGTTTGATTATGTTCTGCTGCATGACTCTGTGTTTATGGCTTTTTTTAAAGGGGTGATTCTTTCTATTATACAATCTGTTTGCCCATCCGCTCAGAAATACATCTAACTATTTAGATCCTCTAGGTTAGACTTTTTCCCTCAGTTTAAACATTGAATGGAATCATTGGAGAAAACGTGTCCTCAAAGCACAGTGAAGCACACCTACAAGTACAGTGATGGAAAAAAAAACTCGAGACTAGCTAAAATATCCAACAATCTTCACTCTGACCTGCCACTTAGTGGAAATGTTCCAGGTCAGACTAAAAATCCGTTTACTGAGGACATTTAAGATCAGGGGTGATGAGAAGCTTCAAACATTCTTTAATGAAACTAGCTATCTGCTGCTTCCACCTGTGTAAGGCCACCAGAGTGAGAAGTTTCCTGCTGCAGGTTTAAATGATGTAAAGACCTTGTGATCAGCAGCTAATAAGTGCTTCACTCCAGTTTTTGCACCTCAGCCTGAGCTGTGAATGCTGCTGATGGAATAATTGTCCTCCACTTAAGTCATGTATGTGCTATAGGAAGGTGAGGTGATAAGTCGGGAAAGGAAATCTTAACCCACTTTAGGTGAGACTTTGGTCTCTGGAGGGAGTGCAGTGACACAAAGTTCTCAGAATAAAAAAAACCTCACTGGTAGAACTCACTGCTCACTGGTTAAACATGGTGATGATAACCGAAGATATTAAGACATTAAATTGATGTCAGAGGGTTTAGTCTGTTTGGCATAATTGTAACATTTAATCTGAAGTAATAACACTGTTTGGATAACTGGGTAGGTCTGTAAAATACTTTTTTTTTGGACTATTTGAATTTTAAACTACAAGATATCCAGGCCCATTCTTGTCCTGATTCCCCCTTCAGATAAGAGAAGTCTTAGATTTATTTTAATGGTTCTGGAGATGATCTGGTCTGTAGTGTGAGGTTTGTTAAGAGTGATCAGATCTGCGATGACAAATCCTATATATTAAACATGTTTCATTTGTACGATTCGATCTCCTGTAGTGTGGCGGGAACCACCGAGGACTGCAAAGCATGCACTGGGAATGAAACCATAACAAATGTGGACATGTACATACCATTTTCACAGCTTCTTCCCATCTTTATCCATAGTTAATTTTTTTCTTCCAGATTTTTTTCTTTCATACTAAAATCAGACCGAATGTTCAGACTTCTAGATCAACTCCTCTACCTTTTTCCGACAAATTAAAAATGAGTTACAAGATCCAGCTGTTTTTTTGCTTTGATTTTTTTCTCTGAACGTTTTCTTTGCTTTGATTTTTTTACAGGACAATACATTCTTTGTCTTTGTCTTTGTCAGGGGCGATCAATCCTGAAGCTCAGTTGTCTGCTCTTCATAAATTAACTTTAGTCAAATCCCTGCAACTGGATGAAGAATCTCAAATATTTCAAACTTCTTACAGACCAACCTGACTCTGACTTCATGTGTGTGTGATTCAATGATGTTTTGGATTCTTTAATGCACAAAGTGCTAGATGCACGACTGCATTTGTGTACATATGCTTCAGATTATTACTTTACACTGTGAAGTCCTTCATGTGACTGAAGAAAACAAACACTTTGCAAAGATTTCTTCCTCCTTGAGAACAAATAAAACACCCAACACTGCTAGTTGCTTTGCAGGAAAAGGAATCTGCTCACTTTGAAAGCTTTTGTATTGAACCGAAGAGAAAAGATCCATCTGACCATTTGCAGCCTTGATGTGCTGACTTCAGCCATCTGGCTCCTTTAACTACCTTTTAGTTGAGATAGAGTAGTTCTGATGTTATGGCTGAGAGCTGACCACTTTATTTCTCATGTAAATGTATTCAGGCCTCACATGCTCACCTCCAGGAGCTTCGTACCTCTGATTCAAAACATTCCCAGACAGGGGAGCTGCTCGGTGCAACTTCAGTCTTATGCTGCTGATCACTGTGGAGCCTCTGAGAGCAGCTGGAGGTCACGTGCCTTGCTTAAGGGCAGATTTAAGGCAATCATTGAACAGATTTTCCCAAATGATACATGGATTTGAACCAGTGACCCCGTTCCTCAGAAGTCTGTGATGGTTTGCTACAGCCTCTACAGTTAAACCCGAAGGATTTATTTGCTGTATTTAAGATATTTTTCTCATCAGTAAGACTGACCAATTACTTTTTCAGCACAGTAAATCTAAATGATATAAAGCATTATGTCATTATTTATTCAAAGTGAAATTTAACCTTTAAATCATAAGCAATGGTGACTCCCATAGGGTGTTAGGATGCACAAATAGGGGCGTGGCTTATCTGACTGACAGGTGAGTTTGTTGAAGCGGTTTCTCAGGAGGCTTCAGACCTGCATCAGCAGTTATTAGTTGGATTGAAAGTTACTTTAGGACAGCATTTCCAATATGGTGACCGCCATCAAAGGGGTTTAAAAGTCCCCTTCAGAAACCAGTGGGTGATGTCACTGTGACGACGTCAATGCTTTATACATACGCTTTCTATATTTAGAAAAACTTGAAGTTTTTCTTTGTGGTGGCATGATATAAAAGTTAACATATCATCAAATTGCTTTAGTAAAAGGAACATACTGTGTTGGGAACTTTAATTGTAAAATCTGGCTAGCTATTCGGGGTGTCATCATTGAACCAAGTCATTTCACTGTGCTTTAAAGGGTCAGTTCATTCAGATGAAAGTCATACAGGTTGGAAGATATGCATATTGTACAATTGTGATGCTATCTCTACATGGTGAAGTTGTCTTGAACGTGAAGACAGTGCAGCCTAGATAATCCACAAACTGCAAACGCAGAGACCGGCTTAGTACAATTTCCTTATCCAAAACATTGTCCTAATGAGAAGTGTTGATAGTAAGGTCTTTGGAGTACACAATGCATTGTTTGGGGATGACAAGTTTTTCTCGTTTTTGAGGAGCGGAGACAAAATTAGTTTGACCTCTGCTGAATTGGGGTGACAGCAGAAGTTTCAGTTTCACAAACCTCTGCACAAAAAGCCAAAACACAATCTGCATGACTGGATATTGTTAGTGAGAAGTGAAAAGGCATGTTGTTTTTTTTATTAAGAATGAGTGACCTCTGAAATGTTTTATTTGTGCACATTCATAAATCACTTGAGGCCTGGTTATGCACTGTATTCTTAGTTCACATTCCACGTCTGCATGTTTTTCCACCTCTGCGTGCCCTGGCTGCTCAGTAAATGTGCCCAACAAGATAACCAACGAAATTTGCAAAACAATCCTCATGTGGCACACAGACCTGGGCAGAGAAAACACACTTACTAAGATAAAAGAAAGTGTCAGAGGGGGAGAGAGGAGGGATTATCAATTCAATCTCATCTCCCACGCTCAGTCGTTACAGCAATATGTTGTGTGTGTATCCCCCTGCTCAGCGCTTTGTAAGAATCACTTAAATTCAGGAAGATAATCATTCTTTGCCAGTTTGTGAGTTGAGGCTCTTATTATGAAAGATCATTATCAAGTGAAATGTGACATTTTCAGCAATTAGGAAGATTTCAGCTGCTGTGGGGAACCTGGGATCCGCTGCCCTGACGCAGCAGGCCTGACAGTGAATGTGGGATTCATGCATTTAGATTAAAGAACAGTTCAGAGAATTTAAGAAACAAACTCTTTATACGAATTCAACAAGTTCAGCACTGATCTGAACAGTGTTATCCTTGCAAGGTCAAAAACCTAATGCAATCAACTTGGACACATTGCTGCTTTTATTCGGCCGAGCTTTGAGAGTGTCTCTTTTATGCCGCGCTGGCTGTGGGCTTTGGAGCTGGTGAAGGTTGCTCGAGCTGAGTGCCTTCCATTATCAAGAGAAGGACAGTTTTTCAACAAACTAGACGCATAATTATTATATTATTACTCCCATCAATTAAGTGTCTTTGATCCAAACAGAACTCCAGACATGCAGAGGCTGACTGAGCTCTGTGAGTGTTAATGAGGCCTTCAGTGGAACAATACTGTGACCCTCACAGGGTCTCCCTGATCAGACAGAGTACAGGCCTAATCCTTCTCCGTCAACATTAACGAACATTCACAACTTTTATATTTGAAATATTTTAGAGGTTAATGGTTTTTTTTTTTAAATATATTTTGGATTGTTTATGTTTCATGGTTCTTAATGAAAGGGATCCTCACATTGGGAAGCTGAAAATAATTAGGAAGTCAACCTTTCAATCCTTAGTAATGAAGCTCCTTATCCTCATGCGCCCTCTCAAACTGCTCATACAGAATCAACGCTCAACAAGGACTTGCTGTTTTATGTTTATACTAATTTTAAATTTAATGTATTGTATGTTTAGAGTGGTTCAAGGAAATGGTCTGTGTCCATGCATAGTAAAACATGCTGTATGTTTCATTGTTTACAGATTATCAAAAAAGCATAATAATTACCTTTTGTATGTAAATGGTAAATTAACTTGAGCTTGTATGCTTTTAATGTCTTCTGACTACTCAAAGCGCTTTTACACCGCAGGTCACACCGACCCATTCACACACTGATGGCATATTATGTTTATTCAATAGGTGTATGCTTGGCTAGTAGCTTCTAACTAACATTTGCAGCCCTGTCTAAATGTACTGTGAAGAATTGTCATTAAGGTAACACTGAATAAAATAGATGCTTTATTCATTAGGTGCAGCAAACAGATTCCGCAGCCTGATTCACTCCTGCTACACTTGAACTTTATCTATCTGGACACTTTCAGCTGAGTAGTGACTAGAGCTGGGTATTGTCCACAACCTCACAATTCGATTTGATTTTGATTCTTCGGGTCACGATTTGAAATCGATTCAATATTGATCAATGTACTTCGATATAGATTCATTATTACACATAGGTGAGAGAACAGTACCTTCTTATAGTTGTTAAATAATTATGTGTTTCAAACAAACTGACTCCAAAATGCATTTTACCATTGCATTATTCTTTAATAAACAAAGAATAAAACATGAAAGTACAGAATGATCTAAAGTGCAAAATTGTGCCTGACCTGAATTCACAGCACCCACAGTGCCCCCAGTGGAGAGGGGTGTCGTTACAATGAAAATTCACAGCACCCATAGTGCCCCCAGTGGAGAGGGGTGTCATTACAACAATTTAACCAGCCCTAATAGTGACTTCACAGCACAAAAAGCATGCAAGCACTGAAGTAAGTGAAAATACATTTCCATAATCCTGAAGAGGCTCTGAAAAGTGGCCAACATTCCTTTCTTTTAGATATACAGTAGGAAATAGCGATGAGTAGATGGTATAAGAAAACATCTATTTTTAGTTTTCTGTTTGAGTTGATATGTTTTTGAATATGTCTGAATCAAACAGAGGGCATATATGAAGTACTCAGGTGAACTTTCTTGTCTTATTTATGTGTAAATCAACACTGCTGTGCAATTAGGCCTCATTAGCATTTTGATTTAATGTAACTGATATTATTTCACAGCTTCCTGTGCATTATACATATCATAATGTAATCAAAATGTCTCTGCTCTGGAGGTGATGATGACTGACATCATTGAATGAAAAAGAGTGTCTGTGAGTGTAAAAAAAAAAAAGAACTGTTATGGCTGTAAAATAAACACAAAATCAGTGCTGAATTGTTCATTTATTTCAAGTTGACTTTGAACTAAGTGAATACATAATGACTTTAGACTATTTAAGGACAGAATAAGGTTTAAGAAAATGTCTCACAATCCCATATGTCTGTTGTTGCAGTGTAGGATAGGCTGTTGTTTACTCTACTGTATGGATGTGTATGAGCTGTGTACAGTTAGTGTCAAGCCTTTGAGAGGCAAAAATGTTATTCATGTTGTGTTCAACATCAAATTGATGTTCAACATCCTGAATCTCCTTAGTATGTAAAGTGAAGAAAAGAACCAAGTACAAATCAGGGTAAAAATATCCAGAGAAGATAACGATGTTTGATGAAAGACGATGTCAGAGGGTAGCTCCAAATACCATCTAATATATTCACTATAGATATGCTCAAACAGCTCTCGTGGGCATCCCCTGACCTCGCTCTCAATGAAGCATCTCATGTGCTTGCTCAGTAGGCCTACATACAGTGTGTAGAGTGGAGGTACTGCTGGCTGAGGCTGGATTCATATTGAGCAGTTGCAGAGCAGAGGAGGAAGTGGCTGCACTTGTAAACCAAAAAAAGTTGCATTTTTCATTATTTATTAGTTTCTGCAGAGATTTCATTACACGACCAGCATCTTGGGTCCACGGGTATTTCAAAGGTACTGTATGTGTAGGGAGTGGGGGGGGGGGGGGGGGGGGCACTGACGTGTGTTTTACGATTATACAAAAATGTGAAGATGCCTTCTCTGGGCTGCAGAGTTTCAGCTAGAGTGGAAAATTTTGAGCAAACTTTCCATATTTTTCTATAATATCAAACAGTGGTGTGTATTGGGAGTTCCAACAATTTCAAATAACAGTCTCACTCCAGTGAGAAGTTGCAAAATAAACACCAAGGTATTTGAATATTGCAGTGAAAACATCAGTTAATATATATATATATATGTACCACCCTGAGGCACCCTGAAGAAGGCGCAAGTCGATACGCGTTGGTGTATTTTAATGTTTGTAGCCCAATGAATTAAAGGCCTTTTATATTTTTCTAACCATTCTGAGTCCCTGGACCTGGATTATTTATACCAATATTTTTAGGTCTTAAATTTTCCTCCACTTTTTTAAAATAATAAAAATGTTTAAGTGGGTGCTCTTTAATATTATAACACTAATCAGCTGCTTGGTTATTCTGATTGCAGATGCGTTACAGATGACACATTGTAGCCTCATTTCTTGACGTCTGATGCCCTGTTCAGCTCTCAGATAATTGGTTAGTAAACTAGACGCTAATAAACAAGATATTTTTTTCCTGCAATTCGTCATGCTTCTTTCTGGTCAAAGTCAACTGAACTGTCAGGAACCTCATGAGCTCATTTCCATATTGTTTGCGGTTGTATAATGACTCAAAATTAGCTTCTAATTAAATCTGAGGAATTCACACTCGAGTGCAGACAGTATGTGTGTGTGTGTGTGTTTTATTTTGAATGTGCACAGTTCTAGTTATGCGTGTGTGTGTGCGTGTGTGTGTTTTTGTGTGTGTGCGGCGGCTGCGTCCACTGAAATTCATTACAGAGTTCTTCACAGAGGAAGCAGAAAATAATGGGCGTCACACTCGAGCGCAAACACATCATCAAGGATCAAGTTTACTTTGAGAGAAGTTAAATGTTGTTTATGTCAGTTGCTGATTTAAGCTGCGGTGATGATTATTCGATTCGTCAGTTTTGTTTTCAGTTCCAGTGTCTGATTTGATGAGATTACTGTGATTCTTTTTTTTTTTCCCCTTCACGGTAATTCAATGAAGCTGCTTGTAAGTTTGCCTGTTGTGGAAGACAGTGGAATACGTCCTCTACATATCTGACAGGTCTGTTCACTAAACCTTTAACAAGTTTGACACAAAGAAATTGGGTTGCCTAGTTTTTAGTCGTATCGATTCTTTTATCCATGTTTCTACACCCCCAGCATTTCAAATGTGGTTTTCCTCCACTTTGTCTTATCCTGCCAGCTCCTGCGTGGTACTTGGCCAGAAAAATCACTTATCGATAAATGCAATGTGTTGGCTCATGCTATCAATCAACAAACATGTGGGATGTAGGAAAGTAAGAACAGCAAAAGTCGGTGTTTTTCTCTCTGCTCAGGCTTCTTCTGCAAACTCTAAACTGTATTTATCATCATTCAGCTGGCTTTGTCGTCCTCTCATATAAATATCACCTCTTGTTGTCGGTTAATTGCCCTGTAAGCTCATCTGTGCTATTTACTAATTTACTGCACAATGTAAGTGCATTCCTGCAAACTACTCAGCGACTTTGGATATTCGCAGGCAGATGGTTTCATTTGTATGTGGTCGTTAAACCGCATGTCCTCCTCGCCGATCGGTTATTTAAATTTGCATTTAAATGTGTTTGACCTTGAGACTTTGCACACGCCGCCTCTTTTGTTGCTTCACACCTTTAATTGGCTAATTATTTTGGGTTTTGTGCTCAGCCTGCTTCATTATACTTTGTGTTTGTTTTTTTTTTTGCTTTCTCATGTGTTGCTGGTGAGAGGTGATTAGGCAGGAGATTTGTTAGTGCCGGGTTTTCTCACTAATTTTGTTTTCAACGATTCAGTGAATTATCTCGAAATTTGAGGACGCAGATAAGTGATTAAACCAAAGTAGTTCAATTTTGGCTGTAAAAGAAGGTTAGGAAACAAACCAGCAAAATTGTCCAGCTGACAGTGAGGTCTGTAGGCGGGTCTGTCAAATTAAAACCAATGTGATAAACAGTCTGTTAAAAAAAAAAAAATCTGCTCAGGGATCACAGTAGAAGAGCCTTAGCTGTAAATCCACTGATCTCAGCACAAACGCAGCACAGGAGGCGGGTAACAATGTGAGCCAAGACTAAAAATGCTGCATGAAAATTAAACAAATATTGGAGTGTTATCTTCTATGCTCCTCAAGCTTTGGAGGCTTTAGCTGCTCTCAGAGGCAGAGGTGCTTCGCTGTCTCATCAACAACAACATTATTTTCGCTTTCTCAAACCTGTCGGATGTAAGTCAAAGTCACTTGACAGTTAATGACGCAATCATCTATTCATATTGTGCTAGCTCACCTACAGCTGATGGATGATGACATTTGTCTTGTGCATCCCATGAAATGGAACGTGACGAATCCTGCAGGGGGAGTGTGCAATGAGAGAAGCATTGCGAGGCTGCAGAAACACATAAAAAAAATACCTCCCTAAACTTAAAGCTCAGCGTCTCGGCGTATCATCCTGAGTAACAAAGATGAAGCCGTTTAAAGAGAGAACAAAGGTAGAGCTGCAGCTTCTTCTTTCTTTTTTTTTTGTTTTTACCTGCAGCACAGGGACGCTGCACTGAATAACTGATCTTCTTTGATAATGCCTAGAATCCCACTTTCCAGGTTTGTGTTGTGTGTTTGTATTGTATGTCACCCTCAGTTATACAAAGATACACACCGGTGAAGGCTAACTGCGCTCGTGAATGATGAGTTCATTTAGCAGAAAATCATTTTGGGCTGCCCAGCAGTTAAAGAAAACTAAAACATGTAAATGATTAGCTTGATGATGCATGTTGTTTTTTTTCTCTCCTGTTTTAATTTAACATCACACAAGGCCTTTTAGTCACCTTGGAGCTGCTGTCGTTGTCCTCATCAGGAACATTAGCTTGCTGTGATGATCCCTGCAGCCTTATATCTTAATGTCAGCGAGCTGTGGCATCACAATAACAGATTGTCATTTGCGCCGCCATCCACCTGAGCACAAAGCACCGTGAGGAGTGTTTGCGTCCCAGTAAGCCGATGACACTGATATGCCAGTCTGTGTTTGATGAGGAGGCGCGTAAGCAATTGGTTTCTTTTTAAGCTACATAAATATTCACAGCAGATGGAAATTGGCCTCTTGAGGATCACTGATGAAAGTCGCTGCAATGGTTAAGTGCAGTTCAGGAGGAACTGGTCTCTGCCAGATATCGACGCGCGTCTCTTTTTATGCCCTTCATATCTGCATCTGTCTGTAGATCAGATCCAAACACAGATTGCAGGTTAGACGAGCTTCAAGCTTCTTGCCCAGTTTATCGGCTCTAATTGCTTCTTGATAGAAGGAAATATAAACAACTTTTTCCTGGGAGTTGCCGTGCATGCAGTTCTGTGAATATTCAGCCTGCAATTTTTTTCTATTCCACAACAGGTTTAAGTCAAGATGTTCTGGAAGGAGACAACACAATCCAGATAAGGTGCTTACACGCCACAGTTTTGCAAGTAAAGCCAATAAAACCTCCCAGCTTTTGTATTCAGGATTTACAATAAGAAGGGTAGAAGCTTATCCTGCCACTGTACACTGGATGTAGTCTTCTGAGGCTGCCACAGTTAAACAGGACTCTTCCTGCGTGAGTCAGACCTGATCGTCGAGCAGATATCAGGAGTTAATATGCATTTCAATATGTTCATTTGGAAATGAAAATGCTATAAGCAGTCTTTACGGCGGCTAAAGGACAAATGTTAAAGCCTTTCTCCAATACGTGACGCAGGCCTGGTGAAGAATAACTAAAATTTCAAATGTCAAGGCACCTCTTCATCTTATTTCAGCTTCTATTAGGCTTTTATTAGAAAGCCATCTCCTGCACGTTGGCAATTTCAAGCAGCATGAAAAGAGCTCTTGATGTCCTCTTTTAGTTTGCTTTGTTTTTTGTTTATTATTCCAACCACACAGCACATTGTTGTTCTAACTTTTTAGGACGTTATGCAATACAGACAATATTTTATCATCAAGCTAAAGGATCCCTTTGATAGGCCGCTCGATGCTTTCACTCCGAGCCTCTTCATCTTGTTTACTCTCAGCGCTTCTCAGTACTGCGGTTTGTGAAGAAGTCCATCTGTTTGTGCCGAAACACTCAACGGCTTACTTTTCAGCAAAACAGGATGAGTCCTGGAGAAAATTATCACAGCTTTCTCCACAAATGGCTTTGCAGAAGTCTGTGTTTTCTGCTTCTTATTACAACACATTTAAATTGACGTTTCTACCTCCAGCATTCCAATATTCCAGCTTCCAGACTTATTATAGCGACTTCATAGTTGAGGTTTGAGCAGGTGAAGTAGCACAGAGGAGGACGGCATTTAGTGGCTTTAAAAGTGAGCTCCTGAGATGAGTAGCAGTGTGATCACCACGTTTAAGAGAAGAGGTGGGATATCAGATATAATTAGATTCATTCAAAGGTGTCTGGATCTTGAGTTTTATTCAGCGCTCATGATTGTTTTTTTTATTTTTTTATAATACTTATCCTGTGATATTAATCATTACAGCTTGTTGGCCCTGCAGCTGTCAGGTCTAATAATATCACAAGTGTCTCTCTTAACACAATCACCAAATGTCGCACACTTGGAACAAGCACTGAAAGGAATGCAATAACAAGTGAATGACAAAGAGCAGAGATAACTTTTTTATGTTTCCACAGAGGAAATGTTCTGTTCTCCATTCAGCATGAAGTTCAGAGTTGTCTGAAGGAACATTAACACGACAACGTTATTATCATTTTGTGCTGTTTTATTGCAACTAAAGAGCGTGTTGTTAAGAGAACTAATGGAGGAGAGTGTGACCCCCACTCTGGGGACCGTAGAGAGTCCTAAGATCAACAACATGAAAAAATAATAATGAGGGAACCACAGCAGAGCAGCGTAATGATACAGGAAGATGGGCCTGTTATACATACCGGCTTCTCTTTATGGTCAGCATCACCATCCCAATTCAGCTCATTATTAGCATGACTGTGAATGATTAACACATGTAGTGAGAATTACGACAAAGTAACTCGTCTTGTATGTGTAGCTGTGTTGTTCCAACAGAAATCAGATCATGGGGCTACTCATACATCTGATAGATTTGATTTGTTTGAGATCTTGTTGGTGATAAAGGAGTTCTGCACTGCTCTCATGATCTCATCAATTGATCCTAATAAAATTAAGTAAAGCCATGTAAGCCCACTTTTGTTGGTAATGCATTAGCGCTGAAACTCTGCCTCCTTCACTCTAGCGGGATTACGACCTATAACTTAATTGTCAAATGAACATGTCCGTCATTTTATTTGTGCTGTCATTTCATTGATGGCCAGTCAGGTCCGAGCCGGCACAAAAGTTTACTGGAAAAACAAACAACTATTGTAGCACAGTGAAATACTGCTGGAGTGAAAGGCAGGTAAAGTGTTCTTCTCTGTCATTTTTCTTTTAAATTGCACCAAAGTGACTTTTTTGTCAAATGGTTCAAAGTAAAAAAAATAAAAAAAATCACCAACCTCCGTCCTCTGCTGAATTATTCCCTGTTACAGTGGACATTTTTTCACAACGCATGCTCGCGTAATTGTATCCTTACAGCTCTGATGGATGAGCCTCAAGAGTTAAAGTCTTATAGATTTTTTAGGTTTGTGCGTTTTTATTTTAGCAGCCTCTTCCGGCTTTCCCTGTTCTTCTGACTAGACGGATGAAGGTAGGTTTGGGTACAGTGAGGGCAATGGAGTGTGGCTTTCCTCAACCCTGTCACTTTGATAGAGTGAATACATTGTGAGAGATAATGGAAACTTTCTATTCAGCGAGGGCTGGAATAAAGAGAGCCTTCCTACTCATTCATCAACATTGATTACTGTACAGCCCATGGCCTGGAAAGAGCATGGGAGCACTACTTCTCACAAAGACTCTGCTGAATCGCAGGTAAAGGAATCAGAAAACAACAAAAGTGCAATACTGGCCTTTTAAGAGACATCACCCCAATTTGTTTTAAGGTGAAGCTGAACAACATCTGAAACACA
Organism: Labrus bergylta; assembly: GCF_963930695.1. Classification (NCBI taxonomy): domain Eukaryota; kingdom Metazoa; phylum Chordata; class Actinopteri; order Labriformes; family Labridae; genus Labrus; species Labrus bergylta. Next base: position 23,338,635 of record NC_089205.1, read on the forward strand.
AAGCTTATAATGAAGGCTGTAGTGTATACAGCACTGCAGAAACAGCCCGCAATAATTCTGCTCCTGGTATTAACAGTCGAACAGTGTGCACAGGCTAATATTTTATTAAATGTGCATGTGCACAGTGTGTTTAGAGAAATTTAACATGAGACCGCTGCTGTTCCCATCTCATGTAAAATTCCACTGAATGCTTGAAAGAGCACACTTTTGCCTTTAGGGACACCATTAAACACTGATAGTCTACATATGTAATGTTAATGAAGTCACAGTTAACATATTACATGATATTAGCACTTCACCCCCCAGTGATCCAGGATCTTGATGGTTGTTTCACATTAAGTTGTTACGACAGCCAAACCCAGAGGACATTTACCATGTCACTGTTTCTTTTCAGGATCCACAGCACATTTTTACACATTTACAGGGAAATATCACCGATCAAGATCAGTGCTATATCATCATTTGGCAATCTTCTAAAGCCAAGGTACAAAAACCCTCCAGCTTAAAACACTTGTTTTGTTTTGGACAGATGACAGAACTATTTTACTCAAGTAAAAGTTCAGTTACTTTAACCAAGTTTGACTTAAGTACGATTAAAAGTACAAGTCTATGAATCTAAAAAGTACTTCATCTGAAATGTACTCAAAGTAGCAACCTACTTACTTTTTACTGTCGGGGGGGGGGGGGGTTGTCGAAAATCAGATGTGACATCTCCTTTATGGTTAGTGCAAAAGATGACAAGAATATGTGAATCCCAAACTGTTGTTTAATGAAATAAACACCTTTATTACATACATTTACAGCAGATATTGCTGATTTGTTTGATAAATAGTTCAACTTTATCATTGTTGTTGTATTTGTTGTCTGCTGATAACAAAGAGCATACTTCTCTGCAGTCGGAGACAGTCGCAGTCTTTGATGAAAATCCGATAGGATGTGTGGCGTATTCAACTTTTGTAATTGTTTGTGTGGAGCTTTTGGTTGCTGATGTGAAGTACTTCAAGTTTCAAGTGACAATCAGAAACAATCCTCAAACATTTTCTTGCCGTGCTGCTTGATGAAGCCGAGGCAGCAGCGATAATTGTTATTATATTATGAGCGGCTCAGTTTGCCCCGACACACTCCGCTGCTGCTTGCTTGTCAATATTTTCCCTCCTCCACCTCCGCGGAGCAGGTTCAGTATATCGCTCGCCTTCTGGCTGAGCACCTTGTGTTCTGCACCTCATTTAGAATCTGTTCCGTCAGCATTACTCGGGTGTCATGTCATATCACACCACGAGCTGGCTACCACCTTAAACCTGTTTAAGCTAAACAGACCTTGTTTCCTTTTTCATTTGTTTGAGCCCAGGAGTGAAAGAAGCTGACTGCCGCCGCCTTCACTCCCCCTGGGTGATGTTTTTCTGCCCGTAGCCTGTAATATGCAGAGGCAGCACGCATTAAGAACAGCTTAGGTCTGAAAACATGGAAAAAGAAAGATAATAGTATGTTCATTCACACACTTATACTGCTATACCCCGTGGCACAAAAGGACTCTAATTTAGAGCAGTTTGCAGCACTACAGTCTTAGGAATAGCTATTTTCTATCAAGTGGCAGTTAGCTTGATAACAAGCCTGGCCTGTGTGCTTCATTTCATTTCCCTACATTGTCTGGAGCAGAGTAAAGGCTCTGCTGTGCAGTGGCTGTGTGTCCAGAGGCCTGTGATGCGTCCTGAATATTTCACCAAATACAAACAGCACACTCTGACAGTGCTGTGGATTGAACAGCAGAAGCATCACTCAAGAGTTATCGGTATTTTTGTGACAAAGGGTGAAAACAAAAACTGACACCAGACATGTACTGTCATGTACACATGCTGTGTGATAAATGGACTGTGTTCGGTTTAATAAAAGTAAATACGTTTTTGTCAAATCCCTTCATTATTTAAACTCCAGATCTTCTTAGTGCAGATTCAGTTTTTCTCTCTCCCTTCTTCTTGGACAAATTGAGGTAAAGTGCTTGTGTTATCAAGGCTGTTTACTCTGCATTTACAGTGCAATGCTCGCCTCGACAGATATAATTACACACAGCAGATGCACAAGAATGGGGGAAAGTTTGCATAATACACTTCTGTCGTCATGACTCACTGCTTGCAGATGAATTTCAAGATTTCAGCCTGTGAAGGAAAAGCTTTTTTGGTGACATGTCTTGGCAGTAATGCTGCCACAGTGGCTTATAATCAGAACAGTAATAAAAGCTGCTGAATAAGCTGTCATATGTTCATTTTGAGCAGGACCGGTCTGCTCAGCCTTAAGTCTTAGAAGTTTCCTCAGTTTTTTGTTTGTTTTTTAGTTGTTTAGTTGATGTGAATGGCAATATCACAGCAGCAAAGATATAAATAAAAGCTGGCAGCTAAAGAGAGCTGAATTAATTGTTACTACATCATTAATCTTTCAAAAAGCATACATTCATCCGGTACAAATGATGATAATTTGTCAGGGAAGTCAAGAAATCCTTGATTGATATGTTGTCAAAATGTCTGCACTAAATACAAGCTAACCGGAGAGACTTCAGCAGCCTGAGCCCACGGCAGGTAAACAAAGACGTGAATATGAAAATGAAGAGAGTGATCTGTGTTACAACAGCTGCCACTTGCGTACTGTACATGCATCGGCCTGATTGGTTCCACTGTTTAGCATAATGCAAGTATTGCAAGGTGGCAATTCCCCCGGGGGTGAGATTGTTCTGGAGGAGATGGCGGCCAGATGTGTCTCACCGAGGATGGTGCATATGCAAAGATTTAAATGGGACTTTCTGCAAAGCGGGTGTAAGCACTTCTGCACGAATCCAAAAAATGGGAACGGGGAAAATTCCCCAGATCACAACCACAAGGCTTTAGTAGAAACTCTAGAAACACAAGATCACCCACAGGTCCCCTCAGAAGAGATGCTCACAACCATCCTTGCGTTGGTGCTGAGATATGAAGACACGAGAGCAGAGTGAGATATCGTCTTCATCCTTATTGATACGGCTCTGAGTCTTTTCTGACTCACCAGGATATCGAGACAGACCTGACACTCAGCAATAACCCCGCAATGGAATGTTTTTGACCTCGAAGACCGGACAATTTGGCTCGGTAACATGCAGACATGTTCACTTTTGATCAGTCTTCAGAGCTAATACACAATCTTTAACATATTTTTGGCAGCGTTTCTTTTCCATGATATATAAACGTTAATCATATTACGACTTATTATCTTGAGCTTGATGTACCACAGTTTTAAATGAAAGCTGTGTGTTTGGCTGCAGTGTGTGAATGGGTGTGCTGCAGTCAAATATGAGCAGTCTGCTCAGGGTTTATTAAACATGTTGGATACTGGGTGGGAAGACAAATATGTCCTTCACACAGAGGATTAGATATTATCAGCTTGTGTTTCCCACAGCGAGCCCAGCCCACTCAGTGTACACCACAGGACTGCAGAGTTAAGCAAACAGAGAAGGCCGGAGTCAGGCGTGGTTGCTGACTCGCTGATGAGTACATGTAGACAGTGTGTGTGTGCGTGTGTGTGTGTGTGTGTGTGTGTGTGTGTGTGTGAAGAAACAGTCCCAGATCATAACTGTTTTATTGATTAACTTTACTTTTAGTAGATCCTCGCTCAGTTATTAATCAAGGCTTTCCTTTTACTCCTATCATCATGCACATTCTGCTGTCGAGGCTTGGACAGTAACTTATTTCTTGCTCATGCATGAAGCTTAAAGTAATAATGGCTGATTACTTACGTTACTAACCTCATAGTAGAGCTTGTTAATGTTCTCTTTAGTTTTATTTAAACTTCAAGGTGCGATATTTACGCCCCTGTGGTGTCACTTTCACTATGATTGCCCACAGAGGCTTAGTAGTCATTCCACCTCTGTAACGCCATCAGAGATAGTATCAAGAGCCTTACGTCCCAAGACTGTATGGTCGGAGTCGGCAGGGGAGAACAGCGCTGAGAGTGTGTGAATGTCTAACCCCTAAATTCCTCCAGATGCGTGTTTGGTCCGTCTCCGCTCCGCCATGGCAGTGGAGCTGCCATGCACCACATACATCGTTTTATCTCACGCTGTCGCATTTGATTCCGTAATTACCGCAGGAACTCCTTGGTCTCATGTCTGCAGCTGTCCAGCAGTGTTGTTCTGTGCTTTCAAATCGCAGCCTGTGGATGTCGACGAACGAGGGAGCACGGAGCCGTAAGCGTAAAGTAGCGTACCGTAGCTGACGTGCATGCACACGCATCTGGTGGAAGTTCGGGGTGGGCGTGTGTGGATGCTGAGCTACTGCTGGTTGTTTACATGTCGGCCTTCCTCAATTCACAGCAACAATAAAATGTGGTTGCGGAATCAATATGAAGATACAAAGATGGAATGTTGGTGGAGCTCCGTTGTGGCGCTGTTGTGAAATCGCACCCTGCAAAGGGGCTTATGTGAAGCTGCAGTGTGCAAGTGTTGTACAATTTTATTTAGATTGAAAAGACTTTATGGATTTTAGGACTGTTCGAAAAAATGTATTCAGCAAAGTATTGCAATTTTGCCTCCCGATACTTTACTGATTCTCTCTCCCACCGCATCAATACTTTAAATGGTTTAAAACTGTACTTTTATTTCCCTTAAATTCCTATAATCACAAGGACTTTGCTCCTGTAGGTGCTGATGTTCTGCGAGTAGGCTGGCTCCTAGACCCAAAAAGCTGCTGCGAGCAGGACAGAGACCAACCGCTTGTAGAATAAAGTTATTTCATGATTGTTGCACAGCAGTTATGCTCTAAACAACAAATAAAGCTGGTTACAGCTCTGAAAAACATGCAAGAAGGGTTTGGATTTGCAGATTTTTTCATCTGCATGCAGTGACTGTGTGTCCCTTCAGACCTGCAGCTACACAGACACGACACCGACAGACCATTCAAATTCACAGGACGACGAGTACAAGTTAAGTGTCCATTACAGACAACACACGGGAGAGAGACAACGATATTATCTAAACATTACGTTTCTACCTGCAGAGTGTTTGCTGTGAGTCCTACAGTGCTGCAACATGACTGACGCACAGAAGTATGCCGAACACAGCAACATGATGAGAAAACCCGAAAATACAGACAGGAGCAAAGGGATATAGACAACACACATGATAACTGATTAGTGATAACTGAGATGGACTATTTAGCAAGGTTTTGTCTTTATTAAAAGTAAACAAGGTTCCTGTCAGTTTGTCATGGTTCACTAAATATCCTTTTTCTATGCTTTCCAAGATCTCTGAACCAACTTTAAACGAATCACACATCAGGCTTGTGACTAATTCTTCCAATTATTTCTAACTTTTAGCAGCACTGATCTATAGAAATTGTAGTTTTCGAATGATTAGCCCCACTTTTTTTTTTCTTTCTTTTTTGTTTTTTCCTTCTGCTGTGTTAGAGAGAAAGGAGGATAAGAAGAATGATTATTATACCTGGAAAGGCCAGATTTCACATTAGTTCCACCTCCACAACCAGCATTGTAATATAATAACAACAATCATAATAGCAATAGGATAATCGGGTAATTTGCAAGCGAAAAGGAATGAGTATATCCTCTGGACATCATGATGATTTGAAAAGGAGGCTGATTTGGAGTGCTTCATTTGCTCTTGTCATATTTAACACCTATATTTTCACGTTTTTTTTTCTTTTTTCGCCTTGTCGCCCTTGTTGTTGTGTTTCTTGTTGTTACCAGTGTAAATGAGTGCTCATCAGATGATCTCTAAATGATGATGTGTGTGACAGTAGAAAAGAGACAAAACCTCATTGTAAGTCCAAAGCTCTGTTTCTGCAGGCACGGCAGCAGCTAGAGCGCAGCGCCTCCTTTCTACCTTTCTAATTAAGTTTGTTTGTTGTGTTGGGATCGGGGGACTCCTTGTCATGACCACCCACTGGAAATGAAACTTGTCATACTTTCTTCAATGCCACGCTCACTTGATGGGTTGGAAAATAGAGTGACCGTAGGTGCCAAGACTTACAAAGATAAATGTGTGTGAACTCTCCCATCATGAGCCACGTGGGGAGGAGAGATTAAAATCTGATGTTGACTCGTGGGTTTATCAGCAGTCACATTGCCCTTGGCGAGGCCTCCTGTTGCTTGACTTAAGCACCCCTTGTGGCCGTGTTTGTCTTTCTTGAAACTATATTATAGCCTTCATAATTAAGATGGGAGAGTTGGCATCCAGGCCTTGATGTCATATTTCAAGGCTATTTCTCTGCACTCCGCCGAGCAAATTAAGATAATTTTCTGAATGTAAGATTGGAGCCATGAGCATCGTGAGCACTCAGCTCTCAATTTCCAGTAAATACTGTGCACAATCAAGCTGTCATAACAATGAAAAGCTTGCAGAAAAATCAGGCTATTACAATCTAATTTATTATGAAACGACAACCGCCCTGTGATTTAAAAGGTTATTGGTTTGCTGGGATGTTCTCACAGTTTGTCTTCCTCCAGGTCTATAACCTCATTTAGACTGCTATAGAGTTTTTCACTGCAGAAATGAGAAAAATGTGGACACTGGCAGATAGATTCCTACTCAAACCACTGTGTTGTAGTTTTCACAGGATCAACTTTTTCATCTCCTGTTTTGACCGGCTGGAGTCATTAAATGGCAGGAGTGATTGCCGTTGATTAGAGTCAAACACTGATATTAGCCGGCGTCAGCAGACAACAGATGATCTCTGTCTCACCTGATTGTGGGAGGCTTGTATAAACGACCCCATTATAATCAGGGAGATTGAGCAAAATTTAGATTTGTGTTGAAGCTGGCAGCTCTGTCTCTATTAAGTGTGCATTTTGACCTGAAAATCACCAAAAAATCATGCTTGGAGGGCTCTCAAAAAACTCTACAGAACTTCTTACGCAATTTAAGGGTGCAGCTCCTCCACAGCTGAGCTGCAGTCGTAGATCTTTACCAACATAACTGAAAGAAACATGAAACCACTCAAAGCACCTAATCTTCATTAAAGTGAGTAACACTTTGTATTTAATCCAACCAGACAAAACATCTCATAAAGTTATTTTACTTTACCTACATTTTAGCAAAGTAGCGATGCAGCAGATGAGATGATGCTTGAGAATAGCTCTTCTATTTCTTTATAGTTCAATTTCATATCAAATTGCAGATTCTTGTACATCTAAGGGATTATCCGTCTCATGGATTTTGTTGCTTTTTGATGCTTTTAGTCCTTAATTATCTCTGTCAGATTTAGTTTACAGCACTCCTTTGGTGGAAAATTAATTCATTTGTTACTGTCTGATTCTTTCAAAAAGTGTCTGAGAGAAGAAATAAGAGCATCGGAAACAAGTTCAATTTCTGTCTGTAATTTTACAGGTGTTATAATCAGCATTTTCCTGTGAGTTGGGGATTAAAGGGCAGTATAAAATATTGTATTTCGATGACTTTATAATATCATTTTTATGTTCTGTGGGCTGTGGCTGTGATTTTAATATGTCACATACTCTGTCTTTCTAGTGTTGAAATCTCTTCGAGAAAGGAAAAGGATTGTATTTTTGGGTGAGTTTGTTTTTAGGATCTTGATTTTGAGGAGAGCAGTTGGACTGTAAATCCTTTCTTTCTAAATTGATTCCACAGTAAAATGAAAAAAGAAAATATTTTCACTGACACCAATAAAGTGTTGAAATATTCTCATTCATTAGTGGTTGCTAAAAGATGAGCAAGCATTGTGTAAAACATTCCAGAAAACAGACCCTTAGAGCTCTGTGACAGTCTGAAGTGATTCATGGATAGTCTCATGAATCTGCTATTAACCCTTTATGTACGTCCAGATGGAGTCTATGTTTTTACATTGTAGAGATATTTTGGAATAAAAACAAACAACCAGACAGTTGTGAGATGAAACCTGTAAGAATAACGTTTGAATGTCGTAATCCATCACTGGCAGCATGACTTTTCCAAGGCAGTCATTTCATCCTGTACGGCTCTGCCTTTTAATATGTTTTTTCAGTCTTTTTCTACAGTATATTTGTCTTAAACACATGCCAGAGACGGTTTTAGACCGGGTGCCAGTGGCCATCAGTTTAGTTACAAGGGCACTAGAGCTGGCCACAGTATCACTGCAGTCCTTTTTGCAGCAGACAGATGGATATGAGTCATAAGCTGAGGAATATGCCAACCAGTGGTCGATTAAACTGCAGATGGGTGGAAACATGTGAAGCATCTTATTACATTTTTGTGAAAGCTGTTACCTTCCAAATGACTTTTTCACACGGGGTTCCTGAGATCTGAGAGTCTCCAATTTACGCTGAAAGGTTAGTGAGAAATGACTGCTTGAATCTGTGTTTCCTGTAATACCACTTGAATCACTTTTACTAACATAAAAACACTCCTTCATGATCATTCACTGTCTAACTTACATTAACTTTTCTCAAATGAAAAACATCAATGGAATATTAAAGCTCAAATCATCCGCATTTAATGGTGTATGTTTAAAATCCTTTTGGATCCCTCATTCAATTAGCACTGTACTGTCGGGGGGAATGGTGAAATGATAGTCCACTGATGTTGAATAATTAGATTAGGACAATAATAGGATTCAATATATTTCTTTGTCCTCTGTGGCAGATATTTTAATAGGAGTTGAGACCCTACCAGGCCATTAGCCAGATGGGTCAGAGCAACTTAATCTCCAAACAATGTCTTCAACGGAGCAAATGACCTAATTAGCTTCATAATACAGGACATACCACACAGCGAGAAGGAAAAGAACAAATGGAATTGTACTTCTTTATTAAGTGTTATTGTTGGAGGTGACAGAAGTAAACCAGACGAGCTGTGAGAGGCACAATGACACACCCTGTCACAGCAGATACATGAAACATCAGCTAAGAAGGAATATGCTAATTGTTAACTATTTTTTTTCCCTTTCTTACAACTGTTGACCCTTTTGAAACTCAGAGATAGTTCAGGATTTAAAAAAAAAAAGGCTCTAAAATAAACATTTACCCTTTGAAGTGCTCACAGATTTGAATACAGAAGGACTAGTTAAGAGGTGATAACCTGCTCAGTTAACCTCACTTCTCTTTAAGTGTTTTTGAAAAGAAGTGTTCTCAGTGAAGCTTCTCCAAGCTCCCTGCGGGTGCCATCACAGGGTTCTGCTCATCTGGCGAGGTAACATGGATCATTTGTTTTGAGAGAGAGAGAGAGACAGAGAGAGAGAGAGAGAGAGAGAGAGATCTGATTAGTTTTTATTTACTGAAATTCTGCTGCTTTGACGAGCTGCTCTGTTGATACAGGAAGTACAGTGTAATGTGCTCCACACACGGGGGGGCCGACAAGAGACGAAGCCCGACAGGACACGCCCTCTTGTTGTAATCGACTTAGTAGTCGATGAGTTGCTTTTTGGTTACACTAGATTAAATAAATAAGAGGCAGACAAAATCAAATGTTTGTGTTTTTTTATGTTTTTTTATTTATTTTGAAACTCGTCAGCAATAATCGTCGAGCATTGTCTGACAACAATGGATGTCTCTGGGGAAGGAAGCCAATTTCTTGGTAGTTCTAGTGTAGCCAGCAGCATTTCTTGGTTCTTTCCTTCCCCTGGAGTAGCGCCTGTTCATCTGTTTCTCGTGAGTCTCGGTTAAACAGTAGATAACAGTCACACAGAGGCTTCACTCTGGCTTATGAGGCCCAAGAAGAAAGTGATTTTCTTGTGATGTACTTGCAAAAAACAGGTCATACTGGACGTCTGCCACGATAACAACGTCATGATGCAGGTTTGTAAAAAGTAAAAATGTAAGCTTTGTCTGGTCTGTCATCAAAAGGCAACTTTTCAAATGCTTGTTTGTTGACTGGAGGTTGGATTGATCATTTCTGACGCGTTTCAGGTATCGGGGAAACTCGACGCTGATTGACATCGAACATATTTGTGGCTCAAGTTGAAATGTTTGATCCACACATGATTGCAAGCTGCAATTCTATGCAGATATCTGTTATTACAGACAAATTCATATACAAAAACACCAACGCCTGCTGAGATGAAGTGGGGCTGTGCTATTAATCACAATTGTATTGTTGCCGCAACATGAGCATTCACAATGCAAACGCCTGAATTATTGCAATAAAAAAAGAAAAAATGAAATGTGGTCAATCAATGATTTCTCATTCAGCACATTTTACCTGTTGTACGGATGAATGCCTGTATGGTGGCCATGCTTTCACACCATTTTGAGGCAGTCAGCTAAATCTAACTCTCAGCTACTCTTGGATAAATTTGTTTCAATTTAGTGGAAAACAGCAGACAGACAAAGAAGCTATGGAGTCAAAGTTTATATTCACTCTTTCGTTTTGTTCATTTATCACACTTCATATCATTATCTCCATACCGAACATCCCACTCTTTATCACATCGTGCAGGCCTAATAGGAAGTTGCTCACTTTAGTTTAACTAAAAACGTTGAAACAGAAACAAGAAGACTTCCCATGCTGGAAATCCAAACCCCGAGGAATTTTCTACATCCTTGTAGAATCTGTAAATAGAGATCACCTTTTATGCTTTACTTGCTGGCAAATCTGCAGCATGCCGTTACATCATGGTGTGTCAATATAAGGAAATGATTCAACATTGAAATGTTTGATGACTGCTTCACAAAACTGCATGTTAGGGAAATGTTTCACAAGACAAAGAATTCATGAAGTTACATTTTCCATCTTTTGATCGCTGTATGGATGCCGAATGATAAACATTTCCAGGCAAACGCAGACAAAGAAGTGAACTTACGCCACTTGCTTTCCAGATTTGATAGTGATTTAAATGTATCTGTTGTCAAAATGAGGAGTGTTTCAGCTGCAGTAATAGGACTTGAACATTAGAGGTGCTGCAGTGTGCAGCTGTTCAGTATATCTTCAGAATGAACATAACCATTAAAAAAAACAAGCAGTGAGGAAGTATGTGTATATCTGCTGCCCTGTGTGTGTTTGCAGCTAATAATGCAGCGGCACACAATGGCTGTGATGCTGACTGACAGTGGCTATCTGTCCTATTTATGAGCATGGGGGATTGTGGGAATAACACATCTTTACACTCTCCTAACAACCACCCACAGCTATGTTTGACATCACCTCGTGCGGCCCGCTGCTCGTTATGAATGAATTGTGATTAACTGGGGAAACGGCGGCAGCTACGTTTGTGAAACATTTGTGAAGAGACATTATTGGGCCTTGCAGGCAACCTGGATGCTCACAGAGTGGGTGTCATTTCCACTTGAAGTGGCCATTGTTTGATGGTTTTGTTGTGTCCCCACGGCTGTGTGATGTGTTGTGTCTCTCTGTTTCTTTGTGATATGAGGGCAGCAGCCGAAAGAAATGTCGACAAATTAAAAGATGTTTCATGTTTTAGATGCTAAATACTTCTGTAGCAGAAAAGAAGAAATAAGAGAAAGAAAAAAAGTATTTTCTTTCTCTTATTTGCTCTTTTAAGTTTTGTCATCAGCAATAAGGGATTTTATTTGAACAAAACAGTGAAATCACTGCAGACAGGTGACATCATGTCGAGGTATTTCCCTGGCATATAAGAAGCTTATGCAGGTCACATTCATTGCCCTCAGGCGTAAATATAAGTGTGAACGATTGTCTGTTGAAGCTCAATGATTAACCGTTCTGTTTCCCCGCCTTCTTCTCCCCGTGAGCACGAATTGTCTCAGTGACCCTGAATAACAATAATGGGGAAGAATGAATTATTTATCTTATATTGTTCATTTTCCCTTTTGATTGAATCAGCTCTGTACACACATGAGCGTATGTTTTGAATGTGCGATGTGATGCATCATCCTCTCAGTGAATGATGGGGCTTCCCTTTTCAATCCCATTAGCCAAAGTCTGCGTCTGATGTGTTCCCAGTTGGCAAATAAGCTTCTGGGATTTTTGTGTGTCTTCTCTAATATAATTCAGCCGTTGGATAGCGTGCCAAGTCTGCTGTTGGGTCTGTATGAAATGAAATATCTCAATTATGCCAACAAACACCAGTAGAGGTGAGACCACAAGACGGATCAGGAGCAGAGTTTCAGCCCTGACATTGATCAGGGTCATTAAAGGGGGCATCAATTCAGACCCTCATAAATCATGTATTCTGTCACCTTTCATCTGGGATTTGTTCCAGGTAATTATACAACAAATAAAGCTTGTGATTGTTCATTTTTAGGGTGATTAATTTCTTGATTCCGGGTGTTGTTGCTCTTTGAATGACTTGAACATTAGCATCCTTAGAGGTGATTTTCTTCATAATGTAATCTTTCATTTTGGTACAATGCCATTATCTCTCCTACTTTTTTTTCCCCCCCCTTTTTAGCCCCAAAGTACAATTTTCTCTGATTGTCACGCTTCTGTCTGTTGGGATTCCACAGTCGTTTGTCAACGCTCTCTGTTTTTCATTTCATCCATGGATCATAAGTTGTTGTTTTTTTTTTTTTTTTTATTTAGAAAAAAAAAAACAAGATCCATTTGTTTTGACAGATGCTCGTTCTGGGGCAGCGGCCAAAGCTCAGCTTGATTTTCTGGATTGTCACGCAAGACTTGTGGTGTCTACTTTGTTGTCAGACAAACAAAATTGTTCATTTGGCACGTTGGTGAATAATGATCTCCCCTCAAAGAGATGTTACTGCTGAACTTGTTTTGGTTTTGGGGGGGGGAAATGCGCGACGTTGGTTTTTGTCTGTAACAGAGCGTTGGCCTACTTGTGAGTCTGGCTGTCAAATAAAGCCCAGATGTAGTTCTGGTGCTGTTAAAGATAAATCAAAGTATTCTTCCAGGGATATTTGGATGGACTAATCTCAAGCATAATAGCAGAATAACACTTTTTGAAAGATGGAGGAAGTTTTCCTTGGCTTTGGGCGCAGCGCTCCAGTTTGTGTGTCTGAGCTGATGTTGTGTTTTGAGCAGAAGAATTACTGCTGGGGGATTGAAGCCGGCCGATCAGGAATCCCTTGAGATTTGACAAGTCATGCCCTTCATGCAGTAGCTGTTAATTATGTGTTTAATCATTTAGGATGTCTTTACTTTCAATCTTAATAACTCACCCTTTCCCCTCCAGCATTTAGCAAACGCACTAGATTAGCAGTCATGTTTGAAGGTATATCTCTAAAGGTGATGGCAATGTCATTTTTCATGGGGCATGAATATCGGTGGCAGGCACAGGTTTTATGTGGGTTTATAATGGAATCACAATGCATGTGATTTACGGAGCGGAAAGGAAAGAAGAAACACATTTATTTACTGTTGCTGCGACAGCCCCGAGTGATCAGATTTAATCCTTCAGGTAGCTAATAAGCTTTTATCACAGGAGGTTTGCTTCCTTCTTTGTGTGCGGATGGAACTGTTAACAAACACAACACACTCTTTGCAGACAGAGGTGTGTTTATTCAACTGTTTAACAACAAATCAAGGGTCCTGTGCGCTCTGAAAGCCTCTTTACCGAGCAACAATGCACAAAAGATGCTTGGTTGATTACGCCTTGAAATTTGACAACAAATTCTTATTAAGTCCTTGTTTTCACTCCTTTACAGCAATGAATAGTATTCCCTTGTGTCTCAAAGTAAGATCTGCTTTATTTCGTCAGGGGTGTTATCTTCTCCGCAGTTTATAAACTAAAACTCAACACCACCCCAGCAAAAACATCCGGAAAATGTGCTGCAGCTATGTGTGCAGCACGTCTTTCCCCCTCCAATTTGGGATTGAATGCTGTTTCATCGCTCGAGCTTTATTTCCTCAGCTTTGATAACGTCGAATTGTAGCAAATCTTTTTATCCACACAGATGTTTGCAGCAGCAGCGAGTAGTTAACAGTTCACACAGGCCTGCTCCGGCAGCTGGCGTTACCTCTGAGGACTGCTCAATCACACGAGGCTTTCATGTGTCAGAGAATCTGAACAGTGACCTCTGCGACTCGGCTGCACGCTGGAGATGTGTTCTGCAGGTTGCAACGCTAATCTTGGCTGAAGTCTAAACAGGGAATTTATTAGCTCTGCCGCGTACATGCATAACAAATTCCCGTCCCAGGCACATTTTGAAAGCTTTTGAGTATTCTGGAGGTGTCGGCAAGGATATTTGGAGGTGAGTTTAATTAGAGCACAAACTCCCCTCTGCAGTGCTGGCAAAAGAATGCAGAATTACTTGAAGACACACAAAAAAGCTGCTTTAAAAGCTTGCCATGGTTTGATTTTCTTTGCTCTTTACATTTTTTTTTCCTACACGCTGGGCATGACTAAAAACTTTGTTATGAGCAGGATAAGTGTAACTGCTGATATCATATAATAGTAACATACTTCTACCCCTCAGAAACTGATACTGTACAGTTTAGGTAGTTGTTGGAACAGATAGATGTTTCTCTGTCTGTGTGTATTTGGCTTGTACTGAATTTAAATCCAGGCTTCAGAGAAGAGCAAAGTAATACATTTTTCTTCTTTTTTTAAATTGAGCCAACAAGAGCATTCAGTATGAAGACATAAAGCAAGGTTAATAGTTGGTCACATATGTTGGCTCTTCAGACACCAAGTAATGGAAGTGAGCCAAAGAATAATTAATTATTTATGCAGCTGCCAGAGCCATTTGCAGCCATGACCTTAGAATAGAAAAAATAATATAAACATGGGATCTTGAGTTTGAAATACATTTAAAAAATCTGTAATGTTTCAGTCAACTTGTTCGATAATCAACCTTTTTAATTTCATGTTGTTCACTTATATCTAGTTCTGTTTCTTCTCTCTTTTTACCCACGTACTCCTGGGCATTTCTAGGAAATTTGCGACAGGCTGCTCCTGAAGTTTTCCTGGCTTTCTTGTTGACATGTCCCTCACAGCGGGGCTTATCCCTATTAGATAGTGGTGCTGGTGGAAGGGGTGTTGGTGTGTGTGTGTGTGTGGGGTCTCTGGAGGTAGGACATGACATAAAGAGGACTTTGCCAAAATGTTGAATAAAGCAACATCGCTAAGATGACAATTCTGACCTTTATATCAAAGCTACATGCAGTTTTTCATATTCACTGTATCAACAAGAGACTGGAGATATTTGCTGATATATTTGCAGATATCAATAGGACCCTTGAGTAATTTCCTGCAACCTTTAAGCACAGAGTTACTTCTTCACTGAGCTCGAGCAGATGATTAGTGGGTTAATGGAGTTTTAACATTCTGAACGCAAAGATTTCCTCTTTTTGAAGACTTTGTGCGGATTGAGCATATACCTGCCCAAGACAGTTTTTCAGAGTGAATGACAATCTTATTCCCAGATTAGTCAGGATTTAGAGCAATGAGCTCTCCCTCTCAGCTCAAACTGCCGAGAAGGCAGCGTCAGAGAGAAGAGTCTGTTTCTGCACACCTTTCTCTCAGATGCAGAGCAGCATGTGTAAGCTCTGTATCACCGTCCCCCTCATGCTTTCACCTTTTCAGGCTCTGTTGAAATAACACCGCTAAGCCGTTTTCACATATGCACTCTGGAAAATATCTAGATCATTTCGGGAGGACTGCTCCGGGGAGTCTCCCGACCTGACTGTTCACATATGAACCTCACAGCTGGCGACGAGTCTTTTTAGGAGATTTGAAAAGCCCTAACTGCTAGAACATTTTGAGGATTCATGGGAAGAATCAAGGTTTCATGGTGCTTAATTGATTGATAAATATTTCAGTCAAGGACATTAGTTACCCTTGGCCACCACCTCTACTTAAGAAATGAAAGGAGAGAATAAGTATTATTTCAACTGTCAAGGGCATAGAAATGCTTTAATACTTTATATCTACAATATCGTTTACAAAATCGAAACATACAATGATTTACTCTACAGTCTGAGGTTCCTATTTTCATCAGACATCAGACGGCAAACATATGAATGCAGAGCAGAAAAATAAAATGTATGTCATAAGATGAAGTATCTCTCATCTTAAAGAAACAGTATGTTTACAGTACCCCTCATAAAAGTCCTCGAAGATAAAGTATGTAATATTTATTTTTCAACTCTTTAACTCACCCCTATCAGTGCGTCCCCTGTAGTCCAGGATCCCATTTATTTATTTTCAGGGATTTCAGATGTATCTAAGAATTTTGGACAGTTGTCTCTGTAAATTCTGTTATGAGGTGAAATCAACATTTTCCTGATGAAAGCTGTTCAATAATTTTCATGGATCATCTCAAGACATTGCTTTTTAAGATTCAAAAGTCAATTTTTTATTTTATTCATTTGAAGCACTAGAAAACTATTTATCTTTTGGTTTGGCAGTATTTCTATCTAATGACACGTTAAACCAAAACCTCTGTTTCTCAAATGCTTGGATACGACTGGACTGTTTTTCTGATTTAAATAAACTGACCCTTTCACATTGCTTTCATTTAGCATATAAAGACTTCATTGTAACTATAAATATGAAAATAAGATGCTCATATATTTGTCTGACCTTTGATTTTTTTGCTTCCATGAAAATTCAAATGAAACAAAAATAAAACCCTGCCCAGGCAGCAGGCTAGGACCTTGGCTCCTCTGCCACACAAGGTGACTATAAAACCTGAGGGTCAATTATTCTCTTGTGCTTTCTATTTCCCTTGTTGGACAAGTTCCCCCTTCTTTGTGTAACATCTAGCTCTTGGAGAGCATTTGAAGAGGGGGATGGAGATCGCTGTTCTTTGTAGTGAATACTCAACATGGAGGCAGAGCAGAAGGGTGACCTCTCTCTTGATGTGGCGTTCAGGTATGAATCAGACAGCCAGCTGTGACGGCTGATCATGGATGCTGTCAGCCACAGAACTTTTCAAGGCAGCCTGGCTTCATCGCCAACTGCTTCCAAGCAAGATTGATGCCAGGGCTGCGTTGAAGGATTGCTCTGTGGTGCAGTCATTGGGCACGGAGATTGAGGCTCACCCATGGCAGGGCGACGCTGACATGACTCATCACGGCAGAATTATATGGAGAGAAGGGAGATGGAAAACACAAGGCCCCCGTTCAATCAATCCTGTTTACTGGCAATTCTAAATGATCGCCAAATGAGAGGATAAGAGTACAGTAAAACAGGAAGCCTGCAGCTGCTTCACTTTTTTTCGCGGTGCCTCTGTTTGTTCAGTGGCACACTGAGTTTTCTTCTCTGAATGTTGCTTGATGCGCTGAATAGCAAAGAATCCCAGTGGTTCACAAACAAACCAACAAAAATAATGACTTCAACAAACAGCAGCAAAGCCCAAATTCCCCATGCATTTCTCACTTCTGTCCAATAATGGATAATAGTAAACCCCAGTTAGATTTTGGAGATGGAGGAAAACAAGCAACAGGGGCTTGAAAAGATGCATTTCAGCAAAAAATGTGGCAGTTTAGCTTAACAGGATTGTGCGCACACAGTTCCTGTCCACGGCAGGTTTAACAGTGCACGGTACAGGGTGGAGTGCTGCACTGTTCAACTGTCAGTGTGCCACATAGGAAAGTCAAACACTGAGTTAATATTTGGTTACGGTGCATCCATACTGCAGCGATTGATAAGAAAGTCATTTGTGCTTTCAGTCTCTGACTGATAACTGAGTTTGTTGTGCGACCGGGGTTCAATAATAATTCATAAAAGATAAAAGTGTTGTCATTCCATCCCGACATAGTTTAAAAAAGGCTTTCAACCATATTTCTTGCTTCATTTATTTTCTTTACGGTCCATTGGTTATTACTTTCATCCCCTCATCGTTTTATTAGACTTCACAAAAGCGATCCGTGCCCAGTGATTTGTTTTGTTGAAGTATAGATGGGCTTTGCAGACAATTATTTTAGCAGAGTGAACGATTAGCTCTCTAAACAAATTCCTCTACCTATCCCCACCAAGGAGGACTGAAGGTCATCCATCTGTCTGGCTCTTTTTTTTTTCCCTGTGCTTTGTTGTTGAGTTGCTTTTCCAATATGTGAGGAGAGTCATTCCGTTCAATACACCGCCTGCCCCGGCACTCCCGCTCGGCACAGTGATAAATCACAACACAGAGAAACAGAACTTTATTTGCATTCAGCTTCCATCCACTTTTGAAGCCGCAGATTTGGAATTGAATTTTTTTCCTCCTCCCTGCTCTCTCCTTCTCTTCAGTAAGAGGCTATGATCTCACAGCTCTCCACTATCTACCTTGTTTTTTTTGTTTTTTTTTAGTGAAACCTGATTCAGCTTGAACCTGCTAAAGCACAGAGAACTTTTGCATATCCACATAAATGCCACTCGCAGGTTACAGGGTCTTGGCTCAATGGCAGGAAATCCATAGGAGGGAAAAATCTGTTAAGTGCGGTAGTCCTTCAATCTACAAAAACATTCAGAAACCGCCTGGTCATTTCTGTCACCATAAGTTATGGTGATTATGCTGAGAGGAGAGCGCGGCCGGGGCAGGCCCAGAGGACGCAACCCGCCACCAGATTTTGGAAGATAAACAGCGGGGCATGTGGCGGGATGTTGACTGGCTCCCTCCTGGCTTTGCAGGCTGCAAAGGGGATCTATCACGTCAAAGAGGCCATAGCCTCCAGCACACTCCAGATTGTTCCCTCCGCATACATACGCTCACACACACATACACACTCACACAGGCGGGCCTGCTCAAGGGCTGGCCTCTTCCACTTGAGCGCTCATGGTGGCAGAGAGGGTATATACTCGCTGTGACAGTGGCACTCTGTTGTCCTCCTGGAGATGGAGCTCAGCCCCTCCAACCTGCCGAGAGCAGGCCCTTATTGAGCCTTGTGTGCTGTGACCTTCATGTCCGACAAGCAGAGGTGAAACGCTGAGCCATCCTGGAACGACACCTTCAGCCACATGCTGGACGATGTTGCCTCTATTTGCTCGTTCTGAACGAATTAGAGATCATTTTGGATTCATCTGTGGGTCAAATGAGTCAACATTGTCACCGGTGTAGGGCCAGGCTAATCTGCTTTGCTCGATTCATGTTTGAAAATGAATGACAGAGAGCTGATAAAACTGAACAAATTACAAATTCAGGCCGGTGGTTCATCTGCTGAGGCCAAGAGATTGTTCCCTCTGGATTGTGTTTCAATGTGAGCCAGGCTTTGGAAACAGGAAAATTCAATATTTTCACAACCTTGTTTGTCTTCTCCTACACCAGGAATTTCATCCCATGCCTTTCATCTCTATATTAAACTCGTGCTCAATGACAGATTTTTTTGCTTAAAATCTCAGCAAATCATCGGCATGATATCATTACAGTGATTATTTATACGTGTCAATTAAGAAGATAAACAGCAGTGGAACTAAAGCTGAACAGTCAAAGTACTTTTCCAAACAGCTACCAAACCAAAAGAACAGTTCACAAGATTTACAGAACATTAAATATTTATTGGACGACACGCATGACCTCACAGCAAGTTTCCTTGAGTCATCACTCATTCATGTATTTTAGATTAGAACACAAAAATAGGGATCTTCTGTGTGACATCAGATGGATGATGTAAGAGATTTTATTGATTTATTACAGAGTGAATGCTATACAACAAGAGTGCTACACTTAAACACATGAGTGAAGCTTACAGGTTCTAAAATATTTTAAAAAGTCTTGCTTTTAAATTGAAAGGCCTTCAACACAATTTTATACTATTGGAAGTTAACCATATTTCTAGTGTTGGCAGAATAATGTGGAAGGGAGATGTTAATAGAAGCGACAATTTATCATTTAGTACAGAAATGAATTTCCCCACCTTGTTAGCATTAGTAATTAATAGTGTAGGTTTAAGGATGTTGGAATGAAAATGATCATTATAAAGGCTGGGACTTCAGGTATCATTTGATGGAATATTATTGATTTAAGATACTTGTTTGAGTTGAGAGAAGTTTCTAGCAGCAGACCTGCGTCTTGACAGACAGAACCTAAATGCTCGGTATAATTACAACACTTATAAGTTTCCTGTTGGGATTTCACTGTCTCAGCGCAGCAGCTGGTTACAGGACTTACCATACTTAGTAGTCACTAGTAGTTACATGAGTCATTAACATCACCACCTTCACACACACACACTTTTCTGCACTGCTGGCCTTTGCACCATTAAATACATTAAGCACGCTGTGATTAGATCTTGAGTGAAGGCATAATGCGAAGAATTGATTTGATCCGTTGAATAATCATTCTAGCCCTGTTTAATATAGTCAATACAGTGGGCAGTAATGAGTAGCATTGCAGGATTGCACTAAAGGTCCTTTGACACTTTACTGGGTCCCACATTGCTGTAGGCGCACACATCCTTCCTTGCTCTGCCTAATGAAGCATCATGTACTCTTGTGGCAGCCTACTTAATCTAACCAACACGGCTACATTGTTTGAGAAGAAACTCCATGTTGGGAGGCTGGAGGTGTGAGCTCAACTTCCCCATCAGGAGTTCACAAAGTCTACACAAGCTGCCTTCTGTTCATGTGTTATGACTGGGCTTCAGGTAGAGTTGATGCTATTATTTCAGTCTTTGCAGACTTTTTGTGACTCCTGATTAGGTAGATGCATCTCAAAGTCATAACATTGTAACATCTGTTCAAAGTGTGTCTTTGTTTCACATTGCATCAGGCTTTAACTTATTACCAGGACACCTCAAGCACAACAATAAAGCACTATATAGTAAAGTAAGTGTGATGTGGTTGGTAGATAGAACATGTTCTGCTTTTTTTCCAGATGTTGGAATTCCTTCAGTACTCAACATGTCTATGAATTCTTCAAAATCAAAACTAAAGTCAAAGAAAATTGGATTCTCATCAAAAATCTGAAGTTTTAGAATAATCTCTTCATTTCTGAATTCTGACAGGTTGGTTTAAAAATGTAAAGCTTCACATTCAGACACTAGCATATATCACGCAGGGAAGTACTTTCATTTTAAGAGACCAAACAGCCGTTTACTTTTCTTGAAACTGCAATATTTAGGAGGGTTAGAGAGAAGACTGCAGTGCCAGAAGCGGCACAGTTTGGAACGGATGACAGTCGCAGCAAAGATTCAGAAGAGTTTCGGGTATGGCTACTAGTGTAGGTTGGATGTGCTCACTTGTCACAGTTTGCCACACTGGAAGCCAGCAGCACACATCCAGAAAAAAAAAGTTTGACAGCTCCTTTGTCTCTGAAAATGCCAGAGCTGTGACACCGCTGAACGATGACTCGCCTTTCTTCTTTATGATTATAGAGTCAGCGAGCGCTACACCAGATGTCATCACACTGTTCTGTTTATGTTGGCATGTTGAGGGGTGAAACATTGTTATAGAAATGCATTACCACCCTTCATTAAACTGAGACCAATCACAGGCAGGATTATGTAAATGAAGCCTGATATGAGAATCAGTATGCCCAGGACGGAGAGCCAGCAGTGCCAAGAAGAGCTGGCTGGGAAGCTCTCACTCAGAGCCAAGAGTCTCTGGCTCCAGCAGTGGAGAGCATGTGTTGGTCTCCATGTTGGAGTTACTTTGCATTTTTGCTCCTGACAGTCTTCATCATCCGTTTGGAAATCATGGAGGTAATTGGGGAATATGTCGGCACGTAGATAAAAAGGTAGTCATTAACTCTTCTTGGAGAAGCTTTCTTTCCTCATTGTCCTCCAAATCCAATGTAATGGTCCATTTTTTAGAACAATCACAATACAAATCAATCAAGTAATGACCTTAGCCATCTGTGCATCTCCCTGTTCTTTTATCACATCAGACTGGCTGCTTACAATCTGGCTCACACACATAGGCAGGCGCTTGCGTACAGACACAGATATGGAGGGTGACACCCAGTCATTAACAGCATATTTTTTGAGGAATCGCTTCTGTTCTGTTGCTCGAAGTGTTGCAATTAATCTGCACCGCTTGTTATTTCACAAAGAAATCTGAGCCTCCACGATAAGCTGCCCGCATACCCACATGAAACAAAAGAAGGGACAAATTAAAAACATGCTTTTAGATGAGTCTGTATTAGAGAATTCAAACACTGTAATTCCGTGTTTTACAATGATATAAGTGATCTTCACAGAGTGACAGTAATCCAGTCAGCTTAGGGAGAGCGAAGTACTGCTAAGGGTCTGTTTGCATCCCCACACAATAAAGATGGACATTGTCCCAAATGGGCTTTACTATGCATATTTTTATTATTCTTCCCATAAGAATGAGCCTTCATAAGAAGCATCAGCATCTCTGAGTGTGTGTGTCTGTCAAGGGAAGTAAAGCTCTACAGGGCTGAAGGTAATGGCCATTCCGCCTGCAGCTCTACCAGGGGAGGGATGAGAGTAGCCGGAGGCCACTGTCAGGAGAGGGGGGCTGAGCGCACTACTTGTCACAGCTCTTGTATAAGAACCACTTTGAGACCCCAAAACCAACAGAGAGCTTTCCCCTAGTATCCACAGAGGAAAACCCCGCTGATATTATCTGTCACTGTGACAACGCTCTGATGTCTTCTCCGTGAAATGATGATTCAATGACAGCAGCTGGAGACACGCTTTCGGTTTTGAAAATTAGACCGCATCAATTATTCAAAGATTCACCTGGCTTCTTTGCTCACTTCCTGGCCTGAAGAGTCTGTGACGATCCTTTCAAATCTCTTTGGGACGCTCACGACATGGCAGAGGCGGCTTGTGTGGATGTCTGTGTAAAACAAGAACAACATTAACTTTGACTGATGTCCTGTGTATCCATAATTAAACCGAACATCATCCCCAGGGCTGGATATATATCAGAAAAGATGAGTCAGGCTGTGGGCCTGTGGAACAGCACGAAATAATGCCCTTGGCTTTTAGCACTTTGTCATGGAGCCACAGATCACAATGTGCAGACCCTGTGGCACCACAGACCACCACTGGGCAGTGGACATTATTACAAAGAGGCCTGTGGTCCTGATGCGATATAGAGTTTACCCCCAGCATGTGCTACACAGAGAGAGAAGCTATTTTTCCTTTATGGTCAGTCTGTCAGTGATGTATTGTGCACAATTCAGAGAAAGAGGAAATGTGTGGCTTTCTTTAACAGCCTTTAGCATCTCACACAGCAGACTGTTGGTTTACTGATGTCTTTGTAAGTGTGCAGCTCTTTGAGCTTCTTTGATATCAAATTGTGTGTTTGCAGGATTGTGATGAAAGCTAAAAAAGATCACAAACACATTTCTGGTCTGTTTTCTTCCATTGCACTGTATTCAGTGTATTTAGGTCGTTTGCATGTGGTATTTACAGTGTATCTTCCCAGGGGACAAACACCTTGCCTTCAGCATAAGAGAGCAGAAGGAGAGAAAAAAAGGTTTAGATGGACGCATCAGTGAGAGCTGCAGAGGACTGTGTAAGCTCTCTGTGAGGGATTATACCAAGGTTAGTGTAAGAGGTGCTTCTCACTGCAGCTAAGCACTTATGAGACCAGGCAAATGTTGTAAGATAGTCTATGTACAGTACAATACCAGTGATATTGATAAAGTTGCCACTTTCAGAGCTCCTCTTTTTACTTTTTGGATCGCCATCGTGCAATTTCGTCCAACCGCTTGTCATTGTAGTCTAAATAAAACCGCTTTACTTCAGAAAAGCCCAAGGGCTCTACCATTTATAGACAGTTCATCCTTTGCATAATCATTGAACAGATGTATTTGGCATCCAGTTTGACAGCCAAATCTAAGGTCAAAGAGTTGAAAGGAAGAAAGCTGAGATTTTGGTGCAGCTGAACGTTAATACTGCATGCCAACATATTGGGCATCTCTGGTTGCTCTTTCTGGAAACCTCCTGGACCTCTCTGGGAGCAGAAACATGATCAGATTTATAGGGCAACAGCTGCCACCCCCCTTTCTTCAAGCTGCTTGGCTGCAGGGAGATTTGTTAGTATTCCCTCTCATCACTGATAATCTGATACCTGTTTTTGACTGAGGAGTATAATGATGATCATTGTTAAGAGTGTCAGCTTATCCTCGACTGCTTCAGTAGACCAGTTAATGCAAGAGTGTGGCTTCCTATCCTCACACAATAGAAAGGCTCGCAGTGAGGGTGTGTGTTGTCCTATAGATATTGTTGACACAGACGGATGATTTTAAGGGGAGGAAGGTGTTGCAGTGGGGTCCCACCCTCCAGTTGCCCTGATGAGCATTGATCTGTCTGCACAGTTCATTGACTGTACAATCTGCCTTTTTTAAATGCTCACCATGTACGAGTCTATTGTTGATCCGGTAAAGCTGAGTGCTATTTTGCTTTTTATCAAAGCATACTTTGATGTGTCTGTGAAAGCTGATCAGACATTTTCCATCAAGCTTTGGGATGACTTGCTGAAGTGATCAGGCTCGACTGATCCCATAACTTAGCTTAAAAAACTTTTTTAAACTTATATTTGAAACTTTGATTTGTGTTTTCAAAACGTCATTGTGCATTTTGTCTAGTTCACGTTTGGTCACTTCTCATTTGTTTGTATTTGTGCATTGAGTTAGTGGGGGAAAATATCCAAGAACATGAATTATCAATTTGTGCATTAATTTGAGATATTGAATTTATAAAACTGCTGCATAGAAAATGAAAACATTGCATAACTTTGAACATTTATTGTCCAATTGTTCAGAAGTTCCATTGAAATATTGAAAATGAAAAAAGGACTATATTTGTCATTGTTTTTTGTTCTTTAAACTAAATTTAATCCATCAATCTTTTGGCTTGGGGCAAGTAAAGTAATTTGTTCTCGCAACCATTGACATGAACATGTCTATTAGATAGCGTTTCAAGAAGAGAGTCAATCTGAGACTCTAAAAGTTCTTTGGGTGATTATCTTGCAAACTGCTTTGTTTATTATACCTTGGGGTGCAACTCTGATGCTGTTAGAATGAATGGGACAAAAAAGTTGCAGTTATTGGAAACTTTCACCAATCCTTGCAGAGACTATTGTCAGCTACATGGAGCTGGATGTCTGAGTGTTGTGCCATGTTTTCCCCTCCACGAGCGGCGCCTGAGCGGTGTGTTTGGCTGGAGGGTGGGAGGAGTTGCTGTAGAGAGTTACTGCTGTGTGTCCTGGGAAGCCAGGGCTCGATAGTTCCAGTGAAAGAGAACGATCATGCTGAGCCAATGATACAGTCTGCTGGTACTCCAGTGATTTTTTACCTCTGTCTTCTGCCTGTGCTTTCTCCCCAAAATTGGATCCCTTCCCTCTGTCATGAGTCATTGGTTCTTTTCAGCGATGTTAAACCTGTTCAATCTGGCTCCTTCTTGTGCGCCGATGAGATTGAATGAACAGAACGCTTGTTGAAACAATAATTTGTTACCGTTCATGACAGAACAGCGGCTCGCCAAAGTGATACTGTAGATTTACCCCAAGTCGTTTAACTTCGAATCAGAAAATGCAACACACAAATTGTTTAAACGAAATGTGTCTGGTTGATTCGTGGATAATAGAGCCAGCAGACCACCCTTTAACTCGCCTTAACCCTTCTTAAATACACACAAAAGCACTGATCTGGTGTTTCCCCAGTCCTGTAGCATAGCTAAAGTGTAACTGAGACACTCATTAGTCCTCTTTTTCGCTGTGGATCCTGGCCCAGATGCCTTTGCTATAGCACTTCTGTCAGGCCAAGCTGCTGGTGTCAGAAATAATGGTATTGTAGGTGTATGGGTAAGAAAAGTGCGATGAGTGCACTTTCTTTCCCTCTCCAAAAGAGGAATAATGAAGTACATGGTCTGTGTTCCCCATGGGAGGTGTAATTTGGTTTGCACACCTGACAGTCTGTGATGTGCATTCCTTTCTCAGTAGCACAGAACATGATTTATTTGCTCTGCTATTTTTGTCTGACCTAATTGGATATTATTTGCATCACACCAATGGCAGGTGTAAATGTACCTGAGGAATATCAAAGTTAAATATTATTCCCTAAAGGCGCAAAATAAAGACATTCAGACCCTTCTGTGTGGTATGAAATACTACGCTTGCTGTCCTTGGTAAGTGTTATATTTCCAAACACTGTCAGCTAAACATTGAACACAGCATCACAGATTAACTATGAGACAAAGCCAGTCAGCCACAAAGCATCAAATGTACTCTTCTTCTTCTTCTTCTTCTTCCTCTCTACATAGTCTTCACACCTTTTTTGAGCTTGTTTACTTAATCGCAGCACTCCAACCACATCTGGCCATGTAAATTGTTGACCTGTCGCCCATGGTAACAGATAATATAAACTTGTGTACTTTTGATGACTGATGCTGTTCTAACCTTCACTTTTACTGTGTTTCATGTGAAAATGATGTCTGGGCTGCAATCTACAGTGCAATATCTGTAGCCCCGTAAAACCAGAGCAATCTCTCCTCGCTGCTCTGTTATGGGATGTTCATATCACAACAGATGTGCCTGTTATGTGGCCCAGATACTGGAAGCTTTGGTGTTATAGGAGGGTATAAACTGAGGCCTTGTAAGTCACACTCAACTTCATCAGGGATATCATCTATGACCGGCCCATCTTTGTGAGGATGACTCAGCTTCTCCTAAAAAAAGTGGAACCCTGATAAACATTGAACCCAAGATAGATTTGCAGTTATGAGTTTGTCTGGACATAAATCTTTTTAGAGACATATTATCCAAGAAAGAAAGAAAGAAATGTACTGTGTTGTGTACTTTTTGTGTGGAGACAAATGTTTGGACTGATTTGTTGCAGTGTTTGTACGAGGAGTGATGCATAGCAGTGGCTTGATTTGACCAAACAACAAGCTTCATCTTTAGCTACTTCAGCCTTTTTTTTCAAAGGATAAATTCTATATTTTCACATACTGCATATATTTATGCTGTTGAAGAAACCTGTCTCAAAATGTGTTACTCATACCAACAAACAGAAAGATGCACTGGGAATATCTGAGATTAAATTAAGGGCAACCTGCCAGCCAAAAAAAAGGGTTAGTCCAATTCAATCCAAACTGTTTCATTAGCTGATTAGATTAGTTTTGTTTCCTGCGGTTTTCATCAAACTCAAATTATTGCGGGTGGTTTGGTTGTTTCTAGCCTGTTGATCTTTTCATATTGACACTAAATCCACTGACCTTGTGTATATTTAGGGGTTTTGGTTTAGGGTTAAGGTTAGTGCAAATGGATTGTTATTGTCCCTAAGGGAACAACAAAGTGCATCGTATCATATCCAACATATCACCTCTTATGCGTATGTGCTTACATGTGTGTCTGCTTGCGTGCATGTGTGTATGTGTGTATCTGTGTGTGAGAGTGTGTGTGCGTGTGTGTGTGTGTGTGTGTGTGTGTGTGTGTGTGTGTGTGTGTGTGTGTGTGTGTGTGTGTGTGTGTGTGTGTGTGTGTGCGTGTGTGTGTGTGTGTGTGTGTGTGTGTGTGTGTGGTTGGCACATGTTCAGGATGCTGAAAGACGACAGTGATTGCTCTGTTGAGAATGTGAATCCATGCATACTGCATCCATTAGAAGCATAACAGGCTATCATGAATGAGCCCATAATCATAGATTGGTATTAATTTTGAGATACAGATGACAGGAATCTCAAGCAGGTGGAGTTTAAGCTTGTTTGATTGAAGTGCAGAAAAATGGAAGACTGTCTCGTGTCTAATATGTGCCATTTTTGTATTTGTGACGCTCGGTTGAATCTCTGTCAAACTTTGCAGTCGTGACATTTGAAAAATAGCAGGGACGAGCTTCTGTTTGACTCTTCGTTCGGGTCAAAATATAAAGGCAACAAAGTCTGTGAAGGAAACTAAAATGATACATAGAATAAACATTTATCTATTTGCTTTCTTCAGTTGTTTTGTTTATCAGTCATGCATTTGAAAGTCTTAAAGGAAGCAACACTTCCTTTAAGGGTAAGGGTTAGGGTAACCCTTCCTTTTCTCACTAGCTATAAATACATAATTTTATAAAACCCATTATTTGACACTGACATTGGAGACATGGATAACATGCACTAATTTAAAACATGCTGATGATGAACATTGTTTGAAAAAACACATAAATGCAGTATATTCTTCCAGTAAACAAATTTCAAAATCTTCATGCAAAAATGTACTTCCTTTTTCTTTTTTCAAAAAGGGTTTTGTTTACAGACCTTCGTATTTCCATTTTGATCTGAAAATATCTTTGATTATCTTTGACACCTTTATACCTGATAACCATAAATTTACCACTGTGGTGACCTCAAATACCCAAACTGCAGTGGATGCAGGTAGAACTTAACATTCACAAGGTTAATGTCCCTACAGCTAACTGTGAGCAATCAATCTCAGTAGAGGAAGGGCATCTCTCTGTGCGTCTTGTGTGGTGCGTGATGGAGGGCTCAGCAGCGACATCACGTTACTAAACCCCACCCTGACTCTGCCCTCTCTCCAGAGGCTGAAACAAAACTCAAGCAGCAGTATGTGAACGGCCCCTTCATCCACCATGCATCCATCACTACAGACACACTGCAATCAGGACACATTAGTAGGAGGGGATTGTATTTTAATTGGATGGTGTGTTAATAAAGTAGTTCAAAAGCCTCACAGGCCTGTTCTTTGTGGCATGTAGTAAACAAACATGAAATATAGCCTGCACTGAAGAGCATTCGGCAGTCAAGGGCGTTCAGTGTGGCTCGACTGGGATGACTGCTAAACTGACAACGCTGATAAAACTGAAGCTCTTGTTTTTCTGTCAACATGGGGACATGAGCAAATCTGATGATTGTTAGTCTATGAAGGAACTATCAGAAAGACTGTCACAGATATCAGCTATGACAGTGCTAAATTACACATTGTGCAGGAGGCAAAGAGGTGAGGCAGAGAGACACGTTTTGGACGCGAGGCTGACATCAGAACATGTTCAAGTTGATGTTTTGAGAATGAGAGAAGCCTGCCCTGGCAACAGCAGTCAATCGTTATGTATTTTCTATTTTCTGTTTCCTCTGGAGTGAGTGGTAAAGCCATGAATACATAATTGAACAAAGGCACAATATAGTCCAGTAAAAACAACAACCCCTGCAAGACCCATTAGTATGAGCTGTTTGAGCTAAACAAAAAAAACCAACTAATTCCACTTTCCCTTCTGTGTTGCTCCAAAAGGAAAGGAAGCGGTGGCAACATGAAATGCTCTTAGAGCTGAACGTTGCTGCTAGAACACAATGGATCAAATTCTTCAGCACAAAGAAGAAACAACCTCCATGTGATTGCAGTAATGAACGTGCCGCGCCTTATCTTGAAGCAGTGTCTTCACCCTTAGACCTTGGCAATTGGTGGATTAGAGCTCTATAATTATCGAACATGGTGTGAGAAAATGGTATTTATTGGCATTATCTCAGTTCACAATGTCAGCTTGACTCGATTAACTCCTCCAGTGAGGAGTGAATGAGGTTATGAGCCTTATCAGGTGGGATTGTGCCTGTGAGCTGTTTGCCGTTTGCCTCTTTGCCTTTGTCAGTCATGAAGACCTTCTTATTGATGGCTGGGGTTCGCGAGGCTAAACCGATATTACAGTTTTTAATGGCAGCTGTGCAGATACTGTGCTCCCCGCGCATCGCTGTGAACCCTTTGTTCTTCCTGCCTCCACGCAAACAAGCCTTTAATCAACCGCTAGACCTCGAGCTAGAGAGTAGCTTTGGAGATCCGTTAATGAAAGCAATGAAGAAACACAAACACGGCTCTAAGTGTTGGTGCTTGATGCCGTAAAAGATGTTTGCAAAGCTTTCATCCGAACAACTCGTGTCCCTCCTCAAGGTCTCTGCATCTTGTGAGGTGGACAGACTGAAATGGTACAACACAGCCCTAATGACAGATGAGGTGTTTGTTCTCAGCTGAAGAGATTGGTGTTGATCTAAGCAAAACTAAAAGATTACACATGATGGATGGAGAGGGTGGACTGAAACTTTGAGTGCCTGCATCCTAAAGATCCAATAAGTGTACTGTTGAGATTCAGTTCACAAGGACTCTGAAAAGTTCTTAATATCAAGGGGTGACATCATGTGGAAAAAAAAAATAGAACATTACATTTTGAATGCAGCTTTATTACAGCAAAGTCACACCTCCACCATACAACAATAATGCATCAGGGAAGACATAACTTCAAGGGCAAATAATCAAAAAAAAAATTTCAAAGAGAAAGAAATGCTTAGCTGGTGACTCATGTCCACGTCTGTTCATTACACAAAATATGAGAATAATCATGAAAGCATGGAAGGCTCTTTATACGTTTTCTGTTGGGAGAGAAGTAAACAAGTGGACTCAGCTGTTTGATGCCACGCTTCTCTTCATACATATGGATCTCTCAGCTGCTTCTGAGAGCATTGTTCTCTTCCATTTGAATCACTGTCAGCTGCTCCTTCCCATGATTGGAACTGTTTTGCTCCTGCTCGGAGATAAAGAGGAAGTTTAGGTGTGCGAGGACGTGGTTTGAATAAATACATATTCCGCTAATCAAAAAAAATACATGTGGATGTGTCCTTACAGTCGGCAGAGAAGAATTTCTGTTCAGTATTTTCAATAGTTCTGCGTTATTCAAAACTGTTTTTGTTGCTAAGATGCTATAAAACGTTTTTTTCTCAAGACGCCTCATTGAGTGTAATCTGCGGATGGTGCAGTCTCAAGGTGAATGTGTGTCATCTCTCTTTCTATTGGCTGTGACATGTTGCAGAAAGACTGGATGCCCTCAGAGCACAACTTTGATGATAGCTTGTGATGGCCTGCCCAGGTGCAAGAATAACATTAGACCTGCTGGACAGGTGGCAATGCGAGAGAGGAGGGCTTGGAGGCTCAATAATGAGGGCTACGCCAGCTAGACCCCCATCTGTTGCCATGCACACAACTCTGATCCATTAAATTGCAGCACACTCAAGTTTTGTCAGACGAGAAAAAAGTCGACTCCTCTGCGGTGTGATGGCGGGGTTTCCAATACCTTGAGGCTATTTCCAGTCACCTGTTTAAAGACATATTTTAGTAGGCCATCTTTGTCTGCTAGACGAAGAATGTTTGCATTAACGTTTTTGTTCTCATGAAGAATATCTGAACGGCAGAGCCCCACTGGATGTATTATTTTTCACAAAGAGTTTATCTCATTCTTCTACCTATACTGTTCCCGGTCTGAACCTCTCCATGCTAATCTACAGGGAAGCTATTTTTAAAGAGCCCACTCAGCCTGTGTGCGTGCTAATTAGAGTCTGTGGCAGAGCTCAGAGGAAGATGCCTCATAGGCAGTGAAATGCAGTGAAGCCAGAGATAAGAACCATTATAACAGTTCATAAAACAGGTAGTGCTTCTTTTCAAACACATATTTCTTCTCAGTGGATCGTTTCAACCAAATTACAAAGAGATGTATTATTGATTTCCGACACCACCACAGTACAATGCCCGAGAAACGAATGTATGTATGTAAACGTATGTTCATAGCTTTGAAAAACAAACTTAATATACAATTATTTACAATAATTATAAGTTGTTTTTTTTAATTAAGTTTCCTTTTACAGAATCAGTTTCTTAGTTTTTCTCAGCAAGTCTTAAAATGAGAATAAAGAATCACACCAGTTGAACTTTAGCTTTTTATTCATCCAGGCCAAGTCGCTCTATCTCGGGCTTATTCAACTCTTAAAGTCTTAAATAGTCAGGCTAAGGTTATTATGATGCTAAGATGGACTTTGATCTTGAAAAGCTGATGGCGCTTAAACCAACTTAGTACTAATACCATGATTGTTTTCAGCCCTAAAGTTATTGTTAGAATAAATTTCACTTAAATTAGAATCAAATACACATGGCAATAAACTGTAATGGCCGACGCATTATTATTATCTATAAAACAGTAATGAACGTTGTAAGGAAAACACTGCACATTAAAGGAACACAGAAATGTATTGATGCAAGTGCACCAAAAACATCAACACATCAAGCTGCTCAGTTGATTTTCTCCCAGAGGAATATAGGAAGATACAGCGAGTTTCCCAAGATGCTTTGTATAAAAAAAGGTATTATATATTTTTACTTAAAACACATAAACATTTTTTTTGAAATTGAGACAGCATACGTTCAATTTCCAGTCTCATGTGGTCCAGTCTTTCCCTGAATGACCCTGTAACTGAGCGGTGGAGGTGGTGTGGGGGGTTAGGAGTGTCATTTTAGCGCCTTTCTGAAATGTTGAAAGATTTTCAACTTGAGCGCTCGGAGCAGCCGCACATAAAAGACAGAGTGCTAAAAAGAAAAGATGCTGGGCGCTGCTTTTATTCTCAAGGCGGCCACTTTGTGCTCATTGAAAAAAACTGAAAAAAGACGCTCCCACTAAAAAAATAAAAAAAAACACTTGGTGGACACAGGGCCTTAGGCTATATATTAGTATCAGGTTTGGATAATTCTAAAAATTGATTATGCTTCATTCTAAAACTTATTCCCTTATGTCTCCGCTCTTTTGACAGTTTTCATCAGTCTTATGAAGACATTTAAATAAATTGATATTTCATTATCTCAACAGGTGATTTGCATTCGCGAAGGCTTATTATTGATGACATAACATGTGCAGGATAACATTGGCAGAAAGCATCTGCCAAATAATGTTAAAAAGTTGGTTAAGAAGCTGAAGTTTGAACATTTGACAACAATCAGTGCATTCACAGGCCTTGTCTCCTGATGACACTGGGCTCATTGACTGTATTTTAGATTTAAAGTCTCAGATAGATAAACTGGCAAAGAAGAAAGAAATCTAGGTGTTTTATTTCATTCTGATTTAAAACACCTAGCTGGTGCATGCTCTTTCACAAAACAGCATTTTATCATTTTAAAAGCATTTCTTAAGTGAGGCTGTTTCTCTCTCTGAGCAACACATAGACTAATGTACGCTTTTATAGCTAGCAGGCTAGACTTCTGTAATGCTCTCCTTTCTGGTACCAAAGAATACAATAAATCAGCTGCAATTACTTCAAAATGCAGCAGCATGAGTACGAACAAAGACCAAATAGGAGAGCACACATTACACTGATTTTAAAATCTTTACCCTGGCTGCCTGTGAGTTTAAGATTCGTTTTTGATTTGTATGAAAGGTGCTATATAAATATAGCTTGACTGACAGATTGAAGACAGATGTGTTCTTAACAGGTAAAAACAGCAGAAATGGTCACCCACAAACTTCCTTAGGTCCCTGGTCTCTCATTCAAATGAAGCAACTAAAAGAAGATACGTGTTTGTTTTGATACAGAATTTTACAATGCATAGAGTTGTGTAAAAATTAAATATCTTTCGAGATGATGGCCAGTGCAGAATGATTTGATCATTTTAATTACCTTTATAAAGCTCCATGACAAATCCTCTGACATAGGAAAATGGAACTGTGTTACAGTCCTTGGTTGTTATCGAGCTTCCTGTACTCAGGAGGAGCAAAACATACTGAGAACCAGATAGTTCTATTAGACGTGAATCTGTTTTGATATGTATTGTATATTACACCTACCTGTGTATTTCTCAATCCATCAATCCACTCTCTTCCCTTTTAAAGTGTATAATCGAGGTACTCTGTATGTGAGAAAATGTTAGTTTAAAGTTTGTGCAAACCTGATATCTAACTATTTATTTGAACTTCAACACTGTTGTAACAGTTCACAATCAAACTTGCCCAGATTAGAAAAAAAAACCTGAAAGAAACCTAGAAATAAATCTTAACCCCATCTGAAATGCCACCCTGCAGTTGAAGAGTGATGTGTGAAGATCTCGGTGAGAGTTTTTGCTCATCTTATCAAATAACTGAGTGCTCATGTCTCTTTGAAAATCAGTTTTGACATTACATGAGCCTTGTTGTTTTCTCTTTTCGGCTCTGCCTAGATGTTACGTATTATTTACGAAGGAGGAGAGGAGATTTTATGTGTTTGGAGTAAAAGATGGGGACTGGGAATTGGCGAACAGGGAAAAAGACTAGGCCGTTGGGAATGTTAGTGAGGCAGGCTGTTTCCTTGGAGTTCCCACTGTTGTTGTTTTTGCCAAACCCAGTGTGCCACTTGTGACAAAGTAAAGTAAATTCACTCTGACCAAACAGTCTTGGTACCGCTCTCAGTGTGTCATCTGTCTCATTGTTTATCTTTCCACAGCAGGGCGTGTCCCTGGTTGCGGTTTGGTGATCATCGCTTCCACCTTTTCCCCTTTCCTCTCATCCTGAGCTGACTCCACAGAGGTCCAGATTCCTCTTGACTCTGACTGTCTTTATCATGAGAGTGTGCCTCACCACTAGCCTCAGATTCAATGTTAGATTTAATTGCTGGATGTGGATCCTCCCCATTCACATGGAGGTGGTTTGGCTTTGAAAAGACAGATGTTGCTCAAAGACAACAATCCGCAGATGATGTTGGAAAGTGGTTGCTATTAAAGGAAGTGATCAGACTTGTTTCACCATAGCAAGCTAGCCACCGCACAGAATATAAAGAATCTGGAAAGTTACGAGAGTAAGCGGTCGTCCACAACCGAGCAGCTCAGGTACAGAACCGGCAAAACAAAAACACACTTAGCAAACTTTGACAAAGTCTTCCATTTAAAGAGTGCCTCATGACAATAAGGGCAACGGATGGCAAGAAGTAACATACGCTGTCACCAATTACATTGCAAATTACACCCTTCCTAGACTAGTTAAAAATGATCCAGTTAGTCTTTGTGTAGTAAATCCTGTAGGCCACTTTGAAATGGTTTGCTCGTACTTGCACTGTTTGATCTCAATAGTAGCTCTTGTGATTTCACTGTCTTTGTTTCATATTTACTTGAATGACTCAGTTTTAAGTTGATGTATAAGTCAAGTTAAATGCGTTTTTTATTGATTTTAACAAAATCTAATATACTGTACTATTAACAGAGGGAGGGATGCATAATATTGGCTAATATCGTTATTGGCAAATCCCCCAAGATATTGAGATATTATTTTTTGTCAATATCGCACACCCCTAGTGTGTCAGGTACTTGATAACTCTGAAAGTGACATAATGCCATCATCTTCCTCGTGTGTGGTTTATATTGCTGGGCAAGCTAGTTTCACAAAATCAAGTGTAGTTAAGTTTTCCCAAACTGTTTATTTGCAGTCATATAAAGGGAAGACGGTGAGATATGTAATAGTGATAAATAGAAAAGAAAAGAAGAGAAACCAAAAGACAAGAAGAATCAACCTCTGACCACAGTTACAATGAAATGGGTTTCACTAACAGGCTCCAGTCTATTTTCAATTTTCAATTAATGCTAAGCAGAGTCTGCTGAATGGCCAAATCATATGAATGTTGTTTATTTCTCTTTGCTCAGGGAGACTCTGACCAGCTGGCACTGAGTCTTGCCATGAGTCCACTAAAAAAAGAAAAACTCAGTTAGCTCATACTGATTCATTTTTATCAGTGATCACATGTCCATTACAGGAATCAGCAGGAAATATTCAGGAAACATTCAGATGTCAATTTCTCAAATTAAAACAATTTGATTTGGTCAAAAGTAGGATTTTTATACTCCCTTTTCATAATGTCTAAATTATTTTAAACAAATTGTGCACCACAAACTTTGTGACAGGCAGAGGTGCATTGACCTACTGTTGAAATACTTTATATTCATGACAATAGAGGCAAGAGCTCAGGGACTTGGGTTGAGAACCATTGGGTTTCCAGGTTAAGTCCCTGTTTTGTCTAAAGTATGGAATTTAGTCTGGTTGCTGGAGAGGTGCCAGCTCACTTCCCTATGCACTCCTTGAGCAAGCCAACCGCTCAGGCTCTCTTTCATGTGCTGCATCAATGTGACGTCTCTCCATTGGGGCAGATCCATAGGATTTGTTTGTGCATGCTTGTTCTTCTGGCCTATGTGTGAAGTGTGAAAGAACAGGGTCAAAACTGAATTTCCTCACAGGGATGAATAAGATGTTTCTTCTTCTAAAAGCTTATGGAAGTATAAGTGAAGTGATATCCAATATAATAATATCAAAAATGTTTGTTTGGCCATAAGCATGACTTATGGATTATAGACAGAGACCACAGTTGTTGTTAAGTTATTTGATTCATTAGGTTGGATTGCTTTGATATCTCAAACAGCACCCTATTTTCAAGAAGAAGAAACATTCTTTATTGTATGTGTTTCACAGAGATGAATCCCATGCAGCGTTAGTAGCATGGGATAAAGGGAAGCAGACCATTCAAAACATGAAGACAATATGTATTTTGCAGAATTGTAACAATGTTTTATAATTTACCTGAAGCTATGTGATTCTTAACCCCCACCTTTTTCAGCCTAATATAGATGAATTCTATTCCCCCAAAACAACTTCTAAAAACATTCATTGTGTTGTTATTTATCATCGATTTTTAGCAATATTTGCATTGCTGGCATTAATGATGAAAAGGCGAAACACATTTGATGTAGTGTTCTTTAGAGGAATATAAAACGTATTTGGAAAATGTGTTGAGATTAGAGACATTTCTGAGACAAGATATTGTGTGACGTTGTGTGGCTCAGAGGAAGCCACTTGGGCCTGGTTTTGTTTTGCTGCTCGAGTCCTCTGGCCAGCTTCTGGTTCAGCTGCAGCTGCACCTTGTTGTGTCCAGGTGAGACCAGGAAACGAGCATCAAAGATCCAGCCAGGTTCTCAGTTTCCTCCAGCAGCAGCTTTTGAAAGCAGTGTAGAGGGACTCTAAACAGGCACAGGATGAGGGAATGATGGAGCTGGACAGTTTGCCAAAAGCCTCATGCCAAATCGGAAACTGTTTTCACTTTAGAAGAAAGTGAAAATTTAAAGATTCAACAACTCCTATAAGACACAGACTTGACAAAAGCTGAACTCAGTTATAAACACAGTTTCTACTAACTGAGGTATATAGAGAAATAAACAACTCTTGTGAATAAAACAACCTCCGGCAGCATGCCTTTTTGGATAATGCTGTGTGTCCGTACTGAAGGAGTATGCATGTATGTTTGTTATTCAGTTCATATTTAATTGATACCCTGTGATAACTGACGTCTCTAATGTAACAAATTCAATTTCAATGATTTATGATTCTGTTGAATCCCCCCCGCCTCCTCCTCCGTAGAGTCTGTGTGCACAAGGGTTGCCATGTCACAGACACTGAAGCTTCAGTGTTTAGCCAGTTCTGCATCAGTCTTGAAACTGTAATGGGAATTCTCCGACCATGTCTTCCTCATAATCATGACATCATAACATTGTCTTTCAAATCACATTGTACTTTGCATTGCATTGAACACTATGTGACAACTGTTGGCTCGGTGTTGTACCTTTCTGTGTTCTAACCTCTCTTTATGTTTTAAAAGCATCTTCAATATTGATCCTATACTTTTACCAATTTTCCGGTCATGAAGCTTATTATTAACAAGCAGAGGCTTTGTAAGTTAGAGGAGTCGGTTATATCTAGGCAATATCTTCAAAGGCTCAAATCAACACCTGCTGTTTGCCTGGCAAACCAGGAGGTGTCCCCAAACAGCCATGTGGGGGGGGCCTTAAAACTGCCTACTTTCTGGTCAAACTAAACGGCTTTGGTAACGGTTTATGGAGTTATTTTTTTTAACTGTGCCAACCTCTGTATGATTGTATATTTCCCTTGAGGTATGAGAAATGAAGGTTCACAAAACAACTGTTTTTGTTTCTGGCTTTGTGCACACTGGGTTATTTTGAGCTAGACACCAGAGATGCTATAAGTCATGTAAAAGAGAAATAAGAAGTTAATGTAGGAGGCTGATAAATATTTTCCTGTGGTTGGGCTTTTACATTCCTGTAAAATAAAACAAATGTAAAACGATTCAATTATTACAATAGACATTTGGAGAAGCTTTCTTTTAATGACTGTTTTGACAGAATAAACTGTGGGGATTTAGTTCCATCTTGCCCAAAGACAGCTTCTGGCCACCTGGTCAGCTTTCCTTTTGCCTCCAGCTCCTGCCTGGTTGTATTTTTGGCACTTGATTTGGACGGGTAACCACCTTCTTTGTTTAACTCTTTTCCCGAAGGCTCTTGGTGTGTCCGCCTTTACTAGCAATGAATGACATTTAGACTTTGTATTGAAAGGTGACTTTGAAGAGTGGAGACAGACCTCCTTTGAAAAGCACTCCATTAAGAAGCCAAAATCCCAAAGGTTTAGGTTATTTTTCTAAATGCAATAGGGGGTTGAAAGCTGGTGTTTTGAGTTTGGCCTCAGCAGGTTAAACCTCATCGCTGATAATCCGCCCCAGCGCTTTAGCTCAAACAATAAAGATGGTTGGTGAAAGTCAGCCCTGCTGAGTTTTATCCAATGGCAGATTCATAGAGTTTTCTAGGATAACTCTCCTTGCCACAGGCGTGCCAACATCAGTGACTTGGAAACAGTTATTTGCATCTGCATCAGCCAAGAGCACTTTGGAAAGCTGTCTGTTTTAACTAAAGCACTGTGACCCTGTGTGTGGTGGAGCCTGGGTGAAAATGAGGCCTGACGCCAATTGAACTAATAAAGCACAAAAAATCCATTCCTACAAGAAATTGACTGTAATGGTTGTGTTTTCTCAATTGGGATTAATTTCATTGGCATGTTTAAAGAAGGAAGCAACTTCTCCACTAACCAAAACAGTTTACCGTACCAACTTGTAGTTTTTCAAAACTTGCATAAAACTCACCGCGGTAGCTCACAGTTTACACAACCTTTAAACGCACAGGACTAACAGGGAGGATTGGATTATAAACTCTACCTCAATGTAAAAGTTGGTGGTATAAGGCCTTCTAGTAGGCCAACCATACTGATGTTTCCTCTCATTATGGAGTATATGGAAACACCTTTCTACTTCTGCCTTTAAATTACCCCTCTTCAGACCAAGAGTGACAGAAGGTTATAGTTTGAACATCCTCGGAAGGAAAAGCCTGAAAGAACAACCCTGATAGGACAACATCAATAAAAAAAGCAAATAAAATAATTCTTAATACTTAATATCTTAATAATACTTTGTATTGCAACACCACTGATGAGTTGTTTAGTAGCCTACTTTATTGCTAATAAATGAAAGTCTTTAAAATAGCAACTTACAGCACAAGTAATGTTTATGGCTGCAGTGAAATTTAGAACTTTTTATTACTAAAGTGTTAGGTGCTCTCGATTGTATCATCATCAACACATCATGTTGTCATTCTTAGCAAGTTTTCACTCCAGGCTCATGTGTTGTGAAGCATCATAAGTGCTGCCTACACAAGGTGATTTATGAAGCTTCTGTTTCACCTCAAGATGGAAGTGGATGCCTCCAAAAGGCTTAAAGGATGACACTTTGAGAATGTGAACAGATTCATCAAAGCAGATCATCTCTGCGGCCGAAGGACTCTCCAGAGGTTGACCTTCTTTAGAATTCCTCCACTGGGACATGGAGCACATGTGTGAGTGTGTTTAGAAAGATAAGGGAGTGATATGTCAGGAGGGTGATGAAGTGAGTGTGTGTGCTTAAGTACGTCTCACATGTGAATAACAAAGCACTATCCATAGGGCATTTGTATGAATTACATTTAGTTGAAGGGTTTGTCATCAATGACATAATTTCTGTACCATTTTTCAGCTCATGACCTTGAGAGCGTCCTCTTCTCTTCATCCTCTATTCCTCCATTTTTTTTTTAAATCTCCAAGGATGAATGTAAAAAAACACATTCCTGTCTTGACAGACCAGGGATGAATCAAAGTGAAAAGGCTTGACCAAGCAGATCAGTCAATTATTCGTTTAACTTCACCCAACATGATTTCCATAAATAGCGTCAAAACTCATTTTAACTTGCAGAAAACACACTTCATTCACTAGATGTGACATGTGTTGGCTCCAAGTGAGCAGCATTATCAGCATTTCACAGCTTGAAATCCTCTTTGCAAAAAACAAGGGCAGAGAGTCTTTTTTACCTTCAAACATTTTCCATGACAACACATTACAGGGCAAAATATCTCAAAAACTTGGAACTTGGCCCAAGCTAGCTGCCAGGCATCATGCAGGGTTTTAACTTCATGTAAACACCCACAAACATATCCCAAACTGACTTCCACTCACCTCGAGACAACAGCAAACACTTTGGATTTTGTGTCAGTGTAATATACCTCTGAGCAGCAGAAGTGAAGAGGAGATTTAACACAGCAAAGTATAGTGATTTCTTTGCATTTTCATTCCCCCCTGCTGTTTATCACCTCTCTCTAAGTTTGCTTTCCTCGATATAAAGTTACATTTTGAAAGCCATAACACAGCTCACTTTTTGCCTAAATATTCTCATGGAGTGTAATTCCTGTAACATTTAAGTCTTGTACTTGCAGTCATCCGACAAATGTTGTACAGCACCCTGCATATTGCCATTTTAGGGCCCAATCCAGAGTGCATTAACTTACACAGTCCTGTGCGTCCTAACTGCATAGTGCATTACTGGAGGTATAAATCAGGTTCTTAATGTAGTGTAGTGGAGGAAAAATGCAAATTATCAATCCAGAAATGATAACAATATTATTGGTTTATCAAATCAAAGGTCTAACGTCAGCATAATGCGCAGGTATTTCTCATTTAAACCTCGTTTCCAATATTATTGCTCCACATTGTTGGTACAATTTGATTTGGAATCATGCATCTCCCTTGTGTGCAATGTGAAGTTATGAAGTCTGACAGTGTCCCCATCATGCTACTGAACTCAGAGGAGTGGAGTATTGTATGTGTGTGTGTGTGTGTGTGTGTGTGTGTGTGTGTGTGTGTGTGTGTGTGTGTGTGTGTGTGTGTGTGTGTGTGTGTGTGTGTGTGTGTGTGTGTGTGTGGTTGTGTGGTTGTGTGTACAGGCCTGCCATTATCCTGAAGCTTGGCAGATAAAGACTTAGGAGGTTTGAGTCCTGGATTGCCTTAAGCAGGGACCCTCATCTGCATGCACAGGGCTTCTGCAAGGCATTTGTGCAGCCACATAATGTCAAGCAATTTTGTGTAACACAAGGAAATTTGATTTCTAGTAGAGCGGGGAGTAGAGATGGACCCTCCAAAATCACTTTGAAACATCTCAGTTTATATCAACTACAGCTCAGCTGGACTGAAGCGTAACTTCCTGGCATGGAGTCGAGCACCCTGTGGCGTTCACACCGTATACCATCTTGCAGGTAATGCTGAGTGATAGAGGACCTGCAGGCTCTGTGGTTGCCTTTGTTGTGCTGTGCTGTTATCATGACTGCCATAGAAACAGAAGCATGATTGTCTTACCTGTACAATTACACTCCAAAAATCTGCTCTGTTAAAAGATTTCTGCTACACGTCTGACTTGTTTTGAAGGGAAAAGCAGAACAACTCGCAGACAGGAGCGAGTGTGTGTCTTTTCATTTTAAATTGCAGGTCTGAATCTTTCATGTTGCTGTATTGAAAACATCTTAATACAACCTCTGTTGAGAAGGCCATTTTGTGTCTAATGGGCTACTGAAATGGTAAATCGTAAAAGGTTGTGCCTGGAGCAAAAACAAGGATTTGATTTAAGTGTCATGGTAAAGTTCAAGGCTGCTCTGGACAGAAAAGTGCAGAAGTAAACAAATAAAAGTGAAGTAATAGGCATCACACTCCCAACAAGTCATAGCCATGGATTATGCGTCATCTTCGCATCAATCTGTCTCCAGTCTGAGAGCCGGACTCCTTTTTGTTTCAGCATTAGTGTCTGCATACAAGCTTCTACCTCAAATCTTTGTTTCTGCATTGCACAAATATTCGCATTTCTGTCACCGTTGTACATTTTAACAACTTGGCTGGGCTCCATAGCTAAGGCTGCATTTACACTGGAAGTTCAGCTTAAAACCTTCGAGAAGCATCAATGTGTGTTAGCTGACTTATTTAGTAATTCCAGCAGTGGAGCCACATTAAACTGAACAGGTAATTTTCTTATCATGATTTCACTTCAATGTCATCCCAATGTCTAATTGGAATTAAGAAGCTATGACATTTTTACTCAGATTCTTATTTAAATGTAACAGGTTGTATGTATCAGACATCACTGATAAATTTAATTGTAATGTTCCTCATTGCATTAGAAGTTGCATTATTCTCAGTTGTTAATGTGCACTAGTATTTGTTATTAAGGTTACTCAATCAGGGTTAATAAGAAAGGAATATATTTCATTTTGATTTTATGAATGGGTTACTTTTTCTGTGCTCAGCTGGTAATGCCTCAGGGTTCCAGTAGGGGAGAAGGCGCTCTTCAGACACAAACACAACCAGCACTGTTCTGCCCTGCTGGCTCCAACATTACACATTGCCACCATGTCACCCCTGTTATCCCTCTGTTACTATCCCTCTGATGGCACGTCAGGGTCGTTACACACTGCGGACGAGGCTTAAGGGGTGTCTTGAATTAAATGAATTATCTCTTCTCACTCGACAGATCCTTTACCTTTTGTTGTCTCATCCCAAAAACACTTACAACTACACTCTTTACAGAGAAACAGAGAGACATGTACTTGTCCCTTCTGTGGACGGTGCCATGCTTACTGTACTTAAGGCATTGTGTTGTTTTTAGAGTAATGTATTCAAACAAATATTTCTATAAAACTATAATCCCTGCAGCAGTAGCTAGGGTTGTAATGGTA
Source organism: Labrus bergylta (assembly GCF_963930695.1). NCBI lineage: Eukaryota > Metazoa > Chordata > Actinopteri > Labriformes > Labridae > Labrus > Labrus bergylta. Next base: position 23,381,046 of record NC_089205.1, read on the forward strand.
TTTGTATTCCTCCTGAACCATCATGGTATGAATGTCATGGATTGTTGCATGCAGTCAAACTACAAATATGTGTGAATGGAGAAAAAAGGCCGTAACATATGTCAGTATCCACACCCGGAAAAAAGAATTAGACGCAACACACCACGGGAATCTGCTACTTTAAATCAATTTTGTGGGGAAGCTTCAGGTTCACAGTGCGGTATTTCATTGGAAACACATCTAACATGCTAATGAATATTAGATGACATCACCCAGAGGTGCTACTCACCGGAGCTATAGGCAGAGACTTTTGCCCGCTGTTTGTAAAAGGCCTCTGGATGTGACAGCTGAGAGAGTGGACTACATTACCAAAGCTAGTTTCATATCCCATATGCAGTTGTAAAGGACCCAGGTTCAAGTGTGTAAATTCAAAGTGCCCAAACCTTGTTACAATGTCCCATCCTGTGCACACATGAGCCAGACCGCGGTCCTTTTTCTGGCGTACTCCAGCGGTGATGGAGCACAAGATGTCCACTGCACCCGCTGTAGCAATAACAACTGATGGATGGACCTCCTGTGACACTTAAAGCTATCTCAGAGTGATCGCACACTGTAAGAGGTGCATAATAACCTTCCAGACTCACAGGTTAATCATAAATATGATACCCTGCTCCTAAAGGCACATGTTTTATTTTGTCTTATTGTATTTAATATAGATAGGACTTTTTTTTTTCTTTTTATTCTGTATAATTTTTTGTTGTTTTCCTCTCTGTTTTGTTAAATCTGTAATATACTAAAGGCTGGACCAACTTATACAGGTAGTTCTAAACAAGGCCGAGGGAATGCCATTCAAATAGAGTTAAATGGTGAATTGTTGTTTTTTATTTGCACGTTGAAAAAAACATTGTGGTTTATTTTTTTTATTTTTCTTACTTTACCAGAAAGGCTTTATTGTGTGTTTATGTTTTTTCATATCCTCCTTTCCAAGAGAGAAAAAATGATGCTGCATGACTGCTTGGAGTGCAGTTCAGATCTTACTGACAGCCTCCATTACTGTGTACATGGATACATGTGGATTTTTTCCACATTACCAATGTGACATGGAAGGATGAGTAGGTCTCATTCCTCACAGAATGGCTGCACCATAACACCGCTGTGTGAAAACAAGTTTTCTCAATTACTTTTGCTCGTCTTCTCATGCTTGTGTTGCCCTAACTGGAGGGACAATCGCAGGCTTTTGTTACATGAAGGGCTCCAATGGAAACACAGTAGAGACAAGATGAGAAAATTGAAAAGGAATTGGTTTTGGGGTGTATATGTGTGCCTGTAATACTCACAGGGCTCTGGAGGTGTCGTCAAATTGTGTGTTTTCATGGGAGCAGCAGCAGAGATGTGAGCCTCTGCAGCAACATGAGCTGCCAGGAGAGAGGGGAACTCGCTAGTGCTGCTCTGAAGGGAGTCGCTGCTGTTTATGGGGGAGTCTGCTCTTTTAATCGGGTAATTCATTTGGTGTTATTGCTGTAAAAAGCTGGAGGGGCTGACGGTTTCTTACAGCTCAACCTCATCAATAATCCACTAAACACTAAATTATTCAGAGAACTGCGGACACAGGTGAGAGGATATTACAGCTGTTGAACTTCACCAGCTGTGTCACCTCATGTTCAAGAGATTGCACTCCCAAACTTTCTGCTTGTCTGTTCTTACCTGTGCTGATCATTTGTGAGACCTAAGGACAGACCTAAGGATATAGAATAAATCTTCCAACATAAAAAGTTTAATTTTCCAATCATAAGCTGCACTGGGGACAGATTTTTTTTTTTTTTGCATTATGAACTGAATCTGCAACATTTAAAATCCTTTTAAGTCCATTTTCAGAGACTAAATGTTTAATTCTGTCGCTAAAACTCTACTGCTAGATCGATACGTTTATTAAGCCAGAAAGGAAATGACTGTTAACTCACAAGAGTTGTGGTTTTAAAAGCCCCAAATTTCAACTACCTGCAGCTGTTCAACATCCACCAGCAGGCAGAGCAGCTATTAAATCTGCCTGTGAGTGCGTGTGTGAGCTGAATATGATGAAGTGCTTTGCTGTCAGAGGGTTACTTACAGCCGTGTCGTCCCAGGAGAGTTTGTGGTGTGACTCTGGCAGAGCAGCGCAGTGACCCCTGTGATGGCCGGCTGAGGGACAGAGGCCGGCGCTCGCTGTGTTGGAGAACAAACCTCTCAGTGGTCGGTTAAACTAATCACCACGGGGACCTGCAACTATTGCTTCTTACAGGCCTGCATCCCCCACTGTTGAAAGAAGTGTGACACATAAATGAATGGTCTTCATTTTGCTGCAGTTTGAGCCTCACACAATGCAAATGCAGCTAACAAGCAGGCGGGCTGGCTGCTCCAAATGTGAGCCTCTGATGGCCAAACTGGAGTAAGCCACTTTCTGCCTGGTTGTGTTTCTCTTTCTCTTATTGCTTTCTTATCTCATTGTCATTGACACACCATTATCCTTTTTATTGTTGTGTTCCAGCACATATTGGACTCATCTGTCTCATGTTGGGTGCATGTTGTACAAAAACTTTCATCCATTCCATTTTTTTTTTATCTTTATCTCAAAGTGTTCTCCTTGTCTTCACTGAGGCTGTTAGGTAAAGTTATGTTAGCCATGTCCCTTGTTGTTTTGTGAAGTGTTTTTCTTCGTCTATTTCTGGGTAATTCTTGGAATAATTGTTTGCTATCCTTGACTAGTATCCTGGAAACCATCCTTGAATGAACATGTTTAAATATTAGATTTGTTTGTTCGAGTCTTGTTTGTGATTTTCTGACAAACATTCCTGAAAACATTAATGACGCACTGTTTCACAGAAAGCAAACATGATATTTTCAGACTTCAGCACACTCACATTTATCTGGACATGTTTTTGGTGTTTTTGGTATTTAAACTCAAAAGCAGGAAAAATTTGCACAGCGTCATGCTGTCAATGAAAGAAACTAAAATGGGCAAATGTAACCTCTATGACTTCTCTTTGTAGTTACACCGTGAGGCTTTATTTAGCATTTTGTCCTTTTTGCTCACTTCACCTTCATAAATCTGAGAGGTTTCTGAGTGCTAACCACATTTTGTATTTATGTATGACTAGGAGAGTTGCACTGGTTTTACCTTTCTGCTGTCAGAGTCACTAAGAGGTAAAAGTTGTTTATTAAGGTAAAAAAAAAAGTATGAATAATGTTCAAGTTGTTCTTCTTAGAGTCAGTAAAGTCTGAGGTTCTCATATATCATCTTTGTTGTAATGACCAACAAATCACTGTTGCAGAACTGATACTAAGTTTGTTTAAACAAAATCTGAAGCCTACCTCTTGTTTTCTTAACATTGTCTTTAGAGAGACTTGATAGGGCTCAATTAGATTTTAAGTTGATGAAAAAAATAGATTTTTTCTTTTCATTTTTTTAAAGGCTAGTAAAGCTGTATTCTTAATTTATTCAGGCCATGCAGTCATGTGGACAGACACAGGGACGTGTCAGCAGTAAATCTTTGTAGTGCTGGATTTAATAAATGCACTCATGCATTTAAGAATGCGATAAATGTGTTAAACACATTGACATTCTCACAGAGAAGTGTGTTTTTATGTGCCCTGCTATTGATTTTCAGTGAAAGTCCTCTTAGGAATGTCAAAGTGTTATACTTTTCAGATAGAATAAATTGATATGCTTGCCATGTGCCTGCAAACATTTCCAGTTCACAGCAAGGAGAATCTTATCACGGTGCCTGACTTTGTCAACACTATTAAATTTGGAGCGAGTCAGAGATTAATAACTTCCACGTAAGGAGAAAATAGGAAGAGGCACAGGCTTGGGAGCATACAGAGAGATTAATGAGTGTCAAAAACAATGAATTTTCCATTAGATGGTAGAGTGGCATGCATTTCTTGTTTGGTCTTCCCCGTTTCCTCATCAGATAAGAGCTTGTTCAAGGATCACCAAGGAATGACCTATTTCTTATAGATAAACATTTTGTCCTTTCTGCAGACTCCAGATTAACACTGGCCTATTTTTAAGGCAGAAATATGACTTTTTTTTAACCACAAGGCTTCATTCCATCCTCAGCTGTGGTCTTCGTAATGAGCAAAATGATCACTATCCTTATTGGACATTTGGCCAAGCCTGGTTTAATGGTATTTCTATGTGCAAAATGTTCCACATGGAGGATGGTTACTGAGAAAAATGCAGATTGCTGGATGGCCTTTCACCTGCAGTTTACCTAATACTGCAGATACCAAAAAGTAAACATTCTCTAACTCACACACACACACAGACACACAAACACACACACACAGACACACAAACACACACACTGACACAGCCTTGCCTCTCAAATAGCCTTCTCGGCAAACATGTCATTATTGTTATGATGGATGCCCAGCTGTTCTCAAATATCAGCAGTGTGGAAACACACGAGCGCAGCAGTGATGAGCTTGTTGAATACAGATGCAACTTATAGCATCACAAAAGCTGTAAGAAGGGAGAATTTATCCTGAAAATCAAACGAATGAGGTGAGCACAGTGTGAGCAGTGTCTCACATCCAGCTGGAAGGACACAGTCTTCTGTTAGTCTCTTCGGCATTCTTACAATGGACAGGATACAGTGTCAGCACTCGATGCATTTGTAAAGTAGAGAGGGAAGAGAGGTAAATACTACAAGAGGAGCTTATTTCTCGAGGAGCTAAGAAGTGCTCTTGTCAATCAACCTCTGTGTCATCATGAAGCCGCACACTGTGTGACAACCAGTCAGTGCAGATTCGGTCAATGCGTCTTCACTAAAGCCTCCTGTGCTGCCCCAAGCTCACCTCCATCTTCATCTATTTTTATTACCGAGGGGGAAAAAACAAGACATAAAAACATGGTGAAAACAAGAATGTATAATGCAGAGGTCCAGTTAAAAATAGCCTTTTCAACAGTTTCCCCTTTAAGCAGAAAGTATAGCTTATGTGTTGAGACACAAAATAATGCATGAAATCAATTTTTAAAGTGTGAGAAGTAAACAATCTGATCCTGTGCGCAAATTCTGATCTCAGCATTCCCTGAGAAATCAGTTTTAAAGCAAAGCTCCATCCTCAAATATAGACGTTACCTGATAAGTTCTCACAGGAAGCCAGCAGTGGTCTACCTTCAGGGGTTCTTCACCACTTTTACTATTATGTGGATGTGTGTGTCTGGGGAAAATGTCTTCTATTAAAACACACAATGTCTTCTATTAAAACACCACTTAAAACTGTCCTGTCTGGTATGTGTGTTTGTCTGTTTGATTTCCCTCCTCTTATCCCTTACAGTACATACTGGATCTATGAATTTGGAATTTCCTCCTGCTGTTTAAGTTGAGTCTTGACGAAACACAGTTGAAGGGAGGTGCCCACTTGATAAACCCTGGGGATGTATTGGCTCTTGCCTATACTGTCAGATATGAGTTGCCTGGGCCATCATTTAGATTTCATGTGGAAAGGTTGTATCAGCATTGTCAATAGGTGGAGCTCACATGCACCTTGGTCTGTTGAAGTGTGAAGTGCTGTTTGGGTTGTTGTGGCCTCTCAAGGCCATGTGGTAGGTTTGTTAAGTTGTTAGTAGGCCAAACGCATTGGGACAAGGTCGCTGTGAGTGTTTGTGTGTGTGTGTGTGTGTGTGTGTGTGTGTGTGTGTGTGTATGGGAAGGGTTCCTCACTGAGCACTAATCCTTCTTAATAGGGCACTAGTATCTTGTGTTTATTTTTAAATTAACATTAACCTTGGTTTCACTCTGTGTTTAACTATCGTCTCCTTGAGGAGAGTGCTGTGTTTGTTGACCGATCCACTGCTCCAGACTGCTGCTGCGTCGAGCATGTTCACAGATCTTCATATCACCCACCCTGACCTCTGCCCTCGCCACAGAGGTTTTTGTGTTCACCTTTCCAAAAACAATTTGCTATGCTGTCTTAAAAATGAGGTTTCATTGAAAAAAAATCATCAAATTCTGTTTGATTTATGTTTTACACAAGTCCTAACTTTTAGGAAAATGAGTTGTAAAAGAACACACATGACTTATACATTATCATCATTGTGGACTGTCTCAGATTGTACTGTACCCTTTTAAAAAGAAGTCAGTACCATAATCTTCCATCAATGTAACTCAGATATTTCTGTTTCCCACATTTGAAATCTTAATCTCTTTTATCTTACTGGTGCTTTTTTTTTTTTTAGACTCTTTCAAACACAGACATGGTGTGTTCTGTTTTCCGGGCTGTAAGGTGCTCTGCTTGGGTTGACAACACACTTCTTCTTCTTCTGATCAGCATTCACTGCTGATGTAGGAGGTTATGCAATGAGTCCTTTTCAAAAATCAGGAGGCTTACCAGCAAATCGAGTGTTAATCTCTTCTAGTCTGAAGCCTCTGGTAACAATGTTCTGTCCTCATTACACATAGCTAAGTGTCTGTACCTGAAAGGCAGCTAAGCACCTTCTTTTATGTAACCACAAACAAAGCGCCTGCCTCTCCACTGATGATGAAAGGAAATTGTTTACCAATCTGCCATGTTTCCCAGAGTTAGCGTGTCATTTGCACAGAGGGTGAAAGTTGAAAGTTGTTGAGCAGAAATCTTCCCAGGAACTGTCAGACAGATTAGCCCGTATGGAGAGAGGTGTGCAAATGTTGCTGCCATTAACATCTTTATAGCGCGTTTGATTTTGATTTCCTGCTAATCTTTTTGCTAAATTTAACTTCACGATGTAGAATGACGATGAAAGAAACGATTAGACATGAAAACCCATGACACAGTAAGTGTTATATATACTGGTCGTGTCTTTTCACCATGCTTTACTGGAGAAAGTCAACAGAACTACTGCAGACAACATTTGCAGGTTAGGTTGAATGGAAGAGCAAAAAGCTACTTATAGATTTAAATATATGAGACACATCTTATTTTAAATTAGACTTGTTAAATCTGTCTGTGGTTGACGTAATTCAATCAGATGTTAGCATCATGCTAACAAACAAGGAGTTGCATCCTCGACCTTCTGTGAGAAAATGAGATGATAGCCAGTGATTCATTTCTTACTTGTTGGATTTCCCTGAGCTTTGATATATTTGTAATCATGTTTTTTTTGTTCCATTGTAATGTTGTGATGATGTTATGTTCTAACAAAAATGTCATGACAGGTTTGTGGTACATAATAATACTGACTTATACAACTTACCTTTGCACATTGACAACATTTACTCGTCTATTCCAGTCACCATGTGTAGAGCAAATAATCCTCATGCTATCAATGTTCTCCTTCATACCTGTCTAACCTGCTGTTTCCTTGCTCTACCCCCTCATGCTATCAGTGGCTGGGACAAAAAGCAAAGCGAAAGGTGAGTTATTGCCTCCATTTTCTTGCTACATGATTTATGTTGCACACAGTTTCCAATAAACAATGTTTGGATCGCCCTTTTTATCTCCCCCTAGAGCCCAGGAAGCATTAGCATACCCTGCTGGCTGCAAAGCTTTCTGGGCTTTTTTAACCCCCGATTTCTCCAGGAGAGGTTTTCTGAACACAGCTGCCTCTTTCTCCATCTTAACCTGCTACACGTTTGTATAGATTCACATGTTCACATGAGGGAGCTGCCCGCCTCACCCACTCATGTTCCCCCTGTATTTGGCCACTGTGCAGCTCCACTAGAGCAGCTGGGGGTTGTTCCTGGTTCAAGGACGACTCAGCGGTAGATGAGACAGAATAGTGTTTTCTCATTTGCTTCCAACCCAGATTTTCCCAGAAATACTGTGCATTCAAAAGGGAGATCATAAGCCTTCTTCTTTTTCTTTATTTTACAATACAAACACGTTCATTAATCCCACTTGGGGCAATTTGTTTGAAGAAGCTTGTACTTAAAACACGATGACATAAAAAAACAGACAAATAAATGATACAAAGGAGCTGATTGTGGAATAGAATGTAAAAAAAAATTGATAGATAAACTTCGTATCAAAGTTAAAATGAGTCCATCAGGGAAATGTGTTCAAAAGTACCAACGCCCTGGTGGCTACATAAAACATTTCTTGCAAAAACAATTCAATAAAAGGCAAAAAAGTTGTTTTGTGGACGATTTCTTTCTTTCAAAAAGACTTCGTATCTCATTGATTCATTCTGCGTCTCAGTAGAAGGCTTTGTCCTGTTTGTGTAGGTATTCACTTCATTATCATTGAAGCTGATCTGTTGCCTAATCATGTTTCATTTTCAGATTCATTATGCACTGAGCACATAAATCCAGCACTTAGGTGTCTTGGCTTGCTCTCCAATTTTATATATACATATATATATATGTACATATTCTATTATTGCTCATCCTTTGCTGACATATACAATTGTAGCATCATAACATTGATACCATGTGTCAGTGCTGTTATTGGTGGATTCTGTATCAACTTTATTTTCTTGTTGTTCCAGCTTTTTTCTTTTCTTGTCCAGCTAACAGTTTGAAATCTAAGTGCTTTTATCTTTCTTTTCTTGAATCATGAAATCTAGCCTCCTAACATGCTAACATTCAAAACTCGTGCTTCATTCAAGCAAGTGTTTCTTCATGCTCTGTTTGTTTGTTTGTTTGGCTTCTCCCTTTTCCTTGCACATGTTTTCAACCAAACCCACTAATGAAGTTAATGTTCATGAATGGAACACCGAGGTCCCCCCCCCCCCTTCTTCCCTTTCCCCCTTTTTAAAATGCAGTGTTTTCTAATTACAGAAGTAATTAGGGGCCTAGTTTTTAATTAACAGAAGTTACACATTCAGCATCTGTACCTCTGGAATCTGGTTCAACATTGCAAAGCCCTTTTCAACAGCACTTTTAGCAGACTAATTACGGTTAATAACTTTTATTAATAACAACCAAGATAATGAATGTAACTGCATGTATCGGTTGTGAATATTGATTAACTGTTTTGACAGCTTTCTATTGTACGCTGATAACTGCTATGCAATTTATAGTGTAATTGTTGAACAAAATGTGAGGAGTAGAGGCCAGAATTATAATTATTTGGCACTTAGAAACCATACCTTTGCATTCATTAACATTGATCATATGAGCAGATGTATTTGCCCCCTGCAGACTCACATGAGTGTACTTAATGTTTAGACCACTGCCAGTGCAGAGGAAAGTAGTATCATTTCTATAAGTGCATACACTGCATAAAGAGAGTACAATGAGGGTCAAATGCATCATGAGACAACATTTCATGGCCGTGTTTTTACTAGAAGAAGCAGTACATCGGTATAGGGGATTTATTTATGGCTAAGCAGATGGGCAGAGGTAAAACATGAAGCTGCAATAATAAGGCTGCTTTTACAGATCTGTTATGTAACTGTTGTGAAGGGCATATTCAGGCAGGTGGAATGTGAATTTAACAGCATTTCAAATAAAGTGTTTCTGCTAGAGGTTATGTTTCATTTAAAGAGGGATGAGCGAAGATTCTCAGTATGATAACGTTTTATTGAACATCTAAAAGAGCAAAATATTTCTGACCGCGTTATTCTGTGGGCTTTATGGAGACGGACGATGAATGCTTAAATCTCACAGGAAAGTCTTTGAAAGGGATATTTGAAGAGCGTATGGTAACTTGTCTTATTGATCCCACCTCTTGGTTTGTGGAAACTTTGTAGGAAATCCATACTTGTGGTTATTTTGGAAATATGCGATCAGAAGTGTGATCCTCTATCGTTCCATAAATAAAGCCTTTTTCGGTCAGTGAGCAGGCATCTAGAGTTTCCATTTATTTGTAACTCTGTAGACTTTGTATTCTTGATACAAAGCCAGATTTTATTTCTAAAATCCTCTACAAGGAGCAGGATTTGGCAAAAATCTGTCTTGTAAGGCACATCGGTTGAACATGTAATTTTCTCTTTCACCTGGAGACAGTACAGTATTTTTGACCCACTTTCTGAAGCTGATGTATTGCCACTTCCCTCTTCCGTTTTTCCTTTCCCTGCACAGCAAAAAAAAAAAAAAAAACACGGCAAAGAGTTTCCCCCAGCTGGGATATTTATTGCCAGAACCCCCCTCCTCTCCCTCCCCCACTGTGGCAAATCACAGGGGAGGACAGCGCTCAGTACCACCTCTGAGTCGAGGGAGGTTCACTTTTGCTCAGGTGCTACTCTGTAACAGGCACCAAATGTCCTTTTTGATGGAGGGTAAAGCTGACAGACAGCTCACTCCGTCTTGGTTATTTCCTTTCTAACAGTCTGCATCTGGCTCTATAGCAGCTCAATCAACTGACTGCATCATTTAAGATCAAACTATCAGTACCCACTATGAATACAATGCAGAGGTGATACACAGATGTCATGTGGTGTGTGTGTGGGGGGGGGGGTGTCATTTCAACACGTGCATTGTGCCTGTCTGATCTGCTGTGAACTGTTTTGGTTTACAGCTAATAAAAGCATTAGCAAAGTACTTTAACTCAAGTGCAGACATGGCACATACAGGAGGATGTGTCCTGAAATGTTCCAAAAACTCAGAGTCTTATCTGATTTGGGAACAACCACCAGAAGCCTTTTGAACCTGAAACATCGTTCAGATAAAAACTGCAGCTGGATTGTGTCAGAATCCACTTTTGTTCATGAGTGACCTCTGCTCATTGTCTGATCCAGCCTCTGTGCATTTGTTCTTGATTGCCAGATGCGGATGGTGTGCAGACGAGAGTGACAGGGAGTACATTACTAATCTGGGCAGAAGTAATCACAGCCTTAGCTTTTACCATAATTACATATGGATTTTCTATGACTGGATGAATTGCATATTGGAAGGCCTGCATACTAAGATTTCAAATGTTCCCTTTTGATTTAAAATTGCAACATTATCTAAAGCTGACTGTGCTCAAAGCAGGAGTTGCACGATTCTCGAACATGGATCATTTTAGACAGGTAATTTACAGATTAGCTTCAGTTAATGGATCAGATTTAGTGCTAATTGGCTGCTGCCCTTAAATAGTTGCTTAAATCTCTCCAATCAACCAGGCTGATAGCTTCTAAAAAGGCCCAGCATATTGAGTGCCTCGGATCAGCCGGGTTGCCATAAACATAAGAGCAGCTCTGTTGACGTTGACCCACGGGGCTTATATTACGCCGTCAGAGTAAATGATTGTTTTCGGTGACTGGAATGACCTTTCAGTCATTAAAGAAATGAATTACATGAAATACGTTTTTGCCCATGTTTTCCTCTGAAGACTTTTCAGAAAAGGCCGTTCTAGGTGAAAACAATCAGATATTATGAGGTTACTTCACGGGCCAATTTATAAAGCAACCTGTCTTATCGATTTTAATAACCATTCACCTTCAAGTATTTCCTTTATCAACACCTCCAGTTAAAGGCAGTAAAGTAATGTGTCAGTACAGGTGGCATGTTATTTTCAGTTATTATGCAAATGACATGTGAGGTAAGATTAATCATGCTGTTTGCACTTCTATATTCTTTCTTTAATGTGTCTTTTACTTGTATATAGCTTACAAACTAAATTAGATGTTTCAGTGTTTAAATTAAAGTCTGTAGTTTTCTCTTTAATGAAAGGTCTTTGTATCATTTATGTTAAGATGAACTCGTAGATTTAATCACTTTTACATAATTTCCTCGCTCTCTCTACTCACACAAACTTCCGTCACACGCTCCAAGTAAATAGGCAATTAGGACCAGCTACTAACAAAGCTGTTTCACTCTCAAGACTATTCAGAAATTGTGACAGAAAGTAACCACTGAAGGGCTTTGCATGCATTAGTATGCTGCATACTGGCTACATCTAGGCTCAATTTTCAGAAGTGGTCCTCTTTGGACTCCAGTGAATGGAACATGTTGTTTACATGATATACTTCAAAGAGAGTGCTGGTGCACAGCAACATACAGTATGGAATATTAATGTGCGGAAAAATTCACAACTCTGAGATCTTTTTGTAACCAGCAGATAAGCCACGAGCAGAGCAGCGACTAAAAACAGACACTGTTCTTGTTTTTGAAAGGTTTGTCTACCATATGATTCATGTACTTACTTTGATACTTCACTAGATTTTCAAATATAAGATTCCCTACAGACTCTTAATGGACAAATGTAAGAAGATTAATAAAGAATGCACGGCTCAGTTTGGTAGATTTCTTGAACCAGTGACCTGTGAAAGAATTGACAATGGTTAGTATTTCAGTTGTCCTGCACAGAAGGCTCAGCATTAATCGAGTCTGCTTCACTCCCTTTGAAGGAGCAGTGTTGTTAGTTTTGGCAGATAGACCACATAAATGGTATACCAGGCAATAATATCAATACTACGCAGGAGAATCATGTGACAGGCAGCCATTATCTGGATAGCCAGGGACAGACACTCTCTGTCCTTATTGTTGGACTTTCAGAGCTGCTGCAGCAAATTTAGATTGAAAACTACTCTGTTAAAATCCTTTTTTTTGATTGCATTTTTACCTGGGCTGTCAAACGATACACTTTCTAAACCATCACTACTTGATGAATTTCAATAGTTAATCAGGATTAACTATTGAAAACCATTTTTTTTGATACGTGGATACTACTTTGCACTTGTCAACTGAGCTGTCTGGAAGCTATTCAAATGTTGCGGCTGCATCATTTTTTTTCCATCACAGGCTACGGTGGGACAAAATAGTACGTAATTAATGTGAGTAAAATAATGAATGCGTCAATTTCAGACCTAAATTTCACTAACTGTCTTAAATGTTCACAGACTTTTATTGTACTTCTAATGTATGCCCTTAGGTATTTATATAAAGAGAGAGAGACTTGTATTTCAGTTGTATAATATCCACTGCTCAAATATGTCAATGTCAGCTGTCTTTGACAGTGTCTGTATCTGAGCCACCTCAAACACACACATATAAAATCACCAACAAACACAAACTAGCTGGCAAACTAAACCATAACAAATGGCCTATTGCCTGGCAGCTCGAGGTCTAAAGCTATGTACCACCGACATTTCTCTCATTCATATGTTCTGCTGTCCGCCATTTGGTGAAGGTGCAATGAGGAAAAAAAGCCCTGAAGTTGGGGAATCGGCTCGTTGCTCTGCTTTTCATGTGAGATATGCATTCACCTGACAAAAGTGTCAAACTACCAGAAATTAATCTGAACTGGTCAGAAACAGATGATCTATACTCGTGCTCCCCTTTACACTACACGACAAACAACATGTGATTGAGCTGATATTCAGGCTGGCTTCAAAATAAGTCACAAAAAATCAGGTCAGATATGGCCTCAACCTGCACAGTGTATGCCCAGCCTTAGTATGAGATGTTTTTCTAAGAGAGGGGCACACACATCACAGAGCATCATCTTAGATTCAAACATGAAGCTAAGAAATTCTGTAATTTTATGTGCTGTAGCATACTGTTGGAACACACTGATACCATCACTCCGGTCTGGCTCTGAGGTAACACTAATGTCTAACAATGGCCTGTTATTGATATTGTATCAAGGTGTAGGGCTCAGGTGATCTCCTGTAGTTTTGTTCTTTCGTTTATTTCATGTCAGTGAGTAATTGTTAAGTTCAAAGGACGAAGAGCAAAGTACATCCAAAGTACAGTCACTTGACCTACTGTAGCATGTTGACATCAGGTGTTACATCTTAACCTCCTCTTCAGGTCAGCTAGTGATGTGTAATTGCAACAGAACCAGTTTAATTTCAGACAAAAAAAACCTACAAACACTGTGATAAAGCTGACTAACTAACCTCCTATAAAGTAACACATTCATTTACACGCAGCGGATCCTGTAAAAAAAAAACAGCATTGCTGAAATGATGCCACACCAGTCGTGCTCTTTACAAACATTTCATTTCCAAGAACATTCTGGATTGAAGCTTACAAATGTAGGGCTGGAGGTGGGTTTGATTGGTACAGCCTCACCTACAGTATATGTCATTAAACCTTCAAAACACTTTTGTTGTAATGTGAAGACAAAAAGGATTGAAATATCATGAAATGTGCGTGCATACCGGTTATAATTGGACAACTGAGCCTAATTGGGAAGCTGCTAATAAACTGGATCTGAATTTGTCTCATGCTCAGTTTTCATAGTTCCCTCTGCTCACTCTTGTGTCTCTCTTCAATAACTTTTATTTGGTAACAAAATTCCCAACGAATATCTATATTAAAATATTAATCAGCAATTATTTCCCTTGACATATTTTCTATTATCAGAGTAGCCGTATGCAGGAGTCGACTCAATCTACCTCACACTGTGCTTTAGCCCTTTTTGAAGTGTGTGACTCTGTAGTGTTCATTGTTCTATCAACATCAACATCGAGTATTAATCACATTCAATATGGTACATGATGCATTTACCATTATTACTGCTGACATAAGTAAGTCAAGTGTCAGCCAGAAAACCAATAAAAAAAACTGGAATATGAATTAGAAAAGGCCTCTAAGATAGGAAAGTATTTTTGTAGTGATTTTATAGGTCGGCTCTGATTTAGCAGTCTGAGGCTGTCTGACAGGACATTTCTCAGCCTAGGTGTCCTGACAGTGAAATCCAGTCGTCTTTCATCTTGAGCCTAGACTTAGCAACAGCCGAGAGCCCTGCCTGTGGTGTGAAATCTGCACTCTGACTCATGAGGGTCCAAAAGGTCAGAGACATAGCTGAGGGCAAGGCCTACACAGAGCCATAAAAGTTATCAATAGATTTCTGACATCGGTTAAAGAAAGAATTGCTGCCAAAGTGTGTATTATATGGCTCTTTCACTTCGTTCTGGCTGACAGACTCACTGGGTCTTCAACTAACCACAGAAGGGGCTTGAATGCATATGTTTACCATTTTTATAACACAGAAAACTATTTATCCTTAGAAGGCACGACAGTTAAATAAGTTAAAGAAGTGTGAATGACTTTGGATCAGTGCAGCTACTTGGTAGGATTTTCTTGTTTGGAGAAATAAACAATGGACTAAAATGGGGAATGACACCCATCCTTTAACTTTTTCTAAAATGGACTTGGACTTGTATAGTGCTATTCTAGTCTTCTGATTACTACACGCGCTCTTACACTACTTGTCACATTCCCCAATTTACACCACATTCACACACTGATAGCAGAGGATGTGCCGAACCGTCCATCAGTACTGTAGCACTGGGGAGTTCAGTGTCTTGCCCAAGGACGCTTTAATATGTGATGGCAAGAGCTGGGGATCAAACCTCCAACCATGCGGTTGACAAACTGCTGACTCTACCTCTGAACCACAGCAGCCCCACAGGTTGAAGGGACCACTGTAACATGGTTTTACTTTGCTGCTTATTACTAACAGTGTAAGAAGAAAACATCTGTTTGACGCTGGTCTCATAATGAAGCCCTGGTGTTCACCACATGGAACAATAAAGATAAGAACCAAAGCCAAGAATGGAAACTCAAACCTTTTTTTTTCACACACTGTTCAAAGAATTCCCAGAGACACTCTGATTTTATTCATATCTGCTCTTTTATGAAATGTTTCTCGACTTTGAGCAGGATCTTTTCTGCTGTAAAAACTTTAGCAAATAGTGTATTTCTGTTATGTTTAGTGTAGTGCACACATGTTGTGACTTTGATGTTATTTTCTCCCCCATGTTTGAGATAAAAAGCCTCCTGAATTGTAAGTAAGTCAGGAAGGTTAAATCAAGGTTGAGCTGCTTTCAAGAACGCAGTACTGGATTATAAAATGTGGGACCTAATGATTACACGACCTCTTTGAAAAATTTAGTAGGTATAACGTCTTGTTCCTTGGTGGATGTGTCACATGTGATAAAGTGTCTATTAGTCCTTGTGGATAAATCGACTGAGCCAAGTGAAGACGAGTTATTCCAACAAAAGTAAAAGGAAGTAACATTGAGAATCCAACAGGATGACAAGAGCAAACTGTTAGGCACACATTTACAAAACTTCACACTGAGTTGAAACAACTGTCTGCCTGTATTTGTCTCACATGGGAGACAGCAAGCTCCATTATTTCTGTTTCTCTCCACCAAGGAATGCTCCCCACAAGAGACCTCAAGTTTTAATTAAATGGAATATTTATACACAGCGGATGTTCAACTTTCTTTTCTCTCAACATGCTTTCAAACAGGCCACACAGTTTAATATTAGCACATTAATTACATTTTTTTTTTCAAGTCATAGCAATTTAAGTGATTAATTACTGTGTTCTCAGGAGTATATTGTCTTTTTAAAAACCATGGTGAGGACACAAAACAAGATATTTGATTTTCCTTTTCAAACTATCAGTTTCAAGCTTCACAGTGTTTTCTGTGGAATGATGGATTTATTTATTTTTTCATTGAAAGGTTTTTAATTACAATTTAGATTTGAAGGAAAATATGGCAATTATGTATAAAAGTAATTCAATGTATATTTAACACAGAAATAAAACAGAAACACTGAAGACTGAACACCTTGAAGTTCATTTAGAAGTATTTATATAATAACTTAAGACGTTATCTTTCCTGTCTGTTTCTGTACTTTAATTGGCATAATTAAATTAAAGAGTAAAACAAATTACTCTTGACTTGAGACAAACAGTTGTTTTCCCTTTCATCATAACAACATGTTACAAGTTATCACTGACTAGAATAATAAAGACTTAAATGTAAGATTTGTACAGACATGTTATATTTGGTCATTGGACTCAGTAGCATACAGGATGGAGCTCAGCATCTCTAACATCTCTATTTACAATGATCTATTTAAATTAGTAATGGTTATCATATATATCTGTAATGAAAAGAGGCACCAGCTATTTCTTGAACTATTTTCTGACTTATTTGTTTTTCTTTTTTGTCCTGCCTGCAGTTTACAGTTTATTCTGCAGTGGTGTGCTTGACTGCTCTCCAGCCATTCATCAAGCCACTGCTTTCCATTATTTGGTGCAGTCAGCTGAAACTGAGAAAAGCTTTTTGGGTGGTATGGCTCATTCTTCCTCCACTAACTCTCTGTTCTCCTCAACAGAGATGTTCTTTGTATTTTTAACCTCACGCCCTGGATGAAGAGTCATTAGACGAGTTTGCAAAATAATAGATGCTACATAATTCTAAAATGATCCATTTTTCAGAACTGGTTTCCCAAAGTTGGCTGAATTACATCAATGTTAAATCAAAACAGAGATCAAAGATTTCCACATCATCAGTTATGATAAAGCCCTCCATTAACATTCATCAGCTAACTCTCTTAATCCTCTCTTTAAGTACAGGCATAGAAATTTCAATCTTCCTCATATTCACATTTTCCAGATACCCGCCCAGACCACTTGCAAAATCAATAACCCAAGTATCATATTCTTGGCTTCTAATATTGTCAGACTCCAATTCCATCAGGCTAAGGTCTGAGCCGCATTCTGATAACGCCATGAAGCGAGGCTGGTTGAGATGAAATGAAATAGTTTATCATTAATGCTCACTCAACAGCCAGCCAATCCTAACATCTGTATTCATATTTATACTCTCCAGCTGCTGCTCAGACCTCATCCATGCTCACATATACGCAGATGAAGAGGCTGTGTTTCAGCAGACATCTGCTTCTGTGGTTCTGCTTTAAAATCCAATCATCAAACATGTTTACGAAGACCACCCCCCACACCCCTTTTTAAATTCTGCTAATTTCAACTGTGCAGGAAAACATTGGATTCATGAGCCTGTGTCACTTGAGTCTGTGTGACAGTTAATGTCACAGTGGAGAGTTGTGTCAGCAGCATTCGGACTGTGTGCTGCACCGCAAACAACTTGACTAATCTCGTGTGTGCTGACATTGTGACTGATGATCAGTGTGCTGGTGGCCCACCTGAATGTGGACCATAATCTCCCAGCTCAGGGTGATATTGCCAGTTTCAGCTTTCACTGGAGTGGTCTCTACTCGAGCGCTAAGAAAACAGCAGCTCTCTGATCCATGTGACTGTCATCAAAAAACATTGTAAGAGAGGAAAGCACTGCTAGGGGACCAATTAGCTGTAAGAGTTAAGACCATAAGCAGGCTAATGCTAGAAATGTTCTGATCAAAAGCACAAAAACAAAACGATAAAAAGCTTTGGTTTGAATGGATTAAATTAAATTTTATTGCAAAATGAGTTCATTTTCAGTTCAGGGTTCATTATTCCACATTTGTAATCGTAACCTCCCCTTTTTCAGCAGCCTTAGGGAGGCTGGATTGGAAAAAAAAGAAGGAGGGAGAGAAACACTGACGTGACTTATCACATATTGATTTTTTTTTCTTCTCTTATAGCACTTCATGATATTCATAGAATAAAGAGGGAGGGTTACCAGCATGCTAAAGCTAATGGTATTCATGTTTCAGAGGGCGCCAGCTACTTTCATCAAGATATCTCAGGTTACTCAATCCTCACCTCACCTGCTCGCTGTCATGGCAGATAGGCTGCATGCTGTCTTTGTAAATATGTGCAAGCTGTCAACCTGCAGCTGGCCTTCACTAAAAATAAGTAGTTTCATGCTATTCAGTGAAATATATCTAAGGTTTGGAAGAATGCAGCAATGTCCAGCACTGAAGTCCTCTAGCCTGCAGATCTGATATGCTTTGTGTTTAAGGCATGGCCTCTCCTCCCCTAAGGCATATTGCAAAAGTGCAGGTTTATTCCTCATTTCATCACTGCACTTCACTGAGTCGCTTTGGATCATCAGTGGAGCAGACAACCTTCATACCTCCATTACTTCTCTCAGAACTGTTTGTTCCCTTCCACTAGCTCTGCTTTTATAGGAAAACACAGCCATGGCTCAACATAATCTACACTTTTACCTTGAGGCTTTTATTGTATCTTTCTTTACTTGCCGTGTTTTCGTTCATTTACTGGGAAAGCCACAGTGTGCTGCTGTGCTGTTTTCATTCTGATGTCACAATTTGTGTTTAAAAAAAAAAAACAATATTGTGAAAATGTGTGTGAAAAGCCGAAGCCATTTAATGCGTTTTCAAATAGACCTGCCTGTCTTGTTTATTATGCCTTCAATGTGGTCATTATTTCTTCTATGTATTAAATAAGCTAATTGATAAAGATGCTGCAAACCCACACAGGTGCTTTCTTTTAATGTAGGTAATTAGACCAGTCAGGTAAACACCATGACCTTGAAAATAAAAAAAAGCTACATAGAAATCAACCATCATGACTGCATGATTAACAGCTGTGCTATTAGAACAGAAAAGTTACTGGTACATTGGATTTTATTTGTGCTTTTTTATCTTAAATAAAAATATTAAAAATATTAAAGACAGAAAATCAGCAAACGATAATACCATTATTATAAAGAATAAGAGATATACTATATTATCACACACTTAACACCTGATGGAAATCTAGGGATTCGGGTGTTCCAGGAAAATTTCTTTGGGTTCTGCCTGTGTCAAGAAGTCAGTTTTAAGTATTTTACTCCGTCACATCGTTTGATATAAAGTGGTCCCACACCTTTTTGTACCACATGTGGCAAAAGTTACACAAGCTGAATTCTGGGTCCTGTGGAATATCCCTCTGTGTCACGAACCAAGACATATGCTTCTTTAAAGCGAGGTCATTGGGTCACACAGCACAGTGCAGCGTCCTTGCAACCGTCGTGGTTCAGTGACTTACTAGAATATTGTTTCCAGCTGTTCTGCATAAGTAAAGCGGACCATTCCTCCAATCTCCATCTCAAAAGAAAAAAAACCTTCAGTTGTTGGCATTGGGGATGTCAAGACAGTGGAATTTCATCATTTATTAGTTGAAGCCCAGTTATCTGCAGAGCACACTAACCTGGACTTGCACTTTTTTTTTAAACAATGATGGCAGATGGTCAAACTTTTGTTAAGTTCAACAAGCATAAATAAAAAGAAATCAGCAGAAAAATTAGCTTAAGACATCCTGTACACCATAACCAAGGTAAAACCAGGGGATTATATTCACTTGTGTTTTTCTTTTCTATAGCGCTTGTGTGAATAGTTGTGAAGAGTGAGCAATATGCACTGGAGCCTGACATACATGTTATGCAGGAACTCACAAAAACACCTCCACATAGGCTTCAATTTCCATTTTCAATATGACATGCAATTCTGGTTTTTGTGGGAGTATCTTGCTGAGATCCAGCCAACTGCATTTGAATTATTGTGATGATGACGTCTTTGCTGATGTGATATTGTGCGATTGGATGTTGTAAGCAGATAAGCAAAGTGAATGCTGGAATCATCTTTTTCACATTACTAATAATAGTCAGCCTCACCTTCACCTCTAACTGACAATGGTCTCCATGAGGACAATGGAGGTCAAGGAAGGTCCACAGACCTTTTGCTCTCCCAGCCTCCTCTGCTTCCCCATTTGAGCTGGACTAATGAGGCGGACAGCTGCTCCCTTAGTTGAGATGTCCCTGTAGTGAACTGTACCTGGGAGAGGCAGGCACAATGTCACCTTCATAGTTGGGCACATTAAAAGAGGAAAACAAAGCAGACCTGTAAAATAAAGAGAAAACAAGCACAAAGCCTAGCTTGTGGAACGTAAAACACTGCCAGACAAACACTGCACATTCAGCTTCAAGGGTGAACTCAGCAGCTGTAATGCAGTTGTTGTTCAATGCTGTCATTTTTAAAAGGCTGGTCTTGTCAGGCTCATATTAGCCTACACTTTGTCTTCTCACATTTCAACACAAAAGAACATCGGTTTGAGACATCTGTTTCAGAAGCCTGGCAGAGTTCAATAAAACACAGGCAGGCTAGAAATGCTTCTGCAATGTAATTAGGGGACTTTGCTGAGACGACAAGTACAAATGTGGAATAAGAAGGTAAAATCCAGCAAGGCTGGGTGATTAGGCCTCATTTGGATGTCTTCTGCACACTGTGACGAGCGGCTGTTTTAGGACAAGGCAGTCGCTCGGATCGAAGGCCCACAGTGTCAAGGATTATGTGTCAATTTACCACCCAGCTGCAGCTCTAGACTCTACAGCAGAACATGACTACCTCTAATTAGGCCATGCTACCAATTAGAGCCTTGCAATAAGGCAGTGAAGGAAGCGCTCTGGGAGAGTTAAACCTACCATTGTTTCCACCATAAAAAAAACACAGTTTTTTAGCTCCACCAGCTGTGGAAGTCCAGCGTCCAAACCAACCAGGCTTCCATGATGCTATCTCTGGTTTACTGCGATGTAATGAAGACATTTATGTTATTGACCATGTGATGACAGAACATTAACGTTCAAAAGGTGCCAAGTCTGAATGGTGCCTTGGTGTGACAAATGAAAAACAGCCAAGATCAGTTTGAAACAGCAATAAATTCATGTCATGACCATGACCACGAACTCTGTCTCATATTCCAACAGGTAGCCAAGGTCAGTTCCCCATAACTCAGAATGTGACGGTGGTGGAGGGGCGCTCAGCCAACATGACCTGTCGTGTGGATTTCAATGATAACACTTCCCTCCAGTGGTCAAATCCTGCACAACAGACCCTATTCTTTGGGGACAAGAAAGGTGAGTAATAACCATGGAGATAATGGCTGTAATGATAAAATGATGAGATATGATAAAGATGTCTTTGCTAGATTATATTACCAGAGGAGTCGTCTTCATCAATTTTTCAAATGTGAAATGTAGAAAATTGGCCCTGCCTGCCTGTGAGCACAATTTGTCTGAATACATGAAAAAGACAGGAAAAGAGGGACATGTATTATTCCTGATGTCAAAGCAGACTGTTAGTGATTGTATGTCTCCATTGATAACCAGGGGCACAAACTGAACAGTAGAGTGTTTCTGAATTGAAGGTTTGTAATCACACAACACTGACGGTGTTGTTTACAACACAGTACCGCCTGTGGATTGTGAGATGATTGGGCTTAATTAGCATTTTAGCTGCCCTACATTTGTATTGCTGTTTGGATGTCACTAAAAAGGAAATGCACTGTTGCAACCTTGTGAAACAAGGCCTGAGCCAGAATGAATTATAATATGCTCCTACCAGCAAAATCCAATTTAAAGGTGACAAAAGTCTGGAGTTGATAAATTGGAATTGGGGTGAAAGGGAGTACAACAGTGGACTGGTCTTGTAAAGGTTGGGGTGTTCATCTTTTAGTGTTTCTCACAGCATATTACCCATTTCATTTATGCTGTAGCTGCTAATACAATATCACTGGTTCAGTGATTGAAGATTAACTTTCCCTTTGAATAACAATTGATAGGAGAGAGAGACGCTGGAGTGAATCAGCAGAATGAGAGTTACAGTCTGGTTTGAAGAAATACTTTCTCCTCCCCAAGTGATTGGATTTAGTAATGGGGTCTAAGGTGTTTTATTAGATGAAATTACTTCCAAATACAATTAAACAAAAGTTAACTGAATCTTAAAAAGATACTCTTGTGTTAATGGTGTGAGTGTGCCCAAAGGATTTAAATTCAAACAAAAGTCATTGAACCAAAACCATTTTTTTATTTCCCGGTATTCTCTGGTGTGCAAACGATGTGGCATTTTAATTCTTCGCTTTGCAGAGCTTGTTTTAAATTCACCAAAATCATAATAAAAAAATTGAGTAACCTTTGTTCCTTTTATTTTGAAGACATATAACAGATAATGAATAGTTCATACCTAACTTTTAGTTATTTCATTTAACTTAAGCCTGATAACTGATTTGTTTACATTTCCCTTCTCCTGTGAATAAAAAGTAGGCATCTGTATCCACATGTGAATCGAAAAGGCTGCTGTTATTAGCATGCTATAAGAGCTTGGAGAGCACAATATGTATGAGTATCTTTGCCCTTCATGGGCAGCCATTTATATTGTATGACAGAATCCTTTTCCAGAGCAGCACAGATGACAAAATGAATGTAGTCCACTCAGCAGAGGTTGCCAGGGCTAAGTGTGGGAACACTTCCTCTCCATCTCTATTTAAACACCCAAATGAAAAGCCTTATTGGCAGAACTTATACGATGCTTGTGAGGCCATCAGGAGAAACGAGAGGCGTGGAACAACCCAGGCTTCATGTGAAGAGGAGGTTGGGACACCTGGGAAGAGATCTCTGCTGTGCCAAATCACCAGTTAATTGCTTGGCAGAGGGCTGCAACTGTCCTTCTTCTCCGTTTGTTGTGCCTTCTTGTAGAAGCCAATGAAGAATGTTAGACTCAACCTTATGCTACCTTTCACTCCAACAACTAACTGCAGACTGGCTGAGTATGAGGCAGGCTGTTCTCTCCCTCTGATGAGCAGCTGCTCATAGACTGTTGTCACAGACTAGATTAGATTTATGCCACTATGTTACATTTCAGAGTTAAGATTTCAGTTTTTTTAACCTCCTGTTTAGATAAACTTCTCCTTTCCCCTGTGCTTGTTGTCTCTGTCCATTGTCTTTGTTGTCCATCTCTCTGCTTACTACAACCCCCTTGAGTGTCCATGACAGCATGGCCATATGTTGCTGTTTCATACACATGCAAGTTTCCCCCACCCTCTCTTCTCAAAGGTAGTTTGTCACTGTATATGTGTAAACCAAAGAAAATTCAGCCCTCACAGCTTTTATGTGTGATTCTGGATGCTTAACACATACTAGTAATGATGATAAAAATACATCTGCTGTTCTGTCTTAAATTAGACAAAGCACTCTGTGAGGCATTTTTTAAAATCCACTCTCTTTTCCCTGAGCTCTGTATTAAAGATAAGGGCATTTGTGTGGATGTGTTTAGAGTTTGATATGAAATAGTGAAGGGGGAGGGGGAGTATTAAAATGACCTTGTAAATCCTTTTGAGCAGCTATAGCAAAGTAAAAAGAACCAAAGTTCCATATCATTTCAATTGAGTTTGACAGCTACTGCATAAAAAGTATGACAAAATCTGAACTCTGCCCCTTCCATAATTTGTTCCATTTTAATTCAGGTCTGACAAATGAGGATATGAAAAAAAGCCCTAAAGAGTGGCTTTTGCATTCAAGGACAAAAGGAGTTTATGTGTCTTTAAAGAATATTAAAGCCTCTTAATACCATATGCCTTCTTCAGTGAGACTGTAAGACAATCAGGATTGTGTCTTATTTGAATCTTTGAAGTGGAAGTCCTAATGTATACTGACAACAAAGTCAACAATGAATGTAAATAGGTGGTGCGGATGGCCTAGCGGTTAGGTTGTGCCCCATTTACAGAGGCTATAGTCCTTCCAACAGGTCGTCCCCCATTCTCTGTTCCCGGTGTCCTACTCTATCAATTGTCCTATCGCTTAAGTGCAAATAGCCCGAAATTTTTTTTAAATAACAGCAACGATTGATAAAAAATATCTTCCATACACTTTTCCTTGTTTTACTGTTGTTACAATATATTTGCCTTTGGAAAAAAAAAAAAAAAAAAAAAAACTTTGTTCACTTCAAGACACATTATGGAGCCCACCAAAAGTCTCTGAGTGCAACTGCACTGTGGTAAAACACAAAACATAAAATTTTCTGAACTTGCCCCTCTGTGGCCGGCACAAGATTACATTACACATGATGCAGATGTTTCAACTGAAAAAAGGGATAACACCAGGGATGGCAGTCTTGAATCAAGAGCAAATGTGGTCGGCTGACTTTAGTTGTTGAAGTTGAACTCAAGAAACAAACAAAAATGATGTTAATGGAAACCAAATTTCACTTATGTTAAATGTTCTGTTAATCATTTTTCAAATTAACATCCATGGTAATAAATGTTATTTAAAGAAATTTGAACGGTTAACTGATTAACGGCCATTTGCCCACCTCCTCATACTGATAGCTGTATGATGCTGTTGTTTTGCGCTAAGGTAGCAAATTGCAACAGAACCCCACAAAGACGTGAGAAGCCAGAGAACCAATACGACTGGCAAGGTCCAATTTTACTCTAGTCTAGCTTCTTGCTCTGTCACTCCATTTACTCTTCTTTGCTGCATTGGTCACTGTCCTCTTCTGTCTCTTTGCCTCAGCCGTTGTTTCAAAAAGTACCCTGACAGGCTAACCTCGGTTCATTTTAGCTGTATGGCTGGCCGCTGGTGAGTGAACTAGTGGTTTAAAGCTGTATGCGAGAGAACCTGCTTTATTAGTGGCCTGTTGCCAGAGTTACATAGTTCTGAAAACTGATGAGCGAGGCTTTTTGTGGAAATTAGACGACATTCTCCCTGTTTAAAGTTATTGTACGGTCTGAGACTTCAAAACTCTTATTTTAAAGTAGAAAAGTTAAATATTGTTGCTTTAAATCTTTCAGACTATTGATCAATTCTGCAGTTCTTCTGGTCAGGATAGACTCTATTAATGATAAGATTACTCCAATTAACATCCGGTAATATAGGTGCAACTTGTTACAGCAGAAGGTTCATGAAAGCGCACTGTTGATATAAACCCATTGGGATTCATCAGATAGGTTGGTAGGTGAGCATAATCCGAGCAGTGCAAGTTGTGACCTACAGTTTGTCTACACAGCAATGTCTCGTCTCGTCACAGGCCTGGAGGGAGGATAAGAGATGTGGTTGCAGGTGGGGAGGAAATAGTGTGCTGGTGACAGCTCAATAGCTTAATATATCTTTGGTGAGAGTGTAAACGATAAGAAGGACCTCTATCTCATCCCCTCCCTTAAGAGGCTCAGTCAAACCTCGTGCAGCTCCAAGAGAGTGTTAACCTTGCTGGATTCCCAAAGCCGATCCATATGGGTTGGACTGTCTCTGCACATTTGTCTAAAGCTGAACACAACCCTCCTCTTATATCATGCCAGCTGGTTCCTTGGCATACTCACCCTCATCCATTATGTATATCTGAGTCTTGGTTCATTGTTGCCACCTTAGAGGCTTCAGACTAAACTATGGCAAAGACCAGCATGCAGATTCCTTCATACTATCGCCACTGAACCAGACAACAGACATAGATTCGCTTAATAGCCCGGCCAGCGCATCATTCATGCATTAGGCCATTTAGCGGGGACCATTGAACGGAGAGGATGTGTGGTGAGCTGCCATGACGGAGAAATCGATTTGGAGCATATGTTTTTTGTAATGTTACTTTTACATGTTACTGGGGTTACGCATTACTATTACTGAGTTGGAAAAAAGAAAGCAGAGATGTCCGTTGCTGTCTTCATTGTGATTTACTTTGCTTTTGGCTTCTGTGGGGAAAGGATGAAACCATAAGTAGCAGTGCTGTAGAGAATGGTAATGACATTCCTGCAGGGTGGAAGCAGAATCTTTTGTCAGATACGGTGAATATGAATAATGCAATTAGTGAGAAGCAACTGCTGGTTGTTCGACGAAGGCAGATAACAAATTGCTCATTTGATCTACAGTATCAGGTATATACGCACATGCTGTGGCAAATTGTACATCATTTTTTTTCTCCTCTCAATTCCAACTCTCAGAAGTTTATGGTTCATCATTCATGACATTTAATTGGGGCATTCAGCCTGGATCATAAAGGTCACAAAGCAAAATTGATCTTAATTGGCTTGTAGTAATCAAAATGCTGTTATGTGCTAAATTAATACTCTAATGTGAGCATTAAAACATTCATTAGCTTGAGAGAATGAAGGATAATTACCAAGGATGCAATTACTGGAGTGAGCACCAATGAAAGCACATTTAAACGTCCATTTTAGTAAACACATAACATTTGATGGCGGGCCTCTTGTAAGCACGTGGACACTTAGCTCTGATCGGTCTCACATATCTGTGTGTAAATTAATCAGTTTAAGAAACTGAAATTAAGCAGCATGATCATTATTATTGTTATTAGAAAGAAGTTAATTTGATTAGCAATTGAGTGCTTTCCTGTTTTCATTCCAGTGTATCTGGGGAGTAAAGAAAGCAATACTGTGCTAAGTTTCACTAGCTGCAATCTTACCGATGTCTTCTTTACTTGCCAGTGACAGCTTTTACTGTCGGTAAATTGCAGAAAGGGTCTCATGGCCACAGCTAATGTGTTTCTATAGGGACTAATGGGCTTTCCAGCCTACAGGGTTACCTCCAACTTCACTGAATAGTGAATCTATAGTACCATTATACACTCCGCTATTATCTCTAATGTGGAGACCTGCTCTTGTATGTCATATACTAAGCACACAGTACTGTCATGTATAATGTTTATTAGCTCTTAACATTTATGAATAATCTGTTGTATTTAAATTCCTTTGGATGTTTGAGAGCTGGCTGAAAGAGGTTCAGATCATTTTTTTACAGGAGCTAAGTCTCTAGTGTGTTGCACTGTGATATGTCTTTACAAATGCTGAAATGTGTAACACTGCATTGAAAACCAACAGAATTGTGTAACCCCACTGGCACTTGTCTTCATAAAAATTGAATTTAGAGAGTTAATATGACGAAAGGGGCTTGAAGGCAGAAAAATCCCACAGTGAACAATCAAGCTTGTGTTGGTGTGCTGAAAAATGGACAGACAAAAATATATTCAGTCTCATTATTCACCACTTGAAGATGGGACATAGCGAAGCTGCTGGGAGAATTCCTGCTTCTTCCCTTTCCTCCTTCAAGCACTGAAAATGAGTCCAATTTGAGTAGCATCTGCTCTGTGGGATCTCTTAGAGTGCAGGCAGTAACAATGGCCCTCTGGAACAAGGCCCTTTCCTTCTCTTAATTGCAGCCACATGTGTGGTGGAAAAGAGCCCCCTGCCTGCACCACTAGCCCTGGAATACGTCCAGAATCGCCCACACAGTCACTGAGCGAGCACAGCCAGCAGCAAACACACTCTAATTGCAAAGAGTGGAGCCCCTGGCTGGAGAGCGGGGGGGTGCGCCAGGACCCTGTGTACTAGCTGAAGGACAGCTAGTGCTTTCACATTCCAGGACTGGTTCAAAGTGGTCGCTGGCCATTCAAAAATGGGGACACTCTGCATTACAGACGTAACATATTTTGGCTGAACTCGAGGGCCATCGGCTTGTTTCCAAGACTAATGGATGGATGTAAAATGTCTTTTTCTATCTGGACTGTCAGGAGATACTTCATCGTTTTGGATTAGAAACATTGGGGAACATCTGGCTGCTGATCTGTGGAGTGCAGGAGTGAATGCCATGTGATAAGTGCACTTCCAGTTCCTCTGCTTCCAGTTTTTTTCTGAGATAGCGCCAATGTAGCAACCAACCAGACTGTTAGCTCTCCTCCAACACATCAAAACAAGCAACATTTTCCAATAAGTTTTTCAACAGCTGTTTCATGCTTACACAGGTTCTTGGATGCAGTACTTTCAGAAACGTACCAAGGACGTTTAAACTGAATCTAAAGTTCTCTTGTGGAATCTCAGACTGCTCATCCACTGACATGGTCGGTTGGGCAAAGGACTGCCAGAAAAACAAGTCAAACATGACTTTTCATGAAAGGGCCATAGTAACAGTGTGCCTTGCCCTGAGGGGGCCAAGGTGTCAGTTTTACTGATTTGAGACAGCCTTGGTAAGGCCTCCATCACAGGAGATGTACTGCACATTAAGCTGCCATGCTGCAAGGCTGTAGCATACACAAGGTCAGGGTGCAGATTTATGCTTCTTCCTAAGCAGAATGAACAGCGCGGGAGCGATCTAGGGTTTAGGGGAAATGAACCTTTTCATCACATTGATTTCCTAAAGCACCTGGAAAAAAGCTTTGTCAGCTCCTGGCATTTGGGTCTGATTGTGACAGATCTGCCCACAATCCGGGCCTTTAGCTTCGGCTGGATAGTAGTAGCATGGTTTTCTTGCCATACCCTGTTTGAGTAATAGATAACACTTGTCTTTGGGTTATTCAAACCTTTGTACATCTCATTCCATCAATATGTCATTGATTCACATGCTCTGTGGTGCCAGTGGCTGTCAAACAAAAAGCATCGGTCAAGTCCATCTTTTGTTTAACTGTAAGCTGCTCTCAGCCACTTCTTGAGTTTAAACTGTGTTTAAGCTACAAGCCGTAAGATTAAGATCAGTTTGAATAGCTGTGTAATATTGTTAAGTACATAGAAAATACATTAATATGTTTTTGAAGAGCAACTTGGGGGTAAAACATTTTTACACTAATGTCAAACATTTTCTGATAATGGCTGTTGAATTAATAAACCCTTGTTTTTTTCTTTTACAACACAAAAGGTACAGATTTGGAGGAAAGGGTGTCGGTTTTCAGTGAAGCTGCTCAAAAACACTTTTCTAATTTTAAAATTCGCATCATATTTCGTCACATAAGGAACTTGTGTTCTGTGACTCTGGCTTAGCTCAACGAGCAGTAGTAGATGGTTGTGAGTCTTACCAGATGTGTTATTGTGTTTATATCGTTTCCAATCTGCAGCTATATATTTCCAAAAATGACAACTGTTAGGATAAGACTGATAGAAGTGCATTATGTAGCATTTTTTAGGGGGTTCTATAGTTTCTCTTCTTAACATCTGTTTTAGTAGACATAAATAGAAGCTAATCACTGTGTCTGGAGCAGACTACACATTTTTGCAAATTTACGCCTACTCAATTTATGTGTTTTGTGGAATATCTCTTAAGTCAAAAGATGTCTGTTTTTCCACAACAAATCTCTCATGAAACAGCCAGAACATTTATCAGCATCTCAGATGTGTTTGAGCTTTGAGGAAGGGGGTAAAGGAAAAGAAGAAGAAAAGTCTGCTTCTCCTCGTCTTTTCTTTGTGGGTTGCAGAGATAGGGGGATATGGGCCGGGGGAAGTACAGTATGTCATCTTGTCCAAGGCTTTGATCCTCTCAGCCTGTACTTCCACATCATTTGAGTTCTTGTACGATATTTAGTTGGACCCTATCACCTCTCCGATGCCTCCATCCACCAAATGGTTTGCTGTTTTCCACTAGAGCCGCTGGGCATTTTGTTTTAAGCTCTGTATGAGGATGCTTAGCTACAAAGACCATCAGGCGGCTTTGTTTCAGAAAGCAGTTTGCTACAGTACAACTATCAAATATTTGTATTAAGCCTCACAGCATGTAATAAGCTGGCTCTCTGATGACACGGCTGGTTATTACATTTTAATTCAGCTTTTTACACAACTTTTCATTTTAAAATGACAAAGAGTCTCTCATAAGAAACTTCTATCTTTATTGCAAATCTTGACTTCTCCTTTATTAGTTTACGTGAGATTATAAGATAATTATCATCAAATCATGTGCTGTCATTACAGCTGAAGAACTGTGTCTTTTGAAATCTAATAGTCATGTCAGCCAGTTGACTTGTGCTGTGTATGTTAACACAAAATGAAACTAATCGGAACAGAGCAGGTGATTAATGATTTTCATACAGATGTCTTTTTTATCTGACACCATTTTACATTTGTCTCGTTGATTAAATCCTAATCAACACCTTGTTCTGCAGTTTGCCAGATTTTAACCGTGTCGTACAATCCAATTGAGTTCAAATTACTTCACATGAAAGAGAGTCCGGGGAGAGAGCTGGCCAGGCCTAAAGGGACTGAGGATTAAGAATGTGTAATTTATTCAATGAAGAGCACTTTCCTTCCTGCCCTCTGTGGTTGGTCGCTTGTAGGAGCAGATGATTCTGAATTTGAAATCGTATAAAACATGACAAGAGCGGGATGACCTTTTTCAGCTTAGCTGCATGCTTTTCTCAGCTTCATGAGAGTGCAGTCACATCTGAATGAGCAGGCCGGAAAGTATCCACTGAAAAAAAAAATACTCAAATGTTTTATGACAAGCTGTGTTTGAGGAATGCTCGTTGTGAAATGTATCATGAATGTGATTATAGTGATGAGTAATCTGTATGTAATTGTTGCAGGTATGGTTGGAAATGCTATTAGCAGTTTTGACGTTAGTTTGCAGCAGTGCTCAACAAGCTGTTTGTCATCAATATCACAAAATTCATTACAAAACAATCGATTGAAAATGTGACAATATCAGTGCATATAACGGTACAGCAAAGGCACGACAGAACAAAGACAAACAATGGAATGATGGTTCTGTGTAGTCTCCTCTCCACTGTTATTCATCACATCTTTAAATGATGGTCTTTCATTTTGAATTTCACTGCCCACTACTAGTTGCAATAATGTGTAAAAAAAAATAATACATTTTGATTATTTCACAGATCTGCTCTAAATTTTGATAGTTCTTCCATTATTTATATTTTCTTATTTTTGTATTTATTAACTGCATACTAAGTGGTTCTGTGTAAGACCTGGGGAATCATTTGGTGTAAATGTGAAAGAGAGAATTGTCAAAGACAGAGCCAGTGGCTGTAAGTGTTAATGTGAGTATAAATCAATACCTGGAATGTAAGCGATTACCTAAATAGATATTGTAATCTGGGACTTTTCTGCTGCTACGCCTCAGTGCATCCTGCTGATGCCTTCTGTACTCTCACTGACTGTGAATAAGACTGTCATCATAAAATGCAAACGTGAAGAATGTGTTTCAAACTATTGGCCACATAATGTGCTCGCAGCATTTGACAAAACATTTGAAATAACTGAAAGCATTGTTAATTCGTTGTTGTTCTGGTAAAGGTCAAATGACACTTCTCCAAGTTAATTGTCATCACAGGCCATTAGTGAACTCTGTCTTTCTTCTTTTTATCACAGCTCTGAGAGACCACAGAATCGAGCTGGTGCGAGCCACGTCGCAGGAGCTTACTATAAGAATCGGTGACGTCGGCCTGTCAGACGAGGGCCTGTACACCTGCTCTCTCTTCACCATGCCTGTCAAGACCACCAAGGCCTTTCTTACTGTTCTGGGTGAGCATGTCGGCTTTGTCCCAGCTTCCTCAGGCCTATAAGCTGAGGCTTATCCTCCACATTCTGCCACCATGAACCCCTGCACATTTTGTATTTTAGTCTGCTGTTTGTGAACACCACCAGCATTCTACTGTAGCCTTTCTCGCACATGCACTCCTGAACATTTCTAGAAAACTGCAGGACTGTCTGCCCCTACAGTCCTTCTGAGTTGCCTGTTCACAAATGCCCCTCACAGAAGGGGACGTTATCTGTCAGACAGGGGTGAGGGGCTTCAGGAGACAGGGTAGAAGGTAAAAAGGGGGATGCAGAAAAGCGATGGTCTGATAAAAACGTTATCACACCAGCTCGCTCGCTCATAGTGATTTTTCCTGAATATTTCCTGCTCTGTTCACACATCAGCTCACCACGAAATTTGAGGGAAACACCATAAGAAAGAAAATGACATTAATACTTGACATTCTACCACTTTACATTGTAAATATGTCTACTAGAGAAAATAAAACTAGTTACCCTTAGTAGTTTTGTTTTTTCTCAGAGAGAGCAGCTTCAAAAAACCCAAATATGTTTTAACCTTTTATACCTGATTAAGGCTGACAGGTTTGTTAAAGAAAAAGCAGAATGAGAAGAAAATAGCAGTCAACCCCCACACACTGTCAACAGTTGCACTATATTTATTTAGTCTAACTGGAAGATGACCTTCATTGGGCTTTTCACAGCCAAACAAGAAGAGAGGAGCCTCGGAAATTGGATGAATATTTAGGTAGATTTATTTTGTACTTGCTTTAAAAACCATAAACCATGAAGTGTAAGTATCTGAAGCTTCCTATTACTCACATCTTCTTTCTAGAAGTCCTATTGCTTGTTTTTAGTTGCTTGTTTAGTTTAACTGTTGTTCTTATTCTATTTTATTGTTTTTTTCCTAACAAATTCCAACTTTGGTAAGCTTAAACAGCAAATGTTTGATTATTTTCCGTCCGACGAAGAGGAAAAGTTTGAACACCTAGAAGATGACATCATTCAGTTAAAGATACAGTACAGTGTATACAACTTCCTAATTAATAAATCTGCTCATCATCATTCTGTAAACATGTGTTCAGTCTGTTTTTAATATGTATATTGTCATGCACTTCAGGAGTTCCAGGACGACCAGAGATCACAGGATTCACCAAACCGGCCATGGAGGGGGACCTCATCACCCTGACGTGCACCACATCGGGCAGCAAACCAGCTGCCAACATCAAGTGGTACAGAAACGACAAGGAGGTCCAAGGTAAGCATGTGGTGTAGATTTCACAGAACACTGTGTCCTCTGCTACCACTTGTACCCTCTTGGACACTTCATTACTGTCAAGTCATTCAGCTGCTGCATTCCTTTGTACTCATATTCATGCATTGTTCCTCTGGCAGAGGTTTAGTGGTGCCCTGATTTCACCTGGCTCACTGCCAGCATTACTGCTGTCTTTGGAAGCTGTCCAGATTTAGACGAGCTGTAGCGGAGAGACGTCCACGTTTCACTACCTGACCAAGGTGAAGACATATAGGAGGGCCTGTTATTGATTCTAATTATAAAATGTACATCAACAACACGTTCTGCTCGGCATTCTGTTTTCACTGTGGGTGGTTTTGAAGTAATGATGTACTCAGCTGTTTGATTAATAGAAACCCAAATCAATCAGGCAATTCTGAAGGTGATTATAAAAAATGAAAAAGTCAGCTCTGGGGTTTTCTCCTTCAATCTTGCTTTCTTTTTTTTCACAAGGACAAAGAACAGAGAAGCAGAAAATCCTTACGTTTTGCAGGCTAAGACCAATATACATTTTTGTTTACTGAAAAAGATTAAAAAGTCGATTTATGTCAGAAATTAGTTCATTAATTAGCTGTGGATAGACTTATTGACAGATAAAAAGATCAATTATCTACACACTGCTAATCCATTCGAGGGTCAGTACTGCTTCTTACAGGTAAGATATTCTTTTAAAATGGTTTGGGGAAAAATTCTCTTGAGATTTTCAGCATGCCATTCTTGAAGTTAAAGACAGACTGTGTGCTTACATTTTTTGACGTTCACCTAAAAAGACACACAGGTGTCAATGCATCTCATGGTTTGAAAATCCTTCTGCGTACTAGCTTAGTGCTGTTTCATGTGATGAGTTGATCTTGCTGGCCCTCCCATTTGTTCAGCAGCTGGCATTTTGCTGCTTTATTTGGATTTTTTGAACAACAGTGATTTAAGTCAGATGAATATAGGAGGATGCAAGAATGCAAGCGCCAAACGGCTTTCTTAACTAGCTTCAGCCAGACTGGTAAACAGTGACAGAGACGGTGCATTAGGCAGCAGATGGTGCACTGTAATGTGAGCTGATCACACTAAACCAGCAGAAGTTTTCTGTGGTTTCACACTGTGTGCTTTTTCTTCTCTACCTCTTCCCAAATTCTCTGACACTTTGTATTTTTCAAGCTTTTATCACACTCTTATTTCTGCTTTGAGATGGTACAAAAGAGACAAAAACATGAAAAAAAACTGGAATTGAATGTTTTGCCTCAAT
Source organism: Labrus bergylta (assembly GCF_963930695.1). Classification (NCBI taxonomy): domain Eukaryota; kingdom Metazoa; phylum Chordata; class Actinopteri; order Labriformes; family Labridae; genus Labrus; species Labrus bergylta. The sequence continues at coordinate 23,415,188 of NC_089205.1, forward strand.
TTGATGGCAGAGGTAAGATGTGTGCAGCTCTTTAATGTAATGGAGCCTGCTGCGGAGACTCAGTGTGACAGTTGCTCTTTACTGAAGATTTGCACCAGAGAGTTTTTTACTTGGTGGTACTGTCTGTGTCTGCCCAACACGGCATGATGATTGATGGGAGTGGGGCTGGGATATGAAGTTTTCTTGTTGAAATGACATGCACGTAGACTCCTGAAAGGCCACTGGCAAACCAGCACACAGCATCACAACCAGTCTTGCTGTCCAACCTCAAGAGGCACTGAGATTATCTCTTTTGGTGCTTTATAACAGGATATATTTTAAATAAAAATCTTTGTAGCTCAAATCTGTATATTAACATATATAGAAGTGTGCACATTAAACAAGTGTTAACATATAGCTCAACAGGGTTACCTAGCTTCATTTATGTCTTTTGAAGATAAAACCAAAAATGTGTAAGTCAGCATCACATAAAACTGCAGAGGACAATATCAACTAAACATTCCCTGCATTTAAAGAGATGTGTGCATTTGTGCAATAAACTTAATTTGCCGTCTGGAAGAGCATATTTCTAAAAACCATCATGTGCCCCGAGTCTGCCCCTAACAGTGCCATATACAAATGTGCTTTTATTAGTTTTACAGCATACGCTGGATTTTTTATTAAGCCACTTGGGCAAACATACTGTGTGTGATGCATCTCCAAGTCAAAGCCATAAAGACCAAAGCAGAGACTGGAGGGTTCAACTGAAAAACTTCATTTCCATGTCAAAGTGTCAAAGAGGAGCAATGTCAATCAGCGCTCCAGATGCACAAGTCTTTTATAGGTGCTGCTTTAAAGCTTTCTTTAGCGAGTATGTGCTGGGAGCAGCATGTTTTGCCATTGGGTCTTCTGTGGAAGATCATTGCCGTCAGTGTCTGCTGTCAGTCAAACCAATCCTCACTGGAGGGAACCAGCCTATAAAGCTCCAAGATGACAGCAGGTGTAATAGCAAAAACATGTCATATTTATTTCATGCAATGATGATTTGTTTTCAAGCATTTATATTAGAAACACACAGCCTTACAAATCTCAAAATGCAACTGTCACCCATTGTCAAATAATTTGTTTGCAGTGTACATTACTTGTGTCGCTGAAAGACAGCAAAGGCATCACATTATAATCTATTGAGGAACGAATCCACCCAGTGTCACTTCATTTACATACATAAAGGAGCCTGCATGTTTCTTTCACACTGACACAAAGGCCTCTGTAAATAGTCAAGAGCTCCAACAGGCTCTCAAATGTTCTATGTATTATGGCAAGGCATGGACTCTTGACAATAAATGTTAGTATTATTATCATTATCTTGATCTTGGGTTAAATCTGTGCGATCCTATTAAAAAAAAAAAATCCTGCTCTCATCCCCTTCTGTAAGAAAATAACACAATGTTTCATTCTTACCAGTGTTTCCCCATTATGTTAGGGGGGCGCCCACCCCTTGAAAGGTCAAGTAAAAAAACATATATATATTTCATTATTATAATTTTTTTTTTAAAGATTTATTTTTGGGCTTTTTGGGCCTTTATTGTAGAGATAGGATAGTGGATAGAGTCGGAAATCCGTGAAAGAAGTCATTTAAGGATACCTTTCCGATAGAAAAGGTATATAGGTAGATAGAGACCATAGACAGATAGATACATTCTCATTCTTGAGCTGGCAAAGAAACAGAGAGAGGAACGCCTGCGTGTCATGGCCAGTCTGACGTCGGTGCCCGTGGAGCCACAACATCCACAAGAGCTGAGAAGGAGGCAGTGAAGAAAAACATGACCATTGTCTCCTGCAAGGGGTGCAAGCGCCCTGTGAGTGGGAAGTGCACCGTAAAGGTTGAGCACTTTTGCCGCAGGTGTGTGCATTACGTGCCGCGGCGCTGTCCAAGGGGCCGATCGTTCATTTGTTCATCTGTTTGTTTGTTTGCCGCTGCATCTGTTATGGATTTCTGCAGTTATTTTTGTAGGTATAGTTTGTCATGCCCATAGATAGCCATGTTTTTGTTGTTGTCTTCGGTGTTTATCTCTTCTTTTTGCAGTGTTTTTATTAAAATGCATAGCCTAATATAGTCAACAATATAATAGACTAAAAGTTATGTATGTTTCATTTTTGTAGAATGTGTTTTATGACCTTTTAAATGACATGCGACATTTAAAAGGTTACCAATCCTGCCTTATGCTGATAGCCTATTTGGTTTGTAGATAAAGGTAAGTTGTATTTAACTTCATTAAAAAAAAAATGTATTATTTGTGTGCTTCTGAGCACAAACAATTTAATTTGCATATGCCGTCTGAAAGACATCTGCGGCGCTTGGAGGGGGGTCTAGAATGTTGGTGGTCCTAGTGTTAAAGTTAATGTTACATGGTTCGTCTTCATTGGACCGTTAGGACCTGTGTGTGTCCATCAGGATGGTTAATTGCTCTTTATGTTTAATGTGGGACTGTAGTGTTGAATGTGTTATTAATATTCGTACTCAGGTTTCATCTGTATTCCTGTCGTTTAATGCTTGCATAATTTCTGGAATATTTAGTTCACATATGTTAGTTATGTGTCTATTAGTAGGCTATGCGACTATATTCTGTTTAGTAAGGTTGCAGTATTGGGAGAAATAATTTATAATGCATGTCCCTTTATCTTTATTTTATTACTCAACAGAAAACCACACATACGTACCCACAAATATTTTCTGTAAACTCTAAAGGCTGCACAGTGCGTGAAGTGGATAATAAATGTTTTCTGAAGACAACGCTATCTTGAGCATTTTTACTGATGCCCCACGGTGACTACACTAACTGACCATCGAATTGTTAGTGGTAGTTGAATATTTAACAATGACAATATTTGCCTTTTTAACAACACCACAGGTTTTTCAAGAGTTTTCTGCAAGTGTGAAAGACCTATATGCCACAACTTAAGTTACAAACAAACTTCTTTGTCAGGTTTTAGTGTGGACTTTACATCAGAATTTATTTGACAAATTGTAAATAAAGTTTTTTTTTTTTTTTAAGTTAAAAAAACAGTCTTGTCAGCATTCCGTCTCAGAACATCAAAGTGCTTTGATGCCTTTGATGATGTCATGAAACGTTCTGAGACTGAAGTTTGCAGGTTAAAGGTCTGGAGAGGCAACTTGATTAAGTTCATAGAGAGATTTGTTCACTGAAGGATCGTACATTAGCCCACCCCCAAAAACAAAAAGGAAAATGTTTACTACAAGAAAAGCAATCCTGGACAGCCATGTTAAGGCCTACATCAAAGACTGGGAGATAGAAGTCTGTAAGAAACTGCAGTCCACCAAGGTGTTGCTCATTTCATGCAGGCCTAAAGAAAGAGCCTACCTGAAAAGAACAGTGGAGACCCTGTGTGGCGTCTTCGATTTGTTCCAAGGTCAAACCACAAACGACGAAAGCACCAAAGAAAATCTGCGAGAGGAACATGCAGCTCTCAAAGAGAAGCTGCATGAAACTGAATACAAGCTGAAGCATGTTTCTTACAACCTCAAAGCCCAATACAAGTTAAATTGGGACCTTAAAATCCAGCTTAGACAGTCCAAAGTTAAGTATTTCCAGGCCGCAAAAGTAGCAGAGACAGCAAAACAGGGCCTCAGTCGTCAGCTGAAGGAGCTCCAGGAGAACTCTGCCTTACAATTGAATGAGGAAATTGGAATCAACAAAAGTCTAAAGGCCAAACTGGAGGAGGCCCACAAACAACTGCAACAATTTCAGAGTAATGGAGTGGAGAAGGACTCAGATGACGACGATTGGGATGATGGAAGGATGGATGACGAGAGTAGTTCAGCTAACTTTGACGGTCATACATATGTGTCAAATCATTGGGTCGAAGAGGCCTCTGATGATGGCGAGTGGGATGGATGGATCTATGATGACATTAGTTTGGGCAACTTTGACAGCTTCACATCTGTGTCAAGTCATGGGGATGAAGATAGATGGCTTGATGAGGAGATCAGTCGTGGTCCCTTTGGCAATAATACATCTGTGCCAATACCCGAGATGGATGAGGAGGCACCAAAAGACAAGGAAGACGAAAAGCTTCTTCAGCGCAAACAGGAAGAGCTGAAAACCAACCTTCCTGTTAAAGATGCTGAGCCTATCGAAAAGGTAGAAGAGCAAATGGTTCACCTTAAGGTTTCGCATTTCCAGACAATCATAAACGACACTCTCAGTAAAGGTTTGAAGAAGCAGGAACCCATAGTGAAGCGCCAAGGAGTAAAGATCATCGAGCTTCAAGATGCTCTGAACTCGGTTGAAGAGCAGCTGAAGGTCCATCGTCAAGAGGCAGCAGAAGTCCTGCAGCAGAAAGAGCAGGAGTGGGCGGAGAGGATTCAGGAGATGGAGAGGAAGAAAGAAGACAGCATTAAGAAGCCCAAAAAGAGGAACTGGTTTGTCCGGACGTTTGGATGCTGTTGTGGGAGTGAGACTGCACCTTAAAGACACTAGATCTTGGGGGCGCGCTGGTGGCGCAATGGCAACAACAAATCAAAAAACACGACAACAAATTACAAAACACAACGACAAATCAGAAAACACAACAACAAATCAAAAAACCCAACAACAAATCCCAAAACACAACGACAAATAAGAAACACAACGACAAATAAGAAAACACAACAACAAATCAGAAAACCCAACAACAAATCAGAAAACCCAACAACAAATCAAAAAACACAACGACAAATAAGAAAACACAACGACAAATAAGAAAACACAACGACAAATAAGAAAACACAACAACAAATCAGAAAACCCAACAACAAATAAGAAAACACAACGACAAATAAGAAAACACAACAACAAATCAAAAAACAAAACGACAAATAAGAAAACACAACGACAAATAAGAAAACACAACAACAAATCAGAAAACACAACAACAAATCAGAAAACCCAACAACAAATAAGAAAACACAACGACAAATAAGAAAACACAACAACAAATCAGAAAACCCAACAACAAATCAAAAAACACAACAACAAATCAAAAAACACAACGACAAATAAGAAAACACAACGACAAATAAGAAAACACAACAACAAATCACAAAACACAACAACAAATCACAAAACACAACGACAAATAAGAAACACAACGACAAATAAGAAAACACAACAACAAATCAGAAAACCCAACAACAAATCAGAAAACCCAACAACAAATCCCAAAACACAACGACAAATAAGAAACACAACGACAAATAAGAAAACACAACAACAAATCAGAAAACCCAACAACAAATCAGAAAACCCAACAACAAATCAAAAAACACAACGACAAATAAGAAAACACAACGACAAATAAGAAAACACAACGACAAATAAGAAAACCCAACAACAAATAAGAAAACACAACGACAAATAAGAAAACACAACAACAAATCAAAAAACAAAACGACAAATAAGAAAACACAACGACAAATAAGAAAACACAACAACAAATCAGAAAACACAACAACAAATCAGAAAACCCAACAACAAATAAGAAAACACAACGACAAATAAGAAAACACAACAACAAATCAGAAAACCCAACAACAAATCAAAAAACACAACAACAAATCAAAAAACACAACGACAAATAAGAAAACACAACGACAAATAAGAAAACACAACAACAAATCACAAAACACAACAACAAATCACAAAACACAACGACAAATCACAAAACACAGCGACAAATCACAAAACACAACAACAAATAAGAAAACACAACAACAAATCAAAAAACACAATGACAAATAAGAAAACACAACAACAAATAAGAAAACACAACAACAAATCAAAAAACACAACAACAAATCACAAAACACAACGACAAATAAGAAAACACAACAACAAATCACAAAACACAACGACAAATAAGAAAACACAACAACAAATCAAAAAACACAACAAATTAAAAAACACAACAACAAATTAAAAAACACACACAGCATGCTTCCGGTTAAAAAGACGGAAATTGCGTTCGTCCAATCAGCAACGATCCTTGTCGACTGCAGGTACCTACCTTTTCCGTTAAAGTTAATGTCATTGTGTTTTTTGATTTGTCGTATTCATTCTTTTATTTATTTATCCAGTATTTATTTATACATACACACCTGCCGAACACACACACTCGCCTCGTTCTCTCTCTTACGGTGGCCCTGAAGTGCAAAACACAACAACATACATGTAAAAATAAATAAATGTGGAAATAAATAAATGTAAAAATAAATAAATGTGGAAATAAATAAATGTAGAAATAAATACATGTGGAAATAAATACATGTAGAAATAAATAAATGTGGAAATAAATAAATGTAAAAATAAATACATGTGGAAATAAATAAATGTAGAAATAAATACATGTGGAAATAACTACATGTAGAAATAAATAAATGTGGAAATAAATAAATGTGGAAATAAATAAGTGTGGAAATAAATACATGTAGAAATAAATACATGTAGAAATAAATAAATGTGGAAATAAATAAGTGTGGAAATAAATACATTTAGAAATACATTTAAGACATTTAATTATTTATGTCCCATTTATTTACCAGTTTTTATTTATTTATTCACACATTTAATTATTTATTTATTCTTTTATTTATTTATTCCAGTATTTATTTATACATTTATTTATTTATTTATTTATACTTTTGTAAGATCTCGTCCTCCATAGATGCGTGCGAGAGGCACGTTATGATGCCGGGGACCGGAGCAGACTTTTATAGGTTTGGTGACGTAGTAATTGACTCCTACGTAGTTATGTACTCCACACAGCCCTTAGAATTTTTCAAACAGAAGGGCAGACACTCTGCACATTTCTAACACAATATTTTCGAATTTCAATACTTTGTACTCACATGTGTCTATTAGTAGGCTATGCGACTATATTCTGTTTAGTAAGGTTGCAGTATTGGGAGAAATAATTTATAATGCATGTCCCTTTATCTTTATTTTATTACTCAACAGAAAACCACACATACGTACCCACAAATATTTTTTGTAAACTCTAAAGGCTGTACAGTGCGTGAAGTGGATAATAAATGTTTTCTGAAGACAACGCTATCTTGAGCATTTTTACTGATGCCCCACGGTGACTACACTAACTGACCATCGAATTGTTAGTGGTAGTTGAATATTTAACAATGACAATATTTGCCTTTTTAACAACACCACAGGTTTTTCAAGAGTTTTCTGCAAGTGTGAAAGACCTATATGCCACAACTTAAGTTACAAACAAACTTCTTTGTCAGGTTTTAGTGTGGACTTTACATCAGAATTTATTTGACAAATTGTAAATAAAGTTTTTTTTTTTTAATTAAAAAAACAGTCTTGTCAGCATTCCGTCTCAGAACATCAAAGTGCTTTGATGCCTTTGATGATGTCATGAAACGTTCTGAGACTGAAGTTTGCAGGTTAAAGGTTTGGAGAGCCAACTTGATTAAGTTCATAGAGAGATTTGTTCACCGAAGGATCGTACATTAGCCCACCCCCAAAGACTAAAAGGAAAATGTTTACTACAAGAAAAGCAATCCTGGACAGCCATGTTAAGGCCTACATCAAAGACTGGGAGATAGAAGTCTGTAAGAAACTGCAGTCCACCAAGGTGTTGCTCATTTCATGCAGGCCTAAAGAAAGAGCCTACCTGAAAAGAACAGTGGAGACCCTGTGTGGCGTCCTCGATTTGTTCCAAGGTCAAACCACAAACGACAAAAGCAGCAAAGAAAATCTGCGAGAGGAACATGCAGCTCTCAAAGAGAAGCTGCATGAAACTGAATACATGCTGAAGCATGTTTCTTACAACCTCAAAGCCCAGAACAAGTTAAATTGGGACCTTAAAATCCAGCTTAGACAGTCCAAAGTTAAGTATTTCCAGGCCGCAAAAGTAGCAGAGACAGCAAAACAGGGCCTCAGTCGTCAGCTGAAGGAGCTCCAGGAGAACTCTGCCTTACAATTGAATGAGGAAATTGGAATCAACAAAAGTCTAAAGGCCAAACTGGAGGAGGCCCACAAACAACTGCAACAATTTCAGAGTAATGGAGTGGAGAAGGACTCAGATGACGACGATTGGGATGATGGAAGGATGGATGACGAGAGTAGTTCAGCTAACTTTGACGGTCATACATATGTGTCAAATCATTGGGTCGAAGAGGCCTCTGATGATGGCGAGTGGGATGGATGGATCTATGATGACATTAGTTTGGGCAACTTTGACAGCTTCACATCTGTGTCAAGTCATGGGGATGAAGATAGATGGCTTGATGAGGAGATCAGTCGTGGTCCCTTTGGCAATAATACATCTGTGCCAATACCCGAGATGGATGAGGAGGCACCAAAAGACAAGGAAGACGAAAAGCTTCTTCAGCGCAAACAGGAAGAGCTGAAAACCAACCTTCCTGTTAAAGATGCTGAGCCTATCGAAAAGGTAGAAGAGCAAATGGTTCACCTTAAGGTTTCGCATTTCCAGACAATCATAAACGACACTCTCAGTAAAGGTTTGAAGAAGCAGGAACCCATAGTGAAGCGCCAAGGAGTAAAGATCATCGAGCTTCAAGATGCTCTGAACTCGGTTGAAGAGCAGCTGAAGGTCCATCGTCAAGAGGCAGCAGAAGTCCTGCAGCAGAAAGAGCAGGAGTGGGCGGAGAGGATTCAGGAGATGGAGAGGAAGAAAGAAGACAGCATTAAGAAGCCAAAAAAGAGGAACTGGTTTGTCCGGACGTTTGGATGCTGTTGTGGGAGTGAGACTGCACCTTAAAGACACTAGATCTTGGGGGCGCGCTGGTGGCGCAATGGCAACAACAAATCAAAAAACACGACAACAAATTACAAAACACAACGACAAATAAGAAAACACAACAACAAATCAAAAAACCCAACAACAAATCAGAAAACACAACGACAAATAAGAAACACAACGACAAATAAGAAAACACAACAACAAATCAGAAAACACAACAACAAATCAGAAAACCCAACAACAAATCAAAAAACACAACAACAAATCCCAAAACACAACGACAAATAAGAAACACAACGACAAATAAGAAAACACAACAACAAATCAGAAAACACAACAACAAATCAGAAAACCCAACAACAAATCAAAAAACACAACAACAAATCAAAAAACACAACGACAAATAAGAAAACACAACGACAAATAAGAAAACACAATGACAAATAAGAAAACACAACAACAAATCAGAAAACCCAACAACAAATCAGAAAACCCAACAACAAATCAAAAAACACAACAACAAATCAAAAAACACAACGACAAATCAAAAAACACAACGACAAATAAGAAAACACAACGACAAATAAGAAAACACAACAACAAATCAAAAAACAAAACGACAAATAAGAAAACACAACGACAAATAAGAAAACACAACAACAAATCAGAAAACCCAACGACAAATAAGAAAACACAACGACAAATAAGAAAACACAACAACAAATCAGAAAACCCAACAACAAATCAAAAAACACAACGACAAATCAAAAAATACAACGACAAATAAGAAAACACAACGACAAATAAGAAAACACAACAACAAATCACAAAACACAACAACAAATCACAAAACACAACAACAAATCACAAAACCCAACAACAAATCACAAAACACAACGACAAATCACAAAACCCAACAACAAATCACAAAACCCAACAACAAATCACAAAACACAACGATAAATAAGAAAACACAACAACAAATAAGAAAACACAACAACAAATCATGTACTCCACACAGCCCTTAGAATTTTTCAAACAGAAGGGCAGACACTCTGCACATTTCTAACACAATATTTCGAATTTCAATACTTTGTACTCACATGTCGAGATTGGGACTTGAATTGATCCATAACACTACTTAATACTCAAATACAGAGGTTTATGGTTGAAAAAAGTGTTTTTAAGGTTTAGTTACTCTTTGAAAGTAACACAAGGGCTGCTGGTGGCGCAATGGTTAGTGCGCCCGTCCCATGTATGGAGGCTGTAGTCCTCAACGCAGGAGGCCCGGGTTCAAATCCAGCCTGTGGCTCCTTTCCCACATGTCAATCCCCACTCTCTATCCCTGATATCCATCTCTGTCCACTGTCCTATCGCTCCATTAAAGGCACAAAAGCACAAAAATAAATCTTTAAAAAAATAAAATAAAATAAAAAGCAAAAACACCAAGATTCCTTCAAGAGTTTGTGTCGGCATGTCGGCGTGTGTCCATCCCCCCAAAGCTGTAAACCTAGGGGAAACACTGCTTACTTTAGACTTTAAATCCCTGCTCTCTGCTGATCGTGCACTTCAACTTTTACCATCCTGTCAATTCTTTGAAAACTTTGAATTGTCACTGTCAAAAAAAAAACAGCAATATTCTTGAGGCAGCGGGAAAAAAAATGTCTACCCAAGAAAATAAATTGCTTCCTCATATTCATATTTGCACTATGCTCTTCTAAATTAAAGAGACCTGATGATCACACAGTGTTTCCTGTACACAGCATCGGCTGTAGGAAAAAGTACAGGATGGGGGGGGGGGATATTTTTCATATGCTTGTCAGTGCATCATGTCAGCCCACACTGTCTGATCTTATCTGATCTTACAAAACTAACACCATGGCATTATAGTGTAGTTGCTCTAAATCATCAGGCAACTTAAATCATTTTAAAACAACCTTAATGTATAATGTATAATTTAATTCATAATGAATGGTATCATACTATCATTGAGTTGATAGTGTTGGCCAGAGTAGTTGGTGTTCTTCTAAATCAGTTGACAGGATCTCTTGTTTTCCCTCTGTTCCTGAGATAGCTTTTAACCCCCTCAGGACAACATTGATATGTATGGGAGGCGTCATTTTAACGCCTGCAGCAATCAGCACCATCTATTTGCTGCTGCATATTTACGTATCATTTCAACATGATGTGTTTTTTTTTTTTTTCAGTCGTGAGTCTAACATCTGGAAAGTCTATAAACACAATGCCATGTTTTCATCTCTTTTATTTACCAGCTCTCTACACTGTAAGTTAGTGGGAAACATTGTGGGTAGCATCTGAGACTTTTACAAATGAGCCACATTACAGGACTAAACCAGCATATGTTTTAAAACCTCTAGGTGTTTTCTCACATTACTTGCTTTATATGGTGAGCTATTTTTAGACGTTTTCCACAGCAGGTCCAACCTCAGTTAAAACTATCTCTTTTCCCCTGGAGAACAAAGTAAAAAAAATAATTTGTATTCCAATAAAGTTGAAAGACCTGGAAGCTATGGAGGAAAATATTAAGGGTTATGAGTTTTAACACTGTGGACACACGTGTTATAAAACCTACTTTAGTTGTACCATTTGAAGACATCAGAATCAAAATCTTCAATTATGTGGCAAAGACGGTTTCAAAAATGACATCAAATTATATGAAATCAGTATGTAAATGCAAACGACAGAGCATGTGAATGTTTTTATGTCTTGAGTCAATCCCTACTCTTTGCACTGAAAAGGAATTGTTATTCAAAGACATGCATTGATTTATTTTTTTTGGTGTCAAATAAAAAGAGTATAGAGCATCATCTGCTTAATGGAAAGAGGGACCTGAGCTTTGTGCATGTCTCTACTCTTATTTTGTGTTAGGCGATAACTTCACATTTTCAAACATTTGTAATACGGTTATCAGATTCAACATGTAATCAACAGTCAGGCAGCATTTGTTTGAAACGTTGTTCTCTGACCGCACTAAGCTGTGTTGGTCGTAATAATAAATGACAGTAGTGATATGTGCAGACCTGTGCTGCTCACATCTTCTGTTGAAAGTGAAAACGTTACATTCATTTCAGAAATGGTATTTGCCACAATGTTGAAAACTAGTCAACAGTCAAAATAATGTGTAGTTATATTTGTGAGCCTTTCACTACATCACAATTTTCTATTTATTTATCTTCAGTGTTTCTTTCTGAGCCTTTTTATTAGACTAATGGTGCAGGAACTACTTCTGTGTCAAGTTGAGCCAAACACTGAAATATGAAAGTCTTTGGAGAATGAAACAAGACTCCACTTTTCACAGCTGCTACAAATGTTTTTTTTTAATACAAGTCTTTAAATCTTCATTGATTTCAAATATTACAGAATGATAGAAAATAGGTCCAAATGAATGGACAAACCCCTTGTTATAGTAAAAGATGTTGTATGTTCCTCTCTACAACCACATTGAATCAGACGGTTAAAGATCAATTTCACAGGAAACCCAGATACAGCTTCACCAGCTCAGTAGTGTTGAGCTTTTCTCATGGGTGCTTGTACCCCCAAACTACCAATAATAATGATGCTTCATTAAGATTGAGCAAGTTCCAAAATATCATTAGCCTTACACCAAATGAGGCATTTGTACCTTATGAATATGAGCTGAAACTTTGCTTTCAGCAGCAACAAATGTAGAAAATAGGTCACAGAATGAAGTACCATACTGGGCAACACTTAATAAAACATGCTTTTAATACTTATTGGTCAGCAGGCAGGAGGTTGCAACTCTGCAGTAGGTTCTGGCATCGCAAGTTTTAAAGTTGCAAGTGTAAAAAATGAATTTGCTATTAGAGAATACATCTCGGGTACTCATAACATAAACAAAGACCTAATTTGTTATGCAGTTATATCTTCAAGGCTGGGCAAACCTTGGCTGACCCAATGAACAATTACCATTTTTAATTGTGTCTTTTAAAAAAAAAAAAACTATAACAGGTCCACACTTTGTAAACTGTAAAATGCTGCCACTAAACTTCCACTTTGTTAGAACATGCACAGAGGAGATGATGACAGCAGTGCCCCCAGTTGCCTGAATGTTAGATCTGCTTGCCTGCTGGGGGTCTGGTTCAAAGCAGGTGAAAACGGGCACATTCACATTCTTATGAAAGCTGCCTCGGCGTGCTCTGTGGCGATGCTAGCAGCCGCCCTGAAAGAGACTGACAGCTTCTCTGTGGCAGCTCTGATGCTACAGGCGACGTGATGAATGAGAGGGAAAGCTGGAGAGATTTGTGTTTTGACACCACAGAGGTACTTACTATCCCCCCTCAATACTTCAGGGCAAGATGCAAGGTCTTTGGCTCAAACATGCAAGGCCTCTGACTTTCCTGTCTGCTCAAATGATATGTGATGTTTGAAATTACGTTTAAAAAATAATCTTATTTGTGATGCATTAATCATAACCAGCATGATGTCCTGGAGGCTTTGGAGGTTGGACTGAAATGGTGTTTTTTTTTACTATCCTCCCATTTTGTAGTCCTCTTCTTTTTTTTCTTCTTACTGCTATTACTAATACAGGGCAGACTTCAAAAAGTGCTAAAAGGGTAATAAAAACAATCTTTTCCAATCACTGACATTACCCGTATACCAGATTTTAAACTGGTGATGTCAACAACTTCAATAATTGCTGTTTATAATAAAATGGAAAATGAAATTAAAAAGTAAATAAGCTTTGAGGAAAAACTTATTAGAAACACCAAAATGAGCATTATCTGCATTATTTCAGGATTCATTAAGCCATTACAACTCATCGCCCTCAAATCATTCTTGTATGTATAGAAGAAAAAACGAATGAGCAACATGAAAATGATTGAGAGTAGCAGTTTACATTACACATGAAAGAAAAACAGTCGAGTGGAACAAATGGGACAAATGAACCCAAAATGAAGATGATTTCTGGGCGTTATTGCAAGGAGCTCTTAGGAGTTAATAGACCAAGGGATTGAACGAATCATGTGCTGCTTGTGCGTTTCTGTGTGTTACTTGTGAGTAAAGGAGTGGAGTGAGTATATGTCAGTATGATTAAGTTGGTTTAGCGCTGGACGGTTGAAAGTCCAGGCAGATGAAGAGATGGAAGTGGAAGGATGTAGTGTAGTGCGAGTTGCGAGGAGTTTAGCGTCTCCTGTGAAAAGTCTGTCTAGGCCTGTCGTCAAGAAATGCCTGTGTGCTTTTCGCCTTGTTAAGTGGCTGTGTACAGCTGGTTCTATGGAAAGTGGTGCCACCACACAAAGCGCTGACAGGAGAGTAGCAGCAAATTGCAAAGAAATGTTTCCAATTATAAGTTAAGAGTCATCTCCAGATATAAACAACATCAGAGGGTATAGAGAAGAAAAAAAACTCAACTCGAGATCTGAAGCTATGAAAAGGGTGAATGTCTGGACATGAGAGTTAGACAAAGCAGACAGAAGAAAGAAAAGATTTGACTATGGAACTAAGGAAATCCACCCTGCACTGCCGGGGGAGTGTGTGCCTGTTTGTTGACTGGGATGTTTGAGAGATGGTCCTAGAGGAGCAAACACACCCAACCAACCGAGTCAACGCTCATACGGCTCTCCCCTCAATATTCACTCTACTTTGACTTGACTTTCAAAGGCCAAGACTCTCTCCCTCAAAGGAGATGCAGAGGAAAAACAACAACAAAACCGCTGCTGCTGTCTATGTCAGAAATGAAAAATCTTGAAATAAAATGTCTTGTTTCTCACGTTATAGTTAAAGTAAAAGCTGGTTTCTGTTTTTCTCTGCTTCTTTTTCGAAATATAATTCCTTGCATGTGGAGCTTCCACAAAACCCAGACCCGTTCCCCATATAATACTACAAATTGTAAGTGGCTGTTACCCATTTTCATTTTTCTGACTCTCTCTAGGAACTACAAAGACAAATGCCACTGGAAAATCCTTCACAGTCAGGAGTAGTCTCAAATTGCGTGTGGACAGACGAGATGATGGCGTCGCCTACACCTGCCATGTGGACCACGTGTCTCTGTCCAACCCTTACATGACCACTGAGGTCCTGGAGGTCCACTGTGAGTGCAGTCACACCCACCCTAGAAAGCAGGATTAGGCAAACGATTAGCAATGAGAAAAGACAAGGATTGAGATTACATTTATGTCTGCAGGTTTAGCTTTGCAATTGCTCAGGATTAGTGTGGGATTAGTTTGCAGGTAAGGGATTAGTTCCAGGCAGAACAGGGATATGTGCTAAAGCTAAGAGCTGCCCTATGGGTAAAGAACTAACTACTGTTGTACTTTGCCAGTGCTGCAGTTAAAGCCTCCTACACAGAGCGCTGTCACAGCATTGGATTCTTTTCCATCTCTTCTTCACAGATGCTCCCCATCTGGAGATCGCAAAATCATTGATTATTCCACAGGAAGGGCAATACTTCAAACTGGAGTGTGTTTCCATAGGCAACCCAATGTAAGTTGGCATTCATTTATAATCTCAATTTGGTGCCAGTTACTAGAATGACAAGAGGCCTACATTGGACTTGAAATGTGATTTATTTTCATTGAAGAAGTTTCATTTCTTTAGTTTTTTTATTTATTATTTCTTCACCTGTAGGAAATAGAAAGCAGAAAAAAGTATTGTTTGTATTTTCTTTCCCAGACCTGAACCAGTGCTGTGGTCTAAAGATGGAGGGGAGCTGCCAGACATCGAGCGTATGATTGTGGAGGGCAGGGAACTAACCATCACCACACTAAACAAAACAGACAACGGCACATACCGCTGCGAGGCGAGCAACCACCTGGGGACCGACAGTGCTGAATATATACTGTTTGTATATGGTGAGTCCAGAACAACTAGTCTTTTTATGGATGATCAGTTCTGTTGTTACTTTATATTCCAGGCAGAGGACTTTTAAGTCTGTGAAGTCTCGTGACCAAAGAGCGATCATAAAGCATGAAATCAAAGTAATTTTAATTTTAATGTTATGCTTCATTTATGTCTAAATCAAATAGATTTCACACTTGAAGTTTGAGACAGAATTACATTTTATTTGTGTTGTGAAGCTGTTATAGCGCAGGTTGATTTGAAAAGTTTCCAGAGTATGAACCAGCAACAAAATTGAAATTCTGAGGATGGAAATCAATTTCAGACGAGGTATTCACTGCGATTGATTACAAGTAATGATATTCAGTTATTTTTCTTACGCTGCTGAGATGAACTCAAAACCAATGGGCTGCCTTGAGCGGAGTAACAAAATGAAAAATATCTCAAATTCAACATGAAAAAATGGACAAGACTAATAAAGTAATTTTCACCCCCAGCAGACATAAACCTTTACAGTTTGCTTTTCATTCAGCTATGCACACTCACACTGATACCAGCTTTCCACTGGGGCTGCACCTATCCAGGTTCAAAATTAGAGTCATATGTTTTCAAATGTTAGTAAATTAAGCTGGCTCAGATATGAGAAAAGAGCAATTTGTGGACCTAAACTAATGCAAGAAAGTAATGTGCATTGTTACAGATGAATTTGTTTGCTGCAGGACACCCAATTTGTAGATTTCCTCTTGAGTCCATTTCCAATTGGTGCCTCTGCATTGCACAGGATAGCCCAGATTTCCTCGCTGAACTATACATATTGCCACACAGGTTTAGCTTTTGGACTGTCCCTGGGAGGAAATGGGGAAAAAGTGTTAAGGATGCAGAATTTAGCTCCCCGAGACCGCCTGGAGGAGAGATAAGTTAATCCGAGACAGTGGAGCTGCTGAGAGAATAAAGACAGCATGGTGCAGGGAATGGATCATTAATGCCTCTGCAGCACATGTTTATAAACGTTTATCAAATACAGGCAAGTAACAATAAAACAAATCAAGGAGAGAATATTAAAATTCAACATGGCGTTATTTGAGGGGCTTTTGTGGCTAATCAAACAGTCACACACGACAGTGCAGTTTGTTTCAAGACACTGGGTTCATTCAGGCTCAGGCACAGTCAGTGGATGCACAGCACACTCTTTGTCCGACTACAAGGGAAGAGGTTTTTGGGGAGAGGAAGGCCTTCTTTGACAAAAAAAATGAAGAAAGGAAGATGACACACACGAAAATTTGTCATAAAAACATATTTGTACTTTCCCAAATTAAAAAAAAAAAAAACCTTTAAATGAGTTGAATTACCTGGGCTGCTTTCTACATGCGTTGTATCGGGGAGCTGTTTCTCCTATTTGTCAGATTACCCGAGGAAAGAGTTAAACTTGTAAGCAGCGCTCTCACACATAACACAAAGGTCCTGGTTCCTCGGGAAGGATGAAAAATTGAGTCAAGCGTTTAAAAGATGTGCGAGACGGGCTCATTTCCACTGATGATGACAGTCATTCTTCAGAGCTACGCCGTGTCTGGCTGAATACTTCCCGGGGTCTCTCCGGATCGTCTCAGCCTCTAAGCCTAATTTGCTAATGACAGGAGAGCTGAGAAGCAATAAATGTCATCACTCTGCCTCAATTTATCACCGTCTGCAATTATGCTCCTTCATACACTGTATTAAAAAAAGCAAAGAAATGGCGTATAAAAATGACTCTGAGTGAGATGTTAGACAATTGGTTACAGGTAGGAGTTTAGTTAAATACAGGCAAGGGGTGACTGCATCTGCTGGCTGCAGCTTCTCAGCCCCTCACCCTCGTTTATCTCTTGTTCTTTCGTGTCAAAAAGCACGACATCAGATGGTTTTTATGTTCTCTGCATTGTGGTTTACTTTCCCACTAACACTCGATTGCCTGAAAAGGTAATCTATGTAGGAAATATGAGTCCTTCATTCATGACTTGACCTTTATTACAAATACTTTGCTGAAAGATTTCATTCATTCACAGCTTGTCCTTTGTGTGACTTAAAATATATCTTTTTTTTTTATTATTCATTACTTTGCCTGTACTCACCGAGGTTAAACACAAACATCAACCCCATTGCACCAGCCATATAAAGTCCTTGATTAGTGCCATCTGATTTTAAGTTTCCTCATGTTGAGCCTCTTGTCCATAGAGGTTTGTCTTTGCTCCCTATTGTTCTCTTTTTTTTTCTTTTTGTTTAGCAGGCATCATCACCTTATTGTCTCCATCTCCAGCTTCCTGCTTCTCTCTTAAGCCTCCACTCTTCCAATCTTTTTACGCTGACATTTTTGCATCAGGCAAAGGCAGTCACAGCTGCTTTCATAGGTCTGCTTGCTCCCCCCCCCCCCTTCAGCCCCACCTCAACACTCACAAACATGACACTGTTGATGATTGATGAGCTAACAACTAGGCTTTGAGCTAGAAAATAGCATTGTTTTACTGGATGAATTCGATACTCTATTTTTTGTCTTTCTTTTCTGCTGTCGTTTTTTCACGCACAGCTCCGCCGCCTCACCTGCATTTTTATTACTGCTTCTGATTAGATTTATTTTCCACAGCTAACAATACTCAGCCATTCAGCACATCAGGTTTTTACTGTTCGTCAACCATTGCTTACATTTGCATATTCACAGGAGCAGAAAATAGAAGACATGAGAGTGTTTATATTTTTGTTACAAGGCTGAATGGTTGCTACCATTACGACCAAACATAAGAGCACATGCAATTACCTCCGAATGATGTTTATCAAAATGACATGCTCCATGTGTTTACTTCCGTTCATGCCTCTGAATGGAATTAGAGTTGTTATGTGTGCCTTTGAACATGCTTAATGTTTGCCTTGATCGTCAAAATAACTTCAATGGGGCATTTAGTATTTTATATAAAGCATAACTGTTACTCACATTTGGGACGCGCTCTAATGTAGAATTTTTCAATGAACCCAACAGGGGCCATGTTACATTTTTCTGAAAACAGTTGCATTAACATTTAAATTGTTTCATCTAAACACATAATGACATTATTCTTAAGGCAGAGCAAACATGTTGCATTTAATGTCATATGAGATATTTACATTTTTTTTGTTCTATATCCTAAACCCTGAATTGCTTCCATCCATGTTTATTAGCTTGTTGTCTTATTGATTGTGTTTGAGAGCAAAACAGTCAGCAGAAAAGCTGGAAACTGGTATCAGCAATATGTAGTGCTTTGACTGTGCAGTAGAAACAAAAGAGGAGCCCACTAATGATAACTTTTGCTTCATAGAACTATCGGTGTTAACATTAGTTATTTTCTACCACACCTATCCTTCATTACTCCTAAGGCGACTGCATGCTCTCTATATTAAAGAGTTGGTCAACACAAAGTGCAAATAACACGTTTTCTAATTTACCTCTAGGGATGTTAGCTCTTCCGTTATTTCTGGTTTTATGATATTTGTCTCATGATCTATGCATTCTCGTAATGGTGGTGAGTGGATTTTTATTTAATGCTCAAAATTTTAAAAAAAAGGAGCAAAAATGTTTGTGAGATGCTTTTCAGCCTGAGCAGCTACCGAATATCTTTACGGCTCCATATTCCAAGACTTCAGTGGGAAAATCTCAGTATGTACATTTTTGTTTTCATCCTGTCCTTATTTATGTATCTTGTACCGCTCTCTCAGTGACCTTTTCAAGTAACTCCAGTTAAGCATTCATTTGCCTCTGACAGCAAGCCCCGCTTACCGTCTCCACTGCACGCTGTCAAAGTGAAAAGTAGAAAAATAGTTCATGCTAATATCTCATGTTTCCTTTGAACTTTGTGGTCACCTTCTTTATCACGGTGTTGTTCCCCTCGTCTTCCCCCACTGCTGTCAATGTCTGCAACCATGGCAACAGCCAAAGACTTTCCAGGGCCTACAACAGGTAAATATCTCTCTAGCAGTCATTGCAAGCCAGATTAACAGTATGTGATGCTGGATCTGGATTTGGGTCAGGACACATCACGACCTCCACACAGCATGAGCCAAACCATCACCATGCATGGATGCTCACTCTGCTGACGCCAGCTGCTTTGTCTCCAGCCATGTCACCGGCTGCATAAGTTATCACACAATATGTTTCTGGTTTGGTTTGTCTTTGCACAAAGAAAAGAGACGGCTTTATCTGAGCGGAGCTGGCCTGGAGATTGTTTCTGTGCCAGTGTTTAAATATTTGATTTCAGATCTTGTGTTTACAGCAAAGGGGGAAGTCCAAATTCTTGGTGGGAACTCTTTATCTTTCACATTTCTGACAACATATTATCGGGAAAAAATATTTCTGTTTCCAGGTGCTTTCATGAATACATTCATGTGCCAGGCAGTTGCAGAAAATTGGTTTGCTCTGGTTTGTATATGTAGGAAATATGTATTTGGAATAAGATGTTAAGAAGTCGGAATGTCTAATCTGAAAGGATGGAAACAGAATAATTGTCAAACTAATTTATTGGTGTCCTTCCTAAATGTCTGTAGTTTTTCATTTTGTGAAGGTTAATTTCTTGTTTAATGTCAATGTTTTGTTTGTCTCTTTTGTTTAGATTGACATACAGATCCTAAGAGTATGTCGAGTATTTAAGCTCTGAAATCTGGTTCTATTCGTATGAATATGTGATGGTGATTCACTCCCACTGTAAGGTGAAAGCAAATGTAGTCAATTGTGTTAATTTGACAATGCGGTGTAGGAGGAGCAGTTTGCAGCAGCTGTGTGATACCAACATTTCTTATGCCCCTTGTTGACAGTGGAATCAGCTGTACAGATCATTATTTCCATCCACATGCAACCAAAACTGAGTTGATTAATTTGTCTTCCAAATCAGTTATTGCTTCAAAGTCTGAAGCAGTTCTATCCTGCATGGAGTAATAAAAAATGAACTGCATGTTTCACGTCTTCATTCCTTTTGTTAACTTCCCACACTTTGGGTTGCTGAAATGAGGGTTGCATTCTGATATAACGAGGTTTGTTGAAACATCCCCGCCGTCATTTCCCAGGGTCACTTTGCAAAAGTGAGCACAAGCCATAGCCATTCATCAGCTTGAGATAATGAGAGCACACAAGGTGCACTGTAAAGACACAGTCACTTAGAGTTTATTACAGGACAGACACAAAGGCATGCTCCTACCTGGGAAACCTTCAGCTCGCTCTCTGCCCAGAGGAAGCCTCATGTTAAATAACTCGTATTTAAAAATCCTGCTCCTCAGCCGCAGAATCCAGCAGGGAGCAAGGGGAAACACAAAAGATAGCATGTGTAGAGGTTCTGCTGGAAAAATAACAAAAACATCAGTCAAAGCTTTAATATTCTTGCATCATTTTGTTTCCTTTAATTCATTTTATTTTGATTTGTGCAAAGATTTGTGGTACATCGAATGATTATTTATTTTCTACTTTAATTTGAGCTCTTCAAAGCAGCCTTGTCAGGTTTTGCCACATAAAACAGAAACTCATTTGGGAATGTTGTGCGTTTTGCTTTTAAGCAACATCTGCCGTTTTTCAGGATGATTGCAGGTGTAAAATATTTCCATTGCAGTTAAAGAAATGTCTACAGCTGAGTTAGACAGCAGCCACACATCTTGCAGGTGTTAACATAATCTCCCCACTCTCCCCTCCATTCCCTCTATCCCCGTTCTTTTAAGATCCCAATGCTTTAGGACAACATGGACCTGACCACGCCTTAATCGGCGGCGTTGTTGCAGTCGTGGTCTTCATCACCATGTGTCTGATAATAGTTCTTGGACGATATCTGGCAAGACATAAAGGTAAAGTCACTTGAGCTCCCCTTGAATAACAATTGTCTTGCTTTGGATTAAACGTATAATCTGGTTCCTTTCAGCAGGAGGTTAACTTAATACGGCTCTGTATTTCTTCAGGAACGTACCTAACACATGAGGCCAAAGGAGCAGAAGACGCACCCGACGCAGACACAGCCATCATCAATGCTGAGGGGAACCATGTGCATGCAGAGGAAAAGAAAGAGTACTTCATTTAGACTTCTGTTGCTCTTTCCCTTGGTTTCATGACTACTTTTGACAGCATACATGCAAATTTTAAGCTGCCTCAGCTTCACCACATGATCCGTTTTGCTTTACTTATTCTTTTGTCTTCTACAGAAAGCTAATGTTTGGATATGCTTGTTTTCAAAGCATTTGCTGACAATACAGGCTTCTTCTTTTGTAATTAATGTAATCCATGTACAATTGAAATTGTTTCCATTTCTGTCTCACGGTGCCTAAATGCTGTACATTTTTCTGCATTTCTTTCATGGCTTGCATTTTTTCTCTCTACTCATTCTGACTTTACGTTACTCCACTTTATGTACCTGTACTTTTTTTTCATTATTCAAACAGAAATGTGCTTAAACTCGAGTTGGAGTTAAGTCTTAACTTTTCAAACTGTAGAAAAATGTCATCATGTTGTCACACATTATCATCAGAAGGTATAAAAAGTGTGTTTTGGAAGTTTGCTAGCATTAACCATAGCAGGCCATAACTACATACATTCACAGTGTCACATTGACAACATAGATAGACGACATCTAGATCAAATCCAATCCTTCTTAGCACTGTCTGAATATTTCTGCATTGATTGATTTTCATTTTTTACACATGCTGTTGATTTGTACCAACATAGTTAAAAAGATTAAAGCACAAAAGTCTGAGGACTGACATGAGGGGAGAACACAACCACTGATTCTTGTCTCAGGATTCAATACGAGTCGAGATGGAGTGATGGGTTCCACCCGATAAAGATTTTCAGTTCACTTGCCGTTACCGTCATGGATGAGAAACTTTGATTTTGATGTAAGATCCAAACTGAATGAGTGGAACCTCGTGACGGTTCATTATTTATGTTGAATTTAATTGAACAACTATGCTCAATGTGTGGATATTGCTGTAAAATACTTTGCTAACGTGAATATTGGTGAACAATATTGTTGAATCTTGGGATCTCTGATACATTGCAGTTTGTATATTAGCATATACAGTATTTAAAGTATTCCACAAGTCTTAATTTCTGCCAATTGTTTTACAAGAGGTTGTTTTGCCTGATGTAAATAATGTGTAAGTATTCAATTTTAGTAAAAGATCGAACACCGGTTATAGATTTTGGTTTCAGGTCATTTCATTTGATGTCAATTTGACGGGATTCTTTTAACACTTTTTCAAACAGGGATTCTGATGAATTACTTAAAATGTAAAAAAAAATATGTTAAAAAAATAAATGTATTTATTATGATTGACATTTATTATATGATAATATATTGATTGATATTATTGCTGTTACTAAAGTAGTTGTCTGACATGAACTTTTCCATTTTTTAATTCTGTAACTTCTCATAAAAACAATACAAGGATCACCGTTATGGCCTTTGAGTTTGCTGCAAACAGTACTAATGACATGTTGAGGCATTGGTGAATCAGACATCCCCTCACTGTATAAAGTCACTGTATCAAAGACATGTCACCACATTGCCAATGCTCATACATGTTATTTTGTTAGTTCCATATGATGCTATAAATAAGTCATTTTGTACAAAGTTTGAATCGCTGTAATTTATTTGCTTTTTATGGGGGATGTGTGAGGTTTGCTTTTTTCTCAGTATTGAATATTCATTTTTCAACTATGCCACTGTCAAAGAAAAAAAGAGAGAAAAAGAGAGACAAAGTGTGGATTAAAATATGAACAACTTGAAAACTGCCATTTTGTTGTGACTAGGTTTGTACCTTTAAATGCACTCAGGAGGAATTCTTTGTGCTGGTGAATCACATTACATTACCCACAGTCATAATATGAGTCTGCTTACCTACAGAGATATAAAAGGCAAAAATATGTTGATGGACAGTGCTTTGACCAAAGCTGCACTCTAATTGTTGTACCATGACACTGTCAAGTATTACTCAGCCTTTAGTATTAATAATATAAGCAAAGAGTTTAAGGATTAAAAAAACATGGAGCTCCTCAGGAAGATTGCATGAAGCTCTCAGCTCCTCTCATGATTTCTGCATTAATACAGGGTGACAAAGGGAAGACTTGAGTCTCCCAAAATTCTTCCCTGCCTCACTGGAGCTGGCTTCGATATGCTTGAAGTGGCTTCATGAAACCACCCGCTGATGTTAATACAGCAGCCTGCTGTTGCCCTTGTTTTAACAAGCTTGAGAGAAGAAGTGGGCTGAGGACAACTGGAGGCAAACCACTTCCTGATGTGGCATTATGGATAGGATTTTGAGGATACAGCTGATTGCTTAAATTGAGAGTGAAATGATAACACTTAAGATGAAAACTCCAATGATCCCCGCAGGGAAATTAGATCACTGAAAAAGCAGATAGTTATATCATCTATGTGGGAAAAGAGACAGAGGGAATAAGTATGCTAATAAGGTGCCAAATTTAAAACTTGTAGGGGGAAAAAAAACAGGTAAAATAGCAGAAGCAGCTAAAGAAGAAAAATAGAGAGCAGGTGTTGCTTTCTTTTTGTTGGGAAAATAGGAGTATAGTTTATATTTATAGATTTGTAAAGGTATTTGCATTCATGTCTTCTTAATTACTCTAAGTAAGGATTACTGAAGGATAAATATGTGCTATAGGTGAGGATTAGAAAGCATAAAACTGCAGACTTCACATAATCAAATAGGATAAAAAAGAATTGAGCAAATGAGGCATTCAGGAAGATCTAAATAAGTATCCCAAGAACATGGTGTGCAACTGTGCACTGTATCCACATTATCTAAACAAGCCATATGTTCTAACCACAAATGTAATGGTCTGTAGAAAAGCAGTGTAAAAACTACACCTCATTAAACTGACTTAAGCAAATGTTATAGTGTCTTACATTTTGTGGTATTCTCAACACCTTAATGTTCAGTACAGCCTTCCAATTAAGAAAACAAAAGAAAGCACCTTTATGGTCCATTACCACTGCTTCAGTAGTAAAGATGAACTTTTAGAAATCGGAGGATGGGCATAATAGCTTTGTGCGGGTTACTGAGCTCATGCTAACTATCTCAACATCCTTAAAGAGAGGTCTCGTTCCAGGACACGGGGTATGTGTCATTATGATCCTCCATTCTTCAGCTCCCATTGACCTTGAGCATAATGTCGCTTCCCGGCAGACTAATGTTGCCATTATCAGCACACTGTCCGGCCAACCATCTGCCTGCTGCACACATCACCCCGCTCCCGCTCTCCTCACGCAGAGACAGTTCCCCATGCTCACTTCATAATCATTACCACCAAAAAGCCCAGCCAGTTCAAATAAACATCAGCTCCAACCATCCCACTCCTTCCTGTTATTAAAGGCTCGGTGCTTCGTTAAGCTATGTAAATGGAGATCGACTGTCTTGAATAATGCCTGGGATAAAATAATGCTCAGAATCAATCATAATTTAGTAATTGGATATTTTTTGGAGGGACACTCGTGTAATCATAAATAGTCAGTTGGAAAATGGATTTTCTCTTTACCCTTGAAATGTGAGAATCATACCCTGGGCTATGTAACAATCACAGCATGACCTCTGAGGAGGCCTTGTAAGTCTTACTAAAGTGAAGAAACTGATCCCCACTGTACCCTGTAGGCAGGGTCCATATCAGTCCTCCAGCTCACAATAAGCTCTTATCATAGCGGAACAGAAGTCTCTGACAAAATCCTTCAGGGAGAAATTGAAATCTTAAAAAAAAAGAAAAAATTACACTTAAACATACAAGGTCTACAGCACAATTCAAATTTTGAAGTCTTGAGCAAATAGTCCTTACAGTTTCCAGTCCTGTACGATTTCATAGTAAAACCAAATTGTGTTCTTCTGTTTTCTTGTTCCCACATAAAGAAACTGGTTGTTACTTTTCATGCAGTTACTTGGACATTTTTTTTTTCTGTTTCATCCCACAGTTCTTCAGTGGATTAGTGACATCTGGAGGAGCCTTAGGAAGACTGTACATGAAAAGCCCTCCAACCCTGACACAAATAGTGGTCTTTCTTTTGGATTAACGGCACAAAGTTTTATGCAGAAATAACAGTAATTTCACTTGTTTTCACTATCCAAGCATGTAAATTGCCTTATATTATTCACTGGGTGATTTTCTGAGGAAGAAAAAGGATAAAGGGATTTCAGAGACAGAGGGGGATGCAAAGCAAATACCAGAACTGCTGAACAGAACTGATGAAGAAATGTTTTTGGTCTGGATCATGTTTGTAATCACAGATTAAATAGGTATTTGTGACACTGTGAAGAAACCCAATCATTCCTAATAATGAGTAGAAAATATCTATCATCTTTGTTTTCCTTTCTTTATATTTGATGAAAGAAAAGTAAAATGTGTCATCTTTCATATTTCCTTCCAGGCAGGACAAGTATTTAGGAATTGTTTTCTTGTAATCACTGCTCTGCTGCTGCAGCCAAAGATAGGCTGCAAAAAAAATAGAGAGAGGCAGAAAATAATCTAAATTTCTCAATGTCCTTTTATTTATTGACAGTTTATTCTAACGAAGCAGAGCCTAGAATAATAACATCATGTTTACAATACCGCTGCTACCTTGGAAAGAGAGTCCTTTGCAGAAAATCTCTTGATCATGCCAACTCACATTGCAGGTACACATTGTGGATTTGTCAAAATACCCTCAGGTAGATACGCTTAATCTTTTTTCGCTTTTAGAAATGTTCAAACGGCATATTTTCCTGTGGAGCTTAAGGTAGAGCACAGCTGAGCCTTCTGTGGCCCCTTTTGACTTATAGCTGCAACGTTCACGCTTCATCTGCATGGCTTCTGAATCAGAGGGCTGCAGGATATTATCTTGAGAGGTGTTTTGCCTAATCATATTTGATAAGATTAAACAGATCACTCAGACTTCCACTTGTGACAGGGCCAAGTGGAAGTTAGAAGAAGTCAAATGATGTGGAACAAGGAACATGAGCTTGTGTATCCCCCTGGATGCATCACCATGCCATTAGGCTAGATGAATGTGTACAGTCAGATACAATTCCCTTGTTTGCTGCATGAGGGCTTCCACTTTGCGAGGCAGCGGCTCCACTGTTCGAATCAGGCCGCATGCAAGCCCACAGATTGATGACTGAAACAGGGCGACCAACTGTATTTCAAACTCATTCATCCACACAGGCTCATATTCTCTGTGGTGCATCTTTAAATAGCCTGCCCTGGGATTGTCTGTCTGCCATTTGATTTATTCTGTGTTATATTTTTAGATCTAATTAAAGCAAACTTTTCTGTATTGTTGGGCAGAATTTTGAACCGTGCAGGTTCTGGAGAGTACATTAAGGGAAACTTTGTCTTGGGTCGTCTTGGGGGGGGGGGGGGGGGAGGGGGTAAAGCCAGTACCTGTGGCATAAGGTATGCAATAAATAATGTGCCATCTGTTTGGATTTGAGCACTTGAGATTCTTCCAATGAACTCACCAGAGGCTTAATTAAAGTTGGAATATTAGATAGTGGGAAACTGATGTTCCTCCAATAAAACGACAGCTTTAGGAAATTCTGCCATTAGTTTGATAACAGAGATAAAAAATTTCTTTGGAATGAAAAGACAGAGCTGCACTTTTATTGAAGTGTTGATCCTTGGAGGTTATAAAAAAACATAATTTTGACTCTTTTTAAAGGGGTGTCTTTGTAGTCGTTCAATCTATGAATGTACTGCAAATTCTTTCAGATGCTAGTTTTCATGTTTCTTGGCCGATCTAGAATTCCCAGTTAATGTGCACATCTAATAGTAAATGTGTTGCACGTGACCGAGCTGGCTCTTTTGAACGATGGGAGCCGGCTCACGTTTGAGACCTGGTTTCCTCTTTTCCCCTTTTGTCATTATTTAATACAATACAGAATAAAGGGAAGGGAAAGCGACCAATCAGAGATGATGACAGGAAAGAAAGCATCGGGGGGGGGCATAGCATAGAGTGAGACAAGAGGAGCTCAATGTAGAGGATACCAAACTTGATGTAAAATAGTCTAATTCTGGGAATGATATGGTTTAGCTTCATTACAATTCATAACTTTGTAAAATACATGCAAACATATCACTCATAGGTCAAATCATTGCTAAATTTGGCTGATTTAGTAAAAGCCAAATGAAAAGCTTCTGCGCTGAGCCGAATGATCTGAAACAATAAAAAGAGTCATGATTCCCATTGCTTGGATCTAATGGATGCACATACGGTAGTAAACGATGTACTGGAAATATATTAGGAGGAGACGCGCTGGTAGCTAAATTAATAATTTGCAAGCCAATGACTGGATAACGAGGCTTCAATTTAGAGATGAAAATTGTGCGTCACTGGCTCATCGTAAACTTTTACCAAAAGCAACAATGCCTAACTTTTACTATACGTACTGTTGGAAGAATATAAGTTGTCAACGTTGATGTGTTTCTTAATGGTTGAAACCTTGCTTTAATCATTGTTTTTAAGTGTGTTAATCATTTAATATTAAAGCACTCCTGGTTACATCACTGATGTGACAAGAGACCGACTGTGAAGTCCTCATGGACATCTGGATGAGGCTCTACATCTTTAAGTAATGAGCAGAGAGATTTATTTGTGTGTGATGGGTTGAACAAAAGTTAAAAGGTTTCAAGAAATTAAAAATAAAACAATTACAACTATATATTTAATGAATATAACATAATATTCCTTCTCCAGTGATTCAATTCCCTTTATCAAAGAACAAACACTCTACACTGCAAACAGCATTCTAATGAGTAAACATTGTACAGAAAAGGTTCTGACTAACGGCTGTGCTGTGCCTAAAGGATGCCAGCTGTCCGGATGTGGGTGGACATCAAGTATTGGCATCAGCTTCTTTATCATCAAGGTTCTCCTCTCCCTCCTCTGGTCGTTTCCTTTTTCCTGCATGTGAAGAAGTGCCATTGGACATCATTGGTTTAATTGCAATTGCTAAAAATAGCATTAGTAATACAATAAATGCCTGCCACACATGTAATCATATTCACATAATCTCAAATACACATTTCCTACAATTAGACGATTAATCATCTTGATCACACTAATCTTAAAATGTCATTAATCAATCAATGCACAAGAAAAGCATTAACTACATTGTTTGAACGGGGTTAAATGTAGTCATAACTTTTGGCTCTTTAAGTCAGGATTTACTTTAAGCAAACAGGACTAGTCTCTAAAGCCTGCAAACCCTTTTCAATTTACTGGTTTAAAGCAGAGACCACTTCTGACTGACAAATACACCCATGGTTTGTTTATGAGTTTAAGAGAAGCTGTACACTTCACAAAATAATTTGATGGTAGACGTGATATTTAAAAGCCTTTTGACCCCAACTGTCAGTTTTTCACGTTTACTTTAAACGTAAAAAACGGTTTGATTTGTCCACTAGTTTATGGCAATGTCTTGAAATCAATCATCTTAAAAAATGTACATGCTGAACAGAAAAATCCAGTAACTCTGTCAATAATATTTGTGAATGGATAATCAGACATTAAATTAACCCCTGCTCTGCTCTGATTACACACTGGCACTTCCTTAACCCCATTTTAAATGTTTTCTGCATTTAAGCACTTGCACTTGCTGAGATAAATTGCAAACGTATAGTAAAGATCTTGTCTTGATTTATAGTGGTGTAGCTTAAGTTAAAGAGTGCATACAGAAAGAGGGGGAGACCCTGTGGGCTTGCTAAGGTTTGAATACTTCCTTAGCAGAGTGCCAGTTGTCTTTGTGATGCCAGTCAGTGTGATGGTGAGCCTCAGGGATTACTCCAGACAGACAGCTCAGTAAGACAACTGATTAAATAGTGGTGAGAAGAGGGAAAATGTTTAATTCAGCCATATTTAGTATTCATGAGATGGATAGCCATACAAGAGTTCACCTTGAGGGGTCATCAGGAGAGAAGGTCCAGAATCCCAAAGAGCTGCCAGGCCAAGTTTCCACAGAGCACTTGGAAACACAAACTGATTGTGTTTTTAATTGCTTTGATTATCAAGTTTACTTTGGCTGAATTGAAAATGGTAATGCAACACAAAGCACATTAACAGAATGATATGCTGTGAAAAGGAGTTCGGGTTGTGCAGCTC
The DNA here is from genome assembly GCF_963930695.1 of Labrus bergylta. Lineage (NCBI taxonomy): Eukaryota > Metazoa > Chordata > Actinopteri > Labriformes > Labridae > Labrus > Labrus bergylta. Next base: position 23,444,878 of record NC_089205.1, read on the forward strand.
CTGTGACATCGTGATGAATTTAGAATCACTGCACAACTTCCACAGATACAAATGAATACAGTCTTCATACATTCAATCTGATGCATTCATGCATTACAGTACACATTAATATTCTTGCATTCATGTTTCATGTCACAAAAAGAAAATGAAAAACGTGTGCACATGATTGGCTGTGTTTGGAGATTGTATTTTATTATAAGTGTAATTTACTGCCAATGTTGCAAATTGTATTGTTTCATGCTATAACTAATGCTCCTTAATAACAGAGTACAAATGTGCCACATCTGAGAAAAAACTATTTGTTAAATACATATCCAGAAAGAAGAATTTGAGCTGTTGATTATTTCGGTCACATTGAGGAATATATTAATACAAGGAACACTTTTTTTAGTCTGTTTTTTTGTTAGTCTGTTTCTGAAAAATAGGAGGTAAAGCCGCTGTGGTGTGAATCTTTTTCAGGACTATGAAGATTCTATTCTATTTTTGCAGGTTCGAGTAACTTAAAACAAATACTATTTGTATTAGGTCGGCTCTGTGAGAGAGTTCCAGTCATAGCAAAATCATGAAAACCCTGTGTGTTGGAATACCTCACTGTGACGTTCAAAACTAATTCAATTATATGCATCACCAGTTCAGTAGACCTACAGAATTGGGTTATTGTCTGAAATGAAGTTTAAAAAAAGAGAAAAAATACCAGTAAATCATGTGTGAATAAAGTTTAATGTGAAAGTGATTTTCACAAAGAGTTGTTAAAATCGACTTCACGAACAAAGAATATGATTTCTCAGTCATTTGCTGAGCTATTTACTCCGATGCAGTTTTAACATGTGATTCGTTTTTACTCAGCATTGACATATGTGCAGTATTTTTGTGTAGCATCCTCTATAGGCTTCTTCATTAAAAAAACATGTTTCAGTGTCGACCGATGGCCCATTGCATCAAACATGTGATGTGAATACGTCTGTGGAAGGTCAGTATGGATGATGAGTTCCATGATGAGCACCAGTAGATCCAAGAAATGTTTTAAGTTGGAAAAGTTGATTGATTCACAAGCTGTTTTTTTTTTTTCCTTTCTTTCAATCTTTTCATGATTTCTCTTCTCTATGTCAGCCCAATCATAAAAGTACGCCATGGTCTTCTCCCACAATCTTAACCATTTTAAGTACGCTCCCATCCCTTACTTTCATTCAATGTAATAACATGTCACAGAACAGTGCAATGCTGTGTGGCAGGTAAGTCAAAGTGAAATGAACGTCACCATTGGCCCAACCTTCACCACCTGCATCACCTTGTCACTGCAATTTTGTGATCATGATGTCAGTGTCGCAGAGACCCTGATCAGAGGATACAGAATGACACTCCAGAGATTTCCAGACCGACTGTGCAGAACCTTGATCCACAGGCCCACCTCATTGACTTTGAAGCCCAAACTTCTAAGCTATAAGATATGCATCATGCAGTAAGAAGCCTCTATACTCTTCGATATAAAAAACTCAATATAGCTGATGTATATTTGGTGCAGCCTCTGAGTTTTGTTCTCAACTGTAATGAAAATAATGACAGGTTAAAGGGCTGACTCCCCTCTTACAGTGTTATAATCTGTTTTGGTATATTGTGTGGAAATCTTAGTCCTAGGTTTTTACCCAGAATACTAATAGGGACAGTTATCAAAACACCTGTAGAGTTAAACGGTCTTCACTTTCAAAGTCAGTGTCCTATCGTTCATGTTTTCCTCTCTGGAACAAGCACTCTGGGTTTCAGTTTGCAGTACTAGCCAATCTAGAGGTAGCCTACTCATCCAACACAGATGCTGTACGCTGCCACTTTAAAGAAGAAGTTGGCAATTCCAAAGACAATAACAAAGCTGTTATGAAGTGGATACACTTGACCTGTTATGCTTGTATTGACCTGTATTGACCAGAGGTAGTGTTGATAACTTGTTCCACAGCTGTAACTACAGTGTAGGTCAATAACACTGCTCAATTTCATTAGATCAATATGGAAGGAGTTTTTTTACAAACAGATTTTATTCTATTTTCACATGTTACAGATAGATATCAGATAGGATTCAGGGAGCAGATGGCTCTGACTAAGGTTGTTTTGCCATTTTCCACTCGTTTTTTCATAGTCATACCTAAAGGCACAAATCCATCATAGGTTTTAGTGAGAATGGCAGTCTTTTCGGCAATGATATACTGGAAAATCACAAGTGCCACTCATCAGTACAGTGAATGAAGAAGATATTCACTTTGAGAAAAAGTAAGCACAGGAGCTCTAAAAGATTTTTTTTTTTGTAAGCCACGAGTCATTCCTTGACACATTTTCATTGAATAAGCTCTTTGGCATTTTAAACCAATCTTTGGACATGTAGTCTGCTGTTTCATTTGTACATTTACAGTTCTACAGTTATGGCAGTGAAGGACTGTAGAGTCACATCGGGAAAAAAAAGGTGAAATAAATAAACAATTAAATATCTTGAAAGTCGTTTTTTGCATGGAATGAAAGGTGTAGAGTAAAATGGGATTATGCCTTTATTTAAAGTGTCTTTACTGCTAGTACTTCATACTTCACTGGACATCCCTTTATCAAAGCTTTTCGATCATGGCAGGTGATATGTAAATGTAGAAACGTTTTTCTTCGTGACTCATATCAGCTCCTTTGATGTCATATTGAAAAACATCCAGCTAATCCGCCCTCAGATGAGACTAAAAACCCTCATGATGGCAGATATACTAACTAGTAGAGGGTGCTTGAACATATTTAGTAAAGCATATATGCAAATATCAACCAAATGATTTGATTCAACTAATGTCAAATGTGTGTGTTTAGTTTAATGAGACATATTTGATCTTTTGATGGTAGTGGATTTGTGAAATATTGATTGGATGTTCTTTTTTTAAAACTCTACTTCAGCAGTGAATCCATCAACAGCTCGGAGATGTTTATGAATGTGTTGTTTACCAACTTACAAGTAACAATTCAAAAAGCGCGTCTGAGCTGCATCAGTCCTGGCTATTTATAGGAGGGAAGACTGTTGAGTCATAGCCACATACAGTACAGTACTTATGATGAAAGCATCAAATGACTGATTCACTTGAGAGACCTCGCTGCAGAAATTCTTACTGAGGAAGAAATATTAAACAGGATGAGGGGGTGGACGAGTTCGCTCATCCAGATTCTGAGTTTAATGTCTCGGGGGGGGGGGGGGGGAAAGCTGGAGCTGTGGAAGCACCTGGGTGTGAACTCTGCACGATAAACAAACGAAAACGACTCCTCTGAAGCATTTTCTGAAGAGGAAAGTTAGAAGTCTGACTGAGGCCAACATCATCTTCCTGAGGGTTGAGAGAGGAGCAGGACTATCATAACCAAATCCAGCTGACCAAATCTTTTTTTTTTTTACAGGATAAAATAGGTTTATGCCTCCGTTGAGTATGAGCAACCCCTTCTCATAACCATCTCTAGATGTGGTATCTGTTCTTCAATTACCCATACTGATAAATGCTTTTAATGGCTAAATTATTGTAAAAAACAAAACCATATAATATATGACAATGCAATTTACGCATTTTTGGAAAAACTCTGTTATTTTGTCTGATTGTAATGTAATGTACAAGGGCAGAAAGAAAACCTTATAGTTCTTTCTTACATCATGAAATATGTATGTTTTAATCTGCATGATTGGTTTAAGGAAGTAAGATTTTTTTTTTTTTAAACAGTGTACTCATGATCCAAGTAACGGCTGATTTTCTTAACAAATCATAACTACCCATTGCTTATTCTTTCTAAGGTTGATACAGCATGTTGGATAAGGGTTATGCATACAATTGGTTTAAACCTGTCAGAATCAGTAAATCACCGGTAACGTCCACCTTTGATTATATAAGGCTGCCATCTACTGGGCAATGTAAACCAAGCACGTTCACAAACAAATTGAATCCAATACATAACAAATAAAAATTACACCTGTTCTAAAATGATGTGTCCTTGAGAGCTCCTAAAAGTGGTCATTTGTTTATTTCCATTCATTTGATCAGTAAATGTTTTACAAAGGCTAACCTGTGAAATGTTCACTCAGAGTTCAAACTCCTCTGAGGAGATAATGTCGGTGGTATCTGTTACAGCATTAGTGTATTTCATCAGACTGTCACTCAAGTCTTATAGAATTGAAAATGGACTTCAAAAAAGGTACAAAAAACAAGCCCTTAAAATATGTAAAGAGTGCACTTTACTGATTTAATGGCCTAAAAAGACTATACCAAAAATGATCCATCTTTGAAACGATAACCTTTACACTGAACTCCAAATTAAATGAAATCCACAAAAACCTTTCCAAATGTTTTTTTTTTTTTTTAATAATCATGTCCATCTCAGTCTTAGGGGGACTGAAAATAAGATTACATTTACAAAAATGGCACATATAATCCTTGATTGCACACAGCTTATCCAACAACCTGTCGTTCTTAGAAAAGTGGAACTTTGGACTCTCTGTTGATATGTTATCTATAATGAAAAAGTGGAAAATCAACAGATTTCATAAACAGATATCTAACATGTTTACTATGTTGCCCAGTTAATGTTGTATCAAACCTACAAATCTGGTAATTGCCTGGTAGTAATACACAGTGGTGCCATCTGAGGAAAGAAACACATCTAGGGCCAGGTGCATCTGCAGGGGTATTACATTTACTAATATAGCTGCAGTCTTTGAGAAACTCTTTAAATCTTTAAATGCATCTTTTAAAAAAAAAAAAACTCAATTAGCTAAAAGAAGTAAGATCTCTGTTTTTCTAATTGCGGACATGTTCTTTCGGCTTTTATTTGATTTAGGTCCCTGAGCTGCAGCCATAAAAAGGGGATTTATTTGTCACTTATCTGCTCACATTCCATTTATGTGCTCTCATGTGAAACACAAAAATCCTCTAAAACTGTAATGAATACATTTCAATGTAAGTTCAATCTTATTTTTAGAAACAGAGACTTCAGTGACAAGGAACAAGTATACTGTTCTGTCAACTACCTCCCTTCAATGCCAAAATATATCTGAAAGATGTCACAACAGCCTTTCTCATTTAAAAACTGGTACAGCTGCCCAAGGTCCATGTGATTACCTCTGTTCCCATGGGGGTCAAACATCGCCTCTTCAAAGCCTGTGAATTTGCGCAGGGAGTCTATATTTTCAACAGTCCTGCTGTCCTCGCCCTGATGATCAAGGGGAATGTCCTCTCTATGTCGAATCATGATCTTCTTCCATGTCAGAACCTTCACTCTGTGAAATGGGAAAAAGTTTGGAAAATAATAAACCTGGCAGCTCAGCAGACTTCTGGCTGTGATGTCAGCTGCTATAAATAACAAAGTTCAAGCTACCTGGACCAGAACTCCTCGCAGGCCGATTGAGGACCTTCCACACACACAATGCCAGGCTTTCCAGGCATGCTAAACCCTGAAAGGCCTAGCTCCTTGGACCACTCCAGGATGTTCTTTCTCTTGGTCTTGTTGTAGATGTGGTGACTGTAAATCCACAGTCGACTGAACACTTCCTCTGAGTGTGAAGAAACAGTCTCTTTTTTAAAAGTTGGTGCTGCTGATAAACTCTTATTAATAAAGAGCTGCAGGTTGTCTTTCACCCAGTCCACAGCTGAGAGCACACATACTTCCCCCTGGCAGTTTTCCAAGAGGTACGAGTTGAGATCTCCACGGAGCTGTGTCTGCTGGGCCCTGCTCAGATCAGAACACCTGGGGCAAGAATAAAATATGATTTAAGAAGCATCCAGAGAAGATTCAAGGTCTTTAAAACAGACGTTTCAAATCCTAAGGCGCAAAACATCTAATGGAAATCCTGCATTTGCTAATTTGCACTATGACACAGAACGCCATAAATATAACGACTCTTCAAGAGGCATGAAGGTATACGTATCAACACGTTATTATGCAAAATTGCTAGTTTACATAGGAACGTGGCCACTATTTCAGAATAAACTGAAATATATACTCTCCAACACAAGCTGCCTCTATTCATCAACAAAGTCTGATACATGTCACGCCATCCGATTAAAGATAAAGATAAACTTTGGGGGAAATTTTTGTGTTACAACAGCTCTAGAAAACAGGAAGCAGGAATATAATCATTAAAAATAACAAGAAGTTAAAAATCAAACATATTTACACCTGTTAAATAAAAGGGTGAAAAACAAAAATACAATAATAGAATAATACAAGGATTAACAATTATGCTTTTGATTAAAACCTCCATAATATAGCATATTTTGTGGTATGCGTACAATCATTTTCCAGCAAGGCCATCTAAGAAAGAAATAACCTTTAACTTTCTTGCAATTTCACATTCTGTGTATGATTAGTCTGTTACTGGTCTGTGTCTCTTCTGACCTCCCTAAAATGTCCACGATGGACATGATGTGTTATTTGGCCAATTTGGTATTACTAAGTGTTTTATTTGTGTTTATTTTAAAACCTTGAATGCAGCTTACCGGACTGTGATCTCTGGCAACACACTGGGATACTCGGATGGATAAGCACAAGATAGTACAACATCTCTCTAGGTGAAGAAACAAATACATATTTATTTATTTTTTGTGTGTTTTAAAGACATGTTGAAAGCACAATGCCATATTATAACAGTCCTTTTTTTTTAAGTTACCATATCCATGCTTGCAGTGTCCAGCTTCAGTTTGATGAGAAACTGAGGTCTGGATGGAGGAGGGCTGCCTGCTGAGCCCTCCACATACTCCCTGAGCTCAGCCAGTGCCAGCTGGTCTGTGATCTCCAGCTCCTCCTGGGTGGGAAACATGCTCGTCAGCAGCTCTATCTCTGCAAGCTGACACTCAGCCCACTCCAAGGAAGACATGATTAGAACGACAAACTAAAAAGAGACCCAGAGCAGATCCAAGTTTAAAGATATTGCTGCTTTAAGCTGCCTTTACGCCACGTTTTCATGAAACACTACAGCTTGGTTAAGTAATGGCATGTTGCATGTTTAGCAAGCATCTAAAATGTTACTCTTTGAAGTCTTGTCTGGGGTGTTACATTAATAAAATATAATTAAACACGCTTTAAACAGAAGAAGAAGAAGAAGCAGACTTCTACATGTACCTCTAGCTCTAAGCGAACTGCAGCCTCGTAATCAAGAGAGGTGTTTCAAGTCGGACTACTTTGAGCGCTGCACACAGGAAACACACGTCGAACAAGAGAAGCAGCGGCACCACTTTTTTTGGGTCCTGTGTTTCATGCATGTGTCAACTCGGATTTTTTTCTATCAAATCAGACGAGAAAAAAATCAAAAACTTGAATACATTTCTTTTTTTTTTACCTCACATATTTGAAGGGTAACATTTACCGGTAAAAAAAAATTAATTATGAGCGAAGTGGAAAAGTCATTATTACTAAGTAAACGAAACTGAAAACTGGATGTTGTAGGATTCGTTGGTGACGGTGAGTTGAATGGGGTGAAATCTTATTGCATTTTATTGTTTACTTCTGTGTAGTGTGTTTTATATTGCTGGCTCTAAATCGTAATGATCAGATTTCTAAAAGCCGGATTACTTCTGTGTTTGTTTTTTTTAAATGTACCTGTCATTTTCCTTTACGTCAGGTGAAAATGGGAAAGAAAAGAGGCAAGGACAGGACCTCTAGAGAGGAGGAGGAGGACATTGACCTGTCAGGTAATAAAAGACATCATCATCATCATCATCACCACCATATGGTGACCTGTGGAGGGCCTTGTGTGGTTTTACCTCTCTCTCTCTCTCTCTCTCTCTCTTTTCTTTAAAGGTCCATCCTGCAGACACATTAAAAAGGGATCAGACCAAGCTCTTTTGAAGAAACTCTCTGGGAATTCTGATTGGACAAATTGCCAGGATTGCAAGCATGAAGAAAACAAAGAAAATATTTGCACCGATTTGCCAAAGGACTCTGAAGAGGAGGGTGAAGCAGAAGCTGTTTGGATGTGCTTGAAATGCGGCCACAGAGTGAGTTAGTCCAACCGATTTGTCGTTCACATTTTGACTTTATATCAATCGATGATCTGTGCATCTTCTTTTTTTTTTTTAAATCAGGGTTGTGGGCGACACTCTGAGAACAAGCATGCCATCAAACACTATGACACTCCTCGGTCAGAACCGCATTGTCTGGTGATCAGTTTGGACAACTGGAGTGTGTGGTGAGTGTGTCGTCGTCACGGTTGTCATAATCACAGATGCTGTTTGAGATGAGATGGGTTTTTTTTTTGGTTTTTTTAACACGTGTTGCCACGACTTGCAGGTGTTACATATGTGACGATGAAGTCCAGTACTCCAGGACCGGACATTTGGCTCAGTTGGTGACCAACCTGAGAAAGTTAGCGTCTGCAGATCCCATCAAGAGACCTCAAAAAAGTAGGTCCCCCATTGGAAAGTTTGACATCCTTGATTTCCAGTGATTCACTTTGAATGATCAGATTTACGTGACTCCCCCTCGTCATGCCCGCCGTGTTGTGTTTGTGTTGACGCAGGAGTGAAAGAGGAAGACAACTTGAGAGAAGATGAGAAAAAGATAGCAACTGTAAAAGTGGAGGAAAGTGAGAACAAAGAAAACAAAGACCGCCAAAAGAAAAGCATCAAGAAAGAGAGTGTCGGGAAATCAGAAAAGCCTGACACGTCTGAAGAAAGTTCTGTTGTTTCAGTAAAGGGGCTGAGCAACCTGGGAAACACGTGTTTCTTTAATGCAGTTATCCAGGTGAGATTGTGCTCCATAAGATGCCAGGCTTGAGAAATCGTTGAATTATTTTTCATCGCTGCCATTGTTGTTGTTTTCTTCAGAATCTCTCTCAAACACACCTCTTAAGACAGACGCTCAACAAAGTGACAGAAGAGAAAATGACTCTTCACATTGAACCTGTCGCCTCCTCAGAGTTGGTTAGTTGCCATTAATGTTTTTGATTGCGTTTAACTGTAAAGATGGTGGAATTTTCCTTTCCGCTATGAAGCAGTTTATCACTCACCAAATTGTTCTAATAAATGATTGCAGGAACCTGTCACCGTGCAGTTAGACCAGCCAGGCTCCTTGACTTTGGCTATGTGTCAACTACTCAATGAGATCAAGCAATCCAAGAAGGGTGTGGTAACACCACGGGAGTTGTTCACACAAGTCTGTAAAAAGTGAGTGCAAGGACAGTAAGAGGATTGAGATGCTCTTAGAATAATCAAGCCAGCGTCAATGTTTTGAATGCCGTAATCTTCTCATGTCTTTTCTGCAGGGCTGCCAGATTCAAAGGATTTCAGCAGCAAGATAGCCAGGAGCTGCTGCGCTATCTTCTGGATGGGATGCGAGCTGAGGAAATCAAGGTATGCATTCAGTTTACACTAATCCATCCATATTTCACATTTGGGGCACTTAAAAGGGGCACTTCAGCTGTTTAAGCTCTGACATCAACTCATTCAAACTCTTAATTGAGGTCACAAATCAAGGACAGGTAAAAAACATCTTAGCTTGTCCTTTTCCCTCAAATTTTATGGTCTGACAGATTTTGATTTGGCAGAAAGCTAACCCATAGGTTGGATCATTTTCGAAGAGCAGGGGTTTGATAACAGAGAGTTAAAGAGGCTGAATTTATAAAGATTCTATGAAGTTGTTGTCTTCCTTATAACTGCGCCATTTCTTCCTACAATCTAAATGTTGTGTTTCTCTTCTAGAGAGTAAGCTCAGGGATCACGGAGGTATTAAAGGAATCTACAAAAAGCAAAGATTCAGAGCAGCTGAAGACACTAGTTAAAGGTAAAGTTCATTTTAACATCTTGTGATCGGTGTCCGACTCTGTTGCTTTTCTTTTTTTTTTTTTAAACTGTGTTATTGTCACACTTGTGTTCTCGTTTCAGAGTATGAGAAAAATGGATGTCCAAGAAACTTAGTGGACCATGTGTTCGGTGGGGAAACTACTAGTACTGTAATGTGCCAGCAGTGTAAAACGGTATGTATTGTGGAAAGAAATGCAAGATAATCCAATTACATGTTGATTTCAACCTAAATTGTTTCTACTTTATTTACTTCAAGGTGTCGGTTGTCACAGAGATGTTTTTGGATCTCTCCCTTCCTGTCTCAGACGAGGTAAGACCTTCAAAGGGGGTTTTGACCATTGTTAGGCAATTTGTTTTTGTTTTCTGTCTTTTACTTGTGCCCACTTGTGACCACATGCAGGCATACAGGAAGAAGACTCAGAAAAAAGGTCCTCAGAAATCCAGTGACTCAAGCCAGGAAGGCAGAGTCAGCCCTGCTTTGACCAATGGAAGTGACAGTGTTTTACCCGGGACAGGCAGCAAGTACCAGCAGAAGAAAGCAAAGAAGCAGGCAAAGAAGCAAGCCAAGGTTCATCACTGACTTCATTCAGAAGATGCTTTTCTTTTGCCCTTAACGCATGTTCTTCACGGATGATTGTTATATTATTGTCATTACTTTAACAAAAAGTATTCTTTCTGTGTTTTCCCTAAAGCAACAAAAGAGGCAGCAGAAGTTTGACGGGCGAGCAACTTTGGAAAGTCTCACATATACGGGCAACTCAGACAGCGAACAGACAGATCCTAGTACCGAGGCAAAGGATGAGGAAAATGCTGAAAGTGAAATGCATGAAGAAGAAAATCCTGCGCAAATCAGTGTGTCAGAAGAAGATGCTAACAACCTTAACACGGTTGAGGATGAGAAGGAAAAAGAAGGGGAGGATGATTCTGTGATTGACTGCGACTCAACTGTGTCGCCGGTCAGTAATCGTTTTACTGTCCTATCAGAAGATCAGCACACAAATGACAGCATCATAGACGATGAAAAAACGTCTGACTCTGACCAAGAAGCAGAAGAGGACACACAGCTGGTGAGCGAAATGGAGAAAGTAAGCCTGGACGACGCTTTCCTCGAAGGCCCGGCTTCCGTGGAAAAAGGCAGGGAGAGTGAGGATGAGCCGCTGGAGGCTAAAGAATACACTGTTGTAAGTCAGGACCCAGAGCTGGCCTTCCACACACTGGCTACCAGGATGAGCCCTGAGAAACAGGAGTGTTCAGTTCAGTCCTGCCTCTTCCAGTTCACAGAAGTGGAAACTCTCACACAGAACAACAGCCTGCTATGTGTTACCTGCACTAAACGGCAGCCAAATACAGACAGAAGTGGAGGTACGTGTACTATCCATCTGCAAACTAAATTGTTTATAGTTTATCATGCATGTAATATCTGGATAGAGCAGTATTCACTTTTTCTCTTTTGGGATGAATATATTTTATTGTCTTTGTCTTTGTGAGTGTAGGATCCAAGAAAAATATCTACACTGATGCCTTGAAGCAGATGCTGATCTCCTCTCCCCCACCAGTGCTTACCCTTCACCTGAAGAGATTTCAACAGGTGAGCTTCAACAGCATCTTTATACCTTTTGATGAGGATCTCAGACTAGCTACATCAGCATCTTCTTTTTAAATCATTTTTATCGTAAGGCCTTCTTATAATCCTTGTTTCATCCAGGATGTTTTATTTTGTTTTACTGTTAACTTTAGCCAATCTTTGTCTCGGTTGTTTCTCTTTTCTCTGTTAATTGAATGATTGATGCACTGTTGTTTTATTTTTCATGCTTTTAATAGGATTTTATTGTTGTGTATTTGTTAGGATTTTTTTCTTTTTTCTGTAAAGCACTTAGTGACGTTGGTTTTGATAAGTGCTTTATAAATAAACTTATATTATTATTATCCCATTGACTGTCAGAGAAGGAAGCTGCCGTTTTAAACATAGTTGTGACCCAACTTAATGAGCATGTATTGTTGTTTGGTTTTGATCATGTCTTGTTTTATGGAACTTTAAAGAGATTGTATTGTTTCTTTTCCTTTTAGAATGGATACAGTATTTGTAAGGTGAACAGACATGTCGAATTCCCTTTCATCCTGGATCTAGCTCCCTTTTGTGGGGTCAAAAGCAAGGTAAATATTTAGATTACTAGCTTTTCTTAAGTGTCATTATTGCTAGAGTACTATTTGTAAATCTATCAGAGTTGTGTAGTAATTTGAGTATTAAATAAACGTTTTTTTTCCCCAAACAGAATGTGACAGAGGGAGATGCTCAGATCTTGTACAGCTTGTACGGTATTGTAGAGCATAGTGGAACCATGAGGTCAGGTCATTACACTGCGTATGTGAAAGTACGACCTGAATGTCCTAAAACCCCTTCAAATGGTCTAACAGCACAAGGTAGGTGTTCTTGTTCATCACTATCAACAGACTAATGATTTGGGAAAACATTTTTGTATCTATCAATACAATAATAACGCAGCTTTGACATTTAAAGTATCTCCACTACAACATCTTCCTTTCAGGAGATGCAGAGCCACCCAGAGGATCCTGGTTCCATATCAGCGACACAAGTGTTCAGCCTGTGAGCGAGAGTAAAGTGCAGAGTTGCCAAGCCTACCTCCTCTTCTATGAAAGAATCGTCTAATCCACCTGTGCCTTACTTCTCAGGAAATGCAAACAGACCAACCTGCTGCTGCTGCTGCTGCTGCTTCAGCCGTGCAGCACGACAAACAGTTGACCAACCTTGGCCTGATTCGTCACGGCTTCCAACAGGAATGTGATCGAATTATACTGATTATACAGAAGGGACAAATGAAAGTGCTGACATTTGTTTTATCACAGTGGTGTAACACAGTGTTTCAAGTATCAAACAGAATTGCTGTATGCTACTTACCGAAAATATGGCAACATATGTGCTTAAGTAAAAACTGAAATTTGGAAAATTGTAATAATGGATTTGTGCTGCAAAAAAAAAAAAAATTCAGGAGATGAATGAAAGTTGGAAGGATAGTAATTTGTAAAAAGTATTTATACACATATTTTTAAACAATGAAATGCTTCAAAAAAAAAAAAAGTTTCTCTTGTGGTTTGCTTTCTGGCTGCACTGAGCATGCGCAGTGTGTTGCATTAGCTTCTGGTTCTGGTTGTCACATGACGAGAGCAAAGTCTGGCTCCGGATGGCAAGAACCGTCTCGTCCCAGAATTACCAATAACAGTGTTATTAAGTTAACAATGACAGGTCAGTGAACGTTTGCCCTTTCTAAACGACTACGTAGACCTACAGTAACTATTAAAGAAAGTATTTGAGCTTTACAACAGGAGGAGAAGAGTTGAAGAGTTGGTAAAGCTAACAGTGTGACCTAGCTTAAACCTTTTTGTTTTGTTTGAGGACTACTGTCATAACATGCATATCGGAATGAAACGTGTCTAATCCGGATTAACAGATCCTCTTTTCCCTTAATGTGGATGATTACGTTACGAACTGTCCGCCATGCTCAGTCTGGGTAACTTGCATTATCATGACTCAGCATTTTAAACTTGCTGCACAGGTTAAAGAGTTAAAATAAATCTACTGGCTGCAGTGATCTTAAATCACAGATCATCATGAGTGTTTATCTTCACCGTTTGGATGACAGCTGCTAATGCATTGTTTATCTTAGTAATTCAGTCTTGTATTTAGATACGCTATCAGGTCCGATAACATGACGAGGTACAGTCACAGTGTCAGGGCAGGTCGTTCTCCTTCAATACAATATCATATCATATAATATAATATCATATCATATAATATAATATCATATCATATCATATAATATCATATAATATCATATAATATCATATCATATAATATAATGACTTTATTGATCCCAAACTGGGAATTTGTGGCGTTAGAGCAGCAGGTTATCCAAACACACAATATGAGTAAAAAACACAATGTAAGCAAATCTAAACATAATATAATATTAAATACAAAGTAAATAAGTACTAAAAAACTAAGAATGGGAATATCTACAACCAGGATTTAACTAAGCATTTCTAGTCTTAAATAGGAAGATTAAATATGGATTAAATGTATTATTAAATGTAAATGTGCAAAAACAGTCGTAAATGGTTGTAAATTAAATATGAAAGATTAAATGTAAATTTGCAAAAACAGAGTCGTAAATGGTTGTAAATTAAATATGAAAGATTAAATGTAAATTTGCAAAAACAGAGTCGTAAATGGTTGTAAATTAAATGTAAAAGATTAAATGTAAATGTGCAAGAACAGTCGTAAATGGTTGTAAATTAAATATGAAAGATTAAATGTAAATTTGCAAAAACAGAGTCGTAAATGGTTGTAAATTAAATTTGAAAGATTGAATGTAAATGTGCAAAAACAGAGTTGTAACTAGACAGTATTGACATAAGTTAAAGTGCAGGAGTGTAAACATATTATAAGCAGAAACAATACAATATAACGGCGAGTAGACAGACAAATGAAGTGAACATGAGTGCAGGGATAATTTGTAAATGTAACATGTGCAGAACAGATTACAGTATGGAGAGACAGATATTATCATGATGACAGTTCTCTGCTCTCAAGAGGTGAGCTGTTGTACAGAGTCATGGCCTTCGTTAAGAAAGATTTCCTGTATCTGTCCTCGTGACAGCGGAGTTGTATTAGCGTAGCACATTGGCAGTGGTTTCAAATCCCCAAAGGATCCTTTTTAAGGTTGTTTTTTCCACTCATGCCAAGAAGAACCATTTCAGATAAATTTGATAGCTATTCATTTACTGGTTTACATTTTTATACATTTTGCCCTCTGCTAGAGACAAATTAAAAAATAAACCGTAACTTCCTTATTGTTTATGTATTATTATCGCAATTACTTATTTTGGGTTAAAAATGTCAGATCATCTGAAAGTGCCATCAAGTCCGAGATGATGTTATCGAATGTGGCAGAAGAGTTGAACATTATTAATGTACTGTTATTGAGAAATTAAGAAAATACAGAGTACACCAGTTGAGTATAGCTGAGGCTAATGACTTCGTAGTTTTCTGTAAATTATACATCAAGTACTGGGTATCAAGGCAGCTAGAATCCACATTGTGGTCTATTGAAATCATAACAGTGTCTTGTCCTTTTGGTGCTTTGTTTGATTCCTCCATGCTCCCTCTGTCACACAGGCTGAACTTGTAAGAACCATGTCACTCCAAGCTCCTCGTATTTCGGTATTCACCTTTCAGTCTGCAGTGCATTGCGCCCATGTTCTCCAGTGTCTGGATGAGCAGAGGCAGCAGGATGTTCTGTGTGATGTGACTGTGGTTGTGGAAAACAGGAGTTTTCGGGCCCACTGCTCTGTCTTGGCTTCCTGCAGTGAATACTTTCACAGCAGGGTTACCAATGTCACCAGACATAATCCCATCATCACCTTGCCTGACGAGGTGGGTTTGATTCAGTTCATCCAAATGGATTGCATGAACATATTGTGTGTCACAATTTTAGCGTATTTGCCACTTTTATGTGCCTACATTCAAGTTTTTGAGTGATTAAATATTTTAAGGCCATGATCAACACAATATTGATAACATTTGTGATCCACAAAATGTCACAATACACTTCAAGCTACACAATTGATACATACAGACTAATCACCTTAAAAGCTTTAAACAAGACTATATTCTACTTTCTACAGTGGCTATAAGCTTTCTTCACTGTTTGATATGAGAAAAGCAGACTCTCCAATGTTCATGTTTTCTGTCCTGCAGGAAATGACATTGTGTAACATGACTGTTGTTCCAGTTTGCAACCCTTGCAATGTACCTCACGCCTTTGCACATATTAACACAATAATGTCTGTGGCAGCAGTGTATCTGTTAGTCATACATTACATAAATAGCATTATTTATTATATTTCATGTTTTGTTAATTTTGAATAAATGTCTCAGTGCCCACTGAGCCTATATTTTAGTATGGTCACTAATGTGAGATACTATGGGTAAACAGCATTTTCATAAAATATTCTTCAATTAGCCGATCACCTTTCTGGTATGGCCATATTTTGTGATCTAAATTGACATTGTGCCTCATAAATCTGCTGTATCTCCTTGTCTCACAGGTGACTGTCGAAGGGTTTGAGCCTTTGCTTCAATTTGCATACACATCAAAGCTGCCCTTCACCAAAGAAAACATTCATGCCATTCACAGCAGTGCTGAGTTTTTAGGATTTCATAACTTGGAGTCTGCTTGCTTTGATTTCCTCATCCCTAAGTTTTCTGAAGGCAAAAGAACCTCTCAGGAGGTCAGGCGCAGAGCCTGTTGTCGAAGTCGGGATCCAAGTGCCAGCTTTGGCTCCAGTGTAAAGAGCAGCCAACCAAACTCAATAGAGTCACACAGCTCAGTGCCTTCAGGAGGTGATGAACAAGAAAACTTTCCACCACAGTGTCCTCAGACCGCACAGGGTCAGACGAACAGCAGGGAAGAACACTTCTGTTTGGAGAACTGTGGGCCACAAATGCCCCCCCTATCTCTGGAGTTATCAACAAATGTTGTGTGCCCCATGTTGTCTTTGCCGTGCCCAGAATCTGAAAAAGCAGATCACCCTCCTCAGTATTGCGAAAGAGACATTTTAGAGATAGGAGATGTGTGTAATGAAAGTGAATTAAGTTTGGCCAACTGTGGCTTACCCTGTGAGCTGTCTGCCCCAGGGGATGTCAATCCACCAGAGCTCAGTGAGCCAGCAAGTAGCAATGTTAAACAGGCTGTTGAGACGCTGGTTGCTGAAACCAACTGTGCTCCTGGTTCCTGCCCCCTCAACACATCAGGGGTGGAAGATTGCAGTGAGTTATTAAAGCAGACTGAGGTTGGCCTTGAACGGAGCATGGCAGGTGATCTCTCAGATGCTACACTAACTGCTCTAAGCCAGGAAGAGGGGACTGGGGAGAGGAGCAGCGTGGAAAGGGAGGTAGCTGAACATCTGGCAAAAGGATTTTGGTCTGATCTATGCCCATCTCAGGCTCAACCACTTCCCCTGGATCCCATTGACCAAAACAATCTGGCAAAAGCTTCAGACTTTCATTGGCTTAAGCAGCTGGACCTAAGCTCCAGTGTAGGAGACTGTCCCTTTCTAAGGGACCTCGCCACAGATGAGGACCCAGGTCAACGCACTGACAACCTGTCCCAGTCAGAGAAGAGCCCCTACATGTCCTCCTCGCTCAACTCTGGGGATGATTCAGACCTAGACACAGATGGAGATACTGAGGCAAACAACAAAAGAGCAGCAGAGGTCATTGTCATCAACAGCCTATCTCTCACTATAAGTTGTTAAAGTTATTATTATCAACTAAAATCTAACTCCAAACCTTGTTTTCAACAGATTCAGCTCCCATTCCCCGTGGAGCAGATCTCAGCCCTGAGCCGGAGTGCCTTCCAGCAGCTTCTGAGACACCACAACCTGACCCCAGATCAGCTGGACTTTGTTCATGATGTCCGCAGAAGAAGCAAAAACCGTGTGGCAGCACAGCGCTGCAGAAAGAGGAAAATAGACAGCATATGCCAGCTAGAATGTGAAATCAAAAAATTAGTAAGTCACAGCAATGTCCAGTGTGCTCAGTGTGTTTGACCTCTAGTGGTGATCAGTATGAACTGCAGCAAAGTGGATAGATATACTGTTGTAAACAATTTAGTCGTACAGTGCCTCCTTGCCATCAAGCCTCCTTACACCTCGTTATCTGACACAACAAATCAAAGGTCCATTTTTGCAGTAATGGTCATACTAGGTAACTGGAGCACTTGAATCCAACAGAAAGTAAGTCAAACATTAACACTTCCCAATGCATAAAATATTGCTGCGTCATCCTTTAATTTTGGTATGACTTTTTGAGAAGAGCAGATCAAAACCTGCAAATAAACAATGTCAAAGTAATTGCTCTGTTGTAAATATTTTAGCTCCATTGAGTGAGTCTTAAAGATTGTTTTCAGTTTTAATTTGTGGTCTAAAACAAAACATGCATTAATGAAGTTACAAGTAAGTGAATGAGCTTTTCTTTCATTACCTCTGCAGAAAAGTGAGAAAGAGCGCCTGCTGCAGGAGCGCACTGAGCTGGAACAAAACCTGGAGGAGACGCGGCAGAGTCTGTGTGGGTTGTGTAAGAGTGTCAGCATCGAGTCTGGCTCTGATCATGAGCACTTGCAGATTCTTGCTAAGCTCTCCTCACCAGACTTACCCATCTCCTTGCCAGACTTACCTATCTCCTCCCCTTGCCTTGTGGGTAAAGACGACGGTGCCCAGATCACTATTGAAATGGTAAGTTGTTCTTCAGAGTGTGACCTAAGCAAGCCGCCTGCCGGCTCTGGTCAAAGTGCTGCATCAGAGGCTGGCACACAGACAGAGGAGGCTGGTCCTCCACAGAGTTCCCCTGATCCTGCACCCCTGCTAAATGCCTGTCTGGACATGAATAACATCTTATAATTGGACTCAAATTCCAGTTATATTTCTTATCATGCAAGACCTTGGAGCAGGGGGTGGACATTAAGTATATACTGTAATCCCTTTTGGGATGGATACACTTTTAATTTACAGTAATGTCAAAAAGATAGGACATCTCATGAAAACCTTTGTCTTTTCATCATATCTATTTTAATAAATTAATATTGAGATATCTTGGTGACATAACGAAACAGAAAAATATCTATCATTATGAGGAAAAAGTTGGGACAAATCCACATTTATCCATGCGTTCAATACCCTATTTTAGATTCATGTTCAACACACCAATGGTAAATAATTGGAACATCATTTCAGAACACCACAGTCTTGGGAGAGCCTTTCTGTTAAACTTCAGACAGTTGGCCTTGATTGTCAAAGTGAGTGGTATCACCACACTGAGATTAAAGGGCTCATCAGTAGAATCTGGGGAAGGGGTTTTGAAAATTCATCTTAAAATAGATCTTAGTGATTAGACATTCAAGCCTTTCTAGTAAATCAGCCTTGGAGCAGACTGTGAGATGCTTAAAGAAGTCTCCATTAATCCTGAAATATCATCACCAGACATAGAGGTAGCATAAAGTTCATGCATGATGTTTCATGGGGAAAGCCGTTTCTGGCTGAATAATGTGCTTTGGACAGATATTACCAAAATTAAAGCATTGTGCCACAATTATCAAAAACATGATTTGTCAAACTAAAGACATCAAGTTGAGCACAAGAACCTCATGCCATCTGTGGAGCTGCAAATGTTTTTCAGCGCTCTGGCCTTCTTGTTGTCGTGGAATCTACTTTTAATTCTACAATGTATCAAAGAGTGCGGTTGTTGCCTATGCGACATTACAATGACCCAAAATATTCATTTAAAACTACCAAGCAATTTGCCTGATACCAAACATCATGGTCAACTTGCTCCACTCTGTTTCCATCTTTAGACAATCAAAGTGTTCAGTGGATCAGTGGAGGAGGTGGGCTCAACCAGGTGGTCTGACCAATACAAACGAGAAGCAACTCAAAATCAATAGTCAAACTGGTCCAAAATGGACTTTTGCATAGCAGTATACAGTGCTTTTCTTGGATTTAGACCACTAAAAGTGCTTGCCACATTCACCCATTCACACCACATTCACACACAATTAAAAGGATGCTACTGTACGTGATGATCTTAATCCTTTGTGAGAGGATGAGAGTGTTTAAAACAGGATGTTCTACAAGAAAGCTCTCGAACTTCTCGGCTAAAATAATTCTGCATAGAAGAGTGGGACAAACATTCATCCTTATGTGATACCAGGAAAAGGTCAACAGTTGCTGAAAACATTTAATCAATATTGTTAAGCCAATGATGGCAACACCAGCCATGACAGCAATGGCTGCAAAAACATAATCCTCATTAGATGAAATAAATGATAACAGATGTCTGCTGTTATTGTTTTAATCACATACAATGAATCTATAAACATCTCTAACAGAAGAGGAGATTTCATGGGATGTCCTTTTTTATTTTATTTCTTTTTTTTTTAACACAAATACAGGAACTGTTTGTTTCTGTATTTCTAATATGCATTTCACGGTTAACTAATCTAATATTAATGTAGAAAGTGCAGAACAAATTGAAGTATTTTCTAACTGTTTCCATTTTTAAAAACAAGAAGCATGTTTCTTAAAACACAAGTTTGTTTTTCTCAGGGAAACTCATAACCTGACTGTATGGCTCAAATCATTCTTACTGCACACGTTCCCTTTGCACATTTACTCTCACAGTTGGGAAAAAACATTTTTTCTCTAATTTTTGGATATTTTAAAAACATTTTAATCTTGTCACATACTGTCACTTTGTTGTTTTCTTTCAGGCACCGCACTTACAGTGCTTTTTACCCAGCATTGCGAGAAATAGTTACTGCTAACAATAAGTCTCTCAGCATTGTTATTATGCCAGTACATAGTTTAGAGAAATAATAACTGTTAACAACTGATATCTTGAAAATGGCTCTAGAGTCTCTGAAAGTATTACACGGGGAACATCATTTGATGCAAGACGTGCCTTATGCAGTTGTATAGTCTGATACAGGCCATCTTTGTATGTTGTTGTCTCGAGCACTGTTGCACATTAACCCAGAGCCTTTATGGAGGGCATTCTCTTAAGATTTGGTCCATCTTTATGTTAAGAAAATTTTGTTAAATGCTGCCATATGTAACAGATTTAAATAAACAATGTTTTGTTACGATTCAGTGTTTTATTACAGCTAGAAACAGTAAGGGATCTTTCCTCCTCTTTTGATTCGTAGTTCCATGACTTGGCCAGTAGGTGGAAGTGGAAGTCTATTCACCGCCCAAGCTTTTCTGGTTTTTAATTGACTGACTGTAGCACTGTTATAAGAGAAACTGTTTCCTTTCTGCATATTATCGTTAACAGATTTAATTTTTTCAGAGAGACTTTTTAAAATCAAACTTAAGATTGAAGTGAAAACATAAGGTTTGTAAACTTTCAGCCGTTCACTTCACAAAATAAACTTGAAAAAGTACGATGTCAGACATTCAAGGTGTCATAATCTATAATACTAATCTCATATTGATAACAAATTGGACTAGAGCTCTTAAAGAGAAACAAGAAGTTGGGTCAGTTTCAATAAATCAGTATAAACGATAACTTAGAGGTGTGACAGTCATGAGGCTGTCTTCTATGAATATTGATCAAGACAAAACTCATTTCCCCCTCAGTCAAGTTTATGTTGGATTATCTACTGCTAGTATCCAATAAATGGAATTGAACAGTTGTCTCTGGATTTATGGAATCTACAACATCAGAAAAACATCAGATTGGATTTGATAAGTGTTGAAATTAGAGGCAGACTCTGATGGAGCTGATGATTGATTTGTGGGTACCCAGAGGCCCTGCAAATAGGAAATTGTAATAAAATAATGTAAAAAATGTTTAAAAAAAACAGCAACTGTAAAGCTTTAGATTTCTTAACTTAGTGGGAATGTTATTTAAACCAAACTATCTTTGTAGCCTGAGAGACTGCTTTTTTTTTTTTTTAAAGCATAAACCTCAAGGAAAAGAGTTGATTTGTAATTTACAGATTGATTTGTTATGCTGCAGATTAGGCACAAAGGAGAGGCTGCTCATTACTGAACAAGACCCACACATATCACCTTTCTCCTATGAATGAAATGAAGAGTAAGTTAGTCTCAAACCTGCATTTTATCTGGGGTTTTTTATGCATTTATTAGAGAGGCAAGACAGTGAGTCATAAATCATAAAAAGAGAGAGAGAGAGTGGGGATTGACATGCGGGAAAGGAGCCACAGATTGGATCTGAACAAGGGCTGTCCGCTTTAAAGATCTGTTTCCTTTGTACAGGGGGCGCTCGATCTTACCACTAGGGCACTGGCGCCCATGCAGCATATCATTTTAAATGATAAATAAATGGCCAGTGAATGTGTACAGATCTCTGAATTGGACTTAAATTAGTATTATTTCTGAAGTTTTGTGGGGAGGGTTTTATGCAAAGTTTGGATTTTGGCACATTGTAGCATGTAAAGTAAGATTATCCTCTTGCAAGCTACACAGGGAAGGAAACTTGATTTGAGGAGGAAGCAGCTGTGCAGCATGGCAAGGTCAGGGGCCCATAATCCGCGGCCTCATTCATGCGAGATTAAAAACCTGCTCTGAGTTCTGATTAAGAACGCAGGGTTAGAAGATTAAAGACCAGCAAACAAAATGAAAGCAGTTTAAACCCAATCCTGGAATTCATCATAATACCAAAACCTTAAACTGTCATTACAACGTGAGATTAATGCAAAGCCCTCTTGAACTCTGTATCTGTCTTCATATATCTTCTGTGTCAGAGCCTATATTTCCATTTTAGAAAAAACACTGGATGATCTGTCACTCTGATTTCTGCCATTTCCCTCTCTCTGAAACATTTTCTGTTTACACCATGTTGCAAATAAAAGTGCCCTTAAAAAAATGCTATTATATTCTTTTAGTTTTGACATGCATGGGTTTACATATGTCCCTTTTACCCACTATTCACATATCCTCTCATTATCCATTGACAGACATACTCCACAGTATTTAGATAAAAAGGATTAAAAAAACAGGAGGCAAGGGGAAAAACAAGGACAATGTTTTTAAATTAAAACATCTGGAAGTAAGCTGTCTTGCCAATTTGGCTAAAGACGAGAATATGCCAATACATTTGACAAACACTATTCAATGTGGCTGTCCGGCTTTTTTTTTTTTTTTTACACTAATAGATTCTTTCAATGCCACAAATACAAATGTTACATTGTATTTTTAGACATATGTGTGTCCCATGATTTTGAACATCAAACATTATATCCTAACTCACAATATAAGTTTAGCTTCCCTCTCAGTAAACACCAAATTTATGGGATGTATTGTCAGTTTCCTCAAAGATAGCTTTTATATTGCAAGAATGCACATTTTGCATCTCTGTCATGGACTCCTGAGAGCAGCAGACGTCCATTTATTATTGCATTTTTTGTTGTTGCAGGGGTTAAAATCCTAGAGAAAGACACTACTCGTGTAATGATAAGCATACGGTCCATGACCTTTGCAACATGACATGGAATTTATAAGCTGCTGAGCTACTGTATCCTAACTGATTACATGTTGCAGTAACTCTGAAGTTCTTTTTGGGGGAAGTGCGGAGAAAGGGGCTGTATCCTATTGACAGGATTATATAAATGAGGAACATAATACTGTAATCTCTCAGTGAAATGAGAGAGACCCGGGTACATGTCGAAGCCAGCTAGCTAGCATCATGCACTGCAGCCCTCAGATTAACAAACAGATGGTTGCACAGTGACAGATTAAATTCACACTTTTCTTTTTGTTTTAACAGTCTTCACTGTGTTACATTTGTGACATGGAACTCACAGGAAGCCTATCATGACAAGAGCTGTGAAAAAGAGAAGCACTCCTTAGCCAATCATGAGTAAAACGTCAAAAATGATCAGCGTCAAAAGCCAACTGGAAAAGAAAAATAATGCATGCAGTTCTGCCAAGAACATTGTTTTTTAATTAACTTGGATGTTGTGAGAGTCAGATTCAGAATTGGGGCAATACGTTTTTTTAGCTTATTTGTGCAGAAAAAATACCAAAAGTTTGAAGCAAGCCATCATCCGCCAAAACAGTCCCATGCTGAAGGTTATTTATGCATTTGATCCAAGCCGGTGTTGACAGAGAAAAATTGTTGTCTACATTATAAATGACAGCTGGACAATAAAAATATCTAATGTTCAGAATTAACAAAAAAATCCTCTGTTGCTGATTCATAGTAATAGTACCAACTTAACAGTGAATATCAGTGTCATCAAGGAATTGATAATCATCTTTATTAATAAATCTATATGGAACAAATCGAATTGAATTGAAAGTAAACTACCTGTTTTTGTAAGGGATGTTTTGCAAAGGAAAAAACTCTGCTTCCCTTTGCTTTGATTTTACTCGGTGAAGACAGATCCTCCTTACTGTTCTCCAAAGAACCACAAGAAGTCAACTGTAAAAAAAATGCACGTATCAAAAATGTAGAAGCAAAGTGGAATTTAAAGACGAAAAGACAACACTGAAAAATTGTCTGATCAAAAGCAAACAACTGATGGATTTGAAAACATCATTCACTTCTCAGTATTACTCCAATTGATTGTTTGATTTTGAATTTGTCTTATGAGCATGCCATACTATTTCAATAACTTGGACATCTCTAGACAGCAACAGACCAAACATGATTAATAACTGTACGAAGATGAGCTTTTTAAAAGGCAGGGCATACTTTTGAAGCAATGCTGTTTATGTGACCTAATCACTTCAAAATCCTATTTCCGATCACCTTCTCCGTTTACTAATTGCTGTAGGTAGTGATGATGTGTCTTTGGACAAATACACTTTTTTAAAAATATATATGTATATTGTACATGTTGCTCATGAATCCTTCTCTCAGTAGTCAGAGGAATATACCTAACCTGGAGTTCTGGCACTTCATCCTGTTTGTGATTAAAATCCTATAATGCAGAGACAAAACATGCAAAGCTTAGTAGAACCTGTCAGATTTAGAGAAAGAAGAATCTCATTACTTGTATAGGACTTTCTAATCTGTATGACAGGGCCTGCACACTTTGAACCAAACGTGTTTAATATGTGTTTCAATCCACTACCCAATGAGGATCAGGTTCAGGTTCAGGTTCAGGATCAGGTTCAGGGTTGGATGTTATTTACAAGCCTAAATTAGGTGAATCTGAGCTCCATCAGAGTTGAAAGCAGGCAAGAGAAGAGTGATCCAGGAAGTCAAAAGGCTAAAGCTCAGGTTGTGGCCTTGGTCAAAAACAAATGTGATGACTTAGATGACATCTCACTTTGACACTGAATCTGAAAGAAATGTCACTATTTCAACTGCTCCAAAGCTTTAAATGTCATTAAATGGATGCCTTTCTTGACACCAAAGATGAATGACGGTGTTCAAAGTGATTTATAAATGCACAGTAAAAGGGTTAGTCTGAAGAACTTAACAATGCAAATACCTTCTGTGTTTACTAAAAATAAGACCTTGGTGATTAAGAGTGTGGTTTGGAAGAAGTATGTTTTCTGGACTGCAGGACAGCAAAAGCAAGCAAACCTGAGGTTACTTTAAGCATAACCCTTCTTCTCTGAAAACAGAGCTTCCCCAAAAAAATCATGATTGAAAAGAACTGAAAAGTATCACATCAATCAAGTTTGAAAAATGGGACAAACAATTTGAAAGAGAAGTCGATTTGCAAAATCTCAGATCTTCTGTATGTAATTCAAAAGTGTCTCAGATTAAATAATAGGCTGAGGGACACTGTCTGCTTTCATTATAGTAAAAGGCTGTGCGTAAAAGTACGGGAGCAAATAAAAACAAAGGGACGAGGAACAAAAGGTTAAAGGATGTAATGTTCTCAAATAACTGTAGTCATCCTGATAAGATTTCAACATGACAAAAATAATGCATACATGATTGTGAACTTAATATCATACAAAAAGCCAAGAAAAAAATTATAGATAGCAACTGATGGCCTGAGTGTCAAAAGATCAAATCTTGAGGGAGGACTCATTCATAAACGAATTGGAAACAATTGTATTGAATAAACCAAGATTTTCAAAATACATGAGTACATACAAAATAAGTTGTTCTCTGAAAGTTTCTGTGTAAATATGAAAACAACAAACATTTTATGACAGAAACCTTTCAAATACTGCAGTTGTTGAAGACAAGTCTCAAAAAGTAACCACTTACCACCACATACCCACAATATATTGGCATGACAATGACATTTTTCTTCACACTAAACAAAGTTACAATGAAACAGCTTTTTGCAAAAAAAATAAAACAAAACAAAAAAAAAGGCCAAGATGGTCAAGTGTCGTGATGTCAGAAGTCAACAGCCATCTGTCATTGTAAAAAGGGGTTAAAAGGTTTGCGTCCATGTAAGACTTAAATCATCATTTGCTCTACATCAAAACTACTGAAAATTCTAAACGCTGCAAAAGTATTTCTTTTTTGATTGTAACAATGCAGTTCAACACATTCAGAAACTTTTGTTGGCCCACTGATTAAAATCGTCCTCTGAAGACAACTGTGACAAAGCAATGTGTAGTAGGTTCATGAGTCTTCTTCTGAGTTCCCCAGCGGGTTAATACTTGTTATGCCATTCACACTGACCAACACTAACCTCCTCAATGTCCAAGTTTTTTCTGGATTTGTAAATAAACTCTCCAATTGCCACGAAAACTGAGAGGACCAGCCCAGCTGCCAGCACAATAAAGATTCCTCCTATGTTCTCCACACCCAAAGCACTGGCCTCTTTGCTGTCCTCCTCTGGGCAGCCATTGCCTCTCCACCATTTCTCCTTCATCATGTGCAGCTTCCCCTCCTCCTGGAGCTGCAAGATGGCGATGGTGATTTTGTCTCTGTAGGGGGAGCCTGCAGGAGGATCAAAATCATCATCACCATGACATAACTTTGTTGTTTGGAAGAAACTTACAAAGAAAGCATTTGATATCATTCTTAATGTGTGGTTTGTCTCTCTTACCAATCGGGGTTCCTACACCATAGCCCTTTGAATCTATCAAGCCTCCAATCTGTGTGAGGTTGCAGTTACGCTGGCTGATGTACTCGATGCTGGTTGACTCCATCAGAAGAGCATAGTCCGTGGTTAGAACTCTCTGAATCCCCTCGCGGTTGTTTTTCACCAGAGCTGTGTTTTTCCTGCTGCTCATGAACGCCCACATTTTTTCATAAGTTGAAATCTTAGATTTCTGTTAAAAGACAATCGAAATTGATGGTAGTTAAAAAACAATGAATGTTGATGTTCGTAAAAGCAAAAATAATACACAGGATTTCACAGAGAAGATAAAGTTGATACATTGGCAAACTCAGGTCCTACAGTTGACTCTTTCCAATATTTCAAATGAAACAGTGTTTGGACACTGCTGACTGAAACAATCATCCTGATGCATGTCAGGAGATGGCAGAGACGTTTATTCAATCTTCTTTGCACATTCAGACCGGCTGCTGTGCTTCAGGATAAACAATACATTCTGATAATTATTTTAAAAAAATGCAGGTTGTGTTCAGCTGTATGGATGAGGATGTTGCTAAGATATTAAACGTTAAACCCCTTTCTTTTTTTTCAACATCATTTTCTCCAGAGGCATTACACTTAACACAGCATGAACCTAGAAGGACTGACGACTGATAAAGGCAACACATATCCGCCTCGTGAAAATATAAAAGTAGGACTCATTCTTGCATCCAGTACAGTAAAAGTAAGTGTGGTTACTTTTCCATTATCCATACAGTGGAAAGAAGGTTACCTTAAAAAAAGTCATGGTGGAGCCGTCTCTTACAGCGCCGTACTCTATTTTGGTTTGCTTGGCCAAGTCATCGGCAGAGTCGATTGGTGAGTCCATCCTCTCCACAGTCAGAAAGGCAGCCAAGTTGGCAGTGTATGAGGAGATTATGATCAGAGTAAAGAACCACCATATTCCACCAACTATCCTTGTAGACAGGGCCTTAGGCATCAGTTCAGATCCTTTAAGACAACAACACAGGAAACATCAAAACATTTTCAAACACATAAGAGACAGAATTCACAATTACCATTTTTTTATTTTTGCCTCGACACAACAGTTTCTGTTTTTGAACGAGGGTGGCAACTGAAGGGGATCTACAAAGGGACAACCTCTGCCAGGTGTGAAAACAGCATAAATACAGAATACAGATGTCATTGCTTTAAGAATACCTTGCTGCATAAGGGCTCCAACTCCAAACCAGACACTGTTTATTAAAGTGAAGTTGTTTTCAACCACATCTGAGTCCGGGTTGCAGGGGTGAGGGTTGTACCACTCATAGGGAGTGAACCTGATGGTAAAGAATACAAACATTCAGACACATTGAACGCCAAACATGTATAGGTTGATTGTGCACTGTAAGGATTTTTTTTTGTTAAAATATGCACACCAGAGCTCTAATAAAATGAGTTGTAAGCTAAGTTAAAAAAGACAAGTATGTAAAAAACTACGCCCAATCTACACCTGGAAACTGGTTTAATTTGTAGTGACTGCCCTCTTTCTTCTAAGGGTCCTATTTCATCAGGTTTTGTATGGCAACACATGCACATTCTCTGAAATGAAACAGTGCTAATTTGTAGTTTACCTGGCAATAACAAACAGCACACAGCTGACCCCCAGGCATGCAAGCAGCACATACATCCAGATATCAGGAGAAAGTGGATTGAGGAAGGAGAAGACTCCCGGATTTGTGCCGTTGGGTTTGTGGTAGAGGATGCTGATCCCCAGAGTCATGAAGGGCTTGGAGAAATCAATCACCTTTTCCCTCACATATGTGATCGTGAGAGGGGCCACGGCGAGGTCAGCCACCTGGAACAGAACAAAAAAAAAAACATCAAGTAAAAGCCAGATTCAAAGACAGATGAAGCTAGTCACAATTTGGATATTCTCTCAGTTCTATATTTGATCAGTACTCACATGGTCAATGAGTTCTCGCACCATGCCATTCCACTCCCCTTTGTCATTCTGAGCTCCATATTTGCCATCAGACACCAGCTTTACCTCGTAGGAGAAGCCCAAAATGTTAGACAGCTCTTTGAGCAGGTCCAGACAGTAGCCCTCAAAGCGATCATTTCCATACAGAGGCTTGTCAGACTTCTTATACATGACATAAGGATTTTCCTGAAACAAGGCACATTTATAGACTTTGTTAGTTTGATATGACATTTCTGATTAAATACTTCAAATGTTTGTTTGTTTTTAACATTATTACCAGAATAGTAGTGACAATAAGGGTCCTGTTGGCCATTGAGTCAGTCACATTAGTGGATGAGTCCTTGTTGGTTTCAGTCAAATTAAGGCCTGTTTGGGAATTCCACACGCCAATCTGTAGAAAACAAAATATCAACATAACCACACTGCACGAGGTCACAGAGCCGTAGTTTCATGAGTCACCTTCACAAGCTTATGAATGCAAAGAAGGGAAACAGAAAACATTGTAGGAAGCAGAAAAATCACAAGTGAGCACTAACAGAGATGAGAGTGTGTGGGAGGGGAGAAAGGAAAAGAACACGAAACACAATCACTGTTTAAACTTGAGAGGCTATGTCCCGTCGAGAAATGTTCAACATGTCTTTCCATCAGTATCTAAAGCTGAACTTTTTTTTTAGACAACAGGGAGACATCACAGAGGGGAATCAAATGAACGGGGTCAAAATGTTCTTTAGTCTGCCAGGGCAGCTAAAGTACAGACCTTTTTCCACACTTTATTCAGGCGGTTGTTGCCTGCGATGGTCTTGCAGAAATAATAGAGAGAAACCATTTTAATCACAGAGCCCTGAACTAAAAACAAACATAAAAAAAATGAAAACATATGATTGAACTTCTGCTGAATTTCTTTGTAGTGCAGAGATGTGTCATTAACAGCTAACAGGCCTGGCTGTCATCAGCCAAAACTGAGAGCAGCCTTGTTCTCAATGTGATGAAAGGAACATCTCCAAAAGTTTGAGCTTTAAAATGACAGATGAAATTATTTACAACAACTATACGTCAGAACAATAAGAGCTCACCAGAGTTATAAATACTAAATCATGTTGCAGCAGAAAATGTGTCTAACTGCAACATTATAAAACAAAGTTTGCAGTGAGGTGCAGCACCCTGCTCATCTACTCTCTTCAGGTCTGAGTGGATGTTTACAGCAGGCTGGACTGACAGTATAAGCACAAGTCAGAAAGATCACCTTCTCCAAGCCGTCTTCCTTGAGGCTGATGACATCTAAATCAAATTCTTTCCGCAGGCCGTCTGTCTTGTTTATTATTATTTGTCCCGTCAAGCCGTTCCATTGTGCCTGTAAGCAGAGCGAGGGCAGAAGACAAAAAGCACAATGAACCCCCTCAGTTTTTGTTGTCATGTACATGATGCAAAGTGAAGCAGAAGTCTGGAAAAATGAGAACACTTCTTTATGAATGAATAAGTGATGAGTGCTACATTACGCAAAGAACACTGACAAAGGCTAATGCATCTTAATGGACATTTTTGCATTGGCTGGATCCTCAGTGGCACTATGGAGCGTCTCTTGGTATGCAACATGGTCGACGGTGATGTAAACGGAGCAGGCAGGCACGACCTCTGTGTGACTAGACAGCAGCGGGTGGGCAGCAGAGCTCAGGGATATTTGAATGCAGTTGATAATGAAGTGAGCTCAGCTGAATAACATTCAGGTTAAATCTCTATTACAGAGGGCTCGGAGAAATGAGCTGCATCTCAATTGTAGGCTGACAGAGGAAGCTGAGCAGTCTCACTTTTTATGTGCTGATGACATATCTACAAATAAATATTCCGACTGTGGATTTGCCAATGACCTGCCCATGGCATTTCATGATTTCTAACATTTTGTCCAGTAATGAACATATAGTTAAAGGGACAGATGTCTTTTATATTAAACCTTCTTTGGGAGACGATTAATCTAAGACTTAAACCACTACTGCATTACTATTTATAACACACACACACACACATATATATATATATATATATATATATATATATATATATATATATATGTGTGTGTGTGTCACCTGCCATTTAATAAGAATAGCAGACAGTCGGTTGTTTTGCAATGGAAGAAAGTGTAGTTGAGTGAATGTGATCACAACAGGGCCTGTGGATTACTGTGAGTAAGTGTGACTGTAATAAACTGTTATTGTGTTTGTTGCATTTGGGAAATAAAGCCATGGCTGTACTTGTCTTCTAAATGACTTTGTGGTCCGTTTTAAGTGACACAAACCAAGAGAGCACGTTAAACAGAAAGTCAATGTCATACAGGCTCTCTAAACAAAGAGCGAGTTATATTACTCACTGGGACATTGTAACACACAAACATTAGAGATTAAAACGTTGTGTCCGTGTGTGTTCAGCCTGTGACAGGAGTTTAATACAATCTATAGAAGGTCACGAGGGACGTTCAGTCAAGTTGCTCTTTGATTATAAAGCTTCACACAGCAAACATCTGTGAGACCTACTTGATCCCTAAAGTCCAGATTGATGTCATTAAGTCTCTTCTTCAACATTCAGAAGTGTTTCTGTCACAACCATACGCTGGTGTCATTACTGTTCATGCAGTGATGACATGGATGTTCTCAGATTGGAGAACACAGATGATACAAAGGATAAGAGTGAGATTTAAACACATCACTATCACCTAATAGCTGTGAACATGCTGGACAAGCCATCAGCACCGTGCTGAGAAAAAGTCATTTCCTTTTCCACAGGCGTCTATAAACCCTCCAAACAAACATGCTCTGTAAGAGTGTTAGAACGTTTAGGAACACAGGTAAGAACACAAATCAAACAGTTATTCTTATAAGCTGCCACTTTCAAACTAAACTTTCCCTGAAAACGTAACTTTAGGCGTTATTTGTGTGATTCAGTATTGATTGCTAGAGGAAAGTGAGCGCCATTTCGCCTTCTCTCCTCGCTGACAGGAGGATGCAGGCTGAGCTACACTTCAGCATCTGTAACACACTCTTAGACGATCTAACCATATTAACTTACATTTTGTATCTTGCTTCAGTTGTCAATCATACCATAGTTCTTTTTCATTTTGAATTGATTTTTTTATCAGCCAGGCTCTCCCTGCTTTCTTTACAGTCAGTTCTTCACCTTACAGAGATTCAACAAAACCAACACACCTCTCTGCTCTCACAAAAATCTCTCTAGCAGCAGACAAATTCCTCCTCTGCTGGACAACAAGATCAAAATGAACACCTCCGACGAGACGTTCAGGATCACAAAAAGTCTGCATTTAAGCCTAGTTTAAGCATAGACAATAGTTTTGTCTCTGAATTCTGCCTGACTGTGTTCTGAGCCTTTTGTGGCAATCGAAAAGCCGTCTGAAAACATGGAGAAAATGAAGACTAGCAGTGCAAAGTACATCTGCTTTGTTGTAAATGGGTCAAAAGAGTGGAATCATTTCAGTGTGTTGTGAATAATGAATGGATGCTTTGAATGATATTGGACATCATGTTGAGTAGGTGATAGAAGATGGAAGAACACACTGATATTCACCAGTGAATGGTGAAGCTTGTATTTGACACCTCAGTGTGTAAAAACTGTTGATGACAGGTCTAAGCATAGAAAACATCTGCTGCAGCTTTCCAGATGAAACATTGATCTTCTCACGCTGTATATTCTGTCTGGACTCATAATAAGAAACGTCTACTTTAAAGACTGTGATTAAACATGAGAGCCAACAGGATCCACAAGAACATATCGCATCAGAGCTGAGAGTCTGCTTCTCTGTTAAACTTGGATTATTTCTGCCAGGCAGACAGCATGTTTTTCTAAATAGCAGTGTCTGCTTTTAAATGTGCTTCAGTCTCACTGTGTTCCTGTTCTGTCTGCTGTCAGATCAATAGTTCATCCACACTTTAATAGCTTTTTCTTTTTCAATTACCAAAGATCTACACTACAGGATGCTTACTGTGCCATCTTTAAACTTAGACGACGAGGATCTGGAGTGAAATTCGGAGCAGAAACGTTTTTTAAAAGGAGTTCTTTATTATCTGATACACTCTGCTCTTAACCTGCTCATGGAAAGCTGCGTCTCTCAGCGGACAGCTTCTTTTTTTTTTTTTTCCAGTAGCCTTCTGACAACTCACTAATCTAAGACAGCTCCAACCAGCACATGACGTCAGTCCCTATCTCCTGGGTGAAATTATTTCAAATTCAATGCACATACTCCTCATTCATCACATCTGATCTCCTTACTCTATTGTTTCTGCTCCTGCAGCCGAGGAAACAAGATAAAGGCTGAGAAAGGGATGGATGGATGGATCTCACACGTTGATAAACAACACTCACGTCTTTGAGCATGGTCATGAAGCGTGATCCAAAGCGCCAGGGTTTGTGTCGGTGACACTGTAGGGAGCTGACGGTGATCTGTGAGGCGCGTTGTGAGGCAGCAGCCACCATGTAGACGGCGTCGTACATCAGAGACGCCTCCGTCTGAAAAAGAAACAAAGCCGTCCATCAGCTGTAATCGCATCATGACCTTAACACATCTAGACTCTTTATGTACACAGTTCTGTATGTTTTCTCAAAGCATACTCAAAAACTACAGATCTATGGAAGAAATATTCATGAAACTTACAATAAGCTGCCAAAGTGAGCTACAGTTGAGGCAATATGTGAATAACATGTCACATTCATGTTATATGTCTTATTCCCTCTGAGTGGGAGATGCTTGAGAAATAAGGTTTACTCTTTTTCTTTTTAAATTAATCTAAAAATTGTAAAATGTATAGGATTATCAAATAAGGAAAATCAAACAAGATATCTGAAGTAACCAGGCCGATAATCAATACAGAATAAAGTTTTGAACAATCAGTTCCTTGCAAACTAATTGTCTTCAGCTCGAGCCAACCCTTCTCAGCCGACTTGCTCTTCACTGATTTTGTTCAGCTTAGTATTGAACGCATTGGAGGGTTTCCCACTGAAGAACACAGCCTTGCACACGCTTGGTAACTTCTGACAGTGTGTGAAAGCAGGTAAACGTTAACTCACTGTCATCATTCCCTCCATCATTCCAGTCTCAGGTTTGGAGGGAGCCTGCAGTCGCTCCATGGCCCACCTCTCCACCACCGAGGCCACCTGAGGGCTGTCTATGTTGAGCAGTCTGAAGCCCGTCATGTTGACCCCGCTGTAGCGGTACGGCTCCAGGTCGAGGGCAAACAGGTCCTGTACAAGAACACACATCCTCATCAGTCCTGAATTGCTGAGGCAATAGGCAGTATAATACCATGGAATCATGCCAAGGGCACAGAAATCATCCAGATATCTTATTATAAAACAAGCCACAGATGTTTGAGTTAATCTGCATAATCTTTTCCTAATAGAGTCTCTAGGTGAACACACTAAGCCTGCATTGGATGAAAGGACTCTTCATTAAGACAACTGAACAGTATGCTGCATGTTCCTAGCTTACATATCTTCTATAAATTACTTTCAAGAAGAAACATCAAGATTCAACACCCTGTGCACATATTTTACATTAAGAAACCTTCATGCATTCTGGAGATGTAAAAAATCCAGACGTCACTTCACAACATGTCTCTTACCAGTGTGGTGAAAAAGAAGTGGTAATATTCAGTCATCATCCCCATGGACAGGATCTAAACAGGATGAGAAATGGAAGAGTGGTTCACACATTTCTCTTCACCATCAACACTCGCACCATTTGCTCCAGACAGCACAAACAATATTTTCTGTCCTTCAAAGCCACCCGACCATATTTTACCCATAAACTCTTGCAAATGACACATTACTTCTTTCCTTCTGCATCTCCCTCTATCCCACGTTTGAGGCCCAACACAGTTCAGCAGGTGGCTGTTCAACAGTCTGGTTCTGCTCGTGGTTAAAAGGCAGTTTTTGTAAATGTTGTTTAGTGCATGGTTGAGCAATGTGAAAATAACACAGAGTCCATCAAAGCTCTAAATAGCCTACATTTCTAACAGCTAAACTCTAAGCACAAATGACCCCGCTTCGTGCAGGTAGAAGTTATTTACCTGCTTGAGAACATCAGCGGATGTTTGATAAGAGCAGTCAAAGATGACATAGAACTCCTTTCCCTTCTTCATCTCTTTCAACAGAGGACGGGCATCTTTACTTCCTATTGGCAGCTGACGGATCTTGATTTTGATGCTGTATCTGGATGGAGCTTTGATCAGTTCTTGCAAACGGATAAGTCCTTAAATTAAAAGACAAGACAACAATCATAAGACTCAACAATCACAAATTCAAACAGTAGAAATTAAGTATATAAAGATTGGGAATTTAAGTAATTTGCCTATTTATGAAACACTCAGTTTTTTAATGTAGGCCTACTTGAGTGTTGTGCTGTCACGGTTTTTAATTTTCTTATCGTCTGACAGCTTTTGAGATTGCTTTTCTAAAGAAATAAAGCACAGTGAGTCCACAAACAAATAGCCTACTTTAGATATTACAGCTCTCATACTTTACATTTACTCAACACCCTCCCTATGTGACAAGATTTCAATATTGTCAAACTATAACATAGAGAACAATCTTCTCTGATAAATATCAGTTGAGCAGGATTAGAGACTGGCATAAACAATCTATTTTATGTAAGCATTAAAAAAAACATCATAATACTGTAAAAAAGCATTGAGGAAATTGTCTGTTTTATCTGAAGTTGCTCCATTTTCATCCAGAAGGCTAGCAGCCTACTGTTGACAGTCATTTAGCACAAAACATCAAAATGATGAGAGAAGGCTTGGATGATAAACACCGGTGAATATGAACCACACAGTCTATGATATGAGCGTAGACTGTAAATATTAAGGATATGAACCAACTTTAGCTGCACAAGAAAGCTCACCTTCAATGGGTCTCAATTACCTGAAGAACAACTTTTCTAAAAGCTAACTCTAAAGGATACTGTGAAAGGTAGAATCCACATATCCACACAACAATTCAACACTATCATTCGCTCATGTTTGGTAACTGTAGGCTACTTTGTCAAAGTCAAAGTCAAAGTCAACTTTATTGTCAATTTCATTGCGTTTGTCTCCGTCCCACGGTGCAATACAACCAAAATAAGATAAAATAAAATAAGGTCAAATAAGATAAACAATGTTTACAGTAATAAATTCTAAATAGTGCAAAAGGTACAAAACAAGGCTTGTAAAGGGTTGAACGGAAATGTTAGCATATTTTTTGAGTCAACGTCCGACTGTGACCATTAGGGGGCAGTAAATGGATATGGTTAACATGTTTTTACTAACAAGTTAGCTTGTTTTGTATGCTGACGCCAATTCGACATATTACATTTTGCAGTTCACTTCAGTGGCCGCCAGTGAAAATTATTAGTGAAAAATAATTTAGTATACATTTTGTACCTTTTCCATACTTTCAGCAAAGTTATTGTGTTTTGAAAAAGATCACCGGAAGTGATATCATACTTTAGACCCTACACTACTGTCTGACGCTAACTTGACTAAGTCGTTAAAGCAGCACTGTGACCGCCAGAGGGCAGCAAACGCCATTTCAGAATTATTTTTGGTTAGTTTGGGGGACAAACATTTTGTTAGCGATACTCTCTCAAAGACATACCTTTGAGAGGCTGGCTTGCCAACATTTAACATCCACAAAGAAGGAACATTAAATCACAATTTCTTTGAAATTATGAACCTGGATACAACATTGGATGATTTCGCCACCAGTTCCATATCCGTTATACTCCAAACTTAAGTTTAATCGTGTTTTGATATCTATTTCAATCCAATTATTACTCAAAACTGCCCTCCAGTGGCCATTGCAAGGAACTACAACACAAAGAAACTAAATTCGAGAAACTAAATTGCGGACATTGCAATATATTTCAACTTCTTTTATGTCTTTCAAAATAAAACGTTCAAATTTGTTTGAAATGTAGTTTGCGCTCAGACTACTGATGAAACAGAGTAGGCTACCTGTCCTTGAGGAAAATTTACCTCGTTCGAGGTTTGCAGGTGATTTTTGGTGTTTTGAAGCGAATAACTCATTCATACTCATTTGTAATATGTATGCAAATACTTTTGCTTTGAGATAATTGTACAAAGTTGTATGGAGTACTCCTAGCTACACATCATGAATCGAACGAGTCAAATGTGTATTATATTGAAATTGGCTTTTTTAATTATTATTTTTTTTTTATACAGATTTTAATTTTTTTTCCATTTGTTTATTCATTTTCATCGATTTTTAATTGTTCGAAATAAAGAATAAATAAAATAATAATTATGACAGTGGTTGGTTAGCAATAATAAGACAGCTAGTTAGTGGTTGATGTTTTTTTATGGGTCAGAAAAATACAGGGACAGCAACTAGATGCAGAGAGCTCAGCAGTACAATTATAAAACATCTTGTACAGGACTAATGAACAGCAAGCTGAGTAATGTCTGCTACATCCTGCCAATAAAATATCAACGAACAAGGAGATTAGACTGAATTAACACTATGACCATCTGAACATTAAACCAGGTGCTGCTTTGACTGCAGGCATCGTGCTGAGAGGACTTCATGTGGGGGACACAGTGTAGAAGAAGAAGCTTTTCCTCAGCTAATTCCCCTGTTTAGGTATTTCTTTACAGTTTAGTGCTATAAAGTTTGGACAGCAGGTTTGTTGCACATGGTTATCAACACATGTATGAACCTACAGTATATTTCTTAAACTTTATAATTGACTGCCAGTAAATGTCAACTTGCTGCATCTTGGATGATAGTTTGTGTGCTTTGTTTGTATTGGTGGAGAAGCTGTGACAGGCTGCAGCAGGTATTGATAAGCAAGCTGATCTAACCATATCACCTCAAGTTGAGGTTTGCTTTTATTTGAAGCGTGTCATTGAGGTGTTCTCTGACACTGGGCTGCAGTATGAAAAGTTCACTGTGATGATGTTTAATGTCTTTAATTCTTGTGGCAGGTGAACTTTGTGTTCCAGCACTGTTCAGTGAGCGTTACAATAGAAACCACCTGCAAACTATAAGTATCAGAGCTCTCATGTGTTTCATTGTTAAGGGAAGCTCAAACACTTTAAGGACACGCTGTCACATTTTGATCGGAGGATCAAGTCTGTATTTTGAAACCCCAACATTGTAACTACAAAGAATTAGGGATGGCTACGAGTACTCAAGTACTGTTTCACTATTCGCACACCTGTCCACACGTTGTTGTGCTACAGTAATTTGACTCAGCTAGCGTTACATGCACCATGTCAGCCGTAACCAGGAAAGTAATGTCTAGAAGAACTTTGACACAAAAGATGGCAATAACCTGCAAAGCGAGATATGTGGTGTTAAACTTGCACATCATAGAAATACTAGTTTGATGCTCAATCACATGCACTTTCAGCACAAGGTGAAACCAGCGTAGACAGACAACAGGCAGTCTTGTATCACATCGTTTATTAGCCCTGTAAGCACACATCATTATAATGAGACCAGAGCAGAGAAGATTATCCTGCTAATAACAAATTGACTGGAGATATGTGCCCATAAAGTTTCTGCAAGCTAGTGGAGGATTTTGGGTTGGTTTACAAGCCCTCATCACGGCAGACAGCAGCAAGAAGAGAGAAATACAATGAGAGTACTGAACTACTGAGATGACTGTAAATGCTTAACCTTACAAGGGACAAAGTGATGCCCTCGTTCCACACAACATGTGGACCAACTCTTTCTTCATTATTCCTTCTTTGAGCTTTCTGGACACATTTACAAATAAATGAGCTTAACGTTTTTTTAGGTTAAAACGATTAAATTTCAAGGCAATACTTAATACCACTGAGGCCAAATAATTCAAACGCTGCAACTAAAGCGTTCACAACACATCTTAACTTCAAACCTCCTACACAAACTTACACTTTAACCGCACTTTAAGCTTTGCATTCAAGATCCACATCTCCATGTGTTTTTAATGTATCACACAGACATCTGTACCCTACTCCTCAACCACACATGTCCCACACTCATATGTCAGCCAGTTTAAATATTGCATATAATGTGACAGTGTGTGTTTTAATCACTGCTGCTGACATACGCTGCTGATGTCTCTTTATGCATTGCTGCTGCTTTCATTACTGGCTCTCCCTCTGGATTTAGGACCATATGTCTCCTGTCATCAGCTCTCATCTCCACTCACCAGTTGCATCCTCATAGACGACAGTGACCGTCTTCCATTTGTAGTACTGCACGATGTCCAGCACAGCTCGGCTGATGGACGTGTATTCAGGATAGAGGTTGATGTAGAAGCTGTCTTTGTTGTCCACTGAGGGGTGTTTCCAGCGGGTCTGGATGTGAGGGACTTCCAGGGCATTACAAATAGACTGGACCGCACTGACAGAAGAGCTGTGAGAGGGGCCGAATACAGCTCCCACACCCAAAGCCAACTGGTCGCAGGCTGAATGAATCAGATAGTGGAGAGAGAGAGAGAGAAAAAAACATCTTCAAATCCGTTTTCATCAAATCTTAAACTCACAAAGCTCTTCATCATGTCATTGTTCTTACCTCTTCTGGAGGCCTCAAAACTGTCAAATAGGTTTATTCTCTGGATGTCGTAGGTTAATGTGGTGTTTGGCATTAAGGTCCGGTTCCTGTTTATGTTGGTCACAGCAAATTTAAAGGCCAGTTCTTCAACACTAATGGGCTCATTCTCAAGCGTTTCAAAGATGCCCCCTGCAGGAAGAAAAGAAACATGGCAGTGAGAAAAAAGCAGCTGGAGGGAGTAGCAGAAAAGTGTTCCATCCTGTGACTTTTCTTCACCTCCATCATAGGAGTTGTTTTAAAAGTTTGAAGATTACTAAGACTGATCTGATGGTTGAAGAATGTGCCCTGTTTTATATTTGCATCTACCACATAATGCTAGTAAAGTACCTGGATGACAAATATTACAGGAGTGAGTTTGATGATCTGGTTTGGAAGTCATGCCACACTTCCAGTGCACGACAGACAAAACAGCATCCATGACCCTTATCAGTCAGCCCTCTCCTTCTACAGTATGTCACTAAGTTTTAGTAGATGTACCTGTTCACCTCATACAGTCAGGTTTGCAGTCCTCTAAATTTGCTGCTCAAGACAAAATTCAGCTTCGATGATACTGCTTGTGATTGATAGCATCACATAGTCAAGTTCATGATGTCATTTACTTTAAAGAGGTTGAAGAGGATGTGTTTCTGCTCAGGCTGCCAAAACACTCCTGCTATGAAATGCCTACATCTACAAGTCTCCCTCACATTTTTATTTTTGACTGCCTTTCTACCGGCATGTTTATGAGGCTGAAGATGTGGAGGTTTCCTTCACCAGGACATCTATGTAGAACAATACTAAGAAGTGCTTGTCTAGCACTTTTTTAAACCAGTTAGTGAAACCCTGAGCTCCTTTAAGACATAAAAAAACCTCCAGCAAAGAGCAAAGCAAACCTCTGAGGTGTCACTGTTTATAGAGAAGGTGCTTCATCATATTTCACAAGAAGAAAAGGAGACTCGTACACTTAAAAGTGCAGCACAGGATTCATACTGTCACACAATGTAATTGTTGTAAGGCTTCACATTTTTCATTTTTCTAAACCCTAATCGTCAGTCACGTCTGTCTCTCCAGTGATACACTGAAATACAAAACAGAAGTCAGGTGTATTCTAAAAGAGCGTTTTGGAGATGTGATACTCCTGTGTCTCTTACATTCAGTGCTGCAGTGGATAAGACTTTCAAAAGCATTAAGTGATGTTGTTAAATTATTTGAACACCATATTCTCCAGAGCCAAAATCTACAATTTCAAGAAAATCCAAAGATATTCAGTTTACAAAAAGGTAAATGTTATTTTGATTTAACCAGGACAGCCTCATCTCTTAGGGAACAAAAATAAACAGCAGCTCATTTGAACAGTTACAGACATGAACTCAAGATAATTACAAAACACAAGTCAAACAAATCCTGGGTCACAGCAGTAGGTCATCAGACAAAGTATCTACAACCTGATGCACCTTCCTCAAAAACCTCCTGTCTAGTTTAGAGAAGATTTAGAGACCAGCTCCCCCAGACCCAAATCCTTCTGCAGCAGATTCCAAACAGCAGGAGCAGCGTGCCTGAAACTCATTTTCCCCATTTCAAGACGACTAAGGGACAAATAACAAGTCTAAGTTCTGCAGAGTGAAGATTGTAGCTTCCAATGTTTTTCAAATGATTAAAAGTGCACAGGTATGGGGGAAGCAGGTTAAGTTTTGCCTTACATGCCAATGATTTATATTGGCATAGTTCGTCCTCTTATAAGTTCATGAGAAGCTATAACATGCAATGCTCTGTGTTTCTACTTTTTAAAGAGAAGCAGGGAATTGATGATCACATCTTTACAGTCCCTTGAGTCATATAATAATGAAACGTATGATTCTACATTTGAAGATTTGTAATAGATCTTGCTCTCTGCTGCCTTTTCAGCTCCTTAAAAGACCACTCAGAAGTTACAGTCTGTCTGACACTGCAGCTTAACAGCTCCCCCCGGAGGACAAGGCAACATACACTGACCACTGCTTTCACAATGAGCTTAGACCACAACTGTCACAACAACATTTCTGTTTAACACGATTACTCCGACCCGCTGTGTGTGTGCCACAGGCCGCCATTGTTCCAGAGTTGAGAAGATCATTCTGAAAACCCACCGACTCTTAATCCAAGCCCTCATCACTCCTGAAATATGGCATGCCATGTCTGACAAAGTGGATATTTCTATTACTGCAGCCACACACGAGTGTAATAAAAATAATGTTTCAGTTACATAAAGAGCAGCTTTAAAAACATTGGGATTACGTCCAGAAAGACTGTGGCCTGCCACTGGACTGTCACCACCTTCATACAGAGTGGACAGATTTGAGGGAGACTGTGTCCTTTTCCCTGCTGAAAATGCCCTTGCACATCAATTCCATCTAAACCTTTCAAATGTAGATTATCAATACATGTGGGCCTTCAGTGATAGGGTTTCTGAAATAACATATTCAGGCTTCAATGTCTGTTCTCACTTCATTGACATTCAGGCAGGAACAGGTCCGCTTCTTAACAATGAGGGTAATTCAGTTTGTTTGTCCTTAAACACGTTCATAATACTCTGTTTTCAAGTTATCCACATACACATCATTTAGTCTTTAAACAAACAAAGGCTAATGGAAGGTACTTCAGAATTGCTGAGCAACAGTTACATTAACCCCCGAAACACAAACACAAGTATGCCATTTCTGTTCTGCCGTAGTTTGCAAACGACCTGACTTCAGCACGGAGGCTACAGATGGCAATAGGTCACAGCTCTCTGTAGCACTCTTTGAAGAATTGCCTGTGAAATTGTGATTGATTTGAGAGGAGAAAGGGCCTTTAAAAAGCTCCCCTTGAGACCTTGATTGTGAATGACCTTTTTCTTTGCTGTAGCTTAGCCTCAAACCCCAAACTGAGAGAGCCTTGTCTGGACTCCCTGGTCACTAAAAGCATGCTTGAAAGTGCCAATCCTAATTATGGTCACCAAGCCTCAGTGAGCAGCTGCTAGGGCCTGTTAATGTTCTTAATTCTGTCCGCTTGAATTTCATTCTCAGGCCAAAAAAACAATAACCTTCTCCTCCATTTGCTCACAATGTGTAGTCAATATTCAGAGTCTGTGCTGTCACCTTTTTTAGCTTTGAGTTGTTTCGGTATGAACAGGAAAATAAATAAATGATGTTTGTGCAAAGTAAATGTCACAGGCTCCATTTAGAATTCTACAACAAAAGAATCAGCACCACAGCATCAATTCCAATAAGTGATTTAGTTTTCTACACACTGTGGATATACATAGTCCA
Organism: Labrus bergylta; assembly: GCF_963930695.1. Taxonomy (NCBI): domain Eukaryota; kingdom Metazoa; phylum Chordata; class Actinopteri; order Labriformes; family Labridae; genus Labrus; species Labrus bergylta. The sequence continues at coordinate 23,487,074 of NC_089205.1, forward strand.
GTTTGTGTGAAAAGGGAATACAGCTGCTGCTTTTGCATTTTTTTTTTCTCCAAAAAAACGTTTTGGAGATGACCTCTGATTATGCGCATAATAAGAATCTAAAGCAGCCAGAATATGTGCTGTGTGTATTCACAGAGTACATGGCAAATAAAAAAAGCAAATAAAGGAAAACAGCTTCACCTGAGGCACTTTTTGCAACTCCCTTAAATGGTGTAAAGCGTGCATTAAAATGCAACATGTATCAGTAGCTTTTAATAATGAATAGATATGCTACTACAGCACCGTCTTTTTAATTTACCGTCTCCTCCAGCATGAAAACACTGTCACCTCATTCTTACAAAAGGGCTCTGAGCTCAAGTCATAAATAAAAAGCGACCTATTAGCAGCCTCACAACACATCTGGGATGAGTGTGACAACACATGTAGTTGGTTTGAAGCTTTAATGTCTGAAATGAGGTATATAAACTATTTACACACATTTTATTGTCAGCAAAAGACAAATATAACTATTTCATTGCACTGTTCACTTATTCATTTCCTCTCTTGAAGCTTGGTGGAAATTCACATCCCACAGAATGAAAACAGATTAATCTCTCCTCTCATTTCCACCTGAGATTAGATCTTAAACTTCTGTTTAAAGTGAAATGGGTTTTCTGGTTTTCATGCACACAGCGACACGGGGGGATTCAGGGTAAAGGCAGTTTGTCTGAAATTCAACATTAAGAGTTCTGGTCCAAGCAATCGGAGCTGGCCCACATCCGCTCAACACCACTGTAAAATATTGACTCTATTACTAGTAGCTGAGCTCTTTATTTCAAATATCAGCAGATAAAAGTCATTGTTACTGTGCCGTAGGTAGTTATACACTGTGTCCAGAAATCACAGATCCATCTGTTAGCTTGGTTATAGCACACCAGAGTGCTAAAACTCTGTTATTATCATCCCCATGATCATCATCACCCGTCCAGACATCTGGAGTGAAGCAGCAATCATCATACTCAGTTTTTATCTTCTTTTCGGAAACTTGGTTAAATATCACCTTATAAATCCATGTGGCTGAAAGTCAGGCAGGAAATCAGAGTACGTTAGTTCGTCAGAGTTAGTTTAAAGTCCTTACAAAACACGGCTCACATATCATAGACAAAAAGAATCATTTTCTACTCTGGGCTTCAAGAACTCAAGTCCATGAGAATGAGTCATGTTGATGTCTAGAGCACCTGTCAATGATTCCTCAGCTCCTTTCAACAAGCTGTGATTAGTACAATGCATCTTTTGACTTTGATAGTTAAAGCTGGCACAGGAAACTATTGAGAAACCAACAAAAGTAAACTAGATTTTGAAAGTATTCAGCTGGAAATGCAAAAGCCACTTCATCAGAACATAAATTGTAAAAAAGAAATGATGCAGGAAGAGAAAGTGGGAGTTCTCTGGGGAGGAGTGCAGCTCATCTTTGTTATTGTTAACCAATTAAATTAAAGCTATTTGATTTTTAGGTTAGACTTGCTTGCTAGCTGTAGCACTGGGAAGTCTTTGGTCATCATGTGTAATTTGAAAGAATATGCAGAGTGCGCACTAAAAGGCCATTTATTCAGTTGAATCAGTCCAAAAGGAATAATTGTATAGACTTATCACAGTCCTGGAACAGTGGAGTTTTTATCGTTGTTGGAGCATTAATATATTACCAGAGGGCGGTAAAGAACATTTTAGATATAGCGCGCTAACTTGTCCGTAGTCTCTGATAGACCACACATCTTTGGTGTTCCTCTACTTTCATTTCATGTCATTCATTAGCCATGAAGAGTGCTAAGATAATAATGTTTAATTGGCTTATTTCTATCTAGCTTTAATTAAAAAAAAAACAAAAAAACAATGCTTTTGATGATTATTTTATCTTTGAAAGATTGAAACCTTTATCTCCTCACGCGCCTCCACTTTTACATGGAGTTCATTTAAATCTGAACATATCACATCCTCCATGAGATTAGAATCCTTCACAAAGGAAACGGATCCTATCTGGCATTTGTGACACGACACCTTCTGGTGTAAACACTCCTGACCAGAATCAAGCTGTTCAGCAGCCCCGTCTCCTCGTGTTGTGTGTCTAACTCACAAAGGGCTCATGGGAGTTTGGCTCAGTACATCTTTATACTCTGCTCTTTTACATTTCAAAGGACAAGCCAACACTGTCATTTGGATTTGTTTTTGATGCCAATGCAGATAAAATGAGCGACTGTCACACTGTCTGATTACAGATGGCACTGCATTCATCAATATGCTATTAGCAAGCACATGAACAAATAGAGAAAAAGTCTGTGATAGTCTAAACTTAATTAATTACAAGTTTTGACTCTCGAGGCACAGTTAAAAAATTATAAAAGTTAAAGAAATCACTTGACTGGTTCGTCTTGAGACCCTTTAATTAGCAGTACTGCCTCGTGTACTGTTTCATAATGCAATCATCTATGTGTAATTATCAAAAAGAAAGTCTATTACTAATAAATCATGAAATCCTAAATATTAAAGTCTAGCATCTTTTGCAAGGAAAGGCATGTGTCTCATGTCTCTGTCTTTTTTACACAGCGTTTAAATTTTTCTATTTGCTTTGGCTTTATAAAAAATTTAATTTATAAAGAATTTATATTAATGCTTTGGCTTCCATTTATTACTTGCAAATATAATTTTCAGGATCACTGAGCTTCCATCCTATCGTTTATAGGTCAGACAATGCTGTGGGGCGATGCATGCTAGGAGGTCACAAAAACAAAAGATTGTGCTCATGCTGCAGGCATACGCTGATAAACCTTCAGGCTATGCTTTAAATAGACTTCTGTTCCTGTCTTCAGAGCTGAGATCAAACAGAAAGTGTTTCTGTTTAGGCAGCTGGCCGGTCCTTTTCAAATCCAGAAACCTTTAAGTCAGGTTAACATTAAGAAACAGATATTGGGATCCTGATTGTAATCTGTGATTATGGGAATCTGTGCCATTATCACATGAAGGGAAGTCTTTTGAGGCAGAGGAACACAATGACGTAGTGTTTTGCTTTCTCCCCTCTCCCCATCCTGGGCCTGCTTCCAGTGAGACCCCCCCACCTCGACAACACCACCAGCTCCACTCCAACCTGGGCCGATGCCAGACTGTGAATGAATGAGGGGGTCCTAACCAGTCTACTATCTTCGTTTGATGTGGAGCACTGAGGTTTCTCTGTTTTTAGCATAGCTGCTTGTGACCCACCACCAAAACATTTAGACTTAAAACCATCAAATCTGCCTTATTCATAAAACGTGATGATGATGATGTGATGATTACCTCTGATGATTATTCTTTAGCTGATTGTAGCTATGACCCTAAATTATGTCTTACACCTAATGTGGGTCGAGTCATAAATAAACAAATCAGACAGCATAAATGAATAAAGCATGCAAGCAAGAGGAAACAGGAATTGAACAAACAGCCAAACAGAGTGGAGGCCAGGCCACAAGCTGCTGCTGTGTGCCTCCCAAGTGATGAGATTTGGATGCTGCCTAAGTACCATATTTGAGGAAGAGACTTTCTGCATAAAGAAGATTAGTATTAGTTGTTTAAGGGCTTTGGGGAGAAGATTTACCATTATTACCAACCCAGTGAAAAGAGGGGAAGCCGGCCACAATCTGATGCCAACACTTGCCAAGACGGAGAAATGTTAATTTAACCAAGCCACACACCATATGGGAGAGATTAGGATGTGTGCGGGTCATGAAGAGAATGACAAAGATTAGGTGGCCTTGGAGAGTGATAGATGATTTAGAGAGATTAACAACATAGAGCACGGATCGGGACTGTCAGGACGGGGAGGCGGCGCTGGCCTATTAGTCTATAAAGTTAGGCAATGCCACTATAGCCTGATTGTTGAATTCTTTAGAAGTAGATGAAGTTTTAGATGAAAAACAGAGTTGCCCTGAGGATTGAACGGAGCAGAGTCCCGGGGCCTAAATTGAAAAAGGCATTTTTGTGATGCAATCTTCTTACCATGATAGGAATATTGGATAACAAGTGGGAGAGAAGCAGACAGCTTTAATTTTCTACCGAGCAGCATCTCATTGTTACAAAAGTTGCATCAGAAATCAAAGGGGGATAGTTGGCGCTTTGTTTGTCTAATTACAAGTGCAGATTAAAGTTGAAAGCACAGTTCTCGTCAACTCTCGGAGGCTTCACAGACAACTTTAGACTCAGATCCTTATTCACAGATTTAATAAAGTGTCAACATAAATATGCACCAAGACTTAACTACTTTTGAGTGAATTAGGCGGAATAGAATTCACATTTAAAAAAGTTTCACTGCCCCCACTTTTTCTTTAGCCCTATACACCCTTCACACAAAGACATATTTCATTCCAAGTACACATGCAATAAGATTCAGCGGTGTTCTAACCGAATCACTCATCTGTCTCTACCCTGCACCGCCAACATGGAGGAACAGAGATAAAGACTCGGGCATCAGCCAACCAAAGTGGATTAACATGATTTTGATGAAAACCAATAGAGCTGTTTCATGTGGACGACCCAGCACTCTGTCCTCAGTTCCTCCCTTGTGAAGAAAGAATCCAGTCATGAGCCTTAAAAGGAAAGTGTAGGGACATCACGACAACAGGGAAAGTTTCTACAGGACATCATTTCTAATTCAGTGACACTCAGTATTAGCTTGTGATTGAATAAGCACACTGAACACACAGTGACTTATTCTAAATTCAAATTGATATTGCCAGGAGTTAAATGTTATCCTGCTTCAATTAACTTACAGACAATATCTGAGCACAGAGAGATATTCTTGCATGACATCCGTATGTTTAATCTCTGCATATATTATCCTGACTGACTTTAATTAAATATAATATTTACATGCAACAGTTCATGCTCCAGAGATACTGTGAGAGATTACAAGTAATACCTTATGATCATGCCACAGTCACTGATCTCTTTTTTTTTTTACACTTTATATCCAAAGACAGATAGTCGGTTTTAAATCCCAAACGATTGGATTTTTAATCATATTGTTGAAGGTTTTAAAAAAAAAAGTGAAATTGTGCAATATAGTAAATAAGTACAGCATTTCAAAAATCTTGCCACTTACCAATTCTTAGGACCTGCTGTGAAGTAAGCCGAAACTCTGCTATAAAGTACAGCAGTGAAAATAACAGTCCCTTCCTTTTCGCCATGGTCCTCCCTCCAGAGTCAAATTTAACATTGATATCAGTTGTTCTGCCCTTGGTAATTCATGCTGTTAACTTGCCGGTCCTCGTATCCGTAACGAAAATAAACTGGGTTCCGACCCACATCCATCCCTCACACATTGTGATGAGAAAAAAAAAACAATAACAAGAACACAGACTCCACTTGCAGCTGTGAGTGATCAACAAAACTCCAGTTTTCCCATTCTAAAATCCTCTTTGTGCCAGTAAGGTTTTGCTTCTCAAATTCACTGTGCAGACATCCCTCTTAGGTTTTTTTTTTCTTCTTCTTATTCTGGTGCACTCTTGAATTGTAGGATGAGACTGAGGAGGAGGAGGATCGCACACGGTGCCCCTGCTGTCAAGCTCCAATGAATACAAAGTAGCAGTTCTCGTAGCAACTTTCAAAATAAAAGATGAAGCAGCATCCTTTGGAGCAAATATAGAGAAAATGAACATGCTTCTTGGGGACTAGGGTTCATATATTTACTACATGCATGTATATATGTATGTAGCCTGATCTCAAATTATTCAGATGTTTAATAAATACAGCTAATTCCAATATTCCACTATGTATTATTCTATATTCCTTACACGAGACTAGTGTAATAAATATTACATTTAAAATACTGTATTTAAATGTTTGGACGATTGTTTTCTGTCTGTTGATACCTGCTTTACCAAGTATTTGAACGCTTTTATTATTCAGTCGCGTTTGCTTTATTTCCGGTACCACTCTCACTTTCTTTGTCTGACTGGACACAGCCTGAGAGTCCCTCCCGTGCAGGCGCTCAATTGAGGGCACAGCCAAGCCTCTAATCCGCAAACATGGATACGTCCTGAAGATTAACTTCAAATCTGGCAACATTCGACCTCGACAACGTCTTTGCTTTGGTACACCGAGGAATGATTAAATCTTTGCTCCAGTCCTGATGGAAATGCAAATCTAATCTTCAAACTGGTCTGTGACGCTCCCTTGAAGATTAACTACCTCAAACTGTTTTTCTCACACAGTCTCGTAGTAAAATCAAATGTGTCTGCACAACATGAACCCACCTTGCTCTTTTCCTTGAGCCAGAGCAAAGTTATTTCAGCTGCTCAGTGAAACAAATCAGCTGCAACTGGTGATTTTGCTCCAGTCTACTTTCCCCCCCAAGTTTGGAAGAAATATCATCAGGGTTTGATGAGTGCTTTGGGATAAGTGTAATCTCACAATTGCTTATTTCCCCAGATGCAGATAGTGATGATAAAACAATAATTTAATGAACTCTAGAGGGGTTTTATTCTACAGGTTACATTGTGGTGACTGTCCAAATAAAAAACTTCAGAATGGGATCAAATGCATTAACAACACCATGCCTATAATAGCTTGTACTTAAACCAGATTTTCATGTTTTCAGTTTGTTTCATAATGTAATTTGGCTTCGGATTGGGATGAAGTGTATGAGAGAGAGTTATTCTTCTGCCACCTGCAGTCTGAGAAGGAAAGATTGCAGTGTCAGTCCACGCTTAAAGACACTCATCGTGTCCTTTGGCATCACCTAGTGGTGAAAAAATGACACAAGACTGGGCCAGGCCAACATGTTTAAAGCAAGGTTGCTGTTGTCGTGTTTTCTTTTTAGCAGAAATCACTTCACATGAAACCCAGTTCCATATAGTTTGTCACTATGAAGGTCCATCCAGGTGATCCCAATCAGAAGGCAAAACTTTCACCACTACCACATGCTCTTTAGAACTCATTTCTATCTAAGATTTTCTATTAAACCTTTTATTTCAGTCAAGGCAACTTACTTTACTTTTGTATTCCTAAGAAGCAACTCAGATAGCCTATCATCACCACAGACATACAGGTAAGCACATCCATCATAGACATCATGAAAGAGTTCCTTTCAACAAGCTGAAACTGCATACAACTTATCGCTCAACTTTTCAGAATATTCTCTTATACAAACAAACACAGATGCTCTAAGTATTTTTATTTGATCGCATACTTTAGCACTACATGGCTCCTTCTGCATGCAAAGAAAAGAAATAGAGACGGCAACAAAAATAGCCAATACAAAATTTAAAAAAATAATCAACAGATGATTACAAAGAAAACATAATGCTATGATGTTCTAAATAAAGTATTTGTTTTTTAGATCTCTCTTAATTAGTAAAGTAAGCCCACATCAAGGCTGCTGGAAAACTGTATAATGACCCCTTTAATTAAAAAAACAACAACAGCAGTGATATTCAACCTGAGTTAATATGAAAGATATTACAAAAGCTGTATTTACACATAAAAAAAAGTTCAAACATTTTTAGTCCTGGTTAAAGGATTATCCAAAAAAGTTGAGAAAACATGTTATTCTTTATCTTTCTTATGATGTCTTTAATCAGTAAAGCTTCGGCGGCTGCAAAAACACACTTGGGTTTTTCTTTATATGTACACACCAGCCCTGCTTCGACTGTGATAGTCTGGCTGAACTCTTGATCCTTTGTATCCAATGAAAACAGGAGTGTGTGGAACCGGGTGAAAACTGGACTGGTAGGAGGATGCAGGATTAAGAGAATACGGAGTTGTGTTTTGGCTTATGTATAAGGAGTTTCCTGGAGTATACTGGCCTCCAACATGGCTGGAACTCTGCAGGGTGGAAAGTGGAGCCATGCTACCTTGATATAACAATGATGCATTTTCAGGCAGACCGGGGTTAAAGCCAACAGCAGGGTTGATTGATGTTCCATTTGTCATGACTTGAGGGAGGTTTTGCAGCGGCATTGTAAATTGTTCTCCAACAAAGCCGTTGTATGGCAGATGAGGCTGGTATGCAGTAGATCGGAGGCTGGAGACACTTGAGATGGGGTGATACCTCATGAGAGTTGGTTTGCTGGGTGCTGGGTGATACACATCATATGAGCCTTTCTCTGAGGGCATGTGGCGACAGAGAAACAACATGGCTGAGGCAAAAAGGAAAGCACCAGTCACCCATCCGATGTAGAGAGCCTCCCCTAGCTCCCTCCTCTGGGCATCAATTAGCAAAGGATTGTAAAAATCCCTGATGATGGTATGGCCTGTCCACGACACAGGGATAAAAACACAGACACAAGCCATCAACTGCATACCACCTGCGATAAACAGGATTATGGTCTTAGCCCAGTCATTACCCTGAAAACAGGAAATACATCTCATTCCTGCCAGAGCAACAAGTAGCCCCAGTCCAGACAAGGCCAGGGAACAGCACATGAGACCCCTGGCTGCCTGTAAGTCCGGGGGCAGGAACAGCAGGGAGTCGTACACCTTACACTGCATCCTGATGTTGGCCTGTCGGTAACAGTTCATCCACAAGCCCTCCCAGCGGGTTTCCATCACAATGATGTTCTCTCCAATGAAAGCAGTCACCTTCCACATGGGCATTCCTGTAGTCGCCGCCGCCCCGATCAGCCCAATCAGGCCCACACACATTGCAGCAATTTCTGAAACACCCTGAACCATTTTCAAGCGTATGAAGATAATATTGTAATGAAAAATATTAGGGCTCCCTTTGACTGCGAAATGTCACGCGTTGGTCCGAGATGTGTCCAAGACAGCAATGATCTTCTCACCCGACTCTTGTTATGGGAAGGAGGCTTTGCGTTTGCCTGGTTGGCCCAGAGCGATAGGGGTGAGGAGGACCTGCTTGTTTTGTGTTTATGGTTCCCCTGGCTAAAGTGGAATATCAGTGCCATCACTTTCACCAGCAGTAAACACCAACAAGAGAGAGATAACTTTTTTTGTTTTTATTTCAATAATTAAGTTGAATAACAATCCAAAAGCATAAAAAGTACAATGTTAAATAAGCTTTAGCAGTACCCCTTTTGTCCACAGGGGAGCAGAGATGACCCTGAAGGTGCTTGAACAGAGAGAAGGCTTGGATCACACACTCAAAATAAAGTATTTATTAAATACTAGAAATGTATTTTGTAAATCATAATGGAGATGGCTTTGATAAAAAAAAACACAAAGTATAGATAACAATATTATTACATCATCAAATATTTTCATTATGAAACATTAATCACACAATAGTACATTTGTTGGCAGTTCCCTGACACTGAGGAATTCCTGTCTCGAAGTATTTTCATAACTACTTGGCTAAAAAAATTGAGATTCTGCAGCTGTTATTAAAATTGCATTTTTTTAATTAAATGAGGGTATTGTATAATTCAAATGTAAACAGAGTTAGAAATGTCATTACTCTATCAAATGTTAATACACTTTATTAAACCGATACAGAAATGTTCATTGATTTCTCAAACATAAATGGAACTGTGATAAACCCTGAAATGAAATAGACAATGTTTGGTTCTAGAGCCCTCTGTTTAAATCATTCAAAGTGGCTTGCAAATGTGATCACATGATCATGCTGTCATGTCATCTATGTCTCTAGGCTCAAACACAAAGCTCTGGAGTTAAGTTTCCGCACCCTAAAACAAGCAGTCTTAAACCTGCATCTCATGTTTGCTCAGCTATTTGATCAGTTTCATCCGCTCCAGAGAGCTCCAGGGCATCATGGCAAACTTTACCACAGGCTCATAATTCTATTCCAATCACAATGAGATGCATATAATGTTTAGATTTTTCCAACATACATGTATACCTGTGTGATTATTTAGCATACACCCAATCATCAATTTGGCATTTACTGTCCTTAGGGTTCTTCCTGTAACCCACATGTCTTTGTTTACCCTTGGTGGATCATTTGTCTAATACCGGTTTGAGCCTGATAGGTGCCTGTAAGAAAATATTTGTACCACTCACATGTTTGTTTTTCAAACATATTTATGCCTTTTTGATGTAGTAGAGAATGTTATTTTCAATACCAATTCAAGCACAGCGATTTGTGATAAAATGGAGAAATATTGAAACAACAAAAGATATAATTTTAACTGTAAACACAAATTCACATGTTTTATAAGTAAGTATGCCTCTGTCATTGGTTACAGGTTGCATGAAATGTTATATACAAGGTTACACACCTAATATACAAAAACAAGATTGAAAATATAAAATTAGTTTAATTACAGACATAAAAGTAGTTGAAATCATTTATCAATATTTATAATATAGGTCTATATCAAGATGCTTTTACTAGTGCTGTCCAAGAAGACGCTAAGTACTCCTAAAAAACATGTAAAAAGAGTCATTTCAAAGTGACTTCACTCTTACAGCGTGATTTATGTATATAATTAAAATCAGTTGTTTTCACAGATGTATTATTTGAAATGTATTTTTCTTACCCTGAAATACAATTTCTGCCATTTGAAATGACTTTTATATGTAAAATAATTGTCCTTGCACATAGTGACCATACCTGTGGTTATAATGACCTCAGTCAGTTAAAGCTTTCAGAGATAAGCCACCGCGCTGCGTACAGAGGGATATCTGGAAGGGTAGCTGTAGTTGTTGGAGGGATATCTTGACAGCACTGGCTGAGGCTCAGGCTGAAGTTGTGGTTGGGGAAGGAAAACCAGCTGTTGAGGCTGTAAAGGCTGTGGAGGCTGGGGAGTGTAGGCCATGTAGTCAGAGGCCCTGGAGTACATGTACCTCTCTGAATCCTTATCGTCAGACTGCAGGTTGCAAAAAACAAACATGCATCCTCCAACAAAAAAGAAAGCAGAGGCCACCCAGCCGATATAAAGAGCCTCCCCAAGCTCCCTGCGCTGGGCATCAATCAGCAAGGGGTTGTAGAAGTCCCTGATGATGACGTGACCTGTCCAGGACACTGGGATAATGACGCAGATGCAAGCACACAGGACCATTATTCCTGCAATGATGAGAACAAGGCGCTTCGCTTTATCGTTGTTTTCAATACATGATGTGCACTGCAGCCCCACCAGACTAATCAGAAGACCGAGGCCACCCAGTGCCAGTGCGCAGCACATGAGCCCCCTTGCTGCTTGTAGGTCAGAGGGCAGGGCCAGGAGAGAGTCATACACCTTACACTGCATCCTGATGTCGGCCTGCCGAAAGCAGTTCATCCACAGACCCTCGTATCGGGTCTCAAACACAATGATGTTCTCTCCTATGAAAGCTGTGACTCGCCACATCGGCATCCCAGTGCTTGCTGCCGTCCCAATCAGTCCAATTAGGGTCAATATCAGACCAACTATCTCCAGTGCAGCGTTGGCCATCCTTTCCTTCTCTTATTCTCCTTGGCTCGTATGTACAATAATATGCAGATGCAGTGACTTAATAGGGAAGCAGAAGAGTCCCTCCCTCGAGTGGTTTTGCATCCTAGTGGAGAGGGTAGAAGCGGGTGGATGTTCACCTGTACCGCCTCTCCTCCCTGTGGACAGGACACTCGAATGGGAGGGGTGGGGATTGCAACCTGTTGCTTGGAAACAGAATCCCCAAGGCTTTACTTTTTTCTATGTACACCTACCGCAGGAGCTGCTTCAAGCTGTTGCTCTGTTTATTCAGAAGTCTCAGTTTACATTCTTGATCCCACTTCACAACCGCCACAAGGAAGCTTTACTTTCTTCCAAAACATAGGTTGTTTATTAACAGGGGGAATTTTTTTTCTTTAATCAGTTACTAAGTATATAATAAAAAGACTGCATGTTGAAATATTACCAGTTTTAACAGACATATATATCATAGAAATTAATAATCTGTGAGGTTAGTCTTTTTGAAGTTGAAGCCTCTGTGCACCCACACAGATGTTGGTGATAGAGACCATGACTAGACGCCTTCTCAGGAATATGTCGGTGTGGACAAGTCTGTTTGATTGACAGCTCCACTACCCTGTTAATTCTGAAAAAAAAAAACTGTTTGGAAAGGAGGACCTGGTGACCTGTTTTCATACTTTTAGTTTGATTAGAATTTATTACATCATATCTTTTTCACTATAGCTCCGCCTACTTCCTTCCCTGGTCTATTCAGCCAGAATAATTTAAAACATTTGTGTGGGTGAACAGAGGTCTTAAAATCATCCACCACTTCTGAGATCCTTATATTACAAAGTAGCACAAAAAAATACAACTGTAATGTGAACATTGACACACAACATGAGCAAACAGACCACTGACTAACTCGTGTAGAGCGCTGTTTGCATTGTGTGTGTGTGTGTGTGTGGATGATGTGTAATACTCGTGTACCCATGTGACACTGTCAGCACTGAATTTCTTGACTAGCTCTTTTGTTTCTGTCTGCGCTGAGGAAAGAGCCGGTGTTTGAAGCGCTGGCTTGGTTGAAAGGAAGTCGCTTGTTAAGTTTGCATTGTGGGCGGACCTGTAGGAGCTGTCTAGTTAGACCAGTTTGGGCACATTTCTACTCACAATAATAGAGAAAAACAGAAGGGTTTTACATCATGGCAGTAAATGAAACAGGAGCAGTTTCTGTTGAATCCAAGTTGAATGAAAAAGCTTTTTTTGGTAATAATATAACAAGTAGCTGATCCTGATGTCTTGTTTAGCTTTCCTCTCTTAATTTGGGTGAAGAAAACAACAAAACCTCTTTTTTTATCAATGTAATCCCTTTATTTAGAAACCACAAAAGACCTCAACTGTAGGCCAGAATCAAGAACATATGTACATTTACAACAAAAAATCAACAGTTAACTCAAATCCTCTGGAGGTATTTCATTTGAAAAAGGCCTAGTGCATACTTGTTCCCTAAGAGCATGTCAGCAGAGGCTATAAAGACTGTTAAATTATCTTTAAACATTGTATTTATTACAGATGATTTAAATAGGACACCTGTATGTCTCGTCAATTTTATTGTAAAACAAATTATAACAAACAAAGCATACAGTAAATGAGCACAATTTACATGGGTAGAACACAATCAGTTCAAAGTGAAATACTCTTGGCCCTCTTTCTAAAGGTGAAAAATGAGGCCCTTTCCAGTTACAGTCTCAGGCAGTATTAGATGACTGATTTCTTTGTGGAATTTGACAAATTACGGCAGGTTAATATGAACAAAACAAAAAAGTCCAGACATTGTCTCTGTGCTTGATTTTTCTCTCTAGTACTGACTTGGTGTGTATGCCACAGATCCTGGTGGGGGTACAGAGTAGGCCGGCTGGTAGGAGTATGCTGGCTGGTAGGTGTATGGCTGGTATGTGTATCCAGGTTGGTAGATATTTTCCCCAGGGTTGTATACAATCCTCTCATCTTGGTCCTGGGTGCGGGGAGCGTGACGGCACAGCAGGATCACCCCGGCAGTGAAGAGCAGAGCTGAGGTCACCCAGCCGATGTAAAGAGCCTCCCCCAGCTCCCTGCGCTGGGCATCGATCAGCAGAGGGTTGTAGAAATCTCTTATTATGACATGGCCTGTCCAGGAGACGGGGATGATAGTGGTGACACAGGCCAAGAGGAACAGACAGCCTCCAGTCACAAGAACGATATGCTTGGTGCGGGCCCGTTGGTCCACCACTTTGGTACACTTCATTCCAACTGCTGAAACGATAAGGGCAAAGCAGGCCAAAGCCACAGAGCTGCACATCAGACCCCTAGCAGCCTGGAGGTCCGGGGGCAGAAACAGTAGGGAGTCGTACACCTTGCACTGCATCCTGATGTTGGCTTGTCTGTAGCAGTTCATCCACAAACCCTCCCAACGTGTCTCCATTACAATAATGTTTTCCTCGATGAAAGCTGTTACCTTCCACATTGGCAGGCCTGTCACGGCTGCCACCCCGATAAGTCCAATGAAGCCGATGACGATGGCCACAACTTCGCAGCAGATAGCATCTTGACGGTCCTTTTTCTCTATTCTCTTTTTCTCTTCATATACAGAATCTTGATAATCTGCATAGGCTTTGGCCTGTTTCTCATCATAGTAGGACCCAGCGTAAGATTGAGGCGGCTTGGTGTAGCCACTGTAAGCCGTGTAAGAAGCCATTATCTCAGAGAGAGCCAAAGACAAGCTTTGGCAGCACCCTCACAGCTCAGGAAACAAATCTGAGGAAGAAGAAGAGCAAGTAAAAGAACTTATACACCCACAAACATGCCAAGGATGCAATGCAACCGTACTGGTTCAGCTGCTTTACAGAGAGATAAAAGGTGACACACCAATGAGTGCTGATTGTTTTGATGCAAATACACCTTTCTTCTCTAACAATAGATCTGGGTGATTTAGAATGAAGAATAAAAATAAAAAAAAGACTATAAAAAGCCACAGTGGGTTAAATAATGCATCCTTTCTGTTGTTCAGCTTGAACACATTAGACACAATTTTAAACATCACAAAATAATCTTGTTTTTCAAACTAAACAACATAACCTGGAAATCAAAAAGGTTAGCTAAAATAGACTGTAAACATGAATAGTACATAAGGTCTCATTGTCATTTTTCGTTGGAATTTTAAATTTTAAATATCAATAGAAATAATATTAGAAAATCATGTGTAGGCAGTTTTTATGTAGGTAGTGCTAACCCTAACCAATTGTTTTTTGTAGAACATAATTTTCTCTCTCTCAAACCAGAAGCTGATACAATGAATACAGATGTCTAATAGGTAAACTGAGCTGATGAAAAGGTGTTGATCACTGAAACTGGAGTAGGATTGGTTTCTTTGTAACACTGTGCTGTTCACTCACCGACACTCCCCCCTGCAGTGTGAAGTCTACTGACATAATAACTTGCTGTATTGTAATACTTTGTAATGTGAAGTTTTCATTGCAAAAATAACAACTGAACTGCTAAACCAGGAGATGTCTGGAGTTGTAGCTGTTCATGGTTAAAAGGTTTTATTCAATACTTAAGTATATATATAGATATATATATATATATATATATAATATTATTAACAGACTTTAAAAAGTTCAAACATAAAATCCAACCTTTGAGAAACTTTAATTTACATTGCTGGTTACATAACTTCTTGGCCATGACATACTGCCAGCTCATAATTTCATTTAATCAATTTCATTATTTCAGCCTTTGAAGGAACAATTGAGCAGTTCAGAGAAAGAGTCCACAGTGAAGAAACTCTTGTGAAAGCACGGAAGCATATTGTGGTACAAATATCTTTATTTGTACATCAAATACCATCATATATTTTTTGAAAACTGTCAAGGACTTTGGTCTCTATTACTTGGAGAGGAACTCATTTCCAGTGCAACAACATCACAGGGTACATTTGTCATTTACACAGTCACATTGATTAAACAACGTTTTGTGGATCTAGTGGAAAAAACAATCGTACAGAATTTGCACACTTTCACTCTTTCAAATGTTTGATACATGTTAAGTTGAATTTTTTACATTTCAGGCAGTACAGTACATTTCTTCACAAGTATACTTGATGTTTATACGAGCTGGATAGTGTCCTTTGCAGATACACACTCTGCTCTTTCTCCTCTTCCCTCGCAGCCACAGCATAAGCTTCAGGGTAGGACTCCTCTTCCATTGATCTGCGTTTGCTGTAGCTGAACAGAACAATGATCCCGGTGATCAGCAGAATACCCGATGTGGCCCAGCCAATGAAGAGAGCGTCCCCAAGCTCCCGTTTCTGAGAATCCAGCGTTGTTGGGTTGTAAAATTTTCTGATGACAGTATGACCCACCAAGCTGACAGGGATAAGGGTAGTCAAAAAAGAAAGGAGGAACAAACAGCCGCCTAAAGCCAGGGTAATGTTTTTGCTTTTTGTGTCATCACCACAACAGTTGCACTTTCGGGACCCACATCCTGTGATGGACAGGGAGAGGGCGACCAGGACTATGGAGACGCACATGAGCCCCCTGGCTGCCTGCAGCTCTGTTGGGAGAATTAGCACTGAGTCGTACTCCTTGCACTGCATCCTGAAGTTTTCCTGGTTGTAGCAGGTCATCCACAAGCCCTCCCAGAGTTCCTCCATGACAATGAGATTGGCCCCTATGAAGGCAGAGACCCTCCACATAGGCAGGGCAGTGACCAGTATGGTCCCAAACAGGCCAATGAAGCCCAGGATCATGGCCAAGATCTCTAACTTTGCTGTCATTGCTCAGAGTGGAGTCTTGTTTCTAGTTGTTTGTCTTATGAAAAGAGTGCTCAACGTCTGTTCCAAATATGTGAAACATCAACATGCCTGCAATGTCATCAGTCTGGTTTTCGTTGACTTAACATTGGTTCTTTCCAGTATTTGAACTGCAACTGAAAAAAAACCTACTTTGCATGTCAGACTTTCATCTTTAGCTCCCCCTGAAAACCAGAAAGGTGTGTTGCACATTTATCATTATTGCGCATCAGTCACTATGACAAACTCCAAGAAAAAAAAATGATCTGATTCATCCCTTTTGGCCTAGTGCATTTACACATACAAGGAATTTAATTACATTTTCATTGCTCTATATTCTTGCTTTGTTTTTTTTTTTTGGAAGATCACAAGAAAGCTGAACAAAGATAGACAAAAAATAATCATAGCTATGGCTATGCACAAATCAATCTGTCTCCTGAAAGTTATAAACCAGAATACAGTAGTGAAGGGGTATGGATGGAATAATAACTTTATATAGGCAAAGCAGATTACATGTATATTTCAACATTTCTTTACAATTTACAAATACAGTCAACACAGAGCTTCTAAGTCTAATATGTACGTATAGTTGATGTTTTGAGTAACACGATTACTGGACAGGGATCATTGTCTCACATGATAAGACTTGTGTGGCAAGGCACTGCTTGTGTGTTCGGTGTTTTTAGCGCTATACGTAGTGCCAAAAGGCAGACCATTTGTCCAACCTTTTTGACCTGTTTGTCCAATATATTATAAAACAACAGGGTTCAATCAGTGGGCTTGTAGACCTTCATGTTGACCAATACAGTAAAGGCTTTCATCATCACAGAAGTCAGGTCGATGGGCCTGTAGTCCCCGTGATCATCTCAGTTTTGGAGAACATAATCAAGCCCAGACTGTAATACATCATAGTCTCTCAAATCCTTTTCAAACATAATTGTATTAAATCAAAAAAGCTCAATATTCCATATTATACCAGCTTCATGTGCTGTTAAGTTACTGTGCTATATTGTATCTTATTTACCTCTAGAGTTACCTGACTGTTTGATATAGGAAGTCATTTGGCTGTTTAAATGTTGGATAAAGGAATTGACCTAGGATAAAGGATAAAACTTGTTTTAGCAGCAAAGAGAATCAAGTCAGAGTACTGAAAATATTTCTCCTTTAAAATCTGAAAACTTTGGAGAGAAAGTAAATAGAATTGGGGTTAATGCCAATTTACTGACTTCTCTGTTGTCACTTTGAAATGATTTCTATATATAGGCACTTTACTTATACAGGCGTTGTAACTTGCTTTAACTAAGACTAAAATGATTGCAAGTAGATTCAAACTGCTGATAAGGAGGAAATGTTTCAGAACAGCTGAGGATTGTTAAAAAGAGCCTCTCCTTTATTTAAACTTGAATTGGTCTGGGAACGGTTACACCCTGTTCACCATTGTTTTTGAGAAGTTGGAGAGACAGAAAGGGAAGAGAGAGAGAACAAGATACAGCAGTTGAGGTCATCCAACAGGAACAGAAACTGGAGAGCCAGTTGAACAGGTTTGCTGAGTGATACTATCGTCACATCCATAGCTGCTTTAAGAGTAAACAGATACGCACATGCTGACAAATGTGCACCTTGTGACTGAAATACATCAAACATGCACTGTGATGTATTCTTGTACATATGTCACATTAAGCCTGCCTGTGTGGGAATTTTGTATATACATTTGAGTTACATTTCATGGTAATATGATGGGCGTTGAAGAAACTGAACTCATGTGAGAGGTTCAGATAGTTGTTGGGGAAATGGTACAGTTACAGGAGACATCAAGAGCAAGTCTGCCTCCTGCTGTATGCAAATGTGACTGCACTTTCCTGAGCCGTAATACGATGATAAAAGAAGAGTTAATATCATGTTTTTCACCTTTGTATTGCCTGGCTTGTTTTCCCACTTATTTCAGTGTTTATTTTTAGATTTAATGTTCAGATGTCTGACTGACCAGAGCTCAAATTGTAAGTCAATGTATTGATCCAAAGTACATATCATACGTTTATAAGTTAACTGTTTCATTACGTTTTCAAGCAAAAACATGTTTTGCTTCTTAAATGTAAGGATTTTCTGCCTTTGAGCATTTGATCAAAGTATATATCAAATATATTTGAGGCTTTGGGTATTAACCTTTTTTTTGGCATTTAAAAACTAAAACATTGACAGACAAACCAGCAGAATGACAGTTAATGACAGACAAAAAAAACTGCATCAAAACAAAATGCATCAGTATCCAGTGAATCAACTTTGTTATTTTCTCGGGTAAGATGTGAATCATTTCCTTCAAATGAAACCTGTCCCATCTCAGCACTCTTGTCATTCAGTGCTCCTGCAGATACTGTTCTGCAGAGCTACAGCCCAGTGAAGTCTGAAGTAATCGTTTCCCTTTATATCTGAAGGAGCACCAGAGCTTTTGTGGTGGGTTTGACGATTGACAAGTATGAGAATGAGAATGAGCCTGGGTGCCAAGATGCCCACAAAGCCCATAGACATAAGAAGGAGATAAGGCTTTGAGAGCTATAGCGTTTGTTTATCTCCTGTTGTCAACATTTTTTTACTGGACAGCCTTAACTACAGGTGTGAACGCCCACAGGACACATTGAGGGAGGTTTAAGATCCAGTAAATCAGGCTATATATGGTGATGGCCTGCGATGCATTTGTCCACTTTGGTCTGGCAGTGTGTGCATACACATGTCCTGAGCCACATCATCCACTCTCCTCCTGTTGATGGCTAAGAACAAAGGTTTTTCATGCTCTCTGTAACTGCATGAATCAGATCGGTCCTGTATGCACACCCTGATATAATGCATGATGCATGTCTCCACATGCTGTGGATGACACGTTCGGGAGAGCTGACCAACAGTCTGGTCATCAGATTTTTTTTTAAAGTTCACATATAGTTCTACTAGCTCAGCTCTTTCACTTCCAAGTGAAAGGGTTTAGTGAAAACTACATTTTGTTCAAGACATTTCTCTTCCCTTTTTTTTTTTTTGTGATGACTGCTGTTTTAGCTCCTTCCCCATCATTTAGACACCTCTCACTCTGAGGCTTGAAGACCTACAAAATGGCTCTTGATGTCTTCTGAAGGTTTAGTTGTGAGTTTCTCGTCTTTTGTTCTGGGATTGAAGTCTGTCTTTCAGTGCTGCTTTGAGGCAGAGCGAGGAACATTGATTTTTTTTTTTCTTTCCTTCTCAGTCATGTCTCGGAACATTAGCTTTTTGATTTTCTTACATCAAAATATTGTTTTGCAGAGGCAACATAAATAATTCATCACAATAGAGAGGAGCTTTGTATTATAAGTAAGAAACAATTGTATTTATTATGATATCAATACATTTCTTCTATATACACACAGTAATAAAAATGCAGTCTTAGTAGCACATTGAGTTGTTTACAAGTATGACTTCTTTCACTGTTCAGGCATACTGCAAGACTTTCCCCTTGATTGCATGAGCAAATTTGGACTCTCCCTGTGAAAAAAAAATGCTGCTTATGTTTTTGCCAACAAATGTACATGTGTAATTAATTTCCATGAGAATAAATTAAAAAAAGCATTACTTTGTAATCAATTACCAGTGAACAGTTTAAAAAAAACAACACATTTTACAAATAGCTGATGAGGAAATTCTCTACAATAGTGTTCAGTGTTGAAAATGAAATGTAAAATCGAGCGTTCATTAAATGGCAATACTGAAGAGTAAAAAGGTAAAACCCAAAAACATTGCTTCACAGTAAACAAAAACATGAAATAGCAAATTCAAGTAAAACAGGATGATGTTAAGTTAAAACAAAATAAAAATAAAAATCCCCTTGTGACTGTTAACAAAGGAGATATTACGTAACTCAACTTTAACAAGAGAACAATCAAAATTCATCTGGTTTTTAAAGATAGCTTTAAACTGTAAAACAAGACGTCAAAATAATATTATACATAACCAGGAAATCTTTCCCATAACATCTCAGTGTATATTCATGTGAAAATATTTTTACAAGTACAGTTAACTATGCAATACATGACTGTCCTTAGCAATTATTCTATTTCTTTAAGGACAAAAAATATACAGCCCTTAACTATGATAATATCTCTGAGTCACATAGACAAACAAATATTCATGTTTTCACAATATCCAAATTTGGCAACAGCAGGCAGGACTATAGAA
Source organism: Labrus bergylta (assembly GCF_963930695.1). NCBI lineage: Eukaryota > Metazoa > Chordata > Actinopteri > Labriformes > Labridae > Labrus > Labrus bergylta. The sequence continues at coordinate 23,507,429 of NC_089205.1, forward strand.
TGCTGCCCAAATGTGCAAACCATGCCAATCGAAGCAACTGATTAGATTCCATGATTGTACCAATAATTCATCTTTCAAAGCTTACACTTGACTTTTATGTAACAGCATTTCATTTGGGATAAAGCTCCCTCATTCTTGATTCCTGTATTGCTCCACTGATGATCCTACCTGTACAAAAAGCATTCAGCAAAGTAAGGTAAGGAGGGATATATCTTCTAGCTGTGCGATATACGTCAATGCCCATGCATTGTTTGTGAAGACTGATGACTGATCTTATGGAGCCCATGTAAAGCTGTCTAAGACACTCACTATCAGCCTGTGCTCGTCAGCTTTTATGTGCCACAGTCAGAGGAAGAACCTGATTTCTCCCTTCGTACCCAAATGTCATCTTTCACTGCTTGCTCTTGACCCTCCAGATCATCATCATCATCAGGTGTTTCACCAACTGTTGGGGATTTAAGGCTCTCACTCTCGGTTTCCTCACCCTCCAAGGATAAAGCCATGACAGGAGCCTCCAGGTCATCCTCAGCGGATGGCATTCTGGGAGGCTTGCTGAACTCGTCATCCTCATCACTAAGGATGTCAGTCTCCTTCACCTCTTCCCGGTCCTCGTATTCCTCTAGGTCAAATTGTTCCTCCACCCAGCGATCTGTGTCACCTGCCACCTCGGACTGCTGCTGCTGCTGATCGGGTTCATCCTCCTTCTTTAGTCTGTTTGAATCAGACTCTTGTGGTGAAGCAGGGTCCTGTTCGGGCTCACCATCAAAAACAATGTCTGTGTCTATGGTGAAGCGGTTGCGCACCAACTTCCTTCTGCCGAGTGTCCTGGAAGGGGCAGATGCTACCCAAAAAAAAAAACAACAACATATGATTAAAATCAAGTCATTGAAATTGCTTTTAAAACTCTCCCATGACATTGCATTATATTGTGGTATCATCTTATAAAAACTCTTTTTTTCAAATGTTGATGACTAGCTGAATGTAACTGTTCATCAGAGTAAAATAACAGATTAAATAAATAATAAATAATAATAACGTTTTGCTTTGACTTTAAGTACAAAAAGAGATTTTTTTAAAAACAATATGTAACTTTTTTTTTTTTTTAAATCTATAGGCTGAAGTTTATTTGAATGCAGAGATCTCCCCAAATTGACAGTCTTATACCAGTGCATATCATATTGCTGATTTTACAGTATATCTATACATGTGGTAAAGCACCAAAACATTCTATCTGTGTCAGAAAAAGAGCAGCAAATTCAGAATTGGGACACTTGGAGCTGGAGGGAGAATGTAGCCACAGACTGGCATTTACCTGCTCTATTTATGGCAGGACGGGCTCCCTTCAGGGCACAGAGGCGCTTTCCTCCAAAGGGCACATACTGCTGGTTAAGGGGTAAACTCTCTGTTTTAAGGAGCTGCCGGCGGTGCTTTTCTCTCAAGATGGAATGGACTGTCTTCAGAAAGTCTTTTTTACTCTCTGGAGAGCTGAGAGAGATAAAAGGGCATGTTATCAGTTTGACATTCTATAGATATCAGCTGACAGCACTTTATCAGTGCAGGCTTCAATCTTCAGAGGAATTCAACCTCCATCAGAAGAGATCCTTACCTACAGCACAGCTGAAACGTCCTCTCTGGCCTCCCCTCTGACTCTGACTTTGTGTGGACGATCTCACACACAGCAGAGCCCTCGCCATCTAATAAAGAATCAAAATGCATGCTGTCTTACATAAAAAGCAATCTGGTAAGGTTTATATGTTTTTGATTTGAAAGGAAAAAAATATTTCAACCCGTTACCTAACATTATTCATCAAATAATTTACCTGCATTCGCCAAGGATCTGACTTGGAGGGCATCAGTTGGGATCATGTGACGGTATCTGAAGGGGTCTTTTTCTTCAGAAGCTTCAGACACGCGATGGTAGCCACCCTACAATCATTCAAAACACAGACATTTAGTTAATCTTTTCTGCCATCCCCATGCTTTTGAAATAAGTCTCAGCAGTTATATTTTACTGGTGACCTACTGGGCTGATTCTGATTGAATTAATTAACAATGCAATAATACACAATAATGTATATTTCAAAAGGGCTTTGTAATAGTTGATGGCTTCTTTTTCTGTAAGAAACGTACAATTTTCTTTTTCTGCTTGGCTCCATCTTTGCAAACGAAGACCACTGCCATTTTGAACACTGAAAAAAAAGTGAGGAAAAGGTTATCACTCATAGTCAAGAAGGCGTGAAAAGATTGAGTTCAAATCACATCATCATGGAGGAAACTGTATTCTGACATACCAAATGTAGCCAACTGGGGCTCTTTCTTCCATTTTCCTAGAGAGGCTGGGGGGTTGATCCAGCTCACAGTGGTGTGGAGAAGCAGGTCACCCATGGACAAATCAGCAACCTGGCAAAAACCAGCAAAATATCAACTGTCACTCTGAACGTATTCAAGTTGTTAAAAGATCCAAGTCATTCATTCAACATACCTCTTTCTTGTCCCCACTCTGCTCAGTGATGAGCAGATCAAACACTGCTCCAAACTCCTCATGGATCTTCTGCATCTCATTGATGTGGCTGGCAACTTTGTTCATGGCTTTCATGGCAACTGCAGATGGGAGTAAACATCAATTAATTTGAGCTGTAGTGACCGTGCACATTCACCCACATGGTCCCCTCTTGGAATGATTAGGTCTTAACCGTCAGCCTTGTGGCCCAGTCTTACCATCAAGGTGGTAATGCTCCTCGCTGTCTGGGTCTGTGAGTGAGTACAGCTCCTTCAGCAGCAGGGGATACTTAAGCACCCTCTGAATTGGTTTGATCAGGTATGACTCCAGGGTGGAGGAGTGCTGCTGCTTGGGGTTTCGCTCATCCAGGAAGGCTTTGAAATCGGCATCGGTTTTGGCTGCAATGACCAATAAAAAACACTAAATGTAACTCTTTCAGGCATCAAATCCACTTTCCTTTCATTTTTTCCTTTCCACAACTGATATGTTGGCATGCAGATGATTCTACGCTAGTGTTTTATTTAAGTGTTTTGGTTTATGGCCTGCCATATACAGTATAAAAAAGCTCAACTCTGGTATGGGGCGGATCTTTTGTTTTCGTTCTTTCGTTTGTGGGCAGGATAATAAAATATGTTTACAGTTTTCATTAACAGCTTTATCTCCATCCTAACTCAGAATGGCAAATAACTTGTTAACCTGTTGAATGTAAACAAAGCCATCCACTCAAATGTTTAAGGGAGTGGATGTAGTAGCAACAGGCTGTTCAACACTTCCCATTATATATCATACAATCTTGCAAGGCTCTTCAGCCCCGGGAGCCAACAGCTTGAAAGTATGCAGAGGTCAAATGGACAACTGTCTGGCTGACAGTTCCACAGAGCAGATTTATGGAGCCTTGCAGGATATGGCAGATGGTTGATGGATAAATACATCCTCTCCTTTGAGGCAAGAAGGAATGTCAACCCAAGAGCACATTTACTCACCCTTTACGAGGACCTTAGGGACTTTGGTGTGGCTTGCGCAGAAAGCACTGTAGATTTTAAAACGGTCTGCATAGTACAGGAAAGAGCCTCCCAGAGAGAACAGGATTTTCTGTGGAAAAAAAAAAAGGTGGCAGTCAGACAACCAGTAGTTGTTAGAAACGTTTTGAAGTCTCGTTGATGGTCATATTTCCATGGAGTATGATTCACAAAGATAGGGAATACCTTAAACTGATCCACTCGCTCCAGCTTCTCTAGGTCTGGAACCAGTCGAGTCCCATCTTCCAGGGTTTTAAGAAATTCAACCTGGAACTCCACCATTTCTGGCAAGTTCCCAAACAGAACATCCAGCTGGAGGATAAATACATAAAGGAAGGTCAAATAATGTCTCCTTTTTTTCTCTCTCTTTATATAATGCATCTAATAGTAAATCCTTCCCACAGTTAGAGCCTGGACGTGATCCAAAAATGCATCTAATTACAGCAAGTGCATGTAAAACATCTCTTAACTGCAAACCTCCCCCTCTCTCATCATCATCATCCACCCCTCTTGTCCTTGTACACAGATACTCTCCACATGATTATGTAAGCCACTTTTCACTTGGAACATTTCAACTGTGTTGGCATTTAAAAGGCAGCTACCCCTCATTGGCTCCTGGGGAACATTTAACATACCTCATCCTGAGTGAGGAAGGTCTCTTTCTGCAGTGGGGTTAAATATCTCCCAATGAGGCAATTGAGATCCTGCAAGACAAAAGGGAATCGTGTTTGAGAAAAGGGCTGCCCAAGTCATTATGTGAAATACAGAGAGAAAAACCACGCTGCTTTACAAGTTTATTCACAACAAAACGGTGATTAAGTCGAGCAGTCTGACAGTTTCTTCTGTGTAAAAGAAAGAATGGCTGATGGATGCCTTGCAGTACAAACTTTCAAAGGAAAGTGAGTGGAAAATCATTTCCATGAAGGACTATGGTAACAGTTACCTAAGCTGAACTATAGAGAGCCTATGAGATTCATTTGGAGATCTGCCAAAAAAATAGAAAAATTGACCATCTAATGTCTCCTTTATCATCCTTATTATAATCTTAAAATTAACTCAACCTCAAAGTAACTTTCAATTAACTGTGAGTAAAGAAGCAGGTCAGTAGATTCTTAAAAAGTTAATTGTCTGTATATAAACATTAATAATGCCTGCTATTTAATGAGTTAAATAAAAAAAATAACCACAACAATGGATGCATAAAAACACCACAAGCTTAAAGTGACAAACCCTAAAGTGATGAAATTATGATCTGTCTTTTTAGCAATTTTAAGCATTGTTTTCATCAAAATAATTATTTTTCTCTGTTTCCGTATATTTCATCTACCTTTTTATTACATTTGTAACTGAACAGACAGTCCCTGTTCTGCACATTTCACACATAGACCTACAAAAGGTATCTCTTAACTCTAATAACGACAAATAGCCAAAATATCAAACAACCCCATTTGAAAAAATCACAATACACCATCCATCATACAAAGTGTTATTACAATCTTAATAATGTATAGCAAGCTCCAGCTGAAATAAGATACAACATTTGCGATAGCCTTGACTTTATCCCATTATATACCCTCTCTAACCCAGTTATTCCACTGAGCCACATTTATACCGGGCAGAAAAAAAGATTAGGCAATATCCAAGCAAGGGCACAGCTGTGTCCCCTTAATGTCTCCTGGGATGGAGATATAAATATGGATTGGTCATGTGGAATAGGTAATATGTTGGAATAAACAAACCTGAGGCTGACAGAAACACAGATCAATGGACAGGAGGAACAAACACACACACTCACAAAAGACCATCTGGCTCTTACAAGTAAGATGAGTAATACTGACTTTGACATAGGTGCGTTCGGTCTCCACCAGCTCACAAATGACTTTGCGGAGCTTGTCGGCATCCGAGAGCAGTCGCAGAGTTGCAGGAGGTGGAAAGGGCGAGTCCGGGCTAGGCGAAGAGGACACACACTCCGAGGGATTCATGTCATGGAGACTGCGACAGAAAGCAGCGACTTGCTCTGTACTCTGCAAATTGAGAGGAAAAGAAAAGTCTAGCATAAAAAAGCATGCAACTCCGATTTGGAGGCAAAAGAAGTCAAATCCAAAGATGTATCGGTCAGTAAAGACGCAGCACCTTAAATATTAGATTGCTGTTGTTACTTTCCATGCATATGCACAGAGTCATGACTGTGCAGAGAGTGAGCCTGGAAAGAGGAAGAGAGGCAGCTCTAAAAAAATCATTTGCACTAATTTGGTCTATTTTCAGTGTGTCATAACAATGACTCTCCACCTACCTCTCTTTCACTCACATCCCTCTCTTTCCTGATGTTTTCCTCCTACTGATGGATCAGTGGTGTAATGATTCATCTCTATCACAGAATCAAAATATACACACAACAGACCTGTCCAAATACAGTATGGGTTGCCGTGGAGACCAGCCTTGATGTGCACTAGACTATCATTTTGGACAAAAATAGACCCCACTAAGCAACAGCTTACATGGCTGTACTAATACCAGTGTTTCCCCTACCATTATATTAGGGGGCGCCACCCCCCCCCCCCCGAGGGTCAAGTAAAAAATAAAATAAAATAAAAAAATACATTAACCCTTTCCGATAGAAAAGGACAGCTGTCATTAAAAGTAACGCATGAACACCAAGATGTTTGTGTCAGTGTGTCGGCATGTGCGTCCCCCCCCCCCCCCCCCCCAAAAGCTGTAAACCTAGGGGAAACACTGAATACGGGTTACTTTGAATGCAACAAGCAACAGGCACATCCACCCTGACAACCTAAGAGGCTTTTTAACATAAACACAAAACAAAAAACACCAAAACTGTTGAAGTACCCATTTCACCTGTATTTCATCTTATGACAGAGGGATGTAACAGATCAAACACTTCCCCTACTTACTATTTCAGAGCAAGTAATACATAAAGGTTATATGGTTAAGTTGCAGGGAACAAACCTTTATAGCCTCATAACAGGAACCACTAGCTGGTATTGAAGCCACTGAGTGCAAAGCAGAAAGCTGAAAGGTCTCTAGGTGGTAATATAAGGATTTTTATAGGCCAGACAGAAGCAATTTATTCTGTTGCACCTACAAGCTCCTTTGAGAATAATAATAACAAAGCCTCCATTCAGCAGTTTTGGATGGGTCGTTATTATTCTCAAATAAACATAATCTTAATTAAATTCTGAAGAACAGGCCTGACATCATTCTAAACATTTGAGGCTCATATTAGGCATCACTGATTGATCATTGAGTTCCAATCATCAACTTATTGTTTAAATTAGTTTGAAATCCATGTTTTCAAGATTTACTTTCATTGTTGCTTCTAATATTTCAAAGTCAAATGTTAATTACATACAGAACATCGGAGGCTCTTTTGTATCCAATGCCAGTCACACATCCTCTCAATGGTTATCAGCATTGTTATCTAATCAGACAGACACATCCATGTGTGAGGCACGACAGCAATTTGTCTCTCTAGAAAATGTTCCCAAAGGCGGCTCCCAGATCAACAGATGAGAAGTGTGATAACGTATGAAAATGTAATCTGTGTACCACCTTCACTGGTGCTTTGTTGGCTCATTCTATAGTATGGAGCCACTGTGTTAAGTATTCTGTCAACCTTGATGAACTTTTCAATGATTAAAATATCATAATCTCTTAATCGCCATCACAACCATTTGAATATAAAGAGTTGATATATTAAAATCAAGTTGCCTGACAAAGGTCTCCCCTCCCCAACCAAAACCTTCCTTCACGAATGCATTTACTGTGAATGTGAATGATGTGCTGTAATAAAAACAGCTTTGGGGATCATGTCATCACAGATCAATTGAGATCTACTCAATTTGCAGCCAGTGACATATGATGACATAATAGTTTTCCTCGATGTATTTCTTAGTTCTTGCAAACCAATACTTGTGATTAGTGTATAATAAAGTGAAAGAAGATGTAAAAGAGCAGCTTGGCATCAAACCAGCACAAATTCAAACTGCATTCTTTTGATTTTGCAACCCAGAAAAGAGAAAAGATGGGGTGAAATCTGTAAATAAATCTGATTCATTTCATCAGCCCAATTATTCATCTGAGCTCAGCCAGTTTCAGTGAGCCTGATGAGACACAGTCACAGCCCAGTCATACTCTTCACAAACACAATCCAGGCTCATTAACAGCATGACAGCTCTGCATGCATGGACAATCATGACATGGCAGGGTGAAGAGAACTAAAAGAAAGAGGAGGGGGTCAGAGCATTGACTGCCCCATGAAAATACCAATATGAAGATAAAAGAGGCTAACATTTATAAAACCATGCATTGTCAGAGGCAAGGCTTTCCCCCAAGTAAAGGCAATTGAAGTATGAATGCAGAGATTATGGGTTAAGAGAAGATTGCACATCTATTTTCTGAAACTAAGATAAGCCTGAGACCACAGCTCAAGATGCAAACAGAGAATACTCTACAGAAGTCGCAGAGTCACAGCAAAAGCATATTGTCAAAGTCGAGTCACTCCTACATGCAGTGTTTGATTTTGCATCCTGTGAAGCACTCCTGTGATTACAGGGCATCTCTGCGACACAGTGGTGACTCACAGCTTCCTTTTGTCTGTCTGTAGCAGCCAAAAGCATGTGAGACACAAACAGTGAGAAGCAGAGGTGTTTCACTCTCACTGGAATACCACAACGGCTTGCCATCTATCACAGCAGTACCAAGAGTTTGCTAGGTAAAGGAAAGCGGTACAAGGAAGGAATCTCACCAGATGAAGTATGTCATGGACGGAGTCTGTGGAGCGCTTGCTGTGTTTACTCCACTTCAGGATGGACATTGCCAGGTGAAGGTGGACAGTCAGCGTCACGTTAGGAGGAAAAGTGACTCCAGGCTTTTGAAAGAATCAAGTCTACCCTGCGCCTCTCCAACACATTTCTTCTCACTTTTGTCTTCCTTTTTTTTTTTTTTTTAAAGGAGAAGGTCCTGTGGAGTCTGTGATGAGAGATGAGCAAAGCTGCTCAGCCTCCTCCTCTCCGCCCACCAGCGCCTACAGCCTCCCAACTCCTTCTTCTCGCCTTCAGAGTCTGCTATAGATCTGTCACTGTTATGTAGCCGTTTTCTCTCCCTCCCTCCCTCCCTCTCGCTCTCTCTCTCTCCTCTACAGACTGGTTTTAACTCAGGCACACAGAGTGAGTGTGAAGATCTAGCCAACTCCAGCACTATCATAAATGAGTCTTTACAATTCTCCAGACCGGAGCGAGAGGAAAGGAGCAGGAGGCAAGAGTCTCCTCCTCAAGGTTGTGGTTAAGCAGGATTGGCTGGGAGAGCAGCACCGCAGTAGAATATAAATGCAGGGATTCAGGATTAAGGACAGAGGAAGCAGGTTGTACAATAGGGCGAAGAATGGAAAAACCAGTTTGGGAGGTTTTGCAGGAGTAAAATGAGGAGTTGGAAATGTTGAGGTGTGCCAAAGAATGTTTGATGACAGGTCACAAATCAAACAAGGTACAAGTCCTTGTGATAAGTTCACATAGCAATGACTATACCCTTGTTCAGAGAAATAGAAAAAACTCAAGACTTATATAACAATAAAGTAAGTTGTTTAAACCAATACAAGTTTGGGCAGAGATTAATACATCCAGGTTGTGCTGTTACTGCGTGTTGCATAGTAGAGAGGCGACTGGTACTGGGTGAAACAATAATTTATTTCTGTATTCTTGTCTTTTAGCCCACAGCCTGTGCCATTAGTTGTATAATCGCCTGTAGCTGGTCTAAACCAGTCCCAAATGTTGAGTCTCGAAAAAAAGAGTCTTTCGAAAATGAAGTTTTTGCTCTGAATTATTAGCAATATTCTCTGACAACTAACTTGTGTAATCATCAAAAACTGCACAGAACATGTAAAAGGCAGCAGCAGCCGCTTCATTAAATCAAGCTTTTTTTTTTTTCAATACATAAGTGTGCCTGGATTTCTGCCCTTTGTGCAAATAATGAAAAAAATCTTTAAGGGTTGTCCATCATTTCATATTTTTTGGAATAAAAAATGTACTTGTGGCTACAGGTGTTTTAGGAAACTAATTTGTAGGATCTTGTTTTTTTGTTATGTTTGAGCTTGTGGATTTTAAGAAACAAAGATGCAATTCATCACTCATCTCTGAATCATGATGCTGCACTTTGTATAGTTCTGAAAGAATGTGAAGGTTTTCAGAGACAGCTTCAATGATTCATCTTCAGAAATGTAACCTCAAGAGAGAGAAGGGGCCGTCTACATTAAAAGAGGAAAAGAAAAGAAAGGTGCACAATTTTAGTTGAAGTTAAAGAATGCTTTGTCATCTTTCTCAGTGATGGCGTGTTCTTGTTACCGCTAACACTGTCACCGGCTGTATATGTGGATCTGCTCATATTCGTTCCTTTGTTACTCCTTGCCGCTTTGACCATCATTTTGTTGTAATGTTTTTCATAAACTACTCTGTTTTAACTCAGTGAGTTGCCTTTTGTTGTCTGTTTGTGTATAGTTAACATTTTGTCTTTGTTTTGTTTTTTTCTGTTCTGTTTCAATTTTTGAACTGTTGTCAATTTTTATCATCAAGTCATGTTGTGATGTGTCGTCTGTTGGGACCCCCTTTAAAATGAGATTGGACATCTCAAGGGGCTTATCCGAATAAAACAAATAAATACAATTTAACAGAACAAAGCATTGCTAAACCACTGTGAAGACATTCTGTGCACGTCCCTTTAGTTGGCTTTCATTCATCTGGTAGGATATTTGATGTACTGCTGCTCTTTTAAGAGACAAAAACAAAAGAGTTGAAGTCACCAGTCCATAAAATGAAGGGCAAGTTGGAAGAATGAGGTTCTCCCATTGACGTTTGATGTTCTAGTGAATATTAAGGAAGAAATAAAGTTTGAATAATTCAATCTAGAAGAAGATACCCATCCTACAGCGTTTCATCAGCAGCTGCCCTTTGAAATCAGCTAGTTTCAAAAATAATACCAGGATTTAATCTAATATAAAAACGTTATTTCGCTGCGTCGTTTTTTTTACAACTTGTAATCCAATGTACTTTAAAAGCTAAATATATTTATGTCTCTTTGATTTCCACTCTGTAAGAAGCTGCATATATGTACTGAAAGGAAGAGAGAAAACCTGATGCAAGGTGGTTCAAGAAGCAGGATAACACCTGGGTAATACGGACACGGTTTTCTTTCCTAAACAAGATCAAATAATCCAGCAACAGATGGTGATTCAAAATGTGAACACAGTCTTTTCAAATGCGTTTTTTACAATTCCACAGAGCTGAGAGGATGCAGTGAAGGACAAGGTACAGCACATCATATAAAAGATGTTCTTTCACAGGTTTTCATAATAGAGTCCAATGTGTGCCCTTACCTTTCTGCACTCATCAAACTCACTGAAGATCTCAGAGTCTTCATCCAGGCTGTCTCCTGAGCTCTCAAGCAACAGTCCCACACCGTCATCAAGAATCTCCTCTGCAACAGGCAAAAACAAAGTACGAGTTGCATAAAAAACACTGAATACAATTTGACTTATATTTAGACTGCTTCATTTTCCACAGCAATTTATGGACGCGTCTAAAATAATGATCCTAGCCTTCTATAATTGTGTTAAGTTTTAAGACCTTTACATTAAAAAAATGCCAACCTTATCAAAGTATTCCACAAGGTTGGGCTGCAGCACACTGCTGAGATCCTCCTATGCTTGCTAATTAACACCCTGTAGAGTTAGTGTTTGCATAAATTAAACTAGTGTCACTAAGAGCACCAGCAGAAGTCCTTTCTGCTCACAAGAAAGGAAAGCTCAGATACTGAGGACTGCCTCCATTTCCTTTCTGATCCATTTGGTATTTTTTGGTACAAAGTAATTACACCCCAGCTGGTCTGATAAACATGATCACAGTGTAAGCGGTGGGTTTGAAACACTAATCATGAGTCCTGAAGCTGTACTTTTGGAGTTAAACTCTTTTATAACTGGTGTTTCTCACCTTGACTCTGTGAGAAAATGTCTGTGTAGAGATCTTCCTGTGCGTCTGAGCGGCGTGGTGGCAGGTAGCAGAGCTGACGGCGTTCCACAGAAGGAAGGGTGTTGACTGTCAATGCAAGCGAGGCTTGAGAAAATGCTGCCTTCATGTCGGAGAAGTTGAGACTATGAGAGTCTTTTCCGTTTAGCTGAAGTATTTCATCCCCAGCATTTAGACCTGCAAAGTAAGAATCCCATCAGCTGTGAGTCCATTTGCTGCCTTTCACACATCCATACATTTAATCAAAAGTATCTGCACTAAGAGATGAATCAAGAATCTATCTCACCTCAGTTTATTGATTGACCATAAGATGCTTTATTAAGATAAGCAGATCATTTTAAGACATCTTCAACAAAGTTTAAATACTACTTTGGAGACTATTCAATGCAAATGAGATGTTATACATTTCCCTTTTCACCTTCCTTTCTTCTTGATCCCCTTTTTGTCACCTGCAGGTATCACATATCCTGCTGCAAAGCATCACGGCCTGTGCTCTCTCTGCACTGTGACCATCTTCATTATAATATGTCACCTCCCTCAAACCTGCAGTCTAACTTTGTAGCAAAGCTACTGATGTGAAGCAGCTGCAGTGAAGCTTTGAATTCATTGTCATCCTTCACAAAGGCCAGTGAGAGGCACTGTGGTTATGATTATAGTAATCAACTTCCCTAAGAACAGCTGAAACGTTGCTGCCTAGTCAAAAAAACATACGCTAATGCATCTCTGAAGCAGAAAAGCAAAAAGGTCTGTTGACCTCCATGTACGATGAGCCTTTTCTTTAGAAAACAAGTAAGACACTTGCCGTCTTACATTATGTCATGAGTTCACACACAGATTGTCTTTGAAGGGAGTTTATTTGATGGAAATGAAGCTTAATGTACCTTTGGCGAAGGCTAATCCGCCTGCCTTCACATCAGTGATGTAGAGCTGCTGTACTTCATCCTCCTCCACCACTGAAATGGAGAAACCTGGAGGAGGGAAAGGAGAGGCAAGAAGTGTAGGAGAGAGAGAGAGAGAGAAGAGGGACTCTTACATAAAACTCATCAGAGGGATTTGTGCAGTACAAATGGGAATAGTGTGGAAAAAAACATGGGCCATGTTTAGGTCAAAGAAAAGCAATTATTGTGCTGACAACAACAGCACTGCATATGAAATCTTTCAAATTGACTTCATTACAGCATCTTAACTGCAAACCAAATATCAAATTATAAATGTCATCTAAAAAAAAACAAAACTACATAGGATAATTCAAAAGAGTACCTACCATAACCAATCATGCAGGATTCATCTCGGTCGAACTGGATTACTTTAGTTATTTTGGAGCAGAGCTCAATTTCTTTGTAAAGCTGTGAAAGACAAAAAAAAGTTACATAAATCATAAAATAACGGCCTACTTTATTCATATTCTGGTGGGTGGGTTTCTGACAGAATGGAGAAAGAGCGTTCATTTTCTGTTTCATTAGACAAAGCAGCTCTAACAGAGGGTATGATGTGTCATGATAACACCCTGTTACGACAAAAGTCACTGCAGCTATTGCTTATTAAGGCGCTCCTTTAATAGATTGATGTTTTATTGCATGCTCCTCCCAGGCACACAATTCTCCAGAGAATACATTTGAAATTGAAAGGACAAAAAAAAAAAAAACCTATTAATAATTCACAACTGCGATGCGCTTGTGGTTTTAGTTCAGATTGTGATTCTTTACACAACAAAGTGATCGGGGCTTGCTCACACCTTTTCTATGCCTTTTTAATTTGAAGTAGTCAAAGATATATTCACACTGAAAGTTACACACCAAGTCGCACACATCTTCTTCTGGTTTGGGAATGTAGAATTGCACTTGGTTTTCAATAAGGAGTTTAAGCCGCAGGTAGTGCTTAGTAGGATCCAGTTGATGAGCCTGTGGTATGAGAGCAAAAACGACAGAATGAGGATGTGTTGTTTGATAGCATAAACGTGAATCTATTTTGACAACAAAGGTTTACTAGTTCGCATTTTTACCCAGCAAAATAGCGATGTCATCTTTCATACATTATAAGTCAGACTGTTATTTGTCTACTTTAGTAGGCTTTCATTACTGAAGTGCTCTGTCCCTGATCTTTGTCACGCAAACATCACTGTAGTGAAATGTCATCCTTGGGTCCGGTAAGGTCAGGTCGTTTCAGGTTAGGATGTGTTACCTTGCAAATGGTTTCCAGAACACACAGTGCCGACTCCCCGGGCTGGATGATTGTTAGCACTGGCTGGTCATTCGGCAGACACACCCAGGAAGGAGTGAGGTGGTCAGGGACCCACAGGTCACTCTCCGTGCTTGGCCGTGGAAAGCTTTTCACAGTTCCACCTTCACTTTTCTTTGAACAAAGACAAGAAAAGTCACATTTAACTGCAAAGTTTGGTCTGCAGTGTTGTGTCGTATTACCAACTGGATATAATAGATAGAAAAATCAGAAGAAAGACGGCTGGCTTCATAACGTTGGGATGAAGCTCCCACTTATTTTTGACCTACAACACCGTGCTAACACCATTAGTCCTCCTTACCGTGTGTTCATTGGCAGGATCAACAAATGTGCCTTCCAAAGGCTTCTTCGCTGGCTCTTCGCCATCAGCAAAGACCTGCTAGGACAAAAGGAGAAGGTCAGGTGGTCATAACTCAAAAAGCAGATCTATTTAACGCTGACCGTTTCAAATAAATGAAAGTCTTACAGACCTGGTTGATACTGGGATGAGCTTTTGTTTTTTTCTTTGAGGTAGTGTCAAGACCCCAGAGAGAGGAGAACCTGCTCTTGCGCTTGCTGCAGGAACGTGACATGGCCTGTGTCCGCCGTCGCACGCCGGTCTCTGTGCGAGCTGCCACCTGGAAAAAACCCCCCCCGAAATTCAGTCAAAGCTCAAAAAAAGCTGACATAGACAACCATCTGTTTGACCTCATTTCATGTCACACTTAGCTAATGTTTTAATTTATTCATACAGAACAAAAATAAAGGAATACATAAAAAAGCAACTTGAAGGGGAACAGATATGTGGTCTTGTACGATGTACAAAATGTAAAACATATGCAACTCATCAGAAGGCATTTTCACTTATCTGTTTAAATTAAAGAGGAGAAGGGGTCAATTTGGCCTTGTATGATAAATAAGAGAGATGAAGATGTCTATTTCACACAAACACACTAGCCTAAAGCAGGCTTTTACCCAACCTGGCATTTCTCGGCTGCTCGTATGCGACAAGATGGCATTCAAAGCACTGTGCGTGTAGGACCAAGCATGCTCTGAATCTAACCGCTTCTTGATCCGTCAATTTTTCTCATCTCTTTTTTGGACATAATGCTGATAGAGGGATTCGCGGAAGTAGACATGTGCAAATTTGAGGGGAGAAAAACAGTAGGAACGAAGAAGAGCGCTGTTGGATTGTGCCTTTAGTTAGATGTCCCACTCTGCTACCTCTTGCTGCCCAAACACCCACCTGCTCCACAGCTTGCGTTGGTGGTACGGGAAAAAAAAAAAAAAGAGTACATCAATGATCTGAAAACTTGTCTCTAAAAAATCGAATACTTGTTTTCCTGTACTACAAGTGCTTTTTAGCTGTGGAGTACGTAACCTCCATACAGGAGTGGGAGGAATAAAATGAAACAAGCCTCTTTGACAGCTGCCCTGCATGAGACACAGCCTTAAAAATAGCACTCATTGTCGGGAAAGATGTTAAACAGTAGATGTATGAGTTCCTAGAACCACCATGTGTACTACTAAGTCATGACAAGGTAACTTTGAAAGAATATACAGTACAGTATTTCACTATGCTTACTTCTAAATGAATGAATTTCTAAATTTTAATGCTACAGTTTGTGTAGCTGAAGTAATCTAGAACTAATCATTACAAGCTTCACTATTCAGTGATTTTAAGACAAATTTGTGTTAGCTTCAGGTTCATGCATTGAAGTGTATACATTTAAATAAAGTATCTCATACAAAGTGTAAAACATCTATATTCAATAAAACCCAATATCAAAAGGGCTTTTAGTACAGTTGAAGAATAAAAGAGGTTATATTTACCAATGCATGGAAGGAAGAGACGGAGAATATCCCCAGACGTCCCATGGCCAGCTTTGTGGGGCGAGATGCAAAGGCCAGGAGGCGTTTGGGGTTGGGCAGCTCTCCTCCCTGCAGACTGGCCAGGTAGCATCTGAAGCGGAATAGATCCATGTGAAACTGCTCCAGGTTTTGCTCCCACAAGAAGATCTGCAGGATGAGAGGGAGACAATAAAACTTCCAGTTGATTGTTCATCAAAGTTCTGTTTGTCGACTCTAGCCCAAGACAGGGCATCTCCTCTCTTTGGAAGCTCTGCTGTAAATTTGTAAAACAGTATTGCCAACCTGCGCTCTCTGTAAGTAATGGGTGGATGTTTACTGGGGCAGTAGAGCAGCACATTGTGATTATGCACTGCGCCGTCCCCTCCTAGTCACGGTCCTACACTGCTGTTTGGAAGAGGTGGGCAGCACCATGGTGGAGGGCTCTGTATCACTGCCAAGTAGCCCAGAGATGAGAAAGAAACAATACTGCACATTCCACTGGCAGATAGAGTCTGGGAGCGCTTCAGCTTTCCAAGGAGCAGGCCTATATCCATTCAGCTCTGCACAATGTGAAACCTGACACTGCCAAAAAGAACCGCTCCAACCAGTCACTACCTAACTGACCAAACAAAGGCCATTTGATCCCCCTTCTCTGTAAACATTCCCATTCAAGACAATATGAGCCTTGCAATTAAGCAAGAGAATGGCAGGCTTTCCACTGGTGCCAACTGCCTACCATGTTGAGAAAACAAAAAGCAACCTGGTGGCTGATAAGTGTGGAGCAGCAGCAGCCTCAATGATGAAAGCTCTGATATCTGTTACTTAATCCCCCTCTTACCTCTCTTAGAAAATGATTGGTGGGTTGTGGTTCATCATGAAGCTAATTTCCTACTTTATCAAGTTCAACAGTTGAGTTTAAAGTCACAACAGTCAGCGACGGCAGCAGCAGGAGGTTGATGGCAAAAACTCTTGTGTTGATTAAAAGTTTTACGAGTGTTTCTGAGACTTTACTAAATTCAGGAAGAGCTGGTTCTTGACCTTTTATCAATCCCTCTTGGATTAGATTGCTTATCAGCACAAATAGATTAGTCAAATGTGAAGGTTGATTTTCACAAACACAAGTACTGAATTAGAGAAAAATGTTTCATCAGGTGGTACTGTCATCTTGAACTGAATGACAATTAAAATACAAAAAATCCATCAACTTTTTATTTAATGCCAAATCATAACCAAAAGTTATCCCAGGACAGTTAGTAATAAAGAAGGTCTAGAATTTCCTTCATGTCATTGAAAGACACCCATCATAATTTCACCGTTAGCAAGCAACAAAGTTTGGCAACTGTGGCAGGAAATAGTCTGCCCCGTTTGGAAATCTCAGATGTGTTTTTTTAGCTAAAGGTATATTGAAAAAACAAACAAAAAGACTACATATAAGCTCAATACAGAAAGAAATTGTAAGAAAATTGACAGGATACCGGATTGAGGATATATGGACAAAAGAAATTATCTTGACAAAATTGGGTTTATTTCTTTACTAGACAAATTGAGTATTTTAATATTATCCACTCAATGAAATAAGAGAGGTCAAATGGGGAACAGAAACAGATAAATGTAAATGTAAACAGCACTGACAACAAAGTCAGCATAATACTTCTCAAATTCTAATCCCACTGCCTGACGTGTGGGAACTCTGTAAGAGGCAAGCTGAACAAACAGAATACACATACCTGATCCAGGATCGTCTTCCTCTTCTTGGTGTCAGTAACAGCAGACAGCTGCATGTCTCCCATCTTCTTCATCTTCTCGTCCATGTCTATCTTCTGCTCCAGCTTTTTGATCTCGGCACGAAGCAGGCGGACCGTGTCCTCTCGGTGGTGTTGGCGGGCGACGGCGGTGGCACATGCAGAGTGGACAGCGGTGATCCAGTTCTCCAGCTCTGTCTGGCTGCAGGTCTGTGTGGGGACACACGGTAAAAGGTCAGAGGTTAAACAACAAAACCAAACGCCATGTACTTGTTTTTGGATGATTCACTGCTAATAATATACGAACATCAGGCTTTAAAGAGCATGAAAGGGGAACAAACAGTGTTAATATATGTTAAGGCAATGCTTACTAATGGGAGAATTTTGCACTTATTTACAGACCAGATGACATTTAAGTATTCTCTTACCTGGAAAAGAAAAGCATCTCCCAGGGAGTTGCTGAGACAGAACACAAAGTCCTTTTTGGGATGCTCCGGCACAGCCTGGACAATACTGTTCTCTACCCAGATGGCATGCTTTGGAATACTGTTGTTGTCGATCCCTGAGCGACCATCAGTCTCATAGAAGAAAAGAGTGCAGCCTGAAAAATCAAAAACAACCTATTAGAACAATGCTTGACTGACAAGAGAAAAGAATAATAATAATAATAATACATGATTTATCTTAAACACAGATTTTTTCAAGCAATTTAATTCTGCTCTCCAGTGGCCGATACTAAGAAGTGCAGCATGGCTCACTCATCAGCAACAAGGCACCATGATCATTCAAATGTTCTTTTGATTTCAAGCCCAGTCAAGTGCCATGTCATCTAATAATGAGCTTTGCATTGTGCATGAATTGAAGCTTGGTTCAATGAGATTAGTTAAGAGTTATATTAGATCAAGTTTCACTGCATGAGAAGCTGCATGTCAGTAGGAAACTAAACATTATCAAATGCCAACAGTGTTAACATGTATAGATAGTTATTTTATAGAATCAAGGTAAAATAATGAAGGGCAAAACGGACCTTTCAGGGAAACCCAATAACTCTTCCACTTGCGCCTCGTGGCTGACTCCACCTTCTTGTTCTTCTTATGTACGAGGAAGTTCTTGACAGCAAGCCTGCCAGCTTTGCGCACCATCCCCTGGGCAACACTTAGCAACGGGTCAGACTGGTAGGCGGAGCTCATAGTGCTTTGCTCATCACTCAGGGCCGACCCCGCCTCTTCCAGGCTTTCTGTCTGGCAGGAGCTCATTTCCAGTTCCTGGCGAAAGTTCTCGTACACGCCCTGCACACACTCGGCAGCCCCACCACCGCTGCTGCTGCCGCTGTCGCTGCCAGCGAACATGCTCCTGCCGGCAGCGGAGCACACGGAGAAGGAGGCCGACATGGTCTTGTACCTTCGGGACTGGTGCTCTGCCTCCACTGTCACCCCGTCGATGCCACTGTCCTCATACTCGCTGCCCTCCCCGGCTGTGACATCCTGCGTTGGGGAAGAAGCGCAAGACAGGTGAGTCGGCATGGTGCCCACCTTTTTTCATTGCTAAGAAGAAAGCCTTTCACCAGATTTTGGCCTGTGTGAAAGCAAAGCTGTCTCTGCAGATGCCGGATGGAGCCATTCTTCAAAATGAAACATGTTGCAAAGTGACTATGGAAGCCCAGTTAATCTTAAATTAATCACAAAAAGCAAAGCTGCTGTTGTGGGAGCACAGCCTGCCCTCCCTGTGGCACCGTAGGGTATGTCCTCTTCTACCCACATGGCCAAAGGCTCCTGAGAGATGAAGGGGGCTACACCGAGCTTGGTATCTCCATCTGGTCACATGACCCAATCATGCGCTCCAGAACTCTATTCACTAGGGCTGCCGGTGTCCCGTAGTGACAGGGCCACCACACACGTTTTACTGTTACACTCTTCCACAGGCCTCCCCTCATTATCATAACAAAGGACTGAGGCATTCTCAACAGGGAGTGACTTTAAGCTCTGCTTCCCCCTCCTGTCATTGGAGTTCCTCTCCCAGGAAAACTTAACAGATTTCATCGGGAAAGACCAATACCACACACGTGATATAAGCTTTCTTTTATACTTGAATCTGTTCAGTAGCTTATTATCTGTGAAGAGAATGCAGCAGAGGAAACGCCAAGACACAAGGGGGGAAATGTATAAAGGTAGGTGTCTTGTTGGTGATGCCACCAGACTACATTAAGATTCTGCAAAGCAACTCTGACTATGTCCAAAGAAGAACAAAAGAAGCAATGACACAGCTTGGACAGATCAGTTTCCCTTAAGTATGCTAAGCACCAAACTGCCATGAATACACTGTGTACTTCTTCATCAATGGAGAAAATGATTTGTTCTGTATTCTATTAATTGTTTCTCATTGTAGAAGGACATATTGTAAGTTATGTTAATCACCACAGTGTGAAATTGCTCTACTTCTTACCTGTATAGTCTGTGCCCTCCTGCCCTGCATACTGGCACAAATGGCAGCTTGGTGGCTGCTTAGGCCTTCAGACAGGCAGTGTGAGCGCCGGCAGGGAAGGGTGTATGCACTGTAGGTGTTCCCATCCTCCTCTGATGGAGAGAGCATCTTGTCATCCTCTCCCTCCCTTACTGCCCTGTTTCCATCATGCCACTTAGCATAGCGGCGTTGGGCTTTCTGACGGGCGGGGTTCTTCTGGCTGTAAAGCTCGTCGAGTGAGTTGGCCCTGTCAGCTGAGTCTGTGGGACTGGAATGCAGGTGGCCTTCGCAGTCAGTAAAGTCCCTCTCATTGGCCATGTCTATGATCTCCTCCGTGCTCGTCAGATGCTCTTGGCTGAGGTCCGACAGAGAGAACTCTAGGCTGTCATCTCGCCACATGTCCGCAGATTTCGACCTCTTCTTCTTAAAGCTCGCACTCTCTTTAAGGCCCTCCTGAGTTTTCTGGAGGTAAGTCACCTCGCCGGTGTACAAATCTTCATCCTGCACCTCGTCCGCAGTGGGGCTAGGTAGGGTTACATGCATTGTTTTCATGTGAACAGACAGATTGGCCAGGTCATTGTGGAAGGACACAGGGCGCAGGTTCATGGCTACACGGTCCACCCAAATGGGACTACCGAAGTCAGGAAGTATGTTTGTCTCATTGAACGGCTCCAGACCATTGTCAGCTAGGGATTGTGGGATACTTGGAGTGCTGCTTGAGCGTGTGCTCGTCTCAGAGTTCCTGTGCTCTATTTTCCCTGATGAAGCATGTCTCGTGCGTCTGGACTGCTTGTTGGAGATGCGAAGAGAGCGAGACATGTGCTTACGTGACAAATAGCCATGCTCATTTCCGTAGAGGTTATGGTCCCCGTTCTGGCTCTCGGCATTTCCCATGATTCACAGGCTGAATAAAAGAGGAAATACATCTTAAAACAAATTCCGGAGAACATGAAAAGAAGACAGGATTATCATTTTTCAGTTGCAACAGAATTGTTTCTGACATCAAATGAAAGAATGTCTTTCTGAATGTTAGTATACCTGCAGGATCTTATTGGTTTTTCTGGCATTTTGTTTGTCTCTGGATATTCAGTCTGGTCCTTAACCTGCTGCAACAATCCACAAAGTGCTGAAAAAAAATACACAGACAAGACAGCATATCACATTTTTTGCACTTTGTTCAGTTAGTTGTGTGAGCTTTTTGAGTTAAGTACGGTCTTAGCATAGAAATACATCTGCAGCTTAAAATGTAAATAAAAGAGCCAATAGCGTTTTTTCTTGTGCTTAAAAAAAAGAGTAGTAGATAGCCGCGTTTACTTTCACAGAGATAATGGGACCAAATATTACATGCACAAGGAGCACACCAGTTGCTTACTGGTTGCATTATATAAACTTCTGGCTTGCCAACAGTGAATTTACCTGACTTACACCTAGTCAGGTTCACCACAAGAATTTTTACTAGGGGGCACAGTCAAGGTGAAAAATGTATCTGTTAGCTTTTAGACATGCAGCTCACACTGAGTTTTTATGCATGCATGAAAACACAACATGACGACTCGCCCAAGAGTGTACAGTGAAACCAATCATAAGCCTTTGTCTATTGTAACTTTGGTTTAAACAGTGTAATTTGTTATCAAACAACAAAGACCAAGTATTCTACTTGTAACAGTTGCTACTTAACTGCTGCCTATTTTCTTTTGCCTACTTATAACCCTTATACATGAAGACAAGACAGCTTTGGACAAGCCAACTAGATGAAAATAACAACCATCACTCTGACAGAGGAAGCGATCCACTCAGCCCCTTTCCACATGCACAGGGGTTGTGTGAAGTGGAGGGGATGTAATGACAACATGAGCACTGTGACAGCCTGAGTGAGCATGAGTTATTCAGAGCTAAAGTGAACCGTCCATACAGCGTTGTTGTTCTCGTCTGTTCTCAAGCATTGCCTTCTGCATCCGAAAGCACTGGGACAGGGGATAAGTTTGCAACATGATGCACAGTTTGCACACTACCTGCCTTTAGGCTGGACAGCCTGCTCCAAAAAAGTGGTCCAGTTCTATGCCTGGGACCACTAACAGATGGGACAGAAAATTAGCTACACACATTGTGGCTGTTGTTCCTCCTGATGTGCACTCCCCTCCTTTTAGGACAGACCCTTTGGGGGGGTGCAGTGTTTTTGCGTGTGGAGTACACATTGGGAGCCAAACCCTCTGCTGCTGCATGCACTCAGGCTTACTGTGAAAGGGGCGTTACATAAACTGGAGCTGACCCCGTTTCTCTACCTTATGCTGCCCCCTTTCCCCCTCTTCATCTGCTCACTCATCACCCCTCACTGGTACTGCAATGCACAATATTTGATGTTGATGGAAGCCCTTCTTCTTTCTTTCCTTGCAGTTTATTGCCTGCTTCATTCCTTCCTCTTTGGTAGAGGAAAGAAAAGGAAATAAAAAGAGCGACAGAGCTTTGGAATGCCAGTGCACTCATTACAGGAAACAAGATTCACTGAGGGACACAAACATGCTTACAGATGCTGGTTCAGACATTACACCAAGGGCTTCTTCTACGCCTGTTTGTACCCTTTCAAACACAGTGCCCTTTATTTTTTTCACGTGTGTGGGGTGAAAGTTTAATGGCTCCACAGATGTCATCCCTGGAGCCTGCAGTCAAATGAAAACCTACAAGAAGGTTTTTGACAGCGGTAAGTATTTATGGATTAAGTTTCTGCTATTTATAGCACAGCTGTTAATACGTGCAGTACTTGATTTTTACTAATGTTCTTAGTGGTTGTGATGTAAATATTATGTGAAATAGACCAGGAATTAACTCCACTGTTTCAAAAAGAGATGAGGAGCTTAATTATAAGTAGATGTGGTTTCCTTCCGTCGGTACAGTCAAGACGACCCACTGTGTTGTGACCTTGGATTTTCCAGCACACACTCCATTTACTAACCTGGAATATGTTAACCCCCTGTTTACTGTATATGCCAAGATGTTTGACATATTTACGTAACAGACAATTCAATTAATTCTTCAATTCCTCCTGCTACTATGTCTTTGTTCCTTTTGTTTTCTCTCACTTTTTTTTTAGATTACCAAAAGTGACAGCAAAGTCTAAGAAAACCAAAAAAAAAATGAAGTGAAACTGAAGAATCTAACTTTGCTTTACTTTACTTTACATGA
Organism: Labrus bergylta; assembly: GCF_963930695.1. NCBI lineage: Eukaryota > Metazoa > Chordata > Actinopteri > Labriformes > Labridae > Labrus > Labrus bergylta. Next base: position 23,530,428 of record NC_089205.1, read on the forward strand.
GAACAGAGTTAAACTAGTCGTCATATGTGGACTGCAAGACCACTCAATACATTCATGTTGACAAAATTATTAAATCTTGACAGTACAAACTGCCCCTTGTTTAAACTGTAACACAATGATTGATAGAGTTCAGAGAAGAGGGGGCAGCTCTCTTTAACCTAAAATCTTAGCAGATGGATCTACAATCAATGGTCAAGGTACTTCTGCTCCTTTTGAAAAGATAACAGAACACTAATTCACTCTAAAGATAGGTATCTAAACCAAATATTTATGGTGAAGTTCAGAGATTGACCTGATTTTTTTTTTTTTAAATAACAAATAATGCATGTTCTAAATTTGAAAATGTATGGGGGTAAATTCACTACATCCGAGTTACCAAAATATCTGAATACAGGATAGGAATAGTCCCTGTTTCCCCCCACTGTATCCACCAAAGCTGAAATACTGCTGGAGCTCTGATCAGCTCTTATTAATGCATGAGGAAGAATTGCAAGGATGGAAAAGATGCTCTAGTACACCAAATCCTCAGGAAGAGCCAGTGGGTTTTCCTAGAAATAACACACACCAAGTGAATGCTTCTTTTTTTTTTGATATTCTGTATCCACTAACATTCTCACAATACAGCCTAATAAACAAAGTGAAATCATCGAATGGTTTAGAAAACATTGCTGGTAATTTTGCAGTGCATGGCCCAAAGTGGGTCATTTTTAACAGGCTGCATAAGAGCACAGGACAGCAGCAAGTCTCAGAAGATGCATCCAACACAAGGCTTTAATGAAACGCATAACCACAGGAGATTCCAGCCACCCACAAATAACAAAGAAGAATAGTTTTATTGTGACCCAAGATTAGCAACACAACGGCTTCAGGGGAAAGCACAGAAATTCACCAACAACAGTGAGCACAGGAAAGGCTTCAAGCTGCTTCTCCAGAAGCTGCTGCTGTTTAAATATCCAAGTCACAAAATACATAAAGTCACGTTCTCATATATAGATAATCAGGGCACAAAGAAAATACTTAATGTCTAAATATCATGTTTTCAAAAGCAAGATTTGCCAAACTTCCTTTACCATTTTGACAACCTTTTTGTTTCCTTTTCATTTATTGAGTCAATAGTACGCTGGTTTGATGAAAAGAGTAAATGATCAATTACAGTTAAAGCCAACCTTATGTTCTTTCTAATAACAAAATGATACAACGTGAAGTTAACAACCATTAAGAAGTATTAAGTTTAAAATGGTCCCCATTGGCCTAAAACTAGATTTATCGTAAGAAATATGTATCTGGATGACACTTTTGAAACATAAATGTCAAATTGTGATTCATGCCTATAGAAATGTAATGTAACGATTTTGATGAGAGCTGAAACTGTTTTGGGAGAGACATGCTCATATTTCTTTTTCATGTGCTGTGGGATTTTGTCATCCCTGAAGTATGTGACAAGTAGATTTAAGGTCCTGTGGTTATTAAAGACCACTTAAAAGCACAGCTTATATTTGACAAATACTCGGGCCTGTTCGAACAGGATCAAGGGGAAAAGGATCCCAAGCTCCACCTGCCCTTAGTCTTCTCAAGATGCCCAGGGACAAAAATGTCAAGCTGCTTGAATCATTTGAGGAAATTATGAAAGTTCTTGCCCTGAAGCATAAATATGTCTTATGGACTTTGAAAACAAGGTCTTACTGAGTGTGTGAAACACCTGGTCACACATTCCTAAACTCCTGAGCTCCATGAGGTAAGACCTCAGACAAATGTAAAGATAACAGACTTACAATGCGACAGAAGATTCAACCACAACTTGAGCTTAAGTTTGACAAAACCTGGGTTAGACTCTTTATGTTCTCTTTCTTAAACACATCACTGCCATTAAAAGGCAACTGCACTGGTGAAAGGCAAGAATGCATTGGGCTGACTAGTTACAAGCTCCAACACAAAACCCTGTAATCTGAACACTCCAGTCCCTAGAGATAATAACACAGGTAGTTCTATGGAAGAGGAGTGGGGGGGGGGGTTTGTGTGCGTGTGTGTGTGTGAGCTGAAACGCTGTACTCAACACAGCTTGTGTCATATACCTCTGTGCGAATAGAAGACCCAAACAGCAATCTCCTGTTCTCATGACTCATTCTGCTCCCGAGTGTGCTCAACTGTAGCTAAGATTCTGAGGCTAGAGGGAAACTCTGCATCAACAAAGCTTTCAGCTTCTATTAAATGTTGCACTTTGTTGTTGGGGATGCTGATGGACAAAAAAAAAAAAAAAAACTACTTCCTCCAGTCTTTGCATTTGAAAGCTCAGCTGAAAAGCACATAACACTGGTGTGTAGCCAAAGAGTGTCTTCTTGGATCGGAATCCTTAGAAACCCTGAATTGCAGACAGCTGGAAAATGGGGCTTTCAGTGTTGATGAAAGCAGCAAACTTTTTTTGGAAAGCTTTTTGACAAGTGGTGGCACATAATATACAACAGAGCCATGGACTTGCCAGCATTAGGCCCCTCCAGCAAACAATTAAACACCCCTATTCATGCTGTATCAGTATGGAGTCCTGTAGGCTCAGGTAAGAAAACATAAAAAGCTGTTTGTAAACCTGTACCCATGGTTTATAAAATCCATATGCATGGATTTGCAGTCTGTTAGCACCTGTGCATGGATATGCTGGTGTAAAGTTTGCAAATCCATGCTCCTGATCTTTTGTCTTAAAAACAAGTATTTTTTGTTAACAGCTGATTAACCTAAACACTTTTATCTAATATGATGTCTGTGTTTTTTAAATTTTTTTAAAGTATTGCGGCTGAAGTCACATTAAACAGAATCTTGTTTTTGCAAACTCCCCTGAGAGTACCAATTATGATTCTACATAAGGCTGAACTACTGTGGTTTTATTTCTTTTTATGACAGATAAGCTCCAATCACAAGACTGTATTTGCATTTCCACAATTTGCTACTTTCAAAATTGAGCTATTTTCACTGCAATAAATCGTTAGAAACCATTTCTGGAGCTTGTTGCTGTGCAGCAGCTGGTCATGTTTAGCCTGGTGGCACCTTTGGCCCTGCAAGTGTTTTCTCTGGAGCACCACTGTGTGCAGAGGTCACCACTGCTGCTGCTGCATGGGATTTGTGTAGAACAGATGCTGCAGGTTTCGTTGGGTCAACAGATCTTTATTGCACTTTAGAGGGTGAAAAATGCTTACATTGCTTCTATGGCTGCAGTCAGTTAGACCGTACAGACCCCGATGAGACCCTGGTGATATAAAATCTCACCTAAACGTTTATGTTAAAAGATACAATGCTGAGAGAAACCATTGTTCTACCTCAACACTGGCTCAAGATACAGGATTTTGTCATTTAAATGCTCCGAGTACTTTCATCTCTATGATCAATACCAGCTATTTCTTGATCACATCCAAGGTGCCATCAGACCACATCCTGCTGACAAGTCTTTAGCCCCTCAATGACAACTTTTGAAGTCCTTCAGCAGCTGTTAATTGGGATAACACGTCAGCCACAGGCCGCTGTAAGACAAAGGGTGGTAAGTACAGGATGTGTTTGTAACTCTTCTCACTACAGTTATGGGGGGGGAGGGTTCAGTGGTTTTTAATGTGGGGTGGGGGTGGGGGTAGGGGGTGTCCTTTAAACTACTATCTTTATTATGTCACTTTGAATATTACAGCCTTTAAAACTTAGCCTGTATAAGTCATTTAGTTGATTTGGTCAAACCACCACAAAGATTGCTCTGAGCATTACTTACACGGGTAACATAAGAAAACAACCCAATCTAAAATGTCTCTTTCAAAAAGATTGTTTTTGTATAGCATCACAAATAATGTCTGTTTTTTGTGTGTAAAGCTGTGTTGAGTAAAAATGAATATACACTAAGCACATTTTTATAAACCTTATTTATTTTAAGAACTTTTATTTATTTTTTGGAAACCTCCATTTCTATCAGTCTGTGCTAAAAAAAACGATCAGCTGAGTTTACAGAGACTACCTTTAACAGAGATTCAAAAGGGGAGAGTCAGGCATACAAGTGCAAACATTATGGGTTTTTAAATTAAAACATGTTAGTGTGAATAGCATTAAGAACTGACAACGCAGTTTGAGACATGAAGGTTTAACAAAATGTCCTTTCCATTAGTGTTTCCGATGTAGCCCCTTTTTATTGCATTTGATGATTTGGATACACCAGAACAAAGTAATTCTGTTGAATCACTTAATTTAATCTCCGGATTTAATTAACCTCCCATTGATTCTGTCATTTTCCCTAAATTTCATTTCTCTAGATCACAGCCTCAGTGTTCATTACACAGGCCACTGTGTCTGAACATCAGTAATCCTTTTTTCGTCTTAAACTCTTACAGAAGCTGCTCCTAGATCAGAAGCAAGATCTAGTTATCTTCAATCCATTAAAGCACATCTGGATGAAAACAAAAGTGCAAAAGTAAACCCTTTGAAATGTTTCAAACTTCCCTCCTGATAGTAAAACCTTCAGATGTGTGGAGAAATGTGAGAAAGTGACAGAAGGCTCACACAGGAATTCAGGATCAATGTTTTACAGTTTGTGATGGGGAGTATTCATCCGAGAAGTGTAAAGAAAGCGCTTCATGAAAGGAAAAAAGGCGTCAGCTGCTGTGATAAAATATCAGAACCACAAAACCACCAGAGACTTCCTTGAGTGTCCCATCTCATTGCCTGTTACTGTCACTGTCACCACACAGAGTATCCGCACCAGTCTGCCTTTACATACTTCACATTCCTGACTTTAACAATCTACTCCTCTACACTCTGACTCCAAACACACCCAACAACCCCCCCCACCTCCTCTCACTAGGAGCAAATGTGTTTGACAGCTTTATGATTACAGATTTGTGATCAACGGTATCAATGCTGGGAAAACTGGTTACCAAAACACAAGGTTTCTGTTTTGGCAAATTGGTGCATGCACCGGGGAATATTATATGCTGGGAACTTGAACAGAATGATGTGTATGAAAAATGACTGTAAGCCTAAACAAACTGAAAGTGACATATATAAACTTTGTTTTGTCTTGTCTTTATTCCCTGTATTCTAGTTCAAGTTTAATAGTTAGTCTAGGATTTCATTCTGGAGATAAATTACATTTCATAAAAGTTAACTATATGTGCCACTCACATTATTTAAAAAGAAAATTGCAGAGACAATGAAAAAAGGTGTAATCAAACCTTTGAGACACATTATAATGAAAATGTATAAAGGTGCAATAATGTTTGAATATTTTCTGTGCTTGTATAGTTTGTACTGCGGTATGTCTGCGGGTTTTACCCTTCAGCATCGGTCAGCTCTTTTCCTTTTTCATTATATGAAGTTCAAATCTGATGTCCTTCGCTCTTCAGTAAGCCAGCAGTACAACAAAACAGCACTGAATGGATGTTGATGTTTTCAGACCAGAAGCCAGTCCACTGCTAGCCGAGCCATTCACCGAGCAATCTCAGTATGGCAGCTGACTTGTCTTCCTCTGAATGTCCCTCTGCTGGCAGCAGAATAAACACAATGCCAATGACACAGAGGAACAGCAATACTGCACTGGAAATGTGTTTTCTATATCTGGTTCACTCAAGATCTTTTCCACAGAGGCGATCGTTTGCTTTCAGGTCAGTGAGTTCTGAGCATGGCTTCAGTTTAAGTTGCTTTCTTTTATACAGAAATGTAGGAGCAGGCATATAATTCAAACTCCACTCAAAATCACTTCTGGTTTAATGAAAAGGTGCGTCACTTTGATTGCATTATCAATAAGCAGCTAATGTGGTCATGAAAAAAAGCATACATAAGAAGGTAGAGTATTTGATCATCCTAGTTCCTTAAGATATACTTAAAGCATGCATTTTAAGTGTAACTTATTTAATGTTTACATGCACAAAGGACATTTGCTCGAAATCATATCAGTTGACAGAGCTTGTGGAGAATCCCTGAGCACCACTCCAACCATAACACCCCTGGAGCTCCCAGCCCCATACTGTGTTGCATTGTGCACTGAGGCAGAGCCAAGGTGGATCCTGACACACATGACTACACAAAGAAGGGTAAAAAATATGTCTGTTTCCTCCAAGCGGCTCTGATCACAGTTCTCTCTGGCACTGTGGTAAAATCTCACCTAGAAAGGCACATTTCAGCAGAAGTATGGTACCTTCATGCATTTTACTAGTGTTTTCTAATAAGGCCAAACTTTTTAGTTAAAGGTGCATCCTTGTTGTCCGACAGTCTACCTATACCATCACATGTTATCTCAGGGGTTGTTTCTGTTTCTGTATGTCTCCCTCTTTCATCACAATCGCAACTGTAAATGAATCCAATTTAAAAAAAGTCAATCAAAATAATACAAAACAAAGACCTGGTTTACTAAAGTGTACTGTTCAAAACAGATACTCGTAAATGTTGCACGAGGATAAGCCTAAACAAAATGAGCAGTGGTTGAACTTTCTGGTGTCAACAAGAGGGGCTAGAAAAATCTAATTGTGGAGCGGCATGTCTCACCATGCTTAATTCGACTCTGAAAAACCACCTGATCTCAGATGAACTCGACTGGCTTGTAAGTCTACAATATAACCTTTGTTCTATTGCACACCGTGCCTTTCAATTAAGTGAAGCTTATGACACAAGATCATGCAAAACAATCTGCGATTACACATATTTTATTCTCAGGAGAGTCATTTTATTAGGTTTAATTAAGATAAAACTCAAGTTTCCCACTGAATGTGATTTTCCTATTAAGTATTTTAACTTAGAACTCATAGTTGTTGTTTTTTTTTTTAAAGCTTGCTTTTCTGCACTCATCATGAGAGCTTTGTCATGATTTACAAGCCTGAAAGCTGGAGCCTGACCTCCTGTCCTGCTAAGCCCCAAGCGGTCAATACATTTCCATAACTATGACACCAGATGACCATTTCTCGCCCCTCTCCCCACCACAGGAGTCACACAACCGCCTTTCAAACACAAAGCCCGGATTTTAAATGAACTCACACATCATGAAGTCCTCCAGCCCCCCTCCAGGATGCGCTCTGGGAATTCTCCTTGACTTTGACCATCTCCCACATTTGCAATTCATCATCTCTCTTTCTCAGCATCACAAAACCTCCACCACTGACGCCGCTTTGTCATTACAACTACGCAGACGCAAGCAGTATTGTTTGCATTCGGCAGAGAATGGAGAGCAATACAATGGCTCGCTGCCTGCAGTTGTAGGTAAAAGTTGTTCCCTAAACAGGAGTGCTACAGGTACAAACATGAGGTGGAACCCCACCCTAAACACAGGCTGTAAAGACCCCAGGATATGGTTACATCGTGTGTGATGTAACCATGTCCTGGGGTCTTTACACACACAAAACCCCAATGACCTAATAGTATATGAGGATGGAAACAAAATCACTGTTGCAAACTATGGGAATGAAACATTTCAACTTGAAAAATGCAAACCCTCAAGGCAACATGATTTGCAAGAGCTTTGGTTGGATCTGACAAATTTAACTGCAGTCTGAAATGTACCAAACCCTATGCTCACAGGCCACACACTGACTGTGTGTTGTTGGTGGTGTTGTTATTTAGCACCTTTTCTGATGAGTGGGAGGTTTAAGGCTGGACAGCCATTTGTCTCCTCTATCTACTTACACAGCCAAACACACTAGAAACAGGCAACAACAACAAAAATACACAGCACTTACAATGACTTACCTTACTCTGTGCAACCAGGAAGTGTCACTTCTTTTTTTCTCCAGGCAGAAGCCAAGAGTAGCTCCACACTGAGGGGTAAATTTCAAGCTCTACATGAGGGGATTGTTGATACTCTTCCTGTAAGTCCACAGCAGACTGACTCCTGTATGCAAGGATGAGTGAGGAACTGAGGGAAGGGTGGGGGAGTGACTGTTTGTAACCCCTCTCCTCCTCCTCTTGCTGACTCTTTCACACTCTTGGCTCCCTCCCTCCCTTCTTGCTCCCTCCTTCCTTCTATAATTCCATCCCCCTAAACTACAAACCTACTGCCAGGAGGAATGTGTGTTCCCTCCCTTGTCTCCTCTGTAATTGCCCCTCCACTCCCCTATGAGAAGCTTTATGTTTACACTAAAGTTGCAGCCTTTTTGCCGTATGAAAACTGATAAGATCAACAACTGTCATGCTGTTCATTTCCCCTGCCAGATCACTTACAGCTTAATTGTAAACTTGAGCTCATTTTTGTAGCCAAGACAGAAATTACTTTTGCTTTAATCTCTTTTCTTTGTGGCTAAAAAGCCAGATTTACAAAAACAGCATCCTAGGAAATTAAAGCAATGTTTACTTTGCTTCCAAGGCACTAAGGGCTGAAAGGGTCACAGTCTTACTGTGTTGTGTTGGATTAATTTGGACCATTCAACAACAGTCCAAAATGGACCTGTAAGAAAGAGAGAGAGGCTTGCTGTTGTCATAGCACCAGTGATGTCGTGTGGCTATCACGTCAGCAGCGGCAGCAGTGCCGGATTCATTTTCAGATGATGGAACCTGCGGAGTTAACAGGGGAGAGAGGAAGGGAGGACGACGGAGTGAGGGCACAGCGGCAGCGACAGTGTTTAGCTGCAGCCTGCATCATGTGCTCCAGGAGCAGCTTTGCATGAACGCTGAGGCAGAGGACGTAAACATCCTGACAGCCACGCAGAGGAAGGACAGGGGGAGAACCAAGATTGGAGGAGTGAATTGCCATGTCTAGACTTTGTGATGACTATGACCAACATAAAAAGCTCTCAGCACTGTGGTCAGACACTTCCTCTGAATGTAGATTCATGTCATGCCAAGGTTTTGACCCTGATTTTAAACTAAACCACAGGGGTTTCGTAGTTAGGACAGGAATGTCTGGTCTGCAAAGCCAGCCTTGTTTCTGAACTTGATTTCACACAGGTAATCTGTCCTAATGATTTGTCTTTTAGGGGTTTTGTCCCAGAATTTCGTCAAATTTCCCACACAAAACACACCATGTGCCAATATTGCCTTTTCAATAAGTGTTCAAACAATTTGTTTGGGATCTAATCCAGTGCAAACAAAAGACCTGGCAGCACATGAACCATCTGAAGTCATTATGACAAGAGATTGTTATTAAATCTGACAAATCTACTTCAAAGGGTGGGGGAAAGAAAATGTTGATGTAGTTCTATGATGTTGGGGATAGTAGAAATTGACAACCATATATTAACCCAGACTGACTTTCTTGTACTCAGAGAGGTGGTGAATTAAAAATGTAAGCTACATACAACAAGATCATCTTATCTGCTTGTCCCCGTGCCCAAAAATACTGGATCAGATTGCAGTGGTCTAAATGTGCCTATCAGTGAAATGCGAACTAATGCTGAATCCACGTCTGCTCTCACCACAGGCATCTTAGAAATGTAGATTGCTTTCAAGGTGCTCAGCTAAACAGAATAGTCTGCTTTCTCATAGGCAGCACAGGGCTATTAAGCTCAGTGCTATCCTCTCTCAATTTACTAACTGATTGAGTTGGACATCCAATTCATTGACAGGCCATTCGATACGGTGGAGCAATTTGGCAGGTGAGACTACGGTTACATATCCACAGCAACACTTCAGACTGCTGATGCTGTCCAGGTGTCACAACCAACAGCAATCACTGCCAATCACCTTCAGCCATAGTGAACAGAAAAAAAAATAACTGCTGAATGTGGAGCAGAGACAGAGTTCTATTTCCCCGGATATGCAATAGACTGACTCCACACAAAAAAAAGTACAACAATCTGACTCATTCAAATGTTTCTGTTAAAGGTTGTTTACATACGAGTGAATATTATGAAACAAAAAATATGTTCACAGATATAACGTAAAATCATTTGGAAATTTCTTGTCCGAGCCAAAGTTTCAATTAAACGTCCCAGCAGATGCTTTAAATAGTTTGTTGTTCCTCAATGCTGGTCAAATAGCATCTTCAAGCTTTAACGGGGCTGCCTGCCACTAGCCAGGAGTGTAGCCACAGACTGGCCGTGGTCCCAGTTAATGTGCCTCATTGCTCTACTACCAGGATGTAAACAAGCACAGTGACCGGATAGCATCTTGTAGGAGCAACACGTCTAGAAGTATTTTGATCTAGAAAATGGAGATTCAAATGTATGTAGACTGTTTCGGGGTTAAACTGGCATAATGCGTAACAACATTTATCACAGGCACATAGACATTAACCTGCAAGGAGAAGCAAAGGCTGGCCATTCTAGCACTAACATGAGCCACACGTGGATTTTGATACAAATGATTTGTATGTATTAATGTTGGCATGAAGTCACATGACCTGAGTACTTCAACAAACCCTCCCTTCAGTGTTTCTCCAGATATCAAGTGCACCCACTTCATTTCCCCTCCAACAACCCATAGGCTGTCAAATGTCTGTATCCCCCAGGATACAGAAACCATTCAATAAAGGTCAGTTAATAATTGTCCAAAGTCCATGCACCGTTTCATTGTTATTATTATTTACAACATTCTGATTGGACCATAGGATGAAGAATAATTCAACTGGATGCAGTTGTAAAGTTTACTCTTCCACTTGAAATGTGTTAATGTGAAAGAAATGAGCATTTTAAGAGACACAATGTCCTGCCCTTTAGAGAAAAAAAGAAATATACAGCAATTTCAATGTTGGCCGTCAAGGCAGGCTGTAATAAGGAAAAAAGACTTGTTGAGGATATTATGATTATATGAAAATGTTCGAAAACATCTACACAGTAGAATGAAACCATGTCTAGCACCAGCTGAAAGAACTTTGAACTACAAAACCAAAGTGCTTCTTTGTCTCGCACCAATCTAACTCCCAACAAACAAACAATGGGTGAGTGTTGGGCACATAATCAAGATGTAGATTCAACAGCCTCAGTCTGTTGATTCAAACTTTAAATGTCAGAACTGTACATCACAGCCTCTAGTATATTAACACACCCTGACTGTGCATACATCACATATTACTATCAACCAAGGAGGTTATTTGGATGCAGCACTTTGTTTATCATAAGAGCATTTTATATATCTACATCACTGTAAAGAAGCTCCATCACCACAAGGGTTCAAGTGTTTACTTTCTTCAAGGTCTCCTCAATCACAACACCAGACACTCTCCTGCTGCCCTTCTGATGAAACAGATGATCCATTGTACTGAAAAGGACACTATGTACAACTGATATCTCAAAGAGAAAAATGCAACTGTTACACAAGACATGAAAGCAGTAACCTCACACCGGGTTGAGATCATTAGCGGAGGATTCAGTGGTCTCCAGCAGTGAGTTGACTCTCAAGAGCAAACATCAAAGACAGCGGTACAGAGAGGGAAATAATTTAAAATGCGAAGAAAAAGCTGGAATTGATTGGTTGGGACTGAACCCATATAGAGAGCATAGGTAGCTGTCCAATATTACATTTTCAACTATGCTCTGAGCATATTTTAGTGCAGTGGTCTGCACTTAACAAGCTGCTGGGCAAGGTCAATACAGAGCCTTACATAAAGAGCACACTGAGCATCATTTTGCCCACACAAATTTGTCAGCTGCTAAAAAGCATACATGACTCAATTAGCAAATGACAGGTCAAGAGAAATCGGGATCATTAGATGATGTTTTATAAATATACTGAGAATCAAGTTTTAGGAAAATGGCAGAGCCTATACTGTAACAATAACATTTTGTAAATGAATAAAATAGAGATTATGGTTATGTGTCTAAACATATTTATTTTCAGCACAAATGGTTTAAACAATTTTGCAAAATTCAAAATTGTACATTTTATGTATGTGATTAACTTGACCTATTGTGTTCATCCTTAGCCACTATCTTTCAACATGTAATATTGGAACTCCTTCCCATGTAAATAGTCAATTAAATGTTAGGAAATTGTTACTAATTTCTTACAAACTTGAATCTTTCGTGCAAATTAGCCTATCTTTTGCCTTGATGTCAGGACCTCCGCCATTATGAAAATGCCAACAATTCATATTAATACTAATAATCATGATATACCAGTGTTTCCCCTAGGTTTAAAGCATTGGGGGGGTGGGGACAAGCCGACATGCCGACACGGCGACACAAACACTTTTTAGGAAGCTTGGTGTTCAGGTTTAACTTTTAATGACAGCTGTCCTTTTCTATCGGAAAGGTATCCTTAAATGACTTCTTTCCTTAATTTCCGACTCTATCCACTGTCATATCCCTACAATAAAGGCACAAAAAGCCAAAAAATTACTTGACCTTCGGGGGAGGGGGAAACACTGTATACCAACTAAAATCTCCTCCCACATCAAAGTCAACCAAAAAGCCCTTCTTCTCCTGTATTTGATTGACGGTGCGGTAACGTTACTCTAGTCTCCCAAAAGAGGCTTGTCGTCTCAGCAGTTTTTGTACTAAGTATCTATTTTTCATCCCAAACCACAAGGCTCCATCAGCCACATGATGCTGATGATCATCAACATGTGCATTTCTGACAGCCAGTCATACGTTCCTGCTCATGGAACAGGGAGGAGGAACAAAGCTCTGTAGATGCCTTCTGATCCTCGTCTGTGAGGATTTGCCAAATCCCATGACCATTATGCAGAGCTGGTACCAGAGTGCTAGTGAAAACAAAACACTAACCTTTGCATATAGACAGTAACCTCTTACTTTAGAATAGTAACCAGCCAGAACTAGAAGATAATCTTTTGAGATATTCCTTTTAGGAGAATACAACAACCTAAAAGAGGCTATGAATCCTTGAGTCTACACATTGCAGAAAAGCTCAATTTGCTGGGAGAAATTGTTTGTTTCTAAAAGGTGAGAGCATCAGCATTTGGCCTACTTGTTTTTTAATGTGATCAGAGTATTCATTAAGGTTTGTAATAATTCATGAGAACACCCACACGTTCATTATGCTTGAAAGGTGAAATTAATACATAATGTTTCCAGAGCAGTGAGCTGCTTGCTCCAAGCTTTTACTGAAGGGGGAACAGATCTCAGAGCCCTTGCTGTTGGTGCAAAGCGGCAACCTACAGTGTTAAAAGTGAAGCCAAAGGCGGAAGTTTAAAAAAAAAAACTGCAGTTCCTCAGGTGTCCACTTGAGGCTGGCTCCAAAAGCCCTAGAGGTCACATGCACACCCATTTAAAAGAAATGCTCATTTCCACAGCAGAAATAGACATGTTTACAGGCTGGTACAAATAGTCCATGCCTTTAGTAGCACACACTGTACTGGGAGAGGAATTGGTTGAATTATTTTGAATAACTAATCCGTTTTGATATTATTAAGAGTTATGCATTATTAGGGGTGACTGATATGACTGACTGATATGCAGGCAGATGTTTCGCACGAGCCTTAAGGCCTGCCTCAACTCCATCTCTTTGACTGTTACTATAGGTTGAGCAAAAGTAAGGTTAAGACAGCATTTTCAATAAGCCGTTCTCAATCATTCAAAGTTCCCTGCCTGCAACCAATGACATCACTGATACTGTCCAAGTTTTATAGAGTGCACAACTAAACATTTTTCTCACACCGCATGAAGTGCAGAGTCACTCTTACGTGCAGCAATACAAGGGGGGGGTGTGTGCTCTCGAAAGCATCTGGGATCAAATCTTGGCAAGCAATCTAGGTGCTTTTCCATATTATGCTGACTGTCAGCACATCATGAATTCATCACACATGACCTCACTTTGTCAGATGCAGGAATATGTGGCAACATTCAGCCTCTGCAATCATGAACTCATGAGAAAAATGTGTACATCTATTTTTTTCCAAATACATGTGTGACACAGAAGTGTGGGTTTAAAAAATTTAGCAAATCACCTGCTTAGCAGAACATGGTCTATATGAAGATGATACTTTACTTTCAGATGTGAACAATGTGGCTGATGAGCCAGAACAATTGGAATCCTCTTTTCAACTTTCCAAAGATGGTGGAAGACAGACTGATACAACAGCACATCAATAGTGTTCTCTAATGGAGACAGATATCCTGTCAGAGGAACAAGGGAACCCCGAGCTCTTGTCTGTAACTCAATACAACATGGATGTAAACAGGGGTTGAAGGTAAGCATAGTTGTGCTTCATCAATCAATTTGAGCTGGAAAGAGAACAAAGACTGCTTGATTTAGAAAAAAAAACACTCTTAAATACAATGTCATGTTATTATTTGATATACATATAGTAGAAAAAAAGGACTGACCAAATTGTTTCTTGCATAATTATGGCTGCAACAAGAAGTCTATCTTCCTCTTATATAAGGACAGAGTTGTTCTGTGCAGAAAAAGAGCTGATAATCCTCACAAGACTAACTTGGCTATCAGCCTGTGAAGACTGCACTCAACAAGAGAGAAGACCACTCACAGCTGCAACATCAACACTGTTACACAATGTGGCCGCTTCATTACAGGATTTGTGTGGGAGAAGACCACTCGCAAACTCTAGAGGGTTTTATAGAATGTGATTCAAATGGTCATATTTCAGCTGTAATGAAAGGGAGGGACATTGTCCTCTTAAATACATCCTGTAAACATGTTAGGGCAAAAAAAAGGAAAAAAAGACCAAAAATAATTGAACACTAAAGTAGAAGACCAGCAGATTTGAGAGGCTGAAAACAGCATATGTTTGAAGATATAAAAGATAAATCAACTGAATCATTTACAATCAAATTTAGATCAGATGAAGCATTTAGCAGAGGTTCATATTTCTATAATTAAATTAAACAACAACAACGGAATCATGAGATCTCTCTTTTTTATGAACAGAGCATCTATTCAGCCTCAGCAAATATGATTTATTCAACGTGACTAAAAGGAGGCCCAGAGTTAAGTCAAATCTTTAAACAACTTTGCTCAGTGTGCATACAAGTAAACTGCACTTGAGTACTGATGAGGTCATTTCATCAGACCATAGGTGCAGAATAATGGTTATTCAGATGGCATTTTCCTACCACATCTGGAGACTTGTGTGCATGCCACTGAGGCTTTGGCAGAACTCAGTGCTCTTATTGTAATACCTAAAAATCAGCCACTTAGCAGGATGACATGTTTCCTGGGAAATATTTCAAGCTCTATGTCTGTGGTGTAATTTCTATACTTCCATATATTATTCCATATAATATTTCCCCAGAACACCTCCTCTTCTTATTTACTCATCTAACATATGGTTAGACGTCAAGCCAAGTTAAGTCAGTCCTTTGATTCAAGTTATTTAACCCTTAAGGATTTCAAACACTTCTTAAAGACATGCTATCATAATGTTATTAACAATAAAAGTATTGATTTGACCACAGCACAAAGCACCGTCGGGAATACAGCAGTCATCAGATAGTATGTGTTGGAATGAATGGTATGTGTTAATGTTATCACACTGGGTTCAGTATGTTATTCACTTTGCACTAAGCAAAACACTAGACTCTCTTCAGTATTTACTTTTCACCACTTTGCAAAAGGAATGAAGCACTATGTGTAAGTGGGACGGAAATGAATAATTCACAAAGAGCACTTTTGAGGTTTAAATTATGCGCATCTGAAGAAATCAACTGTGTTTGGTTGTACATCGCTGTACACGCATGGAAAACAAAGTCATGGATTGTACAAAAAGCCAACGCATTACCATATGAATGTGCAGACATTCTTTCATGTGTGGCTGAAGTCGCTACAGTGCCTCAAATTGGGCTAACATTTGAGATCTTTGAGACGGAGAGTTAAAGAGTGTGGACAGCAGCCAGGGGGGGAGTAAAAACTAGTCACAGCTCGACCACACAGAGGCAGACAATAAGAGAGAGAGGGAGGGTGAGGTCTCTGCGCAGGCATGTCACACAGGTGTACTCGGGTTACCACCACTACCCTGAAGACACATCACTCAACGCTGGGGCTATTCTGCCGGATGCTCCACGGCTAGGTTGTTTATTCCATCACAGACAAGGCATTCAGATTGCTGTTTGAGTTATGCATGCAGGTTCCGTTACCACTGCAGAAACACTCTCCACAGGTTGACAAGATAATCTCAACTTTCATCCTTTAAAACATCAAGAGAACAATATAGAAAATAGATCGAAATTCCAAATTAGATTAAGCCAATCAAATTCAACAGCATCTTCCGACTATCAACACTGACTGTGCCTAATTCCACAAAAAAAAAAAAAATGAATCAGTGAGCTTTTAAAATAAAAAAATTAAACTGTTTGTTTAAAAAGCAAATTGCTGGAGGGGGTGTTGAGAAGATAAAGCAGGTACTTTTGACAGCCGAAAAAGCAGAATAACTCCATTCAAGCTACAAAGTTCTCAGTTACAAATGTGAATTAGATCTAATCTGATTAGCTCTCCGTGTTGCAAAACTTGAGCCAGGATAAACTTTTTTGCCCCAAATAACAGTGCAGTTTCTCATTAGGCCACTGCATTAGAACCACCGCTGTGAAAACAAATTGGTTTCAGTGTAATGTTGGAGGAAGCTGCATGTTTTAACGCTTCTGTTGGCGTGAACGCTGCAGGATGGTGTGACAGATTTCTGAGAAGAAGTCAAAACTAGTTTACATTAGCACTGTACAATAAAAGAACTGTATAGCTTCCACACATACTGTATACATTGAAAATGGAAGAATTCTGTCAATGTCTCCATGACACCTTCTGTTAGAGCTCAGGAGCTTTGAGCAGGAAGAGTATGAGGACAGAAGCAATGCTTTTAGGCAAATTATAGGATTGGAAACACGCTGAGCATTAGGACGGATACAAAGTGGATTATGCTGCGGTTTAAGAGATTTCTGGGAGTGTTGTAAGACTTTTCCTTTTGGGAAACTCTTTACTTTAAGAATTCACAAAAAAAGTCAAACACGTGAAGAAATGAACTATTAATTTCTCCCTTCAAGTCCATGGGGATTGGATTTGACATGATTAGATTTGCATACTATCACTTTAAGGGTTTTAACAACTGCAGTTTTACACTTGTGCTTCCTATAAACTATACTGTAGCAGACTAGCAGTTAATGCATGGATATATGTTTGTCTTATTTCCCTGGATAAAGTATTTTTTTCAATGATTATTTGAAGAAAAGTCAAACTGCAATCAACATGCTGCAGACCAAGAAAAAAAAACTGCGCCTTACAGAAAATTACATTTCATTTAAAAGCATGCATCGCATAAAAACACAACTGACAACAGATTGTAGGCCTATCGCTCAAATATCTTATATAATCAGCTTCCAACTGTCTGCTTCAATTCAGAATATGTTATTTTTCAGAGACTGAATAAAAAAAAACACTGGTCACATGTATGGTGTGATAAGACGTCTAAACATCTGATGCAGCACCATCTACTAAATTCACAGCATTGCACATTCACATCAGTTGAGAGTCCCCTTTAGACACCAGCCAGTTCAGGATGTTTATCACAGCACAACAGTATCAGGACAGGAAGACACCAATTACAGCAGCGGACTGTGGCAGTGACGCTGCAACAAACTTGACACCATAAGGTCATTGGAGTTAAGCAGCTGTACGAATGAGCTATTACCTTTCAGTCGAGTCACCTGCGCATGATCGGTGACTAAAGCACGGTGTAAACACAGGAGAAGCACCGGATCTTCTGTTTACAAGGCAGAGAGATGGAACCAGCATGATTAGAATGACTGGCTTCATGCAACAATTTACCGCACTGAGGCCACACGCCCCTTCAGCAGAAATGACCACAGAGACGTTCAAACACCTCCGAGGTGATGCGGATGTTCCTCTGTCCGTTTTTTTCCTACATGTCGGGTTAAAACTGCATTCTGACGCTGAGAAGAAGGCACATTTGTCCATAGGGCTGCTGTGCAGGATGACTGTCTGGGCATGCACGTAAAACCCCTTGCTGTATGCACCGTCACTCCTGCTGCTTTTACCCCCCAAAAAACACCAGATGTCTTACTGAATAGCCAGACACCAGATGTGCGACAATCGGTGAACATGAGAAAGCTTGTCGGACTCGTCCACTGAACCGTGTCGCCGCCTCAGTGCGGTATCAGCTGTCACCTCTGATAAACTTGTATGATTGAGTGACGCGGTCATGCGAACAGGCGGCGCTAGGACCACGCGGAAACATGTTCGGACATCGATCTTTTTTTTTTATTATTCCTTATAATAAATTAGGCCTGCATGCTTACCGGTGTCCCCTACATACCTGTCACCGCCGCTCCTCCGTTCTTGCTGTGTCCATCCTGACATTAAAATCTGCATGTTTCACACGCCGGTGTTAAGACATCCTCATCTCTCGCCTCTCCAAGGTCTGCCTGCCTGCCTGCCTGCCTGCCTTGCCTGTCCGCGGACCATGCGTGCTGTTTCACACCGCTGAGAGGGGGCGGGGCCCAGCTTCCTTGGAGACGGCGTGCAAGTGGATCACAGGAGTGCCACTTATTTCTTATCCGAGCCAATCAGCGGCGAGTCACCTCAAATCGGCATGAAATATCTGCGGGAGATGCAAATGTGGCTAAAATAGTGGTCAAACGGGGAGATATGTTAACCATAATAAATCATATTAATACTGTGGTGATGTCTGTCTGTGAGCAAATGAGACAAGATAGACGCTCTTAGTTAGTGGCACATCTGATTTATACATTTCAGACTAAAATAATACAGATTTGTGTTGCAATTATATCCAATATCATTGCGAACTCCTATAACATTACAGTCATACATAATTATCAATCCGTGTCTGTTGTCTTACAAAGAAATGACGTGTGAGTTTGATCAACAAAAGTAAAAAAAAAAACACCTCAAACACATCAAATGGTAGTTCCTGTTTTTAATATTCACAGCACATTATTCTACAAGGTGTGACCTTAATGTACAACAGAGGTTGGTTATAGTAACAGGGTTTGTTCTACCCTCTACTGGCAGGATATGAAATCCCTCCTGTGTTAAATGAAATCCACTTCTCTGCTGAGGAGCTAAGCATCAGTTTGGTAAAAAGGCATTTTAGTAAACACAAAAAAATACCCCAAAGGTATGTACTATGGATTTTACGATAATATTCTAAGAACACAAATTCTGGATAGGTTATTATGTCAAAAATACAGACTGTCTGTTAGCTTTCCTACAATGCAACTACCAAAGCTACAGACTTAAGCATAGAGTTCACATCTTCAAATATACAAAAAAGATAGGAAACGGCTAAAAGCAAGAACAATATTCACAGCAAGCAGTCTTGTCTCTGATGAACTGGAAGAAGCACAGAAAACATTCAGAACATCTCGTCTTGTTTCATCGTTTATTTCAACCTAAGAAAATGTTCCTGTGGTGTAAGAAAAAGTCTCAAATGTTCGAATCATTGCCCACTGAACCAGGAGTTCTGAAATTGAACAATGTCTTCCACAGTGGTTCAGCTTCATTTCCTTTCAGGTCCATCACTCCAGCCAAACCCTACCACCTCCCTCTGGAGAAAGGGGGCCCACAAAATCCTGGCCCCCCGTTTCGGAAAAGCCTTCCATCTCTGTCATCCATACCTCCTGGTCCCATAGGGGGAGGTCGATGGAAAGGAGGTCCACGAGGAGGGAAGCTCATTTGCATTCGGAACCTGTCTGGTGGAAACATAGGTCCTCCAGGCATCATTTGAGGGGGCATATGTGACATGTTTGGGGGTGGGAGGAAGGGAGGTACGTGAGGATTTGGCATACCAGGGGGAGGCTGCAAAGGGGTCATAACTGGTCGGGGACCTGGCATGACGCCTGGACCTGGCAGGTTGATGACTGGTGCGGTAGGAGACCCGAGCTGGTTGTCAGTGCAGGCGTCCGAGGGTGTGCCTTTGTCTCCTACAGAATCATTTATCGACTTCTCTGGAGGATTTAGACTTCCTGCTGCAAAAGAGGATAAGATAAGGTTTTATTGATCGCCATAGGAAGTTAAGTATTGTGGCAGCAAAAAGAAAGGAAGCTCACCGTGAGGCAACTTTGCGAGGTCAAACTCTGACGGGATAAAAGGAGCTCCACCTGGAGGCATGGCAGTGGGGGACAGCATGATGGGTGCAGGGAAAGCTGGTGGACTTCTGATCGGCTCTGTCTGTTCAACCGGTGGCACCTGGAGGACACACAGACACAATTGCATCCTTATTCAGAACAAATGAGCAAAGAAGCCGGCTTGACGCTGAAAAAAGAAAGAACTTTATTAACATTTTCTGTTCCCACAGCATGAAGCCGCTGATTGATTTCATCCCACATGTATTCATCTGATGTGGAAAGAAGCTCTAGGAGTGTTTTTGTACACTAATTCTCAGAGTGACATTTTCATCGTTTACAGAAGGGTCGTTGAAAGACGACGTGATCATACATCGTACTCCCATGCTTACTCTAGAGAAGTTCAAACAAAAAAGGCAAAGAAAAAGGAAGACATCATTTTTAATAAAGGTTCCCCCAGTGTGTTTGAGGAAGACAACAGAAGAGGCTGACATAACTTTCACTTGCAAGAACAGCTACTGATAGGGCATGTACAAAAAGGCCTTTAATCCTTTGATAATCTACACAATCTATAACATGAGAACGTGTGTGTCATACTATAAAACACAGACAGGGGAAATACACATGAACACATCTTTAAGATTCAGCTCAGCCATGTACAGGGATACAATGCCTTCACATTCAGATGTTTACCCAGTGAATATAAAACACTGTGTCATAAAGAGGCATATTTCAGGGGCTGGATGAACTCCCACAATTTGACAGGAAATGTAGGTGATGTCACTAAAGGCATTAGTCCTGAAATACAAACGAAAGTTGTCACCCAGAAAGATCTATTACAGAAAAGGTTTGATTGCTCGGCACATGGCAATGATATATAATACAATTTTTATTTTATATTTTTTGTAATGCCGTGCTAAAACAATGCTGTATAATACAAGGATGTCTTTTGCTGGCAAACAGAACAATCAATCAGAAATCTAGATCAAGTACAAGTCCTCTTTCAATAAAAATAACTGCTGGAACAAAAACAAAAGGGTGACATGATTTGTTACTTACCCCTTGAATACAGTCTGCAGATGTGAACCCAGCATAGCCAGGGTTAATAATATCCAAATAAACATATAATTACAGACTTCCTAAAGACAAAAACACATCACCTGCTTGTTTTGTGGCTTACATGTGTAAGACAGAGTTGAATCATCAGGGACAAACAGGAGCTTTAGTTTCAGTTGGGTTGAAAGTGCTTTAATTTGGCACACAGCACAACCTCACTAACTGTTTGTTTGTATGAAGTATAAATGTTGTACTTGGAGAACAGGGAGTGTTCATGGCCGTACGTTTTTTTTGCCACAACAGATCTCTAATAAAACAAGAAAGTAAGGAGTTTTAATTGGTGGAGCTGTTGGCTGCCGAGGGACACTTGAGGTAAACCATTAAACCTAAAAGGGTGCAAATCCTTAACATAACAATGAAGAACAAAGTGCTAAATGCTAAAGTGCTCATGATGGATAGGCCGGGTCTTTGTACCATAACAAAGAGTAAGGTCTTTTTACCTGCTTTTTGTAACATAACAATGAGTAAGGTCTTTTTACCTGCTTTTTGTAACATAACAATGAGTAAGGTCTTTTTACCTGCTTTTTGTAGTGTCTCGAGATAACACTTGTTATGAGTTGACGCTATACAAATAGAAATTGATTGATTGAGAGAACAATATTATATCTACTTTATTGATCCAGAACAAGCATCCCTTACTTACAGCTGATACAGTGGGTTTACTTTATGGACATATTAAATAAAGACAGATATGTGGGGAGGTTTGCAGTGTTTAAGTGCCTGCAAAGGTACAGAGTTCAAATACAAAGATGTGAAGATTCTAATACCAGGATAGAGGATCATTTGAAAACTCTCGACAAATAGAGTCTTGTATCGCAGTGAGAATATTTTTTTTTTAGTGGCCAAGAAAAGCCAATATTAACAAAAAAATAAGGCCTTAGGACAGCCATCGAATTCAATGGAAAAATGTTTTGAGTTATCCTTCTGACAGACCAACAAAAAGCTCAGTCCCTATGATGGAGAACAGTGTTGTTTTTTTGTCATCACAGCGTCCATACACACCTACTATGCAGCATTTTACAGAAATACAAATTCTATTATTTTAAAGATAATAAAACTGTGCTTTTTACATGAATTGGCACTTCACATACCCTGTTACTAGTGTACAGCTTGAGTAAATACTTAAATTCAACTATTAAATAAGCCTTGGGGAATGCTGCCATTTTCTTCCCCTGCTTTTGAACAAATGATATAAAATCTGAGTCATTTTCATAAAGAATTGAAAAAATTGTTAAAAAATAAAAGTGTTTGTAAAATAAAGATACTGAGATATTTATATCACAGTTTGTCAAAACTTAAGTTGGTAATAAATCATTGTGAAATATTTGTCATGCATTTAGAATGAATCCATCTCTATAATAAAAATCATAAATGTATTAATCATTCTTCATGTGCAGAACCGGTCACTGCATGACTGCATGACAGAGGTTTAATTAGTAACACTCGTTCAATTCAAACATTTCAGAGTTGATGAATTTAAGTCAGAATTGCTAAATGCTTATATCTTCTCATGCATTTAACCTATAACCCTAAAATCTATCATAATCTTAAATATCTTTCCCTCCCATGAATGATTGAGAACTATAAATCAAAGAGAAACCTTCTACATCAAATTAAAACTCACAGCCTACCAGATGCTCCAAGCTGATCACCTTGACTTTCTCTTCTTGGTGCTGAAGCTGATCATACAAACATTAGCTTCATAGAAGTTTACTTATTCATCTTGATAAGGATACTCTTCCAAATGAGACTGCCTGACCTCTCAGGGGGGAAAAAAACACACCAGCACAGCAAATATCACTACTGGTTCACAGGTTCAAAAATGAGCAGAAAAGATCAAAAGATCAAAAGATTTCTCTCAAGTTTGCTTTTCACACCAGTTTTTGATTAGACATCTCAATCTCATGTGGTGGGATGTGATGAGAAGACACATCTTTGCACTGATTGGTGGTTGGCAAAGGACAAAAAAAGAAAAAAAGAAAACCAAAAACAACACCAAAGACATGCAAAAAAGTTGATAAGGGTATATCTTTATAAAACACAAAAGTGTTCCCACCAAATAAATGCATTTGAAGTTTTTCTTTGTGCATCAAAAGTTAAATATCTACAAAGTATGACCCATGAAAAGTCAGCAACATAATGCAAGGTATTTTTTGGCACTAGACAAAACACTGTGTATTCTGATCAATTTTATTTACCTATTTGTGTACTTCATTTTATTATAGTTATGATCTAGACTTGTGTCCTCTTTTTTCTCTCAAATATTTTTGAGTATTCTTCTGGCACATTTTCACACAGAAAACACATTCTTCTGAGTACTTTTACAAACGTGGACTTTAACAGCTTGTGTTTCTGCACCTCATTAGCCCTGCAGTGTTCCTGAAGCTGTAAATTAGCCTTTGAAAAGTTCACACGTATTTTTTTTTTTACATTACTGGATTGAGTTTTAGTTTTGTTTAGGCACTTATAAGAGTGGCACAAAACTATGAGCATATGAACATAATCCAGACTGATTATTTCTGACATAAGGTCACTTCTTCACTGCAAGATCATTATTTCAATTTACTTGAATCTTGATTTGAATCAATAGATTTTACTGAACATAATCATTGATCAATATCTTGAAGTTTTATTTCAAAGATGTAAAAAAAGAAAAGAAAACATACAAATAAGCAAAAAACTTACAAATAAGCAGACAGAAAAAAAGTTATATGTACAAACCCTGAAAGATATCATAAAATAAGCTTTCAAATACCACGTCTGAAAAGTATAAATTTAATTAATCCCACCCCTTCTCCAATAGTTATTACTCATCCTGCCAGTTTCTTATTTTTTGTTACTTATTTGATTATACAATGAAATGAAATGTTTTATATTGAAAACCAGCTCTACTCTTTCTTCAATCTTCTTCAGCAGAAAGTTTGTAGTCTCCCTGATCTAATCCTTTTGTAAAATATTCCACCCAATCTGCCCAAAGAGTCAACTGCCTGTCAGCTTAAACATGGAAATGTATATTTAAGTTCTGTTATATTTTTCATGCTAATTTTAGATGCAACAAATAACACATTGTCTACACATAGTAGTAAAATACTCATTGTCCCATAGTTCACAAAAAGTGAAATATGAGTTTAACAATTTCTATTACCTCAAAAAAAGCTTTGGAGTTTACACTATGACTTTAATAATGTTTTCTTTTGTTCCCAACTTGGGGTCTGGGCCCCATTGGGGGGGGGGGGGGGGGGCGTCAAAAATCTATGGGGGATATCAAATTTAGATTTGAACATATTAACTTAAATCATGTTAACACTTACTGTATAGATTATACAAGCGTGCTCCATCTTGAAAGTGTGCAAGTCTTTTCTGAGGTGGTTAAAGAAAATTAAATTCTAATTGTATACCCCCAAATCAAATGTTTACCAATGAAAATCATTGATGTTAATTTAAAACAGCAATTCAATTTCCCCTAGTCCCAGTCCTTGGGGGAGCTCAACTTTTCTTTCGTTGATGGGGGTGTGAAAAGAAAAAAAAAAAAAGAAAAAAAAAGATATGTTGTGTATTTCATGGAAACACCACCAAGTGGTCATTAGAAGAACTGAAGGCAAAGGCTGATCGCACTGGATTAACATTTGGTCAGTTGTTGCTGATGGATCCATCAGGAGCCCAAATAAATCTGCTAGTTCTAACAGTAAAAATTCTGTCGACAAAATCAGCTTGGCTAAATTAAAAAAAAAAAGAAGTGAATTCAATGATGAAAGAGAAACGCTCAAACACCCCCAGTGGTCAAGTCTGGAATTTACTGATCAATTGAATGTTAACCTACCTTAGTCCAGCAGTGATGCTCAATGAAAGACCTTGTTGTCGTTTTCAGAATCTACCTACTGAAAAACCTAATTTCTGCAGGTAAGGCGTCTTTATTTCTGTTAGCCATGATGTAAATTCCTAGACTGCCACAGGGGGGCACCAGAGTTTGAAAATTTGAACTCGTACATAGCAGCTTTAAGTTTAATTCCTGCGCGTCTAAAGGACAGAAGTGCTGTTGTTGGCAAGTACTATTAGAATTTTATTTTTTTCATTATTCTTAAATTGTCTTGAGTAGCTTCTCAATGACATGTAACTTTTCATTTTAGAATGACTTTGAAGCAGTTATAAAGAACTTAAATATTGTACCGTTTATTCCACAGGGGCTGCATGGGTGTAGTCTTCTTTCAGTAAAATCTTGTTCTGGTTCCTTTTGAATATAACATCCTACTCACAGTGAAACTTCAGGGTTTTTTTATTTATTTTTTTATAGCAGGCATCAAAAATTACTGACAACAGACAATTTTGACTGATGGTCTGCTTTGCTCTGCTGTGTCCTCATAAAAAATGTGACATTTCATGACCAGTTCAAAAATAAAGTTGGACTAAAACTTTCAGTTTAACCTTTTTGTTCATCTGGTGACAAAAAGTCCCTGTACTAAACAATGAACTTAAGTTTTTTCTTTGGCAACCTAAACTACAGCAATTAAGATATAAAAAAATAAAGGGATTATTATGACTGTTATAGGGAACTCATTGTTTAATATGGACACTATCTTTCATGCCGTTTAAAATCTGTCCAGATAAAAATTCAAAAAGGGGGAAGTGGTTCTAAAGTCAAACTGCTGTGATGTATCACGCATAAGGGGTTAACAACAGAGGGGTCTGCTCTTACCCTGGTGTTCGCTCCATCAGCAGAAAATACAGGATGTGCTGCTCCATTTCTCCCGCAGGTTAAATCAGCCAGGCAGCTGGGCAATGTATCTTTGATCAAGACTCAAATCCCAGACGGGTATCATCTCGGTTTTTCCCCTCTTGTAAACATAATTCCTTTGTTCTTTGGACATACCTGCTACTTGTAAAACATGTGGAAAGAAAGTAAGGAGGCAGCCCTACAAAATACTGGCCTTGATATTTCAAACTTATTCACAAGTGTCATGAAAAAAATGACACTCAAATCTCAGGGTTACAACAATTCTCAGATCTTTACAGTTTTTTTAAGAAACAAATATAAGGCCATATTTTTTCTTCGGTTTTTGTTGATTTATCAATTTCTTTTAACTCCAAAAAAAAGAGCAGGACTTTGCAGCACCATCAGCTGTCTGCTTTGCTAGATATTTATGAAGGAATCTACCTTTCATTACTGAGCCTTTTGTTACCTTCCAGCCATTTCACAGCATCATCTGAAAGTGTGACGCCCAATATCAAAAACTTACTTCAATGACACTTCACCTCCATGAGGCTTGGTGAGAGTCAGATATTGAGTCTACACAATGACCAAGGCCCCTGCTGTACTACTTGATGTTACTTAAAAATGTGCCTTTCCTTGTAAAACAAGTGAGGTGATATAGAAGGCAAAAAGTGTACTATTAATCATAGTACTGAGCTCACGGCTCCCATTGAATGCATGGAGGACTGCTTCAGTGGTCATATTAATTATAGAATTTGTTTTATTCATTAAAGGTTTAGAAGGTTTTAAGAAGGCTGTTAGAAAATTATTTACATTTGTTTTTTAAAGAGTAAATATCTGACAAAAAGTGGGCAGCTCAAGGTTGTAAGTCTATAACATCCTGAATCTCTCTCTCTCCCTGCTTGTGCTCTCTCACTCACATTTACATACACTGTGTTTTTATTCTAAGCACCTGCTAGAGGACATTGAAAGTGTTGACTCCACATTTCTATATAATAAAGGCAGAAAAGCCCTGAATAAAATCTACAAATACATAGATTGTATATATTAATGAACTCAAATGACTTTGGCTCAATTTGGCCATTTATGTTCAGGCCACTTTTTAATAGTTTTATCGTTAATTCATTTATTTTATCAACACTATTAAACAGTAAGAAGGACATGGGAGGTGGTTTAAACTGAGGCTCAGATTTTGTACATTTGTGTTCCTTGTGTAAACACCACATATGCAATCTTTGCATGTGCCGCTAATTGTTGTTTTTTGTTTATATGCAGGTTTTTTTTTTTACGCTATTGAAAGGGCTGCCATACATTGTTTTAGTCTACACCTCACATCAACATACCTGATTACCTGCAGAAGCAATAATTGATAGTTGAACTGAAAACATTTGGATCCGTCTGCACATCCTGGATCAGGAGTTCAAAAAAAGTGAAGACAAATTTAGAATTTTCTGACCCTCTAATGAAACATTGAGCTCATATGAATGAGCTTTGACATTGTACCCCAACAACACAAGAGGCAGGGTACTGAGTGATATTTGACATCTACGAGACCAGGCAATGTAGAATGTTTTATATTGCAATACTAATGATAATTCAATATGCCTTAGGGTGCAAGGCAGATTTGTGGTTTCAAATCAATCTTACCACGTGTTACAAAGCTCAGTCCTTCACACAGATCCCGTTTACTTCTATGAAGCCACTTTTGACACATTTTAACAATTAAGAAAATGTAGCATCCTAATGAAATCTAAGATAAATAATAGAAAAATATGAAATCATTAACCATAACGGCATTTGGCAAGAGTAAAGAGTAAAACTTGCAGTGCCACAGGCCCTGTCAACTCCATTTATTGAGCAGACTGTCTGGACAGTTTAACTCCATGCTTTGCTTGTTTAAGATCATTAATTCTTTCTTGCCACTTTTTCTTTGTCCTTCTCTTCTCCCTCTATCCGTGCTAGCACAGGGCCAAGAATGAAACTCCATCCCTTTGGCACAACACAGACAGACCACATCATGTTCATCAGAATGTGTCATTTGACACCTTCACTTTACACCAAACCTGCCATACAGACAGAAGAGTCAGTCACGGAGCAGAAGCTGAGATGTGCTGATCCAGAAACTAAATGTGATGTGAAGAAACTGCAGGATTTATGGAGTTGACGCACATTGAAAAAATACAGCAGTTTGTCACAACATTCAAACTGTGCCATGACACTGCAGTTTGAGGAATCAAATAAATATAAATATGTAAACAATATTGTTGGTGTTGTGATGCGCATATTACAATGCAGGCTGAATTAACAGCCTGTGGTCAAGTCTATCTGTGCTGTACACAAGCCAGATGCAGATGACCGAACAAGTCATGTAGAGACATTTCCAAAGATATGAAACATGACTCATGTTACAAATAAAAAAGCAAATTGGTTATTAAGATTTAATTGACAGCAGCAAATTGGTTGGCCAGAGAAAAACCTTAAGATATTTGGTTGGTCACTATGTGGTTCACAGAACTTCAGCACTGATTTGACAAAAATCTAAAATGCCACCAAATGTAGATTTCTGTTAAGTCCTTAGACGTTAACCACAAGATTCAGTGCTAATAGTTAAAATTCTAATTTTTTGATGTATCCCTGGAGAGAAAGAGCTGTTTGACTCACATTTGGACAGAAAACACAGCAGCTCTTTGCCAGCCTACCACATCCAATAAAAAAGCTACCCACAAACATCAAAAGTGAAAGCAGCATGTCATCCTCCTGTAGTGGTATTCCTTAAAAGGTGATTGGATACAATTCAACTTTACATGGTGGTGGCCAGGTGTGGCACATAGAGTGGACAACTTCAAGATTTCAAACTGTATCAAACCAAAAAAAGAGGAACAAGCAAGGGCATAATCCAGATAATGACGCAATCAATTCTCTCCATGTCTATTGTGTAAGTGACCACTTGCTGAGTCTATACGAGGCCACATTGTTCTAATGCGACTGTTTGGAGCCTCTGGGGACAAAGGACAACATAATGAACAAGCATGCTAGATCTTTGTGTGTTTGACCCCTAAGTTGTCTACTTTTTCAATACTTGTATAACTTACTTTGAGTCCCTTTGACTCTTTGCTGCTTGATGAGGAGCAAACAGGACAGGGCTTGGGAAAGAGTCCAAGAAACAAGTGTCCCACCACAGCCTTGAATTTGCATCTTGCAAAGAAGGAGATGTACTGTGATGTAATGATTGCATTACATCACAGTACATCTTAATGCAAAATATCTTAATAGAAAACTTTCAGATAAGTTTAGTCTTTGGTAAAAATGGTTCCTTTGGTGATACAATATTGGCTTACTTGAGCTGTATGATCAGGTTAAATGAAAAGAATCAATAACTTAAACCTGCTGTATGTGGTGCAGGAAATGGACAATAAGTACAAAAAAGCCCACACGTTTTCTGATCCATTTCTTTTCTTGGTTTGGCTGATGTGATTGGATTTGAAGATACCACATGACCCTTCATGAAAAATAATCCTGTTCTTGTTTTGCTGGGAATTTTAATTTTTGCGAGAACCATATCTGAACATAAACAACAATCCAACGTCTCGTCCAGTTTTTATAAACAGTTTCCAGGCCAAGCGCAGAAAGTTGTTAACGGTGTTGTAGGCTTACCTTGTCTTCCGCTTGGACACTTCTCTCAATTGAGCCTTTGAGTCCAACCAGCAGCCAACAGTCAGATTGTCCCAAGCTCAAAACATTTGAGCAACCGTTCTTCAAAGTGGTGTGCACAGTTTAGCAGGCCTGCTAAGTATGGCAGGTGGCTGACAGTCCAGTTGGATCGTGTTTTGTTAGACCTACTTTGTTCACCATTTTCTATGCATATAGCCATACGAAGACTTTTTGATTTTTATTTAGAAATCTTAAAGACATAACTAAGAAAAACTTGTATTTTCAGCAGTTCAGACGTTCATCCAGTGTGAAGTCATGATCAATTAAATTTACTTTTAATCTGTTGCTTTAACCGAGTTATGGAAAGCTCACGATCAGCCTGTACATTCAGGAGTTAAGGATTCACAGTAGAGCTGAACTTTGTGTTCAAAAGAAACACATTATAATTATAGTTAGGGATACTAAAAACAGATTGAATTAACGATGAGTGGAAATCATAATTTCTTTGTATCACGCCTCTCATTGTCACTAAAAACTATTTTGGAGGTCTCTACAAAATAAATATTTTCTATTACGTTTCAAAAAGATTTTTAGGCGAGGGCATCCCTGCTGAACGACAGCGTTGATGTTTTTTCACTTTAAAAATCATTTTAAAGTTCAGCTTCTGATATTTGGATATGTAAAAACATTTGATTAATTTGAATACGTTGTTCAGCCTTAATACACACCTAATGATGCAACGTAACACACAATAATCTCACTAAGAGCCTTTTCATCTATTCACCCATCTTATTGTTGTCTTCACAAATGTTTTTATAAACAATCCCTGATAACTTCGCCAAAAGCAAACAGAGAGACAGAAATACTTCCATCTACACATACAACAGTAATTAACATTTTTTGTCATTCCCCACTTTATTATTAAAAGGTATTCTGCACAGAACAAGGCATCTAAAATGAAGCTGCAAGACCTTTTTGAAAAACAAGGAGAAATGGATGAAGAAGCATTATTGAATTAAATCCCCTCACCAGAGGAGTTTATCTGAACGGTGAAACGGTGGATGAAAATCACCACATTGCATTTCTCTGCAACACCCCATATGATGCGCAGACATGGGAGACTTTATACAACCCTTGTTGAATGACAACTATTCCGATATTCATCAACACTGAAACATCTCTCTTGTAATGGGAAAGTTTAATTCAGAACTACAAAATACTATCATGTCCCATATCTTGCACATACCTTTTTGTCCCCCGCCCCGCCTCAAAAAAATAATTCTATGACAATACATAAAGGACTGAGTATTGCTGAACTCGGACATAAGAAGAACGCAAAGATCCAACCTATTTAGTTTTAGCATCCCAGTGTGTGTTAGGGGTTTCTTTGAACAGTATTACGAAATAAGGCATATATCTTCTAATGGCATGGCTATTAGTTTTATTCATAATTATTCTTCATTTGTGTGGTTGGAGGATATTGAGCTAGTCCACAAATATTCACATATGCACTGACCAAACGGTATAGTGCAAATTTTGACACTAATTCAACTAGAGACCGGCAGATTATTTAGTGCAAATCACTCGCAGTAAATCGTAGACACAATCAGCAATGACTAGGCTGGTGATGGAGTACTTCACCACTTAGTAAACTATAACTTTACTGGATGCAGTCTTACAAGCTAATGTTAACTTGTGTTCTTTGACAGCACTTTGACTACTTATTTTGTTCTTATGTTTGGCTGAAGTTTACCCACTAGTTAATTACTTCACTGACATGACAGAATCCTCATTAATGTTGCTCCAAACTGTATGGCCTGTTATGGGTCGATGACCATCTTAAAGTATAACAGTAACGGTGTTGGGTCAGAAAGGTCCTATGTTTATACCTTAGGGATGAAACAATACCTCACAATACAATTGGCTCTACAATCTGCTTTTGGCTTCACTTTGACGGATGTGAGCAGCTGAAGAAGAGAAACGTACAGACATGGCGGAAGCAACTAAAGATTCTGAGGTTTAGAAAGCAAGGGTCAAGATGCTACATGAGCAGACAACAGACAAAACAAAACAGTGTGCAAACATTTTAAGAGACTGATGAACAAAACAAACTGCACAACCAATGTGATGCAGCACGTGAAGTTGCACCACCCTGCAAGCTCGAGACAACAAAAACATATCAATACCATACAGTGGGAAGTGGATTAGTAAACCAACTCGCCCAAACAAGTGCAAGAGCCACAGAGATTACTTCATGCAGCAGTGTTTTAAGGATTTCGGCTGACGATTGACACGATAGTCTTTTTTTTAAACTTTCTATTTCAACGTCAGAAACAAATTCTGCATCTCTTAATACTTTAAGAGATTTACCCAATTTGTGCTACACAAATCCTTTATGTATTTTAAATACACGTTTCAGAAAATCGTTTTTTAAAAAAAGGTATCAAGAACCAAAAATGTAGACACGTATAGCATTGTGAGTTTAGTGTATTGTTACATCCCTAGTACACCTTTGAGCACTATTTCTTAGTGAATGGGATAGTTTTAAAGGGAGAATCTACTGATCATACATTGAGGGTTTTTTCTTTTAAGAAATTACTTGTGACAAGATTCTTGAAGAGAAAATGAGAGGGGTTTCAGATAAGCTCCTTTACTCATTTGTAATAATTTATTCTTTGTAGATCCTCATCAAGAAAGTTGAATATCCAAACCAAGGCCATTAAACCAATAAAAGAACACTTGTCATACTGAAAAGAAGGTTTTGAGAGACAGTATTAGCATTACCTGTACGTGGGCAGTTATGGTCCCATCTACTGGTACACTTTCAGATGCTCCGTTAACCGCTGGTGCTTTGTTGAGGTCCTTGGCTTTATTCCAATCTTCACACAATGAAATAAAAATAGAATGACAACATAAGCTTAACGGTTTCTAATAACCGTCAGCAGGTGAATCTTTGGTCATTGGATCTTGGGTTAAGTGTTTACCTGGATTCAGTGTCTCCGCGTCCAGTATGCCCCCTTCCCGATAGATTTCCAAATCCTCAACTTTGACTTTGCTCCAGGGGATGTAGGTAACTCCTCGCTCCACATCCCAGAACTTTTTGTGAGCTGATTTTATACCTTTGTTTAGAGCCCAAGCGATCTAGACAAGAAAGGCAGTAGTTATAATCATCAAGATCAACAGAGCAAATATGAACAGTGACCCATAATGCATTTGTGTAAATGCTTAGGTACCTTAACAGGTTTTTGATTGACTTTGTAAGACCCTTTACTCAGTTTGTTTAAGGCTGTATTGGCATCTTGTCTGTGAACCATAACAATATAAGCACAACCCCTGGGAGGAATCATCTGTGCAAGGAGAAAGATCAGAAGGCATGTTACAACACTTGTTGACATCTTCAGATTGTGGAGCATTACAAGTGTCTTTGACATCAATTGTACAAACTCACATTAATCGACTCTATCTGGCCAAACTCTTCCAAAAGGGACATCACATCAGACTGCTGAGTTTTCTTGTCTAGTTGTCCAACCCAAAGTGTAGTGCTGCAAACTAAATAAAACACAAGCGATTAATATCATGTTCAACAAGCTGCAAACATGGCAACATCAACGTTAATATTGGTAACAACATTCACAGGCTTGCTTCTGTTGTCGTACATACCACTGAGCGTCTGGCTCTTTATGCTGGGAAGACCCTTCTGTCTGCGCTCTCTGTCTTTCTCTCTTTCATTTTTGTCCTGAGAACCAGAGCGAGATCCCCAGCGCCATTCTCTGGAGCGAGAACGAGAACGACGATGCCTAGACCTTCTTGAGCGGGACGAAGATCTTGATCTTCTTCTCCTTGGAGATCTAAAACACAAGATTGATTAGCCAATTCCCACATTAACTTAGTAATAAATGACATCATTTATTTCGTTTCATATTTTGAAACATCGATCTAAAACACACAGCACTAAAGTCTGGAGTGATGATCACAGCCACTTACCTTGAACCCGATCTGGATCTTCTGCTATAGCCTCTGTGTCTGCCCTCCCGTCTCAGAGCTGAACTTTCTCTCGAATTTTCCTATCAAATAATGATGACATGAAATTTTCAATTCACCAAATTAGAGGGCAGAGTGTAAAAAAAAAAAATTCAGTATAAATCTTGGTCTCTCCTCTTAAAATATGACACTAAAAAGATATTTCCCTGCCAATTGAGGTAGCTATGGCAGTGTCTAGGTTAGGATTTCAGATTTACCTGTGATTGCGGATAAGCCTCACTTAGGGAAGAGTACCCATCTGGCATCCTATGACGTTCAACATGACTTACACCGCCACTGTGCTGAGGGATGACAAAAAGACAGCCACAGGAGACAGTTGAAAGGCAAGACATAACAGGGACAGTTATGACAGTAGCTGAAAGGTCCACACAGAAAATCATTTAAATGATCAACACAAATAGAAGTCATCTTCATTTCAGTGATCAATTCAGCTTTTCAAAGTGTGAAGAAAAACCAGCAATTGTTTCAAACAGAGATGCACCGATAGCAATTATTTAGGCCAATTTAGGATCATGTTAATTAACTGATCATTGAAATAATCTCCCAAACTGCAGTTATACATCATCTCCCATTATCTCTCAAACAAATCTTCCCCAGAAAATGACTGTACAACCCTTTGTTTCCTGTGTTCTCGTGAATGTTCTGCCATCTTTTATAGTGGAAGTGTTTTTATATATGAAAGTAAAACAAAAAAACACATCAAATCCATTCTAGAAAGATTTAAACAGCCATGACTAACACCCTCTTTACCCCTGCTTCTTTGACGCAAGAGAATCGGAGAAGTTTACTACTTCCCTTTCTTCCGCTGCATTCTCCCTGAATCCTGAAGGAATTTTGAATTACCCAACAAATAACTCAAATAACCAAATTTCTTTTGGCTATTGCTTGCAGTCTCATACTGTACTGTCTCTCTTTTTAGCTGCCTTTTTGAACAGTATTTACAGCCGAGTTGTGTTGTGTTTTGTATTCATCAATTATCAAAATGCATTCATGTGTAATATTCCCTGCAAAGTGATATGTCTCACGGCAGCCCAAACCATTTAACCACACTCTCACAGGCTCAGGTTTTATTCAGGTGTCCCACTGTAACCAAAGAACATTACAGGAACATTAATTAAATGGTAAATTAATTTGTTGCGCGCCCTAAGCCCCGAGGAGAGAGAGACAGCGGGGAGTGCACACATACATAAGGACAGCGCAGATGTACACACCGACGTGTGCAGTGAGTTACTACGTGTGCAGTGAGTTACTAACGGGCAAGAACAGGGCAACTTTCTTTGCTTATCCTTGTTCTCCTCTGCTGATGGGGACGTCACCTCCACACTGACATGCTCTCTTGTGTGGGGTGGTCATGTGTTTGTGTTGCTGTGTGCATGGCATTAAATGGCTAGTGTGGGTGGCACTGAGATTGGTTTGGAATGGCCTACATTTGTGCGGACATGGCAGGTAATCTGTCACGGCCGCAAAAGATTGAAAATTGGCTGATTGTGGACATCAGCCGATCTATTGGTGCATGACTAGTTTCAAACAAACAACGCATGAGATAGTGGACTGATTAAACATCAGAAAATAAATAAATAAATCAATACCTCTGCACCGCCAGTCTGGCTCATCATATGTGGATGAACATTCTCCGTGTTGGGCATCTGACCGTGAAACTGGTTAAACACATTTTCAGGCATTCCTCTGTCATGAAAAAATATTAACAGATAGTTAGTCTGGTGATTACAAACAGATAACGCAATAATACAAAAACACATCAACTATTAGAGCCACGGGTCTTTTGTCAGGTACATATTTTGAAACAAAATAAATATAAAAGTAAAGATATGTCTGATCACATGAATCCATTAACTGTGATTCCAGTTCCAAAACATTGAAGTTATTCATTCAGTTTCATTCGCCCTGACAGGACATTACAATGTAAGTGCAGTGAATTCATGTGCATAGGTCCTGTTTGTGCATGTATTTATTCTGGTTCTGTGTGTGTGTGAAGTATGTCTTTCAATATCAGAGTGTAAACTAGAATTTAATAAATAAAAAGTATAAATAAACATTGTTTTTAATTCTGTGAAAAGTCAAAACCAAAAGCCAAGAAGGACTAAATATCTGTTCTACATTAATATTTTTTTTCCAAACGTGGCTAGACTTGGCAATGTAATACTTGGAATAAAATGAGTAGAGTATCTGAAAAGATTTATAGAAGCAAGTTTTAAGTCATAACAAATACTATTCTTGAAATAATGAGCGACTTGGGAAATTGGTTGAATCTTCTAATCGCACAAAAAAAAAAAAAAAAGTCCTCTACTTCATTGTTACTTCAACAACGTTTTAAGGTTGATTTGCACTGCAGGCGTTTTGATCTATGTTACATTTTTCATTCTGTTTCAGGACTGGCCTTTAAAGTAGTCGAATGTGACTAAATTTACCCGATTAGAAATTAAACTGAGATTTGATGAGAGCTTAATAAAACAAACCCCTTTCAGCAAATACACATGAAAACATCAAAGTAATGGACCCATAAGCAAAAAACATTTTTGAATAATGAGAGACTTCAACCTTTCCCAACTCAACCAGAAAGCCAAGGAGCACAAAACAAACTAAGAAAATAAAACATTATCTTTTGAAATACCCAGATGATGGCCATCGCAGCATGTTGGGCTAGAATAGGATGTTACAACAGATATTTATCCCACTCACACAGTACACAATAAGTATTCTATTTTAGATGCACTGATTGCAAACTATTTTCAATCAGCTGTCCAAGATAAACACCCAGCAAGGTGCTTAAGTCTCAACCAAAAAACTAAACAGTACCATTTTCCCATCACATTTACAACTAGAAGATACACAAAGCTCTCATTTATAAACAAAAAACAAAAAAAACAATGATATGAGAATATAAATAATATGAAACTCACTGTAACTGGGCAGTGCCTTCTTTAGCCATTATATCCTCAGGTTCATCATCATAGTCAAATCGGTCTAATAGTTTCTGGGGAAACAAATAAATATCAAAGTCAGGTAAATGAGAAAACAATTTGCAGAAGATCACAGCAGGTAAGGTTGCAACACTTTAAACTATGCTTTTACCTCAGCTAAAGAGTTTCTCTTCTCTGTGTGTGCATTGTATGAGTTATGCTGGTCCACAGGTATCTGAGGTGGGTTTGTTATGTTGTTTGCAATGGCTGCCAGACTCTTATCTGCCTGCTGAAAGCTCTGAAGCATCCTCTGCAGCTGCAAGAGGGAGAAGGAGGAGTCATCTAGAATTTGAACAACTCAAAAATAAGATGATAAAAAACTGCAACAGGCCCTTACACTTGTGTATTGCTTACCTCTTGTCCATGGGGGGACTGAAACAGCTGTGCCACAGCAGCTAAAGCATCAGGAGTTGGTAGTTTGGGCACAGCAGGCACATCCACGGCACTAGAGACAGGAGGCTGCATTTCTGGTAGGGGATCAACAGGAACTGTTCAGAAAAAATTATTTGAAGAAGATTAATGTCTTTCATGATCTCTTTGGACACAGTTTCAGCTTTTGAAGTTACAACGTCAATTCATGACCTCTTTGTAACACTCATGGGTATTTTTATTTAAAAAAAATTAACTTCACCTGCAAGTGTAGGAGCAGAAACACTAGATCCATCGGCCATATCCATTAGAGGCTGGATGATGTCCATGTCGAATACGCCATTTTTCTGCCACAGGTTCAGGACTCGAAGAATTTTGCTCTGATGAAAAAAAAAAAAAAAAAAAAAAAAGAATACCCGTGTTTAGATATTTCTTATAAGTCATTGTAAACATACATAATATTGGAGGCCTCAGCTTGGCTCACCTTATCATCCTCTGGGCAGTGGTAAAGGTTTTGAAAGGTATCTGTGAAGTTCTTCAAGAATCTGGGCGCAAATACATCCTTTTCAACACCAAACTGATGCCGTGACTGTCGAACAATAGAATCAACCACGTACAAACCAGGGACCTTTAGATCTGGTTTACACTAAAAAAAAAAAAAGGGGAAAGAAAAAAAAGATGTATTGCTGTTGTCTATTTAAAGATTGCAATACAAGCGTACTTTGATCTCAATATAATGAACGTTACACTCACTGCTCTATAATACATACCTTCTTGATGAACTTTTCCACTATCTGAACAACATGTTTGTAAAGCTAAAAAAGACAAAAACAAAAAAATCAGTCATTTCAGCTCACTACATCAAACCTTCATCATGAGACAGAACCGAGAATATAACCGAGATAACACCCTCGTTCATTTCATCACAAATACTATCAGTCAAATTAAAACTGACTGTTAATACTGAATGGCATCAAATGAGAAATTAACATTTCTTACATCAGATAATGTTTCAGCAACTAATGTGCCCACACTAAAATCACACCTAACACATCATATTCAATTTTTTTGATACCTCTGGAAGTATCAATGCCCATAAACGGATTGGATATTCAAGATCTTAAAAGTTTAATTAAGGAATGATTAAAGACAAATTCTGCACGGTTACATGCATGGCTTTTTAAACAATAAGTCAAATGAATGACAAAATGTTTTCATTTCTCAATTAATTATTTGTCCATCTATGATATACATAAATAATGTGATAAATGAGCCAGTCAAATTGCTAAAGCAGCACAGCAGAGATACGTCTACCAAATGTGTCAACACTGATACACCATTTAGTAGCAATGCTCAAGAAGTATGGATACCTCCTATTCCAAAGTAAACATAGATGTCAAGCTACACTCATTACCAGAAGGGAGCGGTTGGTGTGAAAATGATAGGCACTTAGAAGGAGGTATTCATATTTCTTGAGATGATTAAACCACCTTTGGATTTTATTAGCCATAACAGTGTTTCCCCTAGGTTTACAGCGTTGGGGGGGTGGGGGGTGGGGGGGACACGCCGACGTGCCGACACAAACACTTGAATTAACCTTGGTGTTCATGTGTTACTTTTAATGACAGCTGTCCTTTCCTATTGGAAAGGTATTCTTAAATTACTTCTTTCCCTGATTACGGACTCTATCCACTATCCTATCCCTACAATAAAAGGCACAAAAAGCCCAAAAACAAATATTTAAAAAAACCAAAAAAACAATGGGCCGCCCCCCTAATATAATGGTAGGAGAAACACTGCATAACCAAATAACACACAATAAACATATATTGTATTTATTTAGTTTACCTTAATTGCTTTGATTGCTGATTTTGTTACAGACATCATTTTAGCCCGGGAAATCGGAGGCTTCATGTCAATCATGGAGAACAACTGGTTGGATGTAAACAAAACAAAAATACATATATAATGTCATCTAAAACACTGTTATAAAGGAACAGGAAATGTTTCTAGTGAGAAAAGACAGGGATTTTCAACAGGCAGATAATACACAAGTATTACAACAAACATGTCAGAATATGATTTAGGATATTGGTAGCTTTGATAAGTTTGTTTATAACATTTCAACCATAGACTGTAAATATACAGGGTATATACTCTGTCACTGCACTATAACTTCACTTATTTGCACTATATCTCTATATTTATATTTGTTTAATTAATCAGTCACTGCAAAATAATAACTGTATATATTCTTTCAGTCACCACAACTGTGTATTTATTATTATTGTTATTGTTATTATTACCATTCATTCACTGAACAGAAATTGCTCTGGCCACTTTTTACACACTTCTCTGTCATATCACCACAAATATATTTGTATTGTTGTTTTTGTAAACGCTGCTGTTTAGGATTGCAGAAAGTTTCGTTGTGTCCTTGTATACAAAGATAATAAAGATTATTTCTCTCTATAAACATGTCTTCTGTGCAGTTTCATTTGTTTTCTACTCTTTGCTTTGACCTACACTCAATAAAAAATGTTATATACCCTCTAAAACATCCAGGAATCTGTGATTAGATAGAGTAGGTTTGTGTCTGAGCAGGTATTTGAGTTTGCTGACAAACACAGATATGAAGTTCAATTCTGACCTGTACTGTAGCAATAATTAATTGTAATCATGTGTTTTATGGTCACAGTGACCAGCAGTCTGACAGGCCATGGGTTAAATGCAGTATAAATACATTTTAACTCCCACATGGGGTTCATCTTCTAACTAGTCAAACTACGTTACAACACCAGCACATTTTATTTAGCACTTAAATCGACTGTTTCCCCCCCAAACAGACACACAAACAGAGTAGAATCCAAAGTCCAAAGTCCAACACGTAGAAACCTGATCACAGAGTTGGTTAAAATCGTCGTGGTGTGTGTGTGTGTGTGTGCGTGTGTGTTTACAACGACCGCGGCTCGTAAAAGCAAAGCTAGCCGATAGCAACGCTAACGCTACACAGGGACGTTAAGTTAACGATTTATTTATCATAAACCTGATATAAGGACACACAACTACGATTGGGATGGAAAGCTAAGTTTAAAAAACAGTTATTCTGACTCGTCATTATTGTGTTGGTGTTGCAAACGGACAGTTCAGTCGACACAGAAAGGGAAGGCCTGACACACGCTCAGCGGTCACTTTAGCCGACATGTTTAAAAACACGAGCAAACTTTACCTCCATGTTGAACGCGTTCACTGCATCCATACTGGTTTGTTATACTGACGACCGCTCGATGAACTTGCCAACTTTAACGACCACGCGTCGTTATTAAGTGAAATACATATCCAGGACCGGAGAGTAAACTCTGTTTTCTCTGAATGATTTTGTGGTCACATTCCTCTCCGACGTTCTGCTTAGCTGTTGCGGTCCCACCCTCTCCTGCGTGTCACGTTACGCACGGTTACGCAGTGGCGTTTTAGCGTCTGATGATGTCGTAGGGCAATGCTGCGTTCAAGAACATCGGAACAAACGAGCAATACCAAATATATAACAATTAATTTAATTTCTTTATTTATTTCGAACGATTAAAGAAATAGATGAAAATTAATAAACAAATGGAAAAAAAAAATCTGTATAAAATAAAAAAAAAGCCAATTTCAATATAATACACATTCGACTTGTTCGAAAAGGGATAGGAAGAAGCCTAGGCTTATCAAGTCCTACCCCCATTCTTCACCATTAACAAATGCAAAATCCAATAAAATAAAATAAAATAAACGGACAATACAAAAAAAATACTCCAATCGAGCTATTAAGAAAAACAAAACAAAAAAAAACATTAACATCTGTTAGATTTACATTCTCCTTCCTCATTTCTGTACTTTTCAAAGATATATCTTTTGTACATTTTTTTTAAATTGCATTGTATTCATACTTTGTTTAATCGTTTCGTCAAGACCATTCCACAAAACCACCCCACAAATGGAAATACACATACTTTTTAAATTGGTCCGAGCATAATGCTGTTTCAAGTTTAGTTTCCCTCTAAAGTTATAACCCCCCCTCTCTGTCTTTGAACAGTTTTTGTATGTTTACAGGTAGCAGTTTATTTTTTGCTTTATGCATTATTTGTGCAGTCTTAAATGCTACCAGATCCCCAAACTTCAAGGTGTGTAATTTTAAAAACAGTATATTGGTGTGTTCATAATATCCTACATTGTTTACTATAGGAATGGCTCTTTTTTTGTAGTGTGCTTAGTGTTTGTAAGGTGGTTTTGTAGGTGTTGCCCCATACTTCCACACAGTAATTTAAATATGGTAACACAAGTGAACTATACAGAATATACAGTGCTCTCTCATTCAAAACGTGCCTTGCTTTCCTCATCACTCCAATGCTCCGTGCTACTTTTGGACTAACAGCATTAGTTAGTTACTTTTGGACTACTACATGGACTAAGATACAGAGAAGCAGAGAAAACCATAGACTGTAAATATTGGAGAAAACCTATAAAAAAAACCCTATAATATTAATAAATAAAAAAATATAAATATAAAACATAAACAGACAAAGTAATGTATAGATGTATATCGTCTGTACCGTTTGTTCATTTTCTTCATCTTCTGTCTTTTTGTTTATGTCTTTGATTCATTAAAAGAAAGATAGGCTGGTATGTCATAGCTCATAGGATAATGCTGCCTTTAAGGACCTCTGAAAATGATCATTGAATTCTTATTTAATGGAAAAGGAATTTGGTGGTCCCTTTGTATGCGTTTGTTTCCCTTTTTTAAAATAAAAAAAACACTACGCTCCGATCCGAGTCCGACCACAGTTGAGATTTATATATTTCACAATTTTTCATTCGATTAATTGTCAATTTGAATATAAGAAAGACTTGACTGTGAATAAATGATTCACATTAATCTCTCAGCCTACTTTCCGTTACGGTGCAGTACGTGAAGGCGACCTCCCTGGGTTGCTGGTCAACTGGAAACAAATACAATAACAAACTGCAAGGGGTTCATCTGATCAGCTTTAATACTGAAGAGTTGGCAAAAAAATAATAAATAAGAGCTAAATTCTTCTAACAGGCTTTTGAATGTGAGTGTTAGAAAATCTAAATTAAAGTCACAACTGCTTGTTTGATTTCAAAGATTATGATTTCTGAAAGATAGAAAATGTATTAATACAAAAGGTTAGAAAAAACATACAGAGAATTAAAGGCATACTGTTTATTATTGAAAAAAATACAATTCCCAGTTCTTTTGTCTTGCACCTTGTTAAGTGACTCGTTTATGCCCTCCTGTGGCCAAACCTGGACACTGCGTGCCTCTGCAGATACAGTGCCACAAACGAAGAGACTGGAGTAGAGCAAACATTTGCGTCTGAGGATTGAAGACTTGATGAAATATGAGAAAGCAACTTTTTGGAGGACAAGGAGAAACCGTAATGTAGTTTTTCATCGTGGTCAAAATAATGTCCTCTACCAACTCTTTGGATTGAGATAGACTTTGTTCTATGTCAAAATGAGATGATGGCCATAATGGAGAACTCAACCAGTGCTGTGACATACGAGTGGGAATACTATGATGATTATCTTGATCCTGTGGTTGTGGATCAGAACAAGCTGAAATACAATAAATGTAAGTCTTTATACTTGATCTTTATTAGTCTAAGTTTTTCTGATATTACAACTGTTTTGACAAAATAATCCACGTTTCATGACAGACCCATAATATACCCTTTATCTCTGTCTATAAAAGATTATAGGATTTTTATTTTATTTTAATTTTCTTACCAAAAGTCAGTCATTAAGGCAGTTTCTATGAGTACAAATATTTTACCATGACCCAGTTGTTTATATTTGAGCAGTTATAATTTAATAGCTTTGTGTAACATTTGTTGGCACCATACAAATAAAGATTGATTAATTGAACTGTCCTCTTCCATTTCAGACTCAATAGTTATCATATTTTGGATCGTCCTGGCTGCTTTTGTGGGATTTCTCTTTCTTAGTCTGAATATAATGTCTGGCAGTGGACACTTTTCAAGGTAATTATCTTTAAAAGTCTCACTACCTGAAATGTAGGTAGACAGAACTGGCTCCACTAACTGAATACTGAAATAAACATAAATGTATACAATGGACAAACATGGGTACTTTTGCTAAATAAGACCACAAAGCTCTTCTAACGTTTCACTTCTTATTATTGCAGGGGTCAAAGATCAAAAAACAAACACAGTCCCAGTACATCAACTGCCTGACCTGAGATGGATCTGATTGACGACACATTTTACGAGTGTAATGATTATGAAGTAGGACGTTATGTAACAATTGTCACAGGATTTAACCAGCAGTGTATATATACTGTACTCAGGAATGCTACCTTAGACATAAAACAGTAGTAGAAGAGATCAGGTATGCTGCAGTGATTTCAACACTTTGAATCTAGTCTTCAACTTTGTCTAATATATCCTTTGTGATCTAATTATCCCTATAAAAATGTAACAGTCATAGTTTTTGTCAAGCAGGAACGTTATGCTAAAGAAAATGCACAACATTTGTGACAGATTTGTAAATCAACATTTTATAACAGCTTTTATAAAATAACTTCAGTCTTTTACATGAAACAAAAAAAGCAGTAAAATGAACGATTACAAGGTTATCTTATAACCAGTAAGTCTTAAACGAAGAACACGGTAGTGTTCACAGGTTTGATCTATCTCTTCATGGTGATGATGTGATTACAGATGGCTCTGATGGCTGTTTGAGGCACTGATGATTTGGATGCTTTCCGTTTCTTGCACTTGGCTCTGGTCACCAAACTGATATGAGACAGGAACAGGTCGGTTGATGCTGCTCCACTCCACAACTCATGGATGTATAATGACAACAGACACAGTCCGGCTTCTGGAACAGAGAAAACAATCAATAAATGACTTACAGTACAACTTATCACAACTGAGTGATGTTCCATACAGCCATCGTTCTCTGGCTCATCTCGGCCAATTTATGATTTTTAATTTATCAACAGCAATTTAAAATATGTTGAATTCTGTTTACACAGCATATGTAGCACATATAGTGCAATAGTTGTTTAGCACCAATACACCAAGTCAAATTCCTTGTATGTGTAAATGTACTTGACAATAAAACCTGATTTTGATTCTGAATAGTTTAACTCATTTGTAAGGCACAGAAGGACTGATTTGGTTCTTTTGTACAAGCATCACCGCACTAGAACTTTTATTTGATGGAAACTACAATAAATGCTACACAACATACACTGTCTTCGTATGTTTTCATATTGCCATGGTTTACCTCAGGAAGTAAGTCTTTCTAAAACTGTCATTAAAAGAATCAGCTTCCATCAGTATGTAAATACACACAGGGAAAATCAGCCTTGTTTTCCCCCAATCAGTATAAATATTACTTTCATAAATGTCCTGTTGTAAAATGTAAAAGCTCCAGAACCAACATCAACTAATCAATTCTTGTTTATTTGCATTATGCAAAAGCCTTTGTTAAATATTTTTGAGTTATGCTGTGGAAGAGTAAGTTCTTTTTTTTTTTTTACAATATTGATATAGTATTGTTGGTTTGCATACTAGCTGTCATTGATGGTTGACGTGAGAGTCTCTCAATGAGGCATCATGCTCTTACCACGTCTACACTGATCGTCCGAGGCCTCTGGCAGGCAGGCAGAGACGACTACCTGGTGCAGCTCTGGAAGGTGGCCTTGGCTCTCCAGGAAGTGCATCATAATCTTGGTGAAAACATGGCAGGTTTCCACTCTTGTTGAAATGCTGGAATGATACTGAGCCTGAAGGGTCTGATGGTAGAGTCGAAGAAGGTCTGCTTTCCAGCCAGGATCAAGTAACACAATGTCAACACTTCCCCTGTGCTCAACCACAACCTTTTCAACCCACTGCAGGAATTCTTTGGTTCTGTTTTCATCATACACATCCTCCACCAAGCACCTCAGGGACCACTTGGTAAGCAGGTGCGCAGTATCACCGGCCAACCCACTGGGACCCAGTTTGTCTCTTGGCAGAGCTAACTGGGCTTCAGTGAAGGGAAACACAGGCTGCCAGTGAACGAAGATACTGCTGAGGTAAGATTTACACTCTGTCAGGAGACTCTGTTCTTGTTTCTCAGTCTCAGCGTCCTCTGCCAGATTCTCTTGTTTTGTACGGCTCTTGGAAACAGAGCCTTTACCACGGGCCT
The DNA here is from genome assembly GCF_963930695.1 of Labrus bergylta. Taxonomy (NCBI): domain Eukaryota; kingdom Metazoa; phylum Chordata; class Actinopteri; order Labriformes; family Labridae; genus Labrus; species Labrus bergylta. Next base: position 23,575,400 of record NC_089205.1, read on the forward strand.
TATCCTTCCCAATCCCTTAGGAGGAAGCAGAACAAAAAAAACTGTGCTTAGTATACTAATAATGCAAGAATGATTTATCTACTGACACAGAAGATTTACATACTTGAATGTTTTCAGTAGTAAAAGAAGACTTGAAGAGTACAACATTCTTAGCAATGGTTTGGCTTCATGATATGTTTTTGGTATTGGCTTTATTTATATGCCTCATAGGTTCAATAAAATGAACCGCAACAGAATCAAATTAACTGTGAAACCAAGGCTGGCTATAAATCAGCATGTAAAAGTATATCTGTTAGAAGATTAAATCACCTCCTTTACAAGACACATACACCAAAGTCATACCTCGTAATGTGAACTTGTGATTGGGATATCTATGTGACTTTGAATACATTTGATAATATTGATACTTTCTGAGTTTTTCTTAATTGTACTCCCACACACATCGATCTGGCGGCTTTTGCTTCGTTGTCTCATGCTGCTTTAAAAAGTCACACATTAGAAGGCATACTGCAATGTTTCCGATTCCCATCCCACTATGACCGTTATCGTCCACTGCAGCAGTGTTATAATACTCATTGTCACTATCGCTTTGCTATTATGTGTTTACTTTACATGTATATGGTCAATCTTTTGGCAGACAGACAGCCAGGACAATTTTTGCACACCATCTTGGTTGGACAGAAATCGTTGAATTTAATAACACTCACCCAACAACTCTTTCACTTTGTGCTTTTCAGACACAGCTTGTATCTGGGTAAGGAGTGCTGTGTTGCGGGACAGGGAGGCCCAGCAGAGCAGCAGAGTGAGGGCGTCAGTACAAGAGAGAAGCTGCGGTTGCAGTGTGAGCCAGTCCGCCTGTTTTCTCACATTGAGAGCTGTCCCACGATGCTTCAGTATAGAGCAAAGAGTCTGCAGAAACAGGCTGAGCTGTGTGGCCTTCACACGCAATCTGATGGGAGGAGACCAAACAAGCACTGACATCCTTGACCAAAGACAGTGAATGTTTATCAAGGTTCATTCTGACTGACATCTCCTCTTAAATGGTTAGAATAAAGTAAACGCCCCAAAGAGTGACTTTAATCTTCTACAACTGCTCAATGTTCAGTACCTGGAGGTTACAATGCTTTACCTGAGGTGTCTGCTGACACTTGATGCCACACAAAGGAATTCACTGATGAGTGGGAGTGGAAGACACTTCCCAGAGCGCTGAGGTTTCTCCTCTGAAGATGAGAAGGTCCCACCTCCATCCACCTGCTTCTCTTTCTGCCCAAGGTTAGTAAACCACAGCACATGGAGCAGATCTATGAGGGCAGCAAGCAGCTGCTGGTTGAGATTCCTGAAGAGAAAAGTACATTGAGGCTTGAGAAGAAAATGTGACACTGACAGAAGAGAATATTGTAGTTTTGATAATAATAATGTATGAAAACGGAGCGAAAGCTGGGACTGCACTTCACTCTGGGCGTACCTTTTTTCAACCATCTGTATTATCCATGACAGGAGTCCACAGCTCTTGGTGAGGTTATAAGCAGCTTTGGTCACACGGGCCGCCTTGGACAACACCCTGATAATCTGTGCCTATTGGAGCAATACAAAGAAATCATTTATTGGGTTTTTTTTGTGTGCAAAATTGAAACTGACTTCAACCTTGGCTGATTTGTCAATGTGATTCCCACAGTATGTACCTGTGCGGGTTCATCACACAGGGGGCTGCTGCTGAAGCCTAAAAGAGTCTGAAAGATGCCTTGTTGGTTACACAGTTCATAGCACTGTGCATCACTTAGGCCTTCCTCCAGCACACTCAGGATCCACTCTCGTTCCGTTTTGTGCTAGAGCAAATAAAAGAAAACACACAGTCAGACACACTCTCACAGCTGACACAGCTTATAGAGAAACACCACAGAGACTGATAACATCAGTCTAAATATCCAAGGTTGGTTAAAACAAACGGATGAAGGTTAAATGTTGTTGACACAAGATGAGTTTATTTGGACCGTCATTTGTCTGTTCAGGGTAAAATTCACTAATCACCGTTTAAAAAGTTGCAGTACAAACAAACAAACAGTTTATGTAACTTACCTCCAAGTCAAAGCCATAAAAAAGCTTGAAGAACTCAGGGACTTTTCTGAAGTCCAAACTCTGATGGGACAGCAGGAACCTGTTTAACACCACATACATGTGGTCCTCTGGGAGGGGGGGGGGGGGAGACAGCAAAGAAAGTTATGCAGAGGGCAATGATAAAATATGTTCTTTATATAGAATTGCAACATTAAATATAATATTACAGAGTGTCTTGTAAGATTAAAAAAGGCTCAAACGGCCTTAACAGAAATCCGTATTTAAACAATAGACTGAGTCGATAGTTTTTCAGGGTTACACACCAGGTTTGAGCATCTGCTGAGCCACTTTAGTGATGTAAGAGGTCAGAACAAATGGAAGCCTTTGATTCTGCTGTCGGATTCCATTCTTCACTGTATCCATCAAGTACAGCAACTATTTGATCAAATCAAGCTCGTCACATTTCTGAAGGAGATTTCAGCACGCATAACATTTTTAAAAAAAACTAACACGTTTCCATCGACTCTTTTACCTGTCTCTTCTCTCTGAAGCGAGCCCCCTCAAGGTGTTGGTAGAAGCAGCTCAGCACATGATACGCAGCCGCTCTCACTTTTGAGTCGTAGCTACTTAGAGCCATCACAGTAACTCCCAGGGCATGGCTGGATACAAACTTGATGCAGTCGATCACGCACTCTGTTGGGTAGAAAAATGAGAGCGTGGAACATAAATGAAGCGGCGATGACTGATTTAAAGGAATGACAACCCGGATGATCACTGAATTACACTCACCTGGCCCCAGGATGGCGCTGAATAGAGGCAAAAGAAAACAGGGATCATACAAATCCCCAATGTCCTTTACTGCATTGTTGGAGAACAGTAGCTGCTTATCGCTCTATAAAAGACAAAAATACATTCCGGAGTTATTTAACATAAAACATGTTTTTTTTTTTACTGTATCCCTTTTGAGATATCTCTGACATGCAGCCACATAATCACATTAACACTGGATGTATTGATCGTCTTTTTGTGATTTGGATGACCCTTTGAGGGAACTTTTTAAAGGGAATGCTGTTCTTCAAAGTTAATATGAAATCAAGGTCTACCTGCAGGATGATTTTGCGATGTTGGGGAAAGAGTGCAATAGTTTGCAGCATCACGTCGGGTTTCAGCAGGGCCAGCAGGTCGTCTGAGCTCGCTTGCTTCCACAGGGACGCTCCCAGGCTTTTCCTGGTCTTGTGATGCTCCACAGCTGCTGGACCCCACAGGAAGGATCTAATGTTGAACACACGTAGTGAGTGTCTGAAAATTAAAGGTTTTACTAGTGGCGTGTGCGACATATAAAGATCACTGTTACGTACTGAAATTTCAGCAGACTGACGTTGTTTCTTTCATATTCGTGAAGCAGCAGTAACAGTTTCTGATCTGCAAACCAAAAGAAGATGTGAGAGGAAAGAAAACAACAAAGAAGCAACACAGTAATCACCATATTATCTGGTTTACCTGTAGTACTCAGTGTCACTCCGTAGGCTCCAAGAAGAACAACAAAGTGATTGGTGTTACAAACAGTAGGACACTTCTTCACCAAACACAGAAGAAGGGACACCAATGATCCTGAAATGACAGCAACACAAGTTTTTTTTTTTTGTTTTAAAATAAACAATTGTCTTCAGGTTTTTAATTTTACGCTTTGTTCAGAATCTAGTCGTACCTTTAGCCTGACACGTGCTAGGCTCGTCATCAGAGTCCAACATGGTGGGCAGGAACAGAGAATGGCTGCTGATCATCATGTAAAGGGTGGATAAAGGTATCAGATCCTTCTGGACCTCACTGCCGCTGTACATCATTTCCAACAAGCTGCTCAGTGTGTTCAGGAAGTGGGGATCTCTGTAGCGATATCTGCAGGAGGAGGATTTGTTTTTTCCTCATTAAATGTCAAAAGCAAATGTTGTGGCCCTTTAAAACTAAAATCAAGAAGGTAAATATCTTACTTCAGTCCATTCTTAACAAAACTGTTCCATTCAGATGCAGAAATGTCTTCAGCAGACAGCTGTACAAAAAAGAGAAAGTATGAAATGTAAATCAAGTAAAAACTGAAATTCATCATGTGTGAGGAAAATGAACCCACAAGAAGTTCTTGCAGTTTTCCCAGGATGGCCTGCTCCTGTTCTGACAGGGAAGAAGTCTGTTCTTTAGAGCGACTGTAAGCTGAGATGAGACACTTGATGGCAGCACTGGTGACAGACTTCCTCCAGGTATCTTTTTCCTCTGGGCACTCAGACAGTTTCTCAGTGATGACATCAACTAGTTGCCATCTGGAGGGTAAAACAAGCAACAATTAGCTTATAGCTTGTGCGACTAAAGACATACAGTATCAAGAGTCCATTAATACCTTTCAAAACTGTCCACTTTTTGAAGAGCAGAGGGCAGATTTGTGATCAAGTCTTTGGTGTCCTTGATGTCTGCAGAGAGTTTGATCAGACTGGCAAGTGTTTCAGTTATTCGTGCTCCAGAGTCTTCTGTCAGCTCTCCCAGAGCACACTGGGACAATTCGGAGAAAAGCGCTCGCTTCAAAGCTTTCAGAGCTTCTTTTTGCACTACAAAAGCACAGAATTTGAAAATATTTAAATTAATATACAAATGTCAACGAGAGCAGAAAGAATGACAGCCTGCATACTTAAAAACAATAAGAGAACTTGTTTTTAATACAAACCATCCTTGGGCCTTGTAGGATCCTCTTTTTCTGCCATCTTTAGGTAGGCATTGATTAGTGGAAGGAATGTTTCTCTCTGGTCCGACAGCTTCTCCATGTTTGTTTGCTCTAGGCACCACATTTCAAATGCAAGGCAGTGTGTGGAGCAGTTCTGCAGCAGCAGAGAGCTGATGGCCAGAGTGTCTGAGCAAGGCTGCTTGAGACAATGCAGCAGCAAGTCAGTGTGGATAAGCTTGGCACTGCCCGGCTCACTGGACAGAGTCTGCAGGAGGAAGGCCTCCAGCGCAGGGCTGGAGCACGACATCAGCAGGGTGCCCAGGCCCTGGAGGTGTGCCTGAGTCAGAAAGATGCTGCGATCCTGGGTAGAGTTAGCTTTGGACTCTGTCAAGATCTGCACTGCTGCATTACCGTAGACACTTAGCTCAGATTGTGTGCGCTCACTTCTGGAGAAGATTAGGCTTTCCTGGGGGAGGAGAAGCAGCTTGGAGACCACCTCCCTCAGATAACAGGAGTCCATGCAGCTGTGCAGTGACAGGAGGGCCTGGAAAGGTCTCGACTGTTTTGTTTCAGCCTCTGTGCCTTTCTCCATTAGTTCCTTGACCACAGCTTTTTCTATAGCCCCCATGTAGCTGCAAACAAGATCCAGGTGACCCAGATCACACAGAGTGGGAGTGCTGATCTTCAGTAGGGCCAGTATGTCATCATTCAGCTGAGCACACAGATGTTTAAGTCGGACAGGGTTCAGAGTGTGAGGAGGCAGAGCAGCCAGCTCCAAAGCCAGAAACCACTGCTCCAAACATGGATGCTTGAAGATGGAGCTGAGTGCAGACAGAAGGACCTAAACACAAAGAGTGAATCAGTTATTCTAGTATTCTAAGTATAAGAATTTAACATGATCAAAAACACAAAAAAAAAAGTCTTATTTAAGGCAGAACTTTTTCCCAACCTGCTCTTTATTGGCTTCTACCGTGGACATCTGGTTGATCTCCAGAAAGAGATCTGATCCTTCTTGGAAGCTCTCTGTGGTCTCAGAGTTTTGGGTCTCCTGAAAGCCTTGTAGCCTGGACACCATGTCCTGGAGTATTTGCATTAAGGTCCTCAGAAGAGCAGTTCCTGTGTCTTTGGAGAACTGTGCAGAGGGAAAACATGTGTTATGTATTAATGGCTTAGATATGAACTGAGTAGTAATCCTGTTTTATGCTCTTACTGTGCCAAGGCTTTCCACCGTAGACTTTATGTAGAGTAAGAGCTGCTTGATTGCCACAGGAAACTCAACCATCAACATGGGAGCCAGCATTTCTTCCACATCCTTCCTGAAGGAATCCTCAAGCAAAGGGCTGAGTCCTCGGCTATACGCAGATTTCATCAGTTCAGTGAATGAAGAAGGGGTCAATGATTCTGTTGTAGGGCTTTCAGAGGGTTTGAACTGTTAAAAAAAAAAAAAGGGAGCCATTATTTTCTACACAAAGAAATCCCCGGTATGTCACCCCTTCAGTTAAACAATTTCCTGGTTCCTCACCAGTTCTTCCCGGCACTGCTGTGGTAGCCATTTGGAGTAATAGTGATGAAGATGAATGATGGAGGGATGAGGAGGAGACGAGAGCTCTGAGGTTACAAGCTCTTTATCGTACTGCAGCAGAGCCAGACAGAGGGGGAGCGGCTCCCTTTGACAATGCAGCACATCGGAAAGCACGGCAGACAAGTACTCATGTACCACCGCTGAGGAAAGAACAGATGGACAGGTGGTCAGCATCATTACAACATACCTTACTATTCACTTTGTCAATTTAGGAATCTACTTTAAAGTTTTTTTTTTAATCTTGCTCTTTTTTTAATTCTCATGTGGACCTATAGATCTAAAAAGTGGATATCAACTCTATACCAATGTACACACATTCATAGTCTCTGTATGAAACTATGGTTGGTAAAGTATTTAAGCGATCACTGACTTGATTAAAATAATGTTAAACATTAGTCATTGTTTGGACACAGCATTTCAGGCTATTGATTTATATTTAGGTCAAAGTGTTTTACCTTTTTCTGCTGGCAGTTTGTTCCGGGCCTCCAGGGCTGCGGGTACCGCCGCACTGAAGGGGAAGGTCTGGATAATGAGGTCTTCGCTCAGAGCTGGCCCAAACTGTTCCATCTCCCCGTCATTTCCCTCCATAATGACATCCAGCATGTCTAATACATCTACAAGACATTGTCAGATTGTAAACCCATAAAATGTTTTACACGCCGGCTTGTGGCTGAAACAAATAAACATGGATCTTTTTAACGCTCACCATCGATGTGTGAGACCGGGGTACTGGCAGTGTCGCCCTCCTGGCTGCTCAGGTTAGCCTGCAGATAAGCTGCCTCCTGCACCAGGCTGGCAACCTTATCGGTGTATGTGTGAGAATTACTCACCAATTTCCCTATCACCTGGAGCAAGAGGACAAGCGTTTATTATTGATTACTACTACTATGTATGTCCTAATTAAAATGTCTTCATTTATCCTAAAATAATTATATATCAGAAAGAGGCAGAACTGTTGAGATTTTATAAAGGATGTTGGCTAGATGAGCTCACCCTCTCCAGGAACTGAATGACTGTCTCTTGTTGGTTTGATTCTACTCTGGCCAGCTGGTCGAGCCAGAGCTCAAGCTCATTGTAGGTGTACTCAAACACTCCACTGTCCTTTAACACCTGGAGCCAAGGCAGGAAATACAAATCAGTTATATGCACAAAGTTTGGCAGAAATGCATATAAGATCAGATAAAAAACATCTGTAGTGAAGAACCTTTTGCTTATGCAGCTTTAACATCATACTCATGGATACAATTTGCCCAAATAATTATATTGCTCGAGGATTTTAAGTTATATGTGAACTAGTCTCCTGAACTCAGTTGAGTTATCTAAATCCTGAAATATCTGAAGAAATGCTAACATATCCTGATGCTTTGCCAATAGATTAAATATATATTAAAGAACTAATGTTACTTACTTTAAGAACCAGCATCCTCATTGAGTTTTTCAGGTGGCTGCTGCTGCTGCTGACAAACATCTTCAGAAGCAGGTACAGTACTGACTTCTCTCCAGACGATGATTCTGTGTCTGCAACATCCTGAGAAGGAAAGAAACATACCATACGTAAGAAACAAAAAAATGATTACAAATGAACACCCTCCAAACAGCGATCTAAAATCAAACAGTGTAACTTCTTTACCTGTAAGCGAAACCAGGAGAACTTGCTAGCAGGTAGATCTAATGCTAACTGCAGTATCTGATACTGCAAAACTGGGGGAACTTCCTCCCTCATGCCTTTATCGGACACAATCCCTGGAGAGTTTAAAAAAGAGAGAGAGAGAGAGAGAAACAACTTTATTTTTTCATTTATTTTTTGAAGAAACGGCCACATCCTTCTTGAAACATGACTCTTATGAATTCAATGATAAAAAAAAAGCATCACCTTTCAGGAGCTTGCTGAAGTCAAACTTGCACTGGCTAACCAGATGAGGCACTACTTTCTGGTACAGACATATGACCTGAAGAATCAGAGCCTTCAGCAGGATCACCTCGGCCGTCTCAGCAGCTGCTCATCACAAGGAACACGGTTCAATCATTAAGCAGTGTTTTCAAGTATTAACAATAAACATGCAGCCCGCTGTGACTGTCATTACCTGGAGCTTCGTTTTTGTTATCCGTCTCTTCAGCACCGCCTTTAGTTCTATTCTTTTTGTCTTCACCATCTGTCTTCTCCTTCTTGCTTATTGACTGCCACTTTGAGACGATGCCCGTCATATCAGGTAAAATCTAAGAGCAGCGTGAGAGGTGGATAAGTGATTCGCTCGGAGGAGCCTCATTACTGTTTGTTGGGTTTAAACACAACACAATGCGGAGCTTACCTTGCTAAGTGTCTCCCTGTACTGCTGCACCAAGTCCTCCATCATGTCAGGGGAGTGAACATCTGAGCCGAGGCCCTCAGATTTATCCAAAAGGTACTCGATGTTGGTTCTGGCTCTTTTCAGGATGAAATTCATCATGGACAGAGTTGTGAGCTGCACTGCTGTGTTGGCAAGCTGACATACACAAGAGAAGATTTTATTTTACGATACATTTTCAGCAATTTATGATTGTGCAGATGCAAAGTTTATTTCCATGAATGAATCGCTGTCACTTACACTGAGGCCCTGTGTGAAGAAGGTCTTGTTACAAACCGGAGGTACAGAGATCACCATGATCATGGAGAGGAGGCGCGGGAGGGGGGTGACCTCACGAGTTTGAAAGACTGTGGTGATATCTGGCTGGGCCTCGTAAATCTGAGATATACATCCAACACTCATCATTTGTTTTTAAGACAAGTTATGTAGAAGCAAAAACTCCCTGAACAAAAAAAAAAAAAAAAAAAAGGCTTTACCTTCTTCAGCAGCTTCACATTGTCCTGCCAAGCACTTTTGAGGCGGGGGGTGTAAGAAAACTGAGTCTCCTGAAAGTACCTGGCCAGAATGTCAGGACTCACTTTCAGCACATTAACCACCAGCTCTGCCACCAACACATCCTCGGTGGCCTGTTTCAGTCCCACCAAGAACTGAAGCAAGACAATGTTTCCCACCCTGGAAAAAAAAACAAAAAACAACAGAAAGATCCTGTAAACCAGCAAGTGGAGCGATCAGGAGGGAAAACATAACTTTGACAGTCTGATCTCTTACCTGCCGGCCGTGCCAAAGCTCGCGTCATGAAAGCTGATACCATGCTTGCGAGAGCAGCACAGGTCGAGAAAGAAACTGTGGACAAGTTCCCTGACAACAGATGTACCAGCATGCTCCGAGTCGGCTTCCATCTTTTGAAAAAAATGATAAAATAAAAGTAGAAGTAAATTCATAACCAACAGTTCAATTTTTGTCTCAACCAACAAAGTCAAAAAGCAATTCACTCACTTTGGTATCATCAGTGGTTGCGTCCACGATTCCATTCCACTTATACAGAGATGCTACGTTGGCCATTACGACAGGTGTGAAAAAACGCACTTTCTGTGTTTTAGTGATGCCCTTGTTTAGGACGACCTGCAAAATAAACGAATAACAACAAATAAAGACAATGAATCCATTAAAAAAAAAAGGGTCGTTTAATGTAACGCGTGCACCGCAGAGCACTCACTCTCGTCTTCAGCGTAGACAAAATGAGATTGACGATAGACAACCTGTCCTCCTTCACGCCTGTACTCAGGATCTCCGGCAGGAGTTCTGACAAACCAAGTCAACGTGTCATTAAAACAGCTGAGATAAGGTTACACTGTTTATTTTACATGTTTGCTGCATTTTTACCCTTGATTTCCAATAGCTGTCCGACTGTAGCGTTGTCTCCCGATACCAGAAAGGACAGCACGAACTGGATAAAAGCCATGCGGACATCCGGTTTTCCCTGAGTAGATAAGGAACGATGTAAAAAGAACACACACTGATCGCAACACATCAGAACAAGGCAAGAGCTACTTCACACCTTCTTATCCCTTCTTTTTGCCAGTCCAGACACAACTCTGTTGATGTGAATGTGACTCAGGACCTCTCTGGCAGCTTCAGGACCCTGAGACACTAAGGCGGACAGGAGACTGAGGCACTGTCGAACAAACCTGCACACACAAAACAAAACACTACGTCAGCAGGGGAGTGTGTGTGTGTGTGTGTTAAGGGATCGGTTTAGGGATCACGATGCACACCTGTGGTTTTCCGAATGGAACGATCCCTGCAGAAGTTTCATGTAGTTTGAAACTGTCTTTTTCACGATAGCGTTGCCGACCATGCTGAAGTGAGACAAGTCACTGGCTGTCCTCAGAAGAATCATCTCCAGGCTCTCAAAAATCAGCATCATCTGGCCGGAGGGAAAATCTGATAAGAACTCTGCATGGACAAACAACAAGGAAAAAGCCAGGAGGAGGTGCAGCAGAGAGAAGAGCTGCAGCTTACCTCACTCTCTACAGGATTGCCTCTGTCGAGCAGTTTGAATATTTCCGCACACTCCATTGAGATTTTTATATAACCTTCAACCACATCATACAGGTCGGGAGAAGGCAGCTTTTGAGCTGTTGATATGAATGTCTCCAGGCCTGCAAGTAAGAATTAAACACAGCAGGAGATTGTTATGTAAAACTGATGGTCTATTATATATTATTATATCACTTATCACTGTGTGAAATAAACGTAACATGTGACCCTCACCCTTCATGGCTGTGGTGGGTTCCTTCAGCATGGTTTTAAACGCAGTGCCATTAAACTCCGGAACCTTTTCTTTCTTCAGCGGAGTTTCGGACTCAGCCGAGTCTTCACTGCTTCGCTTTTTACCCATTTTTTTTTTTTTTTTAAATGACTAACAAAGTGAAATTTAGTGACTTCTACAATAACTGAACTCTCATGCCTTCACAGTTCTGTCACGTTGTGGTGTAAACAGAGCGACCGTCCAACCAAATGTATATCCGGTGGGAAACGTCTGCTGCAAAACCTTAGTTCCGCAATCTTTAGCTTCTGTTAACTTTAAAATAAACGAGTTTCTGTAACAGCCTACTGCCGCACTGCATCTTTAACATGGACATACTTGGATGTGTCATTTATTTTAAGACCTATCGATCTGTCCAAGGTGTTTTCTCTCGTGGAATCAGTCAGGAAATAAGCTCAGAAAATGACACTTTTTGACGCATTCACAATGAGCTCAATATAATACACCTAAGTTTCATCAGTTGTTTCGATTAATTAACCGAAACACGAGGTGGTGAGTACGTTTAATATGGTAACAATTTATTTTATTTTTTTCCAAGTTAACCTGCTTGTTAGTTAAGTAAAAAAAAAAAAAAAAGCTACAATAAAGGGCAAATTCAATACCAGAACCAACATACAAAGAACATTGGCAGGCATAAAAACACACATACAGTCCCAGCAACAACCATCTTCTCTAGTCCAGAGATCTGGTTGATTGAATATGATTTGAATTTCAGAAGAGAAGTGATATAATAGGGTGTTTTTTTTTTCTTGAATGAGAGTTTTCTCAGACAAGAATGATAAAACTCATTTTCCAGTCATCGCTTGTGAGGGCAAACTTAAACAACAGATTATAAGTTTGGTATATTTTCCCATCCTTAAGATGGAAACGCGTGTGTTTCTGATAGTTTTTATATCTTCATGCTGTTTAAAGTTAGAATTTCTTCCATCCAAATTCCAATTTTTCAAATGCAGTTTTTACTCCCACTGGATGGACCATGGCAGGGACGTGAACACTGGGATGATAGGTTCTTTAGGAGAACATGCATTTTGTTTTTAGGATTTTGCATGCCTGAAAAATGTTAAAGGCAGGTTGTTGTCCTAACATAGCTGACAGACTCTGTTTCATTTCTAAAATATTTGTGCTAATTGGAGATATGTCTGAGTGCAGTTCTTTTTTTATACACTTCAGTTTTCAGCATGTTTGTCTCTCCATTACAGCATTATTTTTGGGTTAACACACACTTTGTTGAGACCACAGAATGGTGGTTCAGCTCTGTAGCCTATTTGAAGAGTGTGTGGTTTACAACATAAGTGTAGCCTCTTCTCAGTTATTCCCTCAACAAACATTTGGATGCACTTTGTACCAAAAATTAAAATGAATGTTAAAATTGCAAGGAGCTTGTGCTGTTCTGTAAAGGTAGAAAGATAGTAATGTACATTATATGTTTGTATAGTGTAGGTGATCTTCACATTATGGACATAATAATCTATTTTTGTACATCATAAGTCTTGCATCTTATCAGTTATGTTGCATTATGACAAATTAGACTCATACAACAGTGATGTTTTTTAAATAAATTGCGCACATTTGCATTCTGAGTTTACTGAGAGATATAATAATGACATGTATTTGTAGGATTAATTTGAATGAGGTCAAAACCCTTTACATTAAAAAAGGAATAGTAGCATTAAAATCTGTGCAGTAGGCTGTGTGCTTGTGATCAAATTTCCTCTTTTAGCTGTCATTCTGTTGTCTGACCACCAGGGGCCACCATTGCTTGCTTTGAGATTTAAAGCGACCCACAAATTTACCTGATAATGATTTGCAGGTAACTTGGCATCAGCCTCTGTCCACATTATTCAAGAGTATGTGTTCTGTTTGTTAGTTCAGTCATTGTGAGAGGCGTCCAGATGAACTGTTTCGACATAATTATAAAGATCTTGTGAGGTTGATTCTGCAGCAGTCTGCTGTTGTCTGGGATGTTACTTTGGATTCTGGTGATCTGATTACAGCTCACTGCTGTGGATGCTATAAAACACATCTGCCTGTGGTGCAGAAACCACCAAAGGACATTTTTAGAATAAAGATCTAAAGCAGGCAAATGTTGCTCTGCCTGTTATACAACACACTGTACAATATCTGCAACACGACAGCATGTAGCATAAAGTTTTACATGGAGTTCATGCTACCGTTTCCTCAGTTTGATTACATATTTCTTCTTTTACAGGTAAAGTCAGAAATGTTGAGACACTTATTGTCTAAGGCATTTTGTTATTGTTTTTTCAGAGGTTAACAAAATTACATTTTGCCCACAGATTCACTTTAAATAGTGCTAAAACTTTAGTGGCTGGTGTTCTGATGCAACAGTTAGTGACTATGAGGATGTCTACTGACTGAGCTGAGCATTTAGTGAATGATATGCCTTCAAGCATGACAAAATGGATGAAAGTAGATCTTAGAGAAACCAGAAATCCTGGTTTCCTTTGCTAGAAAACACAATATCCTGCTGAGACTAAAACCTCTGAAAATTCAGATCATCCCTGCAGAGTTTCATCTAGACAGAATAATACCGCTAAATCATTTGGTCTGACAATCACACTTAATGTTTCAATACAAAACACATTTTCAATTTACTCCCATGTGGCTTTTATACCTGATCTGTAGTAATAGTTATCATGAGAGCTGTAGAACCATTAAGTAACAAACTATTACTGTGTCATTAAGTCAAATATAAAAACCTAAAATCACTTGTTTATGATTCTTTGACTAAGTCCCTTTATGTTTATGACAGGTAACATGTAGATGTGATTTTGTTTCGTTTAGTCTAATCCTTTCACTCAGCAGCTGTAGCTGGTTTGAGATTTTATCACATAGTGTTTGTTATAAATGTGTTTGGATTAATTCTTATGACAATGAGCATCTGTGATATGCATCATTACTGTTGTACACTGAGAAATATTTGTGAAGGAAATATGCATTGAAGCCCAACAAAGGGAGAACGCAGCACAATGATGACCAGCTGTCAATATGTCTTCCTTTCTTGTTGAGCTCTGTTCCTTGTGATGTTTCCACCCTGATGAGTTAGGACTCTCTCTTATGTAATAATGCTCTTAGTCTTAAATGATGTGCGTTTGAACTCCAAGGGAGAGGGTATTTAATGCATGAGAGAAAACTCTCCTGTGCTCCCTCTGTAGGACCAGCTGCTGAAGTGGTCGATGCTGGATTTTGGAGGAAGCAGGAGTGGCACAGTTATGTGAAGTCTTTTCCGGTCCATAAATGCCATGTTTATTTTTGAAGTTCTGGCCTGGTGTGCACCACTTCTCTTTTAAACAAAATGGTGGGTGTATGAAGCCTGTCACAGCGCTGACAGTGGTGGTCAGGCCTTTATAGCCCTGGGATGTAGGAGCAGGATGCTCATCAGTTCAAAGCGGCTGTAGCCACGTGTAGCTCAGGCAGATCATGTCAGCAGAAGGGCAAACTGCTTCCTTTCTTTGCAGGGCCAAAGAAAAAAAAAAGGGTTATTTACGACATTGGTGTCCTTCATGCCACAATGTGCTGCACAACTCACCAGTGATATATGATGGAAATAGCCTTTTAGTGTAATTATTCAGCTGAATACATTGATGTGGATTTTTTTATTTTAAAGTTTTTATTACAAAGAGATTTCCAAGTCATATAAAAAAAAAAAAAAAACTGTTCAATATTTTTGCACTTTCCTCTTGGTACAACTCAATATATGACAAAGTTATATGCCAAACTTATGTGTTTACTTCTACTGTTACGATGCCAGTGGCACGAATGGGTCTGGATAGAGACACTTGGGTGGTTTCCAAAGAGTTTTTTTCCGCAGCTGAAGCCACTTTACTGAGCCTGTTTTCACCGCAGTGCACCACAGGCCCTTCTGTGGGGTTTCTGTGCTTCCGTTGTGTGCCTCTCAGAGCCTCTCAGGCCTCCTCACAATAACACTGCAGCCAACGCTGTCAAAGGATCAAAGATCACCCCACGCCTAACAAACAGTGAGACACTTGGCCTATCAGAAACATCTGGGAGTGGTTGGGTGCAGCTGTTGGTGCGTGCCCACACCCCTGTAACAAACAGGACTCAAGCCAGATGCGGACATCATCTCACGTAAGGTACAGATGTTTCTGTTCCTCACAATCACTCGCCACAAGCAGAGTCAGGATGCTTTCTGAAGTCCTATTACATTTTGGCTGTTTATATTGCACCACGATATGGTTCATTGCCTTGGGATATGCCAATAGCTCGTGGGTTGTCACTACTCGGCAATTGATTGAAAACAGTGCTGCTGTTGCAAAATGCTTTTGGAAAACTGTGCACATTTTTTTGTTTTTCCGACTGGGTGATTGTAAACCACTAAATATCACCCAGTCTGACCCTACTGCTGATATAGAGGTGATGTGGCTGATCTTTTCGTACATTTTGAATAATAAGCACTTTTATTACAGTTCTAGAAATATGCTGCCAAGTTATGGTGCACCACAGAAATCTCATAACTTCTCAACGTGAAATCCCAGCAGCAGGTCCACCAGATTATTGATGTGACCCCCCTCTATTAGGAAGAACTAACCCGATCGTCTACATCATGAAAAGTGACAATTAAAAAAAACGGGGAAAAAAACCTGTAAGTAAAAGTCAGAAACCATTTGTTTTTTGAATTGAACTATAAATATCTAAAGTACTCATAAGGAAGAAGGTTCCCTTTCTCTGTATTATATTGTTGATGAATAAATGAGTTGAGTCCAGATAAACTAACGTCTCTGTTTGGATTTTATGAAAGTTAAGAGTTATAAGGAGAGTGGCTGATCTCGCTGACATTGGCACATTGTTGCTGTTTAGGAGTCTTAAGACCCACCTCCGCTCCTGCTGTTTGTCTGTTGCTAAGGTGACCGAAAGTTGGTATGAGACAGCATTTCCAAACTTTTGAGTGCCATCAATGGGCTTCAAAAGTCTTCTTGAGAAGCCAATGGGTGTCGTCACTTAAAGGCCATATGTTTTATATAGTCTATGGCAGGGATTCTCAAACTTTTTTGGCTTGTGTAACCCCTTTCAGAATTGTTTTCAGCCAAGTACCCCTTTGTCCGGCCAAGAAAATGTTTCGTCTTCCACCTCATTTTCCCCAACTGATTCATTGTCTCGTTTCAACAACCTGTTCATTTTTATCTTCCGCGCTCTTGTTAGCATGCGAACGTACACGCTTGCTCGCTGAACAATACACGTCAACAGACGGAGGCCCTCTGGTCGAAGCGGCTCTGCACATAATGCAGGCTATAGTATAAATGAATACCCTCAAGTTGGAAGTAGTTCCCTATTTGATGTCACATAGAGAACATATGCTGTTAATTAAGTTGTCTTAAATCAGTGTATGGATTTAAATCACTAATTTGGCTTGTTGTGATGCAACTTTTTTGAAATGACATTTGTCACGTACCCCTTGCAGTGCTTGCACGTACCCCCATTTGAGAAACACTAGTCTACGGTAGCAGTTCATGTTTTATTTGAATTTTGATATTAATCTGGCAGAATGATATGTTTGTATTTTTATCAATGAGATTACTATTTGCAGCTTTTTGATGTATAGGTGATATAATCACAATACTTACGTTTTTGATACTTATTGCTGAATTCATCATTTCACTATCACTGTTATACTAAAAATAATCAAAGGAAACTATTTGCACAGTGCAATATTCACAGATAATATACGATATAAGATAATTTTGCGAGAGTGTCAGTGTTGGATCTCCACTCCTGTTTATCATGCCATGGTATCCACTGTGGAGATGTAAAGTTAATGATACATGGACATGAGGACACCTCTTAGTGATTGCCAAGTTGACATATTGATGCACTAGATATGATGTCAAAAGCAGACCTGAGACAGTCTGCAGAAAGTCTTCCGTTCCTGCAGGCTCCCTGCAGTGATTAGAAAAACACTTTGGTGGATATTACAGCGTGTTATTCTTCCCTCTGCTGTCTCCGCCTGTTCCCTCTCTCTGCACACCATTAAAACAACATCTTTGGCCCAGGCTCACCAAGCATGACATCGGAAGCAAAGTTTAGTGAGGTACCCTCCCCATGACCTCCTACTCCCTTTTTTCATGAATGAAATGGTTTTTGTTCTGTACATCAAAGTGTGTGTGTGTGTGTGTGTGTGTGTGTGTGGGTGTGGGGATCTCTTCCTCAGTGTTTCTCTGCAGTGTAAACCATAAGTTCAAACCTTCTTATAAGACTTATGAGTTGTGATAAAATCAAAGCCTGAATGCATTGTTTTTACTCAAGAATTGATTTCCCGTTGTTGCAGTGCCATGTCTAATTTTGCTGTCTTTCTGTCATCAGTCTGTCCTCCAGCTGGCTGGTGGTCTTCAAAGAGAGAAACTATGTTTGTACCCTGAGGCTTTTAAATCACTAGGGACAGTCACCTGTCAGAAGAAGGCACTGTGGAGTGTTAGTCGAATCCTAACCTCATTACTCATAATCCTCCATATATAAAGAGAGAAGACAGAAGTGGGGTTCAGTGCAGCTCTTGCAGGTTAATGAGGAGAGTTAATGTGGTCTTCTTGAACATCAGTCAGCAGATGTGATAAAGCAGCGCTTCCTGAGAGTGATAAATCTCAGAGGTCTTCCTGTGAGAACATGATGTTTTAATTATTAACAACTCTCTTGATTTAACACAGACTGCAGAGAATGAAATACCTTTTCACATTATTTTAGTGGGTTTTTTTGTTCATGTTAGTCAAAACTGAACTTGGATAATGAGGTTGATTGTTATTAATGAAATCTACTCTAACCTCCCTTGTTCTAAGTCTTGTATGTTATGCAGACTTTGGCAATAGATCCTAACAGGCCTCGGAGTGGCATCCCGAGTACATCTCCCTTCCCTGTCAGGTGTTTTGGTTACAACCAGACTGTATATTAAGATGGATGGAGCAACGGTCACCTGGGAGTGAAGCCAAAAGATTTACAGCTCCCCCTGCTGACTGGCTGCAGTAATAACGTAAACCACGCCTCCTCAATGATTACAGATGGGACATGGCTCAAACTATATAGTTCAGCAAAATGGAAGAAGATGGTAAAGCGCTCTTCATTTAAACAACAGTCAGTGGTTACAACCCAACAATTAAAAACGAGGCATTACAAGCATTTGTCTTTTTAGGATCTCCCCCCCTCATATAAAGGAGAGTTCCCACACTGATCCCCATGATAAGAAACATCCAAAGAGGATGAGTAAATAAAAAACAACTCCAAGGTACAATGAAATGTGTGATAAATATTGAGTGTCTTGTTTGTGTTTTGGCAGCCTTTTGAAATAATTGAACACTGACTGTCAATTACAAAAGTTTGACTTCACAGAAACAGTAAAAAAGTGAAACACCTCTTCGTAGTTAAAGGTATTTTGGAGGAAGAAGCGGGAACAAACATTTTGTTGATTTTCATTCATTCCAGCTTCAGTAATTCTCAGTCTTTGCAATGGTTCATTAGCTATCTAACGTGCATTGTTCTGACTAAATCAGTGAAGTGGTGTGAAGGGTGCATGGATATGAACCAGGGTGAAACAGATTCTGACACGCAGAAGTCATGGATCGTCTCCAATCTTCCATCCTGAGCGTCTCCACCCTTCTTTGATCATATAACTATCTTTCACAACATCCTCACCATTCGTTAATTATTAGCCCAGGATTCCTGAACTGATGAGTCATGACTCTGTGTGTGCCTCAGGCAGAGGATTGGGGTGCAGACCTTAGCAAACCATCAAAGAGTTAAAAGGGGATGTGGTGATTTACTATATCTGAGGCTGTAAAATAATTTCTTTCACCATTAAAATGATTATACTGGTTTATTATCTGTCATTTCTGATGGGAAACCCTTCCTGTGTATTTTTAGTTGTGGTTCTCAGCAGCTGCTTTACAGAGTGCTACTGATTATAGTGTTTGTGCAAACCAAAGCACATATGGCTCCGACATGTGTCACAGCAGCTCTCTTCTTGAACATCTGTGCGTGACTAAAACTGAAACACGACAAACTCATGTTGGTTCTTCCTATGAGATTTACTCCCCATCACCTTTATCCTCCATCCTT
The DNA here is from genome assembly GCF_963930695.1 of Labrus bergylta. Taxonomy (NCBI): domain Eukaryota; kingdom Metazoa; phylum Chordata; class Actinopteri; order Labriformes; family Labridae; genus Labrus; species Labrus bergylta. The sequence continues at coordinate 23,594,497 of NC_089205.1, forward strand.
CTTCTCAAGTATGTTTTGGATTTCTGTGGCTTTGTTCTCAAACTCCTGACAAGCATTTATTATGATTCCCAAGTTGGGCTTATTTTACACAACAGGCCTTGTTGCACGCTAGAGCAGTTTCCACTTGGGTGATTTAAGTCATAGATCATAACTGACCAGCTGTCCAGGCTCACAAAATGGTTGTACATGGTCACAGCTGTGTGCTATTGCTCTTTGATGTCACTGTATCCCTCAGATTCTCACAGTATAAATATCAGTCATTCAGTTGTGGAGCATGGCCAATGCAAAAATATAAAACTGTAAAATTTGAGTGCTTCTCCTTGAGGCCAAATACAACAGAGGCCCATAGAGAGTCATCTTTTAATGATAAACAGTCACAATAATCACTCCACAGTATGAGGGAGCCTGATAAGAAGCTAGCCTGATCTATATTTAATATTGCTCAGTTATATGTGGCCGATGATGGGTTTTGTAATGCCCTCAGATTGTGCAACGTGAGGGACTTCATCATCAAAGGTAAACTTAATCTTAATCATTAGTCTTAAGTTAAACTTTTGTGACGTCCCCTACTTTACTTGTATGTGTCTGTGCGGCTGTCTGTAAATGTAAATATCCTTTCTACCAGGTGCCAAAGTAGCCAATTGTCATATCCTGCTAGATCTTGAGCCCCTGGGCACATTGCTCCTCAGAGGATATAAAAGCCTACTTCTGGTGCCACACTCGCTCTCTCTCAGCCAGATCCCCATCTGCACCATTCTGCTTAGTTTAGCTTTTCTTTGTGTTAGTGCATTCTTCAGCACCCTTCACCACACCATGCTTACACATGCATACAAGCTACCTTGATGATAGCGACCAAACACACCTCATAAACATCTTTATCTTTGATTTATTCTCTATAATAATTTACAAATTTGATTAGGCAACTTGCCTTTTTGCATGGCCCATAAGCCGGGTTATGGCACATTTGATAAATAATGATCATGGATATGCATACTTTAATTGTAGCCGTTTTTTGTGAATGAGGTTTTCAAGACAGAAGAAAACTTGTGAAAATCTTGTTGGAAATAAGTGTATAAGGTTGTGTGTATGTGTGTGTTGACCTATGTGTGCTATTAGGGCTGAACAGTTAATGACAGTTTCATCATTGTCTTGATATGGGCACCAGGAACGGGTGCATCACAGATTTCTGAATTGGTCTTAATGAATCGGGGGATGGCTGGTGTTAATGGGCTAGCAGGGCTAAGGGCTCCATTTCTTTAACAATAAAGGTGAGAAAATGTTCTTCAAATAACTTATATTATAGATAGATTGTTTTAAATTTTGGTGAAAACTTTGGGTCGCAAACAAACCTAATAGCTGCAAGAAAAAAGTGACATCTCTGTATATGTTTCACAGCCTAATCTATGTAGTATCCTCTTTCTTTCACTTCTATAGTGAAAATGATTTACAGCTCACCGACTTTTGACCAATGACACAACTGTTGTGTTACAGACTGTAGAGATCCTAAGAAACTAGCATGTTGTTATTTGTTTTCTTGTTTCTTCTGTTTTATGTTGTTTGTAAATTTTCATCTTTTTTAACATCTTTTTTTTCTACAATACTCAAAAAATGTGTGAGTGTATCAGACTATAGGATGTTGACACTGAAAACGTTTAATGCTGAAAAAGGTTAAGAAAATTCTGAGGATGAATAAAGTTTCCCCGGACTCGTTTCTACAGCTCCTTATGCTTTCCTGGTGAGGGATGGGCTTCACTTCCATGTCCAATAAGATGTGTATTTAAGGGGCACAGTTCTTCAGACAAATGAACAGATACACATGACATCTTGTACTTTATATCCAATGTTATTTCTGTATGTAGCTAAGGATTACAACACTAGAACTTCCCTCATAGGCTGTACATCTAGATGTCAGTCTTTGGTTGCTTGATTTATTGAAAAAAATGTGTATCCAGTTTTGGCTAAAAATTGGTTTTATTAATTGTGCAGGTTAAAAACTGTAATTAAATAAAAAAAACAAATAAATGAACCGTTATAACACAGAGCACAACATGGGAAACAAATAAAGAAACCATTTAAGGTTTTTGGTTTCTCTGATTTTTAAAACACTACAGAGATGAAAGCAGAAAACCCTGAATTCTCAAAAACTCTTAAACTAGGCACTTGAGTTTTTACACCAAACTGCAAAAATAATGAGACTTTCCGCAGCATCCACTTTGCTGCGGACAAGTTTGTGTTTCTAATTATGAGTACCTAAAAGAAAGGTTGGCAAAAGTGTAAATCCCCAGTTTGATGTTTTGAACTGCTTCATGCACGACATTCAGTGAGCTGTTTTGTATTTGGCATCTCCAGAAGGAACTATTTACCATTTCTAACTATTCAGTGCTGTTTCTTGTTATGTGAATGTTTGCTCATGAGCGTGACCATATGGATCATGTGACCCTTCGACAAATTGTTGGTGAAGTTTGCAGCCTTGAGGGCTCATGCCTAACACACAAATACAGAACATCAGTCTTTGAATGTAGGCCTATATCCTATTTCTGTAAAGCAAAAACACCAAATCACAGAAAAACAAATCCTGCTGATGTCTTAAAGAAGAAAGCCTGTGCTCAGACCATCAACGTAATACAGTTACTCAAAGGATCCCCAGCACTTTCTAGTTCATGCAGAGCGTTAGTACTGACACTTCATCACGTCAATGTGTGCTTTCGGTTTCCCCTTCTGTATGGACTTGATTTAAAGAAGTTACATGGAAACTTTTAATTTATTTGTATTTTCTGAACTCACAGGCTTCAGTGACTACTTGTTCTATGTCTTTATTCACTACTCAGTAGTGGTTATCTTTGGTTTCTGTGTTGATGTTGATTGACAGGTTCTCAGGGAATTGTGAAACAACACAATTTTAGCTCCCTCTGCTATAAATACAAGAATATAATTTATCGCTGATGGGAGGGTGTGGGTCATTTTGTTTCCTGTGGAACTCACCGAAAGCTTCACATGGGCCAAAGAAAATGATCACTGCAAGTGACTCATAGCAGAGAAAAATAGTTTCCACAGTTATATATTATTTAACTTTATGTCACTCACTCAGAATCAGTTCTCAGTCCTTCGTTCGTTGTGATCTGCCGGTGTGGTCACGACATGAAGTGGAGTTCTGTGAGGTGAAAAATGAAGGAATTCAGGCAGCCTGCTCTGTGCTGACCCTGATAGTGATTGTTCACTTCACTGTCAAGACCCATTGCTATGGTGTGTTTCAAAATGACAGACCAAAAAGAGTCAACAGTTTCAGAAATGTCTCAAGTGACAGCATTGTGAAGAGTGGAGTAATGGGATTAGAGGCTTTTCCCCCTCTTCTAAAAGAACCGTTTGCTTGAACAATTTAATTGTTCAGGGAATTCCAGGTCATCTCTCTCAATGCTGTGCATTCCTCTCCTACACAACAGAACGCATTCCTGAGGAATAAAAGTGATCTCCATCAGAATCAGTCGGACTCCCTACAATGTCTGAGGAATGTCGTTCTGCAGGAGAACGACATGCTGGACTTTGTGATTGATAGTCTATTAATTAGAAAGAATTCTCTTTTTTTCTGAAGTGGGTGTCATTGTTATAAGCCAGACTTATGTTCAGACGGCAAGAGTCGAAGACAGAGCTCATCATTTGAAGTGTTTGAAGAAACTGAATTTGAAGGATAAAGAACGTTATAAATGTATATCTTTGGTTGTTTGCTGTAAATACAGATAGGTTTAAGTAAAGCTGAAGCACCCAAAGTTTTATTTCCAAACCACATTGACTCGATATCATGCCGGAAGACAAATTCTTCTGCTGATGAATCCCAAGCTTGGCAGACCATTTTTTTTTTTCTTGCTTTTTTTGTTTGTAGCTCAGTTTATTTCCAACCCAAGAGAATCACTTGAGGGAAGTATCGGTTTCATTGATTTTCTTGTCATTTATAAACTTTTCCTGAGAATGTTGCAACAAATTCATAGGCAGATACATTCTGAATAACAGTAGCTGAATATAAAGTGCTCATTTTGTTTACTATTTCTCATTAATATTCAATGATCTCATTAGCTTTGGTTACCATTTAAATGTGAAATGTCTTCTTTAAGTTCTCCAGATCTGACCAGGCGAATCCAGGATTAATACAACAAATACACCAACAAACAACAAATGTGCTCAGGAATCCAGCGTGCAAAGCTCAGAGCTGTTTTGCAGCAGCTTTAAACTGTTTAAAGGTGTATTTCCCTCTGTTTCTCCATACATGGACATATTTTTACTGTGCACATGCAATATGTAGGAGAGAGCAAAGTAGTTGCAGGCGCTTGCTGTCTTTGTCGTCAGAGAATGCACGAGAAACACAATATTGTTGTGGTTTGTCATGGACTGTTGTTCAGTCTTTTTTTAATGCACACAAGCACAAGCAGACCTTCTTTGTCAGCAGAGCTCTGCTTTCTCTCTCCACAGTCACACAAGTCTCACCTGGGACTCACAGAGCTCACAGCATCGTCTGTTTCACTATGACAGACGGTCTTCTTGCTCTATCTTGGTTTACAGGATAGACTATGAGATCACAGTTTTAATACAAGAAAAGAGCCAGGGGAACAAATTAAAACACTAAAAATGATCCATGAAGGCACATATAAGAAGTCGTAGCAGCGACAGTGAAATGTTTTGTTGGGTTACTTCAACAGAAATGAGTTTATTTCATGTTTTTAAATGCATCTGTGGGCAAAATAAAACATTTATTGGACACAGGTTGCAGCAAACTAAACATTTACTTTTATGGACTGTTAATCTACGCTGTCTGGACCCTCGTGTCCGTCAGAGCGACAAACACATCATTTATAGTCACTATCATCAGCTGTACTAACTCACATTAAGTTAATGGATAGCATGTTGTTTGAAATAAAATGAACATGTGCGGCTTGAGTTCAGAGTCCTGGCTCAGATTTCTTTACATGAAAGATTTATTGATGTAATTTTTTGGAGTCAGGAAGCAATAACACTGAACAGAAACCTAAAAGATCTTTAACATCATGATTAACCAGAGGATGACAAAAAGCTGGTCCTCCAGAATTGTATTAACCAAATGCAAACCACCTGTGCACTCATACCTGATATAACTTTAAAGAATTGTGCACATACAAGACATATGAAGAGGTAGATATAAGTGTGCTTTACAAGATAGTGCTACTGAAAATAATCTTTAACTTGTCCAAGAACTGACTTCACGTCTTCTCATCAATCAAGTGTATGAAGTGCATTTATTTAAACGTTACAAAAGAGCTCATATTTCCCCAAATGCACAGCAATCGAGAGGAAATGGTCCACGAGTGCTTCTGGTTAATGTTTCAACTCAATAAAAGTCCACATTAGACCTCTGCTCAAGCAGATGCCCAGCCCCCCTAAAGCATCACTGTGGTTCTACTTTAAATACCCAACACTTTCCACCTTTCCTTAAAAATATGATTAAATATTAAACAGCCCCTTTGTTTGGATCAGGAGGGACTGCTATAGAGAAAGAAGGCGTAGTTCATATTTTTATTGGACACCATAATTAACTATGTGAGAATAAAAGAGAGCTGAATGAAATACATGCTTATTGTTTCAGGAAACAAATGATAGTATTGACAACGTCAGTATCTACCCAATGGACCCGACAACTCAACCATGACACTCAGAATATTAATAAATATCAGGGCTGTTCCGTGACTGTTTTCTAAGTCTTGATGAAATTCAGATTTTGCATTCTTGCATGCTTTGAGAGAAAACATTCAAAGGCCTTTTTTGTTACCGAAGGCACATTTTCAAAGGCAAACAATAAAAATCTTCTGAGTTTAACAAAAACAACACAGACTTCAATGATTTGAGGGTCTGATGCTCTTCTCAAAAATTCAGATTAGTGGAAAAGAAAAGTCATAAATTGTGTTTGCTCAATGAGGATGTACGACCAGTTGGATCCTCATAAGCTTCTCACTCCATAAATAATGCATGAAGTAGCTCAATAACTACGTATTTAATCCCATTTTATTGCCTTGCATGTATCAGGTTTGGAACACTTTGTTGTGGTTGAAGTGAATTAATCTGGCAAAGGGCCTGTCACACAGTTAACTTTAATCATGATTACACTTGATCTGTTTATTATTTCTTCCATGGACTCTCAGCACAGCTAAAGGAGCCAAGCTCTGTGGTTTCCCCTCTAATCCACGGTCAAATGTCACTAAAATAGCCATCACAGAAAAATGGCAGAGACCACAAACTTATGATGTGGACAACATCTTACCTCAAAGTAGAACTGCAGATCTGTCCGCCATTACAGCACCTTGGCTTTTTTTGAAAAAGCGTCTCCGCCTATGACTCATAAGCGCAGCATAGTATAGATGCTCTCCACGAGTGAAGATGAGGAGCTGAACTCAGTGGATTCTCTGTGCTGGGCAATCATATGCATGGAAAGAGATATGAAAAGTTCAATAAGTAACCCATGGTTAAAATTGATGCATATAAAGTGTAAGGATGTAGAGGGCAACATGTGAGTAAGAAAGTGAAGCTATATGTTTGAATGGAACTAAAGTGCTAGATTAGATGCTCCGCTGGTGTTTTGGTGCAATCTATCCACAGTACAATACCTTGTGTGCTACAAAAACAAACAAAAACAAATGAATCATCTTGACATTTTTTTCAGGACTCATCATTTGTCAAAGTCAGATTATACTGTTCTGTCTAAAAAAAACTTTGAATAGCATGCTGTCTGCAGGATATTTGACCATCCATTGTCACGTCGACAGGCAGTGCTTATGAAAGATTTCAGATGTATTTGCACAAAATCAAAACACAAAGGTTTTTCTCAATAGTAATACATCTTGATAAGACAACAAATCAAATGTTTCTTTTCTAAACATACGCACAGGGACAGGCTGTAAAGATTCAGAGTCCAAGTCATATTTTGCATATTTTGCAAACAAACTCCTTTGTCCTGCTGCTACTGGACTCCTTTACAAAAGAGTATTTCTATTTTATCATCATTTCAATCATTGTTTTGCTTCTGTGCACTTAAATACACTGATGAGTAAACAAATCCATGCATTGTGTGATTTAGTTTGCAATGCCTGTCGGTTTGTCAGATTGAGTGACAGTGAAGCATAGAGGCAGATAGTGCAGGTGACAGAGATGCTTCAGCGTGAAGTAAAGCTGTAGGCTACTCACCCAGTTAAAAAAAAAAGAGGAGTGTACATGTGTGTGTGGTTTAGTGTGTTCAGTGTGTGTGATGCCTGTGTGAGTTCTCCTCCTCTTCCTCTGCTGTCACAGTAATAATGAGTTGCTGGCAGAGCTGGAACTCATTCCACTTGGTGATACAGGAGTTCACAGACTCTGCAGACAGAACTGGGTTGCTTGGAGGTGAAAAAGGTTCAGCTCGTAAAAATGTTGAACTACGACGGGATTGACATTGACCAAACTTTTTTTCTGAAAGTTTTATTACTCTTAATCATCACAAATAGAGTGACAGTCACAGCATGTCAATTCTATTCATAGAATCACTCTTTTATACTGTCACTGTATGTGCATGTGAGTTTACTATATATTATACAACTTTATATCTGTTATTGCCAACAAGACTCGTATTTCATCAATAATGACAAAAATCAATCAACCTTAAAAAAGACTGCAGGATGATCAGTTTCATGCATGTACTCCCCTTTCATTAAATATGATCATTGACACAGCTTGGTCCCCCGTTGTTTTTTTGTTTAGAGGCTCTAAAAGCAAAGTGACGAGGGTTTAATAACTCAGTGATCGACAGGAGAGAGAAACAGGGTTAAGACTCTCGCACCATTAGAGATTAAAGCACGGCTCCTCTTGGGGAGCAGAGAGCAGAGATGTAGGCCGTGCTCCTTTATAGAGTCGCAAGATGTGAGGGAAAGTTAGGGGCATTGATTCTTTTCTAGACTCAGATGAAAAACACCCGCAGGAGGTCTTTTGACTTCAAACATCTGAAGGGAAAACTGTCTGTCTGTGTGAAAGCTGTGTCTCCACATGATGCCGTGGTTGTGTTATGAAATACAGGTGAATAAAAGAGAGGCTTCGCTACACTTGAGTGCCTGGAAATATAAGAAATCCAACTATTAAATTGAATTATAAAAGGAAGAAAAGAATATTATGTTCAAAACTTAAAAACTCTTGCCTGATTAAATCTGAAGTCTAACATTTCAGACCTCCTCTCCACCCAGGTTAAAGCCACAGAAATGTGTTGCAATATGCATAAGGTACCAGCACCCTTATCTAAACTTTCCTGACTTTCATGTTTGTTTGTTTTTAACCTTAAATCAGGTTATTTCAACCCGTGATAAACCACGTTGAACTGAACAAATTGTTACTGGTTTACACTTCCCTTTTGCAGAGGATGGTGGCACCAAAGTTCAGCAATAACCTGGCTCTCCACTGTGCAGCCGGTGTGTCTCCCTGTGGCAGCCGCAGCAGCAGCAGCAGCAGCAGCACTGAGGAGGAGGAGGAGGAGAAGAAGGAGAAGGAGAAGGAGGAGGAGAGGAGCAGGAGGCTTCACTTCGTCACGTGTTGAATAAATTAGATTTGGAGAGGGACGTCCACAGCTCGGCCCCGGACTGTTCGGCTACAGTCAGCGTGCTGCAGCAGATACACACACATTGGATGCCGACAAGTTACCGTTTACTGGAAGAGGAGGACAGAGAACTTTTTCCGAGTTTCAATTTGATTTAGAAACGTTTCTTCTGGCGAGATATCCAAGAGAAGTAAAGAGGGGTTTTTAGCTGAGAAAGATTTTTGCGCCCAGCAGGAGGAATCTCTACAAACATATAAGGACACATGTTTCTGAAGTCCTGACATGGATGTAACTTTCACTTTGAACTTCTTAGGGGAATATTAAAAGGAATCTGGATACCTGGAAACTCGGCTTCTTTAAAGCACAGCAGAGCAACAGATGAATGTGAGTACCTATCACAGCATGTCACAGAAATCACACTGAACTCTGATGAAGCTGATGAGAGAGACAAAACAACACTTTTAACCACTTGTTTATCACACTTAACAGCTAATTACAAACAACTTCGCTCAGACATTTGTGATGGGGGGGGGGGGGGGGGTGTTTAAAACTCATAGGCCCCATGACTTGAGACGATACCCCTTCCAGGAGATTCGTTTCTCATAGCTGCCTTTCTGCCATGAAAGTAGGCGACAGTTTCAAAGTTGTTGACGCACATTTTACAGTAACCCTGAAAAACGTCTGTTTTCAAACAGTCCAAATCAAACAAGCATCCAAGTGCATTGTTGTGTTCATTTATATGTTAAACTCGTAAACGACATTAGTTTAGTTGTAGATGAAGCCCGAATGTGTCTGCAGAGATGATTCCGTGAGCAGAACGCGCTCAGCTCGCGCGCGTACAGCCCACTTGGAGGAGCAGACAAATATTTTAACAGCAGGTCATGTCGCACTTTTTTTTTTTTTTAAACTCCTCTGAGACATTCCTTTCAAATTGGTCACTCTATGGAGTTATTTGATTGTCTTCAGTGCTGCTGCTGCTGCTGCCGCTGCCGCTGCGCCTTTGTGCCTCCCCTCTCTCACTCCGGTTGTCCACATACCAAATGATTACCCACATGTCGGCACAGTTATTGTGTGTAGACTTGCCTTCATTGACCGTGAATGGGTGTTTCTTTCCCTCAATTAATGAATTAATTATGCCTCCGCTGGGTTCCATCACTTGCACTTTAGCTTTGAGTGGGATGGTTGCCATGGTGCAGCTCACTAACTATGCAGCCTTTTTTTTTTTTTTTTTTTTTTTTTTTCTAACTTCAGAGTGAATGAGGAGCTCAGACTCCTCCTTTCGTTTTCTCACCATGCACCAGTCATCAGTTTCAGGGGAACAGGAACAGCAGACTTGAATGTGTGTGCCACCTTTACAATGGTTACATTTCCACATGTGCAGGCCTTCTTAATACTTACTACAATAAGGGTTAAATTGGGCTAATTGACCCACAAGAGTATCACTTAGCCTCTTAGAATTGAATTGTCAAGGCTTTATTCATCTACCCATGTATCCAATTATTTACTGGCACATCCATAAATGGATTTTAATACTTGCTTACTTTTGGAGCAGTTTTAGAAATATTGAGAATTTGGCATCAGTATTTCTGTATCACCACCTTACAGCAATATTTAAACATGTGCCACCACTATTAAGACTGACCTGAGTTAAAATGTATAACTGCTAGAGATAAAAAAAAAAAAAAATGCAGCTCTAGTGTAGAAAACCAAAATGTGGACCTCCACTGATTTTATTACATTCCAGGGATTGTGTCATAAAGCCTCGAGACAGTGCATGAAGTAATCATTTCACCAGTCTCTTCTCTAAAGATTAGTTCCAGACTCCAAAAGCAAAACAAGTAACTGCAAGATGGCTTCATCAACACCACCTAGAAAGTTTCTTGCAGCCTCACAATTCTGCAAACTGCCTGGCTAGGGTTGTTTTTACTCATCTGCCCAATGTGTAACTTCTGGAGTTTGTTTTCTCAATCAGGATTACACTCCGTCGCCTCCAATTAAAAGTCTATATGCTGCGAGCAGGAGTTCTTCAATTTATGAACTCAGTAGGCCTGTGTTCTATTTAGAAACACATGATATTGTGAACGTATGGGCTGAACTTTGACTCTTCTTGCAGTAATGTTTTCCTTACTCTAAGTTTACCCTGCTACTGTAACTCGATGCACATGTGTTTTTAATGATGCACCATCGAGTATATCAGATGGTGTCATCTTCAAAGCAAAAGGTTTGTGTTTTTTTTAAATCCGGAACATCTTACACAAACAGCTGTACAAACCCATGCTGCTCTTGCTGTGGGAATGAGGTGATTCTTCTTGTGATGGACTCTCAGTAACCTTCAGGTAATTGTGAAAAACAAGCCAATTTATCCTCGGTTTTTGTTCAACCTTGGTAGTGCATGTGTATCTGAGGCCTGTGTTAGCTTTTTAGGCTCTAATAGATTTATGTTTGAAGACTAATTTTGGGCACAGAGACATGGAACTTAAAAAAAAGTCAATAGTCTGGCAAACACTCAGTATTTTAGTTTACTTTGTGCTAAACCTGTCATACTAATGTCCAGTCAATCTGCAGCTCCCTCTGTGGTTTCCATTACAGCTCCAGTGAGCCTCAGGCAGAGCGGCATAATAGAGAAACCACAGAAGTTTTGTTTGAGTTAACTGGAATCACGGCATGGAATAAGAAGCTAATTTTAAGAACCAGTCACTATAGATGTCCCTCGTGGTTTGCTGTGGTCAACATGGATTTGTTAATTAAAGTAGTGGACCCGAGGTAGTGTACTGAGGATCATATTTTTGATGAAATGGAAACTATATTAATCAGTATTTTGTTTTTTCTCCTGACAATCAGATACTCTGGTTAGATTAAGAGCCTCCAATTAAATCACAAGAGGCTATCTCAAATATCAGGTTTGATTACAGTTTGAAATTAAAACTCAAGATTAGTATTTGACAATCATTTAATATCCCCAAGATATGGCATGTCAGATGAAATGATAGTGTTTGAGTTGGCCAGTTTGAGCTGCGGCATATCCACAACATTAATTAGGGTGTTTAAAAACCTTTTAAGAATCATATTTATGTTCTATGAGAGGTTTGGCAGTGATAAGTGTAATGTAGGTTTTGGCTCATAGAGGGAGGCAGTAGTGTTTATGCAGATGTACTGACAGTCGTAGGTTTTGCCAAACCAAGAACCTGGCTGGTTGTCTTGATCCTGTAGTGCAAGAGAGAGAAATTTACACAAAATTGAAATATGAAAATAAGTAAGAAAGCAGTTTTTCTATTGTTGTAAAAGATGAAAATCTGTCACAGTTCACCAAACATGATGAAGACCACAGTGCAGAGGAACAAAAGCAGCCCTGATGTTCTCATCACTCGCGGCTGCCAAGGATTTGATGCTGATTCCAGTCGTGCTAGCAAACACCCAGAATTCATTCTGCATGTAAATCCTAGAAACCTTGGATTTTGTCGTTGACTTGCTTTAGAGCATTTCAAAAGAAAGTGGGTCAAGATGATGATAGTGACTATCCACAATGAGATGTACATACTGTGTTCACAACACATATGTTTAATTTAGAAAATCACCTCAATTAAGATTTACCAATAACATATGTAGCTGTATTTTCTGCTGATGCATGGGAGTATAAACCTCCATCTTTTACAACAGCTTAACTAAACTCTTCAATATGTTCATTTTTTTCCCTGATTTTTTTCTCAATTTTTTCTCCATTACTTTCCCTGAAGCCCCACACACATAGGATGTTACATTTAACATCCTGACTACTAACTGCCCACTAACTTTTGACATGCAGTTCTCTGTGATTGAAGCCTTGGTAGGCGGAACACCGTTGTTATATAATGTCTTAGCTTTAAAGTTCAGAACCTTCCTTTTGACTTAGCTCCAGACAGAATATTTTAAAACCATATGTTCGCCTTAACCTGGTATTGTGCAATTAGCCTACCCGACTGTGTCTGCTAAATCCATCAGGTTACTCTGTTCTGCAGAGGTCCTCCACTGTAGCTCAACCAGAGAGAGCTTTATTTCAGTTGTGGCATTTCGACAAAGATTCTGGCCTTGAAAAGTTATCCTTTGTGCTTTGGAGAAACCTTTTCAAAAGCGCATCCCCAGTGTTGCAGTAAAGTAAATCAAAACTGGGCTTTAAAGTTCAAGAGCTGTCAGGATATTCATGGATGTGCTTATGGTATGGCATGTGATGGTGGATTAGGACTTATTTCTTTACAGTTCTGTCATTGGCAATTTTTATGATCTATTTTGGATTCAGAATGAATGAATGGCATAATCTACTCAAGAGTGGATAGAGTACATTAACAGCACTGTTTTTCATGGGTTAGTCACTCTTCACTATAGGTTGAACTTGAACCGATTCATGGCTGTAAAGTTAGTATCTTCAGTGTTGCAGGATCCAGATAACGGCTGACTGAAATTAGCCCTGAAATCTTGTGTGCTCATGGCCAACTTCCAGCAGCCCTCAATTACAATGCTGCAGAGCCAGAAAAAGGGAAAGAGGTAGACTGCAAGGAGCCCTTCAACTCTGCTGTACTGCTCTGTCACTCAAACACACTGTCACCACTACGACTGAGACGGATCACCACACTGCCTTCAGGGACACATGGGAGGCATTTAGTGCACCATATACACACACAGACTCACATACTATTGACACACAGATACACAGATGTTTTGTAAACGTTTCCTTGCAGGTGTCAGTTGAACCACTAGGGGGAGCCTTGAAGAGCTTAAAATAGACAACATTTTCCTTATAATTTCATTTTGTATACCATGTGCCTTGGTAAATATTTCCTCAAAATAAAGCTATAAACTTTGCACACATGTCAAAACAGACATGAATTACATGAACATACCCAAAACCACAGAAAATTAAATCTGCTGTCATTATTTAATGAAAAAGACACTATAATCTTTGTGTGCCAGACACTCTGAGGTTTTGCATTATGCTGCAGATGGTGACAATCTTGTTGAACAATTTCCACACTGCTCCAAAATGTTTCTCAGTCTCGGTTACGGATCCTCTGCTGTGGTGTGGCTTGATTGCTCGCCTGGGCTTATTGTTTATACAAGAAATCCTAACACCCTTGTTCCTTTTAAATATCAATATTTGAATATTTCCCGCTTGGCTTGACATTCAAACTATTCATTTTAAAATGTAGTGTAAGACCAATGTTAGCTTTGGTTCAGTTAAATATTGACAAGGTTCTTTGAGGGCTGTTTCAAAACATAGCTACATGTGATGGCACATTAATATTAAATCCAGGACCTCACCTCCCAGACTTACATTAGTGGTACTGCTATGGTAAGCACACTGGGTAGTGATTTGTGCACCTTTTTAATTAGAGATGAATAGCTAGCCAAAAACTCCCTGTCTGAGGTAGTATGCTGCGGCCTGTGGGTTGAAGTTTTGTAGGGGAGAGCTTTCTGGTATGTAGAAGGAACAAGGTGTTAAATTATTAAGTGAACTAAGAAGTGTAGGAAAAATTTGAGTGCAGGTTATATTGTAGGTGCTGTGGCTGGGAACAGGGCCCATAAAACATGTGGGAAAGTGTTTAAGGCATACACTTATTTTTCTTAAACGTACTAACTCAGATTATTTTGACTCAGAAATAATACACCTTTTCTTAGTTTCTGCAGCTGTCAGGTTTTGATATCTCTCAGCTTTTCCTCTCTGTGTGTCTTCAGGTTTAAAAAGAAGGAGCCAAAATGAAGACAGCTGCCAAGGGTTTTGGGAAGTCTATAATGGACTCTTCAGGTTGGTGGAACAGAAGAATAGTGCTGATGGTGTACGTCGTCTTGGAGCTAGTAACTGTCCATTCAACCATCGTCCTGGGGACTCTTGAGCTACAGCTGGACGAGGAACAGCCGGCAGGCACAATTGTAGGTGACATCAGTGCAGGACTTCCTCCCGGCATTACTGCAGCACTGTACTTCATCTCAGACCATGAGGGCACAGGTGTGGGTTCTGATTTGGACATAGATGAAAGTACAGGCATTATTAAAACTGCCAAAGTTCTTGACAGGGAACTTCGGGATAGATACAACTTCATCGCAGTCACCATGACAGGTGTCACCGTGGAAGTGACAATCAAGGTGATCGACATAAATGACCACGCCCCAATGTTCCCAAGAAAACAGGCCACCTTTAAAATCCCTGAGCAGACTGCCATTGGCACCAGGTTTCCTCTCGATCCAGCTGTTGATGCTGATAAAGGCCAGCTCACAACACAGGGTTACCTTATCAAGGATGGAAATGTTGGCCAGGCATTCACATTGGAGACAAGGAGGGGCAGCAACGAGGTCCTTTATCTGGACTTGGTGGTCAATGCTATCCTTGACAGAGAGAAAAGATCCACCTATACTTTATCTCTGGAGGCCTTTGATGGTGGTTCTCCTAAGAGGACTGATCAGATAACATTAGATATAACTGTACAAGACATCAATGACAACGCTCCTGTTTTCAACCAGAGCCGCTACCATGCCATAATATCTGAAAACCTGCAGCCAGGAAGCAACATCCTGCAGGTGTTTGCCACAGACGCTGATGAAGGAGACAATGGGATGGTTCTGTATGAAATCAACCGACGACAAAGCGATCCAGACCGTTACTTTGTCATCGACTCTCGCACCGGCATCATCACACTCAACAAGCCGCTGGACTTTGAGATGAGGCGGGTCCATGAGCTGGTGGTGCAGGCTCAGGACAACGCAACCCAGCCAGAGGTGACCAATGCCTTCGTCACCATCCATGTAAGAGACTACAATGACAACCAGCCCACTATGACTATAATTTTCCTCAGTGAGGATGGATCTCCAAGAATCTCTGAAGGTGCACAGCCAGGCCAGTATGTCGCTAGGATTTCAGTCACCGACCCAGACTATGGAGAGTATGCAAATGTCAATGTGTCGCTAGAGGGAGGAGATGGAAAATTTGCCCTGACGACCAAGGATAGCATAATTTATCTGATCTGTGTGGACCAGATACTTGACCGGGAAGAGAGAGACACGTATGATCTAAGGGTGATGGCAACAGACTCAGGAACGCCTCCTCTCAGGGCCGAGTCTTCCTTCGTCATCCAGGTGACTGATGTCAATGACAACCCTCCTCTGTTTGACCAGCCAGTCTACAGGCAGGTTATCCCTGAAGTGGTGTTTCCAGGGAGCTTTGTGTTACAGGTAACAGCTAGAGACAAAGACCAGGGACCCAATGGAGACATTAACTACAGCATCCTGCAAGACCGAGGTACTTACTCTGACTGGTTCAGTATAGACTCTGTTACGGGGATAATCACCACTCTTACCCAGCTGGATTATGAAAAGAACCCCAATCCCAGTATAACTGTGGTGGCCACAGATGGAGGGAAACCACTGCTGTCCTCCACTGCTGTAGTACACATTGTGCTTCAGGATATAAATGACAACGAGCCTGTTTTTGAGAGAAACTTCTACAATGTTTCCATCATGGAGAACACAGCTTTAGGAACCTGCATTCTTGAGGTAAGACTTTTTTTTGGAAAGGTATTTCATTGAAAGTTTGAGAATTGATTGATTTTTCAAACATACTCCTGCACTTTAACACTGAGCTCATGCTAAAGTTGAACTCAGCCTGGGGCCAATAGTGAAGAGCAAAACAAATGAGAATTTATTAGATAAATAGGACAGGAATTTGTCAGACTTTCCTTATTCTTTACATTCCTCTCTGAGGAGTTATGTTTTAATGGTACAACTGTTGAAATTGGACTGCCTTAGTGAGGATTTACCTGCAGATTTGGGCCAAGATGATCTCCTCCTTGGCTGTCCTCCCCTTCACCTCTTAAAATGTTTCCAGGGTAACAGAGGCAGTGCAAAGTACTTTGTCAGCCCAAGCACAAAGGGCTTTTTCACATATCCACAGACAGAGACAAATTCAGGGCTTTATCCAAAGAAATAGATGTCACTTCACTCTCAAAAGGCACCTTAATTAGGCTAGTTGAGCGTGAGAAAAAATGGCTTTAGACGACGAGATGATTTAAAGTTCAGACAAATTACAGCAACCCCAGCGACTGCAGTCCTGCTTGACTAAACAGATTGTTTTCTCAAATCATTTTTGGCCATCTCATAAAAAAGACACAAATTTACAAAAAGACAGATTATTAGTTGTTTTAATCAGACTAGCAAAAATCAGCACCTAGGTGTTAAAAAAAAAATTCTGTTACACAAGAGTCTGCAGTAGTATTGCATGGATCAAGGAGTTGGATGCAGAGTTTAGTCCCGACAGACGGCCCAGCAGACGAGATCTTGGCCCAGGGTTTGGCCTTGGGAGAGGGAGGGGTGATAGGAGACGCAGGCCTTACCACGACTCCTGGCTCAAATACAGAAATAGAAGCTATAAGGGCTTCTTCTGGGAGGCCCCCTAATTATAAATCACAGGGACCACAAGGATAAGGAGAAAGGGGAACATACTGAAATTGATAATGGAAATTGAAACAGAGTCAAAGAATAATTAAAAAATGTATGCTTTGGAGAACTGTAAGTCTCTACAATAACTCTTTCCAATGTGACCTGAAGTTCATGTTTTTTGAGGACATCTTAAAACCCATATTTCTTTTTCCAACTATATGGTCAGAGTTGTTTTTCTTTTATCTGCATTACCCCCAGAAGCATTACTACCTGCTCTCAAACTCTCAGAGTATGACATGTTTGATCAGTTGGCTCGCTCTATGAAGCGGTTCTTTAAAGCCACGGCTCTCTGGCCTCTCTCGGGCCTGCCTGGATGCTGCAGACATGCGGTTGGCGGGCCATGTGAGAACAGACGGTTTTTACTCAGGGTGCCAGCTCTACATCCAAACATCTCAGCAAGACATCTGATGTCTGCCTTTCTTTTTTTGCGCTGATGAAATTCCCACTGTCCCCCCTATTTTCCCAAACCCTGTGCTGTCCAAAAAACCCATTTCAATCTGGGTATTGTGACCATTAATTCAAACGTTTGAAGTGGCTCGATTATTTTCCTCTGCAGGTCACCAGCACAGCAGTTCATGATTATTCTAATATAGTCTGGCTCCACACTGCTGTGCCTGTGATATTTTGCTATATTTCCCTTGAACATCGATTGGTTTATGGATGACTTTGGAATTAGATGTGTGGGGAAAACAGATAACTAAAAATAAGGACTTAAGCCTATTAACAGCAATCAGTCTTGTAACGCAAAATGCTAAGATCTACTGCAAAGAAAATAGGTCATCCTTTAGAGGGGAAATCAAATACGACATGAAAAACATTTTAAAAACCACAGGCTTCATTGTGGAATGTGTTTCATGAGCCATTAAGATTCTGTTTTCCATTATTAGTTTAACAAGTTTGATTGTGCAGAAGTCAAATATAACGGTTACTCTCAAGATCTGATGCCATAAGGAATAAAAGGATGCTGGTGTTCTCTTGCATATATTTATTTGACGAAGAGGTACTGTTACACTGTGTTTTAATACAATAGTTTGAAGTCCTCTAATAATAATAGAAAGCGTACAAGATTAAAGCCAAAAATTACCAAGAGGTTATTATTTAAAGCCTTGAAGCGTGTGGCTTTTGATTCCTGACATGGCTGAAGTGTAAAAAAAAAAAAAAAAAAAAAGATGTCGTCAGGGATAATGAGGAACATCAGAAAGTCTTAATATGCTTGAATCCAGTAAAGCAAAGCCTGGTATTCTTGGCTTTGAGAGGGATTTGCCATCAATTCTCCTTCGTGTTATTTCACTTATGAAATAATAAAGCACTCCCATTGGTTATGTCAGAATCTCACATTGGGGAATAATTTACACCTCATAGTGTTGTGGTTTTTAGTTGGTTTGGAGTGAATTGGCCCTCTGTCTGTTTCGGGGGGTCGTTCTGGCTCCACTAGAAAGGTGAGAGGGGGTCTCCAGGCAGCTGAGGGGGAAATGAGCCCTGACAAGTGCTGGCATGAGTGGCGGAGGTGACACAAGCAGGGGGGCTTCCTCGTCTGTCCGTTGGGCTGTCCCTCCAAATTCTTATCTGATCTCACTTCATTTCTCATTAGCTGGGTTTGAGGATAGGCCAGACCTAATTTTTTAAACCTCTCTCCCCTGTGGTCATGACAGAGTGGACCGCTTGTCATTTCTGGAGCCCCTTTCGCAACGTGAGACCAACACTGATTGCTACAATTGAAGGAGCAAATACTTCCATGTTTTTTAATGGTTGAAGCTGTGGCAAAAGCTTCTGCTTTGCCCCCCAAAGTGCTTCCTGACTGAGCACTGTCTTGGCAACTTCTTGACTGGCAAACACATCACGTCCCTTAAAAAACACACATCTGTGATATTGTGTAGAGTTGTGATGCTTTGGCTGTGATTTCTTGCGAGCAACATTATGGGCCATTTTTAAGTTGAGATAGCTAGTCTTTATAATCAGTGGAACATGAAATACCTCTCAAACACATTCATTATTTCATTGAAATCTTGAAAGGCAGCCTTGTTGAAAGGGGTGCCTCAGTAGAGTGGCACTCTCCATCATTTCTTCATCCCTGCCTCCATAAAAGCAATCAGTCTATGGGGAAAAAGACTACTCATAATTGCCCTGGAGAGAAACTCTGAATGATTTGAAAGAATGTGTTCCATTCACACTGGGGTTTCACAGTTTTTGTGTTCTTTAGTGACCACCTACTGCTGACCACCAGGCAGGCTCTAATAACACTGATACCAATACTTTGAGCCATTGTGTCCCTGAGCTTTATTACCTGCTTTAAACAAAATGCTGGTACCGCACTGGTCTGAGGTAATATCTAATCCAGAAATGTTCATAATGCGCTCTGCAGAACAGGATAATGATCTGTTTTTCACAGAATAATTACAGGAGTTTCTTTTATTGGTGAGGGGACTTTGGAAATCCTGCAGAGCTGCAGTACAGCAGCTTTTCACAATCTGCCTTTATTCTTTTGTTTGTGCAAAAATAGCTATGTAACATCACCAAGACTTAGTTGGTATTTTACATTTAAGAATTGAAAAGTATCCTCAAAAGTGACCCGTAGACAATAAATGATGATTGAAAGAAATGTGCAAGTGGAATGTGAAGAAATGAATTTGTTTAACATTTCTTTGTGGCTCTCCTCAGAAAAGCATCCCTCTGTATTTTAGATGCTAGTCTTCTCAGTGTAAACCCCACATGGCACCATCTTTAAATGCAGTGCGTGCAAATAGCTCATTGTGATTGTCACCTCAATTAAAATTCTGCAAAAAACAAACAATGTAACATGCAATAATTTGGTGACTAAAGGGGATACCTGACTGCTCAATCACATTGCCACATTTACCCTCTGTAATCCACTCAGTTAACTTGTCAAATAAAGCTTCGCTGGTGTAGCCAAACTATGGAGATGAGTGAAATTGCCAGTTTCAGGATACTATTTTGGTACACAAACCGTGGAATCAGTTCTCACCAGACATTTTTCAGGGGATGGTTTGTGTCAAACAAAATGTTCTCTTGTCTGTTTTAATATCAGACTGGCGCGTCTCCTGTGAGATTGGTTTAGCTTGAGGCCAGCTGACTCTGCTTTTGGTCTCCTCTGTTTCTTTTTCCTCGTGCTATAACTACCGAGCTTCGCTGTGGCTCTGTGGTATAACTGTATTTCAGGGAATGGTGAAATTGCAGGAAACTGGATGTGCTACTTAATGTGTTCGCAAATGTAATACTTCCTTGAACACTTACTCCTGGGCCTTGCAGGGGCACTGAAGCGAACATAAACACTGATGTACATCTGGATGGAGTGTGGGTGTTCAGGTCAAAGTTGCTGTGCTCGAGACAGCCAAGCGCATTTTATTGTGTTCAGACGTCCATCAGCAAATCCACTGCTTCTCCTTTTTCCAAAGGCACGGGAAGAGGAGAAAGCTGTGGTCAAACTTTTCATGATTTAGGGTTGAAAACAGAAGCTGGGTGGAAATATTGCTTATTAGGGGTAAACCGAATCTCCAAGAGTTTGAACACCAAACCTTGGAAGAGAATAGACAGAGCCCTTATTTGTGAATTATTAGTATAAGTAAAACATGTGATTGATGTGCAATCATTTTAATCAGAGTCCATGGTGATGTCCTTAGATAGCTATTAAAGTCAAACTTATTGTCCAAAACTCAAAAGTACTAGATGGAAATGATATAAACTGAGAAAAGCAGACCTTCTCATATTTCAGAAGTTAAAGCCAGTGAGCGTTTGCCTTTTATGCTTGATAAATGACATACAGGGTGCATCATTTATCAAAATTACTGTCAACAAGCTAATCTAATTGTTTCAGCAGTGGTTTTATTTATGTGAGAGAGCCAAGCCTTTTGAATAGTAAAGGGTTTTGACTTTTTTAAACATTTTTCTGACCTAATGTTTTGAGTCCATATCTTTTCTGATCCCGCTCAGGCATGTAAAATTGTAGCTGTCTTTCAAAGGTGCAGCCAAAAGAAAGCGAAACTTCTAAAAACATGTAAACAGTGATGTCGATGGATGTTATGTGGCTGCTGAGTGGTAAAGCGAGCGGTGACTCCAAGCTTTCCGAGTGACGATAAAGGGTCAGTGAGGCATCCATGCGGTGTAGTCTGTGACTGTGACGCAACACTTGTGTGTGACAACAGTCTGCTGGAGGGGTATCCTGCCCACATCTGGTGAGGAAGGAAGATGGGCTTATATGGCTCTCTCTCCTGGGATCAGAAATTTCATTAGCACAGTCTGTCTACCAGACCGTCTACTGCAGGTGAAGCAGACATTTGAGCACTGTGTCCAAGTTTCTTTTAAAGGGTGTGAGTATAGTGAAAGGAGAGAGAAAGAGAGGGAGAGGGAGAAAAGAAAACAGTCAGTCGTCTCCAGGGGGACAGTCAGACTCTGGCAGATGTGACAAAGGCCCGACTCAGCAGCTGGATCCAGCTGTTGATCCCTCCTCCAACATCCCTCCTCTGACTCTGAGGGGTGGGATCTCCCAAACTCTTTCCTGTCTCTTTGTCTCTTTTTACTCTTTCTCCTTGTGCGTCCAGACTTCTTATCTCTCTCCACTTCCTTTTCCCACACTGCTGCGTTCCCTCTGTGATCCAGTTACACCTCTTCACTTCCCCTGGTTTCCCTCTGGAGTGGTGACAGTGGGGTTCGAGCAGGTGAGAGCAGCACATCTGCCTGCCCAGGGACCCTCAGTTCTCCCTGGTTGACCTGAACACAGCGCCTCGTGGTTCTCAGTCAGGCGAGGCCCAGGCTTATCCAATTTGATGATGCAAGAGAGAAATGGGTGTAAATTACAAACAGAGTGAAGTCAGACTGCAGGTGTGTGTTCCTTCACAGTCCGGTTGTCACAGTGTTGTGTTCGAAGCACTTTTTTGCTTGACCTTTTTTAATAGAGACAATTATTCACTTTGCGTCCTCCTCCTTTGGGACAGCTGAATGGGATGGCTGGGATAGACTGAGGCTCGCTGCGATGGGGGCTGTCAGGCCTTCTGTTGTCACAGCTCGTGGTCGTCCTGCACATGTGCAAGACAGTTGGCACCGCAAAACAAGCTGGGCATCAGGAAGCATCATCTGCTTGTGATATTCATTCTGTTCCAAAGCAAATCTGAGCTAAATCATCCATCCAGTCCCCTGCTGTCCATAAGACGCCACCAGACTGGAAAGCAGATGCTAAGTGACAAGCCTGCCAGGTTAAAAAATCATTAACAATGAAAGTAGATATAAGAAACGGAACCAAAAATATAATTTTTCTCCTTGTCTGATGAATTTCAAGTCATGTATTGATCGATGCTAATTTGCCAACATGTTGTATTTTACATTCACTTAACTGCCTCTTTCCAGAAAAGCATGGGCTATATTTATACACAGCCCCAACATTTCTTAACCACTGAGCAAATTGTCTCCATATCCAGAACTCGACTGTTACAAAGAATGCGTCGCTTTTGTCTGCCAGTAACCTCAGCCCCTCTTCAGCCTCTGCCTTGCTGCTGCAGACTGCCAGTTTCAAAAACGCTTGAGAAGAAAGTTACCAAGCCCAACAAGCTCATGAAAAAGACTGGAGCATTCAGCTACAGGGCGTGTGGTCAGATCATTCTATTTCTGCTCTCAATTGAATCAATCTGGGTTTACCACCAGGTCTAGTTATGGCTGTGAAGATCGCTGAGCAGAAGGATTAATCAATACCTCCATTTTGAAAGTGAGGAAAAAGGTAATGGGGGTGGTGCTGCTGCAGAAGTCGTGAAACACAGATAAACCCTGCAAAATAAAAAGAAGGCCAGAGGTAACATTTCCAAAGCGGAGGGTATACTTCTCTGTGTTTTCAATAAATGTGGGGGAAACTGACACTGTGCGAGCAGGATGTTTTGCAGATGCTTGTTAACGGTAATGATGCTGCCAGTGCTCTTGGCTCCTGTGTGAAACAAATGATTGGTTAGGCCTGGGTATTGAATTTGACTAATACTTTCTGCATATTGACTGATTTGGTGTTGTTCTAAATGTTTCCAGAAAATGCACAAGTACACTGTAAAAACTGTTTATTTGATATTATATGAAGATTTAAATATTGGACACATTCTAAAATTAACAGTGCTTACATGTCAACTTAAATGAAGAGAAAATTTGGTAAAAATAATTTAAGTGATCAAATACTTGTAGCCAGTTCCTAAAATCAGACTTGGTTCTGTTGAATATGTTTTTTTTTAAAGACTTGTAATATGGAATAAGTTAGCAAGAGAGAATGACAAACCACACGGAGAGAGAGGTTTGTTGGGTGAGACACTCCACTTTTGCGCTGTGGTTCCCCCCACTTTGTCTGTCTTGGCTTTAGACAGAGAGGCACCCAGGCCTGCTCCCACCAGACTCCCAGTCTGTGTGTGCTGATGCTCCATGGTGGTCCACCCTCACACTGTTGGTTTCATATCTTGAAACCTTCGCCACATAGACCAGAAACGCCTCTCGTGTTATAAGGGAGGACATCTGTTCTGCCTTATCTACTGTTAAGGTTCTGCTTTCACCCAGCAGATTAGTTGTAATAAGGAGACAACTGCTTAGCTTAACACTGACGTCCCTCTGAGTGCGAGCAGCTGATTTAAAGATTTAGTAAGAGAACTAATTGCTACAGGGCTGCGCTCCTCGTCAATAAGGCTAATTTGGTTTGGTGCTGCAGAGTTTATGTTGAGAGTGGTGTGCTGCTTCTTTTAACCGCCGTGTTGAAAGGCTAAGTCTTTGTTTGGATTGTTGTGTATAGCCTGGCGCTGTGAGGAGCTCGCAGGCAGTGTGGGGAGCAGTGGGACTCTCTGCTGTAATTAGGCCGAGCTGGTATGCAGGAGAGCAGGACTCAGTGTGTGATGTGGTATCAGAAAAAGTGAACAAATTGCCAGGGACTACACTGTGTGTATTTGTGTGTCTTGGTGTAGACTAAGTTTTAGGGTGGAAAATTCTCTAATCAGATCCTCCCAGATTGCGTCACAAATGCATTTTTGTGAGATCCAGATCATCAGCACGGGAGACTAAGTAGCCTAGAAACCAATGATAATCTAATTATTCATTTACTCTGCACCTTCTTCCCATTCCAGCCTAAGTTGAAGGCTGGACATGCAGCTTTTGTGATCGGGACAGATGATTTCTATTGTTTTTACATTGAGTGACCTGCACACTGGCTCTCTCTCTTGGGCTTTTACTGGAGGTGGATCACCCTCAGAGCACCCATTAAAAAAGAAGCATCATGGTTAAGTGGCCAAAAAAAAAAGCTGTATTGTCTGCATCAGCTTCTGAGAAGTCGACTAATACTCCTAGCCATGCAGACGGGAAGCTGGTCAGTGCAGTAGCCAGGATAATGGAGAAACAAGTTGTTGCTTTCAACAATCCAATTCATCATAGGCTGGGCCTAAGGCATCCAGACATCTGGTTTGAGAAGATGTCTCTAGTTAAACCTGGCTGTCTTTATAGAAGATCCCCTGCACAATGTTCTTCTTTGGATTCTTCTGTTGTTGCATCAGGAATCCAGTCACAGTCACAGTCTTGTCCTGTGTTACAAAATCCTGTTTCATCCCTTCCATACCTCTCGACCCTACTTTACAAAAAGAAATCTCTGGAATAACCTATTCTCACAGTGCTGCACCAGAACATTCCCACAGATCTTTGTTTTTGTCAGAGGTAATGCTTACATGTAATCTCACTGAACAGGTCTGTTTGGATGTGCAGATGTGAATGATTTTGTTTTCTGAACTATGCAGATCTTTGGTGAACTGGGAGAAAATAAAGTCACCTGTTGCTGTTTTTTTCCCCCAACAACAAGTTATTTCTTACAGGACCTGATTAGACTGTGGATAAAATGATTAATGATGCAATTTGCTTTTTGTATGTAAAGTCACGTCATGCAGAGATACACCTGGCTCATTCAAACGTTTGTCTTGGATTGGTCGTTTTTTTTTCTTTACTTTTTAGTAATTTAGGGAAATGGCTTGACTATTTTGTTTCCTCTTTCTGTCCAATTCACAGTTTTCGATTACAAACTCTTTTACTGCTTGCCGCTGGGTAGGTTTAGCTCAATGGAACCTTTATGTTTGAGTGAGTTTTCTCTTTTTGAATGACATTTTTCAGTTATTCAGGACTGAAATCTGTGAAGATAGGCAGTTTCACATGTATTACAAAGGCTTTGATCAAAAATAAAAAGTATTTTCACCCCAGGGCAAGCCCTTGTGTGGTTGATTTTGACAACATAAAGAATCTCCTGGGCTCCGTGGATGTGTGGTCTCCAAAGCAAACAGAATATTTGATCAGATTGGTGAAATATAAAATCTTATTGTGCTGCTTATAAATCAACAAAAACCTCATGCATAAGAGCTTATTCTTAAACTGTGCGTTAATCTAGAGCTCGATTTCAAATTGTACATAATGATTTCAGTACTTCCTAAATGTGACTCTGCTTTTTAAGAGTCCTGTAATGTGTGTGGTTGTTTTCTGTGCTGCATTAAATATGTCACTCATTAGTTTGAGGTCAATTAAAATATCTGCCTTTAAATGCATTTTATTGATACCACTGTGTGTAATGTGAGAGCAGATGCTTTGGTTTAAGAAGTAACATAAAGCTTCTGCAGTTGCTTTGAGTGAATATAGCAAACTGAGTACATCATTTCTCTATAGGGAAAGATGAGAAATAATAAGGCTCCTTTTTCTGGCTTTAAATCTCAGATAGTTTCAGTCAACGCTCTTACCATGCCACAGTTCCTGTTATTGCTGCTTCTGCACCATTTTTTATTCATGGGTCTTCCCTTCCTAGTCTTTTTTTCCCCCTTAAGCATATTAATTCTACACGCTAAGGGGGCTTAGTGTTATCTATGCAGGTTTTTTTTCTTCGCCTTTTACCCTTTATTTAACTTTGAAATCTCAATCCTCCTCCATTTGAAATGATCTGCCCTCAGATCTTCTGCTCATGTAACCTACCTTCTACTTTAACAGAAGTCAAAACGTTGTCTTCGATCCAGGAGAAGTTCTGCCGCCTCATTTTGCTCACGTTAAGTTTCTGAAATGAAGGCTTTCTTTGGGAGCCTCTGTCCCTCCTGCAGTTCTGTAAAAGACGTGTAAACAGGCTGTTTAAGTGTGAAGTCACCCTGTGCCCTGTTGCTTCCGCTATTTATTCATCACACTAACGCACGTACACATTGGAGTATGCTGAATGCTTTCGCTAAATAGCTGGGGGTATCCTATCACTACTGCACTGTGACTGAGCCAAGCTCTGACACGATCTTCAGAATGTCTGCAGGAGATATGAGGAAAAATACTTTTTTTAAATGTTGTATGTTATTGACGTGTTCATTATTTAATGGTCTTATATAACACAATATTTTGATAATGAATTCTCAGAAGTTCTTTTTAGAAAATGATCTAATAACCTGCAATTATAAATTATACATATAGTACCAGTTTTTTTATTCTAGCATGGGGGAAAGAGTGAAAAAAAAAAGTATGAATAAAGAACAGTACTTAGACATGAATGCTTTTGGAGAGACTGAATGAAGGTAGTGGAAAATGAAACAAATGGGGAACGTGAGAGGAGGAAGAGTGAGAAAGAAAGCAGATGCTGAAGGGAAAAGGACGACAATTTACTTCATGCGGTGTGCGTGCAGAAGTGCCCTGTCGATGAAGCTGAAGTAGTCCTTTGTTACCATGGCAATATTGGGAAATGAGGGGAGGCGTAAACAAGGAACCCCATCGATTTCATGGGCAAATCATCATTCCAAAATGACTGCTTTCCGTTGCAACGGCGCTGGAGTATTTACACAGGACAGTCTGTAAGTGAATCATACAGAGGTGAATCATGAAACCTTGAATGTTCAGCTGCTCTGCACGGTGTACAAACACAGTCCTCTCTGACTCTCTGGTGTGTCAGGATACTGGACTGTAAAGAGTTAAGCTGTCCTTTCTCCTGAGTTCATCACTGTTTCTCTTTGGACTGTCTCAGCTATCACACGACATTATCAACACATCCTAAGGGTCTGGGGAACATGGAGCAGGGTCCGAGGATGTTTGTTTAGAGATAGAAACATCATGATCTCCTGGCCAGAGAAGGTACATTTATCCTGGTGTATAAACACCGAGGATAAACTGAGCTATCCGATGAATCTATATTGTATATCAACTGAGGTTTTCATTCAGAGGGGGAAATCAGGGGGGAGCAAAGGACTGAATATGTTTATTCAACATTTTCACCCCCCCACCCCTCCCCCCCGGTTGTTGTCAGTGGTTGGGCCTCTGCATCCGTCATGAAGGACAGACATGGGGGAGAGTTCACAAGGCTGTCTCTCTCTCTCTCTCTCTCTCTCTCTCTCTCTCTCTCCAGCTCTGTTCACATGTCTTTGTCCATGCTTTTCGTCTTGCTGCAAGGACTTCCTTGGCTCTGTCCCTCCGGCCTCCTCTGGGCACTGATAACACATTGGGGGGCATCCTAATGAAGTGCCAGCCTGATTAGATTCAATTTGCCCTTTTTTTCCACATGGGATGCAAGAGCTATCAGTATAAAAAACACTTCCCTTCAGAAACAAACGTATCCCACACCTACATCCCCTTGTTGCCCGGAATTGCCAGACCAATACTAACATTCGGACTTTATCTCACTGTAGTCATGTGAAGAAACAAAAATAAATCAGTTAAAACGACTGATGTGAGCTTTCATTGGACAGAGAGTCCGACGATGTGTTTAAAAAAAATACCTTGTCTCTTCGATTCAGAAACGTTGGTTTCCAAACAGATAAGCTATTTTTTTTGCCATTAGAGCCGACTATAATCTCATCATGTCATGTGTTTAGTTTTGATGTTCGGTCTGGTCACTCTCAGTCAATATTTACTTCATTACAGGAATTGATCGATTAGATAAAATAAGAAAAAGACAAGTCAGAATCATAAAATCTCCCTCTCCTGTCAGCCGTCTCTCAGAAGAATTTAAAGTGGAAGGACTGAACCTGATGTCATATTACATTTATGATCACCAAAGGCAAAATCCAACAGGAGAAATTCTTATCACACATGCCATATCACTATCAGATTCCATTGATGACCCAGTAGATAAAGCTTTTTCCTAGTCACTTGTAACTTTGGAAGATTTTCATTTTGTTTTTTAATGGTGGTTTAAATAATGGTTGTACTTACTCGGAGGCTCCTGTTCCCACTTGAAGTATTCTTGTATTCATTCATTTTAATGTTTGTTTAGTTCCTGAGTCTGTGCCTCAGGGACAATGAAGTTGAAGATCCGTCTGAGTTGTAGGGTATTATTCCTCTTCAATCAACTACATATCTGTACAATGTTCCTAAAACTTGAGTAAAATGTTCACAACCACTTTAAGTCATTCAGTTGAAAAGAAAAATGGTGTTATGTAAGGGTATGAGAGGGATAAGTTGTGCAGTAGTTTGCGTGCCAGTGTGTTCTTTTCCCAGTCTGGGAAGGTAGGACAAAGCTTCAGGATTTGGCCAGTGTTTGTGCAGAAGGAGAAGGGTGCATCAAGATGAGGCCAAGCCGAGGAGAATTTTGGCCTCGACATTCAGGAGACAACGCTTCAATCACAGCAGATCCATACTTACAGAACTGTGGGATCAGAAAACAATCCAGGACATAGTTTTTCTTCTGTGCGAATAGTACTGTTGACGTAATGAAATTGGCCTTCTAATTATACTGAATTACCGGTCAAGTACTTAAAAGTGGGAGCTTAATGAAATAAATGAGGTGATGTTGATGAAGAATCCATACACCCTGAGGCAGTTCTGAAGATAGATATTTTCTTACACCATTTTACCGATACCAAGACTTGGCCAGATGACCACTCCTACAGCAGTGCAGAAATATGTATAATATATATATAGATTTTTTTTTTCTCGTTGCCTTACATTACAAAAGATTTGAGGGATTGAAGCTGAGTCTATATCAGCCTGTAACATTAGTCGTGATTACTGACAATTTGATAGTTCTGACTCTCACTGTGATGCCTAAATATACAATTTAAAAACAATTATGAACATGTTTTCAAATGTTTGCTTCTTTAATCATGTTGGCGACTGTTTTATAATGCATGCCATACTGCTGAGGTCTTTTCAAGTTTATTTTTCTAATCTTGGATAGGACAGTTGAAAAGAGACTGGAAATGTGGGGAGGGGTCTCAGGTCGTGAGTCTCACCAGTGACCAGTACGTAAAGGTTACTGGGTGCACACTTCACCGACTCAGCTAAACCAGACCCACTGCTCAGATTTTTGTGAAGCACTTTCTCCATCCTTCCATGCAGTCAGTCAGTCATAGTGAAACACTAATTATTACAGTTTAATCAAAACTCTTTTTTTTTTTGTTAATGTCACATGACTGAAGTGTAGCATTGATTTAAAGTCAGATTTAAAAAGATGTTGGATCACACCAGCAGACTTGAAGGATTACACAGCCAAAGCAAGTTTATAAGAAGTCTGTCAGCTGATTTTTTTAACTATACAGAAATGAATGTAATCCAAATGAGGCCTGGGACATGAGTAAAAAGGCATTAAATCATAAATGTGTGTATTGAGAGACGGGGCTAAAAATACAAAACATTTTCAGATTTAAAAAATTGGCCGCTGAACCGAAGCTTCATGTTTGTTAAGAAGTCTCCGTGTCCTGGGAAAAAGTCGGCTTCTTTCTCTGCTGCTCTGCTGCTCTGCTGCTCTGCTGCTTTATAGTCATAACTTTTTTTGTGATTTTTGTTGAAGAGTTTCTCCTTCTCACTGGCAACATCTGTGGCAGTTCTGATATGACCTCTCCTTTGCTGGCTCATCTTTAGTGCTCTGCCTCCAGTGTAGTTTATTACTGGTCTGCAGTGTGCAGTAAGATTCATTAATTTGATCCCAGTGGTACTCACTCCTGTTTTCAAAGGAGAGCGTTCAGGATTTGGTGTGGTCTCCCTGAGGCCTGGGTGGTATGGTGAAAGGGATTAACGGTGTGACGTCAGTGTGCTCTGACTGGAAAGAGTGGCATGATATGCTCTCATAGCTGTGTTCACACTGGACAGTAGGTTAGTTTCCAGCCCTGCTAAAGCCTGGGAATCTTCAGATGTGGCCTCTGAAGGAAGCCAGTGGAAATGAACACCGTGGCAGCGGTGCGCTCTGTGGATGAGAGAGAGGAAATTGCTCGCTCATACAGCACCAAACTAATTCAGGGTTTTTAAAATCCTTTCCAGGCTCACCAAAGGAGACATTTTTTTTTATATAACTCTCTACTTTTTTTCTGCTTTTTATCCCATCAGGTAACAAAAAGAACAGAGGGGAAACGGTGTTCTTCTAAAGCTGAGTGGCAGCCTAGATTGGTGGATCAACCATTTAGCCATATTCATGCCATTCTGCAAAATAAATTATTCAAATGAATTCTACTCAGCCAGGAAAGCTCTGAAAACTTTGTGTGAAACTGCAGAACTCATTTAGCGTTGGCTGTTAGCAGAGTGATGGGCGATGCTGAGACTAAAGCAGATTGGTTCTAAATAAATCAAATCACTCCTTTATCTCTTGCCAGGGACCTTCTGACTCTGCTTTCACCTTTTCCTACAAAAACATTGCCTCAAGTACAAAAGACATAAATAGACTTTTTAAGTGTTTTTCACCTTGATAGCTGTTGTTTTGCTCCTATTTTCACCCTGATAAAAAGTTACTGTTAATGTTTGTTCCAATCTGGAGTTCTGGTAACCTGACCTAATTAAGGGTTTATTTACAAGTGCATCAGTATCCTTGTTGTTTCTTTTAACCCAGAGCTCTAATGTGAAGCGAGGGTTCCTTTAGAAGACCAGTCTAGACCCCTTTCACAGTGAGC
Organism: Labrus bergylta; assembly: GCF_963930695.1. Taxonomy (NCBI): domain Eukaryota; kingdom Metazoa; phylum Chordata; class Actinopteri; order Labriformes; family Labridae; genus Labrus; species Labrus bergylta. Next base: position 23,625,355 of record NC_089205.1, read on the forward strand.
TTCCTGTTGCCAGGCTGTTAAAAATGCCGGAGGAGTTGCCACAATGTGCCTGTATAGAATGGCTTATGGCACAAACACGGCGTTGTGTCCGTAGGGTCTGTTGGTGTGGGACAGCTGCTTTATGATGGTAAACTCCTTCCTGAAAGCTGAGGACCCCCTGCTAACTTGCCAGCATAACCACATTGTACGTGAATTGACTCAACGTGTTGGATTAGCTGATTAAATACAGTGATCCTTTCCCTCAAACGTGCAATCCTGACATTTAGGGCATTAGAATACCAACAAAGACTGTTCAATCTTTCTCAGGCTTTCTTTCTTGTTTATTCTTGGCCCAGTGTGAGGAAGACAGCAACCTGCATGTTAATTATGCTTCTCTGTGTAGCTCTATGGAAGAGCTTTCATGCAGGGATTAAATCAATGTTTGAGGGAGACAAACATGAGAAACAGAACAGTTTTTGGTCTACAATACTTCTGTTGTAGTTTTCAATAAAAAGGGTTAAAGCACTTTGAATATATGGATACAGCCAAACCAGTGACAGGGAGCTCTTGCCATCTTGGCAAGTATCTGTGCTAAATAAATACAGCAAGACAGAAGGGGAAAAAGGCAAGTGAATATTGGGATCCAAACCAGAAAACCGAGCCCTGTAGGATTTTTTTATTTCCCTCTGTCATGCACATAGACCGAAACACATCTCAACAGCCTGGAAGAGGAGGAGAGCGTTAAGGAAGATAGACAGAGAAGGCAAAAGTATAGATTTAGAAAAAAAAGAGTAGGAGAGGTCTGCGTAGGGCAGAAGAAAAAAAGAGTGAAAGAGAAAATGGAATAAAAATAGGCTCATGATGGAGCTGGTGTCTCGATGAGGCAGCCCACTAACCTCAGAGGCGCCACACTCCCGGGCTTATCCCGGCCCAGTGAAAAGGAGGGGCCACACCACACATCTTTGTGACTGCCAAGGCTCCAGCGTCGGGCCGACTCTCTCCCTCTCTGTCTGGGGGTGGAGGGGCCCGTCATTGAAGACTTTGAAACACAATAAAGCACTGCTCTCTTTCCCCCCGCCCCCCCCCCCCCCCCACCTCTGACTGACAGAGCAGCCCCTCATGCTTCAGAGCAGCCAGCATCCAGGTGTCACCTCAGACCTGCAGGTTTTTTTTTCTATGATTGGTTTCAGTGATGTTTCTGACTCAGTGTGGGAGCTTGATGCCACTGAGTCAGAAGCCTGACATTTGAACTGCGTGCTGCAGTGGAGGTCACATCAATCACAGTAAAGTTTTGGGCAGATGGAGAAGACATGAACCTGGCAGGAGGTTACTGACCCAGGACTGAAATTCCACCGGCTTCCTATCACTTCCTGTCATCCTGTGCTTTCATGTGTATGGCTGCTGGAAATATGACTGTGGGTGAATCAGATATGAAGGTGGTACACCCTATTAAAGTGACAATAAAAAAAAATAGATAAAAGATAAAATTCTTATCAGATGTATGAGGAAAGAAGGGAAGACTTGTTTTCAAACTTGTATATGCCTCCATGAGTCATCAAACTTTCAGTTATTCACATAAAAAGGTTTGTTTAGCCACTCTGTACATTAATTAAAACACCGCCCGGGATAAGGACCACAGCTCATACAGAAGCAATGTTTTCAAAAAGTTATGAATAGAGTAGATGTAGTAGTAACTTAAACGAAGGATTATGTTCATGATTAAGATGTTTAAGAACTTTATGAAATCCTTTTTTAATTAATCGCTTAGGAGTAGGTTTCTTCCACTAGTTATCCTCGTGATGTTTATCGATTTCTGTTCTGTAGTCAAACTTCAGATATGTATTTTCCATTTTCTCTCAGACTTTATCACCAAACAATGAAGACCAGCTGGAAGCCACGGGACGTCGCCCAAATGGTTTTTTTGTGAAGCTTAGAGTTAATTTTCAATTGTCTTTGAAAGTGGTTAACCTCAAAATAGTTTTGATTCAGGGAAATATGTTGCTGCAGGCAAACAAGGAGAGGACTTTTATCCAATTGAGTGTTTTTCATTCAAAATTCTCATTATAGGACCATTTGGAGCAAATTAAGTTTCATTTTTGTCTATGTCACAGCGTTATTCTTCATTTAGTGAAGGCCATGATAATATTCAGTGTGCAGAGTTATAGCTTTATTAGAAACCACCCAGTTTGCACTCTAAAGACCTTCTTCATCTGGTAGCAATCTCACCCGTGTGCAGTTTTAGCCACCAAAAGCCCAATCCATCAGCCACTGTCATGTGCCGCAATGAAATGTGAAAGGGAGTGTGGAAGCAGAGAGGAATAATGTCCTTTTAAAATGGAAAATACAAGTTTAAACTTGATTTGTGCTTAATTGCTTTAGGGAAGAACAGCTCATTTAGAAAATCAATAGAAAACTCCACTAATTTAAAGACGAACATGGCGCTGTAAACAAAGCAGCTTTCTCTTTTTAAACTTGCTGCTGCTCATTACTCTTAAGAAAACAGTGCGATTATGGTCAAATGTGCTGATTTCATTCATAACACAACAGATTGGTTGTAATTGCTTCCACTTTCATGTTTCACGAGACTGTCACCACAGTGCGTTTGAGTTTGATTCAGAAAATGAGCAGCAGACCTCGACTCCAATGCAAAGGAGGGAAAAAGCTGCCGTGTGCATTCAATATTAGTGATCGTTGCCAGATTACACGCGCCATATGTATTCCTTTTTAGAGGATAGACCGTATTTCCTCTTTGATAAATTCCTCCCAAAGCCATCACAGAGTACAGCCATATTTACCTACGCAGCTAACTGGTTCCATGCTTTTCAATTCAAGTTTAGCCTGTGGACGGATGATGGCAGCACAGCGGGTCAAAGAAGGACAGCACAGCCTTCAGCTATCTCCTACACAGAAAACAAATCATATCCGCTCAACTTTACAGAGTAAGACCCGGGATAAAAGGTAATATTAACTGTCTGTCTAATCGGATGAAAAGCAGTCTGGGAGCATGCAGAATCCTCACTCCTGCCTCGAGCATCAGGCATGCATGTCCACGCTGCAGCAGGTCCCCTCTGTAAGGTCATTGAAGGGCTGCAGTGTGGGATTATGGAATGCAGGATGTCTGCCCGTACTATACAGAAAGGGAAATGAGAGGTGTCTAACTAAAGAGAGAGTGAGATAGAGAGAGAGAGAGAGAGAGGGTAATGACAGAGAGAGCGGGTGGAATGAGAGAGAAAGGGAGACTATCACAGCTGTTGGAAACACAAGCAAACTCAGACGTTTTTTTCAACCTTATTGAATGTCTCCTGTGGAGAATGAGGGCTTCAGGGTTAAAGTGTCCCTCTGACAGAGACAAGACAGCCATAATGTTGGACTGGTGAAGCAATCTAGAAACAAGATGGAGTTTTCTGTTTGCTTGTTGTGTTATTTTTACCCAGCGCGGTGAGCTGGGTCAAAATACAGAACTTTGAATCAGTTCAATTATAATGATTCATTCAGAGGATGCCAGTGTGTCCTGATCAGGTCAGATGGATTGTATGTTATCACATCAGATGTCCAGCAGTGAAAGCCTCCGTTAATGGAATTGGCTGTCAGGCAGGACTGTGTGTTTTCTTACTGTCTGTGCATTGCGTTTCTTTTGCTTTGTGCTGATTCAGATAAACCTTAAAGCTGGGGTTCTGCTTTATCTGTAGTTTTTTTTTTTTTATTGTTAGTGTCTGGACTAATGGAAAGAATAAAAGAGACAATACAAAGTCAGCTAAATCCTTTTATTCCTTCTAAACAAGGCTGACGGTAATCCCCAGGAGGCTACTATGACATTGCATCAACTCTAATGAATGCTTTCTGAGTCATGTCACATTAAAAACTTCATGGCAAAAACAACATCAGTGTTCTGTGATCAGGGGCACCGCTGAAAGATAGTCATTGATCATTCAGCCATCATTCATTTTCTCTTTAAAAATCAACAACCGTATATCATCCTTAAACTGTTTAGCTTTAAGTCGAAGGCTTAAACTCAGATTGTTTTTTAAAAAAAGGTTATTTTTCAGGTGATTATATTTCTGGCATATATGTTTCTGTTGAAGTGTTAACTTCACAAACTTTTAAAAAGCCTAAGAACCTCGCCCAGCACTTTCTGCTGACCACACTGATTGACCTTTTTGGTTCTCTTTGTTTTCTCATTTACATAACTGAGAGTGGTTCTACCAGGGGGAAGTGAGGCCCAGCAAGTAGCCGGCAGTGAGCAGCTGCTTCTCATCTTTCTATATAAGCTTGTGTGTTATGACTCTGCTCTGATTGGGTATCACATAACCCCATGTATCTCCCAGGCCCTTTGAGAATTGGCTGTAGGCACTTGGTGTTTCATTATTGCACCATAGAGATGTCTGCACTCTGTGAAGAATAGCTCATTGCTAAAATATATTTTAAAAAGTTCTCTGTCTGTATTATTTATTGATGTGTTAAGAAGATGAAACACTGCATATGTGAAAGATGTGAAAATGTAACTTAGTGAACAAAGATAAAAAAAAATTCCAATTAAATAATAATGCCGTAATTATTAATTGTTCAGTTAACTTTAAACTGCATCGTTCGATTTGGCTGCTGGTTAAAACTAGAAACCATATCAATGACATACAAGTTCAATCTTATCCCAAATGAAAAGTAAACGTTCTGGTAGTTCTGGACAGAAACAACCCAGCCACCATTCAGCCTGACACCTCCATTTTCAGTGATCCCATCATTCCGAGTGTCGTTCCCCCTCTCCCTCTTGTCAGGGGTCGCTCGCTCAGATATAAACCTGGTCTCTTGCCAGGCTCAGGCTTATATCTGTTTCTCTGTTTTGGAATCTGGCCCTCTCCTCGGCTCCTCCACTTCCCGCATCGTGCGCGACGGTCCTTAGGTTGTTTGTGAAATGGAAGTAGCGCAGGACTCCTCTGGGACGTAACAGAGAAGGAGAGTTCTGCAGCCCCCTCACCTCTGTGTTCCTGCAGCGTCCCCAGCGGCTCAGTCAACAGTGGACTCGCTCTCCAGCTCTTCAGAGTTCTTGGCTGTGTTTTTTTTTCTTTTGAGAAATAGAGGACTCTTTACATTTGTGTGTTGGAGGTGGGCTTTTTTTTGCATAAGAAGTAGATGTCACATTGAGTTAGTCCAGCCAGCTGCTGAAATCTGGCTAGACTGGAGAACAATATTTTTCCAAGATTGCCCTGGAGTGCCAGTAGCCAAGCCAAAACGGAGGGATGCTGCCGTCCAAGCTTCTGCACATTCCTCTTGTTTCTCTGCATGACCATTCAAACATTTTCCTACAGTATCCTTACAACAGGTTAAATAAGTGTATATTTGCAGTTCTAGCTCGTAAATATACATTGTGCCGGTCTATCAGTCTCGCTTTAGGCCTTCACCCCAGTCCACTGCTGTGAGGTTTGCACACTGTTATCTTTATCTGCAGGATGCACAAGGCAGTCTGACTGAAGGGTGGCGCATCTACTGTTGCATAGATATAAAATATCTCCAGCACGTACTTTCTGTGGTGTCACTTGTAATTGATTTCAGTTGTGCTTTGTTGAGTTTCTCATATTACACCCCACTGGAGTTTCCCTCCCTGTCCCAAAGCTCAATAAGCTTTCATGGCTGCTTGAGCTCATCAGATGTAGAGGCAGATTTTCTTCTCTGGGAAAAATTAAGACCCATTTATAACAATAAACTAAACATTTTCTTGGATGAGACATGAGGCATTGCTTCACTAGAGGGAAATTAGCTGCCTTATTTGTTCTCAACAAAAGATCAGGGACATCCCGCATTTCTCGCTGAGGCATTGAATGTACTGTATAGCATGTGAAACTAAAGGATGTGATTTTCATAACTGGCATGAATAAGGACTTGTTTGGTTCTGAAGTGAAGGTCCACCCAATCCCACACTACCAATGCTATGAAATCCAATAGTTCCCATGGTTGATTTTTTTCTCCTGTTTAAGTAGAAGAGGAGAACGTGTTGTGGGCAGTCCTGCACACCTCCTGTGGCTGACTGAGGTGCTTTCTCTGGGCAGCTGTCTCAGCCCAGGGTTCATAATGCCCAGGTGGGAGTATCTGTGACTGGGCCCAGTGAGGGCGGCACACTTGGGTTGCCAGCTTTAGCATGAATTCCATCAACACCCGCATGTCGTCCGTCAGCTGCACTAATCTAAAGTCGACAGTTGTAAAAATAGAGCTGTTACACGGTAGATCTCCCCTCATTGACTCCGTCTGCAGCAGTCCCCGGGTTTAATCCTGCAGTTGTTCTCCTGATTGAAAACAAATGCATCCTTCATCCCTGCATTCATCAAAACCTAAATTCCTTGCAAAAGAATCAGTTATAGAGACATTTCCACAAATGGAGAATTAACTGGTCATAGTTAAAATGCAAGTAGGAACATTCTTCCTGGTCTTTAACGGCAAATTTGGGACAAAATGAAAACAGTACAACATGTAGTGAAGTCAGCGCAGAGATGAGTTTCTGGCAGCAGTTTTAAATAGATTTTGTTAAACAACGAGAATACATATGTTAAACAATAATCAAATAAGGTTTCTGAAAGAGTAACCAAAATAAACACGACACTGAGAGGGTCTACCCCGAAGTGTTTGTTCTCTGCTGCTCTCTCCAGTTTGACATTAGTCTTTTCAACTGCATCTGGTATGATCTGTTGGATCCATTAGTCTGAGGAGGCCTGTGGCTCTTTGTCTGAAGGGATATTTCAAACTGTTAGCAGTGAATGGTCTATTGGCACATAAAATCAGGCAGAGAATTGAAGCATGGGCTTCAAAAGAGAAACAGCTAAAAAGCTGACAGACTGAGTGAGCCTGTGAGCCAATAACCAAGGAGACTGATCGTCTCAGCTTGACAGTTGAAAACAGAAATACAATTATTTCTTAAATTTGAAGAATGGTGCCTGGCACAGTTTATTTGTTAAGTGCTCAGAGGAAATATTGATGACAATACTGAAGCACTGACTTTAAGATATGAAAAACTATACTATAGTTGTTTATAAAGGAACAAGGAAGCACCTGAGCCCTAAATCAGTGATCAGTTTTCTTTGAAAAAATATACATATTACACAGAATCTGTATATCCACTGACTAGTGAAGCCTGCTGTCAACACACAGTGGTTATTTTAGAGAAAATTGGAACACATAAAAGCAGGTATTTGTTCTTTCATCTCTTGTTCAATGTCAATGTCATGTAGCATTATATCAAATTTAGACATACTGCAGTGAATTTCAGCGATTGTTCAGCCCTGGTTTTGTTGGTTTGTGTATGGGCGGTTGTTATTTCCTTTGCTCTTTCCACATCCTCGGTCCTGGCTCTATTTGGCAGTACTCATCATTGTGTTGCTTGTGGTGTTTAGCAGCAGGTCGATCGGAGTCATCCAGAAGCCAGGCCTGGAACCGTGAGAAAAGACGGCTGTGTGATTGGATTAGTTTTTGAGCGCCACGTTGCTTAATTAATGAAAATGACCCAGGAGCAGAGGGTGAAGCCATTGTCTGCAGAGTGACAAAGTCCCTGCCCGTCAACAGTATCCGTAACAGGATTTCACAAAGTACGCCAGGCGTTCTTAATTTGTTGGCTTAAATCTCTACAGAGGAGAGTTACTGGCAGCTGAGTTATTGTCTTCACTTTGCTCTACAGTGAACATTCATGCATTAGCTTCAATTCGTGAGCAAAGGCAAGAATTGTAAATAACATTTGTCTGCATGAGTAACAGGTATTGACTCAGCCAAGCAGAGCTTTTTTGTTTGCCTTCCTTCAACCTTTAATTCTACATGAAAACTGAAGTCCAGCGATTGAACCTTCATTTCCATTCAGCTGGTCAGCAGCTCACACCTACGGATTATGGCACAGTTCAATGCTTTCAGTGCACATGTGAACAGTAGCTTTGATTCACTTGATGATGTGTGAGCCCCCCCCCCCCACCTACATCCTCCTTTCATTCCTCTGCCTTTAACTTTGTATTGAAGGGGGATGTAAAAGTGGGCTGGTATTCTGGGGGTGACGACCCTGCGGGGTCTTCTGAGAGCTTCAGCAGAACCAATGTGACCAGATTAGTTTGCATTCCTCCGTGCTGAATGGCTCTCTGGAAACTATTACCTGGAATTACTTCAAATCAAAGACTTCTTCCTATTATCTCAGCAGGATCAGTCAGAGCACACCACTGTGTGACTGCCAACAAAGATGTTAAAATAACAAAAACGCATAACCGTTCCCATGACAATTCATTTGATTTAATGCAGTTGACCCCTTCCATCTCCCATCTCCTCCCAAAAGATTAGAAATGTCTGTTTTTGTGAGGATTCCTTGAGTCTTTATCATTTAAAAGGTTATGAACAGAAGTGAATCGCATAGATCCTTTCTCCAGAACAAACTGACCAGTTAATTCAAATTGAAAAACAAGTGGATAAATCAGTTTTATTTTGCTGGTTTAATTGCTGATTTGTAATCATTCATTCCAGCCAATTGACGACGCGTCTCACAGGTAAAAAATGTTTTGTAATACTCTTACCATGACAGCTTTAGATAGTAACCACACACATAAAGACACACACATATACAAAAGGCCCACACATGTCAGTCTTTCTCCACAGCCTCATCTTTCAATCACTGACAACACGTACTGACACTGTCTAAATATTCTCAAAGGCTCCCCAACTCTTCATGTCTGTAAAGATGTGCCAGACACAGTTTGTGCTTTGTGTCTACAGCCTGCAGAGCACAGACTGACTCTTGTTCGCCAAACAGGCCATCAACAGGACAACTGCGGTGTGAAAGGGAAGCTTATTTAAGAATAAAATCACCGAGTGTGTGAGTTATCAATGTTTTATGAGAAAGACTTTCAAAAACATCGAGAAAGCAGCCAATCCTCGTTGAACACAGAGCAGCTAACATGAAATCTTAGACATCTTGACTTGAATTGTTGAAACCCCTTGAAATCACGGGTGTGAAGCTGAGTTTAATGACACTTTCTCACATTCTCACTGTGGTCGACACGCTTAATGGGTTTCCTGATACGTATGTGTTTTGAGTTCCGCTTTGATGTTTTTAAATCTCAACTGAAATTTAGTACAGCATGAAAACTGCATTTTCTATTCAATACTTTTCCATCCTGGCCTTTTGTTGTTTTTTTCTCCCCCCACAAGAGTCCCTGGTTTCAGGTTTCTCCTTGGCTTACACAAATCTGGAAATCTCTGAGCTTTAAACTGCATCTTAAACTTCAACTTAATGCGCTCCCAGATAAAGAATTGAGTTTTGTCGATGCAGTAGACATGTCTTTATAGCTCGAGCTCCGTTCTTATGCTTTTTTATATTATTAATGTGAAAGAATTGAAGAAGAAAGTTTTGTAACAACCAGGGAATGTGGAAAGCCTTTCAGCTTTGCACTCAGTCAGCAGCACAATTTAAACACTTTCAAGGGGAAAGTAATGAATGAATTAGATCCCCATTCTTTTTGGCTACTTTGACAGTGTTCATTTTGGACTGGCGTTGAGTCCCAAGCCACTTCTGGTTGGATCTCTGTGTAGGGAGGAGAACAACAGCTCAAAGACGAATCATCTACTTGCTGCATAGTGCTGTGACCAGAATTCCTGGGCAGCTTGCCCGTAAGAGTGAATTTCTAGTTTTCTGAGTGCACGAGTTTCATAAGATGTTCGTCTTGTGTGTGTGTGTGTGTGTGTGTGTGTGTGTGTGTGTGTGTGTGTGTGTGTGTGAACCGTAATTTGAGGCATAAGGCGGAGCATGTTGCAGAGAATAACTTTAACTTTGTAGAAGTGGACAGAAAGAGAGTGAACATTCTGACAACATGTGGGAAAATCAACATCTTGCTTCAATTGTTTTGTCCCCTTTATCTGACTTTAAAATAATCGCCATAAAATCAGGTATAGTCTTCAATTTCCCCTTTGATTAGATTGGCCGGCAACTCAATTTCTCCTTTGGTCTCCCTCCAGCAGGCTTGTCTGATAGGAAGGGTCCTAATCCCCCAGAGTTAGGGGGTGTGCTGTGGGGGAAACTCCATATGGTCACACAAAGTGTGAGGGTCCTGGGTCATGCCTGGTGGGTCTTAAAGGGATCACCAGAGCACAGAAGTCTTTTCTCATATTTTCATCTCTATCTGCATAAATTGTAAAATGTTGTTACATTCTTAAGTGACTAATAGGAAAATTATTCTATTTTTTAATTCCTTAAAAAGGTTTTATACTTTTTGTCAGTGTAACTTCATGTGCATAATGATATGTTGTTGTATGTGGTTCACTGGTTTCTCTGAGACCAGACAATGAGCCGTCTTTGCTCAGCTTAAATCCCATTTCTGTAGATCCTGTTTTCCTGACAAGGTGTGAAAAGAAGTTTTTACTACAGGAACTGTACATTCTGTGTCCAACACTATCAATATGGGAGTAGTGAAATGGTCTTATTCCCCTGGTGGTCATTTATAACTCACACCACTCTTGTGTGGTGGGAAGAGCACGTAACAGCCCAGCGATGACCTACTGTTTAAAATGTTCATCATAAATGTGTCAGTAAGAGGAAGAACATTTATCACACATTCCCACAGGATAACATATTAGAAACAAATGGGTCCACATTCTGCAGGGATGTAGCCTCATTCTTTACACTTATGCACTTGACACCTGTAGCTACTATGCTTAGCTATCTTTAACCTGCATATTCTAAACAGCTGTGTTGGTTTGGTGATCATACATAGACACATTGATGCAGGTGTGTTTTCTTTACAAACAGCGCGGACACAGGTGTGAATAGATGACTGGTGAAAATAGTTTAATGAGCAAAAGATATTTACACGGTTAAATGCACGCCAGGAAAACAAAGAAAGAACATTGTAGGATGACATGGCTGGTGGACAGTGAAAGAACACAAGTGTTTGCAGATGTGTTGCACACATGTTCAAACCCTTAGTTTTATCTAAAGTCACCTGGTGTGAAAGTAACATGTTTTTGTCTTAACAGTCACAGTTTGGTATGAGTGTCTTATAAAACATACAGTGGGCATTTATGATAGAATGTATTATCTCAGAGACTTTTCAAAATGTATTGACAGCTACGTTATGAACAGTGCATTTAGTACAGAAGCAATGGAGCCTTTCACTTGTGTTTTACTAATTTCATATCCTTATATTGGTAATGTATTATTTAAATACAGAGATTTTGATCATATTGAAATACACTTCTTAGCAGATGATAGAAAACAACAAACAAAAATGCCAAAGAACACCCAACAGCCAACAGTTAAATTACATGTACACTTGCTTAAAGTGGTATGTGTTGGTGTGTCTTATGTTAGATTTAGGGTTAATCAGTGTAAGTAGTTAAAAGTAAAGCCACACAGTCCAGATTTTATGTAACTGGAGCCACGTGTAGAGAAGTAAGCTGATTTAACCAGGATTAAAACACAAACATTTTCTTAAATAATTCAGCTATCATATTATCAGATTAGTGCTGAAGACTTAAAACTATTTCAAAGATCTGAGTGGATAAGAAGCAGTTTCATGGATGTGTCAGAAAACAATTGATACAGCTGGACTGCTCATATTCTACTGTTTTTTAGAGATACTGTAACTCTGCATTAAGTCTTTCCTATCCAATGTTATAACATCAGCATCTTTTCCATATAATAGCTGTTGGAATATTTTGAATATCAGTAGTCAGTATACAAGTCAGTATCGAATGAACAGTGAACCCAGCCTGAGTTTTGACATAGTAAATTATGATTTTACTCACTGAATCCAGAGTAAAGATCATTTTGGTCAATCAATCATCACTGCAGGTCTCCCCTATAGTAAATAATGACACCATGTTTACAATGAAGGCTTATGTGTTCTTTTTTTCTCTTTTCATTGCCACATCAGTGAGGTCGGCCTGAGCGGCAAACTCCAGTTTTGGAAAATGAAACCAATGCAGAAGAGCAAAAAGCTGCACTGTTTTTGTAGTTTCACAACACCCATGTTTAAATGCCAATTTTTACATCAGAGAACTGATTTGGTTCATGTCTTTATGAGGACACACTGTACGGGGGTTCATTTTTTTAACTTATCTGTCATGATGTTATGAAGAATCAGAGCTATGCGTTATTACGGCCGTGACTGACATGACTGCAAGCGGGCAGGTTGTAGCTGTTTGTCATGAGGCTTCAGGCTCCACCCCTTTGCCTACAAGGTTGACCGATAGTTAGGTTGAGACAGCTTTTCCAATATTACGAACACATCAAACCTCCCCTTCAGTAACCAATGAGTGATGTCACTGAGACTATGTCCATGTTTGTGCAGGTTATAGGTCAGCATTACGTTTACAGATGGATCAGATAATAGACAGCTGTGTTGTGCATTGGACTTAAAAGGTAATCAATTGGTTGGTGCTTTAGCGTCAGTATTGTCCTTCAAAAGATGTTTTAATCTTATCTTTTGTATCATCTTGTGACACATGATTAAGCTCTGAGAGTAAATCTATGTATTCATATTTACTTTATATATTTTTTGAAGTTTCGCACATAAGACATCTGGTTCCTCCCATGTCTGATGGTAAGTCTATAGAGATAGGAGGCCACACACTCAGATCCTCGCTGCCTTCTCCTTCAGCACGTTTCCCCACTTCTCCGTCTTTATCCCTAATATTCTCATTAGGGCCAATGGAGCGGCCGCTCTACATGTTTTCACAGCCGGTGTGTGACATCATCACATTTCAAAGGCACCTCATAAACACATAGTCCCGGTCTGAGGTCGGGTCTGGGAAAGCTTATAGCCACCCGCTCACCCTCACGGTCATTCTCTCTGCTGTGACATTGATCTAAGACAGTAAATGAAGAAAAAACTAGTTTTAACTTATTGTCAAGTCTCTACAACAAAGTGTAATATTCCTGCAGTAAAACCGTGTTCTCCTTGGGCACTCTAGGTACCAGGCTGTGAATGTGGAGAAATTAGACATTTAAGACTTCCTGGAATGTCCACAAAAGTCCTGCCTTCATTAAAATAAAAGATAGAAAAAAACTAAATCCGTCTCTAAGGCCAGTAATATATCAGACAAAGAAAAGCTTACAAAATAGTCAGTCTCTGGTCAGCCAAAAGGTCTTAAGTCAACTCATAATACTAAGACTGAAGACTTCAAATGTGTGAAGTGTGTTTTTTTCAACAGTGTTGTCCTTTAAACCTTGAACCAGAGGCCACACAGCGAGCAGAACAGAAAGGGAAATGTCTCTAAAACCAAGCTTTGATCTGCAGAGCCGGTGTTCGCCAAAGTCACATTTTTCGCCACAGTACTGCTTATCGTGGCTAAAAGAGTAAGCAGCAATCATCATCCAGCAGCATCTAAACAGCTTGTTGTCATGGTGATTTGTGTTGTGCACATAGTGCAAAATGATGCTGAGATCATCCCTCATTAATAATTGATCACAGATTGAAGCTTTTGCTTAAATTTGATATTTCTGGGTCATCGTTCACACACTCGCTTCAGACTCAGCTTTAGTAAAAAAAAAAAAAAAAATGAAGAGCTGCTGGGCTTTTCGTCTGTGAATATACAGATCAGAGATCAAAACACAATTTGATTTTTTTTTCAGAATAATTCATCTCTGCACATTTTATCTGACAGTAAATGAGGAGTAGCTGACACTAAATCATGCTGGTTGGAACTCTGTGCTGCTCTGTAGGTGGTGATCAAGTCAGGCTTTCATTCAGTCATCTGGTGTTCAAAAAGTGATGTCTTCTGCTAGATTTCAGAGATGAGCATAGAAACAGTTTATTTTCATACTTAAAAATGTAAAAGTTAAGATGATCCAGTCCAACTTTGTTTCTCTGTTTTACGAGTTCCCTTTGTGAGTCCTCTCAAATGAGATGTAATCCTTCTGAGGAGTGGTTGATCTGCTTATCGTTTCACTACACACACACAGCACTTTCTCCCCCAAAGGCTCTATCATGTGACATCTGAATCTTTAACCCATCAAATGAGCTTAAGTTATACTGGTGGGGCAAAGTTTGAGGGATCCCATGACTTGCCAATAATCCACAGTCCCCATTTCCCATTGGCTTTTTGGATTACAATATGTTTTCTTTGTTCCATTTGTCTCCTCTGCTATTAATGCTGAAACAGGCCACATAACCGAGGGTTTCTTTATGAAAGCCACATCTAATCCCTCATTAGCCCACATTCAGGCGTTTATTGCAAGCCTTGTATGTGGTCCAGATTAGTCGGTACAAGTTTCTCAGTTAATTTTTCCCCCCCCAATGCATCTGCAATATACGCATAAATAAAATGTTCATTGCAGTGACCCATGTTTTATCAGGTTTTTCTTTTTGTGTGTGTGTTCTTTCATATATCTTTGGCATCATGCTGATCTGTGAACACTGGGGCCCCTCACAGCAAGCGCAGTTAAAAACACTGTTAGATACTGAAACTATTTGTAGTTTGGAGTGATTGCACTTAAGTGATGTAATCTGCTAAAGGGAAGGAAAACATGCTATAGTTGTTGCTGAATGAGTCCTAGAAGGCCTCAGCCTCAGAGGAAACTGGGAACAGGGGGTTGGAGGATTAGTGTTTTTTTTTTCCTCAGACTTTGGCTTCACTTTTCCCCACTTTTGCCTCTCAGTTTTTCTCCATTTCCCTTCTTTGTAAAAGGGTACTAAAGTTTGCCTCAGGGTCCATTGTACAATACACCCTTTTACACACTTGGTAAAGCTCTTTTTACATAAGCACTCCTGAACATTTCTAGGATTTACAGGCAGGCCTAAAATCTTCCTGACTTGCTTGTTCACACATTTACTGCACAGCGGGAGACTATCCCTGTTGGACAGGAGGGGTGAAGGGGTCTCAGGTGGCAGTGCATGGTGTAAAAAGAATGAGGTGGAAGTGACGAAACAGGAAACAGAGTCCCACGCCATGATGACAGTTTTTGCCTTTATATCCAAGTATATCAGTGATACGTGTTGTGCTGCAAACAGAACCCATAATGAGGCAGCTTCATGCATTCATGACAATGTGCACGGGGATCGAACTTGACGCGCAAATGAAGTATGTAGTCGTGCGCTGCATGGTCACAGGATGTGCAGCGACCATGCAAGTGACCACCTTCCACTCGCTTGCAGTGAATTTCCCTGAATATCTCCTGCTGCTTTCTCACATTAGCTTTCCCCGACTTCACCAGGAAAAACACCAGACTGACCATTCGGCTTCATTCACACATTTAGCTCACCCCAAAAATGTCAAGACGTTTTGTGCATGAGTGAAAGCACCCTAACAAGCATATGTAAGTTTTGGTTGTATGTTGTCTTAAAAGATTACATAATTAATGTTTTTCCAACATAAACCCCATACAATGGACAGAAAACATAAACACAAAGATTGACTTGAAGTTCTCATAAAAGACAGACTGAAACCATAAGCGTGTGGTTACATAATGGTTAATCATTATCTTGTTCTTTAATGTGGCTTTATTTTCCTACCAGTGCTTCCAATACAGAGTAAATGTCAGCAGTTCTTGAACCATAATAGCATCAAACCACAATTTTGCTACGCTGCCATGTGAGAAAGATGCTTAGACTGATCTCAAGTTCCAAAGTGTAAGCGGGACGAGTGGAGGTTTTCCATGCCACATCCCAAATTTGATTATTTCCTACTGAAAACCTAAACCAGAAAGTAAAATAATGGATGGAAGCTTTAGTATCCTAGACTCTGCTTTAAGCGATCTGTTTTTCTAGCTCTCCTGTTTTCATGAGGACAGTTGTGTCATACGGCAGGGTTAATCTGCACTGTGGGGGTGTCATGGGCTCCTTCTGTTTCTCCTTCACAGTTGCTCCACTACTGCTCTGCTCAACTGGGTCATGTTTATCTTCTACCCCCAAAAAAACCTCTTCTCTCCTTCAGCAAATGGCTTTATTGGTTTTTGGTTTAAATACATCACTTCTTGCTGAAAACGGAGACCTGCTGCTGGTGAAAGAGTTAAATGACCCCGTGCTTCTTGTCCCGCTTAATTGTTTTTATCTCGAGCTAAATCTCTGTCCTCTATTTATTTTCATTGGCTTGTTTGTTTAGTCAGTCGTTGGCTGGGTAAGAGCCATTCTGCCACTCGCAACAGCTCATCCGCTGCCCACGAAACCAGTGACCCCAGTGCCGCCTCTCTGTGTTCATCTTGGCTCTTGTCCCGTTTCAAAAAGGCTCTAGAAGATCCTGGTAGATGTGTGTTCGGGACAGCTTGTCTGCCCTGCAGGATTTGAATTACCTAGTAGCCCCTTTCATTGAACAGCCTCACTGCTCTTTGAAGTGGTGAGGGTGTTTGTCCGTCTCATCTGCTCTGCTGCATTCATGACCTCCGGTGTGAATGAAGTGTAATGTCACTGTGACTGCTGTTATCTGGAAATAAGAATACTCCTTCACTTGGACCGTAATGACTGTGTTTTATATCAGGAAAAAGGCTCTCCAGACGTTCAGAGCTCTTACACACTCAGGCCATATTTCATGTGACAGGAATCTGTAAAAAGTTCTGCCTTTAAAGGAACCCAACATATTATGACATCTTGACAAAAACATGTATCAGGAGGTGTAAGGAGGAACACATTTAATCAGAGTTACCTCCTTCTTAAAACAGAAGATCTATAAAGAACACAAAGGGGTGAAAAAGACTGTCGCACAAAATGTTTTCAAGCTGTAAAAACACATCCACTTTCCTCACAAGCCCACATTTGCCGAAATCTAAGTCTGTTTAACATATGGACATTGTGGATCTTAAAAAAATGGGTATTTTGAATTGTGCAAAATACCAAAACAGCCTCATTAAGTAGAAGCAAATAGTGCTCCATCAAAGAAAGATGGTGTTTTTTGCTTCTCTTTTTATGATGTCCTGTCACATATAGTCATCTCAGTGTGGCTAAGACTGAGAAGTAGATTAAACAGAACATCTTAACATGATTTATTGCCATCAAAGAAAACTTTTACAGTTTAAGATCAGCGTTGGCTTGTGTTTGAAACGACCTCCTGTTGTTTAAGGCTGACCTTTAGCATTTCCACCTTCTTTTCTCTGCTTCATTACGAGACATTGAATGCACCGTAACACATTTGCTATCTTCCTCTGTCCTCAGTCAGACAGACCAGGAAGAGAAACGACGACCTCTGACTGTTGTAGTGCCTGTTAGGTCACACAATCCTTACACCCGGTGACACATTCCACTCCTCCCGATAAATCTCTCCTCAGAATTCACACTGTGATTTGTTTCTGCCATTGTGACAGGGGTCTAAAGTCAAAGCACTCAACAGAGAGTCACAGAGGTTAGTGCTCAGGGTCTCCCAGCAGGATATGACATATTAACCCATTCAGAGCTGCTGTAATGTCCTCTAACGCTGCTCTAATGGCTAATTTGTTTATCATTATGGGCATGTTTGAAAGACTAATATGCATGACTTTAAAGAATTGGTACAACTGAACAATTGTATTTGTAAGACAGAGGAACTAACACAGAGTAATGGGAATCTCCACCACACGTAGCACCTCCGCCTGTTGGTTTGCACAGTCTGGGCTTTTATTTAATTGGGTTATTTTACAGATGGTTATATGCACGCCAATGAGGTGTGAAATAGTCCCTTTTAATTTTAAATCTGTGAATCACTTGTAATTAATTTCTCCTACTAACAGATATAAAGATATAGAGTTAAATTAATAATATTACTTTAATACTCATGTGCAACTTTACACAATGCATCATTCACCTTCATTTTCCTTAAAAAAAACATATAACGATGATGACAAACCTTGATGCAGACACAGCAGTGAAACGGAGACCTGTGTTCATCTTACCAAACAGGAGACATCAACAAACAGAGAGTCATTACAGTCGAGTCAATCACAACATGTTGAGATGCTTGTGCACATAACACTGTCTAATAGGCTCCTCTGTATGCGTAGTGGTGAGATGGGCTCAGGTCATTTTGCATTTTGCATTTTATCTGTTCATTGCTAAATGTCATGCATTCAGTGTTATCGTACTGTAGCCTATTTTTACTCGCTTGTTAAAAAAGATATCTGACTCCAGAATGTGAGTAGATCAGCATTCCTGGGGTAGAAAAAGTTATCCGGTACGCTCCTATGGATCAAATAGTGAGGAGTCAGAGAGACACTGACATCAGCAGACAGATTTATTTTTTGCTTCAGGTTGAACGTACGTGTGATGATGAAGGATTCTGAACAGTGCAGTGTTCAGAACTGATAATGATGGAGCTGTGCTGGCAACAGATGCTATGTTTTCACTCAAAAAAACAATTTGAGATTAACCATAGCAACATGACATACGTTTGCTGGAACTCTGTCCTACCATAACCAAACAGTAAAGTTCACTTTGAGCTCTGTGAATGTGTTTGCAGATAAGGAGATGACAGATGACGACCCTTTCACCTCTTCTCTGTGCATGATGTATGCATTCAGCTGTAATGATGATGTTTCTCTGCTGTGTTCCTGAGGTCACTTTAGCTCAGTGCAGCATGTTTGGTTTGTCCTAACGTTTTCATCACTCAGGGTAACAAGTAGCCACAAACTGAGATGAAATGAAATGCAGCAGAGGTCTGGAGATGAAGTTTCATCATTACCAATGAAGCATTGACTCCAAGGTCTAAATGACAGAGTGTGAATGCTGCAGAATTGTAGCGTAACCTATTAAAGCATTAGATGAAATGTTGTCTTTCAGCTTCAATTGCATGCTTAATAAGTGGGTTACTGCTTGTGGCTTATTTGAAGATCATTTGCTGGTCTGAGATGCCTATAATATCCTACCTCAGAACATCAGAGCAGCCTTTAATTACACACAGAACAACATTCGCTTGGATCACGGAAAAACACAAAAGACTCTGGGGAGAGGTTAGGTGCCAATTTTTCCTTGATTTATGTCACCCTTCCTTTTTCCTGTGCCATAATTCACTTGTCTTCCTCATCAGTATTGATGAAGGCAGAAGAACCTGATATGACTCCCTGACACAAGTAGAGGGTGGCCGGCTAGCAGATGAAAGAAGGAATAGATGGTTACCAGGCCAAAGGTCACAGAGGGCAGCTGGACGTTTGGCCGACCTGTGACCTCGGAGCTCGCGTGAACTTTCTGCTTGATTGGATTTGATTTGGGAGACCTAGAACCCCTTTGTGTGTAAATCACACAAATTCGTGCAATAACTCTCAGGAAAGTGATCAAGATCATGTATCAGACTGAAAACTTTACATGAAACAAAAACAAAACTAGCATTGCAATGAGTCTCTGAAAGTGATGCCCCCATTAAAAAAATATGTACTTTTAGCTTCGGCTCTCAAGACACCAAGACACGAAACAAAACGGTAAAACGTTCAAATATTTAGCAGAATTTAGTCTTCAAAGTTAAAGTTTAGAAAGCCTTTTGTGTTTTGTACAAAGTGCCATTATAAATTCTTTCATTTGTTGTGTACTCTGTGTACCTAATGGTAGCACAGCAGGAGTGTGTAGAGGGCAAGAAAACACCCAGGACAAGTTACCCATTCATCTGAAGACATGTCACTCTGAGCTGATTAAACTAGAGCAGCAGAGCAGAGACGTAATACTGTTTTAATATTCATTATTCATATGCCTTACAGAAAGAAAAAAAACTATTTTGCATGTATATTAGTCTTTTGTCAACAAAGGAATTCTGTTTTATTAGCATACATTTTCATTTTCAGTTGCTTGGTACAATAGTGCATATCTCGCTTTGGAAGGAAACCCTTCCCTTATTTTCAGTGCAGACCCAAGAAAACCTTATCAGGGTCTGTATTGGCATAAAAAAAAATGGGAAAAAAAGCAGACGTCTGTAAGGTGTGGTCCCTGCATGCCTTTATATGCTGTATCTGCTGCTCCTATTGTTCTTAATCTTCTTTGCAAATTTATTTTATTAAACAGTTTTTGTAGCCTGAGCAGGTGAACAGCCCTGGTTTCAAAAACGGTTTCAGACTTTGCTGCCCTCTTTGCAGGTCATTATTGTTCTTTTGGGAGAGTCTGGCGGTTCTCTATGTGTCAGACCAGGCTGAGAAAAAGCAAACCTTTGGCTCATCCCTTATGCTCGGTCTACAGTGAGCCAAAGATTTGTTTTTTCCTTTACGGTGAGCCTCTCATCTTTGATCCACTACAACCACATGGTCTTCAAGTTGTTTTCAATCTGGCCCTAACCGGCATACAACTTTATTTAAGAGACCCACGCCGGAAGATCGTGCCCAGTTCATCTCAAATTATTATTTCCGCGATAACAAAACAGGTCGTGATCTGACAAAGTCGACAGAGCTTTTCCTTCGAGATCAAGCAGTGATATTAATTAAAGGTTTCACATTAGTTCAGTAGACTTCTTCATCTCTCCAAACAGCTTGTGGTGTTTAAACGAACATTTGACAAACTCAATCACCGCATGTCACGATACGATGTGTTGAATCTGATACGATACAATGCATTTTATTGTCCACTTAGGGACATTTTGTTAGACTACAGTGCTGCACACATACAGCTGCCTCCACATTGGAATCAATGAATAAGAACAATAGAATAAAAACAATCATCCACATGTAAACAGATCAGCAAATGGCAATGTAAGCCACACACATATATATAACTCATTACACTTATTGCACAAGATCCAAATAAAAACAAAACAAAATAAAACAAAAATAAAATAAAAAAGTAAGAACATCATGACACTATTGCACAACCCATACAGCCTTCAGAAACATTATTCAAAGTTTTGATCCAGGTGGGAACAAAGATGTTTTTAGATCACTAAGCATTTTGTTTTAATCATACATTTCTTTACATAAAATAATATTACATTCTGATTATTTACATGAAAAGAGAAAAAAGTCAATGAGTGTCTCTCCAGCAGTGGCACATAGAAATCCTTCTCCTCCACAGCTGGTTAAGAAATTAATACTGAGCTTACTGTCGCATGTAAGACTGTTGCTCAGCGAAAAACAGACTTGTGACGACCTGGCCGAAACTCAGCTTTTGTGTAACCAAAACAGGTTTTTATTTTTGAAATAGAAGAAAAATGCTTGATGCAGACGTGTGTGTTTGTTCCTATTTAGGTGCTTGCGTGAGTGTAACCTTGCTGAGGACATGTTTACTGTAGAAGTCCTTTTTACTCAGAGAAACAACTGAAGAACTCGCTGACTACCTTATGTATACTCTGGAAAGACTGTTTGAAATGAATCACATGAAGGAGGGGACTGGACATGTATACAAGATAAAATATAATTACCCTATCACCTAAATATTTTGCAGAGAACTAAATAAATATCCCAGCGAGGAAATGAAACCCACCTATTGCTTTGGAGGCTCAGAGGAATTTGTGTGAAAAAAACTGCTCATGAATCAGAGTGAACATCTCAGATGATAAACACACAAATATCACATAGTAACCATATTAAATGTGGCAAGTAGGAAATTGGCTCTAACAAAACAGAAACATTCCAGTTCAGGAGGTGACGTAGGTTTACATGTGGAAAGGATGGAAAATCTCATTATCACTTTTTTCCAGAAAGTCTGAAAACAGGATAAAAGGTGTAACCATGACAGAGCGCCTGTATCTCCATCCATCTCCACGTGACAGAGCTGCAGTTGAATGTGAAGAACAGCTGTTGTTTGTTGTTGGCAGGGAACTGTTTGGAAATCACAGTACAGCGTGCGTGCGTGTGTGTGTGAGTGTGTGTGTCTGTGTGAACTCATCTGTCTATCCGCATGGTTCTCTGTCTGCTCACCATGAATCTCTGTCCACTCGTGATTATGCGACTGGATGAAACAGGAGAGAGCGATCCAAACAGACACTCACCTCTCCACACCGTCTCCTCTGCCAGAAAAGATGGTCTTTATGTGTCCAGCTCATGAAGCAGGGCTGACTTCCTTTGCGACGGTTACAGTTAAACAGACGTTTCTCGAGGAACTGAGCGCACGCCAGAACTCTGCCTGGGCAGTCTTCATTTGTTTGCAGTGTTTATCAGTCAGTGACAGGGTGTGTTTATATGTATGCTTCCAGTAGGCCTTTCATGACCCCAATGCCCTCACTCACCCCCCTCCCCCCATCCCACTAGCACCCCCTCTCCTCTGCCTGGACTCGCAGAGAGCGACATTAGAGAGGGATTGGGTTTATTTTCTTCAGGACTGACTCCATCACCGCAGGAGTAGCGCAGTAAAGCTGTGGCTTCTGGAGATTGAATGTAATCATCTCCTTCTAATAAGCAGGCTTACATTAAAATGATTGAAGGTTTACACGGATGATGAAATTCAGAGAGTCTATCACTATGTCAGAAAACTCTGCAGGACATGCAACATCTTGAAACCTAAAATATATGCATGCTGGTAATAACACATGTAAATTACCTGCAAGCCAGTACTTGTAATGTATCAACTGCATTGATTCAAATCAAATCTCTACATGATCTGTCAGGCAGATGTGAGACAGACACTGTGACAACATTTCCTGCAGAGGAACTGTCTGCTGATGACATAATGTTATGGTTTACTTTTTGTTATTAACATAGTCTTTTTTTACTTTGGGTTTTTGGACAGGCCACTTAAATGAAAAATAACATCATCTGGGATGTCATATTTTTCATCAAAGCAACTGAAAACCTTTTTAACCTTCTTAAAAAAAAAAAAATGGGCCACATTTTCCTCCCTGAAAAATAAGATCAGAGCCTTCACTAGGGTTACAGTGAAGCTCAGAGTCTCCTCGGAGAATGACTGATTGGCTTACTGACTTCTTCACCGTGTAAACATTAAATGAAATGCTGGTGCCACATAGCAGCAGAGTTATGGTCAAATTAAACTGTCTGCAGGCCACATCACGACACAATGTCTGTAAACTTCATCATTATGGGGACCAGCCCCAGCCTGGGTGAGAACACTGAGTAATGACATGAGCTGTCACTTAGTGCAGCCACAGCCTAATGGATTAAGAGAACATGTAAGCACTGTACTGATGATCTATTGATCTATTTACATTTTACATCACTGCAGGAAGTGCCTCTGTCAAGCTTTTTCAAGTACCAGCCTCAGACACACCAGCTTGTCTGTTTATTAGTGTCTCTGAAACTTTGTAAGACGCAGTGTGTTGAATCTAAAGAACGATTCTACAAGAAGAAAAAAAACATCTTTTATGAGTGTAAAGACTTTCTTCAGCTCAGTTTGTGATAAATGTAGAAAATGTCCTAGTTGGAAGTTTACTCCTATGATCTTCCAATGGAAAGGTCTAGATACTAAACATAAGCATCTACACAAAATGTTGCAACTCTCAGTCTTTGCTTTCCAAACTGTCTTTTTAATTACTGTTTACCAGTAAGCTAAAATTAAATGACTGTTGCAGCAAACCCATTCAACAAACATGTCCTTCATACTGGTGGACTTTAAATCCCTACAGTAACATAAAGCAGCTAAAACTGTCCTGTGTTTCGGGAAGCTGCCTCTTGTGCAATACTCTTCCCATACGCTTTGTAAGAAGAAGGCGTTTGAAAGATGCAGTTTTGGTGTTTCATCAGGGCCCTATGGTGTTATCGTGTACGCTGGAGTTCTTTGGGAAAAAAGTATCTTCTGTGCCTCGTCACAGATCTGGCTCCCCCTGCTGCGCTGGGGAACTCAACCAATTCATTCCAGTCTAACTCCAACTTCTGTAAACGCACACAAAGTGAACATCTCCTCTTTATTATTTATAGATGCCTGCATCAATGTCCATACGTGTCATACACTCAGCCTCTGTGTGTAATTCTGTGTGTAGATGAGACTTCTTCATGCAAGATGATCCATCTGTTAGAGAATTTAAAATCAGAGAACATTTTCTGCTTATTGATCAGCCCAACAATCAACTCAGACAAGATGATTCAAATCTGATGTTTTCTGTGCTTTGATTTTAAGTGATTCTTTTTGCAGATTAGAGTTGACCACTGCTTGATATCATTTGCATAAGGGTGTGCATCTCTTGCTTTGAGTGTCTCTATCGGAGCGTGTCATAGGTTCTCGTTAAGGGTTTTGGTGGATTTGACTTCCCTGGTTCTGTACTGATGAATGCAATTATTTATTGCCAGTTGTGATCACAAATTTACAAAAAGACAGCCTGATCTGAGGCAGATAAAAGCATGTACTGTAGCCTCTGCTCACACTGAGAAAAGCAATAAAACTACAGCTTTGACTTGTCATATCCAAGAGGCTCCTGGATCTCTGGGAACCGGTATCCAATCTGTCTCCACAATCGCATCTGCACTGTGTTTGTGCATGCCACGCTCAGTGGGCATTCTCCCACCCACTGCAGGCAGCTGTAGCATTAGCCTAGCCCACATCAGTGCCTGCGCCCCCACACAATGTGCATGTTTCGTGTTAGCTCCCCTCCCACCTACCCAGACCCTGGGATCCACCGCCCGGCCAGCCTCAGCAGATCAGAGCTCAGGACATTGATTGGATGGCTTAAAAAGAGACGACGAGCTGAAACACAGCCAAGCTTGGTCCTGCTAGGTTTTGCTCTGTGGGTATCTGATGGGAGGTCACCTCTCTGGATCTGCTCAGCAAGCTTCTAGCATCACTTCACCTCCCACACCGGAGCCTGGGCGGCTCTGAGGAGTCTTTTAAGTGGCTTTTTGGGTGACTTTGGTTCATTAGAGGTTATTTCCGAACAGAAATTTGTTCCATGATGTAGAATCATGCGAGAGTCGATCAATATCATGTCATGTCTGACTTTTAAATGCTCCATTACACCATGTTTTAGCATTGTGTGTATTCTATTTCTCCTGAAGTCTTTGTGTTTGACTGATCAAAGTAGTAAGTAGCATTTTTTACATCCTTAATAAGTAAGATGACATTAATTAAATAATGAAATGAGGTGAAAATCTGGCTGTTCCAACCTTCCTCCACTTTGTTATGAGAATGTCAATCAGAATAATTACTATTAAATGCTAAAATCGACAATCATCTCTTTGTTTTCTTTCCATTGGCTGATTGGCGGTCAGCATGCTAAAGAAAATAGGGGCAAGCTAGTCTCTCCCATTTGACCTTTGGAAAATAAACAGGCTAATGTTTAAAGCAGGAGTCACTCACATGATTTACTGAGCGTCCTCTGTCATGCCAGGTGGCCAAGGGTTAACGCCACACACACCTGTTTTCTTACGCTTATAAAAAAACAAGTTTTTGTCACATTTATTTTTCAAACCAAAGTGAAATCTTGTTCAAGAATTATCCCTGTTATTGTCTGCACATAGTAAGTTGTGGCAAATGCTGCTGATGTGAAGTCCTCCCCTGCTGTGAGCAACACCAAGGTCAGCAACATGTCTGGCATTCAGTGCTGCACCCCCCCCCCCCCCCCCCACACACACACACACACACACACACACACACACACACACACACACACACACACACACACACTCGTGTGTTTTTTTAAATTAAATAAGTTGTAATCTATTTAATTCACTGCTAATTTAATTTTAAAATGAGTTCATTTACAAGCTGAGCTCAGAACAAAATTATCTCAGCATGCTGTGATCAATCCTCAGTTTTCACACAGGAGGGCTTTTCAAATCACCTTAAAGTCGTATTCAAGGTGTTGTACTCACATTCCTTTTTTATGACCTATAGGGCCTGGTTTTAGACCCACAGTAAAACCATATCATTATTTTACAAAGAAGCTACATCCAGTATGTGAAAGTAGTGAACAGAGGCCTTTGCAGAAGATAACTTATGAGCTTTACAACAGTCTGGCATTGAATGCAGCTTCTTTTCAGCTCTATTACTACTAGCTTCTCTTCTGTGGCTGCACAATATCTCCTCTCTCGGCTCATTTTGCCTTTTTGGGAACCTTTCCTTTAAGGTTTGATGCTTAATCACTTCCAGATGTGAGCTCTAGATGAAAGACAGACGCTTCAGTTGTAGAAGAAACTCTCGTGGAAGGTTAAAAATAAAGCAGGCCACCTCACTTCCAACATCTGAAGTTTGACACAACTTTAATTGAAAAACTACAAGGTGTGCCTATATAGTACATTCCTATTGTTAGACTTAAAATGTGTGTTGTTTT
This sequence comes from Labrus bergylta, assembly GCF_963930695.1. Classification (NCBI taxonomy): domain Eukaryota; kingdom Metazoa; phylum Chordata; class Actinopteri; order Labriformes; family Labridae; genus Labrus; species Labrus bergylta. The sequence goes on from NC_089205.1 coordinate 23,651,368, forward strand.
AAAAAAAGAGAGAGGCAAGTCTGAACTTAACCAAAAATAGGAGGACTTTTATACATTAAAATACACTGACTGTGTTTGTTCACCGGAGGTTCATTAGGGCCAATAGAGCTCGTCAGAGATTTGGTTTTTAAAAGCATCTCTGTCTCTGGTTGGAATTTTAACCATAATCCCATTTAGTAACATTAAATGCATGTCATTTTTAGTCACCAGGGGCCATATTCACAAAGCCTCCTAAGTACTAAGAGTAGCTAGTGACATAATTCTAAGAACATTTTCAGGACATTTTTTAAGAATTTTTCCTTAAAGTTAGGACTATATACTGTAAGGATAAAAGATACTCACAAAGCATCTTAGCCCTTAAGCTCCTAAGGTGTAAAATTGGTGTAAAATTGGTGTAAAATTGTTAGGAGTATTGAGGAAGACTTTTAACAGGCTGAAGAGTTTCTCAAGCTGAGGAGAAAATGAAGAAATGTTCTGCAAACGCTGCATGAAGAATATTATTGAATCAGAGTGGGGCCGAACAGACAAAAAATATTTGTGCAGACATTTCAAGCCAAAAATGATTTATTTCAGCACAAAGTGAGACATGCATGTTGAGTTTCTCTACGTGTGGTTACCTCCACAGGTGCTTCTAATCTCTAATTAAGGCTCTTCACCTGCTGATATAACTCTCTGCATGTGAAGAAGCAGCTGCACCAGTGGGCCTGTGATTCCAAACATTAAGTCGGCTATTTACTTTTAAATTACGTCTATTATATTATCACACAGATGCTAATTTCATAGTATTCATATTTACACAATGTCTGACTCGATTCCATGATTTGCTTTTTTCTTCATTTTGTTGAATCAACCAATCACAGCTTCTGAAAAAACGTGTCAATGTGGGTTATGGTGGTGGCTGCACATGTGGTTGTGATGGAGCACTTCTCAGCATTTTATAATTTAAATATATGTTGCGCCGGTATGCGGGACGTAGCTCATGTTTTAGATACAAAATTGGTATTAAAAGTGTGCTTCTTACACTGAACTTTACATTTATCAAATTTGTGGAAGAGAAAAACAGTCAAATTATTGAACAAACCTTCCTTTTGGCTGAAATCTTCATGATGACGCTCAATGTTCTTCAATTTCATGATATATCACGTTTAACTCATCATCACCACTGACCTTCTACATGCTCCACACTCACAATGTTGTGGCTCACTTTTTCCAGCAGTGTAGTAGTTCTGCTGAGTGATGTGTGAGAGGAAAGGAACGAGACAGAAACCTTATCCTGTCCCATGTCTGCACTGGAGCACCGAGTGGAATTATATCCTTGTCTACTATATTACCTCCCCTCTGTTCCTCTGCCAGGCATGTGGACATTATAGCACACTAACCTGCTGCCCTCAACCCGTGTCCTCCACATTTATGTCAGGCCACTGCACAGAGTAAGATGAAAAGCTGCAGTTTATGAAGCCAATGTTGATTTAGAAATCAATACTTCTCTGTCTCCTCGTCTCTTTTATGCCTTGAACGAGCTGAGACAATCCCATTCTAAGAAACTAGGACAGTAGGACCTGCTGGGGCCAAAAGCTTGGCAAATTTTAAAGTGCCTGCTACTAACTAGTCAAAACAGTTTCCCAAAGACGGCCAAAAGTTACATTGACTGTGCAATTTAATCATGTCAGACCATATCGTTCTGGAAAATGTACTGTAAAGTGTAATCTATTATCATATTTATCCGTCGGCACATGTGTAATGGGTTTTATTAGTGTTCATCTACTGCTCTAGTCTGCTCAGATCATTAGCCCCGGCATGGACAGTTGGACCTCACTTCCACAATGAACGGACAGCTCTGGGTGAAATGGTTTGGCAACTGGCACATGCATGTGTATTTCTGGGAGAATCAGTGTGATTAAGATGGTGACCGACCTTGACAGTTCTACTATGTTTCAAAGGGATGCCCTAACACCACAGCTGTATTTTAATAGACATCTGGACGGAGAAATGATCCGACAAGTCTGGAAGAGATTGTTCATGTGAAGTCATGCAGAGGAAGTAAAGGAGGTTTTGTCAATTTGAATTGCAACTAATGAATACAGTACAATATAAGTCTATGTCACCGTTTGTTCTGTTATCATAAAGAATATGTTCCTGTGTCTATGCCAGAGGGACGCTGCCGAGGCTTTGATATAAAAAAGGTGCGTTTGAATTGCAATATTGGAGCACTAATTATACTTGATTGAGATTGCAGTCTTGCTTTACACCAACATGATTTATTTCAACAAGCAATGGAGTTTGAACATGATGTTTTGTTTGTCCATCCATCCCCTTTAATACTCGATGCACACATGATCCTTGCTTTTTACGACATTGGCACAGTAATTGAATGGTTTTGACTACCCTTTGACTTTAGAAGAACAGCCAAGCAAACATTTGGACATGTAACATCGAAGTCTCTCACACGGATTCACGTGATGTAGCTCTAATTGGACTTACTCTTTCCAGTGCATGAAGCACCTTGTCGTTTACACAAAGCAAAGCCATGTCTGAATTGTATTATTTAATGTTTGGCAATTACAGAATTTGAAGGAATGCACAGGATCGTACAACACCTTTTCAGTTGACCTTAGAGCCAGTGATATTTCTCTTACTGCAGAACAGAGTTATGTAGCTGAATCTTTCAGAAAAGTAATAACGCCTTAGAGAAAAACACTATCTGTTCTGGCTCTCACACACTATGTCAACCTGCTCTGTATACATAAGTAGACAAGCTGAGGAACACAAACAGGCAGTTGCGAGGGTTCTTCAACATCGTTCATTCTGTTTCATCTGGGAGCCCTTTTGAAATTGCATTACTTTTATCACACTTTAAAAAGCAGCCAGACATCGCAGGCCACAGTTTGGCACGCTGTAATGTCACTGTTTTGTAGACCTTACACATGTCTTAAACTATGCAGTGAAGATTTCAGCTTTTTGTCTCCTGAGTAACCACAATCTTTCACATATGGTTGGTCGCAATCCAGACGATACTGTCTGTGCGGTGACTGTTTGTTGAGATTTGATATATTCATCAACAGTGTGTGGGCTTCTTCCTTCCACCGGACTGGTGTGGTCTCAGTCTGGGTCTTTAGTGTGGTGGTGGACAAGTCACAAAGTCTCTGACCTGGCTCCCTGCTACTTCAGCTTGTAGTGAAAGAGGCCTTTAGGAGGTCTCCGCCTAACTCTCCTCGTACTCTGCTCTCCTCTGAAGTGATGCCAGGACAATAGAGGGAGAGGAGTGTGCACGGCCTCAAAGCAGCTGTGAAAGCTCAAAGCAACTCTCGGTCCAGATTTCTGCAACTCTGCCCCTCGTTTGATTTCTTTGAGCCTGCACTTTCCTCCTTGGCTTTATTGTCCTTTAATGATCTCCACGTCACTCCATTAATCAGGGATGTGTCAACTCTCTTCAGGGAGTGCTCCTATTACATGCCTAATTGCTCATGTGTGTGAAACTGTCATAAACATTATATTGATATGGATTATTGCCATTCTGAAAGTAATATCTGGAAGTTTCCACATTTGGGGAAAAACTGTTGACTGGGCTTGATATTGCTAAATCTCTCTGATCAGGCTGATACAATCTTTTTGGTTGAGCAGCATCCCTTCCTCAGAAAGGTCCTTACATCATAGTAAACTAATGGTTCACTGATTCTAGACCCCAAAAACTATTTTGCTGTTTAACATCCACACTGGTTTTTTGTAACCTTAACACTTGGGCTGTTCCAAATTCAGATTTCAGTTCTATGGGATTTGTCTGCTCAATACCATGCTCAGAGTATTTATTCCTTTAACTCAGTTCAACATCGAACTCAGCCTACACGAGTCTCCTTTTTCTATAATTCCTCTACTGCCGACAGTCGGCTGGTGATTTAGTTAGCGTTCCACAGCGTGTCACCGTCATCTAGCCTAATTTGACCAGAAGCAGGATTCATTTTTGTAAATTAGTATAAAATGGCAGGTGCTCAGCTTGCAGTCCTGAAAGGCTATATGATTTTTTTTTTACGACTTTTATGTTTGGCAGGGGAGGAGAGCTGCACAAATTTTACAGCTCTTGGTAGAAATATTGTGAACAATCAAGTCCTTAGATTTAACTCAAAACAAGATGAGCAGCTATTTATAAATGAGTTATTAGCAGCAGATCAGCTTGCTGCCCTTTCTGAAATTAATTCCTGGTTGAAAATGTCAAAAAAGGTAATTTAATTGTAAGTGGCTTTTATCTGTTTTTTATTGTTTTTTGAATTATCAGGCCTGTTTGTTTTGGAGACAATCTGACCTATATGGTTGATTTGTAATCTGACAGCCACCATGTCCTATTTCTTCTTCATTGTCCTGTGTATAATTATGCTTCTTATAGTGCAGGTATTTGGCCCAAAAAGTTGCACCATCTTAGTGTCTTGACTGATGATGTAAATTGTCAACTATTAGGGGCAGGTATAGTGAGACTTCCTTCAATCAGTTTGGTTCTGCGTTGCAGGACTCCCGGGGAAAGTAGACTCAGACTTTACATTTTCCTCTGGAGACTTCTTAATGTCAGCAAGTATTGTCTGAACATTTCTGTATCCCAGAGTTTAATTTAGGCCAGAGTCACAGGATTGCTGGCTGGCTGGCTGGCTGGCTGGCTCCTGATGAATACAAAGCAAAGTTTGATGTAATCGGGATGCAGAAAGAACTCGGTCTGGCTGTTTAGCTCCACAGGCATCTTAAGACTGTGATGAACAATGACTTTATCCCCAGTGTTTGTACATTTGTGTCTTTGCTTACGTATTGAAGGTACAGAGAAAGGACCTTTGCATGCAAAGTTTGATTGATGTGTGTGATAATTTCCCTGTTGGCAAACATTTCCATGCGCACTCCGTCATTTGTGGCCTATTTGGATTGGCAGAGGTGCGGTCCTGATTGGCTGGTTTCACTGACGACTACGTGAGACTGATTTGTTTGACTGGGCACTCTAAAATACGAGGAGCATGATTAAAAACTACATGGCCTTCATTTCACCCTTTGTTGGCTTCAATGGTTTCGGCTCTACATCATTCATTTACTCACAGCTTTTTGCTGGAGTCCTTCTCACAGCACTTTTTTGCATGGCTGCTCAGGGTTGAATGGAGGAGTAGGAGGACATACTGACAAACATCTGTTTGTATTATCCACAGGATAATACAAACAGATGTTTGTCAAATGTATGTAAGGACAAGAGCTACAAAGCCACAGTAGACAAACATATACTTTATGAGCATTTTAACTTTTGGGAAATTCAACTCTAAAAATAGAAAGTGATGAAATTCTAGGCTTGTTCTTTTCCAGCCCTGGCTTGGCCTCAGACCACAGAGTGAGGACATTAGATGGGCCAGAACATGTTGGAGCATCCAAAACCTCAGGATCATTATTCCATTTGAACATAATATACATAAATATACAAAGGCATGTTCTCTCCTGTGAATCCCGCTACTCTGATTGGACACTCAGCCAGTCAGAAAGTCTCCACTGAACGGCTCTTGGAATCTGATGGGAGAACCACAAAGTGCCCGAGTTGTCTTTGGATTCCCCCAGCTTGTTTTACTAAGGAGTCGGCCAAACGTTGCCTTTCCCCTGCTGATAAGACAGCTCCCATCATGCCTCACTCACACACACAGAGTGTAGGGAGAATACTGCTGGCTGCTGCTGATGATCTAAGATTACTCCCGCTTTTGAACTTTTAATCCAATAGAAGTGGAGAGTTTGCGTAATACCTATACATTGAAGTGGAAGGAGTAAAAGTCGGTGGGAAACACGAGGACAGGCCTTGTGTCTTTGTCAAAAAGGAATACAACAAAGCGATGAGCAGTAGTTTTCTCCCCCTTGCAGGGCTGGAGAATATCTGCTTATGACTGGAAATATTCAATTCCTTTCTGGGCTATAAATTATTTTCCTTCTCTCATATGTGTACACATTTTGACAGTTAAAACAGGACGTGGGGAAAATAAATATATTGGAAAAGATGGATGACTGGTGACATTGATCTGCTGCTGATCTGCAGCATTAAACTTCTCTCCTAATTCAAGATTTAGTGGGAATCTTGTTTCATCAGTTGAGATTTACACTCATTGTTTAATGTATTTATCCCAATCTTTGATGCCAGAGGCCACATTATGTAAGCTTATCCTCTCCCAGGGTTCATGGTTTGGAGTTTGACTAATTGTCTGGCTCATTTTTCATTTGCATATGGCCTCATTTGTCATTTTTATGGATGGGCAGCAAATTATAATCTCCTGGACAGACGAGTCTCTGTATTTCAGTAAGATGACACTGATATGCTGCTATTAAATCAGAAATGAGAGTGGAATTGAAGTCGCAGTCTCTCCAGTTTCCAAAACAGACTGATTGCTGCAGGCCTTATTTTTACAGTGGTTAGGATTTATGCAAATGTGATTGTGAGGTTTGTAAGCTTACAGTATATGCTTCCAAAAAGTCATGCACTAATGGAACATATTGTTACCGGCAAATATGACTCCAAATATCTTCACCACTCCATGTGGCAAAGTGGAAGTGTAATTATTAAAGCGCCAGAATCTCATCAAATAAATGTCTTTAATGGTGTTCAAATCAATCAATCCCCTCTCTTGTCCATCATCAAGCACCTCCCACTGCCCAAGGTTACCTTCAAAGACTCGCAGGCAACACTCAATTTAATAGGAATAAAGGATTCAACTTTCAAAATTCAAGTGTGAGAATCTTCAAGTAATCATTGTGTGAAAAGAGATCCCACACCACCAAAGTAACTTTCATTTCCTTTTTTTCCTTCTTCTTACATCTTCTTTGTTCTCATTTTTTAAAGTTTTGGTGCTGGTTTTTTTTATGGACTGGGTGTACTTTGTTAAAAGAAAATTGGATGGTTATGCTAAAATGGAAAGCAACATGGAGTCTCCTTCAATAGCTTGTGCATTCACTGCCGTCACAAACTGGTTAGTCACAAGAGGGTAAATATTGTCCTTCAGATCTGCTGAGAAGAGTTTGAAACATTTAAAAGTTATTTTATTCACCTAGGTATCTCTAAAAAAACACTCCTTCAAAAAAAACACTCCTTCAATTACCCTCCAGCTGATATTCATCACATAACAGAGAATAAAGCAACATGTAAGGCTGCTGGATTGTTATGAATAACTTGTCCCCCTGAAAAATGATCAAACTTTGCTGTTAGCTGCAGCCTCCATGCATTACAAGACAGAGTAGCTCTCTTGCATTGCTCTTGGTTTCCCCTTTCCATGTGTGGTTTATTATTCTTCTCTTTGGCTTGTGTCCCTGCGAGCTTTACAACCCCTGCACTCCTCCACAAAGCTCCCCCTCTTCAGGAGTTGCAGTCAATAGTGTGGGCCATGCTCTCTGCTGGGTCCTCGTCTGCCATCTGCTCAGGAAAGACATGGAGCGAAAACCCTCATCACCTCCAATGAATGATTTTCATCGCCTCACACTTGCACCAATGCCATCTTTTACAAAGTTGGCTAATGATGATAAGCATGTCTTTCCTTATTTTTCTTGGCAATATTCCCAATGACTACTTCGTCTATAACACAAAAGACGCTCCCTGCTGCTGAGAGGAAGAACACCAGAGCAGGAATCAGGCCTCCAATTAGTGTGTCCCTAAAAAGATCCATTTCTACAATATGGAAGGAGAATTTTAATCAACTTGTGAGGTTTAACCCTACTGTAATCTCTAGCAAACTACGATCCAAAGCCAACACTTGCAAACAATTACACTGTTGGTACTCAGGGGCTCGTTCTGATTGGTGTATTTGCCTTCTGCTGTCTTGGGAGACGGTGTAGTAATTGAGTCGGCTCCCTGGCTGATGGCTTGTGTTCTGCTTTTATAGCTCCATCAGTTCCAGCCCTCTGTAGATGTGCGGGGTTATTAAAACCAGACCATGAGCGGGACATTGCATTATGCACTGCACTGAAGCGTACTGTGTGGTATCCCACTGTTCCCCAGCCGTCCCTGTCACTGTCCTCTGCAGACAGACGCCACTTCTGTAGCGGCCAGTTTTTTCCTGCTGGCATCCCTCCCAAGGTCTGCAGAAGTCATTCTCTTTCTTGCCACCCTCTTTCATTCCCTTAGAGCTCCTTTCTGCTTTAGAGACTGTTTGGCTCCTGCTGACTCAGATAAGCTAAAGAACGGCCCAAAGATGCTTTCAAAAAGCACCTGGTATGGTGCTCTTGTTTCAGTTTCTGAGTTTCTGTGGTTTTGGAGTAATGATATTAATGAGTTTGCAAAATGATTCATTTATCTTGTAAGATATTTCCCTTTAAACATTAACATTTAGTACATTAACAAAGTTTATGTGTGTTTTTTTCTCTTAAGGTGACTGCAACTGATTCAGACGGAGGCTCCTTCGGCTCTATAACCTACTCTCTTGGTTCTGGCATCAACAGCGCCGTCCCTGCTCAGTTCACCATCAGCAAAGAGACCGGTCAAATCTGCACCAGTGCTGAACTAGACAGAGATGAAGGGCCGGCCAGCTACGACTTCACTGTAACTGCAGTGGATGGGGTGAGCCACCAAGTTCTGAAATCATGCTTAATATGAATCCATTGAGCCAGAGAGTAATCCTATAAACAGCAGCCGTGCTTTGCGTACAGGCAGGAGAGCACAGACATGTCCAACTGTGCAGAAAAACTTTGATTGGAGCAGCCAAGAAAAAAAAAGTAAAAGCTTGAATGGTTCTCCATAACAGGCTTACTCAGAAGTTAGTATATCCTGTTCCCTTTTTTGCCAAATAATACTTTAAAAAATGAAAGGTTTAAAATGAAAGTAAATTACTGCGGCCATGTTAAAGCAATCAGATGGAGAAATGCCTTAACTGTCAGGCTGTAATATTTTAACAAGTTGGACTGCAGCCTCCTTGGTTTTTGCCACCTGGTCCAAATGAAAAGCCTTTACTGTATTTTCTGCAAAGGAATAGCCTATGAAACAGATTGTTTGGTTGTGGCAGGCGCTCTCACCCTCCACGGGTCATGACATATTACTCTTCCCCGGGGAGACTATCAATCTGTATCCCTGCACGAACCTGCTGGGACTATATTTTAGAGGTTATGCTAAGCATTCACATTTAACAGGGTTTTCTGCTGCTTTTTTACTCGCACTGTGAATGTGGCCTTAATCCTGCTTTCAGGTGTGTTTTTCTCTGTCCGTGATTTATTGTATGTGGGGGTATAACTAAAGAGCTTTTTGTTTCCTCTGCAGGGTGGACTCAGCTCAGTAGCCTATGTGAGGGTAGATCTGGTCGACATAAATGATAACAGACCTGCCTTCTACCCCGTCAGCTATGCTGTCAGTTTGAGCACTCAGAGCGCCCCTGGGACATCTGTTGTCAGGGTGATGGCCTATGACCTGGACTCAGGCGAGAATGGCAAAGTTACATACAAAACAATACCTGGAGGGGCCTCCCCATACTTTACTCTGAACAAAGACACAGGTTGGCATGAGTACTTACCCGTTCCTGCATACTTTCAAGATTATAGTTGCTTAATGTTTTTTTCTGCTATTTCATGCGTTGTGATGTTCTGTGATGAGGACGAGCAAACCTGTTTGAAACTTGTCTGCTTCCTTTCTGCAGGTGTGATCTCGCTGTCTCGATCCGTCTATGGTAAGGCCAACTCGGTCATTCCAATGATAATTTCTGCTCAGGATGGGGGTGGTCACACTGCCCTTGTCAATGCCAGAGTCAACATTAGTGTGGTGGCGGGGCTGGTGGCGCCACCTGTCTTTGAACAGACTCAGTACCACTTTACTGTGTCGGAGGATGCCTTGCGGGGGACGACTGTCGGCATCGTCCAGGCCAGCAGTAAGACAGGTGGGATCCATGGACACACCCTCGTCTCTTTTCACTCACTCACTCACTCACTCACTCACTCACTCACAGCCAAGTTGTAGTCCCACAGCCCATATTAAAAAGTGTAATATACATTTATCAGTCACACTGGATCATGATGGAAAGAGTTGTAGAAACTTGTAGAAACAGACGTTGGACTGCTGCACACACCTAACTCTGAAATAACATCGATCAAAAATTCCATTTCACAACGTTGTTTATATATTCATTTTCTACGTTTTTAGAGCTCCATTACAGTCATGAAAATTGAAAAATGACATCTTTGGAGTATACTGTTACTCGAGTGCTTTTAGTTTAGCCTGCCATGTTGTTCTGACGTTTCTGGTTTTTGTCTTCTTTCACTTTCAAGGCACCTCCAGAGATATATCCTACACAATTAGCTCTGGGGACCCTGCAGGCTACTTTACAGTGGACCCTGACACTGGAGCCCTCAGGACCAGTCTGCCCCTGGATCACGAAGCCCAGTCAACTCTTGATTTGGAGTTGCAGGCTCGCAGTGGAAACCCCCCTGCCTTTGGCCAGACCCGTGTCCACATTACCATCACAGACATTAATGATAACCCGCCTGTTTTCCTGCCCTCGTCCTCTGAGTCCTTGCTGCTGCCAGAGTACACAGAAATGGGAACAGTGGTGTATCGGGTCCTAGCTGAGGACAGAGACTCTGGAGTCAATGGACAACTCACTTTTGATATGTCCTCTCTGAGTGGAGTCCAAAGGACTTTCAGCATCGAGCGCAGCAGTGGAGAGATACGATTGGTGGGGAGCCTCAACTATGATAGTACCCCCCGTTGTGACCTCCATGTGATTGCCAAAGACAACGGTGTGCCTCAGCTGAGCGCCACCTTCGTGCTTGTGGTCCACATCCAGGCAGAGAATGACCAGGGACCTGTGTTTGATACCCTCACCTACCGGGTAGAGCTGAAAGAAGGGACTCCTATAAACACACGCTTCCTGCAGGTCAGAGCTCTGAACAGAGAAACCCCCAGCTCCGGATACTTGAGTCCACTGGCATATCACCTGCGTCCAGACGGAGATGCAGCAGGGTTTGGCATTGCTGCAGACAGCGGCTGGCTGTTTGTGAAGAGCGCCCTGGACAGAGAAGTCAAAGACATGTATCTTCTAACAGTGATGGCCAGCCAGGGTCAAGGACAGTTGAAGAAGACGGGGAGTGCCACTGTGCGGGTCTCTGTGACGGACGAGAATGACAACTCTCCTCGTCTCACACAGGAGCGTGTCTTCATGGCTGTGAAAGAAAACCTCCCTGCAGGAACAGGCTTCGGTCATGTGTCTGCCACAGACCGAGACAGCGGTTCCAACGGACGTCTCGGCTATCGCCTGCTGCACCCGGAACGCCACTTCCAGATCAACTCCCACACAGGTAAATTAAAAATGTGTTGTACAAAGGTTAATCACAGCTAGTCTATTTTGATAGGAGCAGCAAATGTTGAAAGCTTACAGTTACTTCATCTTCCAACCGAAGAAAATCTTTGGGGATGTTGAAGAAAGAGCATAGAGAGCAGACATGAATGAAAAGCTGACAGTAACATCATGCTTTAATTATGTAGCTGTTGACACAGACGCTGATAAAAAACACTGCACTGCTGCTATTATTTGTTGAATTGTGTGTGTTTAGTAGAATGTCTGCGTTTCACAGTCACAAACTCAAACTGCTCAATGTTGCTGTTAATTTAGCTAAAAAATCTATGCTCAACTAAGGTAAACAGACAAGTCATTCTTTTCTTAATGAGATTCCCTATTCATTTAAAAACAAGTTCTCATGATTCCATAAGAAACGCAGTTTATTGAGTCATCAAACACTGAATGACTCATGAAAGAAATCAATCAGTATTGACTAAACTCACCAAGCTATCTCTAAAAGATGAGCATCTACTGTTGCTGCTTCCCCACATTCATGAATTAGTCAGATGATGGTGACAGCAGCAACGAGCGCCTCGCAGCGCTCTAATTGGGCTGCTGAGCCTGTTAGTCTGTGGGTGGAGATGCAGTCTCTTATTTGTGATCAGTTTCTGGCTGAGTTATGAGTCTCAACAGCATCTGCCAGCATTTCAAATGTACTCTATTTGTGTGCGTGTGTGTGTGAGTGCATGAACATCTGCACACTGTGCATGTCGATTACTCACGTGTCATTGATCAAAGCCTGCTGGCCTCTAAGTCTCTCATCATTATTCCACTCGTCTGGACTGGTGCCTTGGCATAAAATCCCTCTCATCCACCCCCTCCTCTTCCCAGGTGAGATCAGTACAAGGAGTACCCTGGACCGAGAGCAGCAGTCGAGTTACCAGCTGGTGGTGGTGGTTCAAGATGGAGGTTCGCCCCCTCGTAGCGCCACAGGCACAGCCTTCATCACAGTACTGGATGACAATGATAATGATCCCACTTTCGCCCACAGCCAATCTGGCAAAAGCCTCATCATACAGGTGATGTCACTGGATCAGAAGCACACAAAAGTTTTTTAAAAACTAATCGTCTTTTATGTCTTTTATTTTAACACTATTTGCATTCTAACTCTTTAGGTGATGGAAGGTCAGTCCTCTGGGGTTTTACTGGGAAGCCTGCAGGCCAAAGACCCCGATGAAGGAGAGAATGGCACCGTCTTCTACTCTTTGTCAGGTATGCTACATGCAGGAAGGAAAGATACTGTATAAAATGCATATAAAATGTTGCACGGTATTAAGGTGTACTTAATATGAATGAAGGAAAACAAAATAACAGTACAGCTTTTATGAGAATAGGCCGAGTTATGAACTATTTTCATTTATTCATTTTTTGGTATTGCCTTATTGTTTTCTAGCATCTTTGAGGACCTGTGTCCACTAACACAGTTTTTTGTTTTGTTTTGTTTTGCCCTGGCAGCCTCCATTTCAATCCTAAACAAATGCAGTAAGACTCTCAGCAGCCAAGGCTCAAAACTGCACTCGGAATAAGCTGTTTTTTGTTGTTGAGGTCACAGTGCTCTCAGTTGAAAATAGTTCACCTTTTGTAACACAACCTTGCTCATCAATGTCCCTTCTCCCTCACCAACCAATCAAATTAAAGAAGATGCAGGAATTACAATATCAACTTTGTCAACAACAATGACGGATAAGAACTAATCTGACTCGTTTTTTTTAGCGGGTCCAATTTCCATGTCAAGATCAGCTGCTAAAGCCAGGACACAATTATTTTACATTGTATTTATGTTTAATTTACAAAATCTCAGAGAATAAAGAAAATATTAAACATACTGAGAAATTTATAACAGATTCAGTGGTCAGTACAGAGCAAAACAGAGTTGTCAACCTTTGCCACATAGCAACAGGAAGGGCTGGTTAGAGGCACTATGAAGTTAACATTGTGGGCAAAATAAAAGCTGTTAATGGACACCCACACAAACTTGTAGCTTTATTTCAACCACTGTAGAACTGTGTTTACAGAAAACAAAAGTTACTGGAAAACATTTGAGTTAATACTGGAAACATAAGACACCAGTGTCCAGCCTCGAGGAATCATCCTTGTTAGAACTGAATCACTGGGTTTGTCCTTTTTTTGCTCCAGCATACGTCTTCTTTAGTTAAAGGTTAAACTCTCCCTCTCTCTCTCTGTCCTTGTCAGGTCTCAGAGCTGAGCGATTCTCTTTGAACCCAAACACTGGGGAGCTGCGTTCATCATCACCGCTCATCCACTCAGAGCGAGCTGACTACACCCTGACTGTGACAGCCACTGACAGAGGCCTGCCCCCTCGCAGCACCTCCTGCTCCCTCACCATTCAGGTCAGACTTTTATTGGCGCTCGGCCAGCACAAACACCCTCACCACTCACCTATTTAATATCAAAGAATAGACCTGGGGCTGAGAGGATCCACGTCTCTGGGCCCCTCAGACCCGTTGCAGACATATCAGCCTCACTTCTGACAAGCTTCCCTCCCTTTCCCTCCTTTTTCTTCCCCTGTGACTTTTCAAAAGGGAAATTTTGATCTGAAATGGAAAAATGGGTTTGAATCAAATACTCCCAGCTGGCTGATGATGAGGGCCAGCTGTAGACCGCTCTGATCAAGGTCATATTCAAAGACTTCAACACTTTTTTAACACAGTAGCCCTTTTGGAATGAGCGCCAGGGCTTTACACTCACGTAAAACACTGCATTTAAAGTAACTGAGTTAATATTTAATATAGAACAGAAAGAGGACACAATGGAAGAACGCTGGAAGGGACTTACATTTATGTGTTCCAGGAAAATAGAGTTGCCATATAAACAGTAACAATAAGTAACAGTTCACGTTTCCCCCCTTTCCAAAAAATGAAAATCATAAACATTAGTTAATTGGATTTAATAGTGCAGTGTTTTTCTTGCCCGCTGACGCATTTCTGTAATTTCCTTTAATAATCTTTTCAGACTGATTCTCTAAGTTGATCAATGATGCCATTGGACTATAACCATGTATTTATGGAGCAATCCCTTTCCATCTAACGTGGAACCAATTCACAGCTTGTCATGTAAGATTTCAAAAGGAACACACCATATTTATTTGATTTCCCACTTACTGGAAAATTGTTACAGTACATAGCCGTGCATCAGAATGAACCATTAAGCCTATGAATCACTATCTGTTAAGCTGCTGAAATAGTCATCATGCATCCTCCTCCTCCTCTTGCTTTCTTCTTTACAACTTCTTAAAGTGTCTTAATCTAAGGCTGTATCAAAGAAAGTATGTTTCATTGAAACAATGTGTCATCTGTTACTTATGGTGCGCCTTTATAACAAGGCGAGAAGTAGAAATGTTGTATTCTTTGGAGACTCTTGAACTGTTCATCAAAGTAAGTGTCAAGCAACACACAGTGCAAGAAACAGTCAAAGTACTAAGTTCCACTCTTTTCACTATTCCCTCCTCTGATTGTGTGGCTGTTATCCTAAATGTATTTTTTTTTCCTGGCAGAGACGTGAGTAGCACATTAAGTGTGATTAAGGTTAGCAGGCGTGTTATACAAGTCTATGAAAACTTCCTGCAGCTGCTTTCATTTGTTCTTAGTGACACATACAGCAGTACAAGTGAATGGAGTGGACACAATTGGTTTTTGATTTGCCCCAAACCCTTAAATTATTTTCATTCTTTTTTTGTAAAAATTTTGAACTTTTGTTGCTGTTTGGCATCTACATGAAGCCTTAGATCCACTGTCAGATGGCTAATTCCTCAAATCCTCACACACTGTTTTTCTTTCTTGCAGGTTCTCAGCAGCAGCAAACCTTCCTCTAAGACCAATTCTCTCTCCATAGCCTTTAATTCTGTGGAGGAGGCAAAGCCAGGCTCTGTTATTGGTTCGGTCCGCCTCCATGACAGAGACAACTCAGAGGAAGGGGAGGTGACCTACATGGTGGTGGGGGGCACAGATAGAGATGGGACCTTTGTCGTGGATCGTCTGACTGGAGATGTGTACCTGGCACGTCCTCTAGACTATGAACGAGATGAGCGCTACACCCTGCAGATTGAGGTGGATGACTTCTCTCCGGCTCATCCAAGCAGCACCCTGGTCCACCTAGACATTGATGTAGAAGACAGCAATGATCACTCGCCTCAGTTCCCAGAGGACCCCTTAACCATTGTGGTGTCTGAGAGCATGGCGCCCGGCTCATCCCTTTATACTTTCCAGGCTACAGATCAGGATGGCAGTGGGCCCAACAGTGAGCTGAGGTACTCCATCCTTCACCAGTGGCCAGACACCCCAGGCCTTCTGACCCTGGACTCCTCGACTGGGATTCTCTCATTAGGCCAGGAGCTGGATCACGAGGTCACCTCAAACCTGATACTGGTCGTCAAGGCAACAGACTCTGCCCAAGATGTCAGCCAGAGACGCTGGGGTTCTGTCACAGCAAGGGTGTATGTAACTGATGAGAACGACAACCCACCAGTGTTCAGCTCGCCCACAGCCGTCAGTGTGATGGAGGACCAGCCGGTGGGCTTCGTGGCGCTGTATGTCATGGCCAGAGATGCAGACCAGGGGGAGAATGGCAGAGTGACCTACAGCATTCAGTCAGGCAACACTGGAGGAACATTTAGCCTCAACCCCAACACTGGTGAGTCATGTTTAGAGTCTGTCTAGTAAAGGCCAGGTGGTGATGGGTTAATTGCAAAGATGATTTACATGTTGGTGACAAGTTTGCATCTTATCATGTACAACCACTAGTATCTGCTATTTTTAACTCAAACTTTCAATAACCAGAACTATATTTTAAGAACTATGCACAAATATTATTGGCATAGATGATTCAATAAATGAGCATTGAAAGTAGTCTAGGTCCTTGTAGAAGTGTTCAGTTTCAGTCTAGTCATAGTATTTCAACTATCAAACATCTAAGAGAACTTTTTGAAAGAAAATGTGTATCTCCTGAATAAGTTGAGTTTCCACAATTAATATGATTCGGCTTTAATATTCTATCCATACCTTTGTTTTTTTTGCGCAAATAGCCAATGCATTTGTGTCTCTGAGAAGGAAGGAGGATACAAATAGATGATGAAATCTCAGTCAGCGGTTTTCTTTACAGGTCCACATCTTTTTTTCTGGTCATTTTTTTATGGCTTCTTTATATTGATTGTGTTAAAACTATATTTTCAACACCTGCTGAGATTTAAAGAACTGAAGCTTTACTGAGTCTTCAGACATACTCAGCTCAAACTGAAATATTTACAAGGGGACAAGTGAATATGCATCTGTGTACCTCTGTTTTCTGGGCTTTTCATGAATGTTTTTAAGCATTGGTGCCACCTCTTAATCTTGTTTTGTATCGCATGTTTACTCCTTTTCCTTTGTTCTTCCTCCACAACAGTCATCAAACATCCACGTCCATAAACACACAAACTCTTGTAATACGTCTGCTTACGTCGGAGTACAGCGCAACTCTTGCTTCACTCTTCATGACTTATTTCTCTTAGTTGGAGGCCAGACAGACTGTGCAGTCTGCCAAATATATATAACACAAACATAGACACACTCTCGCAGACATACACTTACACAAGCATGCACACGCACAACCCATCATCTGTTATTGTGGATCTATTCCCATGAAAGACCAAAGAACCTCCAGCTCGAGCTTCTGGGAACCATTAGAGAAAGGATCAGTTACGCGTGTTTATGTGTGCACATGTGTGTACGTGTGTGTAGAGGCATGCACATATGTGTTTGTGTGCTTGCATGAGACTCTGTCACTTAGTTAACGCTGACCTTGGGGCTATTTGGTCCTGTGGGCTTTGTTGTGGTTTTTGAGACACGTGTCGACGTTGGCTCCGCCTTCTCCTTCAAGTCGCCAACCGGCTTGCCCCCCTGGAGCAGCTGGAGGATGGAAACATTCAGCGGCTATCAGGCATGCCACTTCTCCTTCAGCCCAGTTTGGTGCTCACCTTGAAGTGTTCATGCACACAGGTTATTTGTTAGAATAATGACAGAGTTAATCCTCCTTGCACCTGGTTTGCTCCTGTTTCAGGGTCAGAGACCGCAGACCTTGGACCATCTTTAAACACTCTGTTTTCATTACTTTGGCATCACAGCTAGCCACAATAGAGAGAGTTATTATTAGGATTGTATAAAGGCAGAGAGTGAGGGACACAGTCTCATCAGTCATTGTCAGTGGGGGGGGGTCATTAATTCAACTTCTGGAGCGAAGGGAGAGTGCACTTGGTGATAAGGTGGATTACTTCTTTGCAAAAGACAACACAATTCAGGGATTTACACATCAAATGTTGATAAATGCCTTCAGGATATAAGAAAAGAAGGATGTGTTTGTGGTGTGAGCAACCTCAGCTAACCCTCACACTGCAGTCCAAAGTGTTGGCGCCACTAGACCCGCTTAGACTTAAGATGTTGGAATTAAAAACATTCAAAATAAAAACGTTTTCCTGTGTCCCTCTGCCTTTCTTCTGCCCATGTGTTATCTGTGACCAGGAATACTACACGATCACAGAGGAGTCAGATTTTGAGAAAATATTCCTGCCTGTAATTCCTACCAGATTAAAGTCTTAGGGGCAAGTTATCTCAGTCCTAGTGAGATACAAAGAGAAAACATGCACAAAAAAGCTATAACCAAAGCAGGCCTGGCTCTCTTTCTTTAACAGTTGTAGCTCGTTTTAAAGCATGAAATTGAAATTGAATCAATGCAAGCTAAACCCTCTTAGGTCAGGATAATGAAAAGGCAAGAGTGCCCCCTAATTTCTACGCAGCACGGCAGGCCTGGCTGTTGCGTGTCTAGGGTGTGTGTTTACTGCTTCTCTCTCGATGGCTGCAGCACTCTCCAATGGAAAATCTCGTAAACTGTGGCCAGACTGTGGGGCTGTTAGAGCTGTGGTGGTGGTAGCACTCAGGTAGGCAGAGCTGTATGTGTGTGCAGGAGATTAGCCCTGATTTGGCCCTCACACGGCAACTTTTCACACTTGCTTTTGAAATCACTTGACGACTACACACAACAGTGGAAAGTTGCATGTTTTATGGCCTTTGATAGCATGTTGTCTTACTGTGTGTTGTCCTGTGAAACTTCTGTGAGGCTGTAATAAAGCACACCCACACACACATACAGGAAATCTCTCCTCACGTTTCACCCTTTATTCATCTCTCGACAGGCTCTCTGTCTATTTTCAAACCTCTGGACCGCGAGGAGCAGGACGTCTTTAACCTCACAATAGTCGCCGAGGATCATGGGATACCGGCGCACTCGTCCAGCCAGCTGCTGTGTGTCCATGTGATTGATGTTAACGATGAGGTGCCCTGGTTTGAGGAGAGCCAGTACGACGCCCAGATTTCAGAGAACCAGCCTCCAGGAACTAGTGTGCTGACAGTGTTTGCCTCTGATCTGGACCAAGGTGAGAAAAACAATGTGCACAGTCTTTGTCGCTTCTTACTTATTTTTTATTTTTCAACAACAGGGCTCTCCCAGAGGGTTGGTCAAAGTTCTAACTAACCAATCAGACAAACATCTTAAAAACATTTCAGCCAAATGTAGCCTGGTTTAAACCAACACAGTTTTTTTGGTAATAGCTATCAAATTGTGCTGTTTTAGCAAATGCCTTTTATTCTTCTCGGCTTTTACATTAACAGTTGTTTTTAATTGAGAACGACTCAGTAGGTTGGGGGTTGGGTAAAGAAACTGCACATTCTCCTGGACTTAGTCAGAATCACATAAAATAGAAGGATTATAAACTTTCTCTCCAAAAGCAATCAGTGAAGTAAACAGGTGAGGTTGCCAGACTTCTTTGTGTTAGCACGCAATCTGGCATCCAGACACATGAGGGGGGGGGGGGGGGGGGGGTCACTGCTAAATGCTTAGACAGCAAAGCTAACAACAAATAAACAGGTATGCAAGCTCATGATTTGAGTGATCATTACATGTTTTATGAGCTGTTTTTCTTTTGTCAAATGATTTCAGGTAAAGAATTAATCTCTCCTTTTCTAGCTTTTCTTTTTAATAACCAAAGTGACTGTTTCCCTTTAGGAACCAATGGACAGGTGACTTTTGGTGGTATCTCACAGGATGGGTTCACAATAGAACCAGCTACAGGTGTCATAACAACCACCAAGTCGCTTGACAGGGAGCTCCAGGAGTACTACACTCTAACAGGTACCGTCCTCTGGCTATCCTACGCTGGCATGGAGATAGTTTTGCTTTGAAATACATCATATTAGATTTAACCTTTTAAAATAGCAACCTGTGGCATTCAACATCTGTATAAAGTCTCTTTTAATGCTTTTATATCTTTTCATGTATTCACAGTTTATGCAAAGGATGGAGGTCTTCCCCCAAATTATGCCAAAGCCACGGTGAGGATCAGAGTGCTCGATGAGAATGACAACATCCCTCATTTTGGACGTCTCTTCTACAGCATAGAGGTGCCTGAAAACCTGGAGGTTTTGCCTCTGTTTACAATGAGAGCTACTGACAAGGATGCTGGTGAAAGTGGGGAGATTAACTACAAAATAACTGGTGAGAAGTTCTTTTATTTCACTATTTGGACTCTAAATGATCCGATCAGCTGCCCCTTTGGGTTTGCATGTCACAGCTTTTTATAACCATTGGTAATTGCACTCTTGCAGCTGGCGATCCATCTGGAGACTTCAGATTGGACAGACAGTCTGGTGTGCTTTCAACTGCCAGGCCTCTGGACCGGGAGAAGAAGGCAGGGTACAAGCTAACAGTCACAGCTCAGGACCGGGGTCGCCCTCCCCTCAGCAGCACAGCTACAGTGGAGGTTACGGTTCTGGACATAAACGATAACAGCCCCCACTTTCAGAGCAGCAGCTACACTGCAGACATTTCTGAAGATGTTCCTATTGGCTCACTGGTTCTGGAGGTGAAAGCCATTGATCTGGATCATGGCCCCAACAGCCAGGTGCTGTACTTTCTGAGCAGTGGCTCCCGAAGCATGTTTATCATAGAGCAGAACACTGGTCGCATTATCACCGCAGCACCTCTGGACAGAGAAAGAACCGCCTCTTACACCTTCGAGGTGTACGCCACTGACTCTTCCCCCGTGAACCCACTGAACTCCACTGCTCAGCTGACTGTCTACATTCAGGATGTGAACGACAATGCTCCATTCTTCATTCAAGACCCCCTTATTCTGAACATCTCTGCCAGCAGCTTGTCCAACCACAGAGTGCTGGCCACCATGAGGGCAGAAGACAAGGACTTTGGGGCTAACGGCTCTGTGTTTTATCGTTTTGCCAACCCTGTGAGGGGCTTCACCATCAACTCACTGACAGGAGATATCCAGGCCACAGAAAAGCTGCAGACTCTGACCCAAAGCCAGAGGACATTGATAGTTCAGGCCATGGACCAGGGCAACCCAGCTCAGTCCTCTCTGGGGGTGGTTATCATTTATATCAGGGAGCAGAGCTACAGCGGGATTCGCTTCTCTCGCATGGCCCGAGATGTCAGTCTGCAGGAGAACGCTGCTAAAGGTTTTTATTTATCTAATCCTTTAACTTATATACATGAGAGTCAGTGAAGTCAGTATAAAGGAAAAAGTAGATATTTAATGTTTCACAAATTGTGTTTTTCTCCTTATAGGCACAGTAGTAACACAGACTCAGGCCCAGTACCCAGATGGCTCTCAAACTGGTATCAGCTACAGTATTTTCAGTGGAAACAGAATCCAATCTTTTGGTATAAACTCCATTACTGGTAAGTGCAGAGATGGCAGCAAACCCTGCAATAAGATGTTTTTTCAAATCCACAATGTGACTCATAGTTATTTTTGTCAATTAGGTGAAATTTGGGTCCAGAAATCTGAGGGTCTAGACTTTGAGGAGACCCCCAAACTTCGCCTTGTGGTGAAAGCTGAGACCGCTTCCTCCAGCTCATACATGGCTGTCAACTTAATCCTGCAGGACGTCAATGACAACTTGCCACGCTTCCAACTCCAGAATTATGTAGCCTACATTAGAGAGGCACAGGGCTACGATTTCCCCATTATCCAGGTGAAGTACCCTTTCCCTTACATGGTCATTGGCTGATGTTTGCATGTTTAGTTGTACTGTACAAAGAAGTCAAATATCAGAAATCTTGATCGTTTCAGGGCTCTGGAACTGAGTAGTCTATACACTTTATTTGTGCCGTGAAGGCCGGTAGAAGGCCATATCTTGTGAACTCTTGACTTTCATGTGGAATATTGCTCACTAGTTTATGTTGCACTTAAGCAGCTGTTGCAAACATTTCAATATTTTCATTTCCAAACTAACTTTCTCAGGTTGCTGCAGATGACCTGGACCAAGGTCAAAATGGTCAGGTGACCTACTCCATCAGGTCCTCATCCATGAGCGGCTTGTTCAAGATAGACCCACTGACCGGCAGCATCACCACTGCAGCTATCATGGACAGAGAGATCTGGACACAAACCAAGTGAGTCCAATCCTTTAAGCTTTTTTTTGTCTTTATCTGTTATCAGACCCTGCCAAGTGCCTTCTAGATAATATATTATTTTAATGGATTTTTAATCACTTGATTATTATAGTAAGACTCGACAAATTCCAGATGTATAGTTTCAAAATAAAAAAGCAACCAAAACCAAACTAGTGAATCTTATTTTTTTGAAAGAAGTATCTTTAAGAGCTATGTGGCTGTAATATTACACAAACAAAGCGGGGGCGAACTCAACTGAGAAACTCCTCATAGACAATTGGTGCTAACTCAAATAGACACTTTAGGAAAAACTTCAGCACTCGCATTTAAGTTTTTAACTTTTAAGTATAATATTACGCAACCAAGTTCATACAAGTTTAAATTCGGTCACTGACATTCATTTTCTGGCACCAGGCTTGTCGTTACGGCAACAGACCGGGGAACCCCACGACTAGCTGGCTCTGCGACCCTGACTGTCATCATCATTGACCTCAACGACAACAGTCCCATGATTCCTCTGCCACGAGAGATCCGAGTGCCTGAGGGTAAGTCATCTTCACAGTGGACGTAAGTCAGTAATCTTTTCTTAAAGCCTGCTCTCAATCTGCCTGGCAGCTGGCTCAGAGCGGCTCAGTGAGAAAAGTCTGACCCTGTTATACAAAAAAAAACGACTGCCAACTTCCTCTATTCATTTCCTGTCTGTAAGATCAAGGCTTTCCACAACAGTATTTGTCTTTCTTGTCTTTATTTGTGGTAACTTTTTCAACTTTTTTTTTTAACTTTGTGGTTCCTTTAATCTGTAATTCAAGTGTTTGTTCTTCTTCTGCCTCCCTACATTATGTTCACACACATACAGATACTCTGGTTGGCACAGTAATCACACAGGTAACAGGAAATGATGTGGACTCAGGGCCAGCCCTCTCTTACACACTACACTTGGAAACAAACAACCAGGGCATGTTTGGGATCCATCGCTTTGGAGGAGGGGTTTCTCTGACCGGCCCTCTGGACTATGAGGAGAGAACGTGGTACACTCTGACCGTCCGATCATCCGACTCTAAACATCAAAGCGAGGCGAACCTCACCATTCTGGTGGATGATGTGAACGATAATGCTCCAATCTTTACTCAAGACTTGTATCAGGTACTGCTACCTTCCCACACTGGTCTTCACAACTCCACACCCACTATCTTTAAGAATATTAGCATGTTTGTTAACTTGTTGAAATCACTGTAATGTATATTGTGTTTCTCATCAGGTGACTGTATCAGAGCACCTCCCAGCAGGCAGTGCAGTCGTCACAGTAACAGCCACTGACTCTGACTTTGGGGAGAACGGAAAGATTATCTACAGAGTAATGTCATCAACTAGGGGAGTCTTCTACATCGACCCTAGCAACGGTGAGGTTACTGAGTACACATTTATGTGTTTTCTTTTTACCTGTTTTCCAGAGCTCCACTCTATTACCCTTTATATAAATGTTATCCCCAAATGGCTCTACTTGGATGAACTTTATGGGTTTGGACATATTTGCAACAGGCATTGCAAAATATTTAATCATTTTGTTCATTAAAGTCATTGCAAAGGCAGATGTAATTTTATTTGCCTCAGATGTTTTGGTTAAGATAGCATCTAAAAGTAAGCATGTTATAAAAGAAGACTCTTTTGACCTCAAGGTATTCCATCTTCTATTCTCCGATGCAAAACCTTACCCTTAACAATCGTTCCCCTTATTATTATTTCATTTTTATGACAATATTGTTTTGTTACTTTGCAGGCACTCTGTTCAGCAACCAAAAAACAGAGTTTGATTTTGAGAACCCCTCCATCCTGGTGCTTATTGAGGCGCATGACCAGGGCACTCCACCCCTTTCATCTATAGCCACCGTCCAGGTTCAGGTGTCTGATGTCAACGACAATGCCCCCATCTTCCACCAGTCAGAGTACAGAGCCACAGTGTGTGAAGATGGGCTTCCTGGATCCACTGTTCTGACCTTGGAAGCTGTGGATGGAGACTTGTCACGGGACAACTGTGGCTTTGATTTTGCCATAGCAAGTGGCAACTCTGGTAATGCCTTCCAGATTGAAAGCAGTGTGCGCTTCTTGGAGGGCCAGGGCTTCCAGACGGTCGGCACCCTGATCCTGGTGGAGCATCTGGACTTTGAGGCAGTGCCAAGTTATAACCTGACTGTTGTTGTATCAGACCGTGGAATCCCTCAGCGTAGCTCCAGCGTGCCTATCCTAATCAGTGTTACAGACGCCAATGACAACCCTCCTGCTTTTAGCCGAGCAGAGTACAGTGTGGTGCTGAGTGAAGGTGCAGCAGCAGGGACAGAGATTTTGCTTCTGTCTGCCACAGATCCAGACTCTGCTCCTAATGGAGAGGTCCAGTATTCCATAAGCTCAGGAGATGAGACGGACCTTTTCCAGGTGGACCGGTGGACAGGAGCCTTAAGGCTGCAGAGACCTCTGAAAAGTGAGAGACAGTTGTCCCATACGATTGTTGTCCAGGCGACTGATGGTCAAGGGCACTTCTCTTTGGCCCCAGTCATTATCGAGATAAAGGACATCAACGATAACAAGCCCTTCTTTCCCCTCAAACTTTTAACTGCGAGCATCAGGGAAAACCAACCCAAGAATGCCTTAGTCACCATGTTGCATGCAATCGACCACGACAGAGGTGTTTTTGGACAGTTAAAGTATTACCTGTTAGACAGCTCTAATGAGGGAAAAGAGGCCTTCATCATCAACCAAACTTCCGGGGAGGTACGGACTCGCTCGACCTTTGACTTTGAGAAAGTTAACTCCTTCAGCTTTGTGGCTGTTGCCATGGATGCTGGAAACTATTCTGCGTCTGTAACAGTACAGATTTATGTCACAGGGGAGGATGAATATGATCCTGTTTTCACCTCCTCAGAGTTCTCGTTTGAAGTGCCTGAGGGAGCAAAGAAAGGTCAGATTATTGGGAAAGTACAAGCCAGAGACGAAGACGGAGGCGTGGACGGCATTGTCCTGTATTCCCTCTCAGACGGTTCGCCTTATTTTGAAGTCAATAAATCAACAGGAGCAATTTCTTTAATAATGGACAGCTACAGCAGACACACGAGTCGCTCTAAAAGAGAGCTGCGTCTGATGACACTGGAAGTGACTGCTCAGAGTCCTTTAGAGACATCCCGTGTAGCAGTAGCCAAAGTTTCCGTAGATGTGACCCACACATCTTTTGGACTCTCCACAGACATGAATATGCTGCTTATCAGTGTCATCGCAGTTTCTCTTGGAACTATAGTCATACTAATAATAATTGCTGTGGCACTGTTTTTTGTTAAATTAAGACGTAAGACGAAGGACCAAAAAGGTTGTGGAAGAACACCAGCATCAGGCACCATGCTGCACAAGTTTGAAGAAACGAAAATAGCAGCAAATGAAATGATTTATCATCAGGCCCTTCCTGGATACGTGGCCACTCAGAGCGGCAGCAGTGGAGGTCAGTACACACGGGGAGGATCACTGGATCCCTCCCACTCCAGTGGGCGGGGCTCTGCGGAGGCTGAGGCAGCAGAAGATGATGAGATCAGAATGATAAATGAATACCCTCGAGTGTCAAGTATCTCCTCGTCCATGCAGGAGCGCATTTCTGCCCGAGGTCCTGACTCTGGAATCCAGCAGGATGCAGATCAGCTTTCAGATGTTTCCTGTGAGCCATCCATAGATTGGTTCAGAGGGAAAAAACTAGGCAGTGTGAATAGTACATTATTAGCTGGCCAGGTGCCGGTCTACAGGGATGAAGGGGTTGGGTATGTGGGTGTGGGACGGGGACTCAGCATTTCCCACCCTAAAGATTATACTTTCCCAGAGGATGGGAAGCCTGCTGTGGACGGCTCCCTGACAGCCATTGTGGCCAGTGATGAGGAGCTGAGGGGCAGCTATAACTGGGACTATCTACTAAACTGGTGTCCCCAGTTTCAACCCTTAGCAAATGTTTTTACTGAAATAGCACGTTTAAAAGATGAAACCGCTCCCCCCCATCCTCGCAGGTCATTTCATCACAAAGCAAAGGCCGAGTCAAGAATCGACCCACCGCCTCTTATAACTTCTGTGGCCCACCCTGGGGCAAAAACCGTCCCTCCAAAGCCTGCAGTGGGGAGGACTTATCCTAGCTTGGCTTCTTTTCGAAGATCTCCCCTGAGTGCTGAGGGATCCATCTCCTCAGTCGCCATGTCTCCAAGCTTCTCCCCCTCTCTCTCACCACTGGCAGCACGGTCTCCTGCTATCACCCCCTTCAATGTCTCACAGGGCCCCTCTGCATCAATGATCAGCACAACTGAACACCATTTGGAACACATTGAGGAAGCGGAGCTCAGGATTTAAGTTCCAGAAAAGAATTCTTGAGAGTGACTTCAAATTGAGTCATTGCTGTCTCAGACTTTTTCTACTGTATGACCACAGAGGCTGCAGACTGAAAGGAGTCAATGCTGTTCACTTTTCCTTTGTCTTACTTAAGAGAACACGTAAACAAGGTTACACTTAGAAGTCCAAATAGCTGAAGCTCTGGTGCTTACTGAAGAAAAAATGAACTACATGACTGGCTAAAATGAACAAAGCATTTTGTGTATGTGTGTGAGTGAACGTGAGTGTGTGTGTGTAGGATTAAGAAACTCCTTTTTTTTTCTGTTGATCAGTGTTAATTTGCACATTCAAACGGAGATTCATACATGATGTCAATATTTTGTACAAAGCATTGTCTATATTTTTATACTTCTAGTGGTTTCTGACAAGAAATGGCATTAAAGTGTCAAAGGTTGCTTAACCTCAGAATATATTTCTTTATTTGTATATTTGTTAATTGTACTGTATACTTGTTTTACTGTACTGTAAATCGATTTAATCTCATGTAATGTTTAACGTGTGGTTTGAAATGAAGTTCTTCATAAATGCTTTTTGAATTGGGATTATTGTAAATATTAATAGAGGAGGAAATGTCCTTGCTTGAACAAATGAAACATCAGTCAGAATAGAGTGTTGTGTGATCAGATTTTCTACAGTCCTGTGTTTGATCTCACATCAAAAGGTAATCGTGAATGTGAAATGCTGAGTTGTTTAAGTCCTCGACATAGGTCTCTGCATTTTCTGTGAAGACTGAATTTGACATCCAGTGATCGTGTCCTTCAGGTGCCCTGGCTTTAACTTTTCACTGTGAGCCTTACTGCTTTCACTTTGCATTGTGAAAATAGCTGTGTGATAAATGTAAAACTGTTTGCTTTATCTGCGGTGTAATTATTCCACAGAGTGTGAGCAAGTTTGTGCCATTTGTCTCCTCATCTAATGCTCATTAGTCAAATGTTTAAGAAACATTAAGGCTCTAAATCAGAACTGCCCAAACTCTGAAAAGTAGCCATTTCCATTTTTGTCCAGATTTATTGCATATGAGTAAAAAAAAAAAATGGTAATGAATGTCATTTGAACCACATTTGTCCTGATATGTTCTATAGCACTACTAGAATACTATGTGGATTACTATAAAATGTTACTTTTTA
Organism: Labrus bergylta; assembly: GCF_963930695.1. Taxonomy (NCBI): domain Eukaryota; kingdom Metazoa; phylum Chordata; class Actinopteri; order Labriformes; family Labridae; genus Labrus; species Labrus bergylta. The sequence goes on from NC_089205.1 coordinate 23,678,663, forward strand.
AAGAGTGAAAGTGTTTATTTATGAATGTTCAATCACAACCAGAATGTTTCCAAGTTAATTAAAAGAAATTCATGTCATGTACATGTTTAGCCATGATTCACAAAATGCTTGTACACAGATGCCTATGTCTTAGATACATCCATGAATGTGTTTTTGTTGCCTTTACAAAATGAAATGTCTACATTAACAATTACATAGTGCCCTTACATGACCTGAACGTGGATTTCTATCTCTTTAAAAAAAATTATAATATTGCTTATTGGCTTAATAATACTGTCTAAGGTAACGCTAACATTAAACAGTATTTTTATTTATTATAGTTTGACCTGAGAAGCTGAGAGGCTTGTTAAATTATTAACAAGTATGCTATTTTGACCATGGCCAAATATATAGAAACACTACCTATTTGATCAAATGAAGGTACTTGATGTTTGTATTGTTTTCTATTGATTGGTGTTAGCTGCCACTTATTTAATGTTTGTCCAAACTGCACAAAACGGTGCCATAAAAGAGAAAATCCTCCAAATGTTCACACTTTTACACTTCAGAGAAATGTTTTTGAGCAAAAAGTGCCTGATTAAAGTACTTATGAGAACACATTGTCACATCTGTCTTTCTCACCCAGTGGAACTATACGAAAATAAATCATATGATAATAGTTTTAATGTGAAATCAAGATATTTAGCTGTGCATGGTTTTTGTATCCGTTCTGAGAGTACTCACAAACGGTGAAGTCGAACATGAGGGCAGTGAAATGACACTAAGGAGAAAAAAACATGAGCAGTGTTTTGCTCGGAGGGTTTATAAATTAGTCTCCTCTGAACGCTGATGTGTTGTTGACTTAGACATTAAGTCACGAGCACTACTCTGTAACCTTATATGAACTCAGACATCCCTGTTTTCTCAGAGGCCTCAAAAAGCCTGGTTCACTCCCAGAATTGCCCAATCCCAGGAAAACATATCTCAATTGAACAAAGATTTGGTTTAATGATAGCCATTAAGTGTTATTTGAAATCTGATAATAATCATGTATGATGTTACACTGCATTGTTATCCCAATACCATAGTTATGTGAAGTAATGGCTTTTCAGAGGCCTCTGAAAGCAGCCACACACTTCTGAAGCTTTCTCTTTGCATTCAATTCTCAGATTAACCTTAGTCAGTTAATTACTTTCTTTTAACGCCACACCTACATGAAGCCAGACCTCTCTCAGTCCTGCTTTTGTGTTTAACCGCCTATTCATCCACTCTGCCAAAAGATCTCATTCACATTATGTTTTGTAGCTCAGAAGTCATTCATCATGTAACACTGACCACACCAAACTCCAGGTTTAATTTCAGATATTTATCTTTTTCCTGTATGCATATCATTTTCCCATTCTTAAATCATAACATCTCTATTGTTGTCCCTGGCTTTACTTGTCTTTGTTTTCCTGCTTTGGAAATTTCAGTCTCTTTCGCCATTCTGACTAATTAGCCTCAATGCCTATTCCCCAGGTTGTATAACTCTTAAGAACAGCTTGATTAGCAAAAGCAAAGTAGAGAAATGTCTGTGTCTGAAGCCACGGTTTAGTATTACTAGAATGTTTTCATATTGTCATCTATGTTTAAAACTAAATGGGAGCTCTCGAATGAAAGCATGATGTAACAGAAACATCAAAAGGACTCACTTGTTTTACCCCAGTGAACTTTTGATCAAACAGCAGAAAGTTCAAGTCGTGAAATCTAAACTTTTCCTCTTAAAATGTATTTGTCAGCACTCTTTTGAACTTTTTCACATATTAGAAGGAATGCATGTCAACAAAGTTTCTAAGTAGTGTTATTTCTAAGTACCCAACCCCACCTGTCATGAGAACTCATTGCATCACTCACACTTTTCCCGAGGCTAGACTCCTGCTGCCTGATGAAACAGAGCTGAAACTGGACTAGTGTATTTTGTCTGTTCCAGGGCCTGCCTCAGCCCCTTATGGAGCTGAAACTTAAACCATGTGGTCTTCTGCGCAATTAAATACACACACGCATACGGGCGGAGCTCACTGAACTGGACAGCCTGTGATGATACACTCAGCTTGACTGTCATAGCAGACTCAGGTTATGAGATTGATGCTGTGACCCAAACCGAGCACCTAAGATCAGTGGCCAGTATATACACAACAGAACTCAGATGATAGGAGAGAGAGGGCATACGCCAAGTCATTACTCAAAGCTTAAATTAAAGGCTCTGTGTAAACCAGATGAAATCTATCATTTTCTCGTCAACACAAAGTGTAGGCAGCTCTGTTAACATGCAATCTCCTGCAGTGACGTTCTGCACCAACCTCTGTGCCTCTTATTGAGTTGTCAGTGCTGTCATGCTCATCAGAAACTGAAAATCAATTTCCTTAGCGTCATATTTTTGTGACTTACTGGTCATTATAACATTATACTCTTTCTGTTCATTGAAGAGGTTTTGGAAACACTGACTTAATAAGCCGTGGGAGTGCAGAAAGAGATACTGTCACAGCATCCAGTGGTTCTAACCATGTTAGAAAGTCTTGAGCTTGGCATTTTTAGCCAAAGGCACTTTTTGAAGTAGAACTACTATTTTTTTGGGGTGGGGGGGGTATGCCTTTATTTGAGAGACAAGGCAGTGGATGAAGTCAGAAATCAGGGAGAAAGATTGGGGAATGACATACGGCAAAGGAGCCACGGGTTGGTTTTGAACCTGGGATGGGTCGGACAAACCACTAGCCATGCACCGACACCCCACGGAAAAAAATATTTACTTATGCAGGGTATAGAAGTAAAATGTGTTAATAAATGTACACGTGGGTGTATTTAACAAACAAAACCATAAAACAACCAAAACCCAAATTCACCTGAAAAAGACTCCTGGTAAAAAACTATTTACTTATGTTGACCCATGGATAACCAGATTAATTTTACGTTACTATGGTAACAACAGCTGACAACTCCTGCTAGTTAGCAGCTGCCTACCAGCTACAGCTAAGGTGAGCCCGAAGAACACAGAAGTAGCTTATTTTCTGCTCAAGATTCTAAAATTAAGTATTAATTCAGCTCATTTGGACAGCCCTCTTCTTAACCACCCTCTTTGACTTCACTATTCTTCATCACCAGCACAACAATGTCTCCACCATGTTAGCGTTCTCTTTTGCTTATGAGCAGTATTTTATAATCACCCCTAGCATCAATCGCTCTCTCTTCTGTTTTTTAAAATAATAAGACCATCATGAGCTGATCAACACAACGCCTAAAATAGAAACTAATACAGTCATGTATTTTAATTTGGTGCTGCTAATCAAATTGCCCAAAAAGCAGCAAAGGTAAAAGCCATTATCTTTCATTATGTTAATGAAATGTTATCATCATTGAAAATCAAAATTTTCTTGATAAATGTATCGTCTCTCATTTGTATTCTGTTTCATTGTGGTCACTGAGCTACCTGCGATCATGCTGTTCAAGCTTTAAGCTTTTTTTTTTTCCCCACAGAGGAACATCCAGCCTTTGAAATCCTCAAACCTCCTTCTGCACAAAAGTGTTGTTATTCATATTGATCAGTTTCACACTTTGATCAAAGAATATGCTAATCATCTTATTTCATGCATTGTTGAATGATTTCCTTTTGTCACCTGTAGCACACCCTTCTGAATAAATGCAATATTTTCTTTTTCTTGCGACACATTACAAGAATTGGGTTATTTCCGCTGTGGAATCACCATGCTGTTAACTGACAGCATATCTGTGGAGAAAGATGTTTTCTCTTTAGTCTTTTTAGATTGTGTATGACCTTCGCATACTAGGTTTATGTTTGACTGTCAGTGCGTAAAGTGTTTAATGTGCGTTGCATATAGTACTGTATAGATGCATGTATTCATACTGGGACACAGTTTGTTTCAAAGGTCAGAAGTGGTGTTGAATTCTCCAGACATCTGAAAGCTTCACATGATGGAGATCTTACAGTCAAAAATAATAAATCATGATGAATTACAAACTACACCCATAACATATCATAGTGAGCTTTTATTTTACATCAGGACATTGATTTTGTCATATTTGGTTTAATAGACCACCTTAAATAACTGCAGTGTAGTTAAAACTAAAAATGTGGTATATTCTTTGGCTAGTGAAAAGTCATTATTGGCTTGAAATGTATTTTTCTCACCAGTCACTGGCAGGAGTCACATTCTGCTCATCTGCTCACTTGCCTCTTCTCAGTAATTTTCCACTACTCTCAACTCTGATTCTAACAGCCTGCTGGCCACTCCCACCTCATCAGCCAACTCAGCTCACCTGTGCAAGCAGCTGCCTGATATGTGTTATCAAGCAAATAGTGAATTGCCAGATTGTTATTCTCCTTTAATGCAAGATTGTTCAGCTCTTCAACGTGTTGCCCCTGCCTCTCTGCTGTTTGGCTTTAACTTGTTTCCCTGACTCTCTCTGTGTTGCCACTTTTGTCTTTGTGTACAACCTGTGGACACTTACCTGCTGGCTCCTAGAACATCCACCTGGCCCCAAGTTAACTCACATCTGTTCCCTACTGGTTTGTTGGCTTTAAGTCTTTGGACCTGCTGCTACCTCGACACACATTGTACCTTTGCCCTGTTATGAACTTTGTGAGCATGGGTGTGAGTCTCCGCCTCACCCACTAACCTGTCTCCTGGTTTGGCTCACCAAGCCCAAGCCCCATGCCAAGTCCATATGGCTCCAAGCCTGGTAGAGTTCCAGAGGTTCCTGTACACTATTACAGCAGGTGAGTAAACAGTAACTGATCACCAAGAATGTCACAGGTCAGACTTCTACAAGTTAATCACCCAGAAGGTTGGCTATCTCAAGACTTTCAATTAAATTCGTATAAAAGGGAAGTTTGAAAGCCAGAAATCTTCACAACGTTTTTAGAACTACAACGAATGAATGCCAATCATGCTTTAACAGTACTGAATCTTAAAAGTGAAATTAATGCATTACACAAGTTTGCTGGGGTTATTTTTCAGTCTCCTTAACTCTAAGTTATAGAGGTACTCTAAAGCTCAAATCATTGAAATAATTAACTATAATTTAAAATAAGAATTCCAAGAAAAGTACAGATAATGTGAGAGTGCATTTACAGAGCAGTGTTGAGAGTGACTGAAATCCTCCAGTGTAGCTGCTGATTTCAGCATACTGTGGCTTAGGATGGGAACACTGTGTCACATGTTGTTTACATGCCTACCTGACATTAAAGATGAACAATTATCAACCCTTACTCAGATGTTCCAGAGAACTTTGATGCTCTCTAGCTGCAGAGAACTTTTGCTGCCCCGAAGGCTTAATGACTATAACGACTGCAGGATATAATGGTTTTAACATGGCCTCTGCAGAAGAGCTTGTGCCATGGCTCCTTCTCACTGTCTAAAGTTCAAAAGCCCTTTCTATAAAGAAGGTTCCAATACAGGCACACTTTCAGGGGTAGTTAGCCGAGCAAGATAAAATCTCTTTTACAATCTAGGCAGTGATCTCATCTTTACGACATAAGAGTGTATGATGTGACGGATGAAAAGATGTAATTCCAGCTGAAGGGATTAGTCAAATAAGAAGTGATTCACAGTGAAGGACGTGGACTTATGGAAATGGGAATCCTTGCATTCAGGTGTGAGCTGCTCTGTCGGCAGGCCCTTAGGTAAGAACCACTCACTGCTTTGCTAGAGAGGTCCAGGCTACCGTCCAGTTAAAATGAGGCCAGACCAGAGAGAGAGAGGTCTCTCTGCTCATGCTTGGATTACCCATAAACCCCTCATACCTGCTGCTTGCACGGAAGTCTCCGCTTCTTGTTCCCTGAGCAGAGGCCTGGCTCCAGGGATGCTCCATCCACAGCTTACCACAATCCTTTTAACAAACACTCCGCAGAGACTTTTCCCCCCTCTGATCGTCCTGTCTCTTACGAGTCCTGTTTTTTCCCCGGCCCTCTCTTCAAGGTCTCGCCAGGCTACTTGCGTGACTAGAGGGAGTGGAAAAAAAAGGTTTCAAAACCCATTGGCACGCGAGCCCCAAATCTATTTTTGGAGAGCGTTCTTTTTTTCTTTGAAAACAAAAAAGCCACAGGGAGAAATAGGCAATACGAGGGTGAAGGGGGTCTGTTTCTCATTTGGCCGAGCCTGCCTCCTGTCCTGCCCCGCCAGCGTCACAACCACAGCACTATGGGGAGAGAGGGTGGCTCAGACTAGGGAGGAGAAGTGTTTTTCCTCCAAAACCACAGCCAAAACTACGGACCCTCTTCTTAGCCCTTGTCACTTAGCAACCAGCCCGACCTGCTTCCCATTACTAGGCCATCTGCTTGTGTTTCGAGCTTTACTTTAGTTTGATTTGTTTCGCCCCATTTTTTACTTTGTCTTTAAATTTACCATGATTAAATTACTGCATTTAATTCATCCTTCACTGTTAATTCTTTTTCAACAGGCATTGTTTGGTAGGCTTCTTGTTGAAGCCTTTCCTGCATTGCAACCCATAGCTTAATTCCACTCTGCCTTGATGATTTGTTGCAGTTATTGTGTGCAGCGGATTGTGGAGGAGAGAGGCGATGACACAGGAATCCCATAAATTATGTATGAGGCGTTTATTCTTTGACAAGATGAATATATTCTTCCCTCTTTTTAGAGCAATATAGTTACAATTGAGGGTCAAAACCGCTCCGATTTTGTGAATTTAAGAAGAGTAACTGCTGTGCTATAACACTGAAATGTCTGACTCATTTTCCCCCAAAGCTATTCTTGCAAAACAAAATGTGATGACTCTGGATGGAAACAAAATTCCCAGGTGTGTAGTGAATGCTCTGTGAAAAATCCCCCCCCCCCCAATTCAATTGACAGCAAAACAATTAACAAAAGTTATGGATAGTTTTACAAAAGGCATATGTTATCCTTGTTGACTGTCGACAAGAATCTTTGTTTACGCCAAATTAACATTTCCTTTGTTCTGTTTAAAAAGAGGCAACAAAACAACATGGGATGTTGTCTGAGATATAATAAATTCAAATGATGATGATGTCACGGCTTTTAAGTTGGGCTATTAAGGCTGACGTCTAATCAGAGTTTATAATGACAACAAGTTGTAATTATGCCAATTTGGGCCAGAGATGCAGCAGTCTGTCAGTCTGATGGGCCAACACATTATGACATGAATGAAATGGAGAGCTTTGTGGTTATAGAGTATAATGACTCACAGCAGTGCACTGCTGCACTGATGACGATGTGTTTCCCATCACAGATTCTGCGATGGGAAATTTCTTGAAGAAATTTAGGAAAACCACGGTGCCCTCAACTGATTGTTTCAAAACAAAGACCTATTTTTCTATTTCAGCTTACTGTGCATCAGCAGAGGACATGGCCAAATATCTCATTGTACAGTATCAGTTTATTTACTATTCAAGACCTCTTGTGTCCATTACAAATGCCCCATATGCAAAATGGTCTGAAATATGAAGTATATGTACAAAATCCCGAACGAAAGGAACTGAGTGATGATAGAGACCTTTAATGTTCTGTGCTATAAGACCAAACCTCCCATTTTCAACAGACTTCACCTCCTACACTTTAACTTATTACCATACAACTTTTGTTATGCATGATCAGGCTCCATTTACATTTCCAGTCAGACAGTTTCATTATTGTAAAACATGTGGTCAAGGACTTTTTCTAAGATTAATTAAACATGATAACAGTAGATTAAATCAAATGATGAAGGATGAGATAACTCTCTGCTCTGTGATGATTAAAGAAAGACTAGGATACGCCATCAAATTCTTTCAATTATCGACAGAGTTTTTAACCGCACAACCCAATCCTCTTCTGTAGTTTGTTATGACAGTCACGTTTTGGTAAAATATCTGATGCACAATCAGATTCGGTCGATGTTTAGGAAACTATGATGAAATATATTTACTACCTTTTACATGCTGATTTATATAAGCCCACTTACTAAAACATTTTTTTTTTTATCATTTAATCATTGATCTAATTTTGATGAGGATTTTTTTTCCAGATTGTATTGTACGAAAACTGAACATGTTTTAGACTTTATTGTCCCTGAGGGGAATTCTTTTCCACAGCACCGTTACTGTCCAAACAGACAAGTCCCACCAAATAACATTCATACACAGAAAAACAGAGTATAACACAACAAACAGAATTAGACAACAGTCAAAAGTTCCCATTCTGCCCCATGTTAAGTGACTTATTGATATCTCTGTTTAACTCTGGCTTGGTGTTAAACAACCATCAGAGAATCAGATTGATTGACAGAATGCAAGCAGTCTATCTCCCTTATTCTTTAGAGGATCAACATGAGAAGAAACAGGGGTCAGTATACTGCTGTTCAAAGAACAGCCTCAGGCTGCTTCAGAGAAAAACATTAAATGTACTGAAATCTTAAAGGTATCTCCATATAAACATCAGACAGCCTGCTTCTCCTGTATAAAGTATACAGGTGCCGAGGGAGAAACGTGATAAACTATCAAGGGTAAAAGTGGCTTCATAGTGGCACATCAACATACTTTCTAGACAGGTTTGGTCTGATAAACCAACACTAAAATCCAAATGTTGTAACTGAGGATCTCAGCTCTCAACACCTGCTTTTACAGATATCTCTGCCTTCCAGCACTATCCATCTAAGGGACATAAATCTGGGACTATGAAAACACTCACTGACAGGCATAAGTAAAAAGACCAGAAGAAGGCATGAGTCATTTTCATCTCTCTTCTTATTAAACTATCGTATATTAAACTGTACAAGTTTTACTTTGGAAAATATTAGATTTTCTCTGCCAATAACTTCTGCTTGAAGATTTATTCAGAACTGGCAACAAAAACAAAACTGAAGTCTTTGTGCAAGAAAGCAATTATAAAAAGCCAATGGGAATCACAATCCTGTCCTTGTGGGCAACAATCTGTGAATATCAAATAAGGTTTATTGGTTTTCATCGCTAAATGTCAAAAACACTTTCAACACAGACAGTTAAAGCAGGTAACACCCCAGGAGACAATCATCCTATCCAAGTATACGTTTGCATCGTTCCTTTATGAAATGTTCCTCAGATTTCCATAGTTAGCCAGCTGAAACATTCACATGTTCAGATTCACTTGGTTTCCAGTTGTTAACATTACACATGTTTGATAGGACTTGACAGCTCTGACAGTTATTTCACAGAAAACTGCACACTTTCCAACATCTTGAAAATCACTTATATTATTATAATCAGCCTCCAAATCGTGTTGTATCACGTGTTTGCAGCTTAATAATTGACCTGCCATTTGCTGACAGATTGTGACCGCTGACCCTCTAACAGCCTTGGAGATACAGATAATAAAAACAAACAGAAATGGACTGGTGCTAAACAATAGGCTTAGGCACTTCTAAAAATGTATTTAAAGAGTTCAGATGTCGGACTCCACTGGCCAACACAATGATGCACATTTTCCACTTGACCACCTGATTAAAACATGATTAACCTCCTGACTCCACATTACACCAAGGCCTCAAAGGGACGTCCAGGCAATTAGGATTTAAACACTGCTAGCAGACTGATAAACAGATTTCAGAACCTTCATTTAGATCTGTTGCCTTTTAGGGTTTAGTTTTGAGTAATTATGTGTTTCAGGCAGCTCTGTGTTGATAGCATGGACTACGGTAAAGATCTGCCGTGTGTTAGTTTCTTTAAGCCGGAGGGATTCCAGCATGGTCCCACAAGACGTGAGCAGAACTGTGAGTGAGTTTTTAACAGTGGACTGACATACTTAACCTCATCAGTCACAGCACACTTTCTCTCATTTGCATAGGATACTTGGCTGTGAAAAAAGTGGGGAGGCTACAATAATAAAGTTACATGGGGGGCAACAATAATTTATGATGATCCCTGATGATGTTTATATCAAATACACATACTCTCTACGGCTTTTAGGATTTATTATAGTGCACACGATGTACCGAGAACATATGGCAATGCTTAGCTGCCAAGTGTTTTTTTTCGGAGTCTCACTATCCTCACAGCTCAATAGGAGTCGTGAGATTGTTAAACTGAATGGGGATGTAAGCACAAAGGTGCACAGTCACAGAGGAGGTAGTGATTAGTGTGCTTTCCTCAGCTAAAGCTTTGAAATGCCCTTAGTGTCACTGTAATTTTTATTCAGTACACACAAAAATCAAATATTTTAGCTGAAAAAAAAATCTGTTTAACTTTCCACGTTGAACTTTTTGCAGTCTCCTGGAAGCTTTTTCAGCTGAAAAAGACTCAGCTCTTTGGCAGTCTTGCTGATCCTGCATGTGAAACAGGAGCTTTGTTGGCTTTTCTTCGAATCAAGAACTGAGCTACACCTGGGATACATGAATGCAACTTACTGCAATTAGCAACCTTCTGTTATACTAAACAGGCAGAACCATATTTCCTCATGTTAACTGACTGTTTAGCAGACATGTTGGCCTGTAGTAGCAGGAAAGCTTGAGGTGTAATTGATAAGATTAAAAAAAATAAAAAAATAAAGGGTTTTCAATGGTCATGGTGTTTTAAATGTTGCGCACCGGCCCGATTAATAAACCTTTGCTTATTAGAAAAATTTGAAAGGACAGGTCAAAATATCTACTTCAAAATAAAATGGTACTGTATAATGACTTGGTAAATTGTTAAATAATATAAAGATGGAAACTATAGGACTTTTAACCTTGTATTCAGTTGTGAAAATGGCTCACTGTTAGTTTTGTTACCATATGGAGACTTGGGAGGTTTTTATGACCACCATGCTGCTGGTTATTTGTCAGTGGTCTCAAATGGCTTTACAAGCCACAAGTCTTGTAAATTTACTAGATGATAAATTAACACCTCTTAACAACATGTGAGAAAAAAGTAACAGTGATTTTTTTTTTTTTTAATTGGGTCATCTGCTTATCAGCGCGTTTAAATGATAATCAAGGAGAAGAAGCATTACGTTAGCCAAAAATAAAGCTTAAATCTATCAAGAGCTACTCTGTAAGCATTTTAGGGCCTTTTCAGACTAAATTGTCTTCTGCTATAAACCAAGTTTGTCTCATCTTACCAGACATAGACTGCATTCCCTCGGCACATTCGTTTGGTGGTTGGGTCGGGAGCTATGATCTTTCTTCTGATAGCTGTTTACATGTGGGTGTTGCAGAGCAGCGTGAAAGAGCCTCTCCAGTTTCCATTATACAATCGTGCACCGCAGGCTTTGTGCGTTCTCCTCTTTGCCTGTGAGCAGCCTGCTGACTTTAAAGAACAAAGTACACTGTGCTTGAGTGTCGTGGATTTTGTGGAGAATTGCTGATAAACGTAACCCATTTCTTTGGAGAGAGAAATAACCTGACAGTTAAATTGAAATGTGAGCGGATGAATTTGCGCATTGCACACACATTGTACATGTGTTTTCTTACTTCGCCTGATTTGACATAATTAATCGACTGTGTTGGTGTCCCTGTATGTGTTAAGACTTAGTTTGATTGACATCTCTCCTGTTATTTCTCTCCTCCCTATGCTAATGTGATAAATGAATATACTGCCGGAGCTGTAATAAATTAGCATACAAAGCTTTTTCCACATTAAATAAAACTATTATACTATTTCATGTTTAGTAATCACTTGTGTAATGAGGTTGATGTAAAGTTAAAAGTTCAAATTACATGTCTGAGGTCATGCTCTTATTTTCCTGAGAGTAAGTCCTTCTTTGTAAGATTTCTGCTTTGCTTTCCAGTTGTAGCAGTACAATTTAGCAACAATATAGGCCTACCCATGAAAATATTCTTCTGTGCCTGGATTCCTGGATGCCATTCTTCATCTCTGCCCCGGGTTCGGCCAGTCCAGAAGGAGGACTTTAGTTGTAAATCAGGGCTTTACCCAACAACAGTGTGGTGAGAGCAGTGGAGCCAAGTAGTTTGAACTGACTCCTCCAGCCAAATGTCTGGAACGAGCCCAGCTACTGAGAGAGCTCTGAACACGAGCGGCCTACTTCAAGTGGAAAGTATTTTAGCCTAAAGTCCCATCTGCTTTCACTTTGATTCCCCACCTTAATAGATAGTGTCTACGGCGTGTGGACGATTATGTGTTTTACACTGCAATTCACTTCAAAAATATTGATGTTATGGAGATTTTCTCTCATCATCATCATCATAAGCTTTTCACTTTGCAGGGTCTACTTGGATCTTGGAGTTACACACTCAGCATCCCATAAAAGTTATGGCTCATAATTGCAAAAGTTTTTTTTACTGCTCTTAGGAAACTATTAAGTTTGAAACTTTAAACTCAGACAAGAATGTCATTGATATCCTCACATATTGCCTGCTTGTTCATACGAGTCCCCTGCATAAAAATAGACTTAAGTGTTACCAGAACAATAACCCACACCAGGACTGGAGTTTAATCTAACACATTAGGCCTCCCCATATGGACAACATTAAACGGTTTAATTTGTGTGTTAGTGTTACTATTATAGTGTTCTATGTTGGCTGGTATTAAAAAGCTCACATCATCCATCTCTTCAACAGCAAATGTCCAATCATTACTTACATTACAGGTAACAGTTTGATAGTTCTAGTCTTAAGAAATATTATGGAATGATATTAACTTGGCCTTGAGCAGTCAGTCGTCTTTTTCTGAGCCATGCCATGCCATGCCAAGCCAAGCAGTGATAACACCAGATCCACCACAGATTCCCAGCAGGGGCGAAACATTGTGCTGTTATTGTTATTGCTTGCAGGTCAGAGTCAGAATGGGGTCTCCAACTCCCTTTCATCAGAGACATGTTTTCCAAGCAAAGCAATTGTTTCAAATAGTGTTTCATCTGAGTCACCAGAAGGTACAAGAAATGACAAGAGGAAGGGTTATTCAGTGCACAATCTAGGAGAGCATAGTAAGCAATACCTTTTAACAACACAACCATATTGTAAGAATATCAATCACCCAGCCGGCCAGTCAATCAATCTTTAATTGATTTTAATTCTCTTTGTTTTATTTTATTTAGAGACCTAACATTCATCTACCATGAGCGAAGCACTTGACAACATTAGCAAGCAATAGTGGCAAAGTTCAACTTTCTTTTAACATGTGACACACTTTGAGGTGCTGGTAGCCTAGTGGTTAGTGTGCATGCCCCATGTACAGAGGCTGTATCCTCAAAGCGGGCGACCATGGTTCCAATCCAACCTGTGGTTCCTTTCCTGCTTGTCATTTCCCACTCTCTCCCAGATTTCTGAATGTATTCACTGCCATATCTCTAAATAGCAATTTTAAGATTGGTGGTTTGATCCCAGCTCCCGTAGTACAAATGTCCAAGAGTCCTGGCAAGACATTGAACCCCAAACTGCTCTGGATGCAGTCAGAAGTGTGTGAATGTGATAAGTTATTTTCTGACCGTCACTATCCATCGCATCCTCTGTCACTAGGGTGTGAACGTGGGGTGATGGGTGAATGTGACATGTAGTGTAAAAGTGCTTTGCCGTGGTCATTGTTATCCCACAAGGAAACATAAGTTATGGGTAACTGGGGGGACACAGATGCCCACAGTAAAGCTAACACATACATCTCCCATCATCTCAAAAATGTTCTGACCTAAGCATAAGCTGATTGGTGCTTCGAACTCCAATTGAGAGAAAAGTTTGCAATGAGGAAGGTTAAAGAAAGCCTTGGAAAAACTCTCATAATGAAAATGAATATGTTCATCAATGTAAAGGTGGGCCAAGAAAAAAAAAAAAAGAAGCTTAGCCCTCAGTTGTGAAGCTACATCCAATTATGTTCTTTCATATATGAGAATGAATACAATGAACGTAACAAGCCATGACCTGCAGAAGCAACCTCAGACCTGTTAAGAGTCGAGGTCACTAAAAGCCTCCACCAACTATTTGGGAAAAAAATGCAAAAGGATTGTTGTGTGCCACTTTCCTGTGATGACAAGCATTTTGTTATTATTATAATGTACACCTTTACATGACGCCAAACAAGTCATTGTTACACATGTACTACAGTATTGTATTGCTAACCCATAGATAACCCTAACAGCATAATGCTTTTCACACTTTAGTACAACCTCAAACTATTTTTCCAGACACATTATTTCCAAGACCTTGTGTGTACTGGGGTAAGGGGAACGGTAATCTGCTCCACCTTTGAGCCCCTATAACTGAAGATTTAGCACTACATTTTATACTATCAACAGCCAAACGACCTTAGTTTTACAGGTGAGTTGCTAGAGTTCATGCTTTACAGGCCACATGGAAAGACTTCTACATACATATCTAAGGGTGAGTCAGGTTTGATTGTCATGATGTCTATTTGGCAAGACTAGAAAGGATATATTGGTACTGTTTCACTCAAGATCCAGATGCTGATACAGATCAAAGGTATATAATAAAGCAAAAGATACTTATAAATAATGAAATATTCTGTTCATTAATCATAGAAAAAGGAATATAGATTTGATGACTGTGGACTCATTTCTAGGTCATATTTAAGAGCTTATTTTTTATTATTGATCATCTTTTCCTTACACTGTTTGGGCTGTTTTCCAATCTCTTGCAGAACAAGCTATTCCTCTCAATTGGCACATGTAGGAATGCAATTGCTGCAGGAACGTCAACATCCCATCAACACTGTGTTTCGTTTATTTCAGTTCTCTCCTTCTTTTCTATTTCTGTTTTCTTCTGGTTTTTTTAATCTTGTTTTAATGGAGGATGATAAAATTGGAAATCCCTATCCAGCCAACCATTGCAACAGGTTCACTGAATCTTAATTGTGGGCAAAGCAATCACAGAAAAACTGTTTCATTTTACAGCTATATCAAAATGCAAATCAGTAAATCTTTTTTGTGCAAAGTGTAGGAAGTATACAGGGTTTGATCTAGGTTTTGGATTTGCAGAGTTGGAGTTGATCTTTTCAACGCTGTTACCGGCCCCTGTGATCCTATCTTGAATTATGATGCAGAGGAAGTGCTGCACTGATTTGCAATTCTTGTTTAAACTTCAAAGTGTATCCTTTAGTATTCGCAGAGTGGGAGGTGAATCATGACTCTTCCCTTAAAGCCCATGCAAAGAAAAATTAATAGGCTCATTTTACCCCTTGCCAAGTATTTGACCGTTTCCAAGGGTAGCAGCCTCTTTAGGACTCCACTTCCATCCACCTTGTCAGAAACTTTTAATTGAAACTGAATAAACCGCATAGCTTCTAATGCTTCCAAAGAGCATCAAAACGACCCTGGGGACTCTTTCTGTTAGAACTGACCACAGTTGTCTCCCTGCCACATTGACAGTCAAAGTGAACCGTTGTATGGAATAAACATCTCCAGATATGTGGACATACTGCTACATCACTCAATATGCCACAAGAGACAATCTGATGGTTTTCTTTCTGTCCAAGTTTCATTTCTTTCAAGTAATGTAACATTTGTTAACTGGAACGTTTTCAGGGGTTATTTCTTATTTCATACAACCCTAATTTTTACACCATGCAAGCAGCACATGCATATACAGCAGAGGGAGCATAATGAACCTTTTTTTTAAACAATGTACCAATCCACATGTTTTTAACTTTCTAATTTCTAATTATTTTCTATCCATTTTTGTTCTTCTTGTTAAGCTACTGTGTCAAGTGTATAAGCGTATTAACTTATTGTGCCACAGTGAGAGACATTCGAGATTATTCCTAAATGTATCAGGATTCTTCTTCCTGATTTCAAACAGATTCACACTCTTGAGTGATTCAGCACACCAGTCAGGATCTACTGTGCCTCATAAAAAGTGTAGAAGCTAAGCAAAACCTCGACTTCAGCTGTTGGTGCAGTGCCGATAGGGCCTATAGTGAAGCCATTAACCCACAGAGGCACATCTGTGCAGCAGCTTGCACCTTAATGAGTGACAGTGTTAGTATTTGGTGTGTAGAGCTTTTGAAAGGGAACCAGGTTGAAGGGACTCAGCGGTTGGAGCTGATGGTGAAAAAGGGTGAAAACTGATCTTTATAAACACACGGTGCTCAGCTCCACATCTGCTTTATCACATCTTGCCTGTTGCTGTGATTTAGAAAGCAAAACGCCTACAGGTGTTGTTCCACTTTCTGTGTGCCAGAAGAATCATGTCCCATGTGATCAAGAAAAGAAAGAATAACAGAGGTCAGATATACTACTGTGCAAGACCGTTTTTGAGGGCTGTACTTCTGTGTGAAATGTGCTGAAGGGAATTTTCAGAATAAATATGAAAGTTGGGTTGAATTTTTTTTTTTTTCCAGAATGTATAATCTGATCATCACATTTGGAAGATACAGACATGTTGAAATATTTAACCTTTCTTAATGTATATTTATTAGAAATGAGACTCCAGCAAAGTTTCAAACTGCTCAAAGGTTCAGTGTGAAATAATTTAAGTTTGTAGAAACTAGCCTTTTATTCTCTCTGGTAAATAAGGCATCATGAGTGTTTGCAAATCCCTTCTACATGTGTTTTGTTTGAGTTTTTATACATCTGGAATCAGAGCTCTGATTGTTCTCTGAGCATTTCTTCCTCAGTATGACATTTACACATTTATTAGTGTTCTTTGTATTTACCCCATAACTTGTAATATTTTATGGCCAAGGCACAGATTCTCACTTGAACTCTGCATGGCATCCCACATGGTGCCATTGTAGTGAAATGTCTTTGTCTGCAGATGACACTTTTCTAGTCTGGTGAAAAAACACATATCCATCCCTTTATGTACAGAATTGGAGTTGTTAGTGTTTAATCTGACCCAATAGACTCATATTGCTGTTTAGTATCTATAACCTATTCACAGATTATTTCTGAGGACAAGAACAGCGGTCAGAAATGTAAGATTAATGTGGTTGTTGTTGCTGCCATTATCTCAAAGCTACATATTTCAGTGGTCTTCTAGTTGCTTTAGTTCCACTTTGGTGAGAGAATAATTGAAATGGTATGTTTTGACTTACCAATTGAAGAGAGTGACTGACTCAACATCCTTTAGCCATGGTACCTTTGACCTCCACATTATTCATGGCCCACAAACAGCCGGCTGTTACTGAGGTCAGAATTTTAAAACCATTTGTTTTGTATTTTGGAGTAGAGTTCAAATAAAATATGTGCAGCAGTACTGACAAGTATTGTACGAGATTGCAACCATCAATTAGGTACTTAAAGCTTATTAAATCAGAGTTTAATCACAAAGTCTCCCATGTGTAAGCATGTTAATGTTAAAAACATCACAGATGTAGCTCTAACCTTTTCATTTAACAAGCACAGTGGTGGTGGGGGGAGGGGGGGTATACACCCCTTGTCATGCTCTCTCTGCTCTCACCCTTGATAGAAATTTCAAGACACCAGCTCACACAGGAGAATGTAAATTTAGTGTTGCCTATAAATTTAGAACAAGACCAAATTAAGTTTTAAAGGTCTCAGGCGGGGTCTCCTCTGAGGCTGTGCTGCATGTCACAAAGCTAGCGTATGCATTTGTAGGAGTGTGAGACTTGAACCACATTGTAACCCTCCCCCTGTCATTTCAGAGAATAGTTCATCTAGCTTTTAATGATCATTAAGCACGCTTCCAGATGTTGGGAGGGGAATTCATCCTCACACAGTTCCTAGTGCGCTGCGGCAGCAAACAAGAGCGAGACAGAAGAATCCAGAAAAACATGGGAAAGCAGAACTGCATCCTAACTTCATGGGAATTACAAACAGCACTCCGTTTTTACAGGAGAGAGCATATGGAAGTAATTGTTACAGTTTCTTTAATGTGCCTGCTAAAAAAGTCTGTCAACCTTTTTTCCCAGTTGGTGGTTCAATCAATGCTCTCTCGGAGAAACGGCAATTCATCATCATAATGGATCCTTAGATGCTGTGAATGTCAGTTGTAGAATGTCGGGAAAGACAACAAATAAGCAGGAAAAATCAATATTTATAAGAGTAATTATGAATTTATTCTACAAGGGATTATACTGGAGCTGAGATTCAGTGTGGGAGAAAAACATATTCAAGAGGGGAAAATTAAACAATTAATGACATGAAGCATTATTTTGATTGACAGATGTGTCTTCAATTGAATCTCTGCTGGTAAAGAGATACTTTGTTCCATTTCTGAAAGCTTTAATTTCAGAGAAAACAGCTGTCGGGAGCGCTTCTATTATTTAAATTCAGTCCCACACAACTGTGGAAAGCAGTATCTTAACACATGAAAAAGAAAAAGAAAACAAGCGTATTTGTACAGAGAAATCCTTATTATTTTGAAGGCAGATTTTGTCCTCTCTACTCCTGCAGCAGTGAGAACTATGCCTCGGTTATATGGCGTGAGAGCAGTAGCCCCAGAAAACACAGGCTTTACTATTGCTGTGATGTTTCTAATTAAATTCACCTGCATAATCAGAGGGACGACGAGTCAGAGGCCGCAAATAAACCGACAGGGCAATTTAAGAATCGTAAATCCCACAAGGGCTTGTTGGCATTTTCACTGATGTGTTAAAGTTGTTAATTTTGTTTTCATGAACGCTACCTTTGGTTGGCACAAAAAGGCTGCGGTCAGGAAATGCACGAAAGGGCAGTTGTTTAGTCTCTGTGTACTGTTTACTTACTTTTTCATGCAATTGTTTGTTTTGTAGCTCTACAATTTAGCAATCTCACTCTTTATAGTGCCCTGCAAATTCTCAAACCATGAATTAGGACTGCTAAAGGGTTGAAACCTATCTGAAATCAAACTATGTACACTAGTATGATATGAAAAACACACATGAACTTTTTCAAAGGTGTTGTAATGAAGATGATACCTTTTACTGACTGTTAAAGTTCTTATTAGAATCGATCTATGTGAAGGAGATCTTGATTTTGATCCGTGGCAGCCTTATTGACAGAACTAACCTTTAACTCATTCTGCATAAGTCAACAAATGCAGAATGTCCATTATTATTGGTTCCTGTCATTGTATCCAGAGTCATTTAAATTGAACTCTAACATAATGCTCCATTCTGAAGTCCCCAGACATACAATAACACTTTCATAGTTACACAGCAGCTTGTGAGTCAGAACACTTGGTTTAAACAAGATTCTTCCTCCTAAATTCAGACTTGCTGCAGGCTCCTACATACACTGTTCATCACTATTACAGCCTTTCCAAATATGTCCAACTAGTCCATACTACTTTCTTTAAGCACTGTGTCCATCTTTTTCCCAGACCAGGTAGAAAGCATTACTCTGGGTTGTGTGGGTTGTCTTGGCTGACATTAAGATGACTTATTTTACACAATTAAACATTAAACTACATCAAATCTAAGGCCTTTACATTATCAAAATGTATCATTATCTGTCTCAGAGGTTGTTAAGTCTTAGATGGCGATGAGGTTTTTGGCAGTGTCTGGATTCAGATTTGAGGAGGTCACAGGCTTGTTCACACAGTCTTTGAGTCAGATGTTGTTACTGGAGCCTGTGCTTTTATAGAGCTGCTTCTTTTATTTCAGCTCAAAAGCAAATAGAATCTTTTATTGTCCTCACTTAGAAGAAACAACTTCAGTATAAAATCAAAACAAACAGATCCCCCTTCCAAACAACTGGGAATTCATCTGGAAGCAAAGTCTGAAAAAGTAAGAATTGCGAAACAATTATTAGTACCTTTTGAATGCATGTTTGTTTTTACATGACTTCCCAGATCCTGCATCATCGGCATAAGACATCAGCTATTGTCAGAGTTCCCTCAGACATGGTGTTTCATTTCAGGACTTGTCTTTGAAATGTCTTTGAAATGTCTTCATTATCATCACAGAGATAACAAAGAAACATACTTTTTTTTTTATCAAAGGTTGGATTTCTTTAAAAACATCCCTTTGTTGCACTTACATGGTTAATAAAGTTTAAAAATGTATTTACAGCAGTAAAATATTTAGTAAAGCAAGACCACTGGTATTCATTTACATACATCATGGTGGTGGAAGATGGTCAGTACTGGTGTGACAGGTAAGTGGTACATGGCGCTGGCTGGCCCCCTATTGGCATGCCATCAGAACAAGCTACTAGACTAATGACATACGTTGCTGATTTACAGCAAATGTCGCTGCTCCCGAAGTGGCTTGCTACTTTTTGATCTCTGTGCTGCTCCATACATCCTTCATTATCACCTTTAGCCCACTGACTGCCAGTGTAGTTCAGGGTTTATCCGGGGTCAGGCACTGTTTGAAAATCCTAAAAAGCACTATCACTCTTTAATGTCATGGAGTTTCATCAGATTTCAAGTTGTATTAAGAATTGCAAGACAGATAATGTTTTCTGACACTTAAATACACAGTAATATGAGTTTACACATACTTGTCCAAAGTAATATTAAACAAAATGTTGGATTTTTGGCAGGAGGATCAAAAGCAGAACACATTTCTTGCCAGTCCAATAACCTTTGACATGTTGATTTGTGGATTAAGGAGGAAACATGGGTAACTAATCATTTTGTTATCTTTGATCTCTGGGATGGAGTCAAAGTCAGCCATGTGAAGAAGCCTAATAAGAGGAATGAGTATACAGTTATGAGGAAGAAGAAGCAAAAAGAGTTGATCCGATCATGAAATTCAAGGTTTTTGCAAAATATGTCAGTTGCAGTCAATCAGCAAATCAATGGAAAATTAATCAGTTTAATGCAGTAACACATTGTGGGTGGGTGTAGAGGGTGTGTTTTCTTTTTCAGAGTGTGAGTAATTACAGAAACAACTTCTACATTTACAGAACATGTGCACTTCCCTTGCATCCCTGATTGAAACAAATGAGGCAAATAATTAGAAGCGTGGTCTTTTAACTATGCCGAGGTAGGCCTATACCTTGAGGCCCTTTACACAGCTCAAAACAAACCATTGTATTTATACAGTAATATTTCAAAAGCTATTGCAATCAATACAACGTGCAAAACGGATCAGCCTTCCTTCAAAAGATAAATACTCTTAACATTTGAGTTGAGAGGCCAGTGCCTTAAAGGAGTTTCTAAAGAAGAGTTAGTGTGAGTGAAATGAAATGAAACCCATTGCCAGTTTGTATTTTCATTTGGGCTTCTAGTGACATCTTCAGGAGCAGGATAGTACTAGAGTCGAGGGATAAAGCAACGTCAGCACTGAACGACGTGGAAGATGGAGCGGGGGAGGGAGTCTGACGGTGATGCTTCGTTAAAGGTGATGTACCTTCAAAATAAGAGCATCAATTCATTAGAGAACGATTCCGGCCTCTTGCTTGTTAAGAAGAACACTCCAAACAGCGCCAGTTAACTATTTCATAAGATTTGCGTTACTTTAGAAGCCAAATAATGTATCTTAAAATAGATTTAAAATAATGAAAACTTTTATTTTGAAGTGATACTACTAAAGCTGTTAGCCTGCTTGGATGCAGGGATTTTCTGGATCCGACCCTTCATGGAGGCTGGCAGATAACGCGAGCGCTGTGTGGGAAATAATCATGGATGTTGCATTGAATGATATCTGAACACAACGGTGCTTTCCCGTTGAAAAATACCAAGTGGGGCTCTCTGTGTGAACGACGGGATTTTCTCCCTCGGACGACTGGACTGGTCTCCAATATCAAGCTGCTGTAGTGGAGAGGAAGCTAGCTGTCAAGACAGCCACATCAGCACCGCTGATACTAGCCAACTACATTAGCATCAATGTAAGCACTTTTCGGATGTTGTTTGTCTCCCTTTTGTCGGTGTGCATGCACGATCCCATCTTAATGTCAGTGTTTGTGTGCTGTCTTGCACAGATTTCATTATGGCTGACAGTATCATGAGTAAGGCTGCAACCATGGAGATCCCCATTAACAGCAATGGAGACACAGGGACTCTGCCTGAGGATGACAGCCTGGAGCAGGTCTGTGACATTTTCTCCCATTTTTCTGAAAATGTTTTTTTTTTTAATCTGCTTCAGCATTTTTCTGTACAGTTTGTCGTCTGCTATAATGTTCAGAAGACAGAGTAGTCTAGGGCTAGGCTGTTGTAAGGGCCAGCTGTTACCTAACCATGAACAGGCCTGCAGCTAGGTACAGTAGCTGCATATAGTGTGTAATGACCATACAGTATATAAAAGGAGGGATGCTGACAATAACTGTAAAAGGATGCTTTGACTATATGAGATTTGTCAAGCACTGAATAAAACTCATACTTTCATTGTCACTGTCATTCTCAAACAGCAAATCATGGTGGAGAATGCTGCAGAATTAGTGGCCCTACAAAGAGTATACATAGTGCCTTTGCAAGACAGGTTATTCTAGTAGCACAGAAACAATGTGTTGGTGTGATCTCTGTGTAGGTTTACTTGCATTGTTTAGTTTCAGCTGACATAAATGAAAGCAACTAAGATTTCTTTACTTTTCAACAAAATAGTTTTCCCATTTTTGAACATATACTGTGGTAGGGCTGTCAAACAATTCTGTTTTTAATCACGATTAATTGCAAATTTTGAAATAGTTAATCGTGATTGAGCGCATTTTTTAATCGCATGTTTCAAATTCCATTATTTTGAAATGGTTAGGCTTTTTATTTTGCTCTGTCTTAAACTGAGAGTGCTTTACCTGCTGTTTGAATTCAACCCTGCTTTTATTTTGAAATAAATAAAGGCCCCTCCTGGTAGATCAAAGTTTATGATATTAACTTAAACACGGAAAAAGAAACTTCATGATCAAAAACTTTATGAAAACAGCTCACAGGAATAATAAAAAAGTGAAACGTTGATGTAATTTAAGGTTGACCTACGAGCTGAGCCGTCTGACAGATTTGTAAACAGGAGACTTTCAAAGATGCAGCAGTGTTGCTGAGACTTATCCACAAAAGCATGCGATTAATCGTGATTCAAAATATCAGTGCATTCATTTCAAACCTTGATTAATGCTGACAGCCCTGATATATAACACATTATACACATACTTATCAAGTAGTGAGAGATTTCAAGGCTCAAATATATTGAAACATTTGTATGAATTACAAAAAGGCTTGAATTTTCTTGCGCTGCTCTTTGAATTGCCTGATTACAGAACATGATGATTAAAGACATTGTTACATATTATCCCTTCTGAAACATATGTATTACTTGTGTTGTGCTTCAAATCCCTCAGGATTTGCAGCAAGTCATGGTGTCAGGACCCAACCTGAATGAAACCAGCATCGTCTCAGGAGGTTATGGAGGCCCTGCAGGGGGCATCATTCCTACCAGCAGCATCAAAGGTACTGCTAAAAGAACTGACGGCCAGACTTCATTTCTGACATTATTTTAGTAGAGATGTTTTTTGCTCTCGAAAGATGTCTTACATTTAAAGGTGCATTAAGTAAGGGTTACTGTATATTAGCTTTAAAGTATGTTAAGAACTCTACATTAGTAAACGAAGGTCATAGATCATCATAGATGACCCTGCAATTACTTTGCCAGGCGTTACCGTCTATGGCCAGCTCAACAAAGTTTATGAATTAAGAAGTAAGTCATTGTGGTCTGTACTTAATGCCCGTTTAGGAAACCAAAGAAAGTGTTTTGATGTATCGCTGCATCGAGAGCTGCAGAGCTTAAGGCTCCTGGTTCATATTACAAACGTCCATATCCCATAGGCCCTGCAGTTCGCTTCAACCCTGAGTATCTGGACAGAAGACGAGCCCCTGCACCAGGATCAGGTGGCTTTGTAATCTGACAAACCTTCTGTTGTTCTCTAAGTTAACCCTCATGTGTTGGTCTGTTTTTGCCCCTTAAAAGAGGTTTTGGCGTTGCTTGACCAAGGGAGATGAATAAAAAAAACCTTGCTTGTAACCTCTATTTCTCACAGCTTGAGTAACCAGAAATGATTTGACTTCTTTTAAAATAAGGGTTGCACTAACCTGACTATACAGGGCCGTCACTTAAATGTTGTTGTCTAATACCAATCTCTTCTTCTGTACTGAAAATATGCACTTTGGATGACTGTTTTGTTATTGCTTGTTTCTCTCATCCCATGAAGTCCATTTTCATCGTTTCGTTTAATAAATGTCTTATCCTGCATGAGAAAGCTGCATGGTGGATTGTCGTTCATCAAAGAGAAATGTTGATGTGGAACTCTTTCCGTATCCTTCACCAGGGACCCTAACACCTTTCTGCTACTTTACGCCCTCTGCTGTTTCGACTGTGCATGTTGACACATATTTCAGCAGATGTCTTCATCTCATCCTCACTCTTTATCGTCACCATGCTCATTTCAGACATTCGCATGAAATCCAGGGGTGTTAGCTTGCCTAACAGCCAGTCTGCAGCCAGTCGACTTTCCCAGCAGGCAGGCCAGCATCCAGGTACCACCATGCTCATCACCATGTTCACGCTGTCCTCACTCTTTGTCATGTCCCTTGTTATTTCTGTAAACCTATACCTTGCTACATTTAGACAAATGACATCCATTAAAGTGAGCTTTGTCCTTTCTTCTTTGATAGGATCATCGAACCATAACTTGAGTAATTCTACTGAGGAAGTTTCTCGGGGTGTCGCTGTTGAGAAGTTGGACAGTGTAAAGAAATGGGGCATAAACACATATAAGGTATACTTGTATATACTACTTTGTTTTAAAATCTCCAGGAGTACATAGACATTAAACCAAGGTGGAGTAGTGCAAGTGAGCTATTTGTGTATGCAGGAGTTGACGCCTTACAAGCTTTATTGAGGAACCTGATGTACAGATTTATCGGTTGCTTGAATGATTCTAAGAATGTAATTATAATGCTGCTGTCAAACCCAAGTTATAGTGCAGTACGCTACCAGTCATACCTTTGGAGACTTTGGAATAAGTGCCTTTTATAAGAGGTGGGAATGTTTTTATTGTATATGTGTGTTGTCTATTTTTTACTATTTTTTTACTTATTTTTTGTATTGTATGTCTTTTAAAATGGACCTTGAGTCTAATAATAAAAGTTGATGATGATGATGATTAAAGATGATCTTATTTTTTCAACTCTGATTTTTGATTGTTCTTTATGAATGGTTTGTCATCTCTGTCCATATTCCCCCTGCAGTGTACAAAGCAGATGTTCTCCGAGAGGTTTGGCCGAGGCTCCCGAACAGTAGACCTGGAGCTGGAGGCTCAGATTGACTTGTTAAGAGACACCAAGAGCAAGTACGAAAACATCCTGAGACTGGCCACTGCACTCATCACTCATTTTCAAAGCATGGTGGAGACTCAACAGGCTCTGGGCGACACCTTCACTGACCTCAGCCAGAAGTCCCCTGAGCTGCAGGTACTGTGTTTCAGAGTGTTTGGAAATGGGAAAGTAAAAACATCACATGGGAAAAGAAGTTAGAAGTTAAAGCGTGTGTGTTTCTCTGCAGGATGAGTTCGGGTACAACGCGGAAACACAAAAGCTGTTGTGCAAGAATGGTGAGGCTCTGCTCGGTGCCATTAGCTTCTTTGTGTCAAGCATCGACACCTTGGTCAACAAAACAATGGACGATACGCTGATGACCATCAGGCATTATGAAAACGCAAGGTAACAAACCTTCACATCCTGCTTCAGAGTTCAGAAACATAGTCTGAAGAGCTTTTCTGGTGATCAGAGCCTGTGACAGCTTCAACTGTGTTTGCCCGCAGACTAGAGTTTGATGCCTATCGGTCTGATATGGAGGAGCTGAGTTTGGGCCCGAGGGATGCAGCCACCATGGTCCGCATCGATATGGCTCAGCATGACTATCAGATCCACAGAGACAAATTTGAAAGGCTGCGTAGCGATGTCACCATCAAGCTCAAATTTCTGGAGGAAAATAAGGTCTGTATCTTTAAAAAGAAAAAAGTTGAATTATTATTCATCACTGTTTAATACTGTGTTCCTCCTTATTGTCAGAGGTGAAAACGACTAATTGCAATAGATAAATAGATCAATAGATAATTGCAATAGAGAAAGAGAATGTCACAAGCACAAAAGAACCAATGAATGAAAAATGAGTATGATCAATGCCATCATAAGTTGCATTATATAAAGGACTGCGTAAGTGCTCTTAAAAAGCCTGATTGACATGAATGAGAAGATCTCAGAGACACAGTAATCTGCATGTTGCCTTAAGGTTAATTACTGCAGAGCTCATCTGAGATGTTAGTCAATGTAATGTAAATAGATGACCGCAGGTGACGGTTTCCTGCAGACACTTTATTTCCTCTCTTTTTTTTTTCCTCCTAGGTGAAGGTGATGCACAAGCAGCTGCTTCTCTTCCACAATGCTATCTCAGCTTATTTTGCTGGCAACCAGCAGCAGTTGGAACAAACTCTCATACAGTTCAACGTGAAGTTAAAGCCGCCAGGATCAGACAAGCCGTCCTGGCTGGAGGAGCAGTAGTGAGGACGTGCAAGGTCCAGCCGTTTGAGATATACAGAGACATATTGATCAGTGACCATTGTGGTTAGAGGGACAAGGATTAAACCCATAAAGGAAGATACTGTAGGATCAGTAGCTGCCAGTGATAAAAGAAAAAACATGACCCATCCCTTTTATAATGTTTTTCAGTATCACTTATTACATAGATGTAACAACATTTTTGGTTATGAGATGGGTTTTTTTAGTCACACATGTACTTTTTATTACTTTCTTTAGGCAAAGCACCCGTTTATAAGATATCACTTCTTATTTATGTACAGTGTCGTCTTCTATTTCTGTAGAAAGCCTCGGCAGTTTTGCACATGAATTATGTTGTTGTTGTTTTTTTATGTTGCCTAAAGTGTTATCTATAATATATACTGAGTACATCACATTGGAGGAATTCAACAAATCTGATTAGTTAAGATAAGTTAAATAATGTCAAACATGTCATGAAATCGCCTCAGAAATGTCTGTTATTTCTGAGGTTGCATGTCTGAACCATTTCCTCTCAATTAAATCAAGATCAGATCGTCAGACAATCTTCCAAAGTTAAGCAGATTTCATTATTGCTTTGTTGAAGATCTGTCTGAATGGCCAGTTTATGCTTGACATGGCCAGAGGGAAATATATCAAGTGTGAATATATAAGGATTTTCTCTTCAGATATGTTCTTACTGATAATCAAGCACAGGCACTACTATGTGTCTGGTGGACTTCAGAGTTTACAAATGGAAATAAGCCTCAACAGGAGATGCTACACTTCTGTTCGACATCGATCCACGGTAGGGATGCTTTGGTGACACATTCAGTAATTTAATTATCATGAAACAAATCAATAAATCAAACTGCAGCACATATTGAAAGTTTAAATGACGGGAAAATGACAAATTCCTGTGAGACTCATTTCTGACGTCTTTTTTTTTTTTTTTTTTTTACTTAACGGTGAAAGAA
Organism: Labrus bergylta; assembly: GCF_963930695.1. Classification (NCBI taxonomy): domain Eukaryota; kingdom Metazoa; phylum Chordata; class Actinopteri; order Labriformes; family Labridae; genus Labrus; species Labrus bergylta. The sequence goes on from NC_089205.1 coordinate 23,705,914, forward strand.
AATTCTGAACACGACACCACATGCAGTCTACGTTACATTATAAGTCTCAGCGTCTCCTCAAGTGCAGAATGTAAGAGTATATTTATTTACCAATCTGTTAATAATATCATATTTCTTTGTCCATTCCTCTTCAGTTGTTGCCATCTGATTGTCCTTGTCTTGTTCTGCATTTCCAATAAAGTGCTGGATGTTGTTTTCCCCTGACTGTGCAGCTGACACAGATCTCAGTTGGAGAATGGATGCGCTCACAGATTATGTACAGAAAGCTCACAATATATGTCAAATGTATGGCACCAGTATGTACATGAAAATACAACGATATATCTCTAACACGGTTTCCATGACTTATTATGTTATTTGATAATCAATGCACTCATTATTTGATGGTCTGCTTCAGATCACTATAACTTATAGCAGAACATTAAACACTTCATTGTATTTCAGTTGGGACCCCTTCTGTCAAAGAAAGCTTTTGTTTGCATTACACTGACTATATTTGTTGGTATGGCTCTTCTCTGGACCTCCCTGTCCTCCCACATGTGGAAAGGCTTAAGTTGGGAGAGCAGCAGCCAAAACATGTACAGGGCAGAGCAAGCGTGACAACGGAAATGACATGAATGAGTCATACACAGCATGAAAAGGAGGAGGACGGATGGAGGTGTGTTGCAAAGCAGCTTGCAGAAGACGCAACAAAAGAAGTCTGGGAGCGTATTGTAAGAGATTTGCTAACAGTGAAAGGAATCAGCTGATGGGGCAGCTTCAGATCAGTCAATATCAACTGATGGAGTTGGAATGAGAGCTGAGCATGACTTGAGGGTCTGAAGAAAAAATCAATTTTGGCAGCAATTTCATTTTTTGTTTAAGTTTCATACGCCTGCTTCTATTTCTTATTTGAGAAGTGGCATTGGTGATGAAAATCTATGGATAAAACTATATTCTTCTATTTATTATTTGATGGATTCCTTCATTCCAGCAATGTTTTCAAATTGATGCTGTCAAAAACACCAAACAGTATCAGAAAACGCTTTTTTAACATTTCCCAAACCGTCTGATTAGTTAAGAAATGTTTTGATCCTGTGGCCTCTATGCATTTCACTGCTGTGTGTATGTTTTCTCCTCCACTTGCTTACTTTGAGGCTTCCTGTATACACACTTCATATTCATGGCACAGTATATGATATACATGACTGCACGGTAAATGGGAATGCCAAAATGTAAGACCTACACTTTCTATGTGACAGTACAAGTTGCAGCACCTCTGTGTGTATGACTGAATATTTGGTTGGTTTCTTTACTCTGATGCAGACTAAGTGTTGCTGTGAGCCAAAATGGATTTGAGGGATTTTGAATAAAGCTAAACTTGTTCAGCCTGATGTTACATTCACAGAGCAAGTTACAGAGGCTTCAATAAACCGGATGTGTTCTTTGTGTACACTAGGTGTGTGCAGGTGAAAACTTAACAACATGGCAGTACAACAACATTGAAATCACATGACCAACATAATGATGGTGACTCCTTGTTCCAAGCTTCCAACTCCTTCTGAACAGGACTCTTGTATGTTGTCAGATCAAAAGCAGAATATCAGATTAAAACACAGGATTGAGCTTGAGCTCCATTGTTAACTAAATTCATTTTAAAATTATGCACAGCTCAGAGGGGTCAAACTTTGTTCTACTTTGTTGAGAGGGGAGTTCATTCGTTATATTATAAGATACAAAAGAAGCAAAGAAAAGCATTTTAATTTCTGATTTAGATACAGTTGCACAATGACCTTTACTATATTGGCTTGCAATTCTGATGTAATGTGTTTGGGAAACTTCTCTCTACATTTTCAAGGAGTTACTATTTTTCAACTTGAAGGAAATGGTCTTACACAGGGAATCTAGACTTGAGTTTAAATATGTTTCTGTTAAATTTTAGAAAAGCACTTTTTTTTTTTTTTTTTTTTTAATTACAAGGACCAGCAAATTAACACAATACACAACAAACCACAACAACAACAATACAGAGACATTACAACAAAACAAAACAAAAAACGAACAAAGATTAACAACAGCAGTTTTCACAAGCAGAAAAGCACTTTTACAATAAAAAATAGATAGATATCCCCAATAAACTAACTTCACTGAAATAAAGTATGGATTACTTATAAGTGTTACATTCCTGCAGGTCGTGACCTATGGTCGTGACCTCTGTCGCTTGATCTGAAGGACAGAGGTCACAGACAGGGAAACAAACAAAAAGAAAATAGCACCTTCATTAAACAACAAAAATAAGGTGCTCTCAATGATAGGCTCGTTAGAAGCACTGGAGGTCACAGGCTACCTCCATCCGTAACAAAAGTGCAGTGGTATGTACATTTTACTTGATTTTAACAAGTATTTAATGAATTTATAGCTACTAGACCTAGTAAAATGTACTTGATGTGTGTTGTAATTTATTATCAAATATCATTTTTAATTAATCCTGAAAAAGTTAGTCTTTTTTTCAGTGTGAGTAGAGAGTTATACTTTTCTTTCAGTGTAGGCTGTACTGCTGAGGAGCAGCTGGTCTTGTTGACACTCACGTTAGTAGAATCAAGTGATTTGCATACAAAAGTGTTTTATCTAACTTCTTATGTCCTTATCTTGTTTAGGACAGAGCTGAAGGGCCGTCTGCTAAAAGCCCCTCTGACCACCTGCTCACTTTTTAACCAAATGTCTTATTACTGAGTGAGCTATAAGAGAGCTTTATTAATGTTTTCGCTGTATTAGACAACGCAATTTGAAATAACAAAAAAAAACAAAAAAAAACAAAAAACGAAAGCTATCCGTCCAGTCCTAAGATTATCAATGAAGGCGTTTCTTAATGTTAAAAAAATAAGTAGTCTAGTTTTCCTATAAAAGTCCAGCCTTTGGACCAATCAATTTTCTTTTCTTATCAGTGTCAGTCACGCTGAAAGAGTCTGTATCCAGTGGACTGCTCACATTAGTTCATGACTTCTAGACAGAAACACACAGAAGTCCTTAAAAAAAGCCCCTGCTGGGAAGGTGTGGACTCCACGAACATAGAGTCAGTTACCTGGGCGTGTCGTCGTGTTCGTGCAGGGAGTTTCGACACTTTCTTCCTGTTTTATCCAGATAATTGTCAGTCTACTTTGGAGGGTGAAGTTACAAGAAGACGGCGGAGGGACAAGTCGAGGAACAAAGAAACACGGAGAGTTTAGCAGCAGCGGAACCAAAAGCAAAAGTATGTTGTTGTTTTTTATACCTGGTAATAGTAATGTCGAGCAACGAGCATTGCATTATACGACAATTTTGGGGGAGGGGGGGGGGTCAATTAACCAAAGATTCATGCGAATGGCATATTTAAATTAAATACAAGGCTTTTACAATTCAGTCTTTATGTGCGTTGTTTTGAACAGTATTTTTTATTATATTAACAAAAACTGTAGGCTGATGGGTTCTATGCTCAATAGCTTTTTTTTTATCCAACCTTCTCAAGTCCAAATTAACAATAGCACACGTTTGCAATATTCAATATATCTGTATTATGATTCTTAAGTTTATGGATTTGTTTTTTGACAACACATAAAACTACTACAGTTGTTAATGTAAGGTTCTGGTGGCTGAACACTGTTGTTTACAATCAAGTCTCCACCCTGCTCTGTTTCTTTAAGACTGAATAAATCATCCTAGCTGACAACACTGATGACAGTTGTTCCATCGCAACTACGACACAGTCCAATAAAACAGAACCAGTCATTTGCACTTCTTATTTCTCACAGGAATTTAACCAGCCTGTGTGTGTGACTAAGAACATGACAGCATCCAAAACCTGCTGACAGCTCCTGGTCAGAAGATGCAACCAGGGGGTCCCCCGGCTCCACCTCCTCCTCCTCCTCCACCACCTCCACCACCTCCACCTCCTCCTCCACCACCTCCTCCCCCTGGCCTCCCTTCATCTACACATGGCACAGGCCTATTTGGAAAGGGGGGCCATAGGAGGTCCAGGATGCGGAATTTTAACTGGGAAACTCTTCCCAAACACAGTGTGATAGGAAAGCACAACATCTGGACAGCTGACAAAACTGATGAAGAGTATGAGCTGGATACGGATAACATGGAGAAGCTGTTCAGCCGCAAGCAGGCCCAGCAACAACCCACGGCCCTGAACCGCCAGAGTCTGAGAGGTCTGCCTAATGCTGCTTCAGGAGGGGACATGGTGAGCACAAACCACTTGAGAATACAGCTGTCTTTGCTTAATCAGAGTCATACACTAACCCAAAGGTTTGTGACAATCACCTGAAATGTTTCGTCATTTTTTTTTGTATAATGGTTAGAAACCGGGACAAGTTCGTTCAACCTGTATTGATTTTATTTCTATGCATGCTGTTGAACCTGTACAATGTTTCTCTGCAAATACTAAAAAAACACTAGCAGAATAGTAATCAGAGAAATGACCTAATATGTCTCCTAGTTACTCTGTGTTTTGATCTGCTGTTCAATAGGAAGGGTGGAGTCTCTATTCCTCTGATCTGTTTGCTAAAGGAAGGTGGAGTTGTGAGCTCATGCAGCTTTATTTGGTATAGCAGCTTCTGTTCTTACTTTTGATCAGTAGCAAAGCTCTTGCCATACATTAGGAGATAGGGCTTTCCGAAACAAACAAAAAAAACACAACAAAGGCGTTTTTTTTGCATATCTATTCATAGCATTCCCTGTTATTTATGTATTACACAAACATTTGTTACACAATCAAAGTTGTCTGTGTAACAAAAGTGAGTTAAAATCTCTGGCAAAACTTTTTCTTTGGCCTACGTCTCTTTTTCTTAAAGACACTTAAAATATCAGTGATGCACGACAAGGTATCTTTTCCCTGAGTGTTCAATACTATCAGCTCAAAGAATTCTCAACCTTTGCTTTGTTTAAAAAGCTGTGACACAAAAGACACTCTGCTCAGGCTAATAGTGAAATTATCTTAGTGGCTGACAAGTTGATTATATCCAGATTTTGTGTCCGTCCTCTCGCAGGTTTCCATCCTCAGCTCCAAGAGGAGCATGAACATTGGAATTTTCCTGAAGCAATTCAAGCGGTGAGTCAGTATTCCTAAGGTGTGATTGTTTTTGCACAATAATCTGTCCATATCCTGGTGTAAAACAGAGCAGGATGATGCAGACAGATTAGCCTCGTGCTGACAAGCCTTTCAAAGCCTGCATGTCTCAGCAGGTTTGATGTACACTGTTCTACAGCTCCAACAGGTTACCTTACTGTGGCTAGCAGCAAAATATTTGTTGTGAGCTATTGTGAATGTGTTTCCTAAGGCTATTGGCGTGTGTGGCAAATCTAACAGGAAATAGAAAAGATACAGGAAAGCTGTTAAAGATGGCCTCCAACCGACAGATATGTAAACATGTTTGACGTCAAACATTCTACAGTCCTGTGCTATGTTTTTCTGATGAATGACATCATAAGTGTTACTGTTTCGCAACGCTGTGTGAGCAGGTAGAGGCTTGTTAGTGTCAGCAGCCCAACTTTCCATAGACGCAGAAGTGTGTTGTTAACATTGACACATCCCAATTCTGTAAAAAAACTTCTTGACATTTTTTTAATTGAGGTTTGATACCTCCGCACCTCTCTCCACAGGCCTGTGCAAGACTTGATCGAAGACATTAAATCAGGCAATAGTCGCAACTTTGCTTCGGGAAAACTGAGGGAGCTATGCAAGATGCTGCCGGATGAAGGAGAGGTACTTGTGACAGCTACTGCAACAATGTTCTGTAAATCTTACGACATTGGTGCTCGAAGATTTTCCTGACAAAAACAACAATGTGTTTAATTGTGTGGGTTGTTTTATTTTGCTTCTTAAAAACTGCAGGTGAAGCAGCTAGTGGATTTCAAGCTCAAGCCCTCGGCTCTCCCTGAAGCAGATCTGTTTATGTTGATGCTGGTCAAGACATCCAGGTGAGTCACCGGTCGCAGTGTGTTCAATATATTGCAAAGGAAATGTCAGTGAAAGTTTACTGACGATGGAAACTGTGTCTGTTAGTTATGAAGAGCGTCTCAGCAGCTTGGTGCTCAAAGAGGAATTTTTCCCTCTCATGGATGAAATCAGAGCCTTCATTGGTACTCTGACAGCTGCAGGAACAGGTATTGTTTTTTTTTTAAACAAGTATAAGTACATATTAAAAGTAAGACACCCATTGAGACTTTAATTTGACTTCATTTAGAGCTGTTGGAGTCTGATAATCTACATTCTGTCATTCGCCTGGTGTTGAAGACTGGAAACTTCATGAATGCTGTGAGTTTATGACACACACACACACACACACACACACACACACACACACACACACACACACACACACACACACACACACACACACACACACACACACGTCATAGTGGACTGTTGGATGGCTTTCCTTTGTGTTTTAACATATCTGAATCTATTTTTTTTTTCTTTTTAAAACACAGGGTGGCTATGCAGGGAGTGCAGTTGGCTTCCGAATGGCTTCCCTGTTGAAGTTAGCGGACACCAAGGCAAACAAACCTGGAATGAATCTTATGCATTATGTTGTGATGGCAAGTCACTTTTACTTTGATCACATTTCAGTGTAAAACCATTATTACTGAATCTTCAAAAATGTGTGTGAATAGTGATTTTGATACAGACTTTCATCTCTATCACAGCAAGCTCACAAGGCCGACGTGGCTCTGCTTAAATTTCCAGAACAACTCCAACACATTGAAGCAGCAGCAAGGTACACCTAACTCTTACTGATTGCTATAAGCATTTTTAACCCTCTTTTTTATCTAGTCTGAAAATAACTTGTTTTTTGGTCTTGCAGAATAAATAAAGGCGAAATTGAAGCAGAGTTCAGAAAACAGGTAAAGAACGTAGAAAAAGCCAAAGCAGACACACTGAAGCAGGAAGACTTAAAGGCACAAATGGAACAATTTCTTAAGGTAAGAAGTCTGTTGCTGAAACACTGAGGTTGAGGTGATTTTTAAATGGTGGATATATGTTCTGATGTTTTGATTTTGGTCTTATTTAGGAGGCTGAGGTCTGCTTGGCAGAAATAGAGTCTGATCTTCAGGAAATGCAGGCCGTGAGTGACTCTGTGGCAGAGTACTTCTGTGAAGACCCAAACAAGTTCAAACTGGAGGAGTGCTGCTCCACTTTCCACTCCTTTTGTGCGAAATTTATGCGAGCCATGCAGGTATGCAATCGTACTGGCATGTTCTACCTAGGTGAGGTTAATAAACCCTACTTGATCTATTAATTATGTGTTTTTTCTGAAGGAAAACAAGTCTCGGGAGGTTGCAGAGGTTCAGAGGAGACACAGAGACAGACTGCAGTGTGCTGCCAAGCGCAGGTCTACAGCTACCTGCTCTAGTAGAGACAAAGAATTGGATGGAGTTGCATTAGAGTCTATACTAGTACAGACCTCCTTATCCAAACGTGTCTCTCGGAGGAGAAGCGGCAGGCCCACATCCACTCATGGAAGCCCCTCAAGAGGCAGCCCCATCAATGGCAGCCTATCGGAAATCATCTCTCAGGCTAACCTCCTTGCTGACGATCAAAAGAAGGGAGGGCTTTTAAGAGTGCCAGATGTAGGCAGGAAAGAGTGGCTCTCGGCTGTGGAACTTACAGAGAACTCTTCACAAAATCAAATCCAGCCCATTGGTGAGGACAACAAAGAAAAAAGTGGCATTCCTCATGAAGAGGAGATGAAAACATCCAGAAAAGAGGACTCCAAGTCTTTTACACACCCTGCCAATAGGACAACCACCAATTCCTCCTCAGGCAGGACATTGTCAGCCACAACTGAAGATGAGGAAGATCTACAGGACAATAATGAAGAGGAGGCCCAAAAGTTACGTGAAGCATCTAGAAAAGTTTTGCGTTTTCAGAACAGCCGTGGCAGTGTCTCATCTGGGGAATATTCTCTGGAAAATCTGAAATCTCCTGGTCCACGTACCAAATTGCTTCGTCAAAGAACCGTTGACGAGGACGCCGATAGGTATCCTGGAGACCCAACCAATGAGGATTTAGTTCGGTTTTTATTCAATACTGAACCATCATCTATACGTGACCTTGGCCGCCGCCATACTCTACCTTCCAAAGTGCTTAAAACTGAGGGAAATGAAGACAATGTGTCAGCTCTGCATCCAGTCAGATCTCCTAAATCTGCCAAAATGGAGAAAGAGACACTGACTACAGAGGGTGCTGGAAACAATTCCACAAAACAAGTGTTTGACTTTATTGATCAATCTCATGACTTTGAAAAATCTGGGGAGCAAGACCAGAATCCTCCTTCAGTGGCAATGAAAAGTGAAACAAATGTCTCTGTAGCCCATGTGCCAGGTGAAGGGCAGGGGGAAAAATGCCAAGAGGGAAAATCAATGGAGCCCAAAGACAACCACGTGCAAAAAAGTAGTGAAAATGTTCCGCCAAAGAGTACATGGATTAAGACTGAAACAACTGGATTATTTTTTAGCTTTTTTAAACGCCTTGGAGATATGAGCAAACAGACAAACAGCAAGGAAACTGTCCAGAATTGCACTGATTCCAGTGTGTAGGTTTTTAGAGACATACATTTGAAAGTCAGGGAGGCACATCTAACTTTAGTTTTACTTGTATTTAACTCACCAAAGCTACATTGTAGCATTTTATTTAATGTTATTTTGGTAAATTGTTATCAGGGTTGTTAGGAGGTGATGGAAGGTTAAAGGAAAGTGTTGAAGGAACTATTGATGTGGAAAGGCAATTTAGCTTTTAACCACTAGATGGCAGATTGGAACCGTACCATGGTAATCTGTTGCTCAGGAAAGATGTGTGTTGTTTAACTCAGGCAGTCTGCACACGGTCTTGTAAATAAAGGATCAAACTTACGACAACATTTTTTATTTCCTTGACAAGACATTATTCTATTCAGTTTTACTAATGGGTTAATACTGACTGTGCATTCTTTGTCTGATAAACAACCATGCAGAATGTATTGAGAAAGTAAGTGGATGTTGAATGTGAGGATAAGGGAGCAGAGAGAAGTCAAACTGTAAAGTTAAGGATTGATTGTTACTTTTGATCAAATATAGCTGATTGCATTATTGTTAAATGTCAAGGTATATGCTGAATGCCTTTGTTTTTGCCTCTTTGTTTTTCTTTCTCTATTGATGTCATTCAATGAAGTTGTGGATGCTTTCAGGTCTTTCTCAATTCAGCCATTGATTTTGGCTTAAATGGGTCAGTGTTACAAAGGCAGCCTGTTGAGGGCAGAGCTGAACCGTGGACGCTTGGTGGCAAATTGAAGGGTATTAACTTTAGAGGAGATTGCTGTAATTGGAGGCCCAACACCTGGTGGCTTAGGTGATGGAAGAACAAGCTTACCTAAATTTTCACTTGCGGCCAGACGGGCAGCAACACGAACTGTTCATCAAGCCACACGGGTCACCAAGGCCACAGCTTGTGCCAATAACAGGCGTTCAAGATGTAAGCTGACATACTGGCATCTCTGAGCAGTCAAGTAGAGTTGCAATCATCAACTTTTAGGACCATGTCCAGTTGTCTGACTGAATTTTAAAAGTGAGGGATTGAAAATTAGCTTTAGTTTGGTTTTCTCTAATCTGCCTGTAACGATTTGACACTTTTTTTTCATCACTGTGTAAGGAATTGGTTATAAGACAGAGATGTATAGAAACTACATTGAAATAAATAGTATTGTCCCTAATATGTTCAACATGTTACTGTTGTTATTTAAACTCTATTCATTAGGCTGGTAAAAAAAAGATTAAAGAACATATATGACAAATATGTAACTGCAGCACGCTGAGATGTACAGGTTATTGTAATCCCACTTTAGAAACTGAATGTTCACAACATAAAACAGCAGTGGTGTTTCTTAATGACAGAATATAACACAGTGTGTAGAAGAGTCGTTTAAGACAAGGGGTGCGTTTCTTTATTGATGAGACCCAGTATGTATTGTTGAAACAGCATGAAAAATTGACAGTTTCAGAAAGCCTTAATGTAATGAATGCCTTTAGCATATTAACATTATACAAGCAGCTGTAAAGTTACATTTATTAGGAGGCCTGTTTTAAAGTGACAAGGCATTCATATGGAGCTACTAAAGCCTTTACCTCGTTGGATTATTTGTATTGTCACATCTTTGTTCAAAAAGAGAATATACACCCACAACGTGTGATCAAAAAGAGATTCTTGCATCTGTAATAGTTAGTGGGTATAAGACTCGACGGTGTGTGTGTTATTTTACCTGCTGCTGCTGCTGCCAGACTGCAGCAGCCATCTTGACTAAAATACGATGGAAGCAGTTGCCATGGCAACTCCACATTGCAGAATAAGACCCAGAGATGACTGTCTCCCCAAGCCCCACCCCCCAACAAACTCCCCGACGCCTGCAGCACAACGGCAGTCTCACAAAGTGTATTCACATTATATTACAGTGGCATCCTTTTCTCTGTCAGTCCCCCCTCATTAATCTTTACCTTGAGCCTTTATTGACCCATCCCCCACTCCCCTGTTAGTACCACACACGATTGGAAGATTCTGCTTTTTTCTTTAATCATCATCTTTCCTTTGAATCATTTGTTCTTGCTAGCTACAGCACTCACTATTACAAATCCCAGCTGAATTATCAAGTGCCCTGACATCTAGCAGGACTAAAGATTTAACATAGAACTCAGCATTTCTCCGTTTTCTGTAAAAAGAAAGAGCCCAGTTGCATAAAAACCGGCCTCATGGTTTTTAAAAAGAGAGAATGTAATTTTAAAATTGAATGTGAAACTGTTTATTTTTTTATTATTATTGCCTCATTGTATTATTTAGCAGTTTTTTTCCCTTTTGTATTCACCTCCCATTCTTCTTCCCAGCCTTATAATTCAAAGCTTTAAAAAAAAAAAAGAACTGCATCCTTTGTCCTTTTAAGGGAACTGGGTGGTATCTTAGCAAGCCAAACCCCTTTGCACCAGACAGACTGTTTCTCTCAAACAGTTCCTGAGGTTTCATGGGTTTGCATATTCCCTGCCCCCCTCAGGCTGTTATTGGGCTCTTTAACTCCTCCCATCAGCCGTCAGACCAATGCTTCCTGTTGGCCACTCCCCTAATCTCCTCCTTTCCCTTCTCCTCTTCCTTACTGTCCCTTCTTCTCCCAGACAGACCCTGCCCTTTCCTTTCTGTCGCCCCGGTCTGTGGATTGTGTTGTGGAGGATTGGGACTCTGACAATGGGAAGCTTTCTTTCACTCGGCCCGCTATGCTGACACTCCTCTCCCTCCTGTTGGGAATTCATGTGAGTACGACCTGCTCTTTCACTTCTTTTTATGGTGTCGTATTTCTGCTTTCTCATCCTGTTTGTGCCATTTTGTGGAAACCTAAACAATACAATGAGTGGGATGGGAGCAGATGAATTATTGATCATACCATCTTTCCCAGCATCTGTGTATTGGAGAATCTCAGAGGGACTGTACTTATTAAGTAGAGTATCATTACCTTATTACTGTTAGTATGTTCATTTGTCATGAAAACATGAAGTCAATGATTATAGCTTCTTTTGAGGGCAACTGTTGCACTAAAACACTGCTGTGATTCTTCAATGCCTCCTCAGCCAGCCCACACACTTCTCCATTTTAGCTCCTAGGCGGGCCTGGCCGGCTCTGTGGCAGGTGGGCATCTGTGCTGCAGTCTGAGGGCTGGGCTCTGTAATCAAGCATACATGCTCTTTTGTTTAGAGGATTAGTGATCTCTCACTGGCCTTCTGATCTGAATTTCTAATGGGTGTAGGGCTAAGAGGCTATATGGTATGTGAGCCACATGTGAATCAGCATCCTGTTTGCTTATGTCATTCTGTGAGTCCTTGTGTTGCATTGTACTGCAGCAACAGCAGCCAGTGCATCATTTCAATTGCTCTGTCCCAGACTGCGAGTAGATAGATGGTTCACTGGTTTCCTTATTGATTGATCTTTTGTTCTGGAAGATGGCTCTTGTGTGAGTAGAACTATCTGAACGTTACATGTTTGACGAGAGCAGCTGATGATGGAGATGTTGGGCTGGTTTTTGCTCTGCAGGATGGCTTCTCTGGGTCACTGGGAGGCTGCAGACTCTCCTGGATGCTGTGCCTGAGGGCAGATACTTAGCAGGAGTTACATGTCTGTCTCAGCTTCAGGTTTCAGTCAGTTTGTATACACGGGTTTGGAGTTTCAGATCAGGGGCTTGCAGCGTGCGTATGAGAACAGTTCAATCTGGACTGATTCACCACATCTAAATCTTGAGGACAGCCATTTAAAGGACTCTAGGAACAGGGAATACAGACACGTTTGTCAGTATTGAAGCTGTAGCTGCACCCTCTGAAATTCATTTGCCATGCACCCACACACAAAAAAGGAACACAGATGAATGAATAGAAAGAGTGATGTGTTTACTTATCACTGAATCTCCAGGTTACATCATCCTGTAAACAACATACATGACTAAAAATGAGCTGATTTGAAATTGTAAAAAAATCAAATTTGATAAATGAAATATTGCTTAAAATTGTTAATTTTGTCTTAGAAATTAGTTGTTTTAATAAACTGCTCTAATACAGATTTTTTTTTACTGCACAACAAGCATTGTTACTGTACCTCTAACTTTGTAGAACTATTTTTAATAAACTGTTGGACGTTTCTATTTAGACTTTCTATTTTCAATCTCTTAATCTGTATAGTTTGGTCATGCTTCCTTCTCTGACCAGCTCCTGCAGGCATGTTGGCTATTGATCATTCTGCTCATTCTAATGTATGAGCTGCAGCTCTGTGCTTGATCAAAGGCAATCACACTATTTAAGTGTCCTCTTTTCAGATGGGTTTTCCTGAGCCACTTGTTACGGCTCGTTCATCATTCATCAGAGTCAGCACTTTCGCTGCATGAGGACATTATCTTTAAACTCTGATTATAAGGCGTCATCAGTATGACGTGGCCTGATGACAGAAAATGTAGCTGCATCAGAGATGACAGGATACAAACTGTAATAAAAACTCAAGTTGTCTAAAGTATTTTCCATTAAAGACAAAATAATGTAGTTTAAAACAGTTATAAAGTTCCCTATCATACCTGCATCACATACTGTAGATACATTAAAGTAAACACATCATTCATCCTAGCTCCATTGTACAGTTTTAATTATTATAATAATCTTAGTTAGTAGAGAGTGTTTACCTGGGATGTATAGGCCGATCACATAATTGTTATGTTTAATCTTTAATTCTCAACAATCGCTTGTTGTAAATTCTTTGCCACAAATTATCCATATTAAATATTGACTGACTTATGGTAATCATGTTGCTGAGCAAATATTGTGACGATATCCGCGGAGGACAATAAAGCAGAGACCTCATGTGACCGTCTGAACCATCATACAGGAAGCCACAGTGTCTGAGTAGCTCTGAGTGCAGGTGGATGAGGGTCTCAGGGGCCATGTGCACGCTGCACCGATCGACCTTTAATAAATCTGCAGTGCATGTTGTGTCTGCAGACACCCGGCCTTCCAATGCCGCATTGTGTCCTGCTTGCCTTTGTGATGGTGGGCTCACGGGGAGAGACACAGATGTCCCCCTGACTCTCTTTTTGTGTCAGCGTTGATTAAAAATTCTGCTGACTACTGTGCTGTGCATGATGTGGTCACTTTCTCTCGTCGTCTCTCATTAGCAGTCACATGTTATCAGTCTGCAGACAAAGGCAGATGAGAGATGGCTTTATTGGTCATTTGAATTACAGTCACTACTTTTTCTTTACAGTTAAGGACCTCTACAGTTGGTCAGGATATTTTATTCAGGAATTTCATCTGTATCCTAAGGTATTCTTAAGAATCAGACTCGTCCAGGTAAAACAGATAAATACAACAATATAAACTTGGAGCCCAGTTAAAGAAAGTATTTAAATATATAACATGAAACTAAAATGGGTGTGTTATTCTTACAGACTGTATACATTATATCCACAGACTGTTTTATTTAATTATGTGAAACCCGTCATCACTGACCATGCCCGGTCTGACAGAGACTGATGCATTGAGACAGGTTCTTCATGTGATGCAGTGAGCTGTAAGGGGAGCTTGTTAGTTTGAGGAGCAGAGGTTTTTACGTGCTGAGTGAATAATGGCTGACAAGTCATCATCATGTCGACCCAGGCGCCGTCACTAGCCCCACAACAACCCCTCAACACTCTAAACGCAGAAATGTACTTTCAGAATACATCACTGTTGTTGTTTTTTTTTACATGATTGTACAACAGTGCACATGTTTTTGAATATACAGTAGTTGCCACAAATGGGACAATGCAGTCAGTCAAGCATGTTGTGTGTCTGAATTAGTGTCATCACATATTGCTGCAATTTGTTTGCTGTTTTTTTTTCTTCGAACCATTAGTACTTTAATCCTCAGGAAGATTGAAAATGAAGATCTTTACAGGATATGTGACACTCACAGTGATGTAGAGAGGATGTCCAATGGTGTGTTGTAATGTAACTAAACAAATGAGCTCTAGTGGTAATACTCAGTCCAAATCTTAACTGTCAAATATTAGTCTCCCTTTTCCTTCTCCCTCTTCTTTATTCTATTAATTGCAAATATCTCTGTCATTGCGTACTACATGGATTCTTTAAAAAACATACTAAATCTGTCCAAACCAGTACATTTCTTCAAATGAGGGACTAGACTTCTTTCTGCTCAGGCTCAGTGTACACAGGAACAATGAATGCATGATGACACATGTGCAGGGACACAACAGATGTGGATGGAAACATAAACTACAGTCTATATTTGAACACAATCCTGACAGCACATCATTACGGGCCAACGTTTCATACTTCAGGTCACTCAGACTCTGGCCAATGTTTACAAGTCCAGCAAGCAGCTGACGGCTCGACTAAACTTTAGGAAACCTCTTTAGTCTGATGTCGTCCCTGCTGTGACACACACACAGCAGATATCACTACTGAGGGTCAGATTAACCAGATTGTTTTATTAATCCTTATTCAAGATAATGTTCCATATAATATAACAACTGTAAAGAGAAGAGGACAGAGACAGACAGACTTGAAATACTCGACGCACTTGGAAGTAGATTTGTTTGAGTGCTACAGAGGGAAAGAGGAGAGGAAGGCAAAAATCCTTTTTATGGCCTGTGTAGTGCAAACATCCTGGAATCTGGAGTCGTCACAGCTAGGGAATGAAATTAACAATCTACAAATTACAGTCTACAGTCGCCAGGCAGTTTTCCACCTAGGCTAACTAATGTTTCATTCTTCAGCTTTCAGTGGAATCATATGGCAATGATTTGACTACATAGAGTAGACAGTAAAATACATTTAATTACTTTGAACATAAATGTGTTTTGTGTCATTAAATGAGGAAAAATCCAAAAACATCCTGATTATTATAATTGGACATAGTTTCAATGATTATAGCAGTCCCAAATATCAAGACAAGTGTTGGTTTTGCTTGCAATGTTTGAAGATTTGGGGGATTTCTGAGATTAAATATTTCTGCTGACAGCATGAAACTCTGACAATTTAAAGAAGAATTCCTATTTTATCCCATGGATATTTTTTTCCATAAAATTCTTCCTTAAAGATAAAAAAGCTTTAAACTAATTAAAATTGTTTTCTGGAAGCAAGTGATTTACGACTGACTGAATTGAATACGGTCTTAATTTTTAATAACATTTTTCTATGTGGAGCATCAAAGAGATCCCACTCTGGGAGTAGCCTGGCTTACTGCAGAGGTCATAATTTGTAGGGTCTTTCCGCAGACCGTTATGTAATAGTCCTCATAAGTTATTAAAGAGCTGTGGATGAGAGAAGTAGATCATCTGTTCAGTCTGGCTTTTTGACAAATTCTAAGTGGAACGTTTTCTCATCCACAAAAGATAACATCGCTTATTCCATCTATTAGTCATGAGGCTTTAAAAAATGTCATTTCTTTTATACATACCACTCCACAAAGTAGTGAAATACACTGGAGATATTAATCATCCTGTTTTATATTTTTGGAGGACAAACAAGCCTTACATTTCTAATTTGCAGAACAGCCTACTAGTTTGAGTACAAAGCCAACAGCAACTGAACAAGCAGCACTTTGTCGGAGAGTTAAAGAGCATGTCATGCTGCATACAAAATCCAGACAGATTAAAATTAGATCGATGTTTTTTTCTTAACTTGAGGCCATGTTGCTGAAATCCACGTAAACCACTCATACTTAAAATCCCCATTAGCCCACAAACAACTCACTTTAAGTATGTGACCTTATAGTCAGGTTCATAGGCAAGCAATTAAGGTCAAAAATGCACTAGTGGCATTAGCGTTTGAATGATGATAATCAGGGCTAGACGGAGTTAATGAATTACTCTGGCTGTTTGCTTTAACGCAGGTCTGGGCTGACTGGGTGTGATGTGTGATATAAGGCTTGGAGTTGTAGTCACAGTAATCCAGATGGCAGACAGGGCTCGACCCTGCTGGAGGACATTAAGCTACTTAAGTGTAATTCTGGGTGAGAGTGGACAGAGATGCGATGTACAGTTTCCAGTCAACATTCACACTGGGTGGACTGTCCTCATGTGGCATGTTGCAGTGTGACAGATACAGAACAGAGGAGAAACACAGATGCATACTGACTCTGATAACTGACCTCATCTGTATGAAGTGCTGATCATGCAGTTCCTGTGACAGGGCTTTGAAGAGGATCTCATCACGTGCTGCCTTTTAACATCACAGTGTGCACCAGATTCAGGTCTGCAGTCTGATCTCTACTGTCACTATTAGTGGTTGTTTGATATATCTATCAGATCTATTTTTGTACTTTAACTCATGAATTGCTTCTGTTTATTTTTAGATGAAAGGCTTTATGATGCACATATCTTAGCATACAGGCACTAAAAAGCCTTGTAAACTGTATGTTTTAAAGCATTTGCAGTGATTTAACAAATGCTGTTTTGGTCTTTTCTGTTTATTTAAAATGCTTATTTTGCTGTTATTATGTTATACTGAGCAAAATCAAAACTACTTAGAGCGGCTGTGAGGAAAAAACAGTTTTGAAAGACATATCTGTCTGCGGTGAGGCGAGTGGGAGGGACTGAGTTGAGGAGGCTGCTGGGAGAACGGACAAGCAGAGAGGGAGGGAAAGGGAAGAGAAGGGAAGGGAAGGGAAGGGAAGGCGGGGGAACTGTTGTAACCCGTAAGGCAGGCAGGCAGCAAGCCAGCCAAGAGGGGTGGAGCTTGAAGGTTTGGCTCCTTAAGCTTCCTCCTGATGTCAATGTTCAGCTGCTGTAATTCAGAGTCCAATGCGAAAGGAAGACAGCGCAAACAGGGGAGGGCTTTTGTGGGGAAGCGAGAGGAGGGGGAGGTGGAAAGGGTCGAGGTAGGATTGGTTGTGTGGACAGTGAAAGGGCCAGGCAGCTCCTTAGTCAGTAGGCCTTGTAATCACTTAGCAAGGAGCAACAATGGGGCCTGCGTGCCTGAGAAAATCCCAATCTGCAGGATGTCGGTTTCTGAGAGCAGGCCTGCTGATGCTGTGAGTGTGTTTCTGTGGCCGGTAGAGAGAGAGGAGAGAAGAATGAGAGGACAATAGAAAGAAGCAGAGAAGAGATGTGGGGCGTTTAGCTGAGCTGGAATGTCATTGTTAGAGCTCTCAGCTCTGTGTTTCAGAGGGACAGCTGCCTCCATGGCCTGCTCACTCATGTGAGACATTCAACCCCGTTCACTGTGCATTTCCCCCAATCTCCCACATACTCACACAGACAGATCCACCGGCAGACAGGTGGTGCCTGAACTCAGCCAGCTGGGAGTCAAGGATAGGGAACTCGGAGGAATTTGGGGAGTGGCACTTTAAAGCTTCCTCTTCCTCTCCTTACACTCAAGGCAAAAGGGGCCTTTAGCTGTGATTGTCAGAACTGAAAGGCAGATTGGGAAGCTTTAGCTCCCAGTGCTAGTTCATGTGCAGGCCTAACAGCTAACGTCATCCCCGGACAGGCTGAGGGAGCAGTTCTGTTGTTGCAACCTCAAGGGAAAAATTACAAACCCCGCTGTCGGAGTAGTGGATGAAAGATGAGGCGAGGCTGAACATTTGAACAGTCATAAGGCGGTGACGCACAAAGAGAAGATGGGTGAGTTCTCATTAATTACTGAGGAAATGTTTGTGTGTGTTTTCTGAGGATGAAAAAAAAACAAGAGGAATATGAAAATAAGCAGCTATTCATTTTGTGCACTAGTCTTTTATATTTCCTGTGTTGCTTATATACATACGCCAAAATGGTTTGCTTGAACCTATTGTCAGCTATATTAAATATATTACCTGTAAGTGTGCAATGATGTTTCACTGTTTCTGATATACTACACCCAAGATTGTTTTAAAGCCTGGCATCCCCAAACATTTGCAAATGAGATTTAGTGTGAAATCTCAGTCATTATTTTTATTTCTAAAGGATGTTATGAAGGAATGCAAACCTCTTTTTCTGAAAGATTTTTTAGTTTTTAAAGCCTCCATTCTACACTGCAATGTTCCTATTCCTCTGACTCTGTTTAGGAAACCAGAGAGAGAGAGACAGAGAGAGAGAGAGAGAGAGAGAGAGAGAGAGAGAGAGGTTCTCCCGCTCTCGAGGACTTAAGCCTCTGTACATAGGGAGCACGCACTCACAGCTAGGCTACCAGCGCCACTGCAACCCGAGCTGGTCAGGGCCCGATAGCTAGTTCCAAATCATGTGGCTTTTAAGATACCCTACGATAAGATACATACAATACGATGTGATTTTCCAGTTTACAAACACAGCCATTGAATTAAATGATTTAGTTAAAACAGTTTCCTGTTCATTTAATCCTCAATGCTGTAGCAGATTCACAATGTTACACCTAATTACAGCTATGTTGTTGTGTACAATACTGCCTTATCTGCCACCCAGTTCATATTGTTTGTGATGGAAATCTGTCTGAAGGGAGAGCAGACACATCTGCCAGTGCAAATACCCAGTGGCTAATGATGTGCTCTATTATTGTTGTGCCTCACTTCCCTGATAATATATATCAGAGGATCTCTGGGTAAAAGAACCCTAACTTGTTTGTATCGTAATGTTACGTCCCATGGCAGAGAGATTCCTAAAAGTAGAGAAAGTAGAGATTTATGCTGTTTTGTCCGTCTGAATTGTTGTTGTCCTTCTAATCCTTGTGTGTTTATGAGCAAGATGACAGATGTACGACATGTCGATGGCACACTGAGATAATCTGTGCCTGACCCACTGATACAATTTTATTTAACAGAAACCTGAACAGAGAGCCAGCAGACATCCACTCATCTGGATTTGAACCAACAATCAATCAATCTTTATTCTTATAGTGCCAATTCATAAAGAAAAACCTTATCTCAAGACACTTAACAAAAGAGCAGGTAAAAGACCTTACTGTTTGTTATATTTACTGCAGAGACACAACATGAATCCATCGTGAGCACTGCACTAAGCAACATCTTTCAAGAGGCAGAACCTCATGTTGGACAGCCCTCTGCCCAGACTGTGTTGGACTTGGAAAGTGGGATAAAGGGAGCTGGAGAAAAAAAATAGATGGATAGAGACAAACGGAGCAAAAACAACAACAACAATGAATAAGATAGATTTATAGCCACAATGTCGGTAATAATGTTCAAAGTATGTTGTAGTAGCAGAAACAGCTAAATGTGATAATAGACCAATCAGTCTAATATTAACATTAACAACGGCAATGAAACAGGAAGAACTTATTATGTGAATTAAAGAGGTGGAAGTTAAGCATCTTTAAGATTCACTTTAATATTTTTAATAACCATAATACATGTAAAGCTGATGTGAATAGTTGAAGCAGTTGGAGTCTAACAACAGTTAAACAACTAAAAAGAGAACGGTGACATATTGCACAAAATGCATTAAAGTTTTTGTTGCTGTTGAAAGAATAACTTAAAGAAAGTGCACTTTAAACAGCACTGTATTCACAGACACGCTGGCTCCTAGACGGCATATTTGTCACAGCTGACAGTTTGGCCCAGGGGAGAAAATTTTTCTTCCACAGCATTAACGTGATTAGGATTTGTATTTATGAAGTCAAACAACCTCTGGCTGTAAGGGTGTTTGTGAAAAGAGAAGCTCAACCCACTGACACAGTTCCATAAAGAGAGCACACACGCTCACAGATACAAGAATGCAATGAGGTTTCAAGATGTGATCAGCATTATGACTCATATCCTCCTGCCCATGCAGAGGGATGTTGCTCTGATACGCCCTCCTCACCCTGTCTGAATGTTTCCTCGTGGCTTTCTTGACCTTTCCTCTGTTTTCTCTCTCCCTGTGTGTGCAGGCTAAGTGGTCCCTGTGTCCCATTTGAATGTCCATCATTATGGCTAAGCGTGAGACCGGCAGCACCAGCCCTGTGGTCCGGCAGATAGACAAGCAGTTCCTAGTCTGCAGCATCTGTTTGGACCATTACCACAACCCCAAGGTTCTGCCCTGCCTGCACACCTTCTGTGAAAAGTAAGCATAGAATCAAACGACTCAATATTATCTGTCCATCAAGTGAAGTTCAAAGTGCTTTACAAGACACTGACAAACAAAAAGATATACGCAAACTACAGAAAACTGTGATAGAGACAAATAATAATGAGCTGTTTTGAACTCTTTTACCAGAATGTATGCTTATTTGAGAATAGGCACAGAAGAAAGTTGATAAATAGTTCAGTGCATCTCTATGTTTTTGTGTTTGCTCTGCCTGCAATAAGTTTGTTAATCACTAGGAGCCATTAAAGTGATGCAATGGTCCAATTTGACACAACTTACTCAGTCCTCTGTTTCATCATTGTGGCTTTTCATGATGTTTAGCACTTACCACTCTGATGTGAGCCACAAGAATGCAAAGAGCATTTTTTATGGCCGGCAGGGAGCACTAGATTTCGACTGCTCTGTTTGTCTGACATTGAATAGATATTACAAGTGTTTAAGTGTTTTGGAGCTCGTTTTTGTGCCCAAATAAAACTCTAAGGACCAGAATCTTATTGTCTACTTATACTACTATACTTCACTAGTTTTTGATTTTTACTCCATGTTGTTGTTTAAGGGATCTAAATGGCAGGTTCCTTCTATTATTTTCTTTGTCTTCTCATCTGTGCAGATGTCTTCAGAACTATATCCCTCCTCAGTCTTTAACGCTGTCCTGCCCAGTATGCAGACAGACCTCCATTTTGCCAGAGAAGGGCGTGGCAGCCCTGCAGAACAACTTCTTCATCACAAACCTAATGGAGGTGTTACAGCGAGACCCAGAGTGCAGCCGACCTGAGGCCTGTAATGTCCTCGAGTCAGCCAGTGCAGCCACCGCCTGTCAGCCCCTCTCCTGTCCCAACCATGAGGGCAAGGTAAGCTTTAAGAAAGACTGGGTGTTTATTTAGCTGATTAGATACATCCACCACTCGGTCATGACATCATTTTAAATTTATCAGCAAATTACCCAACAGAAATATCATGTTTACCTGTACTGTGCTCCACTGCACCACCTGCAGGTGATGGAGTTTTACTGCGAGTCATGTGAGACCGCCATGTGTCTGGAGTGTACAGAAGGAGAACACAGGGAACATGTGACAGTTCCTCTGAGAGATGTGCTGGAACAGCATAAATCAGCTCTTAAGAATCAGCTGGACGCAGTTCGTAACAGGTACCATTTACAAAACTGAATCTAGAATGAATGATGTGCTGCGTTTTAGAGATATTATAATATTTTATTAAAAAAATTAATAAATTTAACATTGTTCTTTTTGTTTTTCCCCCTCTTTCAGACTACCTCAGTTGACGGCTGCCATTGAGCTTGTAAACGAGATCTCCAAACAGCTCACGGACCGAAAAAATGGCGCAGTGGCTGAAATCAGTAACACCTTTGATGAGCTGGAGAAGGCTTTACACCAACGAAAGACTGCTCTCATTACTGAGGTGGAAAACATCTGCAGCACCAAGCAGAAGGTCAGAGGCCTTACTGATTCGTTTATTGTGGTTGGAGAGCATCATTTCTTCCTTAATGTTCCAACTTTAAGTAGAAGCTGACCCTTTCTCCTGTGATATTCTCAGGTGCTTCAAGCCCAGCTGAGCTCTCTGCTCCAGGGCAAAGAGAACATCCAGAGCAGCTGTAACTTCACAGAGCAGGCTCTGAGCCACGGCAGCGCCACTGAGGTCCTTTTGGTGCAGAAGCAGATGGGGGAGCGGGTCAGTGCTCTTGCGCGACACACCTTTCCTGAGCAACCCCATGAAAATGGACACCTGGAGTGCCAGGTAGAGACAGACGGCCTGAGGCGCTCCATCCAGAACCTGGGAGTCCTGATCACAACAGGGACTGTAGGTCATACTAGTGTTGCCACCGGTGAAGGCTTGCGGCATGCACTGGTTGGCCAGCACACCTCTGTCACAGTCACGACTAAAGATAAAGACGGCGAGCTGGCGAAGACTGGGAATGCTGCTCTGAGGGCGGAGATCATCTCTGCAGATGGAGCGTGCACTGAAGCTGAAGTGGTGGACAACAAGAATGGCACCTACGAGGTTGGATATACGATCCGCTCGGAGGGAGAGTTCACCTTCTCTTTACTGCTGTATGAGCAGCCTGTGAGGGGGAGTCCTTTCCGCTTGCGCGCTGTCAAGCCCTCAGATGTCCTGCAGTCACCGGATGATGTGAAGAGAAGAGTGAAGTCTCCAAGTGGAGGAGGAGGTCATGTTCGACAGAAGGCTGTGCGCAGGCCCTCAAGCATGTACAGCACCACCAAGAAGAAGGAAAACCCCATCGAGGATGAACTGATCTACAGAGTGGGTGGGTGAATTAACGGCTGGGAGCTACTGGCTGTATGATGTTTCTTTTTAAAAAGACGAAGTCAAAGGCAGAACATCAAGAGATAGTCCAAACAAAATGATTATGTACAATATTTTGACACATGCAAAGTACTGAAGAATCCTGATTTTTTTTTTTTCCAATAATAGGAACAAGGGGGAAAGATAAAGGTGAATTCACTAACCTACAAGGCATCTCCACCTCCAGTAATGGACGGATTGTGGTGGCAGACAGCAACAACCAGTGTATACAGGTCAGTGAGCTGCATTAAAACTGTCATAAAGTATTTCATTTATTAGTTTTTGGACTAATTTACACTTGACTTCTTCTTCTAGGTTTTCTCAAACGATGGCCTGTTCAAGATGAGGTTTGGAGTCAGAGGTCGTTCACCAGGGCAGCTGCAGCGCCCCACAGGGGTCACAGTGGACATGAACGGTGACATTATTGTAGCCGACTACGACAACAGATGGATTAGCATCTTTTCCTCGGATGGAAAGTTCAAGGTTAGGGGTCTCAGAGAGAAAAAAAAAACATTCTTTTCACTTCACAAATTAGAAACGCTCAACTGAACAGATAACTGTCCCTCTGTAACAGAGCAAAATAGGCGCCGGAAGACTGATGGGACCTAAAGGTGTTGCAGTGGATAAGAACGGACACATCATCACGGTGGACAATAAGGCCTGCTGTGTTTTTATCTTCCAATCAAACGGGAAGCTGGTGACGAAGTTTGGAGCCAGAGGGACTTCAGACAGACACTTTGCAGGTATAAAGTACAAGAATACTAAATACAAGGACTTCTGATCAATTTCACTTATGATGTCTATTAAAAGGAAGACAAGATGCACTCTGAGCAACGTTTCATGTTTCAGGCATGTGATTGGGCCAGATTTACATATTTTATTTATTTATGTTTCTTACCGTACATGAATGGCATGTTTTTTTTTAACGTTTCTTATTTTAGAGTCTTACTTTTGTAAGCATGTGTAGCTGCTTGTTTAATAATCTAAATAAATGCGATGATGCTTTTTTGAATATTGTACTAAAACCATGCAGCTGATCGTTTTAGTACAAGACAGAGCTGTAAAGACATTAATGCGTAAAGAAATGTGATTATTAGAATCAGTTCTTTGCCTTTTTTTTGTGGAACCAAAATGACTGATTGCAAGATCTCCATGCATTAATGTAATCCCTTATTGAGATGTTCGTGCACAGTTTAATCTTACCCATTCTTTCCATTTCATTTCTCACTTTTTTCTTTTCTTTTCTTTTAGAGAAAAGTGGTGCAAACATTGCACTGGAACAAAAGCTTAGTAAATCTGGCCCTGCTTTCAGTAAGTAATTCATCTCCTGTGGATGTGAACCTAGAGAATGAATCTTTGTTCTTTTTACTTGTTGATGCATCAGCTCTTTCATGTCTCACATATTTTGCCCCCCGTCACCTCTGAGTCTCTGTGTGATCACTGCGTGTCTTGTCTAAAGTCCAAAAGGAGTGTGGAACTTCCTCTGGTATGTTGCAAAACAGCCGATGACTCATCTTTCTTTTCCTCTTCTCAACGTCTGCTGCTTCCAGGTCCTCACTTTGTGGCTGTTAATAACAAAAATGAAATCGTGGTAACTGACTTCCATAACCATTCAGTCAAGGTATGTGTGTACATGCTTGTTATAGTTTAGCTGCATTGCAAGGAGGGTGAATAATAAATATTGACGTAAATAGAAAACAGCTGACACGACAAACTAAAGTTAAACAGCTTTGATAAGCTGTCTTGTTCTAGATAATTTGAGTAATATCCTTAATATTCTGATATTCTCAACATGTTTTTTATTATCTGACCTTTCTGATGACAGAGTGTCCCTCTCTCATTATGTTTCCTGTTTGATCTCCCCTGCAGGTATACAATGCAGATGGGGAGTTCCTGTTTAAATTCGGCTCCCATGGAGAAGGGAACGGTCAGTTCAATGCACCAACAGGCGTGGCTGTGGACTCCAATGGAAATATCATTGTTGCTGATTGGGGCAACAGTCGGATACAGGTTGGTAAAAGAAAAATACATCTTATTTAAAGCAACAAGCAGAGTTGCATGTAATTACCCTCTAAGTTTTTTTCCCTCTGTTTTGTGTAACCCACCAGGTGTTTGACAGCTCTGGGTCCTTCCTGTCTTATATCAACACAACAGCAGACCCCCTTTATGGCCCCCAGGGCCTGGCCCTCACCTCTGATGGTCATGTGGCGGTCGCAGACTCTGGGAATCACTGCTTCAAGGTCTACCGCTACCTGCAGTAGAGACCTGAGCCAGCCATCATCAACACTGAAAACACTGACAACAACACAACCAATGTATTCCACAGGGTGCAATGACCTTTACAACATAGCCTTTTGATGTGCACATCAGCTGATCTCCTGATATTATTATTATTATTATTATTATTATTATTATTATTATTATTATTATTATTATTATTATTATGTGTCTAATTCTGGGTTTACGCTCCTTATCATGTGTATTTAAGGGTGTTTTGAAAGTTTGGCTATGTAGCATCCTGAGGACATGAAATGAACATTTCTCTTGGACTGTTTTAGATCCTATTGATGGTATTTAATAAACTCCAACTTATGAGAGACTGGGCAGGGTAGGAGATAGATTAAAGTATTTAATGAGCCATAAGTTGTCCAAATGCATGAAGTTTTGATTTATCTTAATGCCTAGCCAACCACACAGTGTACACATCAGTTGCTTTTCTCTTGAACTAGTTAACGCTTACAGTGAAATGAACAGTGCTATACGCTTCTCTGGCAATGAAATGCTCAATTTCTCACTTACTGGTAACTCACATAGAAATGTCGCCACCATCTGTGCATTGATTTGCTGTATGTATTGTATATACATAAATGTATATTGTGTATATTAGATCGCTCTGTATGTATGTGCTATGATTTTGAAACACAAAGCCTTTTGGCTATTCAGAGAGCAGCAGTCAAGGACTCCGGGATTTTAAAATTGTGTATGGCAGCTGTTAGGAGGTGTGCTTTGTCAACATACACAGCACATGCTTAAAAAAAAAGAAGAGTGTCATATTTATTGCTAATGTAATCAGCACAATGTTTTTGTTAATATCTGTTGTTTTAAAGGGAGAACAAAAAAAAAAAAAATGGAAAAAAAAAGCTAATTTATTTTATTTTATACACTAGCTTAGCCTTTACAAATTATTTTTCTAAATTTCTCTCCTTCTTTCTTTAGAGCTTCTCACCTGACCCCTTTAGCTGAAAGATGAATTTCGCGTTAAGGCAGAATCAACATCCCCCCCCAACTAATGAAAAGAGCAATGTTTGTGCATATGAGCAGCTATTTTCCAAAGCTACAAACTAAACATTGTGTGGAAAAAGGAAAGTTAAGAATTAATGTAGAAGCATTTTGACTTGTGGAGGCTTTTTTTTTTTGCCTGTTACAGTTTAGAGTTTTATAGAGTTTTATTCATTACAAAAAAATAAACACATATCTCAGGAAATCCATCAAACCTAAATCAACACATCAGTGTAACAACTTTTTTTTTTTTTTTTCTGGTATCAGATCTTGAAAGAGACTTTAGGAGTTGTACATGAGAACTGCTAACTTGTAGAGATCAAGGATCATAGAAAATATTGGGATGTTAATTCTGTTTTAAAGCGTTATTTTTCTGGCTTTCACATAGGAAACTGTTACAAAATAACAATACGATCATTTATTATATGACATTTTATAACAATCCCATCGCATTAGGATACACTTGCCTATGATACCGTTTCAAGCTATAAAACACAAATTCAAGTTTCTGCCTGCACAACAACAAGCCATGACACCCAAGAAAAACCTGTGCAAGTAGATCTGTTTCTGCTCCTGCTCCCCCTAGTGTTCATTCTGTGTAATGTCATAAGAAAACCTGGTGCCACAGCAGAAGAGAGACCAGTTGCAGGATGAAGGCAACTTCCTGGTGTGAAGTAAATACCTTTAGAACTGTGCTAAACAGCCGAACACCAACAATCAGTCTTTTCTAAGCTGCAGGATTTATGGACTGGACTGACCCAGCTTCACCAGTTCTTCAACCAGGAAGTTGCCGTTTCTCATGCACCTGATCTTCTGTATGACTTGTTGCCAAACAGGAGCCCACTGACTCCCTTAAAGAGTCAAAGGCTCACCTTTTTGACATGTGTCTGAAACATTTAACCTGAAGCTGTTTGTGTCACACCAAAACAAACGATTTTGTTTTCTCTATGAATATGCACTGGTAATAAAAGCACATGGTTTACTGAGTTTCCGACTCTTTGTTTTGATTGCTATTGAATCAGCACATTGTTTAGTCAAGATTCTGTTTATTTTACATTTTCTTTATGTTTCTGCATACATAAAAAAGATGAAATGTTGTTTCCCCAGCCCCAAGCAGTGTGAAAGAAAAGGACATGTAACATAGACACATAACCTAAAACATCTATTAGGGAATAAATCACCAAATGGAAGTATGTTGAAGTGATTTTTCTTAAATTTGATCCACGTCTTTGCTTAGAGTTTTCCCTGAATTCCACTATAATGCTAAATATGTTGTAAAAGTGTGCACAGGTATGGCGAAGGATGATTTGGTGATTTTGCACTCATTTTCTAGCAGTACTATATATTGACTGTGCAGATAGAAGATTTGCTAACAAGGTTTTCTTAAGACAATCTGAAACACAGGTCACTAAAAGCTTTGAGCTATTATCGTTTTTCATCAAAGAATATGTCATTTCATGTTTTCTTGAAAAATTATTTATTTGCAGACCACGTTGTGCTTCTGGTCTAAGTTACAAATACTCACAGCACATACTTTATGCATCTTTTGACAATAACCATTCTCAAAACATTCAAATGGTACATTTATAGGTGGTGCATATGTATATTCATACATGTGCATAAAGAAGCTCAGAAAGAACTCAAAGCTTTAGGGTGGAATTAAACAGCCACAGTACAATGATACAGTGTCAAAGCTAGATTAGCGAGCGAACTGTGCACTGAATAAACCAAATCATAGTTGGGGTAAACATTGAGTGAATGCATGATATAACAGGTTGCATAGAATTGTTTCAATTTAAAAAGAAAACAGCAAATAAACCCTTACATTTATGAAGGAGTGTCTATGAGTATAGTGTCTACGTAGATATACAGCAGTATGAGGTAATCAGATTTTATGGCAATCCAGTGCCTGGATCTAGAAAACACTAATACATGGAAAGCTTCTTTAATGTTCATTTCATGTGGACACTGGTTGAATACAAACATGTCACATAGCTATTGTATGTGTAGTGTGGTTTGAAAATACAATGACAGACAACTAACAATTTGTATAATACAGTTTGAGAAAGACAGGTTCAAAACAAATTGAAAAAAAAAAGGAAATGATGAATGATTAATCTCTGCATACAAAACAAGCATTGACAAATAAATAAATACATTTAAAGTCATGAATCAGGGAGAGGACAGTAGTTCTGACAATTAAACAAGGGTTTGTGGGTAAAGCATTTCATTTCCTTTAAGTGAACTCTGCTAAACGTTTTCGACCATATTTCAAGGTTTAACATTTCACAGCACATAGCCCTGTTGTTGGGGGGGATCTGGCGTCCCGGCTGTCTCCGCTAAGCTACTGTAGTCTACTACTAGAAAATTAGCAGTGAAGCCTAAATTGAGAGTTGTTCCTGCTGGAAATAGAGGATATGGAACTGCTACTATACTACACTGTACATTGCAGACCAGCTGTCTTGAAAGTTGCGTCAAAACTACAGACTCTAACAGTTTCACTTCCCTTTGCTTTACTACCATGTGACACAGATAGATCTTAAAATCATGACTCGACAACGCTATAGAAGGGGAAATTTTACAATATCGATTAGCTACAGATAAATACTGTTTTTATGGTGAAATGGTGGAAATAAGGCAGATTAGATGCATTTGTAATAAATCCATAAAAAAATCAGTTTTCAGATTTTCTTCTTTACAATTTCCAACAGTCCTAAAATATAAAAATAAATGCATGCAAAAATATAAGCACATGACAAAATGTAAAAAAAAAAAAAAAAAAAAAGTGTTACTGATCCAATGAAAAACATAACATATGTTACACAACCTCAAAATGATGTGTTTTCTTAGGCACGCACTGCATCTAATGACAAATAATTCAGTCATTATCAGTATAATGACAGGCAGGTTCATCCAGTGTAAGAATACCTATGGACAGTGTCTTTATGCTACAAATCAAACATACAAAGCCTGCTGTTTAGCAACTACAATATGAAAGATATCCACCTTCCCACATCTACTCAGTAAACCAAATGCCCTTCAAGTTGAGAGGCATCTTCTATAGCACCTTTGGAAACAAAGTAACACCTTATTTGGATCAAGTGGCTTCAAAAGCAAATCAAAACTGGAGTGCTGAAAACGTGACAAGTGCCGTGAAACAGCCGCTGACAGAGTCTGTGTCCAAGTGAGCGTCCCGATCCCTCCCCGACCGTGGAAGAGATGCAATATTTCAAGTAGATTTTTTTAATAGAATCAAAGCTCTTGTTTTTTTTTTTGTGTTGCTTCACACAATCTTCAATTTTATCTAAATGTGAGGCACTTGCAAAACAACATATATCAACTAAAACTCTCAAGCGTGAGTCTGTTTGTTAGACCTCAGAGCTGTCACTGTTACTGACGGCTTGTGTCATCATGGGCTCTCTGCTGCTCGAGCTCTTCGGCACGTCTTTCCTCTCTCGTTTTGAACGGACCAGTAACACCACCAGTATGATGATGAGCACTGTGAGGAGCAGACCTACAAAGATCCCGATGATCAACACTAGTCTGTCGTCGCTGTTGTCCTTCTGGTTCAGCTCCCGGGGGATGATCCCTTTGGTGAAGATCTCCCTTTCTGGGCTCGTCCTCTGCTGGCTGCTGCGGTCCAGCGCGATGTGAAGGATGTTGGTGCCGCGGTTGTTGCTCACGCCAATCTCATCTATTATGTCTGGCACATCATTGGCTGATCTTCTGCTGCGATGTTGACCCTTAGGAAGCAGACTTGTGTGTGGGCTCATTACATGGTACTCCAGGCTCCTCTTCCCTATGCCGCGGTTAGCATTGTCCCGAGAACGGACGGTGTAGATGGTGTGAATGAACCACTCTCTGCCTGTAGACACCTGTAGAGAAAGACAGGATAGCATACAAATGCTATTAACAAATGCAGCTTCTGTCAAATGATCTGCCTATTATGAAGTACTAAAAATATCAAAACTAAGAATATGAATATATACAACCAGGATTTAATTTAGCATTACTAGTCTTAAATAGGAAGATTAAATATGGAAGATTAAATGTAAATGTGCAAAAACAGAGTTGTAAATGGGCAGTATTGACATAAGTTAAAGTGCATGAGTGTAGACATATTATAAGCAGAAACTATACAATATAACGGCGAGTAGACAGACAAATGAAGTGAACATGAGTGCAGGGAAAATTTGTAAATGTAACATGTGCAGAACAATCTATCCAAGCATTAAAGAAATATGTCTGTTCCAAAAGTCAGAACTCAACTGGGGAAAAAGGCCTTTAAGTTTGCTTCTCCCTTTACTTAAAACAAATTACAAAAAGAGCTGAAACTTAATGAACTTCTCTCGCTGGATGCTTTTAAGAGGAGGTTAAATGACTTGGAGGCGGATACATCTGGCTGTAGATGTTCTTCCTGATGTATTCGTGGATGATATTTGACAAACATTTGCTGTTTCGGATTTGTTATTTGTGTCTTTTAATGTCTAATGTATTTTGTATTTGAATGCTTGGCTGCTTGTTGTACTCTGTTAATGTGTTGCTGCATGTCTTGGCCAGGAGACTCTTGAAAAAGAGATTTTTAACCTCAATGAGTTTCTTTTCTGGTTAAATAAAGGTTAAATAAAAAATATGGATTAAAAAAAATGCGGTATGTCCACTACAGCTATTGTACAAGACATTGAAAAAATACTAATTTGTACTGAAAAATGTATGCTGGCTTTTTCTTCTTAACAAGCCAAGAAACACAGACGTGCTGACCAGAGAAGGAGATCTGCACTCAATGAAAAGATGAGAGTCTGAGTCATCCTGTCATCACAGATCAGAGGCGACATAAAGGTCATGGTGACTGGATTGTTCAGATCAGTGAGTCTTTTTTTCTCAGCTGATTAGGAAGAAAACTTAAAAAGAACAGTTTTTAAAGTCACTTTCTGCACAGAATATTTTCATCTTGCTCTTCACAGTTGCTCTCTCACAGCAGGATGCCCACAAGTTCCCAGAAAAAAAAAAAAAACATACCAGCACAACCAGTGGAATGCGTCCCAAATTTGTGAAATATGAGAACGAGAGCTACTCCACTATGAATATCTAGTTGATGCCTTTACTGACCTGGAAGAGAGCTGAGGAGTCCACTCTGAAACCATCAGACCCAGGTTGTCTCACTAGAGCTAAAGCGCCAGCGTCATCCACCGCGAGGAAGGCTTTGAACGCTACATTTCCAAATGAGCGGGCCTGAGTGTCGGGCTGGGCCTTATCCTGAAGTGAGAGGACGAAACAGGAAGGAAGAGTTAGGTGTGAACGTGCACAAGGTTCCTGTGTGAAATAATCAGAGGAAACTCCTGGGCCTTACAATGATTTTGAATCTGTAGAGTAGTGACGGGGCATCAGCCAAGCAGCCAAATTCAAAGTTACTGGGGTTGTATTTAGGGACGTATCCATCAGCTCCAGTACACAGGAACACTTTCTCAATGTTACAAATAAAAGAGTCACCCAAGTTCTGCACTGGATCCACCATCACTCTTCCATATATTGTATCTCCTGAGGGAAAAGGAAAGAGTTTTTATCAGGATAAAATGTAATAAAAAGTGTTTATATCATCCACTGATGCATTATTTTTAAAATATGTTTTTTACTTTAGACTAGATGTTGACAACATTAAAAGCTCAAACAACAACAAGAGCATTTCACTTGGACAGAACTTACAACACGATTTTAAAGATATTTTCTGAGAATAAAAAACATGACTAAGGGCTAGTTTTTTTGAAAAACATGAAAGGCCTCTTACGTCCTTATTTACAACAAGGGGGGATATTTGTGCTATATCCACATGCAATATTTATCATGCAGGAGTTCCCTTCTGATGTTCAAAGTGGAGATAAGTCCAAAGAATAGTGAAATAGAAAGAACTTCCACAAATGTTCACGCAGTTACCCTGTGAGAACGCAGTGTCACTCTCCTGTCCAAAGCCCATGGAGCCGTCGGAGAGCCAGAGTTCCCGCTTAGAGAGTAAGATCATCTGTGTGTTCAGACTGAACTCTGCAGCCACAGGGTCGCTGACCTAGAGACATGTAGAGGACAAAGAAGATGTATGTTACAATATAAATAAAAACATTTATTCTTATCAACACAACATTTCAATCTTTGTGTGGATGTAACACAATTTTAGAAAATGTCTCAATTGTGTTTCCTCACAATCCTTCTTTCATGTTAAGTTTATTCACTCACAGGTCTCATTTTTAGGATCATCATACAGACATTTGTAGAGCTGTACATTTAAGCTTCACAAATTTGAGAATTTGCTTCATTTTCTGACAGCTGGTGCTCTATTCACTTTTAACTTCATTGTTTTTGTGATTAGTCAGTGAGAGTAAAAAACTTAACATCTTCTGTGAAAAGGGGATAAGGTATTATGTCAGATCAACATGATTACTGTTATTATACTAAACTGTCACTGTGGCTGAGAAGTCGATGTTAGCATCAGTAGAATCTGGACACAAAGCACTGCAGGTGTATTTAAAAACATTCAAAACGGGATGTAGACTAAATGTTTGGTTGTTTCAAGTAAGAAGAATTACTGTTTACTACTTGTTTGGATTAGAATAAAAGGAGGATTTCCTCTCAGATCCTTCCCCAAGATAATCAATAACAGTCACCATTTATAAACCTCATCAAAATTTCATACATAGGAGATCTCACCTGCTGGAAGCGGATGTCCACATCGAAGGTAAGAGGCTCTCTGGGATTGCAGACAGGAGGGATGGTGTACTCCAGACTGGGAGGGGACGTACAGGGGACCAGCTTCACAGTGTATGTACCAGAGTAGTCTCGCACCTGAGAGGGAAAAATGATCATGAAAAATTAGATGTGAAAACAGCAAAGAGAATTTCATTCCCTTATCAAGAATACAAAATGGGTCCTCACCGCAAAATCAGAGACAAATGTCCATTGCTGAATGGGCTGGTTGTAGGTTGGCTCATTCCTCACAAGACTGAGGTTAAAGGTCAAACCCGGGTGGTCCGGACACATGACCATAGAGGTGAGAGGAGAAGCTGAGGGGGGAAAAAACATCAATTAAATATATTAAACTGTATAATCAGCACGCTCAGTTACAAGGTTAGAACCTTTGAATTTGCAGTTAACACTCTCCTACACATAACATATTAATATTAACACATTTTATTTAAACTTTTATACAAACTAATATGACCAGCTATAAAAAAAATGCACTTTACAACATACTGTACCTGGATGTGAAAACACAAACAGGCCTCTGAATCGAGCCTCAGTGCGGAAGTTGACTACCAGTCGTCCATGTCCATTGATACGCATGCTGGTTGGATACAGAGCTCCTGCAAAAGACCATTAAAGGAAGCTTCAATATGGGTACTTTATTTCTATACATATATCATTTACAGACCATGACACATTTTCAAGTATTTCTTAAGTTTTAATGCTAAAACGGTACATATCATACCTTGTAGTTCAGCCTCTGGTGGGCTACCAACACCATCCCTCCACAAGATGGCAGTGTCGTATACAAATGTGAGTCTCAGCTCTGACTGTAAGTCAAAGTGCTGCCAGCCCCCTGCTCCCACAGGAGAGTGGAACACATAGGACACGTGAAGGGGGACTCGTAAGGTCACAAAGGACTGGACCAGATTCAGCACCTGCAGTAAAGAACAAACTATGCTGTGTCAGAGCAATTCATGCACATTTGACTTATTAACTTTAAGATGAAGAACAATATTCTACTTTTAAGGCGTCAAGTTTGGCATTTTACATTTTTTAACTAAATAACTTTACAATTAAGAACCGCTGTCTTAAGTTTGCATCAAAATAAATCATGAGGAATATTGATGAATGAAAGAAAAGCACAGAATGCACTGTGTACTGAGCAGCTAAACCGTCCTCCTTTAAAAGAGCAGCCGTAAAATGGTCGAAGAATTCAGAGTGGTGAAAGTCCTTTGAGGTATAGCTCTCTCTGGTATCTGCACTTTCCTCTGACCTGTTGGAGGTACCTGCCTGCACCGGCCCTCTCTTCATGTGGAGACGTGCCTATGCCTGAGGGGGCGATGAGAGCTCAGGCAAATGATTTCCAGGATGGCCTTCTGACACAACCTGCTGGGCTTTAATAGATTCCTGGGGTCCTGTTAAGCTGGGCTCTAAAGCCCTACACGGTGACATGACACTGGCCTCGGACTGCATAGAGCTGTCTGCGCTCAGCCCGCCTGCCCACTTAGAGGAGCACCCAGGGTCACAGGGCACCCACAAACAAAGGCACTCTCTTTTCCAGTGATCCTTCCTTACAAATCCTGGAACTGAACCTGTGACACCCTAGTCTATGCATTAACATACCATCTTTAGGCCTCTTCGACTGTAACCATAGCAACAAAATCTACATACAGAGCTTACAAGAGCTGAATGTATACCACTTTCCCCTTGATGGCAAGACAGCAGGGACGACAACAAGGTTTTATTGCCGATGTCTGTTTTTTAGTATTGTGAGAATGTTGAAGCCAAACTCAGTTTTTTCTTTCATAACCTGCCCTTACTTTCTTTTATATATTGTTGCATAATCTCTGCTTGATATGGTCACTTATCAGCAAAGAAAGAGGTAGCATTTCTATAGTCTTTTTTTTATATATCTCAGGGTAACAGTACGGGCCGAGGTAAAGTTTAAATTACTCACAGCAGCCTACTTTCTTGTTAAGACATGTTTATAAAGGGCCACAATTACTTTCACATCATGTGGATACAGGCATCAAAGTTCCACTTGTTGAAAAAAAAAAGGCTGTTATCACCTGGGTGACGACTTTGTTATTGAAGAAAAACCTGGAGCTATGTAAAATGAGAAACTCCCATTAAACCAATAAACGCTCTTCTATACTTTCAGCAGCAAAAAATCTCTGCAAGTGCTGCAGGGCTTTAATCACTAATCCTGTAGTGGAGGTTTTCACCACCATGCGCCCCGTGCACTCTTCCAGCCTTCTTTAACAACGCTCTACCTTAATTAACGGCAAGTCAACTAACAGTACGTTTCCAAGGTGAATGCAAATGTTGAAAGCTGGGAGGCATGCGAGGGCTTTAAGATCTCCACCACTCCACATATACCAGCTGCTGCTGCAAACACCACATTGTACTCACAGCAAAACAGACAAACAGAGGTTTTTATGAGACTGCTGGCTATTGACTTGCCACTTTGTCAAGTCAAATACAGGAAGGTGTGGGGTTAGTCATTATTACAGAGGTTGACGTGAGACAGTAATGGATGGCTTCTCAACTTGCTGGTGTTAACTCAAGGATCCTTAAAGGAAAACAAGCACGGTTTTAATATGCCTGTAAATGATTAATGACACCCGGAGTAGCTTATAATGAAAATAGAAAAAACTAGTTAAAGGACTGAAAAGACCAGTAACTGCTGAGTGCACATTCCTATCCTGAAGATCTCCTTCTTTACTGAATTGACTCCTAGCACCTGACGACAAGAGATGACAAATGGGGTCAAAGGTAAGCTGAAGCTCAAAGGTGGGGCTTCTTACCTGTCCATCAGTCCCGATGGTACCGCCACAGTCACTGAGCAGCTCAGACATGTCGTAGTAGCTGCTGAATTCCCACAAACAAGCCTCCAAGTCGAGGTTTCTGTAGAACCGGAGTGTACTGGAGCCCCTGAGGGAAGTGCTGAATTGGTAAGGGGCCGTATCACCGATTACTTCAGGGTTTTTTGTGGCTTCAGTGAGAAAGCTGTAGCGAGTCTTGACCTCGGAGAAGTCCAGCAAATTGGAGCAGCGGTGGTTGCCAACACGAGTGCCGTCAGGGCTCAAGGTGAGCTCAAAGTTAGAGAGGGGCCGGGTGGACACTACAGGCAGCATACCTATAGTGGTCAGAAAGTGTAAGCATGGGAGTGTTAGATTACCATTAGATAAAGAAAAATGAACAACAGCAGCTTGTTGTTTAATAAATGTGGTTAATGAGTTACATATGGAGCCATGTTTTCTAACACACCCAACCTCAGATGGTTCTTAAACCAAATACTTTTGTCTCTGAATATTTTAACTGATGAAACATTGAATTTAGTGCTCTTACCATCAATGTGAGGCATGGTAACAGTCAGTTTGATAAGGTTAGGGTGGTCTGTGTCTTCTGTTCCAGTGTACCGCAGCTTAGCAGAGAACGGCTCTGCCCCAACCGTGCCTGCAACACGAGGCTGGCACATTCCTGCAAACACACCGTAAACAAACAAACATCAAACGTTTTGTTTTCCTCAAAACCCTCCACAGAAAACTCATTCATGTTGCAATTTTCTGTCAGAGCAAGGACAGCTTGTACTGCAGCGGGAGAGCCAGCAGCTGCTTATCATATTGAGCCATTTCCATGAGAGACTCATGAAACATTTCCAACTAGAAAATGAGCTGCTCTCACCCTCGTCCCTGCTGATAGACACAATGGGGCTGCTGAGCTCTAGACCTTCATCCCCGTTAGAGTTCACACCCCTCGCGGCACACTGAACCCGGGAACCGGCCTGAAAGTAGACTGAGTCCAGAGTAATTAGCTTGGAGGAGGTGAAGAAGGTATCAAAGTCAACCTCCCTCATAGGGCTGGTGACGCCATCGGGGCCGGTGGGGGCGCTAACAAGCCAACGATAACGAGTCAGGGTGTTGTTGATGTTCTCGCTCACACAGATAGAGCCTGTTTTGTCATAGTCTGGGTACTTTGGGTTACACGCCTGGAAAAAGGAAAAAAAAAAAAAAAATAGTGCTTGTGAGTGAAAGGCATCTGAATATTCCTGCAGCAGCTAAAGTCCTTCCTCTGTACTCCCAATGAGTACTCGAGGGAGCTTATGATTGAGCAAAGTGAGCACATCTGCTAAATCCTGCCTCATTAACAGTATTTAGCTGTTTGAAAGTGAACAAGCTAAATGAAACATGTGCAGAGTGATTGACTGGAAAGTACAACCCGAAATATTTTTGGTACTATCACTTGGGACTCACAGTGACACAAATGACAGGATATCCAGCGATGGGTAGAGCGTCTCTGGCTCTGTCGATGTCGTCGTACTGAAGCAGAGAAACCACTTTTGGCACAGAGGGGAAAGTGACATCGGCCATGCTGTTCATCTCCTCAATGTAGATTATGGCTTTGCTCATCTGTTGATTGACAAGCAGGATATATTAGGTGTATAGTAACGGAGAACAAATTGCGATACCTAGCCAGGTAATCGCTCATTTGGCCGGTAAATGATATGCTAATTTTGCATATATTTCACCTTCGTCTCTGCCACCATGTTCTCATCAGGCTTCAGGTGCACAGTGAACGCCTCCCTCATTTCTCTGACACTGTCATATAAAATCTCCACCTCCACAATGTGCTCTGTGTCACCTGCTTTGAACACAATTTCTGCAAAGGAGAGATATGATACATTTATTTTTTTTTTTACATCAGGTTTTCGAATAAATGCTGTCCTGGCATAAGTAGCTGGCAGTCGTTTTTACCCTCAGATATGGGATGGTAGTCCTCCCCAGAGGTAGCAGATCCATCCTTAGTGTGGACTCGGACCACAGAGACCTTAGAAGTGTCTCCAACACGCAGTACTGGAATCCTCACCACAGACATTTGCCCACTTTCTTTTGGCTCATTCACGCTGAATTTGGTCTCTCCAAACCTAATAATGGACTCTGAGAAAGCATGACATAAAAGGTTCAATCATGATCGTGAACTTGACTTTGTATATTACAGCACAACACAAATGAAATCCCATTTCTGTGAACATTTTTCGATTGCTGCACTGATGGTTAAATCATAAAAGACACTATGGTATATTCAAGGTAACTTGGCGGAAAGCACACAGGCAAATGTCGTCAAATGTCTCTTCCAAATGTAATGTATGCAAGCGGGAAAACTTAAAAGGCAAACATTCTACTCCAAGAGTATGCAACAAGAAAACCGAGCATTCTTACTGTCAGCATCATCTTTGATCTTGATGAGCGTTTCCTTCTGCGCTCCAACAGAAGCTCCAAAGGGAGATTCACTCTTGGGACTTCCCAACACAAGACGCAGCTCTTCCTCCTCCTCATGTTCTGTGTCATCAACTAGCACCAAAACACAAGTCTTTTCAACCTCTCCTATAAAAAAAAAAGATGTGAACAGAAAGGATCATTTCACGGTTATTTCCTCCACGGGTAATTCATTCTAACATGAAACAGACACATGCAAAGAGGTGTCTGCTGGCTGTTCCTACAGCACCTGGTAAGAATGTGATGATGGAAGCCTCCGTGTTGGGTCTCTCATTGAAGTCCATCATGACCTGAGCTGTTCCCTGTCTGCTGTAACAGCGCACTGTGGACTTGTAGCTGATATCACCGCTGCGGTAAACAGTAGCTGAGATCTGCCCAGAGTTCTCCTCGCCCACATACGCAGCATCACGGAACTGCACTTTTGGCACTAAAGCAACAGAATCCATCCCAAAACTTAAGATCAGAAATGAAATGTAATGTAATACGCTTAAATAGCTTTGATACAAACTTTGATTTTCACTCACAGTCTGAGACAGAGTCATTGATGAGGATGGTGGTCTTGCTCGGCTCCCCAAGGATCCCATTCATGGGCATTCGAAGCACCAGCTCAAACTTCTCGGGCCCCTCCAGCACCGGCCGGCCCAGGTCATCCAGAATAGTCACACGAAACGTCTGCATGGTGACCCCGGGTGCAAAGTCCAAATTGCGGCTGATCCCGACATAATCCACACCAGCTGCTCCACAACACAATATGGGTCAGACATGTTTCAAAGATCAGAGTGCTTATTGGAGAAATGGATAGAGTGCAAATGGACTACAGTGCTTGATCTTATTCAGACAGCGGTTCTCATGTTACTTCATAATTCATCTTTGAGTGTTCAGGCAGCGAGCAAGATAAAAGAACCTAACCCACATGCTTGAAAAAATGACGCCTACTTTGTCGTGGTTGATAGCAGTGAACAGTTAGAATTTGTTTCATGATTAAAGAGAAATCGAGAGAAACTAGATATCTCCCTGAGCGCAAACAGGTTATGAATTTGCCATTCTTTGAAGAGCATTGAAAGCTCGCCCTTTGGCCACAGGCTCCTGTCATGTACTTGTGACCCAGTTATGTGCATAATTGTGGGCTTGCTTCTCCACCATGCTGCATATGATTAGATTCTAGTTATTTTTTACAGTTATAATGTGGGCCATAGCAGAGATGTTAGGAATCAGTACAAGGCAGAGAAGGCTGCCTGGGGCGAGGAGATAATAGAGGCTGCAGGGAAGGTTTGAAAAGATAGCAAGCAGTTCTTGGAGTACAAAGCTCTTACCAATGTGTAGAACAATCAGTATGCATTCCTAAAGCTCCATCCTCACTCAAACAACCATTATCTTCACCACACTGTGAGTATCCGATGCCTACAAGGCAGAGGTCCAACAGAAGAGCCCTGACTTGCCTTCTAACCTGAAACAATGTTTACATTCCCCAGGCCATCCACCCCACATATTAGGCGTTAACGTCTCCCCGCACTCTTGAGCTCAGGAAAACAACAAGTGACAGGGTGACGACTTAAGACTATTGTTCTCTGCGGGTGACGTTTCTCTAAACAGAAACAAGCTGAGGCTGTCAGAAAAGGGCGTCACGCATGGTACACGTACCCTCGGCTGAGACAGGCTCCGTCTTTCTGGAGCGCACGGTGACGGTTCCTCCTTTGGACAGATCAGTCCCCGTCCTCCACACCTGCACCTCCACAAAGCCGTCGCTCTCATCCACGTGGTAGTCTGTGTTGCCAAAGTAGAAGACGGGGGCTGGGAAAAAAACAACAGAGAAATGAGGAAAACACATAAAGGGATGTAATCCATAATCATCTTGTAGTTTCACAACAGGATGTGTCAGTTGTAATTGTGGCGCTGAATCTGTAATAGCTAGCATGCTCAGTAAGATTACCCCTGATTACAGGAGAACTAGAGGACATGTTTCCATCCAAACACCAGCAGGCAGGTAGGAAACGCTGTAATTACAGCTGCTAAACAAACACTTTCTTATTTCCTGGAATGATGTTTTGGGGGGGATTTTTACATGTGCAACTTGAATGAGCCGGAAAAAAATCAATAAAAAATAAAAAGCAGCTGCATTTCCTGGTTTTGTTGTGGATGAGTCTGCTGGTGGATCTGACTTGGATAGAGACAGGTCTAAGAGGCAGACAGGAGGCCCGACAGGAGGTCTGGGGGATGTAGAGCTCGATGTGCCAGCCCAGGCCTGCCTCTCCGCAATTAGTGTTCTATGAGCTGAGATTCCACTGCAGCCAGCACACACTTTTTATTCTTTTTAACCCTTTCAGAGCCGGTGTTCTCGCAGCAATGCACAACATGTCATGCTGCTCGTGCAACAAAGGCTTAAGGGCTTCAACCTCTGTATCCGTGCCCTTAAGGTGGTGCAGTCAACCACTGTTACACTGAAACAACTGTCACCACAAAGACTCTATTTATGGACTCAAACAGCAGGGCGTCCATCACAGTCCATTACAGTGATGGAGAAATAATAAGGGCAACCAAAAGCGATAACTAGCTTGAGATAAAATCGCAGTTGTTACTGAGGAAATAAACACATTCTAATGCATCCAGTTCATTTTGTTTTCATGACTAGTGAGAACAAGTCACCACAAGGCAGTGGAAAACATGTGCTTTTGAGAGCTACTGTGACCAAATACTGAATAAATTAATTGAATGACGATGGCCATGGGTAAAGTTATGGTTTCCATGACAATAGATTTACAAAATGGTAGTTAAGAGTCTCTCATCACACAGCGAGGGAGAAAAAGGAGACCGGGGATGTGGAAATGGAAATGGGTGATAAAAGCATTGCACAAAAACAAATACATACTGTTTTCACTTTTAGATTATTATGCTATCTGATGAAACCAAAATAAAAAAAAGGCAGGATAAAAACAGATTAACTGTCAGTCAACACTGCTGCCAGGCGCAATTACCAATCGGCAGCAAAGTAATTATTATTTTGCTCTACACATCATAGTTTTTCAAGTAATCTAAGTCTCAGACGAGTGTGCATATTCTGATGCAGCAACAGCCCCTCACTGACAAGATAAGACAAGTTCTGAAGGGAGACAGTCTTGAAGGAAAAGCCTTCCTGGGATTTGAGGTGCTCAGAAAAGTCATCCCGGTGGCTAAAATAATATTTCTCCTAAACGCAAAGGACAAATAACCTTTATTGTCTAATCCATCCTGAGCGCACAAGCAGAACAAGAGTGTTGTATCAGGAGGCGTGCAGCTGCCAACATTTCTCCCCACAGAGAAACCAAACAAAAATGGTTTTGGCTGCCTGCACTCGGTCCCCAACAGGAGAAGTAATCAGATCCACTAGCCTGAGGTTTGCAGCCAGGAACTTGGACCTGTTGTACACGCCAAGTAATCAGATAAGGTTTGTGAAGCATACAAACAGTGAGCTTCAAAGAGCTACGGCCCATTAACTGAAAGGTAAACCGCTGGCTCCGAGGCTCCATCAGCAGCAGCCGTCTACGCCAAACATCACATCTAAGGTTACCTGGATGTAAACGGACAACTTCCACATTTAGACTTCTGTTATGTAAAATGATGTGTGGTACAAAACTTTTCTTTCCTTCTACTTATTTAACGAATAGAAGATCAAGTTAAATGTTTTTTTTATGATTTCTATTATGAAGTAAAATACATTCAAATTCTACTTGGTTTCCATTTAAGAAAATCGAAAATCTAAAACAAATGTCACAGAGAACAGATAATTATGCAGCTGCCAATATATTGTACAAAAGGACATTTCTTTACTGTTGCATGCAGAATGTGAACATATAGAGGCACCAGGAGAGACTCAGGCATCCCTAAGGGGACTGTTACACTCCCACTGACTGCTTGATTTCACTTGAACTTTGCATGACGTTCCCACAGAGCTAAGTGGCTTCTCTAATGGTGAGATTCAATTGAGCCTCTGCTTCAGAAATCTCCCTCCAACAGCAAAAGCATACAAAAGCAGCAGCACCATATTGAAACAGAATAATCAAACTTCAAATCATTGAATGGCTGTGAGATTCACAATTTTCAAAGAAGGTGCTGGATCGAGCGTCTTAAGGCTGTTGATTAAAGTCGGCACCTCTCTGCTTAAGTAATCTAGACATCTGTTTATATCTGGATGAATGAGAATCCAGGTGAGACATAATTACAGGGTTGATGGGTTCCCCTCTTGATTCATCGCAATCCAGGATACGCTGCACACGCCCATCTTTAAAACAGCTCTTAATCACACCTTCAGAACCAGAGAAAAATTTACAGGCAACTGACACAAGACTATAAATACATGACTACTGCTCTACAAGCATTTTCATGTCCTACAGCACCCCCCCCCCCCCCCACCCCACACCCCCACACACACAAAATCACGGATGCAGAGTCAAAATCAAACAGCAATTACCTCTGCAAGAAAGGACAAGTTTCTGAAAAACCCAGTGCAGCAGAATGGAAACTATAAGGATGTGGCTGTTTGTGTGCAGATGTGTTGCTGAGAAAATAGCAAGTGTTATTGGGGTAGCAGCTGTTTGTGCATGCTACTGTAGAAAGCATGGGAAGCTTGTAAACTTAACCTACTCACACGCAGAGTTGCAAGAAGATAGACTTTAATGCAGAAAAAAAGAATAGATGGTTCATGTCGCTGCTGTAGACACTAATCAAATATCAACATCAGGCATGAGCTTGTTTAACAGTGAGCTTCAGCAGCAGCTCCATGGTACTGATTGTCTATAAGTGCATGGGTTTAGAGGTTCATTCATGGCGCTGCCTGCGGACAAAGAAATGCCTCTTGTCTCATTTCGGATTCAGTCTAGCTCATGTAAAAGTAGTGTTTAAAAAACAATCCTATCCTTCTTTCTTTTAACAGTAAAATTTCTCACTTATTGGAAAATGTTTTCTTTGGAAAAATGTAAACCAAGGCTGCTTCTACAGCCTGCTGGT
Organism: Labrus bergylta; assembly: GCF_963930695.1. Classification (NCBI taxonomy): domain Eukaryota; kingdom Metazoa; phylum Chordata; class Actinopteri; order Labriformes; family Labridae; genus Labrus; species Labrus bergylta. Next base: position 23,749,049 of record NC_089205.1, read on the forward strand.
TTCATTTGCCTTTGTAGATCACAAGGGGCATCAGTATTCATTTCAGTCTTCACAGGAGCTTTAAGAGTTGTGTTATGATATCATTTGGAGTGTGTTTACCACTCCTTCTTTTCCCCTCATTGTTTATCTATTCTTATGGCTTTTGTTTGTCTTACATCCTCCTCTCCATTGTTTGAGTTTAGTAGTTAACTTGTTCCTGTAATATCCACATCTACACTGAGAGGCCCTCTCTTACAGCATGAGCATGCTCGCATCTACATCATCTTTTAAAACCTGTTCCTCCCATTCTGTGCTCTTTCTCCATGCTGCAAAACAACCTAATTATAGCAGTGATCATCTGGTACATGCAGAAATAAATACATTTCCACTAGTGAGACAGAATGGACCATGCAGTCAGTTCAGAAACTCTACCCCTCCCTTGTTATCAAGCCTTGTTAAAAAAAAAAAACACCAGCTGATTATTTGCACCTTGATTTTGCAGAGTAATGTTCAGAAACTATTAACATGCAAGGTTTCACACAACGCCTACTAAATCCACCCCCTGCTGAGCAGACAACCTGAACAACCAGCAGGGATCAGAATCGCAGCGAACAGACCCATGTAGACTGACAATTGTGTTTGGAGAAGGGTCTGGACGTGTTGGAGGCGGATCCTGTAAGGATCTCTGAGACTTCGGGCAAATGCTGAACTTTACACTACCTTAATGCCCCCTGGTAACTGGTGATTAAAACTTTAGTCTATGCTTTCACTCACAATGTAACATATCGATTTTGTTATGATATGTCAAAAAGTTTACCGTGAATGACAGAATTCATCTTCTGTTAAAAAAAAAAAGTTAACACCATTAATACAATGAAAACAATGGCTTTACTATCTCTGTCTCTAATTAGAAATCTAAACATAGTCAATACACAATCAAAATGTATTCAGCAATAAGGATTTTAAGGATTTTTCTCTCAGTGTTATGGTGATGACTTTAAGAGTCTCAACGTAGATTACATACAGCTAATGACAGAGGATTTAGTCCACAGAGTCCATCCATATAGTGTTATGACTGAACTTTCAGCATAGAGAAGGGTTAAGGACTACATTTATTTAAAGTTAAAATGAGCTGAAAAAAATCAGTACTTAAGGGAAAAGTCTACAGACCACCCAGGTGGGTTTTGGTTGAGCTTGGTTACATTTTCTGTCTGAAATGATTTGCCAACAAAGTTCTCTCTGAAGCAGAGATATCAAATTCAGTGCCATGAAAGAGTGGGGTTGTTTTCATTCCAAACAAAGCAGATTTTAAATACTCTCTCTCTGCGGGTGAAGGTGCGCTAATTAGTGAAATTAATGTTTTGGTTGGAAAGGAAATATGCCTTGTCCTCTTTAGCACAAGTCTACTGAACTGGTTATTAGTGCAGCAAATTTCAATTAATTCAGTTCTAAAAGCTATAAACATTTCTAATTAAGATCCCCATAAATCATCAGATTAAAATCAGAGCCTTGGCAGACAATATGAGCTCCACCTTGTGTGGTTTCTACCTCAGTAGGTGGCCAAGACTCTATTTGCATGGAGCCGGGAGTGCATGTGCATTTGTGCCCTTTGGCTTTAAGTTTCATTATAATATGCTACTGCAGCGTGCCTTTTTGCTGATAGCAGTGGTGTGTGAACTATTCGAGCCCACGACTGTGTGTAGCTGCTTGAAGCCCTCCTGGGGAACCCTCGCACAGACCTCTCACAGGCAGAGACAGGTGTTCAGCCAGGCACCAGTTCATCCTGTGCAACCCCTCTGGACAGCTACTGCTAAGAGGGGTGACAAAGAAGGATGTTATGCCCCAGTTTGCCTCCCCTCCATATATATACACCTGAGTGGAGTTCAAGCTGGATTATGTCCTTTAAAGTAATACCAAGCAAGGATAGCTGAAGTTGAATCCGGATAAATTTGCTGCCGCCGTTCTGCTCTTCCAAACAGGATATTTGTCTTGTTTTTCTTCCCTTAGAGTTATTTACCATTTACTTCACCATCAGCGCTCCCGCCATTTCATTATCACCTCCTTCAGGGAGATATGAAGGTTTGACACCATCTTATTCCTTACCCGCTCCTCATGTTCTATTTATTCAGTGGATGCAGGCAACCTAAACACCTCCAGCACCTAATCCAAATTAGACTTTGGAAGTGTTGCTGAGCCAACTTCACGCTTATATTGTGTGTGCTTTAAGGCATGAGTGTGCATGTCTCATTGTGTGTCCAAGCAGTTGATCTGATGTCAGGTATCCGTGTTGATTTAATAAGGAGCCAACTTGGAGGACAATAGCTCCAGGCATTGTCTCTCTCCTCGACTTATTGAAAGTCTTGACAACAGTTTGAATCACAGTTTGAGGATTACAATAAAATGCACACAAAAGAAGATTGAACAAAAGCAGGCTGTAGTCTGGCCCTGATGTATGGGGCACCTTTGTTCGTTTTGTGCTTTCTGACAACTGATATGCATAAGGTGATTTTGATTATATCTCAGCCACCCTGACAAAGGCAGAGACAAAGAAAACATGATTACAGATAAGGCAAGAATAAACCTGAGTACAGACTGTTAATGCTGGTTGTCAGCGTGAGCCATGTTAATCCTATAATGCACAAAGCCTCCTATTCTCCTGTGTTTCTGTGATAATACACAGAGGACCTCTAATGAAGGCAAAGGCATGTCAGGAAATCACACATTGGTGGAGTGAAAACATTTCCTGGTGTAATAGATATACATAAATTAGACTACACAGGCAAGTCATTGTTTTTAAGTTTGCAAATCAGACAGCGTACAACTCTCCGTAAAGCTGTGAAATTAGGAAACGCTTCAACATGAATCTGCTTTTTATCTGTAACAGGAAACTGTCAAACTAAATAAATAGTTTCTTAAACCATTAACCCGCCGCCTTTATTCCTCTGAGACCACTTCCAAAGCAAACATCAAGCCGGCTTATCTTATCCATTATAGTTTCACAAATCTATGAGCTTTTATTTGTCCGCCTCCTTCAATGAGAGCGGCAAGAAACTGAAATCTGTCAAGACAGTTATACTAAGAGATCAATCAATAATGTCTCCAATCAATATGCTCTCTGGCAGTTGTAAAGACAAGCAGTACTTGCACTGTTAGAGCTATCCATAAAAAAAGTGTGCGACTGTCTGGAAATAGAATATCTTCAGCGGTAAAGCACATCTTTGTGAAACAGCCCCGAGTGCTGTAAGGAGCGACTGTTGTACAGCCTATTAAAAACGTGTGTGTCTCAGCAGCTGTCTCGGCAGTCTCGAGTCAATACCCAGGAGCAGCGGAGGTCAAAAGGCCCCGTACTCACTCTCAGGTTACACCGGACACAATCACGTAACCCCTCTCCTTCCTCGAGCAGGGCAAACAAATCCACTTGCAGTGTGTCTGCTTTGAGTTCCCCAGGGAACAGAAGGAGAGAGAAAAAACCTGTTAGACAGTCTGAGAACTGCTGCTGCAAGAGCCCTGAAGACAAGGCCTCTTTAGAGCAGGTTCACGGACAGGTAAGTCTCATCATTAGTTCAGATTTTTATCTGGATCTAAAACCAACCATGAAATGTTCAAGTACTTTTCTTAAGGAGGGAACATAACAGATCGATTCTTCTTCAATGGTGCTGCTGAAGGCTGTCATAAATGAATGGGAATCTTTCAGGAGTCGTAATTCTTCAGGAAAGGTAAAATGGAAGGACCACTGTCACTGACCAAAACATATTTGTCAAAGGTCAAACTTTCAACAACTGCCTTTCAATCGTGATCTCTTCGTGATCATTATCCTCGTGCCACATGGAGATTCTAACTGGTGTTATTTGAGCAGTGGGAGAAGATTAAAAATACATTTCAATGAAGCTAACTAACATCTATCTAATGATAAAATGACTCCATTCCCTAAGGTGACGATTTTATGACTTTTTAAATCAAGCAATTAGATCTTGTGCTGAGTTGTATATTGCGTCATCACAGCAATTATTCAGCTTCTACCGGGGTTTTGATTTGAGCAAAAAAAAAAGATGCTTCCGCAATCATCCTGCTTCTTCAGCTCAGGGTTGCCTGCGTGCATTCATACAGTCTTGACTTCACAGCAGTGCTTCCGGAGATCGTCGCAGCGATAGAGAACTGAGGAATGGTCGTCAGGTGCCGTGGAACAAAGAGGCGTCAGGAAGATATGGGAGACTATCAGCCCTCCAGTCTGAGCCTGCAGATATGAGATAAAGGCTTCGCCCCCAGGAAGGAGGCTCGCACACTCAAACACCCTCTCTCCGAGATATTGTCAGACAAGCACAAACACAACCAGGAAAAAAAAAATCCTAACACACTCTTCACCTGCACACCAACAACATACCTGCTGTCTGTCTGCCCACCGGCTTTGAATGCCTCTCTTTGAATCCACTTGTGCAGCTGAATACATATTATGCATTTATGACACTTTTTCCAAACTTATTCTCAGCTACTGCTTGTCCATTGCACACAAAAAACCCAATAGAACATCACAGAAAAGCTCTTCTAAGCTAGAAATACATTCCAACAGCTTTTTCTTGAGACATTAATGAGATGTGAAAATCCTTTTAAAAATGAAAGGTCTCTCTGTAAGACAAAAAGTTTTAATAATCAACACCTTTTGACTTCTTGTACCTGCACAGACTTCACACTGCATTGTAGTCAATTTCACACTTGTGATCTGTGAAATGTCATCTTACCGTCTTCCATATCGGCCATGATTGTGATTCTGGCTGTAGGGAACTCCGAGCCCAGACGGCCCCCCATGGGCATGCTCAGGGTGACATTGAAGCTTTCCTCGTCTTCATACAGGGAGTCATCGATGATAACAACCCGGCACGTTTTCTCCTCCTCACCCTTGTCGAAGCGCACGATGCTGTGATGGTCCTCGGGCCTGGAGATGTAATCAGAGTAGGAGAGCACTGCGGTCGGGACGGTGCCTGTGGCTGAAACTGAGTGGGAGGAAAACAGAACAACAGAAAGCAAAGTTAATGATGCAAAAGCAATTTCACCGTCAAAATTCAATACATAAAAATGATTTCTCTGTTCTCTATAATAGTTTTCTTTTCATGCTAAATGTTAACATGCATCACTGAAACACTCCCTCAGGATGATATGACAAGAACCCAGTGCAAGCTCTCTTTAACAAGTGACAGGGACCTTTACTCTGTCTTCCTTTTACATTTCACAGAAACTCTTTGATACAGTATCAGCTCATCTGTCTCCATTTTTAAAGATAACATTATGTAACGACAACAGCCACTGGGTAATTATTGGAGAGAGGATACGCTTTTGGGGTTTCCTCTTTCTATTGTACAAGTCAAAACTACCAAATTATTTTAAGCGTTATTAGTTACCAAGAGAATTATTATAATTACCACAGCCACTTTTAGTGCATGCTGCTCAACAAAAGAAAACTTTTATTGATACAAGTTAAAGTCATTCTGTCTAAGTCTTGATATCGCTTCAAAGGAGAGTGGGGATCAACATGAGTAACACACATGGTGGCCAAGTAAATGGAGAGCAGGAGAAGACAAACAGGTCATTCTTGTGTTACCTTGCTGTGTGAAGCAGATGACCATGAGCTCCTGACTCACATCTCCACTCCTGTGCACGGGGATGAGCAGCTCACCAATGTCCTCCTCTATGCTGTATGTAGCTGAGGGTATGAACACTGTCGACTCTGCATGTGAGACAAATCAACATCAAACGTTAGCTTATCACTTTGCAATGATACATTTTGAGTGAAATACCTTTAAGTTCAATGTTGTTTGACTTTTGATATGAAGGAATCTCTTGGGCATAATCATATCTCTGGCGAACTGAATGCCAACTAAATTGAACTGAATGATCCGGGATGAAGAAAAAGTAAAAACCCTACAACATCAAATCACATGTGACAGTATTTCAATCAAAACCTTTCATCATGTAGGCTAACAGCTCACACACTGGGACCAATGACGCCTCTTATTACAGCTCCGCTGATGATGCTTCCTTCATGTTTAATTAAAACCCATCCTCTACTGTTGATTCATCTGCAGTAAATATTCTAACCTAGAGGCTGCTTACACTGATAATGCGGAGAGACATCTCTGGTAATTGACCCAGTTAGTGATACAGAAGGATGTGGATAATTTTTTCTGTAAGAAAATGCTGATTAGAAACAGAGTTAGAAATCCTAGAGAGAATAACAAAAAATCAACAAACGATTTCAAACACATTTGTTTTGGTTTACAAACGTCAATTGTTAGTTGCCTGTACAGGTTGGCTGCTTCGTTTGCACGCAGAGAGCTTTTAAACAATTGTTATTTTTTTTACTGGCAGCTCTCCATCTCTTTGTCTCCCTCCTTCTCGGAGCTGCATATGACAACTAGGAAGGTAATAGGGCTGTAACGTTTCATCCATGAAATCCACAGAGCTCAGTCTGGAGCTTTGCCTCCCTCACCATCATTAACAAGGTGTTGGAGAGTCAACATAACTTGACCTTTCCTTTCCTGTCCTGTGGACCGTGCAAACAAATGCTTGGAACGATGTGGCCGTTCTCCACTTCTTGTTTTTAAAACTCTCACTCTTTTCAGTCTGAGCTGCTTAAGCTTGTCTGGTGTGAAAACTCTACTTTGCACGGTAGCTGCCCTTGGGCTGATCAATGTTTCTGCTATTATTGAAAAGAAAGAAAAAAATATTTCAAAAGCCTTCAAAGTTGGTTTGACCTTGAGTGGCACTAATGTGTTGAAATATAGAAACCATAAACAATAAATTGTATAATAAAGGCAAGGCTGAATTTAAACGTCTGTTGAGGCATACAGAAACAAAAAGTAACATCTTGCAGAGAGACAGCTGCCAGTCTGGTTGATTGGGCTCCAGAGAATGATGTTTTGCGAAACAAAGTGCCAACTAAACATGCTATTTGGAATGAATTGTAAATTCTTCCCTTTTTCACACACAATGAAGCGCTGTGGGATAAGGAGAAGCATTATCAATATTTATGTCATGCAGTTTTCTGTCAGCGTCCAGCTGCTTGGAGTTCATCTGCTCTTTCAGCACTCATTGCACACGTTGGGGGAGTCGGCCTGTTTATCTCGTCCTTTTGACCTTGCTTATCTCCACTCGAGGGAGGGAGACAGCACACGCATGCTCAATGTATGACTAGTTTCATAATTAATATAGAGTTTCAAGATGTTACTTTTCTCTTGGCGTAGAGTTTCATGTTAATACATTTTTAATATTTGTTCTCTGATGCACTCAGACAGACGGAGCAGCATGAAGCTTCTCTAGTAAAAAAACATGAATACAGCTAACATGAAGGGAATCCTGGACCTTTATTCTGTATTGTTCTATTTTTTTGTTTTAACATACAGAGAAAGGCCAGATTGGATCATTATATCATTTGTTGCTGCCACCTAGTATTATGGGTGTGGTAGTCAATGAGGATGTGCACTTCCTTCAAAATAAAATGTACTTTATACTCTCTTAAACAATTAATTTTCAATGATACTTGAAAATTTGAGCAAAACATTATTTTCTTCTGAATTATGTGATGAGAACAATAACAAGGATGGAAAGTAAAAAAAAAAGTTCTGCTGTAGCACCAAATATAAGACCTGTATTGTGTGTTTCTGCTTTCTGATTGACCTTCTTACTTTGTAAAACACTTTGGTCAACCTTGGTTGTTTTTAAATGTGTTATATAAATAATGTTCACTTGACTTGACCTGAATGCATATCAGCAAATAAACTCTAGAATGCCAAAAAGAGAAGGTAAAAAAGGAGGACTTATGTCTGGAGTATGGCTTTGGAATCACACTGGAACTTAGCACAGACGGTTTAAGGAAGATGATTAAATGCACATTTGAAATTACATGAAGTCCCTGAAAATGAAATCAAAACTGACCATCATCAGGATCCAATATCTCCACAGTAGCAATATCTGGGAATTCAAGGGCAGCCATCACGGGCTCAGACAGGACGATCTGGAAGCTCTCTGACACTTCGTACTCGCTATCTGACAGGATCCGCACCTTCCAGGTGGCTGTGGTCTGCCCTGGGTTAAATTGCACCTGTTTCTGTGACTTCCCCCGGAAATCTTTGTCACTTTGTGCAGTGCCGTCCTTTGTTCCAATGCCTTTGGAAGGAGACGGAGAAAAAGGGTTATTATCTTTATCAGGTAGTTTATGTGAAATATCATACATCATTCATATCAGATAATGTCAGCACCTTGCTTGTTTATGGTTGGTTATAGGGTTACATTTAACATTTCGTAATCTACCATTCAATTAATTCATGTTTCAGTTAAAAGCTGTTTGTTTGTCCTGATATCTGTGGTACATCAATCACTTTTCTTGCACTTTTCTTCTGCCAGGCCCACGAGTAGCAGACCAAACAAGTTAGCCCAGATGTAACTTATTCAGCCGCTTGTACAGGATGTCATTCTTTCTTCCTTCACCATGAACATGCAGACTTTGCGGCGAGGATACGGACACAGAACTAATTTTGTTTATAAAGAGACCTGATGGGTCTCTGCAACAACCCAGATACTTCATTTTCCTGAAGTACCTCCCTCAGGACTGCTCAAGGGGACAAGATTTGGCCTTCTCCAAATCCCCCAAAAAATTTTTAGACTAGGTGAAAATTCTCCAGTCCAGTTCCCCTCCAGCTACCCTGCCAATGCAAAGAGCCGGTCCACATCCAGTATGGAACCTGCATTGTGTAACATAACATATAACATAACTATAACTAGTAAGATTCAAAGGGACCCTGAAAAAGTCACAACCCAATGTGTCTGACAATTTCTGCAATCGTTTTGCTCTATTTTCTCACCTCCACTGTTTTAAATGGTCCTGAAGGGAATAAAGCCAATTACCCCTAATGTCAGCCTGGTCTTGGCAGTTGTCTGACCTTCAGCATGTGAGCAGTTTGATGGGGCCTATAGTCCCTATAGTTGTGACACTGGTATGATTCCTGCTGAGCCGGGGCACAGGGGCCGGTGAAATGTCACACAGACTCTTCATTGTCTTCGCTAAATGGCCACAAAACCCGCTGCAAGGGTCTGGCAACAAATAGAAACAAGATTGTTGCCAATTCCCTTAGGCTTCCAAATGAGAAGAATTCATGAAATTACCTATAGCTTAAAAACAAACAAAATACAGTTTGTTCACAACATCCATGAACTGGAGGAGGAAGAAAGTGAAGAGAAAACTGAAAAATCACATCAAGACCTCACACAAGATCTTCAAAAAAAAACACAGACTTAGAAATGCATAGAAACTACTATTCTGTTCTTTGATTAAAATAAAAACTGTTCTTTGATATGCAAGTGCGGACAGAAGGAAAAGGACCCTGCACATATGTGCTGAGATTAAATAGTCAAGCTCAATGGAGCTTGAAAAATCAGCAGTCTTCAAAGAGTAGCTAGAAGAGGAGATGGGAAAGCTTTGCTCCTGACGCTATCTCCTGCACAATGCTGGGTAGGATTGATACCTGATCTCAGCAGTCGCTCTGAGGCTGCAGGGCAGGTGGGCTCACTATAGCCTCCAAACCTGTGCCACCTGCATTGTGCACGTTGACCAGTGAAGCAAGGGACCACCAGTGGGCTCCTCTGATCACCGTTCACTCAGATAATCCTCAGTCTTCATGAGAAGGCACTGGCCTGGGAACAGTCGCTATCTCATCGCAACACTGAGACAGATGGGGGGCTTGAATTGTTGGGCTGCTCTGGTCTCCTGTTTATGCCGATTAATTCAAACAGTTTGCTACTTTCTCGCTCCCATTTTAAAAAATAGCAGAGAAAAAGGACAAACTCAAATGATCACTACGAGAAAGAGATCAATGGTCAACACAGGAACGTATAACACTAAAATTCTTGTCTTTAATTTTTTTCATTTGATCAGCAAATGTTTTTGTCCTTGCTTTAAAAAAAGTGAATCCGAATATTTTCTAGGCTGTTAATTAAGACTGCTGTTTGTGGTGAACAATAAAACAATCAAGGCCTGAGGATGTGAAGATGCACCCACTGGCTCTCATGAGACATGAAAGTAATATTTTAGTTTTCACCACTCAAGGATTTAGAAAGATATATTTTTTTTTTTACTATTGGTACTTTTTTCCTCTTATTGTGAAACAAAATTGTTCTGACTTGAAAAAAAGGAATGAAATTATAGCTTCTTTTGTGTGCTTTCCATCACCACAGAGAGGTACAGCATCCGCCCGCATCCATTATCATTCCCCTTCATCCTTCCTCAATCATAGGAAAAGTAAATTGTGATAAAGCTAGGGTTTGGACTTGAAAGCACAGAACAGTCATTTTGGACATTATTGTCTCCAGGCAACGAAAAGCAAGTGTATTCAAAGCTCAAAGTAAGGCTTCTTTTAATATATAATGCAAGCATTAATAAAACAGCAGTAATGCCAAACAGGGGTGATTATTTGTTTGTTTGCCCTTATCCTCATTCCCAGTATAACACTATGTTGTTTATTATTCATCTGCAAAGGGATCATCGAGCAGTCATCACATACACATTTCAGTTTTCAATCATCATTTCTTTTGTTCTTTTACATTATCTATAGGATAAACAAAATGTGTTCACATGGATTTTACAGTCCACTTCTGTCTGTGAATAAATAAATAATATTTGTAGAGCATATTCAAAAATCTGTCTTTAAATGTGTATTTTTCTATTTTACTGAGTTAATGAGGTCGAGTAGATATACGTTGCAGTGTGAGGCATATAAAGGTCAGCAGAATTTGCATATCACCTCAGAGATGTTTCATTAGTCTGACATCCTGAGGCATACAGAGATACAGATGACAGAACAGAAAATGATCCTCTTTGGATTTGACCTTTAACACCGGGTCATTTTAATCACACCTCATTCTTATAGACAGAATAAATGGCGACACTTTAAAAAGGCCAATGGTGCCAGCAGTTAGAGCAGTTAGAATTCCTGCCACTCATAAATCCTCGCAGCAGGCAGGATTTGTGAGAGGCAGGGTACAGTTATTGTTCATTTAGTTCCAGTTGGTAGTTTGCCTGGACTAACATTTGGAGAGGCGCCTTTCCCTGGCCACTAACTTTGAGTGACCTTTTTAATGTGTGCATGCAGTCTCTGGGGGATCGTCCTGGGCTTTGTCTTATTGGAACATAAATACTGGCAGACAAGACAGTTGGAAGGTCATGACCTGTGTGACCCCTAAGGGTGTCTAAGCCAACCTTCTAGTGTTTTAAAATGTTAACAAAACTCCTGAAAACTTCCTGAAATTTTAGATGTGAGCTGCATGTGTGAATGCAAACAGCCCAATTTTCACTCCAACTTCACTGGGATTTATTTTTGTCCGCCAGCCCTCTAGTAAATTTTTAGCAGAAAATATTTAGGGGAATATATTGAGGGTGAGCAGGAGGGGGTCGTGAATTCTACAAATAGCATTGATATAAAGGCAAACATTTTCAGTACAGCTGCAAACTCTTTTGCTTAAACGTCCACCAATTGGACGTCGTTCTTTTACGCCATGTCTTGCCTCCTAAAAGTTAATGTGTGTGTGTGTGTGTGTGTGTGTGTGTGTGTGTGTGTGTGTGTGTGTGTGTGTGTGTTTTTGTGTGAGGCATGTGTAATTGTGTCCAATCAGTTTTGTCCTATGGCACTCTGCCTAAAGTAGGTTTTGAAAAAGTTAGGAAATACAGAACAGAAATGCTTTAAGGTAATCCCCGACTAATTTTGTTCGGCAAGAAGACTTTTAGTTCAACATGTTTTTGTTTGTTTCTTTGCTTGTTTGAATGGCGGTGATAGTGATACCTCAAAAGTATCAGATCATTTCATGAAATTTGATGTTTAAGCTGCAAAGCAGTACTGGAGTATTATGTGGTGTTATGGTATCCTATGATAACTTCAATTAAAAATGTTTGATATTGGTATTAATGTTATTTCACTTTTTTTTGTTTTAGTTTCAACCTTTGTATTGCTGTATCCGTCTTATAAAACATGTCAATGGTGCGGACCCTGATCTGGCACTAAATCACACTTTCACTAAAATGATGTAAAAAAAAATATATATATAATTATTTCCACAAGAAAGAATAATGCAAGCCCTAAAAGCTGTCCAATACATTTATAACATTGTGAATATTTCCAGTGACCTCTGATGGTATTCTCAGACCATGAAATCAGAGACACGTCTGCTTACTAATGAAGGAGGTTTCCCCCAGGTAGCCACGACGTTTCAGCACCACCTCCAGGAACTTGACCTGTTCATCCACCACGTAGTGCTCCTTCTCTAAAGAGATCCAGGCCCAGTTCAGACGGAACTGCTGGTTCTTCAGTCTGTTTCCTCCTGCAAACAAAAAGCAGACAGTTGTGTTAATGTTACTTAAAAAAGCTCTTTAGAAATTACTACAGTACACAGCCGTGGAACAGAATAAAAGTTTTTTAAAAAAAGCCAGAGAGGGACTTAAAAACCCCAAAAGGTTTTAAAAAGTAACATAGCTATTTGTTTCTGGGGTGGAGCATATTTCCAATGCCTCAATGCGTCTCTGGATACCTTAAGGACTGGACTTTGGGAAGTCTTAGCCAGCACTCAGTGGGTGGTATGAAGGGGGTATAGCACTTATGCAAAAGGAAGGGAGTTTGTGCAGTCTAATTGCTTCATTTCTAATTAAGATAAAAGGTGCCTGTTTCCTGTCTGAACTTGGCTACTTTACCCACAGCTTTTGAAGTTGAATTCAAAGGCCAAGGCTGTAGTCCTGGAGGGTATCTTATGCTACCTTTTGACCGTAAAAAGCTTAAAGAAAACCACAACAACAGACATCAAACACACGCAAACACACACATACACAAACACGGACAAAACACATCTGCAAAGGCATACACACTTGCTACAGAAGCCACAACATATTCTACAGTTGTCATACCCAGAGCTTTAAATAGTCGAAATGATAGTGCAATATTTTCTAAACGATAATACAATGTAATCCAAAAAATCTGCTCACATCCACCAGATTTTAGATCTACTGCCTTCTGGTGAACTGGATAGGGATGTTGAGCAACAGATGCCTGAGACACTAAACATCTGGCACTTCTGACAGTTGTAGAATAAAAGTTCAAGCTGACGGGAGTGTGCAGGGACTTTGTTCAGGGGTTGAAGTGTGTCGCTGTTGTTTGTGTTTTGGACGAGTGAGAGTCTTTACCCCGACCCCACCCGGCTGTTCTGGTCAGTAAATCTGTAACGTCCAGCTGACTGCTCCACTGTGTTCATTTCCTTTTCTCAACAGACTTGGTGAGACGAACACACATTTACCCTGGGTGTTTTATTATGTGTGAGGGTGCATACATTTACATCTTTGTGTGTGTGTGTGTGTGTGTGTGTGTGTGTGTGTGTGTGTGTGCATTTGTTAAATGTTCTCTGCACCTGTTAAGAGTTTTTTTTTCTCAAGGTGTAATAGTGTACATAATTCCTCACAGAGATAAAATAGGATCCCAATGCCCCTGACATGTTGTTTTTGTATTTAGAGTCATTACAGCCATACAAAATGAACAACTGATTCTTCCTTAATAATGTTTTTATGTCCACAATGAAAGTTCAGAAGAAGACTAAAAATGTATTTGGAAGCTACAGAAAAATGACTTTTCCTCAGGTATACCTGCTGAGGATCTCCTGAGGCTTCATTGGAAATGTTGGGGGTAAAAGGATACGAAAGTCAGATACTGGTATTCTTTCAACTTCTGGTTGTTGTTCAGGGTGAACCTCAGAAAGACTCTGTCAACATGAAACTGTAATTGGGACAAAAGGCTTTGAAGCTTGAGCAAAACAAGACAAGAAGCTGCTCTATTTTCTCTCCGTTGCAAGATTTACAAAATGCTTGAATCATTTAGTTGTGTACTTTTCAAGAAATTCTCTTGAACCCAGCACTGCTTCATCTCGTTCAGGATGGAAGTGAAATCTTCAGGAACACACGTTTCCACACGGTTGAATGTTGCTAATGAGTCGCTGACCTTATTATGGCTAAAAGCTTTGTTTCGGTCACACTTCATACTATCAGAGGAATTTGTCTCAACATTTCCTTCAAGGCTGCATGCCACTAAATTATGTTTCATTTCGTGAAACTTCTATTTTCTGACAGACTGCCTTTTTAGAAGTGGGGTTTCCTTAAATATCAAAGCTTTTTTTTATAGGTTGTGTGATATGCTTGGTCTCCTGCTGGTGTTCGTCACTTTGACACACATAAAATAAAAATCCTCTGCTCACCAAAACCAAGTTGCAGTATCAGTGAGAATATGCATGCAATAGCTAGAAAGCTTGTTTGGCTAGATTTGTGGAATTAGGTTTGATATAATAAAAAAAACAAGAAATATGATTTCTGCACAGAAATTTGAATAATTTTTGCACGGAAAATAAATATTTCAAAGATGAATAATGTTTGAACCAATAATGTGTGCAGCAACAAATAGAACAAATGTAGATGTTGACTCATTATTGTATTATTTCAGGTAGTAAAGAGAGACTTGATGAATAGTTCTTGCAAGAAATTGTCCCAGGTGATACATTCTCGCGGTCTCCCACAGTGTTGGGTTTATGCTTCCTGTGTGTTCCACATCCTTCTAATGGAGACAGGTGACCTGTGTATGACAGGACCTCCCTACTCCGTTTGGATTAAAGCCAGCAGCATGGCACGCATGCCACCAGTAAACACTGCATGTGTGATCTCTGAGACGTGAAGGAGCCGTCTTCCACTGAGGTAATGGAACCAGAGAAGGTCTATTAATCTGACTTCACACGCTGGCAGCTATAACATAGTTGATACTCCAGATCTTAAAACATTATTTTAATGAGAAATACTACATACATGAATGATTTGCATGATGTGATGAAACACTAAGCCAGAGACATTTGAAAACCATTTATCGGTGGGATTAATCCCAAATACCATTTCAGTAACAGCATTAAACAGCAACTTGTTTTGCATAAATATTTACATGACACTCAAGAAACAGCCAACACATCAAGCCAAACCTCAAAGAGGCAGCCCTTCCTTTCAAAATGAATCCTATTAAACACCTGTTTGCCTTCAACAGTTTTCACAAACATAAAGTGGTTCCATCAATTATTCATGTTTCATATCCAGGAGGTCCAAGGAGCAAAGCAGCACTTTCAGTTTATACTACAATACAATTCCACCATGACATAAGAAAATACTGAGTTGAAAAAGGTCTTAAAGATGTAGTAAAGCTTTAGTTTGGCCTTCTGGGGGGCTGGAGAGTGGAGGTGTTCATTTCCAGAGGACCAATTCACTCCTCCAGATTTCTTTCTAATTAAGATAAGCAGGGGTTGAAGTAAGTCCACTTCAAAGAGGCCCCAAGGAAAACACCAAAGTTAATCTTTAACCTGCACTCAAGGCACTGAGACAGAATTCAGTGAACAATATATGTGTCTCTTATGTTCAAGTCTCTGCAAGGCACTGCAGTCCTATGCAGAAGCATACATCATTTGCAATGAATACATTGCTAAATCTGCTCAAAGCAGTCATATGCAAGCTCAGGGTATATTACAAGGATTTCCACAAACATGGAGTTTTCAGTCCGGGACAAATCTTGTCATTAAAAGCCCAAAGTTGGTGGCTTCTGGCAGATTTCATGTCATATTCAAAACTTAAGTCACAAAACTTACTAAAAACCAAACACACAATATATAAAGAGAGAGTCCAGCAAAATAGGTCGATTATTTTGTATGCTTATGTTGAACTTAAACTGTATCTGTCTTGCTCTCTCTTTGACTAAGTGGCAGGTTTTGTAGTACTGGTTTTACCCCATTTTAAACGTATAACTATCAATACAAGTAGTAGTCAACAATGCAACCTGTGATGCGTCTCAAGGTATGTCGGAGGCGGATGTTTTCTGTAACACATAACTAACTGTGTGTGTTACAATGTGTTTAAATGAGAAAGTCATTTTATCGTAACCAAACATGTTAGAATATTAATTGAATAATGCTATCAAGACACATGGTAATGACAATTACCATCTCTGTGCATTAAAATACAATCCTTCTCCTATTCTTAAATTCTTCTACTAATATTTGTCGAACACTGAAGCCGGCACTCAGCTGAGCTGAGGTCGACACAGACGGAGTGTTTGTCAAATGTACGGGGAGAGTGAGATGAAACTTGTTGGTCAAACTATCTTATTAGAGAATCAACAATAGGAAAATGTAGCCAGCTATATTCAAGAGACTAGTCAGATGTTCTGGTTGCACAGAAGCTTGTGAAAAGGCCTATGTATTAAATTGTATTTCTACATATCACTATTCACTATGTAAGTGCTATTCTTTTTATACAAAATCTAATGAATGAATAAACCCTGTATTGCTGATTGAAGTTTTGTGGCACTTGTGTTATCTTCTCTAAATAAAAGTGCCTCGACTACTTTAACTAAAGAATAACCAGCTTTGTACACACACCTCTTCACCGAAACCTTTGAACACCTCATGTAGCTGCACTTCTGCGCTAGTGGATGCGTGATGATGGACAGAAGCCTTTTGAAGGAGGCCAAAGAATGTGAGAGACTGGACTGTGCCAACTTGGTGCCTCTGTCTCCTCCCTGCATACATGTAGCAGACGGCCCTTATTTGGTCACCGTCAAGCCTCGCAGGGCATTGATGCCTCGTGGACCCTCGTCTGTTCATTCAGTCAGGAAGAGAGACAGCCGGCACATTGCCCACAAAGCCAGCAACCCACTGATTAAGCAGGATAAATTGGGACCGGCCTGTGAATCCCGTTCAATAGACACAATGCAGCTAAAAATACTAAATGACCATATGCTGCAAACACATTTGGTGTGCTAACAGTTTCCATGACCTGCATAACTAAACTAATGCATACATATGAAGACATGAAGGAACAGTGCTAAAAAGATGAAAAGGTAAAAAGTTGTGCATGCAAGGTGCTCACAGGCTTTTAGTTTAGTTTCAGGTGTGTGATTCACAGGGCGTTGTTTCCAAATGCCATTGAGACAAACATCATTTGTGAAAACAACAAAAAGACTTGTGCTCCTGAAATATTATTAATGCCACATCAACAGTAGAGCAACGGTTCCTTTAGGCTCAGCAAGTAAGCGAAAAACAGAGCAAGTTCAAGACAAGAATTGCATTAAAACTGCATTGGAAGACTCAGAAGGTTACAGCACTTTTGATGCTGGAGAAAAGGAAAGGAAGGGGTATAATTTTGTAGCGTTTGCTGAGAGCAACAAACCTTGATTGACAAGTTAGTGATGATAGCTAGCATTAGCAGCAGTGGAATACCATGAATTAGTAATGTCAGCTAAGCACTAACTTTGAGAGCTGTGGCCTCTCACTAAATTTATCCCACTAACAAAAAAGAGAGATTAATTATACTAACAACAACTTACTTTTGAGAAGTTAAGGCTAGCTAACTATCCAAGCTAGTAAACCTTGACCTTAGCCCTAGATACTAGGATCCTTCACTAATAAATATTTGAATATAGGCCCAGTAAATAATGACCAGACTGTAATCTTAATGTTGATTAATGATTATGTAATAATATTCAAGGTCCCCAGGAGACCACCATTTCTCTGAGGTATCATTCAGATTTTTGATTTTAAGTCCATAACAAGGTTTTCAAGTTAAATTTCAGATCTCTGTGAACTTGTTGGTAGTCGTTCATGATCCACAGCGGATGAGCAATTCAGTTAAGCACACTCCCTCCAGCACCAAGTGCAGCAACCAATTATCACTTTAAAGCCTTAGGGCAGTAAGGCTTGTCACAGTATCCTTCAATGTAAGAATTACATAGTGTATGTTAATATTGTAATGTAACATCCAGTCTCAAGGGCAACTTTTGATTTGAAAAGTTTAAAACTCTTCCTAAGGAATTCATTCAGTTGTTGAAGCTTGTACTTCCTTTAGGTCGTGAAATGAGAAACCAAATATTCAGCTAACTTTAAATTGAAGGAAGAGAATAACCAATGGCATGAAGTGGCTCAAAGAAAAACAACAATGAAGTTTCATTTTTATGACTGAAAGTACATTTCATAATCCCAGTTTAATACAACTCCACAAAATACATTGTCTTTAGTTTTCATATTGTACCAGATCATACCAGCATACTTTTCATCTCTCCAATTAAGGGAAAAGGGATATGATAATCCTGTTGAAGGAAAGAAAGCACATGGCAGAAGAGAGAGAGAGAGAGAGAGAGAGAGAGAGAGAGAGGGAGGGGGAGAGATATGGTCTAATCACTCTAAGCCTGGTATCAGCAGTAACGAGTTGGCTGTGGCTTGAAAGACTTTGAATTGTTATGATTTCACAGGCTCTAAACCCTTTTCTATGACCACAGCCTTTCAGGGAACAGCTCTGCCATAAATGTGGCTGCTTTGCAGGGGCTGCCATTCCGCCTTCTGTCCCCTCTGTGTCCACTCTGACACAGTGGTCACTCTGAGGCGACATTTGAGTGGCCTGAAAGAAAGGCCAACGGCAGTTCTGAACAAAAGTGCTGGGTCAGAGAGCCATGCAAGGCTTAAAGCAGGCGAGGCTTTGCTCTCAGCGGGGAAAGTTCTTTGAGATTAACATCTGAACCACAACTTTAGAGGTGATTCAACACTTTTTGCTCTAGTTTAAATTAAGACTATTTAAAACTATAATGGCGAGATCATTTTATATCCTTATCATTGACCCTATCATGAATTCATTTAATAAAAAATGTTTTAAAGTCTATAGGTAGAAGGTTAAGAGATTCAAAACCAGAGAGGTGTTTAACTACTTCACCTTTAGTGTGTTATGTTAAACTCAGCAGACTTTCTGGATTATGTCTGCAATTTTATGTAGGAAGTAGGCGATCATGTAAATGTTATTCTACTTGTTCAACATGATGAAGGCAAAACCAAAAAAACTAAGATTGAAAACATATTGCATTGACTGCTCAGAATCAATACATAAAGGAGGTAGTACAATGATCACAGAAACTACAGAAATCTTTAAACAAATATATTTTGAATATATCATTAACCAAGATCAGTGTAAAGTTGTTTTGGGTAAAACACTCAACACTTTGATCCATCATTAAAAAGTGTCAGAATCAGTGGGTTGCTGTGCTTCAGTTTTCATACTTCACATTATCACTGACTTTCAAAAACCTTCTTAACAAAGCAAAAACCTTCATCTTGTTCCAACACTGTGTGCTTTTGATTTCAAATAGCAGCAGGCAGTAGTTGCTGGGACTGACTTTCTTCCTGGCTCACACAGTAGTAGCACCCTCGCCTGTGCGGAAAGGCAGTGACACATTCCCAGAAGTCCAACTTCAGTTGGGGCTTCTTTATGTGTGGCCCAGCAGAGAACTGTGTCAGAGGAAATACTGTACAATGTGGTTGTAGGGGGAGGTCACTCCCATCGATGGAGTCTGCTTCACGCTCTAGGGTCTTCACAATGATGTCATTTGTCATCCATTGAAGAAAACAGTTCAAACAAAACCACACATTAGCTGGAGAGACAATCTTTGAAGTAGTCAAGGAACATGGAAAAAAACCCCACAAATCATTGAGCGAATAAATGATTGAAAATGAACTCCATGGACTATGCTCTGAATTTTTGCTAGGGTCACTACCTCTTGGTGTCCAGAAATAACTGGCATTGCATACATGCAAACACTCAAGTTTTCAAGTTTAATCCTATTAGCTTCACCTGGAAATATTAGTTGAAACAGAATCCTGCAACACCTTAAGGATTAGCAAGTTGCAAACTGCATGCTCGACTCTGCAGATGATCTGCTCTGTCGCGGGTTGCTGGTTTTCAAACAGGGGCACATGGTGTCCTGCCAAGTGCCCACAGTCAGGACTTATCCCTGATCATGGCAACATCATTAGTGCTGAAAACAGGCTGTTCAGACTATGTGGGGACAAGTTACTATAGTACACTCTGCACCAAGCCCGAAGCATTTTCTTCTTTTTGGCTAAGCCTCTATGACCAACAAAATGGTTTTGAATAAAAAACTCAATCTTGACAGACTAGAGAAAACATCTTCCTGCCCCTATTAAATACACTTGGTGCATTTGATTAATCTACAGTGTAATAACACTGACATTCAGAGTGTCTAATTCAACCTTTTCTCGCCTGGCCTTCTTCAGCAGGATGATGATTATTTCTCAAATAGCTGAAAAGATTAAATGTGCATTTCTTAGACCCCATGGGTATAAAAGTCTGGGCTGTGGCTTTGTTCAATTGTGTAGGTGAGGATTGACAAAGTACTCCTTGATTGCCCTTGAATGGCATTCCTGTCTGTCAGAGAGGATGCAGCCTCAAGTGTCTTAATTAACAATCATCCTTACAGTTTAGAGAGCAAAAGCTGGAACTCTCAGCAGCAGGGGAAATAACAACAAAAGGCTGAATTAGCAGCTGCAGGCCTTTCCTCGCCTTGTAAAGGTCATTGAGGATTTCAAATTAAGAGTCTCTCGCTCATTAAAGTATCAGTCAATTATGTACAGTATGAACTCCCTGACAGCCACAAGGCTTAAGTTACTTAACAGATTTCTGACTCACTGAAAAAGAGTAAATTATATGCAAAAGGGAAAACCATGAAAAATATATCTGGAACCACTTCAGCTTTGAATATTGGCACCTTACATGACTTTTTA
Organism: Labrus bergylta; assembly: GCF_963930695.1. Taxonomy (NCBI): domain Eukaryota; kingdom Metazoa; phylum Chordata; class Actinopteri; order Labriformes; family Labridae; genus Labrus; species Labrus bergylta. The sequence continues at coordinate 23,769,689 of NC_089205.1, forward strand.
GAATAATATATGCAAGTCATAAAAAGTATACAAAAGGAAAGAAGGATTTACTCTTATCTTAAACAAAGACAAAGATATACACACACTAGTCTAAAGAGATAAACTCTGAAAAGCTGCAAGGCTTACATTGTTGAAAGTACACACTCTCAATGAACATCAACTCTCCAGTGCTGCTGGTGACCGAATAGAAAAGAACAGAAGAAGTAAAATAACAAGCAGATACAAGCGGAAGTGTTAAAATGTGAGAAAAAACAAAGCAACATAAGGATGCAGGATGAAGAGACTCGATAAAGAGAGGGGGACGTGCTTTTTCTTGACCCTTGAATGCGCTGTGTTTGTTCTCTTGTCAGACCGAATAATGGCGGACTGTTTGCTGAAAGCAGCAGTGTGAGGCCATAGAATATAAAACCAACTCAGTCCCCGAGCCTCATGCGCTCCATACTAATAGAGCTGACTGTTTGTCGAGGCTGTTCTCAGGGCCTCAATTGCTTTCATTTAGAACAACATGTTTCAGCTGCATTTCACAGTTGTTACTAGCAAATCCTCACATGTAAAAAGGCTTTCTGCCCGAGAGGAAACTGCTCCATGAAAAGCTCAAATGGTAATTCCTAAAGAACTCTTAAATGACTCTCGTTTTTTTTGTTTACAACTGGGGAAAAGGGGCCTTCAAGTAGAACTGTGCAAACCTGCGTGTTAAAGATAAGAATGCTAGTCTTCATTCTGGAACAGAGGGGAGAAAATGTGTTAGGATTTAGTGCTGGTATTGTCTCCTTCTTGTTATATTGGACTCAAGATTCGTCTGTGCAGTAGAGCAGACCCAGGGTTCAAAAATATGTTCATGTATGTTTAAAGAAGATTACCTCTAAGGAGGCTTACACAATTTCATTTTTGACACTAAAGCAGCAAGTATTTCCCCTGAATTTAAATAATAGTAAAAACAACCTTTGAATGTCTTTGTTGTAGAATATGTTTCATCGTGAAAACCCTTCAGTACTTTTAGTGCACAGTGGAAGACACTCTGATTTTGTGGGTGTAGATGTCAGAGTTTAGAAGATCATCTGTACGTCGTAGGTTGTGAGGCCCCTGTAGTGTCATCATGAAGTGCTTTCAATGCATTGTTGTCATGGTGATTGTCTTGGAGGTGTGGCTTCATTACAGCTCACTTTTAAAATAACTCACCATGGCCCATGTGTGCTGAAGTTACTTAAGCTTCTGCAGTCCTCCCCTACAGTACCTATTACTATGTTTATTATGTATTTGTATAATATATTTATTTCATAACACCTACACACACTTCATTCATGCACATGACAATAATCAGTCAAAATAAATCAGTCCTCCTTGTGAAAATGATTTTGATTGAAAAACATTTTTTTGGCTAAATATCTCGTCATTTGGCATTTTCTTATTAAATCATAAACAGTTTATTCTATACTATTTACTTTCAGTTGTGGCACTTTAACCTACTCGTGAATTTTACTGGAGTAATATTACTCAAGAATTCTCACTTTGTTGCCATCATTTTGTAAGTGATGTGACGACCTTTTATGGTGTACTGTCTAACTGTGTCTCTATGAAAAGATGTCTGAGTCCCATTTATTGTGTAATGCTGGGTGAGCTTTGCTATGAAGAAGTTTAGCCTTCGAGTTAGGAACTTCTAACTAAATGCCTGGGGATCCGTTCTGCATTATAAAGGTCATTAAATCAACCATCACCATGGTTCCTCAGAGTAAATGTGATATACTTTCTACCAACAGCTCTTCTGCTGCTGCTAATGTTGTTTAAACTGATGTGTATTTAAATATATTTGAATGCAAATCTTCCTCAGGGCACAATAAATACTGATTGTTAAGTTTGAAAGATTGTGTTTAGTTTAGGTCGTGAGGCTTACCTATTAGCATTACACATGAACTCTATTATGTTCTAATAATGTATGGAAACATTTTTTTAAAATAACTTGTTCACGAGATAGACGCGAGAGGCAGAGATAGATATTCCAACTATGTTACAACCCTGACACGTCTAAATGTCCTCTGAACTGGATCAAACGTGTCAGAAAGTCTTCCACAAAATAAAAATATAATGATAAAGCTGCTCTCTGAGACCATGAGTGTTCAAAGATGCCATCAAGATGCACGGCCTGGACTGCGGAGCACAAACATCTGGATCCCCAGAGAAATGCATCAAGTAATAAGATGTGATGAGTTCAGTTTCAGAGGCGCACAAAAAAACACATTCCATCTGAAGGACAAAAGCTAAATGTCAAAAGGGATAAACACGGGAGGCATACAGATGCTGCAATGACTGCTACTGATCTATCTCTGGCATTTTAACTCAATGCCTTTAAAAAAAAAAAGGTACTCTGTATCTGAATGTTCTGTAAAATAAGTGAAAATTTAATGTTTTATTGCTGACTATCCTGAAGGTTTCCCAAGACCCCAATGGCACTAGATTTGCCTTCCCTACCAGAATGACCAGTGACAATCTCTCAAGTACAACAGAACAATGTTGTGCTAATTTAAATAGCTTCTGCCAATTACTTGGGGATCTAAGGGGCTAAATGTACCCAGTATGAGATAGCCCAGTTGTCTAGACCTGCGCCCTGAAGCTTATCTTTGTTTCCCATTTGCCTGCTAATATGTAACTCTTAGCCCATGGACTGGAAAACCAAGATAAGCCCAGGCATGGTCTAGTTGATTTTAGACTGCAGGACATTCCTCAGTTTTCTTTATTGCAGGACAGGTTGATCTTAGCTCTGGACATAGTTCCAGACATGTTTTTTTTTCAAATGTTCCTCAAAGATATAAAAGATTCAAAAGCAAAAAAAAAGGATTAGTCTATTTTTGATTTGAGATTAATCAAGTCTCCGGTGTAATTCACCAACTACACTAGAGTCCTCAGAACTTGTCAACACAGGCTGTGTTTGGAGAGTGATCCACACATCAGCACATTCATGCCTTTGCTGCAGGCGACAGGAAGCAGCTTGATGCCTTGCCCCACACCGATACTAGGACCAAAAGAGCACTTCTAGCTTTCATCTCCTCTGACTTCTCTTCCCTCCCATTTCTCAGCTAGATGCCTTCGCATATCCTGCCTATCAGCCTCCACTTATAGAGGAAAGTGGCTGGTGGATGTGGTTGTGACACACACACACACACACACACACACGCACACTCACACGCTCAATCCCTGAACGGTTTCATTCACACCTTTTATGAGATGAGAGCTCTGCTACTCTCAAGACACCCTCTTAACATGGAGTGTATCAAATTCAAACCTTCTCAAGAGAGTTGCCTTCAAACTGTGTAACATTTTCAATTTCCCTCTGTATGACTGCTCCCGACGCTTTGCATCTTCATGGCAAACTGATGCTGATGATATAAAAACAAAAGGAGTTGGTATTTTCCTGGCCCACATAACAGCACTGTAATCAAAAGAGACAACAGCTTGAAATCAAAGACAACAATTAAAATGCAGTTGATGCCCAGCATCTTGATGCAACATTTCAGCACTGCCAGCTTCACTTCTGATTATGGGATCATGCAGCTGGCCCCAAGATGGAGAGATGGCGGATGGTTTGTGTGCACAACTGTGTATGCACTTGTGAAGGATATTGCATGAAAAGACTGCAAAGGAAGCGCACAGTGCATCAAACTTCAGTGCTGAAACCCGGGCTCAGCTGGAGAGAGCTATGACACTGCAGCCTTAACCCAGCTGTCGGAGGCTTATCATGCAGCCGGGCTGAGACGAGCAGCTCTGGCCCACTGCTGGGACTCAGGGGCCAAAAACACATTATCCAGAAAGATTTTGCTACATTGAACAAAAGCTCTGCCACTGCATTTGAAAAGAGAGATGTCACACTGGCAAATAGAGCATCCCTGACTCCGGGAATTGAATGCTGTTTTCTTGAATATGGAATATATATGGAAAATCAGATTCATCAAAACAATCTCATTTAATTAGTTGATATTTTAAGGCCAAAAAATAAAGAAACAAAATGGAATGCTTAGGTAGAGGACTGAGATTTTCTTTTTTCTTTAATTATCGATGAGATAAACAGCTGGCTTCATTTTGCTGAACATTTACGTTTTAATATTCAATCTTGCACATCTTTTTCACATTCGTCTGTTTCCAGTGATAAAGATAATTTGTCCATAAGCTTTTTTCAGTTAATCGGACTCTTGACTCTCGAAGCTCAAAACTGATAACACAAATTTCAGCCTGCAAGCTTTATCCACAAAAGAAGGATTTTCTACTAACCCAGTGCTTGAACCAGCCCAGTTCTGCTAGACTGATATCCTAAGGCAGGGATGACGACACATATCATCAACCAGGGAACAAGCCCGGGCCTGGGATTTCTATACTTTTGGGAATTTGTCTTTTTCTTTTTTTGACCTTAGCTGCACACTTACTTCGGAAGCTAATTAAGACAATGAAAGGGAATCATCAGCATGGGTTTCCCTTCTGCTACCAAAGGGGAATGAGGGCTTTGTGAAAGGGTACAAGCTTCAGCAGTTTTTACCCCATTTAGTATAATATACAAACACTTCCGTGATAGAAAACATTTAAGAGATTGTCAGTGCTTTTCTCAAACATTTACTATGAATAATGCATTCATGGCTCACTTTTTCTGTCCCTGCAAACACACATCTACACCCTTCATCTTTTCTGCCTGAATGTGGACTGTTTAGAAGTAATCTGCACTCTTGACGAAAGAAACAACATTAGAAACAAAAGTATTATACTTAGAGACATCTGCTATTAGTAATCCAACCACACTTCGAGAGCCATGAAACACCAAGGGATATAAAAACCTGAATAGCGTTCATCTGCAAATTCAATAATTCAGGACACAATGAAAACTGCCATAAATATCGCTTTGTGGAATAAGTTCATCTTAAAAAATGGCTTTTTAATATTTTTCGAAGCATAAAAGCACTGACTCAAGTCTGTCCACTCAGAATGAATGTTTCATCCCCTCACTGCTGAGCGCAGGGTCCTGAAATGGTTTGATAACAAGATATGCTTTAATATCTCTGCTCTTCACACACATTAATAAGACTAGTGCTAAATATTGCAAATATCACTGCATTGCAGGCCATTGAAAAATTATGTCTCAAAGTTGGGGACTAAGGGCATGAGGGACCAGAGAGAGGAGTAAATCTCTCTCCATCTAAAACCATTAGCTTAAATTCTCTGTTATTGTTTTTCATCCCTGAAATAAAGCAGCTGTTACCCAGGGATGGCTCCTTTAGTCAGGTCCCAGATGTTTTCTCACAAAATATTTTGGCCCATTACACTAAAATAACTACCTAATATTTTATTAGCTAAAGAACAGATGGCCTGTGAGGAAAAAATAACACCTAAAATCCCCTTTAAAACTCGACAACGCGGCTGGCTATGTAATTTTCTGCCTTCAACATATTTTATGCATATGATTCAGACTTCAGTTCTCAAGGACAGACGAATGTTTTACCCCCCAAGAAAAGTGTAGGGGAGACAATTTCATTAATAATAGGGTAGAAAAACACAGAGAAACTGCAGAGTCATCACCTGCACTGTGATGGTAATATTATAGCATACACAAAGTCTGTATTAACCTCATAACTGCATGTGTCTGCATGTTCTGCCTAACTTTTTTGTGCTCTTGCACGCTATAGGGAGAAAGATAATCCCTCCTAACCTGGGATTAGGCAGGAGGGGAAACGAGAGAGATGGATTCAGGTATGCACTCAGTGTCACAAGCGATTACACGCTGATAACATGGAAGATGTAGAAGATCTGCATGGCAGATGTGGCCGCAGGCTGATATGGTTCGGTGAAATTATTAAGCCGAGGTACTCACAGTGACTTGAATTTATCTTGTTACATGAAGCAGAATAACAAACAAAACCTGCTTGGTAAAGTGGGTGCTGCAGATATGTGATGGAAACTGAAAAGGAGAACAATTCCTCTCTGTTTTGAAGACTGCCATGTTAGAAAAAATGCTTCAGCCAGGAATTTGCTCTGTGCATTGCAGACTCATTACACTACAAATCTAACTTATTGATTTTCAGACTGAATGCCCTTTACATAATAAAAATGTCTCGATCCCTCTCAGAGGAAGTATACTTTTATGAACTGAACAATCAATTGTCTTTTCTTCCTCTTTGTAGCAAAGAGGGGAAAAAAGAGAGAGCAGGGAGTCCCTAAACGGGGGGGGGGGGAGCCACAGCAGTGTGTCTGTCAGTATAGGAACATCCCTGATGCTGACTGACTATCTAGAAGCAGACAGGGATTCAGCTCCACAAACAACTGCTTGGGAATGCCAGAGCATGTGTGTGCTCAGGTAAGCTCACCTGAATGCACTGATCCTCAGGAGACAGGGGGAAGGCTGGAGAACACCAACACACAGTAATTAACTGACATGAATGACAGCACCATCCCCAGCGCACACACAAATACACACACATGTCCAGATACCAATCTTTTTCCAACCACGGCACTTTCAGAGTAATAAAAGAGGATTTTGGCCAGCGCCTCTGTTCTTGTCTTTGCCCTCCAGGTGTGATGTTACTCCAAAACAGTAAACAGACAACCACAGATTAATAAGTGTAAATTCAGTTCTATGTAATTATTCAATCAAAGCTATGACAGGCTTGACAAATACCAATTCACACAAGCTGGCTGCTCAAACAAAATAAGCTCTGCTATCCTTTGTGGATCAGAAATAAAGTGAAAACAGAACATGTGAGAATGTCTTTGATTTTAGATCAATACAAAGCCAATGCTGTATGATAAGCAGGGTGTTATTCACACCATGGATCCTTCTTTTATTTTTTACATATGCTGATTAAAAATAATCAGCATTTTGGGATGAGGCCAATTGCCATGTTGTTATTTGTGGCAAAAAAAGAGGCCATCTGCTGTTTGATGCATCCAGGTGAATTGAGTGAAAAGGTAACTGCTGCTAAAGTTAAAATAACAAAAGTATATTCCATCAAGTTCAACAAAAAAAGAATCCAAAACAATCTTGCTTTATTTACCTTTTTATCAGTAAAAATAAGACAAGAATATCTTAAATCAAGGTCAACATTGCAGCCAAATTAACAGAGAACTGTGCAAACAACAGAGGAAGAGTAGATTCCAAAATAGATATATATTCAAACTTTGAACACTATTTAAAGTATAAATAACATATTCATGTGCATTGCTACTAGAAAGAAATTTGTACCGAGACAATCTCTCTGTTAGAGAAACGGTTAGCTTCAACAGCTTAAACAACCTTGTGGTCAAAAGTCAAAGTGCCTTATGTGTCTGGATTTAGCATAATGAATGGCTTGGCACTTTCTTTTCTTTGTCCTATTACAGTAAGACATGCCAGGAGTGCCCCACCCTGTGATAAATTGGGGTTGAAAGACACATTGTTTTTTTTGATTGAAAAAGGAGCCTGTAGAAATTATGTAACAGTCAGTTGTGTTGGGCTCTAATCCCAGCACATCTGACTCATTCTCACAAAGAAGCAAAGTGACAGCCGATGAATCCATCAGTCAACCAACAGACAAAGGCAGACATCATTTAGACATTTAAAGACTGAAAGTGTAACCAGTAAAAAGTATAATAATCAGTCATCCTTAGCTGCAGCCCTAATTCAAATCCTGTTAATGTGATCACATTGACCAACTCCAGAATGGCATAAACACATTTCAGGTATTTACTCAGATCATCACAGCTGTAAGCATTGACTTCTTAAATCCCAGTGAGCAGCTGCAACATTTAAAGTAACTTTTCACCCTAAAAAAAGCCAAGTGCAGTTGGTAAATTTCCCAATGAACCTAAAGCAAGGAGGAGAGTGTTTTCCACAGCTGAACATGACAGAGTGCAGCTGTGTGCCAGTGTACACCATCAGCTCCTCCCCAGCTCGACTGTTCAAAGAGCCCAAGGCTCTGTCTGGGGATTTAGGGCAGCCACCAGTACAGCTTAAATCTTATTAAAAAATGTTCACTGACTGCCTCACAAGCTGCAGTGCAGTAGGTGTCGAGTCCTTATGGATGGGTCATCCAACAAAACTCTCCATCCATTTGTCAAGCAATTTATGTGCCACTATAAAGCACAGTTTCCCAAGATATATAAAGTGTCCGACCATTCCAATTAGAAGTTTTCTTTCATTTTAGCACGTAACTATTTGCTGTTGTGAAACTTCATATCAAGGATAAAAGTAATGTGAAAGATTGTACCACCTAGTTATCCAGCATCTAGCAAAGAAAGAAGCCCAACGAGATCATGACAAATAACCCAATTGAAACAATAATGAATGTATCAGCTGAGCCTCACTGCAAGAAAGAAAAAAAGCTCTGCATGGGCCCTGCACTTGGCAGCTGCTCAGGTAGCACACCTTTATTCAGTGGTACTGATAATTCAAGACATCAGTCATCAGCGCCCCATCCACCTGTTGGCATTGATGTTAACCTGTCTATTATTCAACTGAAGCCACATATAGTTCTGAGTCTAGAGATGAGAAAATGTGTACGGGGGCCCTCTGAGGTGCTTGTGGGAAAAGAGGGCCCTTATTAGAGAAGTCCTTTGTGCTCAATCATCACAGCTGAAGGGGAGCAAAAAGGGCACACAGTCAGGCACGCTGCGTCTGCTAATCGCCAACACCAGTGCAGTTGCCTCAGACCAGTGCCTAAGCCTGCCTGATTGCATAGCTACGTAGGAAGGAAGGTCTCGACAAATTGTTCTACTTATTACTTACTTTTTTAAACACTCATTCATTTCTAAATCAGGAGACCCTTGTACACACGGCCATGGGTGAGACTAGGTTACATAATGCTCATAAAGGATAACAGGACATTCATTAATGGTGGGTTCACCGTGTAGTATCATTTTGAGGAAAACATGTTCAAAAGAGTAACTCACCACTGTCCTCGATGGAGAAGGAGAAGATGTCATTTGTAGTGTTGTCACCATCCCTCAGGACATAGCATATGTTCATGTCATCAATTTCAGCTGAAAAGGAGACACATTTTTGTAAATATCCATGATATTCTACTCATAAAAGATTACATGTCATCTGTCTTGAATAACAAGTGGGTAAATATGCCTTATTTATTTCTGATGGAATATTTATTTCAATAACTACTTCTGAGCCTTGCTTAAAAAAAGGCAGGATGATGATATGTAAGTTTTGGGGAATCTGTATTATCTATTAGACTCCTGAAAACAGAATTGCGTGATTGTCTGGACTCTTATCATAGCGGGCTGGTTTTCCATCCTGATAGTATGCTACCAGACAGGATTCTTTGTAGCCCTGGATCTGAACGATTTTGAGGTTAACAGCCCTTAATGTCTTCAATATTTCATGTCAAAACATTTCCTTTTGAATGGACTAAAACATCAAAATGCAAAGCCACAATTTTCAAATGCCCGGGAGATGGTGTTTCAATATACTGTTTACTCTAGTGAGAACTATTAAAATATTGAACAGGCCTCGAGGGAAAAGCATCTCACAATGACTATAAGTAGTGAATACAAGGAATTAGCTGTAGAGTGCCTCTGCTACCCTGATTTTTGGTATTTACGAATACATCTCATTGTGCTGCTTGAAATACTCATGTTTGCAAAGCCAGTGGTCTGTTAGAAGCCAGACTATTAAATCACTATGATATATCATAATTTCTGTAATCCCCTTGTGTTTGGAAAATAATATTCTGGTAATGGACAAATCACCACCAGCTCTCTCCCAAAGTGAAAACATTAGGCACTGTTTGAAAAATGCACTCCTCTAGTGAGAGTTGGTCAGCCAGAGGCACTGGCATATTTCATCTCTGTAAATAGGCAGTCTCTTGAGTCAAAACAAAAACCTTTGCATTTGAACTCAACATTTTTAAAGACATGAGAGAGGGGTACATTTAGCAGAGTGAGTAAATGTTATATTAGTTTGGGATTGGGCTCAGGGGAATTAAAAAAGTACTGTAGTACATAACAAACCTATCAGTATGTCAAAGGAATTGCAAAGCTGTCTGCAATGATGTTCTCTTACCCTGTGTGAAGGTTGTGATTGTAGCATTTCCTCTGCCCAGGTTGATAAGGTAGCCGTGCTCTGGGAAAACAGTAATTCTAAAGGTCACAGAATCCTGAATGCTGTCTCTGTCCTCTGCTTTAAGTGTCTTGCTGGTTATCACAAACCCCAAGTGACCAGTCTCAAGAACCCTCAAAGTTGGGGCTCCCTTGTTGACCACAATCTGCGGTGCCCCGTTATCCACAGGGAGGACAGTGATCTTCATGACTTGGGGCTTTCGAGTCTCAAACACTGTGTCAGGGAAGATGAAGAAGTCTGTGTGAGTGCCATCAGTGACTGTGAAGGAGAAGCTGTCTTCTGCACTCTCCGTTCCATCATGCTTGTAGCTGATCATGTTCTCATTCAGGTCTTGCTTTGTGAAGGAGGTGACAGGCAGAGTGTTGTTAAAAAGCAGACGACCATGGACCGGGATTTGAGTGACTGTGAACTTCAAGAGGCGGTCAACAGTGTCTCTGTCTTCCACTGTTAGCTCAAACGGTGTGATGAGTTTGTTCTCTCCCTCTGTCACCACAAGGCCATGGATTGTCACCACAGGCTTTTTATTGTCAACGTCAGTGATGGAAATGCGGAAAGTACGGAACACAGGGTTGTAGCCGTCTGTCACTTCAAACTCAAAGCTATCCATTTTCACCTCATCGTCAGCAGTGTGGATGTAGTAGACTTTGTTTCCAGCCAGCTGGAGCTGTGTGAAGGATGAGATGGGCATCCCAGGGGTGTCTGTGCACTCCAGATGTCCTCGCATGGGAGCTCTAGTGATTGTAAAAACTAAGTGTTCATCTGGGCTGTTAAGATCGCTGGTGCTGAGCAGGTCTGTTGTCAGACTAACCCTGCCACCTTCTCTGAGGGATACACCTTTACTGATCACGTCTGGGAATACCATGTCAATGCCTCCCACTGTTACATAGAAGTATCTGTCAATTAAAGGGTTGATGCCATCTGTAACATCAAATTTGATCAGGTCCCTGATACCCTCTTGCCCATTATGAATGTATACTATTAAACCCAGATCTACTTCACTCTGCGTGAAGTTCATCCCAACTGTGACGTTCTGTAATGTCCCAAAAGGAGTTGTCTTCTGTAAAAAACCCTGACCAGGTCCATAGCGAATAATGTAAGTCAGCATGGAATCCTCAGAGTCCAGATCAGTAGCTTTTAAAACATTGCTATTTATGACTTTTACATCACCAATTTCAATCTCAAGGCCGTCATTGATGGCCATCCTCGGGGTCTCATCGTCCACAGGGATAATCATAACGATCACTGTTTTCTCCACCCTGAACTTTCCATCCGTGAGAACAATATCGAAGCTGTCCTCCGTGGTCTCTGAGTCATCGTGCTCATACACAATACTGGAGGCCTCCCTGATCTGATCCAAGGTGAAGTTAGTGACCGGTACAGTGCCAGTAGTGAGCTGATTGAGAATAAATCCATGCTTTGGGGGTTTAGTGATAATGAATGTGAGCTGATCAGAAGGCAGATCTGCATCAGCACCATTCAGAATGGGAGTGTCTATGACTATGTTCATGCCCTCCATAACGACAAACTCTCTCATGTAAATCTCAGGCTTTTCATCATTAGAGGGGATTATGGAGATCGGAAAAAAGTGCTTTTCAGAGAAATTGATGCCATCAGAGCATCTGAACGTAAACCTGTCCTCTACTGGCTCGACTCCTTTGTGAATGCTTTGAACATAGTAAATGTGATTTTGTCTGATGTCCTTGATGGTGAAAGCACTTATAGCTGTCCCGGACCTGGATTTCTCTGAGCCCGGAGCTGGGGAAATATTTTCCACATACCCTGACGTCGGCTGTACAATGATTGTACAAAGAAGGTCATCGCTGGGGGTGTCGACATCGTCAGTGCTTATATGAAGAATTTGAATTACATTCTTCCCTCCCTCAACAACAGTGAACTGTGGCCCCACAAAGACCTCTGGAGCCTGGCTGTCCAGAGGAAGAATAGTTACATGGACTCTGACACCTGTGATCTTATTCCCTCCAACAGTCCACTCATCAGACATGTCTGTCAATGTGAGGTTGAAAAAGTCCTCCTTTGTAGTCAAGCCTATTTCCCCACTGGTATGAGCATAGACTACAAAGCCATTTATGATATCAGCTTGAGTGAAAGTGCCAGATGGGACGCCTCTCACCAGAATTTCACCCAATGATGGAGGGTCCTCTACAATGAAGGTCAAACGGAGGTCATCAGTGTCCTCATCTCTTCCCTGAATAACATTACTTGTGATTTCTGTCGCTCCATTTTCCAGTACATCTATATAGGAGCCAATTGTACCAGCTGGGAGACTAATTCTTGGAGTCTCATCATCAATTGGCTTCACACTTATCTTTATAGTAATTGGGACGACATGGACCCCATCACTGACATCTATTTGTATTAAATCAACAGTAGATTCATCTCCATTATGGATGTATGAAATTCTGCCATTTCCAATATCCTCTAGGCTGAATGTGTCTCCTTTAGTCATGACGCTGAATGTAAACTGGATCTGGCCATGCAGTGGAGGCTGAGTTACAGTGAAGGATATCTGTTTACTATCTGTGTCTGTGTCAGAAGTGTCCAGCTCAGCACTTGTTATGATATGTGTGCCGCGTTCAAGCACAGTAAATCCAGAGTTTGTTATTTGAGGCGGCTTGTTGTCTACAGGCTGTAAGAATATAGTGAAAACTCCTTCTACAATATTTCCAGAAACATCCTCCACAGTGTACCTGAACTGCAAAACATGAGAGGTAATTCCAAGCTCAAGATCAGGCGGTTTGTAAGCTATTTTATGATGGTTAATTTGTGCCTGTGTAAACGTTGTGACTTCAGTGTTTGGCTTTTCAGTTAATACCAGAGCTCCAAGTACAACAGGACTGTTCTCATCTGTATCTGTCGGTGGCTGGATGACTGTGTATTTGAGATCCCGATCCTCTGAGTCCAGGTCAGTGTAACGAAGGAATTTCTTCCTGAAGTAAGTAATCTGATACTCGTGCACAGTCACTTGCAGAGTCGTGCCAGGGTACAGTTCAGGTGGGAGGTCATCAACAGGGAGAATTTTGATAATAAAAGAGCTCTCATGTGATTGGTTTGGTGGGTCATTGTCATCTTGCACTCTAAACACAAACTGGTCCATGACTGTGCTGGTGCTGTGAGGCCCAATGTGCTTGTAATACAGTTTACCATCTGTAATATCCTGCTGCAGCCATTCAGTCACTATTTTCTCATATAGTTCATCCTCTGTATTAAATTTCCAGGTTGACGGGTCCTCTGGGGCCTCAGACTGACGCAGCAGCACCTGCCCAATTGTAGAAAAGGGAGGCTCTATTGTGAATTTTATAGAGGAATCCTCTGAGTCAATGTCTGCTGCACTGAGCATAAGTGAGGAGATTGGCATCATTTGGTTTTTAAATAATACCAAACCAGTGTTGGCGTTGATTATCGGAGGCTCGTCATCAGTTGGCACAACCGTGATGGGAAACAGAAACTCCACCTCATTGGTGCCATCTGTCATTCTGAAGATAATATTATCACTGTAAGTGTCACTGCCGTCATGTTGATAAATTACAACTCCAGAGTCGAGGTCAGATGGGGTGAAAAATTTCCTCCTTGAGCCCAGAACAGTTAAGTCTCCATGCCTCAGCCCATCAATGACAGTGATTTTGACTTTGTCTACATTGTCTTCATCGCTGATTTCCAGATTCTGTGAACTGGACAGAGGCCTGGACTGACCTTCATACAGTAACTGGCCTGTGTTTCTGGTTACTACAGGGGCTAATGTGTTCATTGGCTTAACAACAATCATGAAAGCAAAGGGGTCTGACACAGCCCCCTCTGTGTCCACAACCTCAAATTCAATCTGGAAAATCCGCTCAGTATCTGAATCCACAGCAGGGGGCTTGTAAGCGATTTTCAAGTCTTTGAGGTCTCCTTGGTAAAAAGAGGTTATTGGTAAATTCCTATCATCTGTGCTCACTATGTAGCCCTCCTCAAAGGACAGGGTCGATGTGATGTTGAAAATTAATTCATCAGGATTAGATTCAACATCCTCTGCAGCCAGCATATCCATGGTTATTGCTGTCATTACAAACTGGTCCACTTCCATCATCATCATGGCAACAAAGCTGGGTTTTGGAGCTGTGTTCTCCTCTCCGTCCTTAATCCTCACTAAAATTTGGAAAAATTCCTGCTTGAGCAAATTGCCTTCCTTATCACTTAACTCCACAAGCATGGGAATGTAATCTCTGTTTGGTGACTTCAAAGCAAAAGTGTGCTGATACCGAATATTCATTTGAATAAATTCATCACAGTCCACCATTGTTCCCAGGCTGCCTTGATCCTCAAGTTTCCCATATCTGGGCAGCACGCTGCCACTGGACAGAGACGCTATTTTGCATTGCTGTGCACTTCTGTCATAGGTGAATTCTAAAATTCTTCTGTCGATGGGGTTACTTGTGCCAAGCAGTGTCTCTACAGCTAGTGGCATGTTTTTGGTGAGGACTTCCAGCTGCGTGAAAATTACTTCAACCTCCATCATAAAAGGTATGATAATTGTATCCGTTTGGGTGTCATACCTGAGCTGTAATCTCACTCTGTCCCTCGGAGGACTCCTGGAGCCAAAGTGGGAATACTTCACGTCGTTGGGGCCAAATTCACACGGAAACTTTTTCGGAGACAGGTGTCCGGGTCTTTGGGACAAGGGGTCATTTTCCAGGACTGTAATGCTGCATCTATCACCAGGCTGAACTTGAATAACCAAATCGTTGATGGGATCAATGAACACTGATCTTCCGAAAGGCACGCGGATCCCATTATTGGCGACCAATACCGTGTCCTCAGAAAGCTCAGACCTCAAGGCGTAAGATAATCCATAGCTGTCAAAAACCTGCGCAACGGCATCACCTGTCAGAATCACAGCAAGCAGCAATAAAGCAGCGCCAGTCCCGTGCAGCAGCGAGGGGATAATCCAAGCCATTTGTAGTGTTGAACCACGGAGAAAACACGCTGAACTTTGTGCACACACCCTTCAAACTACGTATGGCGGTTAAAGTTGCTAAGATAAAAAATCAGGGTGGGATAAAATAACACACCTATGGACACTAAGGTGCACCATTCTCTCGCAGCAGCTGCACACTGATAACCTAAACTTCATACTCCTGCTATGCTGGAGTAAGGAGAGTTACGCCCTCCTCTCAGCCCATTGGTTCATATCTCCGCTGGAATTCGTTTGTCAGGTTTTAAATGGACGCTGCTTGTGTCACTTTGAGAAGACAAAAAACGATGCCGCGTGGGGGTCTTCATCTCTCAGATTGGAAAATGTCAAATACGCGAATAAGGTGATGTTGGTGCAAAAAGCAAGATGAATAGCCAATAGTAAGAAAGGGGAAATGAACTGCGCAGGTTACAATTCTAAAGCAAAACGAATCTCTGGGCTACTTTATATTTCAAAATGATCAACTTTTGTTATATAACATTAAGATATTGTAGAACATTACTTCTAATAAAGTAAAGCATTCAGAAGTACAGCCGTACAAAGAAGTCTTCTCTCATAATTGAACTGGAGAAAAGCTTTGTCTCCCTCTCCTGGTTTGAGCTGCTGAGGAGGGAGGATGCTCCACACACCTTTATGACAAACAGACACCACCATAGGCCTAACTTCTATGAAGTGCACATTTAACAACTGCTTTTTTTTCCTGACACAAAATAGGTTCTGCATTGCATAAGTGTGGCCCTTATGGTTTTTTTGTTCTTTTTGGGGGGGTTTTTTGACAAGGGACTCAAATAGCTGCTTAAGAAAACATAAAGTGGTTTGGCGTGTATGCAGTCATGTACATCACTTGACAGATTTAACCCTACAAAATAGCCAACAGTCCACTCTCATAGCATGTGTCAAAAGTTCTCGTTATTTGAGTCACCACTAACAATGCCCTCCTTCCTGCCATGCCGCTCCCTCATCACTCTGGACCTCCATGTGTCAGACGCTTTCCCCCTGCAGAGCATTCTCCTCTGACTCCTGACAAGCCCGGTCATGATCCCTCGCTGCACTACTCATCTGTAGAACCAGTGTTGATTTAGAGGACACCCACAAAGACATTGTGAAGCACAGCAGGACGGGTCAAAATGAATCACTTATATTAAGAGCAGGCACAGCGAGGACCCCTGCCCATCCAGGTCATAACCACACAAATCCAGACAAAGTTAGTTAGTTAGTTATATAGGGGAGTCTGAGAATGGGGCTGGATTTTAAACCATGAAATTCCCTGAATTTGCTATGTTGTTTTTACTAACTCTAACTATATACATCACTAACCCTCAAACACAACTGTTGTATTCATTGTAAAGAGTAACAGGCACAGCTCTGTATGTTTGATTTACCTCACTGCCTTTGTATATATTACATGTACACACATACCTTTGCTCCCCTGTCAATGTATCCTTAGAGTTTTACATTGCCTGAAAGAATTTGACTTCAACAGTGCCCCCCCTCTGATTCCTTTAAAGATAATTTTCATTCCATCCACAAAGTTGCTGGTGCAGCCATTGTGTCTGCACCTACCTAGTTGTGCATTAATGACACACAAACTGTCTCTCAGCTGGCATGTGTTGAAATCTATACACAGTAGCTGCCATAACAAAGCGCGCAGTTGAGTTGCACTGGACACTGTTGACAGGGTCCAATTATAAATATAGCCAAGCAAACTGCAAGGCAAACCCCGCAGGCCTTGACAGCTCCTAGTTACAAGAGAAAATGAAAAAGAAGATGAATAGAACTCACTGACAGCAACCATGGCAGAGAGGGAATTGGATCAGACCCAAACCTTCAGGCTTATTTTTGAGGCAAGGGAAGTTTGATGATATTCTGTCAGATCACATTTATATCAAATTTATTGTAAATGACCAATCCTTCTAAGCAGATAGAACTGTCGGTCTACCCAGGTGAGCAGGTGATTTACTGTACATAGCGCAAGCGGGCTTTGCTAAAATGCCAAGGCTTCCTCATAATGAAAACCACATACATTTTATTAGATTGACAAACGAATATTTTAGGAAGCTCATTTCTAAAGTTTTTCTATGCTTAAACCCAGAAACTCGTTTTGTTTTGCTTTGTGGTGGCTCTAGTGAGGGATTAATATACTGTACTTCTACCAGCAAGCCCAAAGAAACCCACTGCATCAAAGAAAAGAATGAAATCATTTTAGATGCATCTATAGAACCATCTGTAATCTAAAAATATCCTGTTGTTTGCAGCAAAACCAAGTTTAAAGTCTCTCTGCACTGAACATGCTGCATTGTCTTCTATACACCGACATGAAGACAGGAGAAACATTATAGGGTCTTGCATGCTCTGCTGCCAATGACTTCATTGTTATTATAACAAGATCAACAGCGATAAGAATGGAGTTGTGAGAATGGACTTGAAGTCAACCTGACATATTGAGGTGCTGCAGGATTTGTTCATTCTGAGATCAAACCTGCAGTCGAGCAAACTCTTTACAATCTTTTTTTTTTTTTTTTTTAAATCTTTATATTAAATTAAATAGCACTACATGCATATTGTATAGCTCTTCAGTGTAAAGCACTGCTTAGTTTAAGACATAAAAGGGAAATAAAACTGTTATGGTAAAAAAAAAAAACATGGATAATCTAATACATTCTCATGCATTTTGCTCCATTTCTTCTGTACTGCAAAGATACACATCAATAATCTTTCCATGAATAATATTTCTCTTTCTAGAAATGCTTTTGATAATTGCCTCCTCTGGTGACACTTGTATGTTTGTTTCTGTGTTGCTTAAGGGACTCCATTCAAACAATTGCTTGGACTTACCAGCACTATTCTTGTTGGTGGTTATTCCCCAGAGAATACAAGCCCAGTCTCCCTGATCTCATTAAGGCTATTTTAGTTCATTACGTCTCTGTCAGGGACTGCTCTGGTGATGGCTGAAGCTGCAATGGTAGCAGCAGCTACGTTGAAGTTCTGCTCTAATAAGTAAACTGTGTAACCCCTTAGAAAACACAAAAACACCTAACCAGCAGCCTAATCCATCTTTCCCACCTTATGTTTCTCTTGGGATACTGCAGAAGTAAAAAGGCAGCTGAACCAGTCAAGTTTAATCATATTGTTTATCTGCGCTCCTTAATTCCCCAGGTGAGTGTGTAAACCCATGTATTAAGACGATAATGTATGGCCGGAGCAATAATTCTGCTTACAAAACAAGTCAAGTTTGGTTATTTACAGCATGCTTTAAATAAATACGTTCAACGTTGTGCTTTGTAGGGAACAAATGAGCCAAAGAAGATAAATCCAAGAACTTCAAAACAACAGAGAAACACTATAAGAATGGGAACACAAATTGGTGTGTGTGTGTGTGTTCATTGATGGTGTGTGTGTGTGTGTGTGTGTGTGTGTGTGTGTGTGTGTGTGTGTCAGAAGTGGTATTTTAAGGCAGCATTATGTTGACCATGCTTAGAGCAGGGCACAACCTCAGGCTTTAGAGGTTCATCTTCAGAATCTTCAGGCGTCAAAACCACAAATGAAACGGAGAGTGGTGCTAATGGGACTCATTTGTTAGCACTTAGGATGTAAGCAGAACAATATCCACTTGTCTTCTGATTCCAAACCTCAACAACAGAATGCGAAGATGTCTGGAGTCAACATAGAATTTTAAATTGTATAAAAAACTTAAAAATTGTCATGAAAAATAAACATAATCAACGTTTACGTCACTTTAAATTGATAATCAAATGTTAATATGAATATCAATATGTTTTTGGACTTTCAGGGATGCCGTAGTATTTCCCTGAAAGCATGGTACAAGTATTATTTAAACTGGCTAAAGATCAAAGTGAATACAAATAATTTTATTGTAATGCAATAAAGTCTCCATTTTCTAGGAGGGCCATTAAAGATATTTCATACAAAAACTGCTAATATACTTTTGTTATATACTGTATTTATATGACATCAGTTTGACTCACAGGATGACAACAGGGGAAATAAGAGTATTTTTATTCTCCACTGGGTTTCTGTAAACTGTTAGATTTCTGTGTTCAAAGACTAAATTAGATACAACATATGGATGTCTTTTTAAAGTGATTAAATGGCACAAACCACCTTAGATTAATTGTTATATTACATGAACCTTGTGTCTGCCAAAATCAAACATATGAAACACAAACAAATCGGCGTTTCCGTCTGTGAGAAATTAATTGCTTGATGTTGTGGCACTCTTGTTAGGGCACCATGTTACAGAGAGATTTTAATGAAGTTCGATGTGTAATGCTGTGCCCAAAAGCCTCTAACAGTGCAAAAGCAATTGTAGGGCCAACAGGGCACTGTCAAAACTGCTTTCATTATATTCTAACTCACCTGAGTGACACAGTGGCAGCTAAGGACACAAGTATAGGACAACCAGCTGACGTTTAATCCTTCATCCATAACGGAAAACCACATCTTCAACTTCAGGCTTTTATATGTTATTAAAAACTGAAAATCTTGGGCTTCCTGTGGAGACGTGGTCGCCTTCAGGTCAAAGGTTACATCATTTAATCGGATTGCTGCCAGTTGTGCCGCAGGCCTTCCTTCTCCTGATGAGTTTTAAAGCTGAGAGGCACTTAACATGTATGCCCACCCTGCGGGCTTAACTCATTTATACTGCGCAAACGGAAAGACAAATGAGTATTCACCTGGTGGGAGTCACTGTGTGACATCTGCACATTGTCAGCAGGACAGTTTGATCAGGGGATTTCTGCAGAAAAACAAAAGTGCAGCCTATGAATTTTTACATTGAGAGAAAACTCATCTGATCTCTCCTGCAGTTAAGTAATCAAAAAACAGTGTAATTATTTTAGAAAGGAATGAGGATTTTCCCCAAATGTTTCCTCTGAATTTAAACTGATTCATCTTGTGTGTGGTTAACAGCTGCTTTTATGCCCTTCCTTGATGTTTCATTTTACCCCTCTCTGCAGCCTTTGAGTTTCTAGTTTCTGCTGAGCTGAATGCATTCTCTTTCTTCTCCGTTTGATCTAAAGTTGGGGACTAAGTCAGCAGCAATATCAACTAGATGAAACAGAGCACATTCACTGGATGCTCATGAAAAAGCTGCACACGCTGCACATGGGGGGACAGTGACTTTCTCTTGGACTTCAAGAGAAAGTCTTGCATCTTCCGTCATTGTGACTTTATCATAAAAAAATTATTTTAAAGAGAAAGACGAACTAAGTACGTTTTGTCAGACTTACTGTGACATATTAAAATGTACTGCCACCGAGTGACAGCGTCTTTGTGGGTGCCTATTGTTCCAATAATCTGGAGAATGTCTCAAATATTTCTAAGCTCCCCTGCCAGGCTGTAATTGACTTAATCTTTCCATTAGCCCCAAGTCGCATAAGTCAGCTGTCATCTGTTAGAGTTAACTGTTGTAACAAGGTGCTTTTTATGCTACATGATAGATGGGAGTTTAAGCTATGAGACCCGCATTTTTAACCCTTTACCCCCATACTGAACACATGCACACATACAATACATGGGTACCACACACACACACGTCCTCTTTGACAGTTTTAATAAGCACCAGCACACAAACTGACAAAATGGTACTTGTTTCCAGGTGGAGGGAGCTGCTGATCTTGTTGAGTTTGGTGAATAACAATGCAGACAGACATAAATATCACCTCTAACCTCCATTTGTCTTCACCCTTATGATAACAAGCAAACAAACACATTATATTCTTGCAAAGTACTTGAAGACAATTCTAGTTACGACTATTCCGATTTCTTTCCTGTAAATTGAGAAAAGTCCCGATTTATTCTACATGTCAGAAAGCAGACAGAGAACTAAAATTAACTAATTTCGCAAACATAATTCAATATGATCCAACCAACAGCTGTGAGGATGATGTATCATAAACTTCACTGTAACTGCCAGAAGATGGCAATATCACATTATACATCTAGTGTGATGCAAAGGATACGCTGTGTGGATGGGTCATACATTTAAAACACCACGACAACAGCTACGAAATGATGTATGAGACTTAAAATAAAGAACACATAATCAAATGTGCAAAATCAAAGTAGAGTTAATGTAGAGAATTAAAAAAAAAAAATGAGTGTTGCGTTTGTTAAGCTTGATTGATTTTTCTACAGTAGATAAGTATAATACAGTAAAAGCTTTGTTTTTATCATAAACATGAGATTTCTCAAGCTAAACATAGCTCATCACATGTTTAGTCAGAGCGTAGAGAAATTGTATTAATGTCTTTCTTCATTCAGCTCTAGCATTAAGTGAGAATATGAATCATTGCTGAACACTAAAGCCATACCTGTCCAGTTCAGTTGTGTTCACCCTGTGGGTATTCTAAATACTGTAGCTGTGTTGTCTTGCTCCTGAAAGACTCTCAAGCCTAATTAGTTCAAGGCCTTGTCTAATGACTTTGAATTTCTGCTGCCTGCTTGACTATTGCATCAGTGTTCACTTTTAGAAGCAGGGTCGAACCCTGGCCAATACATACTACGACTAATTGACAGAGAGCTGGACTGTGATGCTGAATGTGTTCTACACCCATGTACAGCACAGACGGGCCTCCTCCTGTGAAGTCAAACCCGTCAGGCACAAGTTTAGTAAGTGTTCTGATCTAAGATGTAAAATTATTTAAAGCTTTTTTGTGAAGTGCTCACACATAAAAGACTTGAAATCAGATGAAGCTGTAGCGTAAATCACAGAAAAGACTCCCCAAAGCAAGCTAAAAAAATCACATTTGGTTTCCCTTGTCAGAAAACACTGCATTTAGTGCAACCTTATGTTGCAGTCTACGGAGAAAAAACCTCTTGACTATTCTCCAGATTATGAATTAAAACACATGTATTCAAACTGACAGGATTATCACTAATCTTTCTGCCAACACTGCTTCAACAAGTCATTGTACATTCTTCATTTCATATTAAAACCATGGTGGTTTATACGTCTTTGGTAATTGCTGGCAGCTTGTACATCTAAAACCCAATCCAAAGTTTACTACTGAGAATACCCTTTTTATTTCTTAGTGTTACACAGTTTTACTTACTAATTATATGCAGATTAAAGACATAAACCCCAAGCACTGGCAAGAGAAAGTGAGAGTCATTACAAACTTAAGAAAAGTTAAAGCAGTAATAAACATGTCTGGAACTGGGTCAGAAGACTCTCTGGCAATAGCAAACATCATTAACAAACATTTGGCCCAGATATGCTAAACCTCACAGAACATAGACCTATGTAGGAAGTTTATTCACTCAGCGGGGAGCCTTCTCGGGGAAGGTTTTTCACTCACATGGGGAGACAGCCATTTTTTTCCCCCGTCTGAAGCAGGAAGCTTTCACCAAAACGCAGATAAATCGGTAACAAACAAAAAATAAATCTCATTAGGAGTTCTGGGCACCAAATGAGACTCATTAGGATTTAGCAGAGAAGAAAGTCTCATTATGCCCCCTAGTGGCATATGAACGTAATCATAAATTGTGTTATTAATCGAAAACATTTACAAATAGAGAACGTGTGTGGGTGACAGTGGTTTAAAAATGAGTGACATTAAGTCTAAAGTTTGCTTCATACATGTTTTGATTGAAGAAGTACCATTAGAGCCAGCTCTCTTGGTCAATGACATTTGGAAAGGCTAATATACAGGTAGGAGGAGGAGTCCCTTTACCTGAAAGAAAAAAGATTGAAGATGAAGTAAAGAAGATTTACCTTTGTTTGTTGCCTGATATGTTGTCTAGACTAGGAGCAGGAAATATGAATCAGTACAGGTCACAGACTCTGCAGTCTGATGTCAGCTCTGTCCATTAAAATCTCTATAGAAGGGCATCAAAAACACAGTACATGAGATGATTATATAATCTGACCTTAACTTTCAGCACTCAAATGTCAAATGTCTAAAAATAAATGTATTTGTAAGGAGGAGGAGATATAAAAGATGCTCTGCTGAAGGCTCCTCGGGGCAAGTATCTGAACTGCAGCTGCCTCAAATCTGTAACACTGAAAGCAACAAGAGGACATAAATGGAGGACGGAGCATCTGCTCATTGTGCAACACATCTCTTTCACTGTAACTCATGAGCACACTTGGTCCCAACATTTGAAACTTTTTAATGTAATTACATATCTACTTTTGAATGATTTTTATGGATAATATGAAGTTTTAAACATTGCTTTTTACTTTAAAAAAGATATTACTCTTAAAGAATGTGAGGGCTACATAGGATATTTAAGTTAACTTTACGGTTGCATATCTAAAGCACAGGGACAATATACAGTAGCTGGTCATACTTTGAGGCTTTCTTAGTTTAACAAAAAAATATTCTGTATTAAAAAAATAAGTTTAATAAATAAAGGAAGGAAAAGATACTTCAGACGGACAAAAAAGGATGCCCTGATCAGACTAAATACCAATCGAAACCTGGCTTCAATTGGCATGAAAATAAATGTTGACTCTAAGCAGACGAATGTGAATCTAACTCACAGATGAAAGAGCAGAGAAACAGGAAGCTTTTATGTATTATTGATGTCAAGATGTTTACACATTTTCAGTTGTGGTTGGGCTGCAATGTGATCTTCTTCCCATCACAAGGCCTTTCCTGAGAATTACAACATTTCCCACCGCCCATATTCTCTCAGAGCATAAAATGCTTTACAGTGTTTTTTAATTTGTACTGGTTTATGTCATGTTGCCTACGATTATGAAAACAATGGTCCGAAAGTATGAGTCGAAATAACATTTCCTAACAATAACGTAAAAACAAGCCATGAGGCAGAGTTTATGAAGATAAAACTCCATGTTTTAAAGTGGAAAAAAGAAGGATTCACTGATTTAGAGAGACTTATATAGGGGTAGACATTTATTAAACTGATGTGCATACAACACCCTTTATGTTTCAGTTTGGTTTAGGCTTTAATTTGGTTAATACTGACATCTTGTGTCCTTGTTTTCCCAGGTATATGTAGTGTTTGTGATATGTATGTATGCTGCATGTATATATGTTTGTGTGTGTGTATTATGTGTATGTACATGTATATGTGTATATATATATATGTATGTGTGCATATGTATAGATTATTTGTTTTATTTCTTGCTTTTACGCATTTCCTGTAAAGCACTTTGGTGAGATGAAGCTGTTTTTAAATGTGCTACACAAATAAACTTGATTTGATTTGATTTGTTTTCCATCCTTAAAGAAAATGTTGATGTCAAGTTGATGTTGATGTTGAATGTGGTTTCAACAATGTATATTTTGTGTTTAAAATAGGAATGGCACAAGCATGGTGATATTATTTGATCCATTTCAACTTGTTGCATTAAAACATGATAACCAATAGCCTAGTTTTAATAGCAAAGAGTTCACACAACACATTCATAAAGAGAAATGTTACACTGAAAAGTGTGTCTGTTCATAAACCCATCGTGCTGGCTGGATAAATCGTAGCTGGTATGACACACTAACCAGATTGTCTTCAGATGATTGGCGATGAGTTTGATTAGATAATAACTGAAGTGACGATTATAATGGGTACAATTCCTGTAAGTGAGACAATCTGTTGATTCAGAGGACGGGACGTTGATCTTACACACACACACTTTGTCCTCTTGCATGGAAAGTCACACAAAGGCACACTGATTTCTCCAGAGCCTGAACCATGCTAATTAGAAAGGGAGAAATTCTGAAAGCAAAACTTGTGATTCATACTAACTGACACACTCGGTGAAGCTCATTAGTCGTCATTGTTAAAATCTGCAAATACAGGGTAAAAAAATGGACAACAATTATCTAATGTCTCAAGAGGATTCAAAGCAAATGTAGAATGTAAAATCATCACTTTGACATTGACTTGACTTTGTGTTTTGTTGACGTGTAAGGCATTATTGTAATTGGTCACTTGAAATTGATCAAATTAGTTTTATTTGTGGGAAACTGCATGGCTGCACCCAAAGGAGAAGATTGCATTCAGATAGGCTTCTTCATATCTTGTAAAAACTATTTTTTTTTTTATGAGAATAAACAGCGAACATGAAAGCACTTTTTTTTCAAAGAGTCATTGATGAACGTTTTTCTACGCAGACTTGACATTAGTTATATCTCAAGGCGGGGAAAGAACGCTAACACACAGAGGGGTTTTTGTTCTTCTCGCCTTTGGACGTGCAAGAAAGGGTTTCGCAAGAGGTTTCTTAGCAACTGTGCAGGCTTAGACTAGCCAGCGAAAGACTGACATTAAACATCATCTTGCATCTCTGTGTATTTGTGTGTGTGTGTGTGTGTGTGTGTGTGTGTGTGTGTGTGTGTGTGTGTGTGTGTGTGTGTGTGTGTGTGTGTGTGTGTGTGTGTGTGTGTGCAGGTCTGGATAACTGAATCCTACTAAGGCAGTAATACCAGCCTGCAGTACTGGGGAGTAAACTTACCTAAACAGGATTTAAACTGGTGAAACTATTGTAAAAAAAAATAACATTTACCATTTAAATGTCATGAAGGTCCAGAATCATACTTTTCACTTTAGATAAACTCAATCAGCTTGAAAGATACTAGTAAACAATGACATTGTCAGTTTCCCCCCCCTCAAGCCTTAAAAACAAAATTCCACAAAAAATAAATAAATAAATAAATAAACTTTTTTGTGTTTGGAGGGGGACATATGATGGGCTTAGTGTTTTAAATGGAGTGCTCAAGACCCCCCTTCCACTACTATTGTAACAACAGGTGTTGGGTTTGCTGTCGTTTCCAGTCAAATAAACACACTGTTTATCATTATGTGTAAGTAATTCTCCCTTTAAGATCAGATACATCAAACTGCTTGATAATCATAATTTTCATTCATATAATGATGTTTCAGTGACTGATGGCCGCTGACCTTTTCAGCTAAATATGATATTTGATTAATTGATTAATATTTATGGAAGATTGAAGATTATTGGAGAACCAGTTGGCTATCGTCTGACAATATTAGCCTCTAGGCATTGCTTCGGAGTTCCTGTTCTTCCCCTTTATGATCTACACATGGATGGTTTTCCTGTATACAGCTAAACCTGCTGAAAAAAGCGACAATACTACCCTGAATACTAACTTAAAGAACAATTTCAACACCCAAAATTAAATAAATTGTTCCTATATCTATACAAAGTCTGTGAATGGAGTTTAGAGGTAGTGTAATAGTGTCTAGTGTAGCAGTAAGTACATTTTTTAACTATTTGGTCGACCACTACTGTACTGTGGTAGAGCTGATTATGTTTAGTCATCAGTCCAGAAGTGAACCCACCAAAATCAGATTTTCCACCCCTTTGGCTATTTGCCTGGTCATGTGGGACATGTTAAAATAATCTATTTGGGTTGTGACCTGACAGCCTGTGTGTGGCTTTCTTTGCATTTCCATCTGCTAATACTTTAAGTTGTTACTTAAGACAAATATCTTGATTTTGAGTCCTGAGGAATTAATCTAAGATGTATAGGCTGTGTTTGCCACTATGCTGTGACACTTTCTAAAGTTAAAAGTAAACGCATCTGTAGGCTATCATTCTTTAATACGAGCAGTTTAAATAGCTAAGCCTACTGTATGTCCATTGGAGAGAGAATGGGTAAATAAACACATTTATTTAATGCGTAGCAGACATGCTTAATGCCCTGCATCAGACTGTGGCCTAGTTTGGCCACCCTGGTCAAAAAGTCTGGACACGCCCCTGTCTGTCGCCTTTCTTTTTATATTCAAAAAAAATATGAAGTTGAGTGAATAATTTCCGTATTGACAATTCAAAGAAGGGGGGAGAATGCCAGTAGAAATATTCTCTCGTTTGTTGCTGCTCAGGTATTTTCTAAATCCATAGTAACTTTTAAATGTGACTGTGGTTTCATGTTTGTTGTTGTTGTTGTTGTTGTTGTTGGGACTTTTTGTGTGCATCTAAACGTCCATGAATTTATTATGCCTAAAATTTGCTTTAATTGATAATTGAATCCCGTTTTGGTTTTTTTATTTGTCGATATTCCTGAGCACCTTTGATAATCAACTCACCAACTCTTGGCTCCACCAATCACAGTTTCCTGGTGTGCTGTAAAAAAGCAAACATTAAAAGGCTAAATCGGTCCTTGACTCGCCCGGCTCATTCACGAGTACATTTCCCGCAAGTCACTTCTTGTCCCAACAGATGTGTGGCGTGTATTTTGTAAAGAAATGTGTACAGTAGGTTAGTAATCTGCAATATAATCCTGAATATCCTTGCCGAACACATGAGAGCGAAAGGGGGTGGGCAGGGGATTACATGACATGCCCTTAAATTACATTGCGTCTCCAGTGGAGACTTCAGTCATAGATGAGGATCCGATCATTCAAGTTTCCTGTCTGACAGTCGAAAATTTCTGCTTGTTTTTGGACGAAATTACAACTACAGAGCAGCAGGGCAAAGGTAAAGTGTTTGTGTTTATTTGGCGCTTATCTTTACCTCGCGGAAGTCAACAAGTAACTTTGTTTAAGATGTTCTTTCTTCTAAAAAACAGCTTAACATGTTTAATATTGTGTTCCTGTTAGCGTTTACTCTTGAAGATTTCAACAGGAAGTTTTGCGTTTTTCCACTTAAACAGTGTACGTTAATAATATTTGAATGATTACTATAAATTAATGTTTCTGGCCAAAATGCCTTGAAGATCATTATGAGCTAATTCACAACTGAAATGCATGTGTTAGTTAGAAAAAATGTTATGGCATTTTAAAATTCTCTCCTTTAAATACACCATGGTTTGGACAGACAATTTAGCAGTGATCATCCAGTAATCATCTCTAATAAATACTATCTGCATCTTGTCTTGGCCCCTAAAGCTTAGGCTCCCTTCTGTTATGATCCTTGTTTTTTAACTAGCTAGTATATTGATCAAAGTTGAATATGTCCTGCTGTGTCTGAATAATCAAAGCTTGAACTGAAACTTGATCTCATGTTTTCGCCCTCTCCTTTTATTTCTCATCCATTCTCAGTTGCGACTGTGATGCTGTAGCAGCAATGTCACAGCTTTATTACAGGAAAGCTGACAACTCCTCATACAGGGACTGCATCCCGCTGCGGATTGTGCGGGCAGAGTCCGAGCTCTCCGCTCTGGAGAAGGCCTACCTGGGCGCTGTTCAAAAAGGGGACTATGCCAGTGTGAAACAGGCTCTGGAGGAGGCTGAGATCTACTTCAGGATCAACATCAACTGCATTGACTCTCTGGGACGGACAGCGCTGCTCATCTCAATTGATAACGAGAACCTGGAGATCATTGACCTGCTGCTCAGCTTTAATGTGTATGTGGGTGATGCCCTGCTACATGCCATCCGCAAAGAAGTGGTGGGGGCTGTGGAGCTGCTGCTGAACCACAAGAAACCACGAGGGGAAAAACAGGTAATGTAGATCTGTGATAACATAATACCAGCTGGTCCTATTTATTCACACCTGAGCACTCTACAAACTCAACAATATAAGAAGTAATGTGATTTAAGTTAAAGATTCTGGTAACAGAATTTGCCATCCTTCAAATACAAAGAGCCCTTACCAGACTTATAAACTACTAGGATGGCACTCAATATCCATACAGGTCAATGTGAAGTCAGAGTGAATTAAAGTGAGAGTTTTTCAGTCATTTCATTCTTTAGTGTAGATGCGAAAGAGATAAAGTGGAGAAATAATTACATGATCTCCACTCGATCAGACGTCTATGTTTATATAGTTGTTTTAGTATTCTGTTTTCTGCTGAAAAGAACTGATTCCTTTTGAGGTGCTGATCTGAAATCTGTAAAAAACAGGATTTAGTTTTCAGTCCCAGTGATATTTTGACACCCTTTGAAACACAAGTCATTACCTGCATGCTTGCTGTTAGATTCTATGGTCAAAGAGCAGACACAGATAAACCCAATCAACTATTTGTTTCTGTTGGTGGTTGAAATAGTAGGTTAAAGTTGTAATTTAAAATGTACTGTAACTTCATGTCAGTTTATTTGTCTCTTCCTCTTTTTTGCTCATTGAAAAGGTCCCCCCCATGCTACTGGACAAACAGTTTTCAGACTTCACTCCAGACATCACACCCATCATCCTTGCAGCCCACACCAACAACTATGAAATTATCAAACTGCTGGTGCAGCGAGGGGTTTCCATACCTCAGCCACATGCTGTGCGCTGTAACTGTGTAGAGTGCCGGTCCAGTTCAGATGTGGACGGCCTGCGTCACTCACGCTCTCGACTTAACATCTACAAGGCCCTTGCCAGCCCATCGCTCATAGCTGTCTCCAGTGAGGATCCTTTCCTCACGGCTTTTCAACTCAGCTGGGAGCTGATAGAGCTCAGCACAGTGGAAAATGAGTTCAAGGCAGAGTACGAGGAGCTGTCCCGTATTTGTAAACAATTTGCTAAGGACCTCTTAGACCAGACCCGAAGCTCCAAAGAATTGGAAATAGTCCTCAACTACCGAGACGACATCAACCCTCTGTCGGATGACAGCAATAACGATCTAGCTCGACTGAAGCTGGCTATCAAATATTGTCAGAAAGAGGTAAGCTCTTTGTTGATGATGATGATGATGTCACCTGGCTGTGATCACCTACAGTCAGTTTATTATCTTCAAGGTGGAAAAGATGCCACAGGCAAGATACGCACACACACGAGCAACTGAGAACTGAGGGTTTGTAGGTTTACTTGATGTAGTTTTACAACAAGAAATATCGCATTTACAGATAGCACAACATTGATTCGATAACAATTACAAACCAAGATGAGCTGTAAATGGCATTTGAAGGGTGGAGATGTCCATTGGGAGAACAACATGTAATTGCCCAGCTGTCTTTTAGCAGTGCATTACTGTAGCCCTCTCAAGACAGTCCCATGACAATTGCATAATTGGGGATTATGATGGAATAAGTGATGGCCACTTCCCTGAAAAACAAAGTCAATATTTTAAAAGGGAGGGAACCTTTTACTGTCATTTTACATCTTGTATTCATCCCCTGGATGCACTGACAACCTTCTGTCATTCGATGGAAAGTAGAGCTACTAAAAAATGACACATCCATTGTAAGATGGATAATTATTGATTTCCTGGTAACAGACCCTAACTCTTAATACAGACTAGGTCTCAGTGGTTTTATTTTTTGTTCCACTTGTCCAATAGCCTGTTTGGAGCTTTTGGCTCTTCTTTGTACACAGCAGTTGTTAAGTATTTGAACAGTTAAAGGTTGAGACCTCCTGATTGTATGATTAGAACTTTTCTCAGCATTTCAAGAGATGTTGTATGCTTGATGGCATATCTGTAATATTTTTAACGAGACAGTTGGAAATGTGTGAAGCGAAGATCAGTGTGACAGTCAGAAGCTCTATGTGACACAGTTGGTCTCCATGGCAAAAGGTTTCAAAGATGAACTTCAAGGGCTCAGTGGCTATTGGTGTGACCACAGATGGATGTTTTGAACAAGATTTGATCATTTCAGACCACATTTTACATTGAACATCACAATCTAGAGTGTTAACTACCACATCAACTTATAATACTAAAAACATCAACAGCACAGTGTCTCATATTGTGCTGCACATTCTATGTTGAGAATACTTAAAAAAAGATGGCATTCACCTGAAAAGCTGCAGCACAAAGAACACACTATATATTAACGCAAATGACTAATTCTTGCATAAGCTGGACCACTTCAAAAACGTTTGATTGTGACCCAGTTGGAAGACCAGATTCTACAAAATAGTTTATTAAGCATAAATTAATGTGGCTTCTTTTTGCAGTCTTAAGGTTTGGACTTGCCCTAAAAGAGGGTGGTTTATGACCCAGGCTTACACAGAAGTCTTCTTTATTATTATTATCAACAAACAAAAGTGTGTGAGAGTTAACACTGTTCTGATTTCAACATGAAATAATGTGGAATAGAATGCCTTTGTGCCATTGTACAGTGTACAATATTAATTGCTGTATATCGCTAATTAACTTTGATAATGATTATAACATCAGTCACCACATACACAAATGTGTTCGGCCATGCATTCATACACATCCATACTGTAATTGAAAGAAGAAAGTATTAGGAAAACAAATCTACTCAGTACAGTCTTACATAGTATAAGCTGTAACTTTAGATGTTGTTGCACCTTATGAAGATATCATTGCACATGAGATCATATTTTCAAGTAGGTGACATTTCGAGAAAGAAAATAATTGTCTTTATTTTTAGCCATTTATGCATCAGATGCCCCAAACTGAATGAACAGTCAGAAAGTTTTTTCATGGAGAACCTTTAAAACAAGGTTATTATTTAACTCGTACAACAAGTTAAATACAAAAGTTTTCATTGTTTTCATGCCATTTCCAAACTTCTCAGAGGTGGCCAATGCTAAGATGTTGTGTACAGCCAGTGCCATGTGTTTAGGCACGTTACATTGAATGTTCAGGTCAATTTATGCTAACAACCAGACAAACAACAAACACTCTTTCTTTTAGCTTGGCTTTTCTGAGGTTTTTTGCTATTAAGAACTTCACTTATGAAAACCCTAGACCAACAGCACTTACTGGATGTGCAAATTATTAGTGTCAAAATGATCCCTTAATCTGTTCAAGAAAGATGCTTCTATCTCTTCTCCTGATACTCTGCAGTCGATATGCTCTGACCAGAGTAATCATATCGTCAGTTATTACACATTCTCTGAATGCGTTTTTGAGATGCCGCTCATAGATTTCTGTACATTTCTGTGAACATAAAGGGTCCTAAAGATGCGTGCTTTTATTTGGTGAGCAGACCGTATCATTGGTTTGTAAATGCGTATGATATCCATTCAAAATTTGCAGTGTGAAACAGAGGAAGTATTTTAGTTCGTAAAAAAAATTAAGAATATGCCTTAGGATAGAATTCTCCTTGTTTTGAAGGGGTGATTGTTGTGACATGTGAATGGGGCAATTTTCACCTTCTAAAATTGTCCTCTGACAAATCCTGGTCCCACCAGATGCCACCTTTTGCCTCCAGTCATGTTAAGGCAAGTTAACATCTCACCACAGACACAAGAAAACATTAGAGATGTCAGACACTGCATTGATAGATGAGCTCATCACACTACCATAATTGGGATCCATTTGGCTGTAACTTGGTTAAATTGAAATTAAGTTCCATCACCATCTGCAGATGTCCACAGGATACGTATATCAAATCTCAGAGGGCAGGGTAATGTGGATGGAAAACAGATTTGACAATAATCTCTTAACAAAGGATATGAGAACATTTAAGAAATGTTAGCCCTCTTGAAACTTTTGCATGCTTACAAGACACATCTATGCTATTAACATTTGCCGTTACATCTGCTGTTACTTTTATGATTGTACCAGGTAGAGTTTGAAACTGTTGGTAAACTATTCAAGTTACATTAGTGTATAAGAAAGCATAATGGTCCAGATAGTACCCTGTTCGCTGGTAATTTACAATCTGCTTATGATTGGAAATCTTTTGTGTGTGGTTTTTATACTCGTAGGGACAGAGTATTTATTGTTTTAGCTCTCTAGTTCTCCATAAAGCTGAGATTCAGGCCCTTTAATCGTCCTGTAAGGGTCAGATAAGGACCTCAAAGAATCAGATCTGAGATGATATAAACCAGCAGTTTAGCAGCAGTTTAGAAATAGTCAAAATAAAATAAGGTTACTATGATCAACATTACTCAATCTTGGATCCTCCTTCCTGTTATTTGTAGACACTTATCCTTGTGGTGCTGGAGTAAGCAGTTTTGTTAATAAACAGGAGAAGTTGAAGTGGCGAGGAACTGTTCTAAAAATTTTAAGAGACATGCTTATTCTCCAGCATATTATTTATATCATTTATTTCAAGTTCAAAAGAGAAATTGTGCACACGTAAACTATTCAAGCCAAGATAGCCATACATTTAAAAATTGTTGGTTGGAAATTGTGAGGAACGGTACATTTGGAATACAGCTTTTACAGCTTTGGATTTTTGTTAATAGTTGAACAGCATGATGAAGAAATGAGAGTTGAAATTGTCAACATGCCTATTTTTTGTCTCTCGCTTGTTTTTTTAGTTTGTTGCTCAGCCAAACTGTCAGCAGCTCTTGGCATCCCGGTGGTATGATGAATTCCCGGGTTGGAGGAGACGACACTGGGCAGCAAAGCTCATCACATGTATCTTCATAGGCCTCCTCTTCCCATTATTATCCATGGTTTATCTGATCATTCCAACAAGCCGCTATGGTTTATTCATTCGCAAGCCCTTCATCAAGTTCATCTGTCACACTGCCTCCTACCTGACCTTCCTCTTCCTGCTCCTCCTGGCCTCTCAGCATATAACCTATGCTGACTCCAACTTTCAGGGCCCAGCACCCACTAAAGTGGAATGGATGATCCTGCCTTGGGTGCTAGGTAACACACACCAATTAACAGCTTTTTAAGTTCATGCTATCTTACCCATTGTACATCTGCACACTGGTATTATTCATATATAAAGGATATCAAACTGAGATGTGTACTGTGACCATGCCAATGCGTAAGATCACCACACTGCTTGTTTGCTACATTTCATTTCAACCCTCTGCTGTTTTTAACATCTCCAAGGTTTTGTATGGACTGAGATCAAACAGATGTGGGATAGTGGTTTAGAAGACTACCTGGATGACTGGTGGAATTTAATGGACTTCATAATGAACTCCCTGTATCTTGCCACCATTTCTCTGAAGATTGTTGCTTATGTAAAGGTACTTTATGTTTAACAGTCTTCTCAATTGAAGAATTTGCACCTGATATTAAATACCTAACGTATATATTATCCCCAGTCTTAATCATAGATTTCTTCTAGGGAGAAATTTCAAATACATGGTATCACTTTTAAGTTCAACTTTTACAACTTCTGTTTCTAATGGTTCAATGCATTAATTGTTCTCTTTTTCATCGTTTTACAGTTTAGTGGGCCAAAAGACAGAAACAGCTGGGACATGTGGCACCCAACTTTGGTGGCCGAGGCATTGTTTGCCATCGCCAACATCTTCAGCTCACTTCGCCTCATCTGCCTTTTTACTGCCAACTCTCATTTGGGCCCCTTACAGATCTCACTGGGCCGCATGCTCCTCGACATACTCAAGTTCCTCTTCATCTACTGTCTAGTGTTGTTAGCCTTTGCCAATGGCCTCAACCAGCTCTACTTTTATTATGAGACAGATGAGGTCGGTGAATGCAAGGGTATTCGCTGCAGTGGACAGAACAATGCCTTTTCCACGCAAGTTGAAATGCTTAAATATTTTTCCAGACAAATCTACATTGTTCATGATTAATATGTTCAATTCAGCAGTGCATTATGTGATGTATTGTTATTTGTGTTCCAGGCTGTTCGAGACGCTGCAGTCATTATTTTGGTCTGTATTTGGCCTGATTTCCCTCTATGTGACC
Source organism: Labrus bergylta (assembly GCF_963930695.1). Classification (NCBI taxonomy): domain Eukaryota; kingdom Metazoa; phylum Chordata; class Actinopteri; order Labriformes; family Labridae; genus Labrus; species Labrus bergylta. The sequence continues at coordinate 23,804,151 of NC_089205.1, forward strand.
AATGTGGAGCCAGACCATCAATTCACTGAGTTTGTTGGCAGTACCATGTTTGGAACATACAATGTCATCTCACTGGTAGTACTTCTGAACATGCTTATTGCAATGATGAACAACTCCTACCAGAACATTGCTGTGAGTTATGTGGCTGACCTACCTACTTCAGAGTTGTATTGCTCTAATATTTCTTGTTTTTCTTTACAAAAGGTTTTAATAAATTGCTGTTTGTTTTTCTTTCAGGACCACGCAGATATAGAGTGGAAATTTGCAAGAACAAAATTATGGATGAGCTATTTTGAAGAAGGAGGGACTTTGCCATCTCCATTTAATATAATACCCAGTCCAAAGTCAGTGTATTATCTAATTGGATGGGTAAAGGCTCATTTGTTTAGAGGAGCCCATTTAATACGGCTTGAAACCTTTGAAACATTAGGGGTAAGCAGTTTTCATACTGTAGATTTGTTCTGACCCTATTTCTCTCTACTGCATTGCATTCAGTTTCAATACCTGTCTCGTGTCATAGCCTCAAACAGATGACTCCGAAATAATTAATATTACATCATATTGCCTGTTTTTCTTCCTAAATGAACTCGGTGCTCCAGTATGATATTAAATAGCAGAAGACCTTCTACTGAAAGAGCCCTGCACTTACTGCTATACTGTGTTGCTTTGTAAAATAACAATTTATTCTTTGATTGCAGAGACGTGCTGCAGTAAATGTAAGATTAAACCATGAGTATCAGGTAGTAATTTGTTTTATTTTATGATCTGTTGGTGTTGAATTTCTACATTTGAAATCTGATATTTTATTCAAATTACCTTAAATTTGTGTCTTTCCAGGAGGTTTTAAGAAACCTTGTAAAGCGTTATGTTGCTTCAAGGATCAGAGATGCAAAGACTGAGGAAGGGTTGACAGAAGAGAATTTTAAGGTAATTTGGCTGTTACTCATAATAGTTCTCTTAAATACCTGTTTTTATATTGATTTTGTTTATATCTCTGGTATATATTGTAAGGAGCTTAAGCAGGACATCTCCAGCTTCCGCTATGAAGTCCTTGGAATGATGAAGGGTAAACCACAAGGGGGGGTTGGAGGTCAAGTTGCAAGCTCCACCTTGGCTTACGCTGGAAACTCCTTTAAATATTCTCCCAACGTCCCTACTGATGAGCCTCAAATAAAGCTGAGCTTCTTTGATGTGACGACCACTGTCCAGGACAACAGAGCTGCCAACATCACCAGCCCAGTGGGCTCCAAAGGGCAAGCCAGTGGTTCAGTTTTTCTGTCCAGGAAAAGAGAACCGTATAACGAGCTATCCAAGAATGTTTCAGATGCTGCGTCCGAGCAGAGCAGACTCCTCTCTCAGAAATGTGACGACTTAAATTTGATTCCAGATGAAGAGACACTGTTATCTGATGGACAATACCAAGAACAACTTCAGACTGAGAAAGTAATGGTTGAAGTCATAAAGAAAGTGGATGAGGAAAAACAGGACATTCATGAGACTGGACCCCCGGAGCGTGCAAAGGAAGTAAAAAATGGGCCCAAAAAATACAACAATTAATCTGAATCTACAAGTCAGCGATGTAACCCCATGTTGTATATTTAAGCCTTTAATTATGTCACTTTTATTCATTCATCAACCTGTTTAAAATCACAGTAGACTAGACTACAATGGAGAATTCACTTCTGATAAATAGTTTATTTATTTCATGTTGGGACAAGTATGGAGCAAGTAAGTCATTGCCACACACTACAGCATTTAAAAAACAGTACCAAACAAACGCAACAATAAAACACAATACAGTACAGGATACGACCTACCCGACTATAAAACAAAGTCAAAGAGGAGGAGCAATATCATTCATGACCACAAGACCGAGTCCTCTTTAACAGCTGTTTAGTACATTTGTTTTATACGTCATATCAGTTCAAATAACCTTTGTTTTCTGTGGTTAATATAAAGGTTAACTGATAGTAAATCATTTCATACCATGTCAGTGACTTACAGAAGATGTACAACACTGAATGAGGAGTCTGAGTTCTGACTTGATGCTCACGACATTTTAAAGCAAGTTAGTAATTCATTAAGTTGAGCATGTAGTCCAATCATTCCCTTACACCCTACCGCATATATCCTCTCGTCTTCCACCTTGAACTGTCCTTTCACTGTGATATGCACAAGTATCACTGTCTTCAATCTCTGTTTATGAAAATACGTTATACTCCTTGCATGCTTCAAATAAAAAAAATATCTTGTGAGGAGTAAAACTCAAAAGATCTGTATGCAAAAATAATTAGCCTCTCCGAAAATAAACCTCAAAACAATAATTAACTGAGGGAGGAATAAGACAATAACCAGGTTTATATGTATCCAATGCGTTAATATTGTATCCACTTGATTAATGAGCGATGTGGCGCCTATGAAATACAATTTAGGTCAGCTTCTTTTTCACACCTTTGCTTCTCTAACTTGGTTTTAGTGAGGGAAAGCTTTTCTAATTCTGTTCTTGTAACACAAACTAGGATTGACTCCTCCAAAATGTACACCAAATACTATACATTGCAGGTGTAAGGTCCGTCTTGTCATCTGTGTGTTCAATTTCATGACATAGACTTCTATCTTCAATTTAAAATTTTAAAAGGCAGTGCTTCCCACTTAAAATCTTTAAAAAACAAACTGATTCAGTTCTCAGCCTGATGCATGTTACTCCCCACGTCAACAAATACACATTAACTTAACTAACATTAAGATTTAGCGAATAAGGCACAAGAATGCAGATGCAAATGAGTGAAAAGTCTTAATTGATTGACATTTTGTCATGACATTTGCCTCATGGGGCGTAAGTATAGTGCAGTGGTTACAGCCCTCATCGTATAAACCACAGCCATTCAAATATGACCTCATCCCCCACTCTCTCCTCCCAACATCTCCTCTCTCTCTTCAGTTGTCCTATCCATTAAAGACAAAAATGGCCCACACAAAATTACTTACAGAATTAAAGAAAAAATAAAAACTGCTGAAATCTTCTCTCTCATCTTGTGTACTGATCAAAAAAGCGAATCTATCTGGATCTGAACACAAAATAGTCCCTCTCACATACACAGTTTACTTTGAAATTCTCCTGAGAGACTTTTGTCAGATACGAGAGAAGCATTACTTAAGGCTCTGCTGCACTCTCTTATTCAGTGAATACTGTAAATGTTATGTGGTGCATTATTCATATGCTGCTTGCCCACTCAGTTGTAAACTGCCTCTGCCTTTGGTATAAACTTTAAATTATTCTTAAATCTGCAGCTCTAACAATGAACTGCAGGCTTCCTTACAATATTCCAAATAAACTTTTTCCATATTTGAAGTGACAAATGATGTATAAGATGTATATGTGTAATGAAAGTAACTTATTTATGTATTACCTCTGCTACGTTTCATAGCTTTTCCCACACTGGTTAAATTGCAGCTTAAGTTTTAGTATAAGTATTCAAAGTACAATAATTATACAAAACTCAATGTATTGTTTTGGCTGACACTGCCCTGATGATCTATTATATAATATTTCTACTTTGATTATAATCAACATTCAAATGCTGAATACATGCTTATTCCCCACTAACAGTGATCCAGTGATGTAATAAAACAACTCTGAGAGATTGAATGATTCTGTGATTAGAAGTGCAGTAAGCTCTTGGTGAAGATGTTTATACTTGCAAGGCAACAAGCGCCATCTATTGATGGATAAAGAACTAGTGCACTGCTCTGGGCTTTACAAAAATGTTATATTCATTATGATGTATAGAGACCTATAACTTGTACTATTAAAAAGGAAAACTTCCAAACCTGTGCAAATATGTTGATAAAAGATGTGTGCTTTTTGACCACAAACGCACTGGGTGTCTTCTTACTGCTGTACATATTCCTGCAATAATAGTATTTAATTGTAATAAATATATGTATAGGTTTTAATTTTTGTAATGCCATGTAAATGTAGCTATTCATTCTTTATTTGCACAGATGTTGAAGTTCAGAGATAAACAGCTTGAGCTTTTCAGTGCAATAAAAGTTGCAAGATTTGCACTACTATTGCAGCTGAAATCAAGTCACTCTATCTTAAGAAAACCAGTCTAAACACCGTTTGGTCTTTGTACTATATCTGAAGAGCTCACGAAATGTAGATTGCTGATGAATCTTTCCCACTAAAAGAATATTACAAGCAACAGTCAAACCCAGGAAACTGAACGAGGGATCTAAACTTCATCCATTCTTCTCTGAAAGTCATCTATTCAGACAGCGTCCACATCCAAAGTGTGAAAAATACACGCTGCATTTAATAATCATATGATGCCAATATTTCTCCGTGCAAGCAAGTACGGTCCGTGTAGTACTTAAAAAATTGGCTCCGTATTGGAATGTCGAGACTGTAAAGTTAATGTATTCCAGTCTTTGGGATTTGAGAAGAGATGAAAAGCCCAGGTTGGGTCAGGGTTCTATGTGTGAGTGCTTTTCTGAAAGCTTTGACCAATGACGTTTCAGCTTGCCTTAAAAAGTGTTTGTTTTTTTCAGTGTACTTGAGGTTTGCTGAAGGGGTTTCTTTTCTGACATTTTAAACTTCCTTGGTTGCTGGTTAAACATTCACACATAAAACACACACCTAAGAACGTTCACTGGTTTTCTGTCTCAAATCTTCGCTGTATTGAATCCTGACTGTGTCAGTTCCTTGTTTTTACAGCCCATTGACTAAACCGGCCAGAGGGGCATTTTCATCTTACTCAAAACATCTGGCTTGTCAAGAGGATGAACAGCATGTGGCAGAACGAATGGTTTAAGTGATGCCACGTGGGTATGTTGTGAATAACAACATCTACTGTTAACAGCTACACTCAACAGTCATTCAATTGTGGCAAAAAAAAGTTCTGGTTCATAAGTTTATAAGCAAGAATAAGTCTCATTTTCTTCATTACTGAAAAGATTTAGAACAAAAAAAGCTTCTCTGAATCCAGGACACCTGTTGTCCTGCTGCAGCATCTTACAATAATAATCTGTAACAGATGTATAATCACGTGTCTTTTTCACAGACAATTATCTCCTTAGTGTTTTCGTTTGTAGTTTGAGCCAATTTGTACTTCTGTTTTTATCATCAAATGTCTGTGTCCTTGTGTTTTAAAGACCTGAAGACGTTTAAGAGACATGTGGCAGCAATGAGTGCATTTTACAATATGACAAAAGTTTATCCAGATTCAGTAAGAAGCGATACAAGTAACACGTTTCTGATTTAGAATTAGAGCAGAACACAAAGCTCCAAATCCAGACTGAAGATCACCTTTTTTTCCTGGTTCTTGATTAGAATTTAAATAGTGTTTTACCTCAAGATCAATATCCTCTCAACTGTTAAAACTGATTATGTGGAAAATGTTGTCTGCATCAATCGGGGATGCTGAATTAGAAGTCACTCGCTGCCAGCACTCACTCCCACCACTAGGTGGAGCAACTCCATCTTGAAATATTTGTACTATCAGTGCTTTGGCATTTGTTCACAGCAGAGATTATGCAATGTTTTTTTTTTGTTTGTGGTCCAAAAAAGTGACACTTTAACAGGGATGATGAATCTGGATTCTCTATCCCATCTGCTTATTTTATTTGTCTCTTAATATGGCAGCTCCAGGGATTTCAACAATATGCTGAGTTTTCCTTTGCAGCAGTGCGCTGAAGTTTGAGTTTACTAAAGCCTTTAGTTTCAAATGTTGTTTTAAACTAAGATAATGAGTCCAGCTTATTTAACTCAATGCAATGTCAGCGTTTTAATTTAAATAATCGTTTATTAATCTCAAGTGCTGACTTTATACTGTAATGTCATTGTTTCTTTAATTTATTCTTAAAACAAGTGAAATTAACAAGAATGATTTAATATTGTATTCCTTTATGATAAATGTATGCACCTTGAAACATCTTAGAAATTACTAGATCTGACACTATATGTAATTAATATAAATGATCACAAAACTATCACAAAGCCCTGTACATTTGCACATAGAATGAAGTTATTGAGAGGTACTGGGTGGTCCATGAATGTTACCATCCTCCCTGAGTGGAGGGTAAGCCTTGTGCTATATAAACCCCTGCTCTGAGTCCTCTCCCGTTACTCTGGGTCTGGAAGAGCAGGCAAAGGAATCGAGGATGAAGCTCCTTTTTGCAGCTGCCTTTGCACTCTTTGTGCTCTCTACATTTGACAAAGCTGACTCTTCAGCCTATGACAAAATAGTTGCCCACAGTCGCATCAGGGCGAGAACACAGGGGTAAGTTTATCCATTTTTGCATTAGAGTTATTTTAAAGGTTGTTTTTTTGTTACACCCTTGTGATGTAGTTTATTTATTTTTTTCATTTTGCATGCAAATAGCTTTAACCTTGACCATTAGAAAAATGATTTCTTGTAATTTCTTCACATTTCTATTTTTAATTCTGTTTGGAATCTGCTGAATTTTAATTTATTCACAATTGTTTCATAAATATCTATTGTTCAGTTCTGGCAAAAGTCATACAAATCTTATTGATTTAAAATAAATTCCCATATAAAAGGAGGAAACCAGCAGAGTCATTATTCATATTCAGAAGTAGGAGGTTCATTGCAAAGTAATTATTCAAACTAAAACACTTACAGAAGTTGTCCAAAAAAACGTTATAACATTTTATAGTTTTCAAAGAATTTCATGTGTTTTACCTGTTAACTAATACTTCCTCGCCTTCCCTTTTCACCCTTCATTCTCACTAGACCCAATGTCTGTGCGCTCCAGCAAGTCATGGGGACCAAGAAGAAGTACTTCAGCACTTGTCGTAACTGGTACCAAGGGGCCATCTGTGGAAAGAAAGCGTGAGTGCTGTTTTGTCTCCCAAAAAGAAGTTGTTTTTCTAGTTCAAATATGAACATTACAAGCAAATCCAATGACTGATAAATTGAACTTGAGTATCATTTCTCTATGTTTTGGAGAGCATTATACTTCATTTTCTTCCTCTGCTTCTTCTTTAAGGGTTTTCATGGAAACTTGAATGTTTCCATAGAGACTGACATCTGTTATCTTACTTTGAATCAAACTACCGCTTAAAATGAAAAACACATTTATGGACGCAGCCCTAAATCCTTTGTAATGAAGAATGTCCCGTTCGATCCTATAAAATGGAATTTAGTTTTTTTTTTTATAACTTAGGAAGCCTGGTCGTCGTCTGATGCTGCAGTGGTGAACCACTGATTCCAGTATGTGATGTGGCTGCAAAATGTTGACCGTATTCATGAATGGAAAAGTGTTACACTCAATCATTTAGAAAAGCTCTTTTTCTCTTATTGTTCCAGCCCTCTCAGCACTTTTGAGCTTAAACATGGATAGACGCCATGCCTATTTTACAGTCTCTCCCCCCTCCCTCTCACACACAAATTTTCAGCCTGCCCTCTGTGCTCTCACTATGCCAAAGTCAAGCTAAACTCTCTGACCAGGTTTAGCTCCTCAGGATGTCTACACTCAACTTGGAAATTGATCAAATTGAAAAAAGTCTACAGAATTGACTGCTGGAAAATAATTAAATCGGTCCAGCCAGGGACTATGAGAATCAGTTCAATGGCATGATAACAAGATCATTTTCCATATTTCACTTCAGTATGTTTGTTTCCTTAATTCTGCACACAGTTCGTTGGAGCTGATTTCAGGACATACGATTTGGATAATCAGTTGTAAATTTCCCCTAGTACATGAGTACACCTAGCTTTAACATCAGTGTCTATGCTCACACAAAAAGATCAGTCAGGAAGTAAAAGCCATTATAACAGTAGTTTCTGGCAACTAAGGTTCAATCTCACTTTATTAAGCCAGCCAAAGTTGTCTTGGTTTTAACCCCGACAGGGCTTTGATTCAACTAATAATATAATTTCTGCTTCCAGAGGAGCTTTGTCTCCAACAAAATGTTGTACAACCAAACTGCCCATTAGTGATGGGTTGAATTGAAATAAAACCACACATTTTATGTAACGTTTTACAAAGTTACCATGAATCTCAGTGGAACAGTTCTTTTATAGAGATGCTGACAAGTCAAAAGTTTCCGAATCCATGGCCAGACACAATCCCTCAGTGTGGGAGAGAAATGTAGCGAAGGTTTTGCTGACTGTGCCCCAATAGGCCTGGAGTGATCTCATCCCCTTCCCTCAAACTCCATTCAACTTTGAGTCAAATGCAACTGTTTAAGATGTGCAGTGAGCCATGACCCTGAAGCCTCTGTCTGTACATTGTCTGAAGCGTTGACTGTGGATCACAGCCATGAAAAAAAACACTGTAATAGAAACAAGTAAATACTTAAATATTTTCTTTAAAACAAAAAAGACTCTATGTTTGCTCACTATGTTCTAGTGATTAAAAGTTGTCCACTTCATATTCTTCTTTTGTGACACAATTGTTTCATGGTGATCACTTGCACTCACCTGTAACATTTTAACCTGTAACATATATTAAAGTTATGGTAAAAAAAAGTGCCTATTAGTTGTGATTATCTTAATAATGTTTAAGTGTACAATGAGGGAGAAAGCAGTTCCCCTGTTCGAGTTTCCTAACAGTAAAAACTTGGCAGCAAACAGTAATTTACTTCTCAGCCAACTCTGGACATGTGGTATGGTTTACCCCCCATATGGGCACATCTGCAGTGTTTCTTTTTGTCTTGTGGGTCTTTTATTGTTGCATAGCCACTAGCTATTTGAGGTGACTGTACATATCCTAATCTCTTGTTTCCAAGAGCTGGAAACAATGCTATAGTTTCAACATGTTCAGACGTGCTGACACAAGGGGTATAGTCATGTTTATATGTAGCAGCTGCACTTGAATTCTACTTTCCTCCTCAGGCTATGGTGTTCAGCATGGTTTATGGTTAGCAGAGAGGAGACACTGCTTCTCATATATCTGTCCAAGAGCAAAACTAACCCTTCACATTTATATCTAATTGATCTAAAAAAGAAGTAACAATTGTCTGTCTGTTTATTCTCAAAGTCTCTATGGAAAAAAAGCAATACAGAAACTAGGGAATAGTATTGTTTTTCAGATCAACTCAAACAGACTCTAATTCAACTCTAATTATAATGCAGCTTTGTGAGGTCAAAATAATAATTCTTCACAGTGAAAAAGGAAGACAATCTGTTGCATCTGTTAGTGTAATGATGGAAATTATGTTTACACAAAGCCAAGCTGTATGATGATTCAGCTGGAAATTTGAACATCGTACACAGCTATTTAGAAAGATTCTTTATATTATTAGAACTTCAGATATGTGTGTCTTAACTTATGTCATACCCATTTTGGATCTGCAGGACTGTGCTTTATGAGTGCTGCCCAGGGTACATGAAGATGGAAGGCGTGACCAAAGGTTGCCCTGCAGGTACAGTATGTTAGGTGTTATATTAAGTAAACTAACAAAAGGTTAAATGAGGATGTCTCCGCCAAATGTGGAAAAGCTGTGAGCTATTTTTGAAAACAGACCAAGCAAACTACAAGAAGATGTCTTTTGTCATCATCAACACATGTTCAGTCTTTGTTTTCAAGACTTTCATTCTTTAGTGTGTTCGTTCTTCAGAAAAAACAGGCTCATGCTTATTTTTAACTTCTCTTAGTGGCCCCGATCGACCATGTGTATGGCACCTTGGGTCTGGTGAAGGCCACATCAACCCAACAATACTCTGACATTTCTGAGCTTAGGCCTGAAATTGAGGGACCTGGATCTTTTACCTTATTTGCACCCAGCAACGAAGCCTGGGAGGAGCTGGACGAGGTGAGTAAAGAAACAACAATAATCAGTTGCACTTCTCTTTTTATGAGGTTTTAATCTCTCTTTTTCTTCACCCAACAGACAGTCAGGTCTGCACTGGTCAGCAATGTGAACATAGAACTGTACAACGCTCTGCACTACCACATGGCCAACAAACGCCTCTTGACCAAAGATTTAAAGAATGGAATGACCGTCAGCTCCATGTACAATGACCTTGGTCTCTATATTAACCATTACTCCAATGGGGTGAGTATAACCATTCGGTATTATAAAAGCAAACCCCTTGCAGTTCTCCCTTAATCAGTTTTCAATGGTATAACACTGAAGCATGTTGTGTGCAGGTGGTGACCGTAAACTGCGCCAGGATTATCCACGGCAACCAGGTTGCAACCAATGGAGTTGTGCATGTCATTGACCGTGTTATCAGCGCTGTTGGGAGCACAATCCAGGATGTCATCGAGGTTAACGATGACCTGACAACTTTGAGTGTGAGTACACACAAGGACCCGAGGACAATAATGCTGCAGAGGTTTATTATTTTTAGTTTCATGTGCATAAAAACACAAATCCTTTATTCCCTCTATTCTTCATTTTCCGGGTATAGTGCACATAAGTTACCCTTAAATTTGCCAGATCTGATAAATAGTTAATTTTATTAAGAAAGGTTTTAAGCATTCAGAGCAATCTATCACTTGAAGAAGACCTAAAGAATGCAACAGCTGTTGTTTCAATTGGACTCTGTATTGTAAGTAAATTGTACCTTAAATATGCTCATCTTTTACTTGAAATTCCCTTCTAGGACTTAGCTCAAACTGCTGGACTGCTGGACAAGCTTGGTGAGGCAGGACAATACACTCTCTTTGCTCCCACCAACGAAGCCTTTGACAGTCTGGGCAGCGATGTACTGGAGAGAATTCAGAGCGACAAGGAGGCCCTTCAAGGTAAACCAGACTTTTATTCTGAGAAGCCTGTTCTTGTCCACTCAAGGCTGTTTGAAACATTGCTGCGGAAACTGGGGCTTTATATTAACTATGGAAAGCTAGGACCGTATTTATCTTTAATGATGAAGGATCAGAAACAGACATGCAGGGGTTCCCTGGAAAGATGTCTGCTAGACGTAATCACCCTTTAAGGGATTTTTTTTTACGTGTTCAACTTCTTCCAATACAAAACAGATGAAGCCACAACAGAACTGGAACGTGCACACATTTGGCAAGCTGTTTGTAACAACGTTGTGTTAGAGAGTAATAAAAATAAGACTTGAGTTTCTGAAGTCGTACGTGAAATTGTGTTTGGAGAGATAAACAATGCATCACATCATTTGACACTTTGGTTCAATATTCTCAAAATGATTCTGTAATTTTGAGTACTCAGAAAGAAAAAATGGAGAACAAAACAGATGTCCAGAGCCTCGGTATTTTTGACACTAGTTTGTGTTGGAGGCAGGAAACAGCTGCTTCTGTTGGCGCTAACATCTTAAAGGACTGGACCAGTAAATCATATATATATTCACGGGGGAATAATACACATGCTCATCGTCACTGTTGCCAGAACAGAGCGTGGACGTTAAACATTTTTTTTCTGCACATGCGCACTTATACAACTTGGACAGGCTCATGACGTTACTGTAAGAGCACTTTCAACAGCATCTCAGTGTACTAGTTTACAGCTTCACTGAGCAACCTGGTCAAATTGGCAACTACCCAAAGTTTTTATTAGCCCACAGCTTGCCCTATAATGTGAAATCATACCATTTCATAGACAGTTAAAAAGAACTGTGAAGAAATCCTGAGTCTTCTCTATTAAGGACCATAGGGATCCAAGGGATCTCCAGGTTCCCAGGGTGTTAAATCCATATTCATACAGCTGCAGTGTAACATGGGAAAAAAACATATAAAGTTCTTGGAAACAACTGATCTTCTTTACATTCAAATAAATGTCAACCTATAACGTGCCAACACAGTAATTTTAGACATTCCTTGCATTTTCAGCTCTTCTTAAATTCCACCTCCTGAAGTCGGTCCAGTGCTCTGAGGCCATCATGGCTGGCACCTCTCATGAGACCTTGGAGGGCAACAACATTGAGATTGGCTGTGATGGCGAAAGCATAACAGTCAATGGCATCAAGATGGTGCTCAAGAAGGACATTGTCACCACTAACGGTGTCATCCATCTTATCGACAAAGTACTCATGCCAGACTCAGGTACAACTCACATCTATTTTCTTCTAGTTTGTACACATCTGCCTTTATGTAGCAATATGCTAACAGTGTTGGGATGTCCTGTGCCCTTCAAGCCAAGCAGGTGATGGAACTGGTTGGAAGTTCTCAGTCAACTTTTGGTGACATGGTGTCCGAGCTGGGTCTGTCTGCTGCCATGAGACCAGAGGCTGAGTACACTTTGCTGGCTCCTCTCAATGCTGCCTTCACTGGTGAGTCATAAACTGATCATAACATCATACATGTTCTCTCTTTTCCTCTCTGCAGCTGGCTGAACATGATACTTGGTTGAACCACACTTGCTTACAGTGTGGAATTAAGGGAATATATGTTTTTCCTTTGCATGCTGACTCATGAATAAAAATACATGTAAATATCCAAAGTGAGATTAAGTGCTGATTTATTAGGACACTGCAGAAGCTTCATGCCATCTAACACCAAATACCCTCTCCTCCACAAAACATTCCCGAACTTTACCCGAAGGGAGTGGAATGTTTTGTTTCTGTAACAAGAATGTGTAATTAATTGAGGGAGAATACTTTTATCTTTTTTGGCACATGGTTTTAATGGGTGTAAGGAATGCAAAAAGCAGCAACAGCTGGATGTTACAGGAAATTTACATTCAAAGCATACATTCTTCCATGTTCAGCAACCTACAAATCATGTCTTATGCAGTAAATCAAGTCACTGAGAGCACATGTGAGTTTGTTCACAGTTAGAGCTGTTGCTGCTGGCCTCAGGAAATATGTGGCCAAAATAATGAAAAAGAAAATATATAAAATTGCTAAAGAGAATACAATATATATAAATGTGCAATGGTGCCGATATATTTGATTTCTAATTGTAATATAAAACATTTTTTTCTGCTTCAGATGAAGTGATGTCGATGGATCAGAGGTTGCTCAGGATTATCCTTGAGAACCACGTCTTGAAGAATAAGCTTATCCTGGGACAGCTGTACAATGGCCAGCGGCTGGAGACTATTGGAGGAAAAACCTTGAGGGTTTTCATCTATCGCACAGTGCGTCCTCTTCTCTGAAGTTTCGCCCCCTTAAATGGTGGCTGAGTGCCATCAAACACACACTATATGCATTCCCCCTGGATCATTTGACCATCAATTCTTATGTCTTTGAGACATAACATTAATCCCTTGCCATTTCCTTTTGGATGTTTTTTGCAGGCTGTGTGCATTGAGAATTCCTGTCTGATCAGAGGGAGTAAAGAAGGAAGCAATGGGGCCCTCCATGTCATGAGGACTCTGTTGAAACCAGCGGAAAAAAATATGTTCGAGATTCTGACTGGAAACGGAGGGTTCAAGTGAGTGCAAAGCAATGTTAGAGAAACTGTGGTTTTAAAATGCATTGTAATACTTAAGCACATATTTTTGAGTCTTTCCATTAAATCCATGTGGAACATATGGGATTGAGAAAATCATAGTTGTTGCAATGTCGGTCCTCAGTGGTTTCTCTAACAGGCAACTTACTGTTCTCGTCTCTGTGCTGCAGGATCTTTTTGTCTCTGATGGAAGCAGCTGGCTTGACCGACTTGCTGAGACAGGAGGGAGACTACACTCTGTTCGCCCCGAGCGATAGGGCTTTTGCTAGTTTGAGCTCAAGTGATATGGATTTGTTGAAGAGTAGGTGTCCCAGACTCCCTTTATCGTTTCATGTGTTTGAAAGATGGCACAAAATAGATTCATAGTTTACCTTTATGCCTCTCTGTATTTCAGGTGACTTAAATGCACTCAGAACCATCCTCCTTTATCACTTCAATAATGGTGTCTTCATTGGTGGGGGTTTGGAGGCTGGGGTTACAAACCTTCTTAAGTCTCTCCAGGGCAGCAACCTCAAAGTGATGCTTGTAAGTATATAATGCAGTAAGACTGAACATCTGTTATCCTAATTCAATAAAACTTTACCTGGAACAGTTCAAGCTTTATATCTTTTGTTAGCTTTAAGTTAAAAGGAATGAAAATATAATCAAATCCTTCATCATATTTATGGTGGTGTCATATATTATGGTCTGATAAAATCTTAGTTTTGAACTCAGTGACTTCAATAGAATAATGAAGGCAGTTTAATGTAGAAGCGCTCTATCCTCATATTTAAGGTACAGGTTGATTCAAGCCCGTTCATTTGTGGTTTTCTTCAGTTTAATAGTTTTAACTGTCACCCTCAGGCTAACAACACAATGCAAGTGAATACTGTCCAAGTCCCTGAATCTGATATCATGGCCTCAAATGGAGTTGTTCACTTTGTCCACCAAGTCTTGTATCCTGGAGGTACAGTATTCACCGTGTCAGCTCTTAACGTGTCGTTAATGTGTGCTATTTAGATTCCTGTTGTTTTTATTAATCTCATAAGTTGAACTCTCTGCGCTGTTTTTATAACCGTTGTCAAGGCTCAGCTGCAGTTAACGCCCTCCGCTTTCTTTCAGATATCCCTGTTGGAAGCCAGGATTTCCTCATGCTATTGAAGAGGCTCATCTCTTACATGCAGATCAAGGTGTCATATTCAAAATGTTTTTCTTCTTTATTAAAGCTGCAAGGCTAAAGGGCAGGGTGCAGGTTATTTTATTCCACCTTTGCTGCCAAAAGGAAACTTATATAACTCACCATAAAGTACAAGACATGCACCTGCTTGAAACCTAATCAGTGTAAAGCATTAAGCCTTTGATTTTGAGTAAGGGTGTTCAAATGTAACGGCTCTGATTGATCTTGTCATTTGGTTTGTTTCTACTAATACTTAGTTAATAATGTTAGGCTTCTTTTATGCAACATTTATTATTGACTAGGATGATGCTTTACAACTCTTAGTAATCTGCTTACTATTTTTACAGTACATTTCAGGATTCAGATATCAGGAAATCCCCCTCACATTTTTGAGTAAGTATCAGATTATCATGTTTATATGTTATTTTGTCTTTTTGAAAGATGATATTTCAGATCAAACAAAAGTCTTCTTCACTGTCATTAATGCCGTTATATCTCCTGTTGTCATTAGAGAGGATCATCACTGTCGTCCAGGAAGGTACAGTAATGATGATTACAGAGTATTATCATCATCATGTGATTCTTAATCAGTAGTAAACAAGTCTCAGAAGTTACATTTGTTTAATGAAAAAGTTTCCCTTCACAGAAATAGGGAGGTTACTGACTGTTAAGTTTACACACAAGCTAATAAATCACAGACACTTCCTCTTAATCCAGATAATTCCACAAATCTAAAAGCAACTTACAAAGTTTTATTACATGGAAAGAAAAAGTTATTTCCGTTTGCTACTGGCAACTCAGTAACAAGGAGTATAATACAGTTTTTTTATATTTTGAGTATAAATTACCAAACATGTAAAAATAACAACATTTCATAATTTAGACAGCAGTGCAAAAATCATCAAAGTTTTTGATTATGAATCACATTTTGTCCTGAAAGCAACCTTTCAGATCCAGTGAAAGGTCCACTTGTTATGATTTCAGCATACAAATGGAAAATTCTCTGTATCGAAGGGCCATGCTACAGTATGATGCCTTTGTGTCAATTTAGTGAAATAAGCCTTCTTCTTTTATAGTCCCTAAAGTAACCAAAGTGACCAGGGTTATCCAACAACCCACCATCAAGGTTACCAGGGTGATGGAAGGGGAACCCGTCATCACCAAAGTCACTAGGGTGATGGAAGCTGAACCCGTCATCACCAAAGTCACTAGGATTGTGTCCACAGGTCCTCAGTCCTCCGTCAGAACTGGCACCTCCAATTTTGATCTGGAAGGTCAGTGGAGCTACTTTCAGAAGTGATCACACAAGTTTCAGGATGACTATAGTTATTTAAGCATTGAGTAATAAACATAAACATTATTGTCTTAGATTTGTGACATTGATTATCCATGATGAATGAGCTCTCTGCATGTCAACTCCTTCATAATATGTAAATAACTTGAGTTTGTAAATGTTCAAAAATGTTTCGGAACAATGTACAGTATATGTTATTCTTATGAATGTGTAATCATTGTAATAATATAACAATCATTCTTTATCTTTATTTCCCTCAGGCACTGACCTTTCAGGTTTTACCACCATTGAAGGGAATGCTGATATTGACACCGACAGACTTACCAAAATGATCCAAGGTGAGTTTAATCCGTTTCAGTGACGGGGAGAAAAGAATCAATAATAACAGTTTGTGCCTTACATGTTTGTTTGCCTCTATAGAAGGCAGTTCAAGAAGAACCGCTTCCAGAAGAGTTTTAGGTAACATCTAGATGATAAGAAATCCTGCATTTTTAATAAATGCAGCGCAGTGTGCGAGCTGGCTGTCCACTCATGTCCACTGCCATGTCCACATGGCATACTCCTCTTCCTGCAGCATATGTCCATTGCACCTCTTCAATCATGGCAAGATACTTAAAGGAATAATTCCATATATTTGACTTTTTTTGTTTTCTTTTGCTAAGACTTGCAGTAGAAGATCAAAACCACTTTTATGTCTGTATGATAAATATGTAGTGACGGTCAGCAGCAAGTTGCACGTTAGCTTACCTTAGCACTGAAAACAGGGAGAAACAGCTAGCCTGGCTGCATCTAAAGGTAGAAAAATATTTTTCTTCCAACACAACTTAAGCTCACAAATTACCTTTTAAGCTTGTATTTCTAATCTAATTGTATTTTCTGGAAAGGTACGGTTACTTCCTGGAGTCTCCACCTGATCTCATGGTATCCTCACAGAGACTCAAGGAAGTTTCTGTACCAGGCCAAGAAAGAGTCCTGCCCCTAAGTCCCTATAAAACATCATGTTGAACACAGATAATATGATGTGTTAATTAATAAACTTGGAGGTGCTAGATGTTTGATTTTATAAGGTCAGAGCAAAGATAGCTGCTTATCACTGTCTCCTGCCTCTGAGCTACATTAAGCAAACTGGCTGCTAAATGTAGCTTCTTTACCATACAGACTTACCAATAAAGAACATTTCCCAAAATGTTGAACTATTCCTTTAAGGCTATTGTACTGGTGTGTCTTCTGCTACCGTGCTTGTCAACACAATGCCCACATAAAAGCTATGCTGAAGCTTTGCTTTTTGTACTGACTAGGGGTTCATGAGCCCTCCCTCCACTGCAGGTACCCACCTGTGGGCTCTGTGTCTATATGTTATCATCACTTCCCGCTATGCAGAGCTTGGTGTTTCCTCAAGGCTAGCAATGAAAGCAGAGCCAATGCCAAACTTTAATGCAGTGCAGTTGACTGATTGACATGTATTTATCGTTCATTCGCTTTTCTTTTCTTTACCAGCTGGCAACAGGAGGAGAGGAAGAGACTGAGGACAGAAAAGGGAAAATATCAACGTAATGGAAGAGAGACACCAAACCCAGGGGTTATAAGTGATGTTTTGATACAGGAAAAACACTTAAAAAGTCAGTGACTTCAAATATACTGTAATAGGTATAACTGACAAAAATACAATAATTCTTTCAAAGATTTAGTGGTGCTTTGAAGTTTTGTGTTTTATAATTTTGCAATTTCTTAAAAAGGATTTCAATTTAGCATATGAAACTGTGTTTGAACGTTTTGTGCTCGAGGTGAAAGTTGAAGCGGTAAGATTTAAGACAAGCTGGTTCTGATGATTTGTAAATCTCTGCATGATAAAGATTCAAAAAGAAAATCGTATTTTTTTAGACTATACTAGGTTGAATTTTTTTATTTTTTTCTGGCTGTAATTTCTTAAATGTTTCATGTAAATTTTGTCTTGCTCATATCATCTGAAACATTGTATGCAACTGCGGGGTGTTTTTTTTTTCTTTCTACTTTTCAGACATCTTCCAATAAAGTGCATTCTTTGATATAATGCCAGTTTGACACGCTCCTCTGAGAGATTATTGTCTGGGTTGTTTTTCTAAGTCCTTCTGAGGCCCTTATGTAGTCCTACTTTCAGAAAAGTGTCTAAAATACTTAATATTCTATGTCAATATTTTGTCAGCAGTTTGTATTTTGAACTACCAGTCTTTAAATCAGAAAGGTTTCTGAGTGATCCTTTTCAATGGCCCACTCATTGTTCTGTGTGCTCTAGGTCAAGCTTGGCAGTCCTCTTCTGGAAACTCAAAGACTTAGACAATAAGATAAAACGGTCAAATGTGCAAAAGAGTTACCTTGTTCCATTTCTGATGGGAAGTGTATATTTTCCTGAAATACAATAGTTAATGTTTGTAATAACTCTACTCACATCATGTGAACATTTTTATTATTTGTTACTGTCAACATTGGTAATTAGGATTTCATTTTCAGATGGCATCATGAAATAAATGGCAGTGATTGTGTACATCATATTGAAGCTGGTGTTTTGTAATCATGCAGACAGTTGAAATATTTGCCCTGAGGTTGCAGGGATCCTGTGTGAGCTGTTGTGCACAGACATTTGGGTCAGGTCCAGCGTGTCTCTTATTTGGCTCATGTGAAAACACTTCAGCGCAGTTTATGGCTTCTTGGATGAGCTAAAGACAAGTGGATGGCACTGCCAACAAATAAAAGCCAACTCTTGCAACACACTTAGCCTTCTTTTTTTGTTGTTGTTCATCCGTTATATAACCTTGAAAACAATATACAGTTTGCAATGACGGGCTTTATTGAGCCAGACAGATAGTTCAGCACCAAGTATTTAATTCCCTGTATTAACTGTCATTGTGTTTTCATTTACATGCTGCTTTAATTAGTCCTATTTCATCATAAACACAGGAAGAGATAAACTGTTATTTGACAATATATAGAAGGTAGTTTATAGACCTTTAATCAGGAACCTTATTGCTTAAAGCAACAGTAACAAACCTTTCCCAAATACAAAACAGTATTTTCAAGAGTCAATTCAATAGCACAATAACTTCTCCGGTGAGAATGGTGTCTCTCCCATGTCCACAGTACGGCCCTATCTCTGGCAGCAGGCTGAGAGTCATCTCATGAGAAGTGCGTACGGCTCTACAGCACTAGTTCACACACAAGCATTCAATTAGGAAAATAAGCCAGTTAGCACGTCAAGTTGAACCAAACTGAATTCCTCCATACTGTTGCTTTAAATGACACAATTCACATCTGGACTCAGTCGTTGTTCCAAAAAGAAATGTGATGTCAGAAGCTTCCTTGCCAATAAGGTCTCTTATCTCTAATTATTACATGTAGAGCTGAAAAGGTTCATTTCTGAATGCATGCTATATTCAAGTCAAAAGGAAGATTAAGTCTGCACACCAGAAGCTGCTCCAATTCACATTTAATGAATTGGATCACCACATGTGACGTTTTGCGCCCCTAGCCTTTTAATCAGACATGATCAAGGGAGGAGACACACCTCCATGTGTTATGGCCAAGCACAGATGTTGCATTTGAAATCTTGTAAGTATAAGTTAATTGTCATGTTATATAATTCTTACACCCTAAAAAAAAAAAATCACTTTAACTGAAGTTATAGAATAGTACAGGAGCAAAAAGCATCATTCCATCAGAGGTTTGAAAGTTTGCAAATCTGCAGTCCTTCATGGGGAGGGTCATATGACAGCTGACTGAACCTAATTCAGGATGCATAAATATATACTGTACAATAATGACGTTTGAGGTTCTTAATGATGAGTATTTTGTAATTTGTTGTGGGTTGGAAATCAAATCTGTTTGACCATAAATATTGAGTATTTTTTTTACATGAAAAACTGTCGAAGCAAATGGCATGCTCATCTTGCTGCAAAAGGGTCGAATACATTCTGCAGTTAGAAGTAAAGCAGGCAATATTTTAAACATTTACAACATGTCTCAGAATTGAGAAAACATCTGGCAGAGGCTTCAATTGCTTTTCCATTTGGCTTCAGATTTCCTACACTGTACTCAGCAGTGATCTCCCGATCAATTACCCAGTCATTTACAAGATCTCAGATATCACCAACAGTGGTATCCAATTTCACTTGACTTAGCATGACTCATTACCATCACCAACGGGCAGCTGTTTGCTTATCCTAACAGAAAGTGACAACTCACAGTCAGCAAAACAATCATCAAAAACGTATAAACACAAGTTTTCCAAACTTGAATGAATCACCTCCTTTGTGCATCAATATGTGGCTTTTAAACAAAATGACACGTCTTACAGATTTAGAGAATTCATTTAGCTCATGAAATGTGTGTTTGTATCAAGAAACAGGCAGACAAACTGCCAAAAAGAAGGCTTTATTGGACAGGACAGATGAAGAGAGACAAGAAATGCATGGAGGAGAGAGCAGGGGGATGACATGCAGCAAAGGGCAAAGGTCAGATTCAAAACCCACGGTCACTGTGACAAGGACTGCAGCCTCCGTACATGCATCTGGTTCCCCTTGACTGCACCTTTACTGCAGGATCAACCTCCTAACAGTCAAAGTCTGTGAACGTTAAACTGTTGAAGAGCTACCTGCCAATTTCTGTATTGCTTTTATTAATACATTTAATTGAACTGAACCCGTTTCACCAATGCAAATACATCAGCTTTCTATCTAATCTCCAACATGTAGGACATAGTTTACATTTGCAAAGTAAGGAATGATGAATAGTATGATGTGTACCTCATCTAACCTACAGCGGTAGGACTTGTAGTTCAGGAAATGCTCCAATCTGTTTTTTTAATTGGCCTAACTGAATAACTCTTTGGCCCAGTAATGTGCATATCTGTCAGTGCTGTGGATGCAGCTGTGTGAGAGTGCCTCTCATACAACATTGAGTCTAAAGAGTTGACGTGTTCCTGGCGTGGTTGCGATTTACTTTGATAAGTTTTGCCTGCAGTGGCGTCATCTATGCCACGATAAACTAATATCTGCCCTAAGCTAGATGAGCACGACTGAGCTTATTATTATCATTACCCTGGCAGTAAAGACATTTGAAATGTACTCTACTGAAGCGAACATAAATCAACATCCTCCTACTGAGTTTTGAGTGACAGTTTCAGGTCAGGTCACCTTGTATGACTGCAGAACCTCAACTCACCTGAGTGGATAGGGCGACTTCACAATCCATATGTGTCAGACCCTTATTATTTGCTTAAATGTTAATGAAGAACTTGTTTTACTTTTTTTTAAGCTAAAAATAAATGTCATAAAAGCACCTGCATCTGTTTTAGTGTCACACTGTACTGACAAACACTCAAAACAAGTATCATTAACACGTCTGTGATTCCAGCTAGTTTTGTCCCCATAGCTTTTGGAGTTGTTAAATGTTAGTCGAACTCGATGGATATAAAATGCACAAGATAAGATAAGATATAAGATAAGATATAAGAGATAAGATATAAGATAAGATAAAATAATGATTTATTGATCCCCAGAGGGGAAATCCGGGCGTTGCAGCAATAAGTAGCAAGCAGGTAGTACAAAAAATAAAAACAGAATAGATAAATAAAAATAAAATAAGAGGTATATGGATGAAAAATATATATATATATATAGGATTTGAATTTTGAGTAGTTAATTTCAATAATACCTAGGAGGACCAAAGTGTTCGGATCCAGGTTTTACCATTATGAGGTTTCAATGACAGGCTTAATGATGGTCTTATTCAAGATTTCACTTTCTGGCCTCCTTCTGTTTCCAATCTCAAATTTTCTTTCACAAGACATAAGTAAAGCTCACTGTCCATCATCACACTGCACCATTTTCACAAACAGTCAGGTCTTTTCTAAAAGGTGAAGGATACTCACTTTAGTTATGAGAGGACCATTATAAAGTTTACAGTAATGTGACTTACCCCACTAAGTAAGGGAATGTGTTGTTGACATGTTTGATTAAGATCTATAGAGCAAAGCGGCTGTATTTTTCCGTCTCTGAAGCAGACTACAGAAGTTACATAATCCATCATTCTCTGACAGACTGCCAGGACCACTTGCCAAAAAAGCCTAATAAATAATGTTGTCTGTATTCAAATCTGAAAATGTATATTTTGGTAAGTGCTTTATATCTATTAACTTTCAGTGTGGCTTCTTGTAAAGTGTATTTATTTGAACTTTTTCTACTTCTATCCCCAAATGTCTTAATTAAGCAAACAAATCACATTTCTATTTGTAAATTAAAGACACTACCCAAATATCTTCAAAATGATAATCATTATTATTATTATTATTATTATTATTAAAACCAGTCATTCGAGAGACGTCTCATCTTGAATACAAACCAGTCAGACTTTAAATCTTTTCTGACTGTTTCCACTCATGAGTACGAAGATGTTACATCATATTTTGGCTGCTAGAAGGATGCATGAGAAGAAGATAATAGTTTCATCCCCTGGATGAACTGAATCTAAAAGAACAAAGCTCACAAAGTGGTTTTGATAAGAACCTGTCAATAAAGATTCAGTGAACATTGTGCACTCACAATCAGGCATTAAAGAGCAAATCTGGAATAGTGAATTAGGCACATATCGGGAGTAAAGTAGATAGTATAGTACAGGTAGAACAAGGTGTAAAATCCTTAAAAATGTGAGGGGGACAGTCACACAAAAGCATGTCAGATAACTATGGGGTCTACAACAACAGACACTTCCTGTCATGGCTCTCTCACTCTGGTTCCCTCCTGATTGAGGTTCATTCCTTTCACCTGCTCTCACCTGCACACCATCTCCTCATCAACTCAGCAGTATATGTACCCCGGCTCTCCATCTGCTCATCGCCAGATTGTTGTATCAACTATTGTGGTAGACTATGGGTCAGGCTAAATTAAGATTTTGAAAAAAACCTTTGAAATTAATCTTTTTGTGCTTGTTTTGGTTTTTGAGTCTCACCCTGTTTTTCCTTTGCAATAAACCTCATTACCAATCAACCGCTCTGTTTATGTGTCCTGCATCTGGGTCCAAAATTCACTGGTTGTAACACTTCCTAATGAAAAACTGACAGAAAATCAATCAACCTTGTAGACTTTTGCCACGAAAACCTTTTGAAGAACAAAGTAAATAATCAATACCTGATTCAACAGTGTAATAATCAGCAGCTGCTTCACAATAAAAATGATATCAGTGCCAAAATATGAAATACTAATGTGGCTCAAGTTTAGATTTTTATGATAGAAGCAATGACAAGCACATGTGGATTAGATGGATAAAAACAACACGGACATTAGTAGTATTATTAAGCTAAATAGTTGACATGGAGCAAATTGAATTGATATTACGATCACTTTGGCTCTACAACTCAAACTCATTCTTCTCTATTTTCTTTTTTTCAAGGTTTTTCTTCATCTTAACTGTGGAGCCCAATAACATGTTTGACCAATAGCAGCTGCAGTTTTTTTTTTCATTTAAATTCCATGGCTCGTTCAAGGCACAAGAGGAACCAACAACATGCAACTTCCCGGAAAAGATTGTCCAGTGGATAGAGAAGATTTGGTGATATTTGACGTTTGTGAAATGCTAATGCGTTCTCTACTTACATTATCTCAAAGTTTTGCCAAATATGAGAATTGCAATATGAGTGGAAGCTGATTTCTGACAAAACATCCGTCTTATAGTGAGTTTTAAAGCAGTTCATCTGAGCATACTGAAGGCTATACGGTGGTTCATTTGACCAGGTGGCTTGTATGAATTATAACTCGACAGCAGGCAGCTCCTGTGGGTCAATGAAGCACATGTGAGAATAAAATGTTTAATAAATCCTCCTTTAAAGCAAATCATTTAACATCTTTTATTAGCTGGGCCAACCCAAACACTCTTGAGCCCTGGCTCTCACTATAAGGGCTTTAACTCTTTCAGAACCTGTCAACACTTTAAATGAGAAAGCGTTCTGATCATTTGTTGAGTTTATAAAGTTAGTCATTCTGTCAGCTAATGGTCATTTTATAGGTAATTACAACTTTTGCCTTGTCATTATTTACTGCTGCTGGCCTTTGTGAATCTTGGTCTGTTTCAACATCCAAACAAGTTGAACAGCTGCAAAATGTTTTTCAGCGCAATGTCCAAGTGCTTTTCCAAGAAGAATGTGTTCACTTTCCACAGAGTTTAGAAAGTGGAGTATGACAGTAAAGTGTGCATCGTGCTTTTCTCTAGAGCACCGTCTTCCTGCATTGCCAGATTTATTGGACAATGGTGTCACAACACACTACATTTTTACTGAATATTAACATGAGCACTCTTGGCTTAAGTCACAACTACAAAATGTAATATCATTGGGGGAAGTGAAATACTGTTTTAATTGGACAGTGCAACCAGCAGACCTTTGAGCAGGTTTGGCTTCACTTGTGTTTTTATGACTCAACCTTTGTGGAAAACATCCAGACGTTTTCCACCGTGCCAAAGTAGGACAAGCATCAGAGCATTCAAGTGTGTACAGTATCCAACTGGTGTAAATTTATCCGTCAGTGATGTAACTACCCCAGAATATAATTCACCACAACTTTTACCTTTTTGGCAACACATCTTGAACTTTATTTCAAGGCCATGAAAGTATCATTGTTAATGGTTTAGGAAGTGAGTAAAATAAGGTAGGTTAAAGACACCCCAAGATACTCATATTAAAGTCAAGAATAAATCTAGAGTAGAGCCAAAGTTTTAATATTCATGTTTACATCTTGTTATATTAAGCAGAGATTTTGGTTAGATGTAATACACAGGCTCATGTTAACTGTAGGTATGTTGTAGAACACTAACTCCAGTCTCCTGCATTCGATTCAGATCCATGCCGACCTTCACATCCCTTTTGCCGCCTTTCTTTATACGTGGCACAAAACTTCCTACAAAGTTGGCACAACATGTACATTTTGATGTGCAGAACCATCCCATGAAGACGTAAATCTTAAGAGTTCTTGCCTGACTCTTTCTACTATAAACACATCTGTGTAATGTCTTGTGTGGTTTTGCAGCACAGTCAGAGATATTGACCTGAGCGATGAAACCAGTGTTTTCTCGCCTGAGTTTAGAGACTAAATGTTGTTGACTGAAATCCCCCATTAAAGCTGGGCGCGTGTTAGAAAAACAAGTTTCAGGAAGGGATAAAACTATCAAATTGCATTGTGGGAAATGTAGCATTGTGGATGGTTCGGTTGGAGCTTGGGTTAAAGAATGAGATAATTCTTCCTATCACGCTGCATTAACTCTGACCAATCTGTGTCTTTAATGTGGGTTTGTCTGTGCGTCCTTCAAGTAAATGGTAATCAACCACTTTTTGTGGTTACGGCTTTTCAGTGGAAGTTCGGTGTTTTTCACAGTAGCACTGCATCACATTTGATTTATGAACACAGAGGCACAAAAGGAGCGAAGGAGACTTTGAGTTATGTCACCTCAGGGAATAATGTTGAACACTATCCAGTGCATGTGAGTTCATACTTTAGCTATTAGTGTTCGTATTCACAGTGTAATCAGTGTTCGTTATAGTCTTCTGTAGGAGGTCTGTTTGTGCTGCCGGTCAGAGGACTTTAAAAGCAATATTTCACTCTTTTCCTTCAAGATCAGTTCCAGTGGCCAACAAACTCTCCTTTCCCCTTTCCAGCACTTTCTGGGAGTCATGAGCCACGTAGACGGGATTCCCTCAGCTTTCAGGGTCCAGATTTCCAGTCTGCAGTTTCCTCTCTGTCCAGCCAGTGGATGTGTGATGGTCTGAGATTTGACTTAGTGATTTCTTAAATCTGCAGGGAGAGGGAGTTTACAACAAAATGACAACAGCATTCTTAGGAAGCCAGCAAACTGAAGCATTAATTGTAGTTTAACAGAACAAGACATTTTGGTTAGACTAAGAAAGATTGTGTAACAAAAAAAAAAAAAAAAAGAAAGGTCTATCCTCATTTACCCCCTTGACTATAGCAAGTCATCATAACATATGCACGTTGTCAAGCGTGATTAAACCCACAGAATGCTCCACAGAAACAAGATCCATCATGCACCGGTACAGGAAAATGTGCATGAAAGGATGCACAAGATATTTTGAATTATCCATGTGATGTAATGGGAAAGTCCATTAAAAGTTGTGAGCTGGAAATTCATATTATACCCGTCAGAGGAAGCATGAATTGATTTTTGAGAAGTTCAAACAACGTTAAAAAAAAAAAAAAGTTCCCTTCAGACTTGTCAAAATGTGTATTTGATAAAAAATCACTAAGGAGTGTATTCTGTGAATGTTCTCTGGAATCTTTAAGTTTGCACAGCAGCACACTTGTGTGTTTGCATGTTAGATTGTGATCAGCTGCCAAACAAAACCCTGCTCGTATGTACATGCCTTAAACTCAAACTCAAGGTTACAGAGAAACTTTCCCCCTTCGGCTATATCAATTGAAAAACAGCCTGCTGGTGTTAAACTGTGCACATACATCATTCTGCACAGCAAAGGTCAGACATTCAAATGGAACAGAAATTAACTAAATACACTGATAATAAATTTGCATTTTTGGAACACATTCTGTCTACCACATACTAAATCACATCACCTTGACACAAGGTCCTGACATGTTATTCATACATCATTGCTCAGAATTTATTGCTTTTTCAGATGTCATGAGTCTGGACTGATTGTTTCAGTTTGAGGCTTGACAAAAAAACAAACATAATATAGCAGAGCCACACCTAAACGCAGCTGATGAATTCCTCTATCTGTGCTGGCATGCTGAACACTTCTCCATTTTCCACCCTCGGAAATTTGGCCAGGACTCCTCTGGTTCATGATGTGTTGAGACAAGCGGTGACACTGGCGCTGTACTGTAAAGGCTTCTTACATCCATTGTGGGTTATGTTACACAAGTGAACAAATAAAGTTACTTTGTGTGACTATTTTTGGTATTACTATGGTATTGTGTTTGATCCCGTTGTCTCTCCTTGCCAGTGAATTATGTTGCAAATATGAAATGAAAGATATTTCATGACTATGAATCACAAGACACCATATGCATTTCTCAACACTCACTTTATTAACCTGGTTGTTATTGGAATAACAGGATCTTCCCTCTGTTAGGGATGTTTCTTTCAGCGGAAAACTTGGACTGAACTTCCTTTACTTCAGTCATTATTTCTTCTGCTCTACCCGTGTCTCTCAATTCTCCAATCCTGCCCTATCTTTACTTCCATAGCGTTCACTACAGATGTTCACTACAGATGCGAGATGTTTCTTATTTTTCTATTTCTTAGATGTGCTGTTGGCTGCCTTGATGTTGATGTAGCAGACCCAATCTGTTTGGCCGTCCTCCCACACTTTCCTGCCAATGATATTTTACTGTCATGGGAGAACGGACCAATGATGTTTGCATGTGTTTCTGAAACTTCGATTGCTGGCTTTGTCATTACTGTGGCTCATCTACGTGATGCTCTTCAAATATGGTCTGTGACTTTGGGTTCACACGCAAACAACGAGAACATTTAGTGAGCTGCATTTGACCTGGCGTGACTTCCACTCCTAAATTTGGTTCATGAAGATCAGCAGATCAGCCGTGACTAGAAAGCAAAACCTGACAAAGACAGAACTTCACTCAGAAGCCCACATTGTTGAGTAACAAAGATAATGTTTGTAATCAGGGAACTTTGTAGTTTCAGAATTCAAATGTGGTTAGAAACTGGCTGCAAGCACAGCAATTACACCCCCGTCTGTGTTTGTACAGAACACTTTCTGGCATGATAGGTACATCAAATGAGTATTTGTGGTTCTCTTCAGTGAAATCTTATCTAAATTTCATGTAGTTACAATAAGAGTCCTGCTAGACTACGGCTGTATGCTTTAGCCTGGGAGAAATCCATAACCACAACAACTCTGCTCACTAGTTCAGCCATGCTCAGCCAAAGTCTCTCTCTAATATGTTTAATGTGATTACAGAACAAGGAGCAACTGGGAGCAAGCCGAAAATTAATACATTGGATTTGGGATTTTTACAGAGTGAAATGTTTGAACTCTAAAGTCCAGGCCAACAACCTCCCTGAGTTGAAGTTTATGAGGAACATAGTTTAGTGAGCATGATGTCAGTTCTCTCCGTTATTTCTCCTGAGGTGAAATGCTCATGCTTGCAGTGCTGTCAGGTTGCTGGAATGACTTCCTGTAACCTCTAGTAAAACTAATAATGTTTAAAACCAGAGTGATTTATTAAAGAAACTTTTTTTATGAAGAGCACGCTCTTAGAGGTTTACCTCTACGTTTCACTCAATCACTCCTAATATAAGACTGTTTCAGATTAGTCCTAACCCACTCCATATTCAGCACACTTTTAAGCAAACACAGCGGTTAAACTGAGGACAAAGGTTTTTTTTCCAGATATCAGAGCCTTGTTTCACCTTGAGAGCGATCGCTCCAGACTCTGCAGCTTCTTGGAGACAGAAGACAACAGCAGGATCTCTCTGATCATAAATCACAGGGAAAGGAAAAGTTTATAGGGACTCTGATCCAGCCCCGTTTTCTTCATCCACTATTAGAAAGAAACTTTCTCTTGAATCAGCCTGCTGGAACCCATGAGGATGTCAACCGAGAACACCGAAAATGTGTTAAAAAAGGGAAGAGGATTGGCACATTTACGCCTAAATCGTACTATTTCACTGCCCTCCCAATATCTAGAGGACATGCTCACAAACCAGGCTCACAAGAGTTACTAAAATTATTACACAGGTGAAGCTTCGAACCACAGCAGAGTAGAAAATATATATAATCATACCCTCTTAATATGAAGGTAAGCTACCACTTTAAAAGATGCTTAACCTGAGGCAACACAAAAGAGCCGAGCCCTGCCTGCCAGAGTCCCTGGCATAGGTTCCTGCAGTTACTTTTGAGTTTGTAATTATCTTATCATGACCGAACTTATTAAGCTAACAACTTATGGGATTTTCTTTTATACCAGATTCAATTCTCGAGAATCTGGAAACCCAGCATGTGGTGCCTGAAGGTGATACTTGCTGTAACCTGTGTACTAATGCTGCACTGTGGAGACAATAACTAAACATATTATAAGCCTCAGCGGACCATTGAAGGGAAACTGTGACTTCACTTTTGGAAGTTATAGGATAGGAACTGCAGTATATCATATGGGTTGTATTATAAGACCTGCACGAGAGAAATGTGTTTGTGTCATAAAAGTAACAAAACATGGGACGGAGGACACAGCTGCCCGGTTTTTAGTCATCTTTGTTTTTGAAAGTCTCAGTAGGAAAAGAAAGACAACATTATGTTCAACACCAGTATTAATTTGAATCATGTGTCGCCTGTGGGGATTATTTCCTTTTTTGAATACATTCATTTTTTCTGGCTATGATATAGTTTGAGCTATTTCCCTTTATTAAATCTGTTTTTGCTGGTACATTTTATTATTTTGATTCAGTTGTTGATGGAACATTTGCAGCTGGTGACAGCTGGATTGTTCTCTATTTTAAACATCTGTACATGGAATCATTCATCCACTTAAGGCAGTGCAGACATGGCTTCCTTTTCATGATAAAAGCTTGCACAAGGCATTATGAATAATTGAATACTGGCAACATAAGTGACCACTGCAGATGATGTAAAGTCTAAAGGAAAACAACATTTTCATTTGACAAAGTAAAGCTCTCAGTAGCACGTGTTGTCAGAAATGCATTCATGGTACAAAGAACACACACACATAAAGGCACAGACGTCGGATCTGCAGGATTTGTGGGTTTTGTTTTTAGTTTCATGTGATTCCGGCAGAAAAAAAGTCAAAATGTGATGAACTATTCACATTTACAAGAGTGTCACCTATGTTGTGTACTGAAGTGAATGACTTTGTCCTACAGGTACAGGCTGCAAAGGCTGGTTTACAAACTAACTCATCTTCAGCTCCTGCTGCATGTTTCAAAGGCATACCAAACAAAGAGATAAATCAGTAGGTGACATCATCATCAATCACTTTGTCCACCTCGCTCTCATAAACATGGGCCGTAACATACTTACATTATTTAAGTTAGAGAACATATATGGACTTTCATGTCTGACACTAAGTCAAGTTGAGTATCGAGCAGCACATAAAAACAGCAATCAGTTATTTCTATAATTGTATCCATACATGAAATATAAAATTCTGGCATTAAAAAAACATTAAATTGTGTGACATATGGGACTACTCATTAAATGTTATGGCATGTTTTGATGTGCTCAGTGATTAAACTGAAGACGGGCAGTCTAGGAAAATAAGAGGTTAGAAAAAGGGGAAACTGGGGCACAACAGTTTTATGATTCTGTTTTTCTTATGTGGGGAAATGAACATTATTCAAGCTTAAAGCAGTCATTGAGAGGAGATCAGAAATATCTGTACAAATCAGCAATACAGGGCTGAATATTGACAACAGGCTCATGTCAGGTCTCATCAAATTCCTCCGTCAATAAACTATAAAGATTATCAGATATTTAATGACATGAGTGTGTCAAAATAATGCTGATGAATCAAAAAGGAAACTCTATATTGACTAAAAGCAGCTTAGTGAATTTAAATGACTGAAATAGCAGAGCATCTGTGAACCCAATTAAGCATTTTGGATTTTATTTAGCATCTTTTCCTTCTTTCACCAAGCATGTGCACATCATTGAAATTTGTTGGCTGAGTTATCATCCCTCATTAATCATCGTGTTATTCCTCCTTTCAGCGAGGACTGAACCAGTCAAATCTGCTGATTCTATGTGCCTTGGCTACTGGCAGGCTGTTTTTGGATAAATGAAATCTTAATGTGGCTTCTCTGTGTGTGGCAGCTGTTGATGGAGAACAACAACAACAGAGCAATAACAAAGACAAACAAAATGCATAAAGAAGCAGAGTGTACGTTTTTACAGGAACACATAGAACCGTTCGGCTCATCATGCTCTCTGCAAAAATGCTGAAATCTCCATTATCATTCTGATGTCGTCTTGACAACAGCCACGAGTCTCCAATATGAAAAATATTAAAAAATTCAAGCCTGCAGTGGAACAAACGTTACACATAGTGTTCATTAGAGACCCAATAATACAGACAGAAGGAAATAGTTCATGTGCAACTTCCTTATTTAGCTTCAACAGGCAAAATAATCAACAATATGGAAAAATGCAATATTGTCCTATACCCAATACATGTTGCTTTGTCCATGTAAGACAATAAGAACAAGACAAGGAGCAGAGTCTCTTGTTCAAGTATGATTCAGATATTTTCACTGAGCTGCATAATAAACCAGATCATTTGCACATGCATTGAAAACATGTTGAATGGGGTTAAAGTATTACTGTAACAGTGTATTAGTGTATTGACTGTATATTTATTCAAAAGACAATTATCATTAAAAAAGAGTTTCTTCAGCTCAACTCAAATTGTAATAATACACACAGGACTTCAAATATCACTGTGTATAAGCGGGTTATAGAGAACATGAACATGAGCTATAACTCTAGTGTATCAGCTCCACATGTGTTCAGAGCGTGTCCAGTCTGGTCCCAGTGCTTTCTCTGGGGGATGCATGCTGGAAATCTGTCTGACTGCTGATGGGACTAATGTTTATCACATGCCTTTCTGACAGTGATTATTTGGACTTGTGCACAAACTGGCGGCAGTCAGAGCAATAAAACTGTGAAATGAAAGATGGTAAAAGAGCAACTTCCAGTTAATTGTGCTTGTGGATTTGTACTGCTGACTTTTAATGACTGTTGCCTTTTCCATTTAATGCCCATATGTGGAAAAAAGGGAATTTAATGGTCATTAGTGGCGCATTTATACTAAGCTGTAGACCTAATCCTTTCCACTCTTGGACCAAAGGCTTAAATTATAAGGGTTATAAAAAGTTTTGATGAACTTGAACCCACAACAGTATAAATACAACTCTGTCTGTTTCCACTGCCATTTCTCATCTAGTCTTTCCATTTCAGATATACTTTAGCGCCCTCTGCTGGTTATATTCTCACCTTTCACCTTTTAAAACTCATCTGTATGCAATATAAAGTAAACATGGAAGTCAACGAGTTAAGAGCTTGATTCAAAAAATTAATTATCTTGATTATTTATTAATTTATGAATTAGTTTTTAGGTTTTTTTACGTACATTTTACAGAATATATAGGCCAATATTTTTTATTTGAAAGATTTCGCCTACTTGTTCGTACTGTGGCAGTCACTTTAACATTGAAAAACAAAAAAATATATATGCAATTATATTTTTAAAGCACTTTGTATTAACTATAATATACACAAACTTTGAATAACTGCATCTAAAACAAAATTTGCGATGTTCTTCTATTTTTTTTTTTTTTTTTTTTTTTACGATCTTTTAGGGTCATTAAGATGTATAAATACTATTTCCTCAATATTATTTACTACAGATGAAAATAATCGGAGTGGAGCTGTTTTAAATTTAAGCCAAATAGTTGTTTACGTTTCTTTCGAAATCATTCAACTTCGTCACTATATTTTGAAAGTACACGCAGGAAGTGAACGTATGTCATAACTTCCGCATTAATCTTACCTTGACTAATTTTGTATTACTTGTAGTTTTTTTGTGACCACAAGAGGGCGGCAATCATGATTCTGACTTAAGCCATCTGTACAGTCTGTAGTTGATAATGAGCGTCGACCGCCCCCCCTCCTCCCCCCAGTGGCCACAGTGTGAACTGCAACCTCTTAAAGACACGTCAAGCAAGCGCATACGCGGTCGAGGAAGCACTGCCACTTCCTGCCACTGCTTCAAAATAAAACAAAAATGGAGTCATAGCGCACACGCTTTACTTTACCGTGTAACAAACTTCAACTTTTGCTTTGAAAGGTCAACACTTTTGCAATCTGGGCAACATCACTGCTCAACATGAGGGAGCCGTGCAAGGTCCAGTAATCCACAGGCCAACAATTCATCTATTATCTGAGGCAGGATCTTGTGATTGAAGTCAAACGGAAGGAGGATCTGTTTTGTGAGGATTTGCTACAAGTTAGCTCACTGGCTAAAGTAAACAGGCTGTTCAGCGGAGTTTTAACCATTTTACCAGACTTGTTTTGGTGTCAGATAATCCAAAGGAGAAACACAAAAGCACAGTGAGTAACGTTGCATCATTCAGGTGTTTGGAATTGTGTCTGTTTTTTTTTATAGAACATGAGATGTAGTTGTTGTCAAGGTGAGCTGGTCTGAAGTGAAGTGCGCAGTAAAATGAAAGCAGACTAACCTGTAGCTTTAAGAAAGGTAGAGTATTATTACCTTACTCAATGGGCTTACTTTTAGGTTTTTAGGGTCTGTCTTTTCCTTTTTAGTCTTGCTGTGTAAGTGTGGGTGGTTTGACTGGATGTAGCTGATTGTAAATACAGATTTATTGTACTTGTTTGTTTGTTTTTTGTTTTCCAGAGGGGATGGAGAAAGCTAAACAAGATGCCTTTGACAACGCCAGACTTCAGGTGATTAAAGATGGCTATGAGAGGGCCTTCGAGTGCATCAATCTGGGTCTCACAGCAGACGAAGCCGGAGACAAGGCGCAGGCCCTGGAGCTCTACAAGCAGGGCAGGCAGCACCTGGTCAGGGCCATCAGTGTGCCCTCACAGGGAGAGGAGTGTCTGGGCAGCTCCTGGGAATCAGCCAGGCAGATGAAGCAGAAGATGCAGGAGACCCTGGACAACATCACCACCCGCCTGGCTATCCTGGAGACCAGCTCTGACCTTGAGTCTGCACCTACGCTGAACAGCGTGTCCCTCCTGGGTGCTATGGAGCGTCCGCCAGAAGGTCCGTACCCAACACTGCCCACCAAACAGAAACCAGGGAGGCCAGCTCCACCAAAGCTGCTTCCTGCGAGCGGCCCAGCTGCAGGAGGAGAACCTGCGGGCAGCGGCGAGGCTCTTCCCCTCTCTCCCAGCAGACAGCCTGTGGCTCCGGCCGAGCAGCCGCCTGCTTACTCTCCGCAGGCGGCTGACGGCCACCTCTCCATCTCGTACGGGACAGAATCGGGGGAAATGTCAGTGGTGGGGGAAGAGTTCTACAGTCGCACGTCCAACTCGACGCCATCTCTGCAGAGTGTGGGCGAGGAAGGAGAGGAGCTCGTGTACATCCCTCACGGCGTACAGATATTCTTTGTCACACCTGAAGGGCAGGTGAGCGCCCCATCCTACCCAGGCTACCTGCGGCTGGTGAAGTTCACAAGTGATCGCTCTGACAGAATGCCAAACCGACCACCGGCATTTTTGCAGGTATGGGTAAATACTACTTCCACCAGCACGCTCAAACACCCTGGTACAAAGATTAAAAGGACTAGATAAGCCAGCCGCGCGTCTACATGATGCAACAAGTGAAATGTCACCAGTCTTTCTTGTGCCCTTTCACCTGTTTCTGTAAGATGACTGCTGGCTTAATGAAGACTTCTTTAACTGTGAGTCATCAGCAGCAGGAGATAGGCTTGTTTATTATCTCTAATGCACGCCTTATGGACATGATCGTGTGATCAGTTGTTTAGTCACTGCCCTAATCCTATTGGCTTCCCGAACATGTCGCCGTCCTCCTGGGAAGTCCCAAATCAGGATCATTACTGGCTCGAAATGTTGGCAGCGATTTTAAAAACCTCAGTCACGAGCTTCTGGACTTTCACCTCGTTCTTTTATAGAAATGAAAACACATTTTGAAGCTGATGAAGCTGTGCTGCAATGAATCCCACACTTACTGAGGTTTGGTATGAGCAGCAGCAGCTATTGTTGAAAAAAGACAGTCAATGGGATATTTACAAGGATGTAAACCCCCCCGAACGAAGCAATCAGCTCATTGTCACCACTCAACAAGGAAACCACTCGATAAACTAGGAAATGTGAACGATGTGTTTGTGAAAATGAGCGAAGGCAGCCAAGGTTGTTTGACAGTATTTTACACAGCAGGGAGTCGAGTCCTTCCAAGTGTCGTTTTGCAATTTCCGTCTGCGTCACCGTGAAACGAGTAACCTGTCCTTTTCTTCTGCCACATAAAAGTCCACATTGCTCACACACACACACACACACCGGCTGCACAGATGAGTCTGAGATGCTTCCCAGACACTTTGAGTTTTTCTGCCTCGATGTAATTAAGTTAATGAAAATCACGGAGACAAAGTCAAACACTGCTGCTTTGCACACAGCTAAAGCACACAGCAGCAGGCCTTTGAACCACTGCGTTGCTTAGTGAATGTTGACGCTACGTGTGAACAGTACAGCGAGTGATAAGAACGAGGACGTAGAATCGTGTGAGCTTGCATATTACTGAAGACTTAATCAGTACTGAATCTTATTAATTGTGTTGTATTTCGGCTCTGTTTGCTCTGCTGTCTGTTCTCATACGTTTGGATCATGGGATGAAATCTGACTCCTCATTGGGGAATTTCCCAGGTGCCATTGCCAGTGGGTGACATCAGTGATTCACCAGTGCTCGTAATGATCTAAGCCCTGCTTACACTGTTCTGGCCTATAATCCTGTTAGCCATGCTGCAGTCAGAGGGAGACAGTGTCCTCTGGTTTGTCTCCTTTCAGACCGTTCACTGTGGAGCTCCAGACAGAGCCAACGTGAGACGCGCAAAAGCCCGGCCAGTCTGTGGTTTATATTTGAATACATGTTTCTATAGCACTCTGTTATGAGACCAAATACAGAGCTGAGATCATCTCACAACCGGTGTTCTGATCATTCTGATGACACATTGATTTAAATAAATAAAATGCACAGGAGCAGTATTTGGACAAACTGACAGGAAATGTAATCATTATTCAAGTTCTCGGAGAGATCATTGAGGGCGCCCCTCATTTGCAATGATGCTGAGAATACATAACATAAATGACAAACAAAATGAGTCCAACAAAAATTAGTCAAAGCCACCCCAGAAAATAAAATAAATAAAAGATAAGAACAATACAATATATCAACTAAATAAAACATTTAAAAAGCTAAAAAGTGACTACAATGATGTGAACACAGATGCAAAATTTGCAAAGGCTGAACATCGCCTCTGTTCTTTGATTCTTTTTTTTTTTTAAAGATTTTTTTTTTGGCTTTTTGTGCCTTTTATTGGAGAGATAGGACAGTGGATAGAGTTGGAAATCAGGAAGAGAGAGAGAGAGTGGGGAATGACATGTGGAATAGGATCCACAGGTCGGGTTTGAACCTGGGCTGCCCGCTTGGAGGACGACAGCCTCCGTATATGGGCCACCTGCGCTCCAAACGCCGAAGTCTTAAAGTTGACAGTACAATGTTGAAATGAAGCTTTTTTTTGTTGGACAGGAGCATTGTCTGAACACAATAAGAACAAACTGGACAAGGTTGTTAAACTAGGCAGCAAGATAACTGAGAAACGTGTGTGTATTATTTCTTACCTGACAGACCAGTACACACTGAATTCAGTTCACACCCTCTTTGGTGTGAGTATGAACTCCTGTCATGCACAAAGGCAGTGCAAATTCCCAGAGGGGCAATTCATTCAATGTGAATATTTGTCTCTCTTGTTCCCAGTTTTGGTATCAAACACATCATCCCTACACTCACAGTATTATTATTATTTTAGATTTTCTAATCTTGTGTTTTGCTTCCTGTCAGGTGTGTGACTGGATCTACCCTCTCATGGCCATGCAGTCTCCTGTGTTGCTGTGTAACACTGGTGTGTTCATGTTTCCTGACATGATGGCTCCGGCTCCAGAATATTATGTCGGGGTGGTGTTGTCCTCGGAGCTGCCTGCTGCAGACAGAGAGTTGTTCCAGGACCTGCTGTCCCAGATGACAGATCTCAGGGTTCAGGTCAGTGTCGCTGAGCAGTCGGATCTGCCACAGCACCAAAAAAAAGTTGTTTGACAATTCTTGATGCCCTTTTGCAAACTTGGACTATAAAGTGTATTTCTAATTCTAACACATCATCTGTAACTGAAGAGCATTCATTCCTCGTTGTTTCTCTCATGGATCAAATGTTTAGAAGGAAAATATTCTGAAGTGATTTTCTTCTGTTTCACATTTAATTGGTTTTCATTACACAAGTGGTGAAACAAGTCGCCGAGGAATCGTTTCGCGATGCTTTGTGGCAAATCCTCTTGTGCCAGTGGAAGGCGCAGAGAGTTATTTTTGGAAAAAGAAACAGAGGTTGGAGCGTTCTGCTGGGAAGTCATTGAGACATGTGAAAGTGGATGCATTTTTAGCTCAATACTCTTTGAAAGATGAGATCCCACTTGTCATATAAAAAGTTATAATTGTTTGATAGCTGTTAATGTTGACTTTACAAGTGATGGGTGGGAGGATACACACGCCTTTTTAACACCTTTTTGTAGATTTGTCTTCACGCATGAATTAATTTTTTGCAAATAAATCCTGTTTTGAATTTCAGTCAAAATGTCCGACCAACATAAGAAGCACACCAAATGTCAGCTTGTGAGTTCACTGCAGTATTCTGCAAGGGCAGGAAACCCCCGCAGATATTAAATTAGCCCCTTACATGAAAAAGATCTTAGCGGCTGCTTATTCAGTGCTTTGAGGCGGCAGACTTTGAGGATAACAAACTTTTTCATTGTTTTTGCCCGGGCGTGAAACTCGTTCTCCTGCTTACTTCTGAGCTGGCACACTTCTCTCAGTTGCCCCTGCCTCAGCATTTGTGGGGATTAGAGGAAGGCAGGTGAGCAGAATTAATCAGATATAATGCTCTTATCTGCAGCAGTTAGCACCGCCTTAATGCTTTAGCTGAAACACAAGTGCCAGTTCATTCATGATGGAGGTGGAGACGCAGGCTCAGATCGATGCCTAACAAGGTCACTTCTCATGTAAGCAGTCAGGTTAGTTCTTTACTCTGATGGACCTTGATCAGCAAGTAGCCACTTCTTGTGTTTGGATTTTGGGGGCTAGTAGAAGTTTTTGTATATTTCTTTTTTTCCCGGAAGACAAAGGGAGGAGTTTGTTTGTGACAAGCAGCACATTGTAACAAGAAGCTCTGAATAACAAGAGAAGCTATTGTGTGAATTGAGGGGTTACTTTGAGACAAGCATTTGAAAGGAGACGTGTACAGCTCGCACACAGCAGCCAACAAGTTGTCCAAAACTTAAAGGCCATCTTGTGTCTGCATTTTTCAGTGGCTAACCAATGTGTCTATATGACCAGGCTCCAGATGAAGCTGCAGACGCCATCAATCTCAGTCAGAAGGTGTCTGTCGCTGCACCCGAGGAGGCTGCACCCGAGGAGGCTGCACCCAAGGAGGCTGCACCAGCAGCAACAGAGGACGAGAAGTCTCTGCCAGAGTGGAGCGAAAAGGTGGCAAATGGCATCCTGACAGGTGAGGTCAGGTCTGAGCCCACCCCCCCCCCCCCCCCTCTCCTCAAATATCTTTTTGTGTTAATTTGTTGATTAGAAGTTAGGAAAGACAAGAGACTCAGTGAGTTGTCCTTTTGTACCCTCAGGGGCGTCCTGGCTAAGCTGGGGCCTGGTGAAAGGAGCCGAGTTTACAGGCAAGGCCATCCATAAAGGAGCGTCTAAACTCCGAGAGCACATCACCCCAGAGGACACACCCACCAACGTCAGCCCCACTGTCACCAAAGGCCTCCACGTTGCCAAGCAAGCGACGGGAGGAGCTGTCAGAGTCAGCCAGTTTTTAGGTGACTACGTCATCCCGAGTCAGCAATGTTTTACTGACCTTGAGTAGTCGTTTGGCAGTGGACCTTTTTTAATTTTGTAATGCTGTGTTGCTGCAGTGGATGGGGTGTGTACGGTCGCAGGCTGTGTGGGTCGAGAGTTGGCTCCACATGTGAAAAAACATGGAGGAAAGCTGATCCCAGAGTCTATGAAGAAAGACAAGGACGGGCGTTCCAACATAGATGGAGCAATGGTCGTGGCGGCCAGTGGAGTGCAAGGTAAAGTTATTTTCTATTATTATTATTTTTTTTATCTTAAAGACTTTGTTCAGAAGAGAAGTGCCTAACTTTGTATTTTCTCAACTTAACAAGGATTCGCCACCATGTGGACTGGTTTGGAGATAGCAGCGAAGAACATCACTACGAGTGTAGCATCAGAGACGGTCTCCACCGTAAAGCATAAGTAAGTCTTCTCCTCTTCTCTTTTTTTTTTTTTTGATCACCGTCACTCGCTTTAATATAAAGCAACAAAAGTGTGCTCAACACTGCTTGTTCACCAGGTCTTAAATGCAATATGTAACCAATGACTCACTATGGCATTACACATTGAAAACCAAATGTGCACTCACTTCCTTTTCAATTTGCTTTTCAGATTTAGGGGTCTACAAAACATCTTTGACCCACCTAATGAGAAGAAGTGTAATCATTCCTAATTAGTCACAGCTATTCAACTCTTGAGCTACTAATCACAAGCATGACATTGAATGGATTGGCTCTTGCACAAAGCACTCTAATGTAATCTATTCTGTGCAGATTCACCACCCTTCCCCTCTGCTGCCAATCACATGCTGGAGCTGCCTTTTACATTTTTCCTCTTCAAATGTTTCTGATGGTTCAAGATGAGTTAACACTCTGTCCTGCCAGACTTTAAAGTCTTCCTTTATTCAATGAAGAGGTGCAACATGTTCCAATAGCTCCCAAAATACAGTAGATTAAAGTTTTAGATTGGGTGGGTTATGCACACTCAGAGAATATATATCTGCCATCCATACGTGTTTTGTGTCTAGTTTCTATCTTTAAGTAACTTTAACAACATTCCCATCCGGCAAGCGTATCATTAGATGATGTTTAATATGAATATACATTGATATTGTGGAAAAAGATTTATATATGTACCATAATAAGCGATTATATGTGTATTGCCCATCCAGTGGAATATCATGACTATGACAATTCTGGCAGTCAGAGGTTTTCTAATTTATTTTTGCACTATTGCATGGGTGACATTTGAAGTTCACAAAGAGCATGGCATCTCTAAAATCTTTGCACTGCACATTAATTCTCCCCAAATCCTCTTGTTTCTCACCCCTCCTCTCTCTCTGACCTCTCACCCGATCTGACTTCTGATGAAGATATGGATCAGCAGCAGGACAAGCCACAGACCACGCAGTCAATTCTGCCATTAACGTCGGTATCACTGCATTCAATGTTGACAACCTTGGGATCAAAGCTATGGTGAAAAAGACTGGCAAACAAACGGCTAAAGCCATTTTGGAAGACTACAAGATTCAAGATCATCCTGAGAACGAGAAGCAGGTGGAGAAATCTGGAAAGTAGCCATCTGTGTTCCCTGCCTATTCCCTCAGCAACGCCTTAAAGCATCATTTGTATTCTATCAAATAATACTATGTTTATTATTAATTATTTATGAAGATGTGCTCTATATTTACAAGATATAACTACTGTTATATATATATCTTATAGTTTCATACACCTTTGAAGCAACTTAATCATTATTTATAATAAGAGACATGGATCCAAGTGAAGGAAAACAGCTTTACTAATCCAAATAAAGCCTTTCATTTCAGATATCAGGTACATTGATCTATGTTGATACTCTTTAACATTCAGGTAGAAGACACCAATAGAACTGTGGTTTTTATACTAAGGAAGCTTTGATTTTTAATGGCGAGACACTGGACGTGTTTCCTAATCTTTATGAAGCTTCTATGTGTTTGAGTTTTCCCTGTGAGAGTAAGTGCAATTGATATATTTTAAACAAGTTATTAAATAACATTATCTGTATATTAGTTTCTGCAGATAGAAGAGATAAAAAGAAGCATCTAACTTGCAGTTGTAGTGACCTAAATCACGTCTCCTCTGCTGCTGACTGCCTCAGAATATATAAGGTTAACCAAAGTATTTTTTAAAGGAGCTGCACAATAAAACTGACATCTTCAGTTTGTAATGTTTTTTAGTGAGACCTTTAATATATAACTTTATAGCTTCTGTCTCTGAAGTCTAAAACTGATTGTCTTATAGTGGGCAGACTAAATCATTTCAGTTGTTTTTCTTATTATCTTTAAAATGTTAACAAGTATTTCAAATTAAATTCTAGATATTCATATTTCTATGTGAGGTCAAGACGTTTCAAAAGAGTGAATTCTGAAGTGTGATGCATTCTGTTTTATAACCCAGCTAGTGTCTTTATTTTCAGTCTTCATCAGTTAAATGTAATTTTATGATGGCAAACACTGGATTCAAGCAGAGAGATCATAATTTGAATAATTTAATAAAATGAAAACAAATAAATTTCTTGCTTTTGAAAAATTTGCAATCCACTGCTGTTTTTGTGTCCTAGAAGGCTTTCGTTTTGAAAATTCAGTAATGATCTGTTAGCCTTTCACCTCCACCTAGTGGCTGTTTCTGATATGTAATACTTTTCTACTCATTTTTGTTTGTTTATTTATTATAAATAGAAACACTAATGTTGTATAGTCCATATGTTTTAGTAAATTACAGAAATTAATAATAGAGCATTTTAGAACTCAAAATAATTTGGTTTATTATTGCATTGGTTTTGAAGCTGTGAGTTGGATTTGTCAACGGAAGTTAAAACCATTTGAAAATATTTAGATTTCACACCAAGTCAACACAAATTCATTTCAAAAGAGAAAACTAGGATGTTTGTTATTCATATTGTAACAGAAGTGAAAGAGGTATTCTAGAAATCATTTTATTGAATGCTAGAGAACACAGACATTCATCCAATAGCTTCTAGTAAATGTAACACAAATAATCCAAATACATGGATTGGCTATTTTCAACATTGTGAAGTGGAAAATGCAAAAGAAAAACATTTGAATTAAAAAAAATTCAACTAAGAAATTCTTAACAATTCCTTCAATATTCTGTGACAAAGTCAAAACACTCTGTAGCAACAATAATAAATCTTTTACAAAACATCTGCAGAAAACATAATTCAGCAAATGATTTCTGGAGGTGTGCACTACAAAAAAAAGAATTTACACTTTTTCATTAAAAATTATTAGTTGGCTGTATGATGACCGATGAGTTGCTCCAAGTTACTGTACGTAAACTTCCTGTAACAAATCACAGGAATGCAGCTCAATGAGAGGCTGGCAAAAGCCCATCAACCTATATAAAGTATTGATTTTAAGTATGCATAATAGACCAGCATAAAAAAAAACAACTAATATCTGCATTAACTTTTGTCATTTTCAGCAAATGAAAACTGAAAGACTGACAATCTTCTTCATATTATGCAGGTTTTACATCTCCAAGCAAACATATAGTTAGCCGGTCCTTGAGTAAGGTGAAAGATTCATGTTTACAAGACTAGCATCAGGCAAGCATAGGTTACCATTAGTGTCCAAGAGTAGATCAAGCCAAAATTGATTGACTGTATTCAGTGGACTGTCTGTCAAAGGACTGCTGCTACAGAGGTCACTCTCCAGGAGGAGTCTTGAATGACACAGAACATCTGACACCGACACATTTCCATCCTCAGGTGTCACATCAACAGAACTTGAAGACAACGGGATGGGTGGTCGATTTTCTGAAACACTAGCAGTTTGGCAGACCAGAGATGAACCAACATAACTTTGTTCTGCTGAAAGTTTGGTGACATGTGTTACTGTAGTCTGTTGAGGTGGGCTGTAGTTTTGGCAAACATTTACTGATGGAAGAGCAGTAGGATGCAGAAAGCCAGGAGTGGCATCCCAGAACACATTGTATGAAGACAGGTCTGGTCCCAGCTCTGGTAAAAAAGTGGGGCTGATCATTTCTGATGTGAAAGCACGTGAAGTGGGGTTCATAAATGCAGAGGTTGTGTTCATCAAGTTATTTTCCACAGACTGGAATGACGCAGTCAGAAATTGATCTTGGCAAACTGGCAGCATTTGTCCCCAGGGAACAGCCGATTTGTCCAACAGTATTGGCGGGGCATGCACTGATGTCACGACCTCAGCTGGAAAAGGCATTGGAGCCACTGTCAGAGGATGGCTTCTTGTGACAGGTGGCTGATTCACTGGATTACACAGCTTCTGCTGAGTGCATTTCACTGTGTCATCATGATCTGAAATTATTAAAATTTAAACAAACTCACACTGCAGAACGTATTCTCCAACAACGCAATTCATTAATCTGACAGTTGATAACACTGAAGGAAAGACCTAAAAAAAAAAAAAAAAGCCA
This sequence comes from Labrus bergylta, assembly GCF_963930695.1. NCBI lineage: Eukaryota > Metazoa > Chordata > Actinopteri > Labriformes > Labridae > Labrus > Labrus bergylta. The sequence continues at coordinate 23,847,069 of NC_089205.1, forward strand.
TGAGTATCGTATGAGCCATACCCTCATTGGACTTCTCGGTAGCTGGTTGTGCTCTCTGAGACGTTATCTTCTTCAGCCTGACTTTTTTTCTGTGGAAAAATAACATTTACAATTGAGCACTTTTGCCATTAAAACCTTAACATGAAAAGGTGCCATTTTTTTTTCTGTACCTTTTCCTCTGTGGTCTTTGTTTGCTTTTCCATGAATTACTCATTTTTTCCTCAACTGCTTTATAAACCTGTGTAAAACAGGTCATTAACGCATGGGAATTATCACAGCAAAAGGATTGGCTGTCTGTGCTGCACAAGACTGCAATAGACCTACTTTAGACAGAACATTTGGAGGTAGAGTCTCCTTCAGGTAGCTCATGTACCTCGCAGTGAGCTCTAGTGTGGTGGCTGTGTCTAAATGGCCACCGACAAAGGGCAGAAGGTCACGCAAGCGGCGACAAGATGTTCTAATTTGAAGCCTGGGAAAACACGCAAATAGAATTAGGGAATGAGCCAAAACACAAGCCAAAAGTTATTGTTTTACTATATAATCACTCATCTTATTCTATCAACAGAAGGATTACTTCAACACAGTAACACGTTTAGATGCCCATAACTGAACAAAAAGAAAAGATGTATTTAGGAGATAACGTAAAGAGAATCCCCTAAATCAAACCTCCGTTTCTTTTCCTTGTAAGAATGAAGAGAAGCCTGGAGCTCACTTTTCCTTTTAAGAGAAGGAGTTGATCCATCTTTAAGGTCATCCCTGGACCTGAAGGCAAAAGGGAAAACAAATCCTTTACCCAAACATTACATTTACATGTTAAGGTTGAACAAAAGTAAACTTGAAAAGTATTCAGTGCTTTATTTCAGCTAAGGGAATTTCATTCATATTTATTTGTGCCGAAGCTGGGGCATCTAGAGTCCCAGACTACACCTCATTAATCTACTGACAGACCTGAATAAGAAAGACTGTTTAAATCAATATAAAGTCAGGCTATGTTTCTAGACTTCATTTACAAAGGCTACTCTAGGGAGGAACAAGGAGACAATAAAAAAAAAGATTAATTGCCCAGAAATACATAAAGATTCAAGAAGGTTGTTAGAATACGACGAAAGGTGAATTAACTTTGAATAAATCAAACGTGTGGATTATTTTAGGATCAAATAGCCCGAACAGCAAACTGTAGCTTTTTTAAAATAACATCCATGACATCACGATTTTGAGGATAAATAAATTAGGCCTTCCGCAGGTCAGCTGGATAAAAGCACTTTAATACAGAAATTGTTTGCACCAGGTTTGACTTCCTTATCGCATTATCGAAACAGGATGTAAACCAGAAGAAGAGTGACGGTGTGGAGGATTTTTTTTTGATACAAAAACACGTGCAAATTACCTTTTAGGTGGTCTTCTGCTCATACTTAAATGACGTTTATTAGTTCCCGTGCACAATGTGTCCATCAGGTTCTCATCAGGTCCCATAGACTGTCCACGCGCTCACTAATTAATGACTTATAACTTACACCTGTGTGCGTACCTGTGTCAAAACATGCCGGATAGCATGACATATCGAGTCTTTCAAAAAACAAATACTTTGCGCGTTCATCTCTGCCTGAAAATGGACACTACAACAGGAAACAAACTAAAATCCACTTGGGACTATTTTTGAAACAGAAACCTGGAAGCAAAAGCTAAACTATCCTGGCAACTGAAGACTGACTAGTTATGTTAAAAGTGGTAAGTTAGTGACTTAACTTAAGAGGAGAACAATCATTGTCACAAAGGTATCTAAGCAAATAACCCAAAGAGTGTTAAGCCTGTTTAATAGCAAGTTACCATTATCTGGTAAAGGTTATCTTGGTGCGCTTTGATGCTGTGGTGAAATGTGTTTAGATGGGTAGCACTACCCGACTGAACACTGGTAGGCTACAACAGAAATTCGTGTTTCAATAGTGTTTTTTTTCATGGGTATTTGTTTTTTGCTGTTTAAAAAAAATCTATTAATCATATTGTACATATCGCCTACCATTAAGGCGTTATTATACAAGAAGACATCAACGTGAACGCGCATCAGTCTAACAAACAGCGTGTTTTTTTTTTCTATAGCCACGTGCACGTCTAGTGCTGCTGACACCCGAGCGCCGGTCCGGTGTAAATCACTGCAATGGCAGAGGAGTAGGGGAGGGTGGAGGACACCGGCAGCAGCCCTGCCTCCTCATTGCATGTGAACACACAGCAGAGTAGACGCAGGGAAAGCAGGCAGCACCATCACAGGGGCAACAAAGGGACGCACGGTTCATCTCAGGCTGCAAAAGAATAAATGATTCATTGAGACAGGCTTCGCTTTGAGATACACGTCCTATTGCATCTGTCCTCACCTCAAAGGTAAGAGCGGCTGCACCAGAAAAAATATAATCCATATGCTCTGTACTGTTTTCTCGCTACATTTGGCTATATTGTTTTCTTAGAATAATATTAAAGCCAATGTGCCTTACAGGTTTATACTATTGTTCCATCGTATGCACCTGATTTACCTTTGCTGTAAGGATAATTAAGACACACAAGGCAGCCTGAAATGGGTGTGACATGTTACCACATAATGTGTGTATGAGCAGCAGGAGCTGCATCAAAGGTTGTGGTGCTGTATTAGGATTATAAGCAATCATACTGATTCATTTACTAACAGGGAGCCTATTTTTCTAATCGAATTGCAGGTTAAAGCGCTCATGAAGATATTAACTATCCTCCTTGTATTTTTTAAGGTGTAATAGCACTTCATAGTCATGGAGCTGGAGCACTTTGATGAGCGGGACAAGGCTCAGAGAAATACCAGAAGGGGCTCAAGAGGGAATGGGCTTCCCAGTCCCACTCACAGTGCCCACTGCTGCCTTTACAGAACCAGGACGCTGCAAGCACTTATCTCTGAAAAAAAGGCCAAGAAGATTCGGTTCTACCGCAATGGGGACCGCTACTTCAAAGGGATCGTGTATGCCATTTCTCAGGAGAAATTTAGGTCCATTGAAGCACTCCTGGCTGACCTTACTCGATCTCTGTCAGACAATGTCAATTTGCCACAAGGGGTGCGAACCATATATACCGTTGATGGGACAACAAAAATCACCAGCATGGACCAACTGGTGGAAGGTGAGTAGTTTACCTGATGTTTTTGTAAGTTTGTCCCAGATTTAGTAGAGACATCAACTAAGTCTCAAGCTCTGACAAAATAACAGCTAATGAAGATCAAAACAGAATGTTTGACTGTCTCTGTCTTGGAGAGAAGAAGTAGCTGGAGTTACACTACCCTGTGGTACTTTTTACTTAGCTTTATCTTAACCTTTTATTGTTGGCCCATGAAAACATCTCTTTATGCATCTTGCTGTTCTGCAGGTGAGAGCTATGTCTGCGCATCCATAGAGCCCTACAAGAAGCTTGAATACACAAAGAATGTTAATCCCAATTGGTCAGTGGGTGCTCGGACTGCCATGGCAGTTCGTGATCCTGCTTCCCTCGGTAGCGCCATGGCCGGATGTCCTGAAACCAAGGAAACCAAGGACTTTATCAAGCCCAAACTGGTGACCATTGTCCGCAGTGGAGTAAAGCCTCGCAAGGCTGTACGCATCCTGCTCAACAAGAAGACTGCACACTCCTACGACCAAGTCTTGTCTGACATTACAGACGCCATTAAGCTTGACTCTGGAGCTGTCAAAAGGCTATATACTGTGGACGGCAAGATGGTAGGTGTTACTTCATAATTTTTAATTGTGATTCCTAGAACCTTACTTTCACAAAAACCAAACACTACTTTCAGGAATCGAGCATACAGCATCCATCAAAGTAGGGCACAATAGCAAACATTCAAACTAGGCAATGGCTAAAAGAAAAAAAGAACAAATGTAAGATGATGGAAAAAGTATTCTGTGATTTGTTTTGGTGTCACACTTTTAAATATTTGGAGGTTTAAGGAATTGAATCTAGTTCAGTTTGGCAAACTCACATTAGAATCTTCCATAATCTGTCTGTTCCTTACTACTAACAGCAAAAGCATAAAGCTCGCAGCATTGCATACTACGCACACCTGTGGTATTCAGAGCATTGTTAGTTGCAAACAGTTGAAGTTAATGTAAATTTCTTGGACTTAACAATGAATATTTATATCATGGGCTGTGCATGCAGTTGGTTAAGCTGGTGGCACATTATTTGCTTAAATAAATGAACCTGCTTTTTGAGTTATTTTTTGTTTGCAATTTTCTCCATGATGCATCAGCTCTTCACAAGATGGGATGATGCTTTTATGTAGGACACAAGTCATAGGAGACTGGCTTGACCTTCGGCTATCCACTTCCCAGCTTGGCTGTGTGAAGTGTCTAGAAAGATTGGGTTAGTGGGTTTACATGTTCTCATCACATACTGATTTTGTGTGTATTTCCCACAATAAGCTAACCAGTGCATGTTGCACATGAGGCAGACATGGTTTGCAGTCAATGCGGTCTTGAATTTATAAAGCTCTGTGACTTAATTGGAGGTTTCAGAAGACACAGATCATTGCCTTTGACATTCTCCATTCATGTCTCTGAGAACTGTTTCCTTAACGAGAGAGAGAGAGAGAGAGAGAGAGAGAGAGAGAGAGAGAGAGAGAGAGAGAGAGCCCAATAGGTTTAAGTCAACTGGGAATATGCACTAAATGTATTACAAGAAATAGGTTTCTAGGACTCCATCTCATATTTCTACCAAACAGTAGCACATTGTTAAATGGGTATTCATTTAGTGATTCAATATAACAGGACACAGAATATGATAAGTAAATGTGTGCCTTAAGAACAAACTGCTGGCTTTTTTTTCCTTTTCATATATGGCTGGATTGAACTTCCTGGACAGTAGTAAATATTTTGATGATCATACTTGAGTGGCATTGATAAGTGCCCAACCTCATAACAAAGTGTGCACATTTATTATCATACATCTGTGTTATATTACAAGTGATATCTGCTTTGCTTCATGGGCTCATATCAGTGATAAACACTTGATAAACAACTGTGGATAAAACTGATGAAAAAATGCCATCCCATCAAAAACATCAGCTCTTTAACTAAGCTTATTCATAAACTTTATCACCTGCACTTCTTATGAGTAACCCTTATCACAATAATGAGTTTTTTCCCCCTCTGATGGTTTCTATGGTGACATGGTTTCCTAAGCTGGTTGCTAAGGAAACAGCCTCTGCGGCAGAGCGGTGCAGTAGTGATGTCAGGACTGTAGGTGTAGTGTGAGAGGGTTCATAGATGCAGTGCCTGGTCTCTAAGCCTTATGATACACATGGTGGCAGGATGGAGCACATGGCCGAGGTATTATCTCGGGATCCAGGGAACAGTTGGGGATTTTTCACACCGGCAAACAAATCTGCCTTCACAGACCCTCGAAATTATTTAAGGAATACAGTTTTTGAGCAAAGCGTAAATAGACATATCTCAACAGATCAGCAGTGGATATCCATTGTGTATACAGTTTGCTTTTTTTTTTTTCATGGTTCTGCATTTCTTACTTGCACAGAAATTAAAAATATATTTGCTTCTCCGCTCGTTTATGTCAGCAGTGACTTCTTAATGAGATTTGTATTATGTGTTTGGCAGTGCAGTTCTGTGCTCAGCTTTCTCTGCTTTTATACTTTTTATCATGTTGGGGCTCCAGATGGCTAAATAGGCCCCCGTTGGCATCAAAGGGCTTGTTTTCATGGGTATTTAACCTTTGGTAAATGACCTGCTTGTGATTTTGGTCCTTAGACAATGACATTCTGTGAGCATCTTTTTTAATATCCTTATTCTGTCAAATTTATTGCACATTATTCCTCACGGTAGAAGTAATGACCAGATACTTTGTAGGTGTTTTTTAATTCCTATTTAATTTGATCTACTGTTTTATATTAGCGTATATTCTTTGAGACTTCTATGCTGAGTCACTCTGTAATGGAAGTAGGTCAAATGGACACAACGAAGAACATGATTTTGGGATGAATATCACAAGACGCAGATAAATGTTTACTTACATAAAATCCCTACTAAAAGTAACATGAAGATAAGGTAAAGAGAAGATTTAAAAGGAACAGACACCCTGCAGATGAGGCCTTTTGATACAGGAAAACATGCCAATGTGTGTTGGATGGAGTAGAAAACGTTTTCATGACTGAGGACGTCTGAAGAGCCCATGGCTTTCCATCCAGCTGTAATGGATATAGCCCTGTGCTCTAATAGAATTATGTGCACTGTTTACTTCTTGGTGCATATTAGTCAATGCTTTTTGCTGAAATAGATGTCAACACAATCGGAGGACTCAACAATATACTACATTATGTGATTAGCATCCCATTCAAGCCTTAGGAACAGAAGGGAAGTGGTTATGATGAGAGCTACAGTTCCCTACAAGCCACAGAGCCAAACCTAACGGTGTTTCTCATTTCATTAATTTATGTTGACCTTGACTCCTCACTCTCCTGGTTTGGTTTGGTTTGGTTTGTGTGGGACCACATTGAATTTCTATGGTCACATCACATTATCTCTGCATGATTCACATTGGCTGAAAAATAGTTTCTTTAGAAAATAAATTGTTGATCATTTGAAATGACTCAATTAAAAATATTACCGACTATATTCTCCTGCATTTCATTGAAATGAATATAGAGCCAGATTAAGTTAGTTGCCTTACAAAATTTTGGAAACATTTGCTAACAAATGAAAGACTAACTTAACGGTAGGATGTAATTCTTTCCTACTAAAGAACATGTATATTGTTATGAAAAACAGTTTAAGTAATTATCTTTCTCAAAATATGCCCTTTTTAAACCCCTAATTCTAAATAAAGAGGATAAATAAGGATGAAGGACATAGGGACTTGCTTTCTGGCTTTCCTCTCATCCACTGCTGTGACTTGGCTGTTAAACACAGAACACTGACTTGCTCAGTGTCCCAATGCGTTTGGCTTAGAGAAGACATTTCCTTTTTGTTATGAGATTCTGCTAATTATGCACCAGCCAAAGTGGGGCATGCTGTTGTACTTTAATTAGAATATTGCAGAGACTTTACAGAATACCAAACGAGTACTTTGAGCTATGTTTTTAGGTCTGTATTGATATTATTTTGAAGTCCTGTCTCAAAATCTGGTGATGTAACATGAATGTTGCATGTGTTACAACACTGTAAATCATGTTGTGCATGACTCCAAAGTCTTTTCAAATTGCATCATCATGGTGATACCTTTTGTCTTATCAGTGTACCAGCCTGTATGAATATGATTTAAACTGTCTTTTTTCCTTCTGCGGAAAGTCGGACGTTGTTAGAACTACTTGGAGCTAAATATAGACACTGGAGATGTGAGCATTGTGATAAGGACTGCTGAAATGGTTGAAAGTAGCACTTAGTGTGTTACATTCTTATTATTGCTTTAGTCTTTTTGTGAGGCTTTGGGTGTGTCCTTATGGATTTCCTCATTGTACTGAATTGCACTTTTAAGAAAAGCTACTTCTTGATTCTGTCATGTCAGAAATGTTTAAAGAAGAGATTCAGCACTCTAGAAAAGGGAACCTTTTTCTAGTGTTTCATTTCTTAAGAATCGTTGCTTGTGCAGGAGGAGATGACAAATCATACCATGAGGATCAATATTTCCATGGGATGCTCCTGCACAGCTCGGAGTGATTGTGTGATAGGGGGAGGGGTAGGCCTGATGTAGCTGCTGTGTCACTGAGCCAGGCAGGGCATCAGTAATCAATAAAAAGCAACACATTCCTGTTTGTCCTAGTTCTGCTTTTCCATTTCAAAGTTGAGCTTCTTTTTCCCCAGAATTTAAGACTACAAAGATCCATATTTTGTCGCTCTTTATTTGTGCACTAAATAGTGTTAGCCAACATTGATTAGATCTGTTAATGCCTTTTACACTTTCTGTTTTTATCACATCTATCATGTGATTAGATTCCATAATCCTATTGTGGAATAATGTTGCCTCATTTTAGTCTGTTTTAAATTTGATCATATGGTCTGAAGTCCAATTTGAACTCGGTGTCATCTTATGAACGTGTTTCATGTTACTCTGCCTCTGCTAGTCTGATTGTGAACTTGTTCCTGATGTCTGCGGTCTTTACTGTTCAGTTCCACAGATAGGATCTGACAGTGGATCTTGTCCCTCTCGTCGTCTCAACCTCACTGGTGATTCTGTCTGGTCTCCTTGGCAACCGCTTTGCAGCTCTCCTCCCTCTGGGATCTCACACTCTTTTGGAGGAGGGGTGGGGGCGGGGGCTTTCAGTGAGGGGCATCTGCAATGGAAAGAGCCACATTAAGCCCCCCACTGGGCTCAGTTTTTATTTTAAGACTTCATGGATGAATGACCTTCAGATTTTTCGAGGTAGTCTTGCTCCAGGTTACTGATAGTGCCCTTTGTTCTGTGGATAATCCCGCATTTAATTATTAGGTCTGACTAATACACTGTAGCCTCAGTAGTGTTGCTTTTAAAAGGTCTTATTTATTTAAATCATCAAAGATTGTTACATGTTGAACCAGAGTAATGGCCCATAATAAATAAGGAACATGATAACCTAACATTTAGTACATGGTTAGAGGGTGGTGTGGTTGACAGGGTGTGGTGGCTTTCTGGTCTTTCTGTCTTTTGCTAAAGCAGCTTCGTCATCCTGTTAGACTCCTGCTGAACTCTCCATGGTTCTAAATGACTAGACTATAAATAATGCATGTACATTGTACACACATCAGCAATCTTAATTTGTATTAGCTACACTTGCATCGTTGTCTCTTACTCTAAAGTACCATTTAATGAATCACATGATCTACCAATTTATAGCATATAAAAAAGACTAGACTGAGACTGGTAAAAGACGACATAATTTCCAGCCAGATCAGTATTGGATTTATTTTTTGTGGAGAGAGAATATGCTGAGTTGATCTCTCTGTAGAGGAAATGAAAACAGGAGCTCTTCTTTCTCTGGAACATGGCTGTAGTTAAGCACATCAATAAGCCTTTCGAGGAGAAGGTCAGGACTCCATCAGCATCTTCATTTATTTATGACACTGCATGTGCTTTGATGGGCTTCTTCTGTGTCAATATGGCAGCTGATGCATCAACTCGGTTATATAATTTCTCTTTATAGAATGAAAGTGCTAAAGATTTGCATTTGTCTTTTTGTTTTGTTTAAATTAACTGATTAACTGAAACTGTCCTCTGGCCAATTGGAACGTCTAACCTAAAATCATACGACCATGTCAGAATGAATTTCTAACATCTTAATGCTTCCATGTGAGGAACAAATATGCCCGTCATGTCTTTGTATGATTGGCTTCCTTAATGATTAGTGTTAAACAAAAAACGTGTTTTACATGGTAGTTAACTTAATCTCTTTTAGAGGAGGAAAATGTTTTAAAGGCTGGCAGACTTTCACAGACTCTACAAAACACCAAATAAGTTTCCAATAAGCTTTTCTGCTCTTTGATGTTACCCTTGAGACATTTTCATATGCAGGCTGGCTGATACGCCTGTAGAAATGAATATATTTTCATTATTCATGTGCTGCACACACAGCTGCTTTTATTTCACTTGTTTTTTGGCCATCTTTGATATGCAATGTGCAGTGCTCAGCTGCAATACTATGTCATAAATCCAGCAGTATTTAAATGTATCTTCATCACACTTCCTCTGAGATGAGTTTAGTGATGATACATTTTGAATCTAATAGCTGTCATTTCTTTTTTAATAATTATTTCTGCACTAACAGGTGTGAAGTGGCACATTTTAATCAGAGTTTTTATGGCCGACATTGTTGCCATGGTTTTATGATTTCAGAAACTATATCTTTCTATTTTTTTTTTTCTTTCTTGATTCTTTTCAGAGATGCTCCATTAAAGTTTGAAGGCAAGCCAAACTATCTGTGGAGTGCAGCAATAGCATCGGTCCGAGGGCGTATGCTCTGGCTGAAAAGAAACCATGAACTCTAGATGTTTTCATGATGTGAATTAATTTAGTTTTTTTTTTTTTTTTTTTTTTTAAAGAAGCAGTACTCTTTTTTGGAACTGACATGTATAGTTACATATCCAATAAGTTTTTTTCTCTGTAACTGACAGAAGCCTCTTGTCTTGACCAGGTCACCTGCCTTCAGGACCTTTTTGGTGATGATGATATATTTATTGCTTGTGGCCCTGAGAAGTTTCGTTATCAGGATGACTTCAACTTGGATGAAGGCGGTACGTTTTTTATTTTATTTATTTTATTTTTTTGCTTGCCACCTAAACTAATCACTTACCGGTGTGTCAAATTGTAGCTGCTACTGTAAACAAAAGATTACTCTTATTTAATATATTGTACCCTGAATAAATAATGCTTTATTTATATGTAATGTTCTTTTAAAACACAGAACATTTCATTGCACTGACTTAATTCTAAGTAGAAGGAGATTAATTTAACTCAAATGTTTATATCTATTTTTATTTTATTTTACTGTGGCAGTGTATGCTTTCATGTTGTATCTTTCGTGGTCTATAGAATGCAGAGTGGCAAAGTCTGCATCATATGGACGACTTCCCTCCATGCAGGGTCTTTCTTCCCCGAGAAGTGGTGGGATGTCCCGTAGAAGCAAGTCTCCGTCATCCACTGGTTCAGGTACATTTTAGTGTGTCTTGTGTTTTGATGCATACAAATGAGGAGAAAGTCATTTGTCCAAAGCTTCACATATAGTCTATAGAGTCAAATGTATTTATTCACATTTAACATGTGTGAAAGTACATGTTGTACATCTTTTTTTATCATCCATTTCTGCTCCACACACACAGCTAATGGTACAGCAGGCAGTCAGCTGTCCACGCCTAGATCTGGAAAGTCTCCAAGCCCCTCTCCAACCAGTCCAGCTAGCCTCCGACGAAGACAGGTAAAAAAAAAAAAAGGAATGTTACTAATGTTTATAAAGGAAGTTCTCAAGATTATTCAGACTGAGAGATTTTGCAAAATGTCAATAAAGTATCCTCTTTTATTTACCTGCTTAGCCCTTGTGATGTCTTTCTCTGCTGTTCAGCTTTTTTCCTTCTCCTCTTAAGTCAGTAGTACACTATGTTATGGCGCCCACTAGTGTATGTTAGTGGGACCATCAGAATATTTATACCAGTCATATTTGTTGACTCTACTGTTGGTTTGTGTTGGGCAGTAATGCGACCCTGTTGGTTTTGTATTTTGCACATTACTGCTCGTATAAAGATGGCATTGTGAACAGGGTCTACGTTAGCTGGTGTCAGGTGAATTTGTCCGGTGGCCAAAATGTCCTGCTGGAAATATGCCGTTAAACAATTATGAAAAAATAAATAATGGCGTATTAAATGTTGTTTCCCAAACATGGACAATATTTGCAGACCATTTAAGATTTTTTTCCTTTATCTGTAGAAGATAATCATTCAAGTGCAATAGGCTGCTACACTAATCCAATGTACAGTCTCCCCTTGCTCTCCCTCCTTGCTCTACCCCTTCACCTACATGTGCGAGTCCGCTTTGACCCGTGCTCTGCAGCTCAGAGGGAGAGAGATGTCCGCCTCAATTGAACTCTGAGGTCTCTTTTTCTAAAGATGACCCTTCTTGTGATATTGCTTTGATTTTGGTTGACTGTGGAAATTGATAATTTCTCGATCATTTTTCAAACCCTGCGCCCGTCTTTAAGTTGGTGCCAAGGTTAATTTAATGTTTCACCATGCTTGATTTATCCTCTAACTGCATGCTCATTGCTGTGAGAGTGGAACAAATAGGCTTTGTACAAGCTGGCTGTAATCACATTTTCACAAGCTTTGCCTTTCCCAACATGGATGGCAATTTCATCGGTGTGTCTTTCGTTCTCTATTAATGGCTGTCCTGTCTTTTCAGGGATCTCTGCATAGTGGCTCTTCTCTCTCTTTGGCTTCTACCAAGGTTTGCAGCTCAATGGATGAAGGCGACGGGCCTGGAAGTGAAGGTAGGATATTGCATGAGACTTAAACGTAGCGGCAGAGGTTTACAAAAAACATCTAGGCATTTGTTGATATTTTATATACCGTAATATAGATTACATTTCTTTTGCGCAATAGCTGAGCCATTGGATGAGTACCCTTCAGTACCTTCCTCCATATCAGAGAGGTACAAAGTTGGGAGGACTTTAGGGGATGGAAACTTTGCCGTGGTGCGAGAGTGTGTTGAGAGATCCACTGGAAGAGAGTACGCTTTGAAGATCATCAGTAAAGATAAATGCAGAGGAAAGGTGAGTCTGCTTCTTCATCTGCTGTCTTCAGTTATTACATAAGCAAGTTTGGATGCATAACTTGCCAAGAAGTTATTTTCATCATGTAATATTGAGGATGTTTTGTTGATGCTCATTCAGTATTAACCATTTAATGTCATTGTATCTACCCTGGGACTTAAATATTTGGTCTTTCTAATTTAGGTTATGTTAATGAGGAACACAATTGTCAATGAAAATGTATTTGTTTGTAAAACTGATTTAATTTAAAGACTGGCTCCCAACTTTCTCATCTGATATGTTTATATTTCTGAACTAAGCAGTGCTCCTGTTTTTCCTCTGACTGAATCTCCTTCATCCAGGAACACATGATACAGAGTGAAGTGTCAATCCTTCGACGGGTGAAACATCCCAACATCGTACTTTTAATTGAGGAAATGGACACCCACTGTGCCCTTTTTCTTGTTATGGAGTTGGTTAAGGTAATCTTAAAAGTGTTTGATAAATATATTTTTATCATGAAATTGTTTGTTTTAATGAATGTTAGTTTTGTGACTTTTGTCTACAATAAATAGTGTTCATCTCAGATCTGTCAAACTGTTTCAGGGAGGCGATCTCTTTGATGCAATCACCTCATCTAAAAAATACACGGAGCAAGATGCCAGCAGTATGCTGTTCAATCTGGCAAGTGCCATCAAGTACCTGCACAGTCTCAATATCGTCCACAGAGACATCAAACCTGAAAACTTGTTGGTAAGTTTTACTCTGAAGATTCTGACCTGGCAGCGCTTCAGTCCTAATGGCTTTTTATTTCCATTTGTTCCTCCTTTTTCTCCAAGTGCTAACAACATCAAAGCATTCAACATTATACCATAAAGATATTTAATTATAGAAATGATGATACTAAATAAGTCAACACCACAAGGTATCACTGTAACATTGTGAACACATGCCCTCTGTAAAGTCTGACCTAGATTAAAGCAGCCTTGATTGATTAAGTTTAATTTTAGAAGCAGACAATTTAAGATTTCTGAACGGAACAAATCCAGCACACTGATGGACACACCTTCCTCAAATAGACCATCTGTTTTCTTATTGGTTTTTCCTTTCAGCTGGATTTGAATGTGGTCCTTTCCCTTTACTTTTCCAATACAGCATGCTTTTAAGATATCACAGATTGCTTAATAAAAATGTCACAGCCTCTTTATTATCACAAAGATCTTTACCAATGAGAGAAATGTTAATAGTTTGATATACTTTTGCTTAAACAGGTGTTTGAACACCACGATGGCAGTAAATCTCTGAAGCTAGGTGACTTTGGCTTGGCCACTGTTGTTAACGGGCCCCTCTATACTGTGTGTGGCACACCCACCTATGTTGCTCCAGAGATCATTGCTGAGACGGGGTGAGTCCGAGGGGTTCATCCGAGTCATTTTTTTTCTGTGAAAGATGAAAAACCTCATAACCACAGTCAGAAACTGATGAACTAAGCTTGATAATTGTGTCTTCCTCCTTTATCACAGATATGGCCTTAAGGTCGATATCTGGGCAGCTGGGGTGATTACTTACATACTGCTGTGTGGTTTTCCCCCTTTCCGTGGGTATGTGCTCCTGTTTTACTCTGTATGATGTTTCAACCTGTTAATATGTTTAACATGTCATGGCCTAAGGTTTCTATTTGGATTTAGGGGGGTATAATTTGACCTCTAAATGAAATTCAGGCCCTGCATGTTAAACAGAAATACTTCAACATATCTGTGGTATGCTAATTAATCAAATAATGTTATATAAAAGTCAAATTTACTAAGCGTGCTTTTGTTCAGTGGTGAAGATCAGGAGGCTCTCTTTGACCAGATTTCAAAATGCCAGCTTGATTTCCCTGCATCATCCTGGGATAATGTGTCTGATTCTGCCAAGGTTTTTTGTCTTCAAATTCTCTTCTCAATTATCAATTTTATGTTACACCGACACCAGCAGATCTGTTGGTTACATAATAATATTTAATACTCATGGCTACCTTCTTTTTCTTAAGGCTCTGATCACTGGAATGCTGCAGGTAGACGGTAACCGGAGATATACAGCTGTGCAAGTTCTGGATCATCCCTGGGTCAATGTAAGATCATTGGAAATTATTCATTGCATCAGTCACCTGAGTACACATTACAGTGTGAAACAACATGTGGAGTTGCTGATTGTTCTTTGGGCTTTCCAGGATGATGCTGGGTCAGAGAATGAGCAACAGCTGCTAGTGGCTGGGAAAATCAAGAAGCATTTTAACACCGGGCCAAAGCTCAACAGCACCACAGCAGGAGTGTCTGTCATTACGGTGAGCACCGATCTGCATCCCTCACACGCCGACGCTGCATGAAACTCTGCATCAATAGATTCCTTTTTCTTGTTTTGGCTTGCATGTGTTCAAGTGATTAGGCGTTGTATGTTTCTCAGATTTTGAAGACTTCAGTTTTCTTTGTTTTCTTTCAATTCTATTCCCTGCTTTTTTTGTGTAACATAGACATCAATTCATGTGCTTCTTGCTGCCTGGTCTTTCCTCAGTGTGCTTTTGCCTCTCATCGTCTTTTTGTAGATGGACTGTCAGCACTGTTCTTAGGAGATCTTAAAATAACATAGTTGGCCTGCAAGAACTCAAATTTGGTTGATATGATTCTTTGTATATTTTCAAAGGAGAGCTAAATTCACCCAACTGGCAGAAAGATACATACACTTAAAATTAGACACTGGAACTACTTACAGTTGATGAGGGAGCTGAATTGTCAGTAGCCAAATTCAAAAGCACTGACTCTGACATGACATTTTTCTGCCAGTTAAGTTTAAACATAAGTTTATAGTTGTACCAATTCATGCTAATCGGGTCAGCAATGTTTTGACTTGTTCAGATCATCTGAGTTGCACTCATCTCTCTTTGCTCAGTTGGAGAAGGACTTAACCATCCAGAGATCAGGGTCTCTGGACCACTGTCAGCATCCAGGAATGTACTGGATAAGGTATGACACAGAATAGCTCCAATAAGCAGTGCTTCCATGGCAAAGTGCTGGCAGTCTCCATTTCACATCTCTCAAAAGGGTTTGAGCAATTTACCCTCAAAGCAGTTTTCATGCCTCGCCCTCATTTATGCCTCTTCCTCATTGACCATTAGCAGATCCATCACTTGATCAAGCTACTTCCCCTCACTAGTGCTGTGGCTGTTTCTTATGTATTTACTTATTCTGCATAGTAAAGCTATGCGTCTGTGTGCTACTACATCTACTGCATTTCAGGGTTACATGTGTTCAGGAACTCAATTTTGTTTCATAAATTAAATGTGAAAATATCTCTTTATTAGATGTGCTGTCACTGACATCAAGATGCCACACGCTGCCTATTCAAAGACTTAATTGTCTTGTGTTGTTGCTTTTTGGCTTTTCTGTTGGAGAAATTAACATTTGATTAACAGAAGAAGTGAGGTAAACTTTTCAGACACCAGTGCATGCTAACATTGGATCATTTATCAAGTGTCTCACTGGTGGTTGAGTGGATGCAGCTCCTCATCTTTGTGTTTCTTGGAGAGCCTAATGATAGCTGCTGTGTCACCCTCTCTCAGACCACAGCACTTGATAAAGAGAAGCAAGTTTTCCGACGAAGACGCCACCAAGATGTGAAGCTCCCTTCCCACTTCCCTCACAGTATCCGTGCCGGTGCCAGCCCAGGCCTCCCGGCCGCCGAGTTCAACTCAGAGTCCGAGGATATTTCCCCGTGTTCAGCTGACACCATCCGTTCACCTGACACCGTCCGTTCACCCACCTCCCCGTTTTAACAGCCTTCATGAGGATCGCTGGCCCTTCCTCACATTTATAAAAAAGTAGGAGAGATTGGAGGGCAAGATGGAAATACCCAAAATTGGGGTTAGTCGTCTGATTTGGATATTCAGACTGCATACTTTACCTATTCTTTTTTATTTTTTGTAATCATGATAATTTAATTTGAACTACAAAAGGCATTGATTAGAAAAATCGACAAGTTTGAAGCTGTGAGAATTCACCTTGTTCTCTTTTCATTTCAAAAGCCACAAAACTGTTTGCCTTATTTCTACACAGCGAGCACTGATTAGTAGTACTTTGGAGCCCTCTTCTGGTGCAGACTGAATACTGCAAAGAAGTCAACCTGCTAAGCTAAGCACTCAGCTGCTTTTAAAAGTAATAAAGAAGAGTATTGCATTATATGATATTGTGATCGGACATGTAGATGTAAGCTGTAACTTGTAAGATACTGGTGCATACGGCTTAGAGACACTGTTTGAGAACTAAAGGAACTTAAAAGACATGCTGCTACATTTAAACATACACATTATTTATGGAGGACAAACATGGTCCTGCCATCAAGCAGCTCACCTCGATAGAGATTTGGCTGCACAAGTGTTTGATTGTTGATTGTTGATGGTCCTGCTCATCTGGAAGCAGAAGTTGTTACATGTCTGTAAGAGTGGTTAGAATTCAGTAGTGGTACAGATGAATGTCAGTGTTGTGTAGTTGATAGTAAGTGCATGTTTAAGCCTTCCCTTCAATATGGATTTAAGTGCAATTAGGTGTACTTCCCAATGAGAACATTATTTTAAAATGCTGGAATAAGTGAGATTGTATCCATCACAGGTTGTTATTAATAGCAGAGAAACACACTTCTCTCTACAATGGGGACAATTAAATTATTATTTTCAGACTTTGAAATAAGACAGGTTAAATGTTTAACACGACAGTGCTTCCAGTACAATCCATGTGTTCATTTCTTCTTTTATCAGATCAAACAACATGACTAAGAAGTCTGTATGTACTGTATGTCCTCTGAGCTCTTCATACATTGTATCAGAGACAAAATGTTCATGGGTGTGAATGTCCTGCCTCGCATCAAAGACTGTAACCTGCATGTGAACTAATATGCATCCTAGTTCTGGTCTTTTACTGTTAGATATAAACCACTTCTGTTATTACTATATGCACCCTCTTCACAAATGAAGTTCAACTAAGGAAAACTGGAGTCATACCACAGCTAAGTTAAGACTTGTATATACATGTTTAAACAAATGTACCGACTCATCACTGACATTGTTGTAAAGGGCTTTTTAAGTTTTTGATAAGAATGAAGGGAACCAAAAAGCACAAAGAAAGCAAGTTGTGATGACGACTTTCTGGGAATGTTTGCATGTCATCTGAAAAACATGTCATGTTTGCAAACAGAAATGGTACTCAAAGAAGACTGTGAATGTCAAGGTTATGTGGACGCAGATAAAGAAAGTGACTGCTGTATTGTATTCATCCATATTCCATTTAATGCAAAGACATAAAAACAACCTTAATGAGAACATAACAAGTAACATGAAAGGATATGTTGTGGTGGTTGGAAAAAAAACAACTTCCAACAATATTCTCTCCAAAGAAATGAAACCTGGTAATAAAAATGATTAGTCATTAATCTGTCAGGAGTTTGTTTTTCCATCACAACCTGCTGCAGACCCACACAATCTGCGGCAACACATGACGACAGCAGGTGGCAGTATAGTCAAGGAGAAGCTTATAATTCCTCAAGTTCAGTTCCTCCTTCAGTCATAGTAGGAATTTACTGCGTTTGGGTTGTAAATATTTTATTAGGGGATTGCATCAATACATGAATGAATGTTTTGGAGGCACTTCACACAAATGAGTTCAAATCTCAGCAAAGTAGCTCCTCACATTTGTTTATTCTGACAGTTTAAAAAAACATTTTTTTTTTAAAGTAGCTGAATTTACAGTACTTTATAACCTAATAAGCTTAGGACATCTCTTTCAAAACTTGTGCAAAAAAAGATTTGCAATACAACCTTAATATGTAAATTATAACAGATCTTAAAATATAAAAAGAAGAAAGGGTTTTTTCTTTTAAGACTAAATCATTGAAAAAAATTATCTATTAATTTCTTTCAAGATATTAAAATTCACAGTAATGAAAAATGATTTCACAGTTACGCAAAGCAAACCCAATGCCTTCAGTAGCTTTAACATGCAAGAGTTCAGCTTCGGGTAGGCAGTGTCTTATACCACCGCAAGAAAATGAGATTGTTTACACAAAGTCTATTTGCATATTTTTGTTCATTAGACATTTTCAGATCACAGCAGCAGACATATTTTCCCCCGGAAATTAAATGAAGACACAATTAGCATTCATAAGAACAAAAATAAACCTTAGTCATTTAAGAATGACCTCACTGCTCATTACATTATTTTTGTCACACAGCTGAAAGACATTCTATCAACCTTCACAGAAACTAAGTTTTAATATTGCTTACCAGTGCATGGTGTTCAAGCATGAACCGCTCATCACAAATTCACAGATCCAACATGGGATAGCAAACATTTGGTGCATCAACAGGCAAAGTAAAACAAAATGTGATGCAAAAGGAATAACGTTTGCTTGGCTGACAATTGCTGAAAATCCTTCAAATAACAATCTTAACAAATGTCTCGAAGCTTTACCACGAGTATCAAAAAGGAACTAAAATACTGTCAAAGGAATCTGGTGATTTACGCCTCTGGATACATTTTTTAAAGAAAAAATAAGACATGAGACAAAATGCTGATAATTCCTGCTCAAAATCCCACCTGAACAGTTTAAAGTTATCACAGTGAGAATTTTTTTAATTTATTAGCAAATGAATAAAAAGAAAAGTTATTTATTTAGAAATGCAACCGTTATCTTCTAGCTGACATCATGATCAAGAACAAAGATTTCACAACAGACTAAGCTCACACTGAATTAGACATTTCCTCCATAAAGACAAACACAACAAAGAGACATTTAGTCTTTTCACTTACAGATACACTGATCACTAGTCATAACCATGAGAAAACAATGGCCACACACATGTATTGCTAACCAACTAATATCTGAAGTGCAATGAAGACGTTTGAAACATTGTATACATGGCTTTCATGATGGAAATGTTGGCAACATAGTGGCTAATCTAAACGCATTTAGATCTTAGTCAAAGCCTTTCCAGGGTAGAATCACTTTACACTGTTAATATTTACAAGTTGTTTGTTTTCTTTAGAAAAGTGTTCCAAGTGACATATGTATCTGCCATACAAATGTTGTATAAATGTTCCTTAAAGAGAATTATTTTTCTTTTCACAGTTTCAAACAGGAACTTAAAAGCTTACGTTAAGTTTGTTTTAATAACTAAAATGTATCTCAGTCTCTCTTTGCATCAGCTGGTGTTCAAGTAAGACAAGAAAACAGACAGAAAACGTGTCCCGATTGTTCAGCCACAGATGATTAGTAATAACGCCAACGGATGAACACATGTTGGCACACTTTGTTCTTTATTAGCATCACAATGCTGATGGTCTTGGACCCACATGATCTCTATCAAGCTCCATGTTGATCTTCTGCTACAAAGCTTGGTTGTTGGTCTTTGGGTGTTTCCTCCAGCACACTTGCTCCTGCTGCGTAATTCCTCTCTCTTTAGTACCTGTTTTGATGCTCGTAGTGCCATCGGTTGAAATCGATGTTAAAAGCCACGATACTGCCAGACACCATGCCTGTGATTAAAGTCCTGAAGGGCAGCAAGATGATGTAAGAGTGAGACCAAATTACAATTAAACAGATCAGAAGTGAATGTGAGTGCAATCTGAAAAAGTAAAAAAAAAAAAACACAAACTAAAACTAGACATTTAATCGCCATATTGGTTAAATGATTTCTTTTGTTCATATTTTAAAGGTGTACCTTCATGAGCAAGAAACCAACATGTTCTTAAATGTGTTTGTTGTTAAAGATTATTTCCATGAATATGAGCGGTTTGTTAAAAAGTCTACAGCAGTGAATGAAACTAGCTTACGGGGTCATCAGGGACTGTAACAGTAAATTACTGGGTTCCTCTGACAATGGGAGTAGAGCACTGAGCCCCACTGTCTTTTTGCAACCTCTTTGCTCTTCTGCACGGCCAACTGGTATGTAGGAAAAGCAGCTGATTTCACAGGGTCGTCTTATACTGCTACACCCCAAGGGCTTAAATACTGAAGCACAATGAACAGAGCGGCACCAGAATGCCCCTCTGTAAATGAAGCTGTGGAGCAGGGCTCACTTGTGTTCCCTGATGTCAACTTACTCAGGAGGACTGTAACTGAACCAAGGGGTTCTTAAAATATTTCATTAAAATGATTTGTTAAAGGGGACATATTATGAAAAATCCCCTTCTACAGTGTTTCTGAACATATATCTGGGTAACCTGAGTGTCTACCGACCCACAACATGTGAAATAAACCCATCCAGTCCTTTGTTTGTGGTCTGCATAAGTCTTACAAAACAGAGAAAAATGCTCTGTTTCTAATTTACTCTCCTTATGACATCACAGTGGGATTCTTGTAAAAAAAAAAAAAAAAAAAATCCCCTCCCCTGGTATCTCCCCCAATGGACTCCATCCCCAGCCTAGAGCAAAACTTTTGTGCAGGTCCGCCATTTTTATTCTCGCTAGCAAAGGAGTGTCTACCGGGAAAACTCAGCGGGAGGGCTCATTACATTTAAAGAGACACACACACCAAAACGGAGCGTTCTGAGAGAGCTGGTTTATAGAGGGTCACAAACCTCCTCTGGGTGCTTGATTCATGTTATATTTTGACCAAAGCACAGCACAGATGTTTCATTTAGACCACAGGTGGACTCTTTGGAAAGGTGGAAAAGGGGTTTAATATGTCCTCTTTAAGTGGTGTTCAAAGAAATGATAAAAACAGCATCTAGTACTTCCACTCGGTGTACTTTTAGTGGCTAATGTTATTAACATTGTGAAATTTACTTTATACTAATCGGTCATCAGTTGACACATTTCTGACCATCCTGTGCTGACCTTCACAGTTTCTGCAGTTAGCCACGATTTTGCAGCATAAATGTGCTTAAGATTCTTGTTTCTTTTTTTCGGTTGGACTGTAAGTGCTGAGGGGGATTTGGCCTTGGGCTGTGAAGGGGCAGCCGGAATGATCAGACTCTCTAACCTCTTTTGACTGCCAGGGTCACATGATGACGTCAGGCTTATCGGCCCGGAGCGAGCAATAGCGGTCAGCGCCGCTGGCGAGGCACAAATTGTGACTCCTGACGAATCATGCAGATGTCAAACTTTAAACAAAAACAAGATGCTGACCTGCCGACTGACCATTGCAGTAGTCATGTGTGCACCCTTGTGTCAATTTCCCCAAAATAAATGAATACACAAGAGATACACTGCAATGTTTGTCTCTATGGCAACTGTAGATTCTGATTTAATGAAAAGGATGGTGGACATCCCCTTACCTAAATGCTTTGTGACAACCATGCAACACAGGATACACGAGGCTTTTTACCACAGCCTAAACGCAGAGGACAGTACTGAGTCTGAGGGAACATTTGTGTTTGCATGCAACACAAAGGGACTCACTATGCAAGCCTACGCATGCACACAGACAATGCAAGAAAAAACACAAACCCACAGAGGAATTGTGGGGGAAAAAGCAAGGTAAAGCCAACATTGCACACTCTTGTTATTATATACTTAACTGTACCAGCTGGATATAACTTGTAGTTCCTTTTCTACTCCAGGGTCTTGAAAAATTGTTTTTAACCATCTATTTATCTGTATTGCCTTGGTAGTCAGTGTAAATTAATTGTGTTAAATCAAAAAGGTATGATGTCCATATCATCAGAGGATTTAATTAAATCAGTAAATATACCTGATTATGACAATTATTTATTCACTATTTATTAAGACGGCTTGTGGAGAGAAATCATCACTTCTCTCTGTGGCTTTAACATTGCTGAAGCAAGCGGCCTGCTCTGACCTTTGATCATGAGAAAGGTCCATTGCTCGGATACCAGCATCACAACCAGGGTAGACGTAGAGCTGTTTGAAGTCACAGGCCTGCCACACCTCCACCACACCGTTATCCCCACCGGTGACCAAGTTGTGGCCGTCACTGCTCAAAAGAATAGCCTACAGTGGGAAAAGAAAAACAAAAAACAAGGTCAATAGTACTAGTTGTCTTATATACACCAACATGTATGATAGTGGAGAGTGACATGCACCCTTAGTTCCTTGGTACATTCAAAATATATTTTTATTAATACCATCACAATTAAATGATTCACATTTCAAAAGGCAACTTGTCTGGGAACTCTGATTCTCAGCTGCTATATATTAATGCTCCTGTAGAACACTGGTGTCAAAAAAGTCATCTTACCCTGGTGGAGTCATTGATCTCCATCTGTGCCAACATTTTTCCATTAATGCTGAAGTTGCAGAAGCAGCCCCTCTCGTAGTAGATGATGCAGTGGCCCTCGCTGGACACTGAGATGAACCGTGGACACTGGAAGTGGTCTGGCCCCTCCAGAGCCCGCAGCAGGTCACCAGTGATGGTGTGGACCAGACATGGACCCACTGCCAAACGAAAAAGAAAAACAGTCACTCACTAACCTAATTGTGAACAAACTGTTTTGACAGCATGCCCAGAGACAGATTCATGGTCCCAAAGCTCTCTGAGATCCATGTGGTTCTTCAGTTGTAAAGCCTAATGAAATGATTAACTTCATATGGGGGTTTGTAATAGACTGAGGACCCCTGGTCCCTGACTTCCCTTTTTTCTCTCTGACAACAATAAATTCAAGGGAGATCGAAAAGTACACAGACCTTTGGCTCCACTGATGACCAGACCCAGCTCTGCACAGACCGACACACACACAACTTCCTGGTCATGGCCTGTCAGAACTGCTCGAGGTGCAGGGTAGTCACCTAAAGGATCATAAAAAATGACTTCATTCAACTGATTTAAAGTATTGTCTGAATCTAAAAACATAATAGCTAGATGTGAACATTGTTTAGTAATTTAAATTGACTTTAATTTTACAGGTTGACTGCAATCTGTGCAATCGTCTACATACCACACCGTCATCAGGCAATAATATCATACAAACACAAGCATAGTGAGCGTGACACACATCTGCTAGCAGGGAGGTCCCTTTGAATTGTCATGTAAATGGAGGGATGCCCACTGATGGCAGCACAGCCAGTTGATTTCATTCTGTGTGTCACATGATTGATGATGACCGGGGGAGAGGTTAGTGAGGGGAGTTCCGCGGCACCTGGAGCTGACCTCGAGTACTGCCAGTACGGTGTAGGAGGAGAAGTATGACTGCAGCACTCCTTCTGAAATCTGACATACTGAGCAAATCCTCAAGTCCTTAAATGCTGCCTTGTCCGACAGTTTAACACATAGAATTTGTTAGTAAATGACTTTCACCAGTGGACGTTATCTGGATTTGACAAACTAGAAAAGTCACATAAAAAGCTACAAAAAAACAATGTACCACAATGTTATTGCAAAATGGATTTTTAATCAATTGATGTAGAAATATTAATATAAATTCCCTCCACTAGTGATGGAAAACTCCTGTCAAACTGAAGCTACTTAATATTACAGTATGTGTCTGTTGGGTGTTCACACACGACTCAAAAGTTCAGCCAATTCAGTGAAAGTTTCTCCATCCACCTAGATGACAGTAAAGCCCTGATAGATGATGTGGACATGTGTCAGACCTCTCTCCTCCTCCTTCTCCTCCTCTCCCATCATCTCCTGTTCCAGCTCGGCATATCGCCTCTGCAGCTGTAGGAGCCCAGTCAGCGAGCTGGACTGTGATCGATGCAGCACAGTCCCTCAGAGACCAGGACCTGAGCAGTGCTGTCAGTCCCAGCACCCGCTGCTGAGGGGGGGCTGAATAGGACAAGTGTCAGAAAAGCCTCCAGGGGGGAAAAGGGACTGTGTGCAGCTCACCTTCCCTACAAAAGATTCAATCAGCTTGCACTGCACACCCCCCCCTCTCCTCCTAGCCCTTGGGACGAGACGAAGTCAGGCACCACAATTACCAGGTGCAAATATCCCCTTGTATCGGTGTGATGGAGCAAGTCTGAGAGGCAGGGCCATGATTGAGCTGGAAGTTATTTTAATTATTACACATGAAGCCTTTTGGGGTGCGATGGAAATCTATTCCATTTACACGCCACATATGTCCGATGAGGGAGCAGTGATATAGCTGCTACATATTTACACCACGTCCAATGAGCGTTTTGTATAATATAACAGGAATGAGAACATCTTTTGATGAATAGGTAACAGATAACATGGTATTTCTAGTGTAAAGATAGTACAGTAGTAGAAGTTTATTCTTGAGCACCCTTACCTCTGTGTTTAAACATGGATATTAGCTGGCTGAAGAGGATTGTTAAGAACCGTGTCAAAAACGCATCATGTCAAGTTTTTTTAGCTAATTGGTTTTCTACTGCATGATGAACATGCTCTACGTTTTCACACCTCTCCTTAGGTCTGCTTCCTCCACATTGTTTTTGACATCATGAGATATTGATAAAAATGTGAGAAGTTATTTGATTGCGCATCCTGTCTTTTGTTTCCTTCCCTTTTGTCCATTGAAGATGCATTGTAAGCACTAGTGGGGTGAATATCAGGGGAATACTGTTTTCCTGCTGCAGTAACACAAGTGCTATTGCCCCTTGCTAATTGGAGGCAACCAAGCTGAAATTCTTAATTAACTGTCCGAGCCTCAGTGAAGTTAATTAGAGAACACTCACAACTACTCCAAAGCTCCTAGAATCTGTAACAATAGGAAACACAAGATCTTCTAACAACCATTTTCAAACACACACACACACAGAATGAAAAAATACAAACACACTCCATTATTTATCTTCAGTTTCAGTTCCACACCATATATGGCGCTACTCGCTTTCACAGTCCTGCAAAATCTTCTGATGAATGGTCAAACACACACAATCAGCGAGAACGAGCAACTAAATGAACTGAGCGGAGGAAATCACACAACGGGGTCTCCCATTTTGAATGCCAAGACATCTGGAGTCCTCTACTTGAAAGCAGCACTGCTCAATGCAATCAAACACAATAATATATCACACACCCAGTTCAGATACATTATCCTCTCAGTCTCTCTACACAACAAATCTAGCCTTTTTGCCAGCTTTGATCAAAGACTCTTGAGTCCTATGTGACTTTTCAAAAGCAGCTCATGTAGCTTTATATGCTATTAAAGCGGGAAACTATGTAAAAATAATCCTGTCACTTAGTCTAAAGTTGGATGTCACAGTATACTCTTTGTGTGCATGTATATTTTTGCTTACTGTTATTTGGGTTGTCGCCGATAATATGGTGCCGTCCACTCCAATACCACAGCAGCAGAGTTGCATCCCTGGACCCTGAGACGATGTAGCAGTCTCCTCCAATGTAAGACTCTGATCTGGCCAGACATGTCACCACATCCCAGTGGCCAAAAACTATCTGGGTCAGCTTGCCTAGAGAAAGTATGTACAAACATGTTTTTAGTGTTAACAAAAATTGCTAGTCAGAAGTTCCTGAAATGCAACATGACAAAACTCCTGCCAGCTGTGTTGTCTAAGCCCCACTGGCTGTAGTTAGGGAGTATTGTGTTTTATTTTTGTATCAACAAGCAGACACATTAAACAAAACACACTATTGTATTGTAATTATTTATATCCTCTAATGAAAGATCGTCTCATTCACCCAGGAGCTGTTTGGGCATTGTAAAAGTGCTATTATAATCATGTAGATAATTAAAAAGAAAGTTTGCGAACATTCATTTATTATCAATTCATGGGCAATCAGTGAAACAGATCTGTAATTTTATTTTTAATCAGGGAGTTCCACTGTATTACAGTATTGTCAGTCGTTTTCTACAAGACTTGTCAGGAGACAGCAGCGACAATACTGTATTACACCCATCATAGCGTTCAGTCCTCCACACATCAGCGCACACCTCTATAGGAAATAGAGTTTACATTGCAACCTACCTGTCTCGGAGGAGTACACACGGAAGCTCTTGTCCCAGAAGCCACACACCAGTATGTAGCGGTTGTCAGCTGTCACCACAAAACAGTGTGAGGTGATTTGGATGCTCTGGTCCACTAGGTCTGTGATCTGACGCTTGTTGCTTCCAGTACTGTTGGCTGTGAGGGGGAAAAAAGTAAAAACAGAACAGGTGCCAATACCTGAGCTGTAAGAAACAAGATATCAAGACAGTTACAGCTAAAACAAATAAAGTTAACCCTTCTTTTGACTGTGATGCTGATCAGAAAAAGGGTGTTTACTCACCAACAAGAGAATCCATCTCTATAGGGAGGTGATGGGCCTGCTCCAAAGAATAGCCAGGTGCTCCTCTTAGACCTGCATTGATGCAGAAAAACAAGGAAATTAATTTCCAGGAGATGGAAAAAGTGAAGGTCCATCAGAGAGATTTTCATCCGTCATGTTGTTCTCCTTTATTTAGGGTGTCAAACTGAATCAGACATTTGTCCATGCAAACTGTATCCAGATCTAGTTTAAAAACAGCAACATGCCTGAAAATATGGAGGCCTTATTATCATCATTACTCCGAAAAAAAACCAAACCACATTTCCCTGGCAAGGGTGCTGCAGCTGTGTTCATTAGCGTGGGAGCAGCCGGAGCAGCCACACAGTGCGGACTCTTTGGTCCTGAGCTTGTCATGTTTCTACGGTGACAGATGGGGACGTGTGAGGAGAATGTGGCGCAGTTGCAGCCTAATTTCATAGTAACCATTTCTTTGGCCCTCTGACCCTGAGGTGAGTTGGATTCTCAGGGAAGGGGCTCTGTGGGTAATGTTGTTCACACATGTCTGAAAGGAACATGTGGAAACACTCATGGTCAGCTTACCTTGGAGGTGCTAGCCTCTCACATAGCCAGCTGGCTGCAGCTCTATCATGAGCAGTGGGCAGGTTTGTATGTGATGGTGATGAAGTGATTTTACAGGGAAACTGCTGTGGTAGGTATCACATGTGGCGTGGCACTTTTTTTTTTTCTGAGGGCATATGTGTATGTTTGAACACATCACCCACCATGTGAGCTGAGCTCCACTCACCAACGGTGTTGTGCCATCGGTTGACGGCAAATAGACGGCTGCAGGTGACCGTGACCACAGCAGGCATGGTAAGATGGGGTAGCGTGTTTGCGGCCACGTGTGTTACTGGGGAATTGGACGGGAACTTCAACACCATGATGACATCTTGCTGCATCTGGTCCTTGAACATGAGCGGACTCTGTGGAAGGAAACACTATTGAGTAGAAGAGGGAAAAGACAGTGTGACAGTGGAGGTTATGATGGTACGAGAGGACGAGTACAAGGATTAAGGACCAGGAAGAGGAAGGAAAAAGAAGGAAGGGGATGGAGAAGATGAAGGTATGATAGGATGGGAAAAAGAATGGAAACAGGCAATTAGTGTGGAGGTTGGAGGAAAAAGTAGGTTCAGACACAGAGGAGTGCTTCATGCACTGCTCCCTCAGGAGAGTGCAGTCAGACGAGGGATCGGTCAGACGAGGGTAAGACATGGAAAACTGGGATGAAGAAGGCTGTACACGAGATGGTACAAAAGAGATATACATGTATCAGAAAGATTCACTTCAGTCTAAAAAGAAGGACTATTCAAATAGATTATGTTGCTTCTAAAAGATGTGCTTATTTTTCCTCAGTAGAATTCAGCTTAAAAGAAGCAGCAATGAAGGGGACAGTGTTCCTGACAATACTGTGAGTTTTTAAGTAGTTGTAGCTCCCTGAATTTAGAAGATTTTGACAGAAGAGGACAGAAGTGGATGAAAACATTCACATCTGTAGTAGAAGTTAAAATTGAACTAAAAGGCCTCAAAGGCATCTGCCTAACAAAGTTTCTTGTAGGGAGAGAGAAACAGAGGGAGCCATGTGGGGATAATGAGGGCTAGGCTTCCTATTGCATGGATTAGACAGTGAAGACGGCTTACAGAAAAAAAAAAAGAGCCAAACTACTGGGCCAGTAGGGAGCACTCTTCCCTTTACCTCACATTGCAAGCAGGCAGCTAGAGCTATAAAATACAGCACACAATTGGTCCTGTACATGTGTTATACTGCGGGTCTGCGACCTATATGAGGTGACACATCTAAAATGTATATGTTTTATACGAGTGTTTTGAGGAAAATATGTATCCATGAGAAATCATTGACATCTATCTCAAACCTGTATGTAGCTACAAATAAAAACACGCTAACACACACCATACAGGCTCACAAAGGTCCACACATCCTCTATCACAAACCAACACCACCAGAGGTGCAGAGATATTTCCCAGCATGCTCATTGCTCTCACCAGGTGCATGGCGGAGCTGCGTGGAGGATGTGGCTCAATAAGCAACTGAGATGGCGTCTGTCCAAAGCTCTGGATCTGTGCCTCTGTGGCCTGCGGGAGGGAGAGAGAGAGCAGAGAAGGAGAGAGAGAGAGAGCGCCTGTCACAATCAATATGCATCAAAGTGATGGGTCAATGCGTTACTTGACAATGCAAGCAAATCCTAACTCAGCCGTGCCTCTGAGGAAGGGGGGAGGTAAAGGGAAAGGGGAGCACTCCCAATCCGCCTGGGTGCTCCCCCTTCCCCCCTCAGCCTGCAGAGTCATCCAAGTGTTAGTATGGAAGAGACAAGCCTTTTCCTATTAACATGCTTCAGTTAACCATTCCCATTTCCAGGCGTAGGGGCCCCCACTGCATAAACGTTAACCTGGAGTGACACTCAGCTAGGACTGCAGCAGGCCGGCCTGCTTTTAGATGTTATTGTGCTTGAAACAAAGGGGAAAAAACATGTCCATACACACACATTTGTATCAAACAGAGGCACAAAATCACACAAGCAGACCAGGGTGATTTGTGTAGTAGGTACTTTAATGATGGATGATTTATGGGCTTGCAACTGGGAGTCTGGATGTTAGTGACTAAAGAAAAGACTAAGAACTGAACAGGTTGCACTCTGAGCAGAGGATCAAAACAACATAACAACAGAGGACTATTTTTACTATAATTAGAAAACAACTGCTTTTAAAATAGACAAAAGTTTCCTTTGCCTTCCAGTGAGTGAGGGAAAAAAACAAGCAGAAGGAGCTGCAGAGCTTGACTGAAAGTGGGGCACTCCACTGTGCGTGTGATTGATGTGACTGGAGCCACTTCCACCATCAGAGGGGAGCTTGTAGACGTCCGTCAATGCCACTGTGCACAATGGAACATACATCGCTCAGCCTTTCGCCTGCCCTTCTGACTGCCTGGGTGACTAGCCCTCATTTTCCTCCGCCTGTACACACCACTCACTATCAAACGGACCTATTGGGTAGCACATGCCACAGAGGGAGATGTGGCGCGGGACATTTGGAGGTGATACTGAATTAGGACAGGCCACCTGCAAGCCACACAGTCGCCCCAAACGCCCCCTGGTCACTTCCGATTTTCCACAGAACCAAAAAGGCCCTGTCCACACTGCTGAGCGCTGTTGCACAGCAGTGAAAGTTTCATGTGAGTTGGTGAGCACATTTGGCAACCATTAAGTGTTAGTGAGGGTTTCTTTACAATGCACTCCGTCAAGTAATAAGCAGCTGACATTATGGCTATTTAAGGTTAGGTTTGGGGTGAGGGTCACAATGTCTGTCAGAGTTAGGAAATTCGATACAGAGATCAGAAAGACTGAGAGGGCCATGTGGAAAACATCACCATATTTCTTGTGATAATTATATTACCAGCCAAACTTGAATGCTGTATGTCCTTATTTGGAAGTTTTAGATAATCAAGACTCTTAACATTAATTAAAGAGTGCAATGAGGAGGACTGTGTATGGGTCTATGTTTTTGTGTGTGTTAAGGGGAGGGGTCTTACTTAAAGGTTAACTCAAGAACATGTTGCTCCACTAGATGATCAAAACATGTCAATATCTCTCAGGTGCTTTAACACTAATCCTCTCTGAGGAATGTCAGAAACTTATCTCTATCTCAGTCTGAGATGGAGAGCACTTAACAGGCAGTTCATTAGTTTAAGTCACTACAGGCTCTGCTTTTTTGGCTGATAAGTGACACTTATTGCCAAAACCATCTGGATGATCTCCCCTCCCAGCAACAACCACCTTGCTTGGGTGAGCACCTAACATCCATCATAACACACCGTGTCTGCTTGTCGGTCTGTCTTTCTGACTTTGTTTGCATCTGTAATGGCTGCACCTTTCTCTCTTTATCTGCTAGCTGGTCCCAAAGTAAGTGACTCTGATCTCCCAACAGCATCCTCTGGTGCACTCATGCAATGCAGCAACACAACAGCTCTGTCAGTCAGAACACAAACTCGGCCTTGCAGTGACCCGCTAAGCAGCGTGGGATCATGCCGAGTCACGACACCTGATATCAGCCGCGGCAATTACAAATATGGAGCTGTAAACCTTTCACCTTTTGACAAGTTTGGAAGATTACAGAAACACATTGCTTCATCATCGCAGTCATCACAAAAACCACAAAGGCCTGTGAAACGATAAACAAATAATTAACGTAGTTGTTGTGTTATTATTGCATTGTGAAGACACTGCTGCCCATTCTTAACATACCAATGTACATTTGTTCAAGGTAAGCTTATTTGGACTAATCCTTAAGTATTAACAAGGAATGACCCTCCGGGTGTTTCTTGAGTGACAGCATAGACGTAGACATGTGCGCTACTGTGTGTGGGAGATGTTTCAAACAACATGTCCACCAGTAGGCGATTGTCTCTAATGCCTCTTATAGATATCATCAAAGACAGTGAACACTGAATCCTATATGATCTGTAATACATATGAAGGGAGTTTCTTATCATTAGGGTCAAACATTTAAACACTTGGGTGACATCACTATGACAAAATCAAGGTGAAGTCAATTTAAAGTAAGTCAGCTGCTTCAAAGCACTTCATCGGCTAGCCACAGCACACTTTGTTGTCTTTGTCAACTAAGAAGGGGCGGGAGGGGCTGTGGCAGCCGAGGAGGAATAGAGTCCCACTGATGAATAATTTGTCTGTTTACTTCTGAGTGACACTGCAGGGTCTGAATCAAGGGGTTGCTGTCATGTTTTCCATAAGAGAAGGCTGTCAGGAGGAGTGTCGTGGGGAAAGGACTGCTGTTCCGGCAGTGTGCCCAGTAGAGCTGTCACTGTGTCCTCAACAAGAGGCCCAGCAGCATGTCAGAAGGTGTCATCATTTTTAAACTGACACACTGACGGAAATTATCTCTCATGACCTCTAATTTCTTGACATTTCAAATGCCTTAATTGTTGTGACTAATGCCAGATCTGCAGTTTCACCTGTCAGGCTCAGGGTGAATCAATACCCCGGAGTCAATCGTTGATTTCAGCAGGACTTAGCGAGACATGCATTGGGCACTTTTCCATGTTCCACCTCTCTGACTCAGTCAGGCAGTTCACAGCCTGCTTTTGAGAGGCGAGAGGAAGAGGAGTAGTACATAGAAGTAGGGATTATTTTAAGTTAAAAAACCTTAAGAGAATCCCCTTCAAAAAGATCATATCATATGGACTATAAAGAAAACTTGATTTAAAGTACTTCACATCAGAGAATCAAAGTATTCTGTCTCACACCTGTATATATTCTTGGCTACTTGTATATGCAAGGAAAAAAAAAAGATATTATCTTAACTTACCTGTTTGACAGACCTGTTCAAACCTGGCTAGGTTTTGGTAAATGGGGTTAAGAAACATTTGTTTGCCTTTATTTTAGAGGCTGAGAGAAAATTCAACAGGAATAAGAAATGTGACTGAAGGTGTGAAGGCTTGTCTTAATTAGTGCTCATCATATTCAGCATTCTATCAGTTGCAATTAGCAGAACCTATTTCTCTCTCCAGCACAAATATGTTCAAATGTCACAATCGCAACTACATCAAATGGGCACAATTAGAGATTCTGAGTTGCAGGCTTCCTAATCCGAAACTAACAAACAGTGCTGTCATCTCTCAGGGTATCAGTAGGCAGGGTGTAAAAATGATTAAAAATCCCTAAACCTGATGCAATGCAAGAAAAAAAAAAAATCATCTTCACCAAACATTCTCTAAATGATGAAAACTAAACCTTTCACAATACGGCTGTGTAATCAGATCAGCCAAATCTTCTGCAGGTGATTTGCATAGTGGTCACTTGATAAATAAAGGCGCTCCTGGAAGTGACAGTATATAAATGACTTGTTTTGCAGACAGCAGATGGTGGATATCACAGGGAGAGACAAGCTCACACTGGAAAGAACCACAATGCATGCCAGCTGCTGCAGTCTCTGGTCCCCTTTCCCCTTTACGCAATTAAGCTATTCACGAGTAGTACAGGCGAGCTCATAGATATTCAATTAGTTAGCTCAGAACAAGAGGATTCACTCCTTCATCTATTGACTGATTGACCTCTTTTGATTGATCAAAGAGTCCAGTCAGATTTATTGATCTGATTAAGGAACTCACATTCTATTCACTGCAAAGGATAAAAAAAACACAAAAGATGCTGTTTGGATGGATCAATGAATAATGTGGACAGATATTAATATAAAGTTTACGCAAGAAAGAGGCAACTATTAACTCGGGTGATCAAGAAATGACGGTCAAAATACAATCTTGATGAGTAAGCAGCTCTTCATGATTTTCTCACTGCTTACATGTACATGACACATGAATTGATTGACAGCTGCGTGATATGAAAGCTCGCGAGCACTGGCACATGGCAGAACAAATAGAGACAGGAAGTGGTGTCTATGCTAAATGTGAGAGGGGAGGGCGGGGGGGGCTTTGTCTCCATGGCAATATGTGTGAGTGAGCCTTACCTCTCTTAACGCAGGGTCAGTGATACCGTCCAGCTTGGCGGAGCCCTCGTAAGTCAGGTAGTGAAAGACGTTGAGGGCACGCACCGCCTCCGGGCCCCGTTGCTTGTAGCCGAAAATAAGGTCAATCCACTGATGCAGCTGACATGACACAAACTCGCTTTCCAGGGCCTGTCAGAGGAGAATGGGGCAAGTAGAGGTTAGAGGCACACCAGCAGCACATGAGGTGAAGACAGAACACAAATTATAGTCCATACAGCAAAACACAGCCTACACAAATGACCTACCACGGCTTAACATCCCTTCAGATAACACAAAACTAACTAATAGTACTCTATGGGAAAAACAAGAAAA
This sequence comes from Labrus bergylta, assembly GCF_963930695.1. Taxonomy (NCBI): domain Eukaryota; kingdom Metazoa; phylum Chordata; class Actinopteri; order Labriformes; family Labridae; genus Labrus; species Labrus bergylta. The sequence goes on from NC_089205.1 coordinate 23,880,358, forward strand.
GTCAGATGCATCTTTTACTGTGTTTTTTGAAATCTTCTTACTCCACGCAAGCCACCTTTTTAACATTTCTCTGTCCACATAATACACAGACCCAACTACCTCTGCACGGAGACAAAGAAACCGGTTCAATACTAACAGGGATCCAATTTACTGTAAACCCATCTGTGGGAAAATAATTGATAAATCACAAGTGAGCATGAAAAAGCAGACTTGATTTTTTGTTGGTTAGAGATATGGGACAAGATTTGAGGCTGATAATTATTATAAATGTACTTATGGAAGCCATGCAGTGGGGGTTTGATGTATTGTTCCACCATACAGTACAATATAATTCCCATACATGCTGGTGTAAGGCTTTGCTGGAGGAATTTACACTCCTCCCCTCACGTCAAGGATAACAGCCATTACCAACAAAGCCTGCTCGAGCACACAGAGGCAGAGTTTGCCACAGGGCATATCACTACAATTGAAAGTGGCACATGCAAAGATGGGAAGTGGGAGGATGAGGGGAGGAGGGAGGGAGAACGAGGGAAGAAAAAAAGGAGGAAGAGAAAGACAGAGGGGGGAGGCAGGAAGAAAGGTTCACTGACAGAAATGAAATAATAGAGGAAGCAAGAGTGTGGGCTAGCTCGGGAACAGAACAAAAGGAAGACAAAAAATGGAGGCAGGAGACGACTATGATTTTCTGGGCATGTGAATACACTGGTTTGTGAATGTAACAATGCAAGGCAACATCACACATGTATCCTTCAGCAGTAAGAAAATATCCTCTATAATCCTTTTGTCATCCTCTCTCCTTGTTTTGGAGATGCAGACATGCCTCTAACAGCTCCCAAACTCTCCCCTCTCTCTCCCCCCGCTCTGCCGGTATACGAGCCTGATGGAGGTCGACCGGGCTGCATTGGTAGAGTACTGGAAAAGGTCACCTCCATACGACCAGCCCAGCTCTGTCACTCTGACTGAAAAGGTCAAGTGTGTTCCCAAAGCCTCTTTTTTTTGTTTTTTTTATCTCTGGTCCAAAAATATTGTGGCCCCTTACCTCAGAATACATAACATGCATGATACTCTCTTACTGGCAGTATTATTGAACATCCTATAGGTCCAAGTAGACTCTCCAAGCCTAAATTACAAAGTGGAGTTATGTCGAAGATAATTTTTATAAATCAAAACTTAGACAGTAAACTCACCCTTAAAGTACATTTCTGGTCTGACAGCACGACTGTTTTAATTCATATGTAAAACTGGAAATCATGTGGCCTTTTATTTATTTTGAAATTAGAGCAACACTTGCCAATTTATTAAGCTTTTGAAATATATCTTAATCACATATTATACAACAAGTTTTTATTATTGTCAGACATGCATTTTGAGGTTCACATAATCTCCAAATGTGAAATCATCTTAAACGTGTCAAATGGACAATTTTGTGTAAACCTAACTTTTATGACATTGATCAAAACATAAATATAAGCAACATACAAACTGTATTATTAATAAATTCTCCTATTAGTGCTAAATTAAAAGCGGCTGGACCAGGTAGGCCAGCGTTATGTTGTCTACAATAAACTGATGTTACAGTGCAGGATTTCTGGTAATTGAACATACTTTTCCAAAATAGCACATGATCAACATTTCTGTCGCCATAGAGATGCTTTGCTTTTTCAGCTTTCAAAATCTGACTGTGTGATGAAGCTTTGTTAGAAATTTGAGGGATTTATGCACAAAATGCATCAGCACTGTTGTAAGCACATGCCAAAGGCATTAATCATGAAGCTATAGTATGAAATACTAGTCTTCTCTTTCATTAGCTTCAGTGGGAAGCAGAGATGTTGAGTTTCTACAGTAAGTGATTCCAGATTAAACAGAGAACAGAGTTCATTTTCAGCAAGAGACGGGTTAGATCTCCATTTCTGCCTCAGTGCTACACCTTCAAAAACCTGCTGGGACTTATGGACCACATGTTGATAGACTGTCTGTATAGAACACACACGCACACACACACACACACACACAGTCTGTATAAAACATGCATACACATACTGTCTGTATAAAACACACACACACACATACTGTCTGCATACAACCAGCACACGCATGCGTTCACACACATGCACACACAGATGGAGAGGACTCTGCCAGAGTGATGAGGCCCGGCATTAAAGAGGGTAAAACTATAGGGCAAGCTTGCCCTCAGTCCTGTCCTTTAGTGACATCACTGGGGTCAGGGTTACAGTGTGAGTATTGAGAGGTGCACTTTATTAGATGCTTGATTATATGCTTGACTTAGTGATTTTAAAAAGAAAATATCTTCACAATATTCTTTACAACATTTACATGTTGTGGTAGTTTAAGTACAAAAATAGAACATTTGTGTAAAATGGCATCCTCCCTGTGTCGTACAGTATACTGTATGGCACACTGCATAATCTAACTAAATTGTGTAAGAGTTACATTTAATATTAGCTGATGGAAATATGTCTATAAATGGAACAATAATTAATATACTTTTGCTATCTGTCTAAATAATTATTAGAAATGTTGAATATTTGTGTCAGTGCTACAAATTTAAATGGCAAGGAATCAAAATGAAACAATTTTAAAGTGATCAAAAATTCTTTGGCTCTTGCCTGTTGACTGCCATACATATGGTCTAGTAGAAAGGGAGGGTATCTGCCTGTCTTTAATTTAGCTAAAATAAATACATTATTTCAGATTGTTACAAATACCCAAAGCTTACCATCCTGTTGATCCTGACAAGGTCTTCAGGTTTTTTGGCCCAGGCTGGCAAGTCCACATCACAGACCATGGTCCTGTCTTCCCTCATGCCCAGATGGTATCCATTACTGTTGACAAACATCTCTGGGAGGTAGTAGAACTCAGGAATCAGTTCCTGTGTTTGAAAGAAGGAGAGATGTTCATGTTTTACAGAATCACTGACAGGACTGCATCTGATATGACAGTTTTCACGATATCATCGCCAAACAATTCAGAACAAAGCTAGACATAAAACGTGAGGACAAAGCAACACAAACACCACTGAAATGAAGTGAGAGTCCGGGGGGAAAGGTAACACAAACAAACTACACAGCAGGCCCCGAGAAGGCGGTGAGAGGTGCTAGTCCAGTTATTCCAGGCAGAAGTGTTAGGTGTGTTAAATGAAACTGGAACTGTGTTGGGTTTTTCTGCCTGGTCTCTGGGCTCTTGTGATGAGGTCAGGACCTCGCAGTGGAGAGGAAGTCGGCACTGTAAAGGAGCCCCTTACATAAAGACTGGTGTGAGTCCATACATCCAAGAAGAGGGCAAATATTTACCCCAGTGTGAGAAAAGCTAAGCAAGACATTTCTCTGTGCTGAAAGACCGTCCTGTTGTTTTTGTAACAAATGTACTCTTTACATTACATAGCATTTCCCAAAGCTCATTATATGATTTTAAACCTGAACCTACCAAGTTACCATTTATATAACTCGAACATCAACTTTAATAACTTGCTAAACATACAGTCAACAACAGTGAACATTTTGACGCCTATATTTTTTGGCCCTAACACTGCTTTAAAACTCTTGAATCCTTCATGTCTGTTCATTATTTGGGTTTTGGGTTTGTTCTTTCAAAAACAGAGGTTGGGCAAACAAACTTTGGCAGCTGACTCGAAAATGTAGATACAACTTTTAAAAGCAAGAACATTTTTTTAAAAATATATTCTGGAAAAAATGATCTCTGCAAAAAAAAAAAAAAACATAGGACAAAGAAATGAGAAAATGTCTACTGAATAGCTATCACTTTTGTCTAGTTATAACTTTCATAGTACTTCAATATTGGCTGCCTGGATGGAAAGTACTCAATTATAAAAAAACTAAAAAGAATTGGCATGCTTAAATAGCTCAAGTGTGAAGTATAATTTTGCTGCTCCTACCCTGAACTTCCTGATTATGCAGCCAAGAGAGGATGAGTGAGCAAAGCCTCTGCACAATGAAGCATATGCACACAAGGAATGCAGATCCTCTGCTCTGTCCTCATTAGAAAACATACACCTAGACGGGTTAAATGTGGCTGTCTGCCTCTTAGCCTGAGATTTAACTCCTTGTATTGGGCTTGTTTTATGAATGCACTGTTTGTCAGATTCAGAGGTAATATGGACTTTTATATTGCCTGTGGGATACATTACGTGCAGAGCTTTTAGGCACCCATAAATCACTGGGTTTTGAGAAAGCAAGTTAGCATGACGCGGTACAGGCCAATAACACTGCTAGTCTGCTGTTGGTCACATTTCACCCTAAGCACACGACAGGGAAGCGAGTAAAGTAGACATTCCTCTCTGTTTTCCTCTGTCTCTTTCTCTCTCTCTCACACACACACACACGCACTTCCCTCCACTTTTCTGTCTGTAAACTTCCTGCCGTAACTCACAGCCAAGCCGTTAAAACTGCCAGCTCTGTTTTCAAGCCACCCTCCCATGGCAGCCATTAATTCTGCAACAGCATCGTAATGGGCTAACAAGTCAATCACACAAGCCTCCATTGCTTTACACTGTGTCACCTTAATGACATGTTCGTCAAAATCTGTCACCGGTGGAGTGCTGCTGGATTCCTTCAGACAGCATGGTGGCAGTTCCTGTGTGTGTGTGTGTGTGTGTGTGTGTGTGTGTGTGTGTGTGTGTGTGTGTGTGTGTGTGTGTGTGTGTGTGCGTGTGTGTGTGTGTGTGTGTGTGTGCCCACTACGTTCACAAAAAGTCTGCTTCAGTCTGCCAGTTGTGGCTTTGCCAGCTTTACATGAGTGAGTAGGAACGCAGATATAAAAGAGAGGTATAGATGCACAATAATGATGGGGTGGTCGACGAGGTGAGGGCTTGGTCGGCGCAGGATTGTTTCCATTTGACTTGCTCTTTTAGGAGGTCATCCCCATCAGGGGTTCAGCCTCCTTCGGTCTTGTCGTCATTACTGCTGGAGGGGGCCGAGGTTAATGAAGGAGAGACCCTGGTAAAAACAAGCTGGCTTTTAATCAGAGGCATGATGGCTCGCTCGGTGTACTGGTCCAAAGCTGACCTTAACCCCTGACTCTCCGCTCAGTCTCAGTCTCTACGTGGTGACTCTGTGCCTTCATTCTAGCATACATGAACACCTACATATGTTTGAATTTTCTCTTTTTTTTTTATTATTAGGATATGTTTATGCTGTTCAACCCACATTCTTAATAATACTATGTTCAAAATGATATAGTTATAGAATCAAATTAAAAACTGGGTTGAGAGGAATGTTATGAAAGAGAATAATTGAAAAAGGAAATTACAAAAAAAGCCCACTGTAAATATGAATGATCTGATCTGTTATTATAGTGGCATTGTGTCATAGTTTATCCATATTGTACCATATGTAAACCAAACAAGCTCTTGCATAATATGTAATGTTGCTAATACATAATGAAATACTTTTAGTAATCCAGCATCGTCCTGCACAGTACACTACCTCTCTTAATAGATCAGTGGCCGTCTTATGTGTGTAAAAACAAATGCATGCAGACATACAAGTAGTTGAAAGTAGGCTGTATTTGTTAACAGGGTGGCGTTTGACTATTCAGCTGTTCCCTGGCTGGCTGCTTTCTGCCTCTGCTTCACATAGATTGTTGGCTGCTCTCCCTCAGATCCTGGCGAGTAAAAACCCTGTCCGTACATAAAAGACTACATTTTAAATAGCTTTTGTCATTAATGCTTTATTAATTGCCTGGGGCAACACTACCCGATGCAGGGTGTGCTAGAAATATATGACACTTTGAGGTCAGTGCATATTCCTGCTGCGTGTTACTCAGTGGGCAAAATGGAGGCGAATCAGCAGGGTTCAGCGTTTTCAGTAACTGCTCTGTGGACTTGCAGAGGGAGGGCTTTGTCTTTCTCTCAGACACAGCCTTTGTTCAAACTCATGAGTGCTTGCATGCAGAGATACAACATCAGTCTACCTATGAGAGAGTTTTTCTCTATGAAATATATAAAATGTGCATTTTTAAGTGCTAAGGGTATAACTGAACACTGTGTGTCTTTGTGAGTCGCTGTTTGAATAAGGCATTTATTATTAATGGTATATATTTTTGCAGGACTTTTGAAGTTAATGGTAGAGGAGGAGGGATTTAGTGAGTTAGAGGCTTGGTAATATGGTTATACTGCCTGTAATGTTTGGCTGTAAGATATGGTGTGGAGTATATTTTAAGATTTACAATAAACATCTAACCAAAGTAAATAACACAAGCCTGCGGTATCCTAAAAGCACATTTACAGACCAAAACAGTTCATGATCATATATGTAAATGCACAGTTGTCAGTTACATGAACTATTTGTTTTTCTACTGATTCTCACCTTGACCTCAGATGTGTCCCTCTGACAGTTTCTCCAGGAGCGGGCGATGCCTGAAAACGTGCGCTCAGGATGGTCAAATTTGTTGTTGGCGGAGAGGAAAAAGGTGGTGAAGGGCTCCTGCAGAGAAAGCAAATAAGACATCACAAAGGCCAAAGATTTAGAGGCATCAGTGCCTGCTTCATTATCTGATTTTTGATTGCAAAAATCCTACTCAAAATAATGACGATTCCATAACGCTTCTGAAATTAAAGGATTACCATGCCATTTATTAATATTCCTATGAATAGTCTGAATAATCTGTACTTTCCATTGTCATTTTCTGCTGCAGACATGGGGATCTCTGTGGAGATCAGTCTTTCAATGTATCCAAGCCTGGGGGGGAATTAATTAGTGTTCTTCCTGAGTAGAGCAAGCCATAATGATAATTGGCTCAAATTTGGTTTTCTCAGCCTGAGATGGCGACCATTGCCGGTTGGAGCGGATGGATCACTCACCAGCGGAAGAAAGGGATTGTGGGAACAAACCCACGGAGGACAATCCAACTGCTGTCAAGAGAGCTCCCTTAGTTCATCACCCCCTTTCTACTAATGATGGGGGAGGACGAGAAATACAGTACATGCTCGAGAGAAAACTCTCAAATTAAGAAGCTGACTTCAAAATCAAAACCAACTCAAAAAAAGCTGTGCAGTCTACAAGGGACTGGTTTGTGGGAAACAGATTGGGACAGAGCTTGCGTGTTTCCTCCTTCTCTTCCAGAGTAAATGAGGACAGTGCTCAGTAACCTTGATGGACATGTCTCCAGCGCTCACTGGGTTGCCTGAAACACATAAACCTGTCACAGCAGCCTCTGTAAATCATTACCCAGCCACTCTTTATTTAGTTCACATATGCTGGTTTACTGGCCTGTGAAATGTGTTTTCTGAGCGCCATTGGTCTAACTCAGGCCCAATCAAATTGAGATGTGGAGCTGTTTCCTGTGCAGAAGCCAACAGACCTCAAAGTAACAGCATCATCAAGTCTGACAAGTGACAATCAACTAACGCAGAGTCAAAAATGAAAAGCTGTCTGAGAATGTGGGCTTGACTTCATTCCTATTCAGATGTTCGACGCTAATTTGAAGATTTGAAACACAGTACAATAATGGCGTTGAAGGCAGCTGAAGAAGTGATTTCACTCACTATTCTGACAAGCCAGTGCAAGGTGGTAGCTGCTGTGGAGTAGTGGGAGATGTAATGACATGGTGGTGTCTGGTCGTCTTCCCAATTCTCATAGTGTTCATTGAAGAAAGCTGCACGCTTCGGATTCAGAGCACCAACAGGCTGGAGAGGAAATAAGAGGTTTAGTTCATGAAGAGAAGTTGTGTCTCTACAAGTTTGTTCTAGAAATGTTTGCTTTGAGAAGGAGACTCATGCTTACACACCTAGATGCTTAAAAAAGAGGTTTACATGCTTAGAATTTTTTTTAGTTCTGACTTGTGTTGTGTAAACAGAGGACATTCTCACTGGTCGTACTCTTTATCAGAAAAATAAACAGTCTTACAAACATGCTTTTCATTTTTTACACTAAAATGGTAACACTCAAAGCAGAAATAAATAAATAATTTATAATCTCAATATAATAAGAAATACTTTTGGGTCATTTTATCTTTATTGATTACTACAATTCTTTTTACATTCTAATAAACCACAGATGCTTTTGGTGCATCGATTACAGCTGTCATACTGGCATAAAAGTCAGCTGTGGGTCTTTATGTATGAACCCTTTTCATTTTCAAAAGAAGAACACTTCCGTTTGTCTTCAGAAAACCAAAACATGAAATGTGTCCAAAGCTCCCGTCTGAAGATCTGAGGACTGTAACAGGCACACTTCTGGGCAGCATTTCAACAACATAGTATAAGACAAGTTAGTGAAAGGCTTCATGGTCAAGTTTGAAGATTTTAAGATCGATACAATAAATGACTGCGGGACACTGTAAGAACATAACAGGAAATGTAAATAGACCTCTTTATTTAGAATGAAATGAGTGTGATCAGGTGTGTTTTTTTCATGTTCTATTTTTGCTCTGACATTTTTCTCATGATACACGTTTTTCTTGCAAAAGCTATAACTGTCAAAGTCTGCACTCACATAAGGACTTGATCATTGAGGATGCACACAAGTCACAGTCAAAACTTCATGAAAAATAATCTCTCTTTTGATAGGATTTTACTAGACATGTAATTAGATTACAGAACCAATAATTAAAAAAAAAAATGTATAAGCCCATAGTAGGTGGTGAAGGATGTTTTTTCTTAGAAAAAGACTTTGGTGGAACTACCAATTGGCAGTAAGAACATGTAGACCATATGGAGTTTTCATCGAGTGACACAGATAATATGCTGCCAAACTCGAGGCACGTGATGTTCTAACTGTGGGGGAATTTATTGAAGGCCTTAAATGAAGCTACAGAACTTCTTAGTCTTAAAGTTTAGTTCCTTGTGTTAGGTAACCCCATGGATTGGTACAGTATAATTGAGTATAATTGAGAAAGATAGACTTGCAGAGTCTTAGTAGTTTCCTACTAGGCTACATGTGGTGAAGCTGGTAGAGAGTCTGGGGGAGAGGCTGGGGCAGACAAGGAGCTTTACTCTGGGATTTGTCTGTCAGAGCCCATTATTCTCCTGAACCCTAAAAAGTTCCTGTTGGGCTGTCTAAAATTTACAGGGGTATGGTGGCATGGGGGAGCAGGATGGTGCTCTGAGAGTGGAAGGAGATATGAGCGTCTGCTGCTAAATGTTGTGGCTAATCCATGTGGATTAACCCTGGCTGACCTGATTTACACCCAACACACCCACCAGGCCATACTTCACTCAGAACTGCTACTGCAGTCTGTGCTACTGGGCACTGTGCACTGTTGATGGGTGTAACTTGAACTTTTAAAAAAAGTAAAGCAATGCAATATTATAATCTAACACCCAAAGCTATAGTTTCAATTTCAGTAGAACTGGATCAACATTAGTTTTATAAATACTAAACACCTGACTAAAAACTCTTGTATATTTATAGCAAAAAACTTTCTAATATGGAACTACATCGATGTTCTAGTTATGAGAAAAACCAAAAACATTCATGGAGAGTTAAGCAACATTTGGAAATTGATAGTTGAAGAGTGAAGGTGAAGGAGCGAAGTGGGAGGGTAGACGATAAAGTGGGTTATTTATTTTATTGCTTTTTATTTCACTTGTTTGTTTGATCTTTATTATTGGATGTTATTGCACTTTATGTCTTTGTTAACCTTTACCTTTGTGCCTATGAAAATATCTGAGCTCCTAACAACTCCAGGGTTTCATCCACAATTGTAATGTTCATGAAAACGAGTCTGAATGTTTATGTTCAATGTATGTTAAATTTACTTGCTCAATAGATATATATATATTTTTTTTAAACATCGGGATAGTGTTATTCACTGTTCAACAACCTCAGTAATCATTTCAATATTTTATTGACACCATGACGTTTCCCCTTTGAGGGCTTTTTCTGTTTTATGTGTTGTTGAGGCAACAACATTACCCCATTAAAAATAAATTTAGTGGTGAATAAATTGCTTTCTCTGCCCTTTCAATCATCTTGTCCAATATGAGAGCCTCGAAGGCATATTGGCAGTCAATATTAATATACTCAGTCTCACTGAATCGCTTACAAAAAGGGAAGGGAGACTGCTAATGTAATCAATTGCAGCTTTTTTTTTTTTTTTTACCTGAAAGCTGCAGCTCGAGGATATAAAATCACTCCATTCAAAAATTACTTCTGCCTAAAAGTAAGCCACTAATTCTAACTTTATTAAAATAACACTGTTATTCTCTGGGTATTTGTAAGCAGCCATGGCGCTCCACACACACTCTTTTGATCCTTTTCAAGATTATAGTTGTGTGTGTGTGTGGCACAGTGCACATGCCTGAGTCTAAATTAAATGTGACCAGGCCCTTTTTTTTTTTTTGGTCTTCCTTAAAATTTAATGGCAGTCCACATCAGTGTTAGCACAATTGAATAGACTGAAAGAGAAGTTTATTGAGATCTGCATAGATTTATGGGGTGATAATAGTCCTGCATGTGACGTCTTGGGCCAGCTGGCTCAGGGTGCAAGCCACAAGACGTCTGGCACTCCGTAAAACTGTGGCTAAAGTAACTAATGCAAGAGGTAAAAGATTCTGAACGAGTATAAAACATCCATGTGACAGAGGGAAACAAATAAATAAAAGACAGCAGCAGGTTATAGCAATGAGTGTTAGAGAAGAGTAAGTAAACTGCTCGCACAAAAATGATCAGAACCCGAGCCCAAAATAGGTTATTACATTTTTCCTTCCCATTTTAATATAATAAAATCAGAAGAAGTTGGAAAACACGTAGTCAGGTTTTTTTGGCATTAAAATGTAATATGGAAATGATTATCGCGCCTAACAGGATATTACATTTAAAATATGAAAATCAGGTACATCCAGAAAAAAAACAAATGCCACTCCATTTCCATCAGACCCTTTGCATAAAGCACAAAGAAGTACTGAATGAAACGTCAGGTTACAGTTCATCTATGCAAAGACTGACAAGTTATAATTTTTTTTCATTTCTTATCCGACACAGCATGAAGCAAAAACATTCTCACTGTTCCAAAGTCACTCAGCTGAAGAAGCAAACTAATGACATATTACCTCTGTGATTTGTGTTTACAATTAAGATTGCTTTTATTTGTTTTCTTATAAAGTTTAGTGGATGTTGAGCAAGAATAATTTGTGCTAGCATCGCTGATCGTGACATTGCATCTACATGACTGAATTTGTTTTAATCACTGGGTACGGCCAGCTTAAAGGAAACTGTACACTGAGGACTTAAGGTTAAGATGACAAAATCTCTTACACATGAATTGTACATCAACGAAACTAAATATCCTGTATGAAAATTTCAAATACTAGATAAGCATTTTGAATATAATGTGCCATGTACAGAACATGCTTCTGTCTTGAAGACAAAAAGCCAGAAATATAAGAAATAAAGTTCAATGTTCAATGACAAATAACAACCAGAGAACACCACTAATGATAAGATAGCATTAGCACTAACCCTAACCCTAATCACAAGTACCTTTATACATGAATTATCATCTCCTCCTCGTGCAGAGGGACAATGAAAACACCAGGTTCATAAAATATTTTCAAACCTGCTACCATCAGTTTTCATTTCTTTTATAACACCTGACCCAGTGAATCATATCACCACAACTGAACAAAGTGTGATCAAACTAAGTTTTGTTCTCTCAGACAATCAGGATCATTTGTGGTGTTGCACTCCAAAGAAGCAGGAAATAAACATCGCCATCGTGCCTCACTTTGTTTGTGTGTATATAGGCTAGCTTCCAAAGAGACGCATATTGCATTTTATATTTCAAAATAAATAACATTACAGTGTGTTGCTCTGGTGCTCTGTCAGTAGAAGTCGGAGCTGTTTTTGCTTGCCTTGTCGGGCTGCATGCGGCTCCAGTCTAATGCAATCAAATGCTCAAACTCAAGATAAAGCAGATGGGCTCACAAACAGCCTGACTGGAGTGGAAGTGTGGGTGAAGAAGGCTCCATAATGGGAAGAAAGTAGGAGATGTTTTTTTTATACAGCAGCAGAGTTCTGTCTTCTTAACTCAGAGTATATCCAGTAGAGATTCTCAGTTGTTACTAAGTGCCTCAGCAGAAGCTTCCAGAAGGAGAGAACTTGTTCAGTGTGTGACGTCTAAGGGTAAAAGTTGACATGATCATTGTTACTCAAATTATTATGTAAACTCTTTTAATTTAATGGGTTTAGAAAAGTCCTTATGCAACATTTCAGTGAGGAATATATTTTTTTTAAAACTGACACACATTTTTGTCAATGGGTCGAGAAACAGAATTCTACCACATCTGCTTCCTTCAACTTCTCATGCAATTAAACAAATTTAAATCACCTCATTGAACAGCTATGAGGAAAATAAGCTTCCGCCTATCTATCATCCCCTTGTCAATTCATTACAAAATAATCATTAGAATCTAATGAAACCCTTCACTGCACGGATGTATCTGACATCCAAATATGCAGATGTCTCGCCCCGAGGCAAAGCAACGCACTGTTCAATGCACTGTTCACAGCTGACTGAATGCCCAACCAGCAGGTAATTGTAGGTGTGTGTGCAGAAGGTTTGGGTGGCTGAGCTCCTGCAGATTCAACAAAGCTGTCAATCAAAGTGGCTACTAGTTGACTAACAGGTCTTGGGTATGACTCCAAACTTGTGGGAAATAAATCCTCCCAAACCATGGAATGCCAGTGTGGGACCATCCGAGAGACTTTTAGGAGTATTAATAACGCTTCAGTTCATATAATTGGTTTGCAATTACAGTTTAGCTTGATCAAGTGTACCCTTAGTAATAACATGACAATAGAACTTCATAATACTGCAGCTCACTGAGCACTCGAGTGACGGATGATATTACATGAGGAGACTTGATATTTTAACTGCAGAAAAAACAAAAACATACAAATTAAACAGGAAATGAATCAAAAGCTAACTGCAACGACAACGTTTTGGAACAGAAAGAAACATCTTTTAAAAAGAAACATTACCATAATTTAAAAAAATTAAGAATGTCAACCAGCATTGAATGCTTGTTTGTACCATCACAGCTTACAGTCTCAGAAAGCCCTTTGTTTCATTTTGCCCTCTTGAAGCTAATTTCTCCAAACAAAGTTGTTAAGCAGGGTCGTGACAGCACTGCATTTTGTGAAGTTTGGCTTTAATGTTGGATGAAAGAGAAACAGTAATAGTATGCTATTTGCACTGGTGCCAAAACACGTATTTGGTATATGAACATTTGAAATGATAACTAGTCTCACTGTAGTCACCGCACACAGCCTGAGCATACACCTTAGAGACACACTCACAGTGTAATATGCAATGGACAAGACTCTAGAGACAGTGCTGCTACCTCTGATCCATAATTGAACAAAAGGGCAGGCCAAGCAGGGAGGGGATGTGTGGGGGCCTCTGTCCCTCCCTGCTACACTAGCAGTGAACTTTTGGAGGTAAGAGCCCCGGGGTTCCAAGGACAACTGTCAGGAGACTCGGGCTGTGAACTCATGCTAATGAAGGCAGCTCAGCCCTGTAAACAGCATGAGAGGATGTCACTGGAATACATTACAATACATAACTGTCTCCCCAGGGCAGGACAGGCGCACATGGCTCAGCCCTGATCACCCCCCCCCCCCCCCCCCCCCCCCGTCTCTCCCCCCCCACCCCGAACACACTCATCCAGTGGCTCTCTCAGCCCACCTGGATGCCCAACAGACCAGAGCCACCAAAAAGCAGGCAAGTGTTTGGGTGATTTTGGCAAGACACACAACTGGGCTGTTTGTCCAAAAGGTTCTGGTACAGTAAAATGGAAGTGGGACAAAATCAGAGCTCTATCCTACATCTCGATCATGATTCTTTGAATGCTTCGAACTAATTTTCCTTCTTTTACCTTTTATACTTCTCCTCCTTACAAACTACCAAAACACAGCACACATGCCAGGAAAAAAAAAACACAGTAAATTGATACAAACTGCTAAGAAGTGAGATTTGCAAAGTGGCTCCATGAGGAAAACGAGGGGGAATGAGGGAACGATAAAAAGAGTGGAAGAGAGAGGGAGCTCAGGCAGGAATGTGACTGTTTTCAGGTCAGTGAGCTGAAGTTTGCATGTGCAAGGGAACCAGAGAGACAGAAAAAGAAGGGGGTGGGGGTGATAAACAAGTAAACCAGGGCACAGTTAGTGGTAGAGTGATCTACTGCCTGCGCCTCTTCAGTCAAAATCTGAGCACACATAACTCTGAACTTCATGTTCAGGGGCATTAGCATCATTGTATCTGAGCCTTTTCGATTTGGCAGCGTTAGCAGGATTCATGCTACAACACAGCTTGATGCATTTTGGACCTGCCATATTTAGAACAACTTTCACTGAAACCCTGAGCTAATGACCTGTTTTTAATTCTTCATTAGCTTGGAAGTCAAATCCAAACTGAAACTTAATCACTGAGATTTCAACTTGAAGACTCTCTGTATAAATGATGCAATTATGCTTTATTTTTGACATGACAGTATGTGATTTTTTGTAAAAATATGTTTTAAAGACAAAGTCAGGTCAACATTATGTGAGCAGCTGAAGTTCTTGTTAGTTTGGTTTTGAACAAAGCCCACTGCTTGAGAAATCAATTAGATTATTTGTTATGATCACTCTAGACAGCTGTATCATGATATACTGTATAATAACAACCTGGAATAACAGCAGTGAAATCAAGTTGTAGACAATGCATTGACATTTTTCAATGGCGCTCGGAGCTTTTATGGTGAAGCTTTAAATCACCTTTGAGGAAGTTTTAGGTTGACATGAGTTTGGCGACCCCTTCGGACAAAGTGTGAAAATGTCTCTCTTTGTTGATCTTGTCCTGTACCTGTGTAAGTAGTGTTTTCTGACAAAACAATCTCATCATTCTTTATTTTAAATGTCTAACATAACCAGTGTGCTGTCAATCTCCTTGGGCTGACACCTACCCTGCAGCAAGAGGTGACAAGCATATCTAACAATTATATATATAAAAAAAAAATCTACATTCTCTTCAGTTTGGTTTTCTTTTGTAGGTCATACAGAGACATCAGTATTAATTTCAGTCTGTTTCATCACCAGCTAAAAACTCCTCACAGGGGCTTTAAGCAAGACCTTTGTTATTCATGCATCAAGTAGAGAAGTAGCAACAGCAGCATTCATTTAGGAGAGTCTCTGGCCACTCATGTAAATCCAACATTCTCTCGTGATAAATATCCAACTCTGTATGTTCCTTTACATTCACCAACTTGTCGTTAACTTCTTCTTGCATCATTTATAGACCGATTGTAGCCAGCCAAATCATAAAAGTGAGTCACCTGAAAACCAAAACAATGAGCTGAAAGACACAGAAAGAAGTGAGGAAGTGAGGAAAACTGCAGTGATGGCCGATTATTCCCATGGGCCCTTACTTTGAGTCATCCTTTTCAACTCCAAGTGGGAATGTGATCCCCTGTTTAAATAAAAATGAGGGCTTTAACATTCACTGTCTTTGTCAAATGCTCAGACAACAGAATACCAAATAACACGGTAGACATCTTACATATCACACTTGAGTGCATTTAAAGTGTTTCAATCAGCTTTTTCAACTTTCTAACTCGTGAGTTTAAACTCAGAAAATGACTCACAAAGAAAATAAATATGATGTTCTTTTACAGTATTTGCCTTATAAGGACATCTGAGACAGAACCCGTGGCCGCTACTAGCTCCTCCTCTCTCTCTATCATACTGTGGTGAATGGCCTTTGGTCCGACGTACCTTTGAGAGATCTCTGAAGTTCCCCGGTAAGGTCAGGTCAAGCTCCTCTGTGTCGTAGTTGGTGAGGACCCAGGGAAAGACCGGGTACTGATTCAAGTCATTGTATGTCCTCCCTAGACACACAAAGTAGACAGAAATCTGTGAGTGATGAAGGGTTGGAAGGGAAGAGAGGGGTTGAAAGCGGGGCAGGGTACACTCAAGGCTTCAGTTACTTTTGGGGATCAGCATGCAACATTCCAACGAGTCCCCATTCTCAGGGCCCTCAATCAGACGCACTTCCTGCCTCATACAGAGTCTAGCAAAACATGTACACTAATGGCATGCTTTCTGCTATGAGAGATTTTTTTTCTGTGCTCCCCATTTCCTGTTGAGTGTACTTTATCTATGGGAATTACAGGAAGCCAGAGGAGTCCTTCTTTAAGTTTACAGAGAGCAGAGGTATATCTCAGCCGTGAGGTGTTGATGTCGTTTGAGGGATGTGGATTCCTCCCAGTGCCATGACTTCAGACGCCTCAAATGTCACCAGAAGTCTGATGCGCCGAATGGCCAGATGTAAATCCCCTCTGTGCTCTGGCAGTGGGAATATGGTTTTCAGATGGTAAAACGTGTCAAAGGAAATTCATGGGAAAGCCAAGAACATGTACCATCTTGTCATTAATGCTTTTCTTTTGAAGATGACACTGATACAGCTGTGAGGTCAGGTGGTGGCCAGTCATAATCCAGGATTGGGACAGGGCTGTTTTGGATGGTTTTGTTGGAATTTTTACTACTGGTAATAAATCATGCTTAAAATAAAAGGCTCATAGCAAGTCAAACATTTTATTTCATCCACCAGCTCCGGAGAGGTCTTAGCAGTACTTAAACAATTCAGGGAAAATATGGAGTTTAAATACTGGGGCTCCAGCAAAAGAAACACATGGGCTAGTGCTGAGGACTAAAACTGTGTACAATAGAAAACCAGCAGTGCTGATATACACTGTATCTGCATCCACCCCAGATTATCCAGTTCAATCTAATCCAAATGTATAAACGAAGCACTTGTACCAAAATGCTGTTCAACAGTTCATAAAAACATAAAAACAACATAAACAATTTGAAAACAACAGGACATTAAAAAACTAAAAAGTGAGACCAAAGTATAAGTATCATATTGATTTAATACCTTCAATGTATTCTATAGAATCACCATTTCATTTATTTCTTTATTTAATTTAAATACTGGAATCATCTTTGAGGTCATGGGGGTTACACAAGGCCCATAATCCCTCGCACACTAGTAATAGCCAGGGCAGATGTGCAAAGCTCTTTGAAGGGATCAATCCATGCAAGGTTCCAGGACATGAAGCTCTGAAGGTGTTTACAGATCACCTGGTGAATGCTCTCTCGGACATTTTGAATCTCTAACTGCTCTATCCGGTAATCCTCTCGTGTTTCAGAAAGACCACATGTCCCAAAAAACAACAAAGTTTGGGTAGCACTGACTGCAATCATTCCAATACAGACTTCTTGTAGTGCTTTTGAAAGATTGGTCATCACCTCCTCTTTCCTTGACTCACTGGAACCACTTCAGGTTACAAACAAAGCAAACAGATTAACAAGCAATGCCATAGACACATAACCTCCACATAACCTTTTACCCACACATGGTAAAATGCCGATTACTGACTATGACTCTCCTTTTAATTCAACTGTTGCCTCAAAATGAGTCACCATGCTCATGCATTGGCCTGACCACTCAGACAGCATCCAGAGAGGAGGTAAGGGCCCAGACTTCTTGTTGCCAGGGCAGAATCTCCATCTCAATGTCACAGAAGTGAGAAGAGCCGACTGTGAACTACAGAAAGCAACCGGATGAAGAACACATCCATGGGACTACAGCTGAGAGTCAGCAGCTTCAGGTTCTTGCAGAGGCTTAATATGGACTCCAGGACACTGTACAACTTTTACAGGAGCACCACTGAGAGGTTAACAAGTTCATCAAAGACCGCAGTCACCAGAGCCACATACTGTTCTGCCTGCTGCTGTCTAGCAGAAGGTACCACAGCTTCAGGTCCCACCAGGCTCAGGACAGCGTCATCCCACAAGCCGTAAGACTGTTGAGCTCGTGAGCTCTCAAGCTCATTAAAATGTTGCAGTGACTTCACTGAATAAACTGTCAGCATATTGTTGACTTCCTCAGTATTATACACATTTAATTTGACTATCTTTAAGTTATTTCATATCTTCTAGACCTACATTTTGAAAACATTCAGCACTGTTTACAATTGACATTCACTCGTTTACAAGTTTGATTTTCATCACTTGTTACTATTTATTCGAGCAATGTTAGAGGGAGCTTTCACAGACACCATTAAAGGTGATTAGACACTCCTGCAGATATTTGCAGGAGAAAATAAATCTATTTAAGATTGGTTGATGTTTATGAAGATGATCCAAGAATAATTCAGATCAGTGACTTTAATTGTCTTCTTTAGAGTATTAACCCTCTCTGTTAGGCAAGGACAAACACAAGAACTGCTTGAAGCAACAATCAAGTAAAAAAAAATCATAGTTGATTGAATCATCTAAATTAAATCCTTTTTTGTTTAAAATATTATTCAATACTATTCGATAAGAACATTCAATAGATATACTCCATACTCTGCCTGCCAGTGACACAAGTTTTTAATGATGACTTAAAAATATATATAAGCAGGCATGTCTCCTCTCACTCAGCAGGTTATCATCGGGTTATCTAAATCGAGCTGAGTGAGCGATTATCTGTGACAGGATTGTGAATAGGAAGGTTTGTGCAGAGTGTCCTGGGTCTGGGGGAAGCTAGAGAGCATAATTATCCATGTTATTGCCGTACAGTAAAAGTAGCAGCAGACTGAGTGTGGAAGATGAGTAGGGGGGTGTTGGTGTGGTTCTGAGGCCTGAGTTAGGATGGCAGGATGTTAATAATAGTGGAATAGTGTTTAATTAGAAGACCACTTCCCATTCACACCTCTTCCCAGCATTTCACCCCCCGCCTGTCTGCTGCTCCGCACTGCTCTGACATCCCTGTCAGCCCAGGTCATTACCAAGGGTTTTTAATGAATTTTAGGCATGTTTTTCTGTCTGCCTTACATCTAATTAGCTGACAATAATGTATCGAACTCAAGCTCGAGCTAAATATAAATATGCATGAATATGCAGTGAGAGAGGATGACACCTCTCAGTGCGGAGTAGTGTGCATTCGCTCTCGCCTTCCCTGTTAGTTGCACTTCAGATCAGAGAGTCGACAACAGAACCTCTCAACTCCACAGACACACATATGTTCGCTTTCACAAAGCTTGGTGCTAATTATCTGGCAAAATCTGCTGTGCCTGCTCTTTGCTTGAAACAGCGCGCTCCTATGAACTGTGAAGTCTACCATGTTGAGCAATGCTTAAGGTTACCAGGGATTCTTAAACAAACACGACATCCATGAGGCCACTTTTAGCACGTTTGTAGCACCACTGACACACCCACACTGTATTGATAATGATAGGTAAACTTTAAGTCACAATACATTAATGGTGAAGAGATTCACACAGATAAGAGATTCAATATTTCACTAGTAACAACTTTTTCTCCTGGATAAGGAAGAAAACAAATCAGAATCAATTTCACTGATGGCTTTATAAAAATAAAAAAAAATACATTACCAGAATGTCAATACCTTAAAGTTAATTTTAGAATCAAAGAGTTTCAACTTTACCTGCTATAGTGTTGAGAAACATGAGGTATTCAAAGTTGGAAATCTCTCTCCTCTGCCAGCGCTGGGTCATGTTGGATGATTTGAAAAGCTGCCGAGGGGTGGCCATGGAGATGCGCCTGAAAACAAATAATTCATCAACAAATTTGAAAATAGAAGGCGGATGTTAGTGTTAGATAAAATAAAACTTATATTCATAAAACTAGAAAATAAATGAAAATTACATATATATGTATAACTGCTTGAATTCAAAGTACAGGCAATATCACAGAACACTATTTTAAGAATGACAAGATTTTGAAGGACAGAAAAAACCTTGGATAAATTCATCTTTTACTGTAAATAGTTTAACAGCTGACCCCCGCCTTTACTGAGAGTTTCAAAATAAAAATACTGGCAGATAGAGCAAACACAAATGTCCATCTGCAAGTGAAAAGTATAAGAATTATGGCTTCTGTTGCATTGGTAGCAGCAGATTAAATAAAAGATCATTGGTAAATGGAAGTCCTTAGTTAACATAATTTACTATACTTTTATATATCATTATTTTATTTTTTGGATGACATCCTATAAATACATGCTAGACTGGAGGAAGCATACTTGTTTAGAGTGTATAACAGGCCTGTTAGCACTGAGAGAGTCTAAAGGGAATCAGTGGTTTTCTCTGTGGTCAGTGGCCTGGCTGTAGCACCGCTGTATAAAGTCTTCTGTCAGGGAATTAGGCCAGTTCAGTCAGGGTCAGTGCACATGCACTGCAATGACTGGACCAATGAGACTTCAAATGACTCTGCTGCAGGCTGCATGGAGGCCCCAACACACAACTCTGTGGAGTTAACCTCAGCCACGAGTGACTACATGTTATTAGAAATATTTGTATATAGTTTGAATATGTGACCCACCTGGCTTGTGGAAGACCATAGCTGGTGCCCACTCCCACTCGAGGAAGACTGTAGACCACTTTCTTTACTGTGGCCTGGTCAGGGAAGTTGAACATGACCGATGCTGTGGAACGGTCAGATATCACATTAGTGGTGGACATCTGGAGAACCATGGTTTCACTTCAAGTTCACTTTGACCTACTTCTGTTTGCCATGAAGACCTCCATCGCTGTGTTCTGCAGGAGGTGGCGTCTGGTGAATACCGCTCGTATCTCGCTGAACATCCACTTCCCATGTAAACCCTCGGTGTATGCCAAGACCTAAAGTGGGCAGAAACAGAGGATACATTTTTTTTTCTGAATGTAATTGCTTTATGAAACCAGATACCATTGCAGGTCAGAGACCAGGAGTTAATGTGCCCCGATTAGATTCACTTCCTGCTGCGCTGCTAAACAAAACATTTTATTGTTGCATTCTTTTTATTATTTCTGTCTTGTTTGTCGGCACAACAACAATATTTGGTTATATTATGTTCTCTTCTACTAACATCTAACTTTCATAACTATTCCTTGGCTTTAATTCAAAATGGAACATCAATATTACAATCTTTATTTGAATGTATTAGAAAGAATTACAGACTCAATACTCCATCTCTCAAGGCCCTTTTTCTACACAGTATGAAGCGCTCTCAAAAGTTTACAGCCTCTCAAGTTGGTCCACAAAACACTTCAAAGCAAGGGATCAAAGATGGACCCCCTGGCTCAGTGACATGTAAATAATCAATACAAACAGTCCTGCCATGGAGCAGAGTGAGACAGAGGATCATTAGAGTATGTAGCACTGCTGTGGCGGCAGACAGGTCAACACACAGCCAGTTGTTCTGACAGGTGAGAATGGTCTCGCACACCTTTCCCACCTCCTTCCATCCTACCTCCCTCTGACTGAACAATTTTGTCCAACAGGATGAGCTGGGAAGCAACCTTATCAACTCCCCAGGACATAATCACACATATGTTGAGTTCAGAGAGTGAGAGAATAAAGATATAACAGGGCAGTAAGGGGGTGAGGCCTTACAGTACAATAGAGTGTGTGTGTGTGTGTGTGTGTGTGTGTGTGTGTGTGTGTGTGTGTGTGTGTGTGTGTGTGTGTGTGTGTGTGTGTGTCTATATGCATGCGTTGGGGTGATTGAGGTGGAGTAGGCAGGCAGGGAGGGAGCGAAGGCAGAGTGAGATGTTCAGCTGGGTTAGGTCTAATGCTAATGCTCATTTAAAATAGTGACAGGCTGGAAGAGTGCAGCGCGAGCTGGGCTGCCTTAATTTCTCCCTGGAATAGCGCATGCCCGACCTCCGTGCCACATCCAAAATCTCTGGAGCTCAATTAAAATTGGATTAGGTGTAGATGCTGGATGCGCAGCACAGCATCTCTGGTACTCTCCTCCCAGTAATGCCCCTGCCTGACACCTCTGCAACCCCCAACTCAAACAGTTGTCATAGAGACAGCAGGGCCCAGAGGAGGCAGCGTGCTGACTGGAGGGGGACTGGAGAGGAAGGGAGGTGGGATGGAGGGATGGATGTGGAGCTGAAGGCAGACTATGGAGGGACGGCAGCAGCTCACTTGGAGGTAGTATAGCTTTCATCCCCCCCCCCTCCCTCCTGCTCTGCAGCCAGATGTTCTGGAAGTAGTCTTGTGAGTGCAATGCTGAAAGGCAACTCATGCAGATATGCATCATGGGAAGGCACCAACAGCTCACTCCGTCAGGGACACAGAAGCTTCAATTAGAGTACATATTAAGTTATTTGGATGTCTAGAGACTTGAAATGGCTTTAATTTTTCAATGAAGTCTCTATTCATTCTGCATGTCAATAATCTATTTCAACAGTGCAATAAACTAGCTTCCTGAATTTTCCTTTTGTTGGATTAAAACTGTGACAAACAGCAATTATTAAAAAACAGATTTATCCAACTGACACTCAAATTCAGGCTCTTAAGAATTGAAAAGTGTATTTAAAATGGACATAATACAGTTCTCTGAACTGACCATCATATGTTAGTACTGGCTGTTTTGTGTTGCCCAGGGAGAATTTATTTTTGCCATGACAAAGTACAGGCCAAAGGGCTGGCTGTCAACAAAAGAGAGGCTAAAGAAGAGAAAAAAGAGCTGATTTCAAACAGCCCAGATCAAAAAATTTGTCATAACAACAAAGCTTTGGTCTAAACCAACACGCAGGGGCCCCTGTAGACTTAAAGATTTGACAAAGCCCAGCCCTCATTTTTGGAGGCCCAGCTGTAAAAAATGCCATTTAATGAACCTGTCTGCTGAAGCTGTCCCCTGCCTGTCAGAGGTGTCAGCCAGTGACAAGCGCTGGGGACTGCCGCCTCCAGTCACAGACAGGCCTGCCAGCTGGAGACTTCGGCCCCAATCTAATCACGCCACCAGGAAGGGACCGGCACTCTGCTCTTGGTCTGTCACGCTCAGGGCTGGGGGAGCAGCAAGGGGACGGGTGGAGGGGTCTAGTATGGCCGAGCAAAGCAAAGCCTTTTGTTTCCACACAGGTCCCTCCACGCAGGCTCATTAGGAGCTACAGGCGCATGCGCTGCTCTGCACTGCCAGCTGCAGGGAGATCTATCTTTACAACATAATAGCTATAATGCAATTTAACGTCTCTGTCCTATCTTTCTTTTACATCTGCTCGCTTCTCTCCGTGGTTTGACAGAGGGCAGCTTGCACTCTGCCTGTAGATCCTCACAGGTGGAAAACAGAAAAATATTGTGACAGATGAGATGAGGAGAGGCACAGGTGACGGCGGTGTTTAGGCTGAAGCTCATAATAATGTGCGGATGCTCAAATGGAGAACATCATACTTAAAAGAGATAGAAAGCGACTTCATGCATGAAAACAGATCCTAATCATTTCTGACGTCCCAATAGCTTTAACCCCACATTGGCTAAGACACTATGACAGAAGTTATTAATAAATCTAACGAAGCATTTTCTCTTGAACCTGATGCAATTTTCTTCTATATGAAATACAACCCCCTCCACTGCATTTATAGCAAAACAGGAAAAAAATATAATAATAATAATTCAGTGAGACCTCCAAGCTAGCATGACTGATATATTTATATATGTCTGCAGAGCACTGTGACAACCTGGTATCACCGCACCTAGACTGCATTCTTCTAAGATTTGTCTAATAGGCTTCCACTATAAAGCCTCACAACTGCAAGATCCCAGGCGGCCGGAGAGAACAGGCAAGCAGAAGAATAAGGGGAGGATACGAGAGGCAGTTTCATTTTGAGTGATATGACTACTCCCCCAGGAGCGAGTGGGATGGATTTCACACATGGCAATTTGGAGGATCAGCACACACTGCGTATACTGTATTCAATGGCTGACCCCAGGCAATACGGGGCCAAGTGTGTGAGGAGGGTGAGCAGTCGGCGAAGGCAAGGAGGAGGAATAAAACCTGGTAACAGCAAGAGCAGAGAGCAACGATCAGCTAAGTGGGAGAGCGTTGTCAGCCATAGGCAATATCGTAAGCTGGGTCATGAAAAGATATTGATCATATTCACCCATTGAATAAATAAATATTTTCTTGTTTGTTTCACTGTGATATGTTTGCTGTGTAGATTTGTAGTTTGTGGTTATTTGTCTTCATATCAGTATCTGACATTTCGACTTCTATCCTAAAATAATGGAGGTAAATGGATTTTTTTTATTTGTGCTGAACTGAAATCAAATACAGTACAATCTCAGAAGCAGGATCTTAGTGCAAAGTAAGAACAACAGGGGACATTTTCAGGAAAAAGCTGTGGCAGTTGATTTTTTAATTTTTTAAAATCTTTAATAACTTATTAAACCAAAAGTGTCTGCATTGACTGTAATAGTGAACAACTGACCCTTTGGATGAAATCAAGTACTGTACATATCGGTATTCTTCTTTCTACTACTGACTCAGGTATTCCAAACACTGTGAAAAATAAACCAAAAATCAAACTTAGTAAAGCTTGGCAGACAGCAACCATCATGAGCTCAAACCCAAACTTTTTATTTCTGCTTAAATCCATCCTGCTAAGATTTACAACATATGCCTTAGCATCAAAGTATGTTCTCATCTTATCCCCCCCTTAATGTGACAACTGTTATGAAGTGTAGAAATTTAAAACTGTAAAAGATTCCCACAGATTATAAAAAAAAAAAAAAAAAATCAGCATTCCACTTGGTTCCCCTCTGTGGCCCATATCTCAACCTCAATAAAGTAGCAAGCTCCTAATGCAGGTATTGGGGGAAAAACAAGACACAGATTTGCATAATCAGTGTCACTATACATTTGGGTGGTAGCTGGAGTGTGGCAAGATGACACAGCTTGGGTGCTCTGGCAAGACCAGTGGGATAAAGGAGATGAATATGCATTAAATATGTTGGCAGTTCCTGCCCCAAATGTCCAGCCAAGTTTGTCAATAACATTTATGTCAGGAATGGTATTTCACGCACATTAGCAGGCCCTGCAGTGCTGTCTTCAACACTGCCACGGTAGGACAGGTGGGAGGAGCTGGTGCACTGGTATACCATCTCTTCCTAAAGAGTCAAGGCTCCTACAACATTCTTCATCAGTTTATGTTAAATCATAAAGCCTGACAAAATTGCAAAGTAAAAAAAAAGAAATCCAAACAGTTTCTTAGGATTGTGGTTCCCTGCAGTGATGATACACAAAGTTTGGCATCAAGCCACATGATGCCTGCAGAAGGCTTCTGAGAGGTCTGAGAAACAAGCCAAAACAAAGTGTTTTCTTACTTATGCTCAGAGAAGGGTTCATGTTTATACGAGTTTCTACAATTTGAGCTTATGATCAACATGAAATAATTAAAGTCTATCTTAACATCATGCCTTACTTTGTTGCTTTCCCATTGACTCAACACAGATGTAAGACTCACGTGAAGCTGCCTTTTACGATTCAAATTCCATGTTGACACTACGACATGCAGTAACCTTTGACTGAATAATAAAATGCTAAATAATACATAATACTGTTAAAGCTAAATGAAAGGTGAATAATTTCCCTATAGGTTCATTTTCACTGATGTAGACAGAACAGTTCTATTTTCCAATGGATTGTTTCTGTTTATAAGAAATATTGAATAAATTTTCCTTTCAATATACCAACCACCTTTAGTCTAACAACAGATAATGTTTCCATTAATTATCTCTGTTTATAATGATTTTGGAAACACAAGTACAGATTTCACACTTCTTCTGCAGCTTCAAATGCTGCAAATCAACCTTTCAAGCTAAAAATAATCTCTGTATTTTGGTTACTTGCGGTGATTAAATGTATTTAGCGAGTAAAAAAAAACAAAGGGAAACAACAAACATTTAAACACACATATGAACATGTTCCAGTGCTGACCCACCCACAGCCACGACCACACACACACACACACATGAACACACTTTGCGAGCCCATCATCCAGATAAACAGCTTGACGGTGCCTTTGCTAAGGAGCTTGAGAGAAGGGATGCAGTCATTTGGTATGGGGTCTTTTCAGCAAGCTTTTCCTAATGGGACTTTTTCAGGGACTTGTCAGCCTTAAGATGACTGAAATCTTCCTGGCCTGAGTACCAGCTTCCCCTGGCTGCCACTGAGAGTGCCAAGCTGATCGCTTTAAATCCAACTTTTCTTATCCTTTTTTTTTTTTTTTTTTTAAATGGTGGTGTGTGGGAGGGACAGCTCAGAGCAAGACAGAGAAGAAGAGAAAGAAGGAGACAAGGATGGAGAGGCGGAGGAGACAGAGGAGGAGAGGGACAGAAAGAGCAAGTGGTTAGACAAGAGGGCCTGATGAGCAATGAGCGCTTCACTCGTCCTCAATTAATCTTGTCTCTCCACCTTTGGTTTGGCGCTTCCCTCAACACCAAGGTAATAACAACACCCCCATCCATTATCCTTTTATCCCCGTTATTCACTGGGAATTGCTTAATAATATGTTACAGATTTGTCCTCCTTCATATAATTCTTTCTGTCATTTGTAGTATATCATCTAGAAAACACACAGCTCCCTTTCTGCTGGACGCTCTTTGAGGATTATCGTGGGTGACACCTTCGGGATGCAGCCAGAATCTGGAGCATCATTTTTTCAGGCATAAAGTGGAATTACCCTGACTTATCTGTCATTGCCAAAAGCACAACAAGCCGTTCATGGCCAAAGCAAAGGTGGAACAGGTTCTTATCGGCTCCTTTGAACGAGAGCGCTTGTAAATTTATGCTAATGAGGGTCTTTTGTCATCCAGGCTCACCCCTTGGGGCTGCACAGGGCTTGAAGGGGATGATAATCTGGCTGTTGAGTGCTCTAGATAATTTGTACTTTATCCTCATGTAATTATATAGTTTAAATCTTTTCAGCAATGCTAATCCTACGACATGAGGAAGTGTCTTAACCATGTCTATGGTTCTTAGCGGCACTAGTTAGTGTGCATCTTTCTCTCTCGCTCTCATAAAATCACGTAGGAGGAGAGCCGCACTGATGTAATTACTCTGACTTTCTGTAGCCCGTGCAACGAATCCTCATATCATTTTGATCCACCTTAGCAGGCAGGCAGAAAGCCAAGCTAGCAGCCTGGGGGTATGGGAGACAACTCAAGAGAAGGTGAAAACATTGTAGCACAGCTGAAAGAGCCCTCCCTATTTTTGTTCAGAGAGAAAGATGGAGGAGACCAGGAGAAAGGAGAGAAAGGAGTAAAAGCAAGTGCAATAGGGTGGCTTTTAGGGTTTTCTGCTGCCCAGGGCAACTGTAGCCTATCCTGTGTGCCTGCCAAAGCCGACAGCCCCTGACAAGCTGCTTGGCATGCTGTAATTTAACTAATTACATTGGATTAGACCATATTAATGCAAGCTGTTTTCTCCAGGGTCACTGACCCACCCACTGTGTCCCCTGCTAGTTTCCCCCTTTCTGTGTAAACAAATCATACACAAAAAAAGAAAGAAGTCTCTTTATTTGTATAAATTATAAAACAACCGACACTTGTCTGTATCCCTGACAACATTGTTATAATGAGTGTATGTGTAACAAAGCATCTCGAGAAAGCTGTGGGATACAGCCTGTACTTTCCTGAGGCATATCATCACAGGATTCTTTGATAACAAACCGAGCGCTTTGCCAGCTTCATTTCTCCGTAGGAAAATAAAATCTAAATAAGGACTTCTATGAATCGCATAAAAGTCTCAGAGGTCACAAGATTATTTTTTACTCATGGAGACGGGGGGTCGGGTGACTCAGGAGGGTCTCCACACACTGACAACAACAGTGTAACATTTCATTTTAATTGTACTTTTATCTTAGCAAAATATCAGAATGAAATCTGAGTAATGATGCACTGTTTTGTTATTCTGAGGAACTAGCGGCTGAAAATAACAGATAAACATAAATAACAAAGCCCACTTCAGATATAGTCAGAAAATCAGAAGAATAGTTATTTCTCTAAAGAAGGAGGGAAAGCGATCCTCATTTGCATTTCCATGCTCCAAAGTGAAAGGGGGGAAATGAGCCATAGAATATGTGTGTTTTAATAAAAGTGCTCTCCCAATTGTACCAAATCAATTTGAGTTCCACACAATGGAGAGGCAGCTTCACTGTTTGTATGTGCTCCTCTGCCTTGAACATGGTGTAATAATAGTCTTAAACCAGGCGTTATACAGACAGAATACCAAAGAGGCTTACAGCCTTGGTTTCATGAAACATTTAGGCAAAAGTTCCAAGGGCTGAGGATGATGAAAGAAGGTAAGCTTGAAAATGGGCTTCTGGGATCCACAGCCCTTATTGTACAGAAGTCACATCAAATTAATACTGAAGGCCATTTGCAGCCTTTCTTCTCCTGAGCTTTTCAGAACGGATTAAGCTATGAAAACTCAGAAATTACTAAAGCACCTATTAGGCATTATGCTCACCCTTTCTCTTCTATTCCCTTTGAAAGTCACTGAATGTGCTTCACTTCAATTGCACTTCAATGCATGACTTGTTTGCAAACTTGAAAGAAGAAAATTTAGAAAACTGTGTCATGTAAAATGTATATTTCAACTTGCACTATAAGAAACACATTTCTGTGTAGATGAAATAAAGTATTAATGTATAAAACTTTAAAACAGTTCATTCTGAAAAAGGATTATTAAAAGTATTTTGGATCTGTATTTTACATAACATTTTGTAGTTGCTTATATTGACGATGCAGTCCACAGTATCAAGGTAGTTCACTCAAAGCCCCTGAGAGTATGTCCACACAGATGAAGGGCCAGTACTGCTTGGGCTCTCAGGCTTCTGCACCTCTCTTTGCTTTCTCAATGCCTCTTCAAAGAAGCACAGAGAGTGCATGAATTGTAATTATGGCTCCTAACAGGATTCAAGAGCACCCAAACGATGGCACTTGAGAAACAGGTCGTGTGGAGTTAAACGGCTGTCAGACACTCAAAGCTCCCCAGCATGTGAACAAACCCACAAAGGCTGGACGTGTCCTCTTCTAGGGCCCTCCTACCCACTTTCCCTCTCATAGCAAGAGATTAGAGATCAACTAAGGCCCCTTTAAAGAACCATAATAACTCTCTGCACTTATTCCACATTCAAGTGTCAAGGCATTTTACAGCTTTCCAGGTAAAAACTAAATATTGCTGCATAACACTGACTGGAAGTATTTGATCAGTGTGAAGATGATGTGTAAAAAAAAAAAAAAAAATCCTTGCCAAAATTATTGGCAAACGGAACAATGCCAGGGGACCGTTTGAGGGGGAAGGCTTGAGAGGGCTCAGGTAATTGGTACCACCTGAGAAACCATCTAACCACAGTGTCAGATTATCTCCCAACCTCACCTTCAAAATAATGGTAAAGATCATCTGTGCTCCCCAGACAGTTTCAATGACTCACCGGGGCAACAAGACCCCTCAACACACATTAAAGAGTCCAGCCTTCAGTCAGGCCCTCTCCAACTTCAGCCCCATCCTACTCCCCAAAAGCACCCAAAAGAAACTGGCCTGCAGCGTGAAGTCCCTATGCATGACCCTTATTAAACCCCTAATTGGATTGAGAGCCGCTAAGAAAAAAAATTCAACATCCTTCATTCAGCTGAGATTTTCTTTGGCATTCCTTCCAGTAGTTTGCCTCTTCAACAAAAACATTCAAAATCAAGTCACTGAAATCTTTTTTTCGCCTTTTCAAAACACCACCACATTTTCCAAAAATGGGAGTATAGGGAAAACCTTTTTCACCTTCCCTTTTAAGGCAAAGCACTATTTGATTTTCACAGGGTGCAAGTGACAGGCTGAAACAAAGCCCAGTGCTGGCCATTGTGTAGCCTTTCACTGTTGTAATGGTCTTAAAATGGCTACAAGCAGGGCCCTATTCATTGTGACCAGGCTGCTCAGCTCTCCTCTCCTTATCCAACACAAACTGTGCACCAAGCGGGAACTCTGAGGTCAGCTGATGAGCGAGTGAAGGACTGAGTGAAGGACTAGAAGTTCTGAACACATTTACACTAATTATAGAGAAATAATAGTGCCATAACAACAACATCAATCAAGTTCATTATGGAAAATAGCATAATGACAATAATTACAATAATATCTCATTAAGAAAGAGAATGAGAGGCAGGGGAGAATTAATAGCAGACAGGTGTACAACACACCGCAATTATGGAACCTGAAATTAGTTCATTGCCTCAAGGCAAACAGAAGAGAAAGGGAAGCTTGTAAGTGAGGGAGTGTGTGTGTGTGTGTGTGTGTGTGTGTGTGTGTGTGTGTGTGTGTGTGTGTGTGTGTGTGTGTGTGTGTGTGTGTGTGTGAGTGGGTGGGGGCTGGTTTCAGGGCTGGGAGTGGGACTGATAGAGAGTGGCTCACTGACAAAAAAGGAATTGCAAATAAGCAAACAAAAATGTCTTAAATGTGTAAATTAGGGAGAAAAATAAGAGGGAAAAGCAGCTTTTCCCTGCAGACTGGTGCCTTAGATGAGAAGGGAGCAGCGAAACGTGATCAAGGGGAGCCGTGGAGCGGTGCGGCAGGCGTCAAGATGAGCACTCAGCCAGCGAGTGGCAGCCTCTCCTTTTCCAGTCAATCATTCATTACAGAGCCAAGTGCGGTGGAGGAGTGCCTCCTCTTTTTGACCTATCATATTACTGCCTCTGTAAACTCCTAATCCTCCATTCGTTAGATGGTGTCAACAGCCGACATGCTCTCACCCTGCTGCTGCACTCCCAGCTCAGACACCTCCCAAGCCCTGCCAAGACCGCAGAACTGACACGCTAATAAAATCGTTTGAAATGTAACAAGGTGGAACCGAGCAACTTCATCCATCTGTTTGATGCTGGCTTCCACCTTGGAGTTTTTTTTTTACATTAGAAGAGAACATTCGGTTTGCAATTATCTAACTATTTCTTTCTATCTTGCCATTAATTCCAAGCTCCCAGTCCACAGTAAACAATACTTAGAAAGTCTGACTTCAGCCTTTCATTGGCTGGTCGGAGCAGCCTGCTTCTATTTGCCTTGGGGCTGTTCCCGAGCAGGTGAAAGCCTGGAGGCAGGAACCTGCACATCAGCACTTCTCCGTCCATCATGACTCTTTCATGGGGAGCCGTCTCCTGAGCTTCTCTACCAACGCCCAGTGAGATGACTACTATAATGAGTCCAACAGATGAAAGCTCAGCAGGACAACACAACATCTAGATACATCTGTACACACACAAACACACACACTGGGGTAAGCAGCTATCAGGTACTTGCTGTATGAATGTGTTCATGTAGGTAAATGAAAAAAAGAGTTGGACATCAGAAAAAAAGTATCTGTGATTTGATAGTTTTTGGTTATATTTTAATGCTAATTACAACTAAACAATTAACAATCTAGTACATAAAAAAACATCATACACTGTAACGTACCTTCCTTTACTCATAGGCATTAGTGCATGAAAATTGCCTTCACACACATGCATACATGGATGAAGTGTGTAGGTAGGGTTCCTACATTTAAGCCAGGTCCCAATTTTAAGCAGACAAATACTAGACAACACGACATGAGATAAAAACACTGATTAAGGATGATTCATCTGCATGTAACACCAACAACAATAATAAAACATTGAATCTATAAGTAAAGGCTAGCAAAGTTCTCTCTTCTTCATGACCTTCAGCATATACGCCTTTGTAGTCTGTTAGGACTTTTAAATATCTTACTGGGAATATAAATGTAAATTTGCAAGATAAACTTTGTCACGGTTGAGACACACCTACCACATAACACGGTTTGAGGGCTGTTAATTACCGTATAAAATAAGCAATTGGCATTCGGCCCCATATGTTCCACTTTTTTTTAGTGAGGAAGATGGAAATGAGGTGGGGTAGATTTGATTGTGACATGCTCTCCGTCTGTGCTCCACAATGTGTGGCTTTGCCAGTAACAGGCTAATATTCACCACGGCTCACCACCACCAGAACTAATGAAAGTAGACAAAATGTCTCTGCTGCCATCTTTGTCTAGCATCCGCTCAGGGAGAGCCTCCCTCGTTCCCTCCTTTCCTTTTCACCTCCCCTCTTTCCCCTCACTCTTGAAGGGAGGGTGACAGCGGCATAAAATGGTGGCGAGCAAATGTGCCTTCCATGTGGCAGCAGCGGTGGGGGTGACAGGGCAGACTGAGGCCAGCGCTATCAGCACTGTGTGGCTGTGGCTTTGAACGACCTGGATGGTCGCCATGGAGGTTCAGGGACGAGCTGATGAGACACAAGTGCTCACAAACAAAAGTAGCTTTAAAGCAAATCAAGAAACAGGCTACTCATCCTCAAACAGAAAAGAACTCTGTAAACTTCGTTATCAAGGTGGGAAGTTTCAGTA
Source organism: Labrus bergylta (assembly GCF_963930695.1). Classification (NCBI taxonomy): domain Eukaryota; kingdom Metazoa; phylum Chordata; class Actinopteri; order Labriformes; family Labridae; genus Labrus; species Labrus bergylta. The sequence continues at coordinate 23,912,543 of NC_089205.1, forward strand.
TTTATCTGTGAAAACTTAAACCTTTCTTGATAACATTTTTTTTTTACACTTTAAAGATGCTTCTCTCTATGAATGAGAAATTAGACTAAAAGAGGAATAAGATGTCTTATGATGCACAAATTGTAAAAAATAAAAATAACATGTTATGTTGCTAAATATACAAAAAAATAAAAGTATATTTGCATTGAAACACAAGATAATACAAATCTTTAACATCACTAAAATATATATCCATCGTGCTTAAAACTACCAAACAAAGCCAACTCCCTTCATCAGGCATTCTGTGGTTGAGTGTTTCGGGGGGCTGTTAGTTAACCCCGAGCACAGAGGATGATGAAACAGGGGCATAAATCACAGAGTGAAACAAGGCAGACTCCTCCGATTCATTAATGGAAATGATCTGTCAATATGCTGGAGTCAATTCACACGTGTCAGCTGGGCTCAGCACACAATGGGCCAGCCAACTTATGAACTCCCAGCACCACTTCAGCGAGTCCATAAAACAACTGGCATCGCCGCTGGGGAGCGCCCCGAGACACCACCCTCTTGCACAGACCACCAGATGACACAGATGGGGCGAAACCAAACAAAGACGAGACTCCCTTTGTACAAAGAGGGACCCCTTTCAAAAGCCATTCATGCAACAAATTGGGGAAATCTGGCCATGCAACACTCTGCGTTTGCTCTTTTATTAGCGTGAGCCTTACGTCACAGTAAGTGAAATCAGATTTATGGCTCTCTGCTACAAAGGTAGTTAAAATCCAGCTCACTTTTAAAACATAAAAACTTTTTTTAAAGCCATGTTAAGCAACAGCAGTCTAGCTATGTTAACCAGGAACAGCCTGTTATTTTGTACATGAGCTGCAGACTAAATGCCCATTTCTCTTCCTTTGACCTCTCGCACAATTATGACCAAAGCGTCCACTCAATCTAATGATGGGAATTACAGGCAATGTCAATACTGCTCCATGTTTATATGTCCTATGTCTTCTAGAGTTGATGGATTGTTTGGCTATATATAGCGCTGACATTTCCAACATGATACTTTTTTTTTTTATTGTAAAATCATCTTGACAGGATTAAATGCAAATGTAAGTTAATTGTAGTTTCTATTTTCTGTTCACTGCTGTGAAAGCAGCAGATCGTAATAATTATTCCTAGTCTCAGAGATTAATGAGCATTAATATCAGTCACAGTCACTGCAGAGGACTCCTCCATTTTATGAGAGCTTTAAAAAGCATCAAGCTGTACTACTTTGAAATGCAGTCCATCAGTTAGGGAGGTTTGTTTCCATGTAGGTCATTAAATATGTGCACACAAGCTTTCTCTTATTAGACCCTCTGCATTTTTCTTTTCTTGTTCTTTCTCAGCTGCTCGCCCGTGCTGCTGCAGCAATCTGCATAGAGAGACATTTGTCATCATTAGCCTTGCTCTGACAGTTGGCACCCGGCACCTCAGATCTCTAGGACTGGCAATTATGAACCCTTCATCCCTTATTTAGGCAACATTGCCTAATTTCATCACAGGCCTTTCCAGCAGCATTTGATTACCAAGAACCCTAAACCTATAATGCACTACCACCTCATGCACTCCCTTTGTTTTGTGCTTTACTCCTACTCTAAGATCATACAAAGTTACAAGTGGAAGAAAACCGTGTTCTCTCAGATTTAAAATGACTAAGGCTTAAAAGCTGCAAAGAGGGCTGGAGATGAGCATCATGGGGTCAGTTGGTAGATGATTACAGCGCCCACCTTTTGCTGGTAGACATCTCGCAGACATTAAGATTAATCACACTGCTGCTGCTTCTGCTGCTGCTGAATGGCTGCCTTTTAGACTGGACAAGATGGACGTCAGGCATATACCATAACTAAAAGAAAGCAAACTGCAATTTAGGAAATACACAAATCAATCTTTACTGCAGAATATAAGCAATGTGCTCCTTGTAGAAAAAAGCTCAATAGAATCATATAAACAAGAAACAGCCCTGTTTCTTGTTTATATGATTCAGTCACAAACACACCAGTGTTCAGCACTGTCTTGTACTACAAAAAAACAATTCTAAAATGTGTGATAATAAATGAGCAGAAAGTTCTGCAACAGCACTTTCACTGCACCCCGCTCCCAAACACATAACCTGTGCAGGAAAATAAAAAGGTGCACTTAGTACGACGTAAGACTGTATTTTCCTTTTGTGACACAAACCAGACATTTTCTGGATCGTTATTTTGGCAAACAAACCTGAATTGTATTCATGCTAAATTCATGCAAATACATGCATGTAATTTATCACAAAGGCTGACAAGCGCACCATATTGCAGAAGGGAGGGGTGAAGGGCCACATGAAGCTGAGACAATCAATTAAGTTTCATAATTGACTCTTTTCGTTGGCTCTTACCTCAAAATGTTCATCATGTTGAGAAGTTGGGTGATTTCTGAGTGACTATATACTACTGATGTGATTAAAGTGAAGAGAGCCTGTTGACTTTATCACTTTAGGGTTTCTCAACGCCCCTGGCTATGTGGTCCAGCTTTCTGACTTCTCCAAAGGTGGCTGCTCATACACAGCCGAGAATAAAACAAATGAATGGACACAATCCAAAGGGGGTCCTCAGTGCAGCTCCAGGCCCAAAAATTAACTGGCCTCCTACAGAGACGCCATATTGCTTGGAATAATAATGTACCTTTATTAAAAATCCCAATGACAATTTCATTTTGTGACAAATTTATAGAAAATGTGTCAACGTGAGTAGCTATCCCGAGAGATTAGCGTATTATTACTCACAGTTTGAGAGCTGGTGTTGATGTCACTTCTCTGAAGTGTCACAGCTTTTAATCTGATTTATAGAGAAATGTCATCCTATTAAGTCCACTTTGGCTAATCTGCATATTAGCTAGTTCGTAAACTCCCTTTGTATGGGAAATGGGAAATGGCCAGACCCCCCCCCCCACACACACACACACACACACACACACACACACACACACACACACAAACTAAATAACCATAGAATGTAATGAAAAGGCATATGGCAGACTGTATTTTGTTCTTGTGTAATGGGATTATTTAAATAATTAAACAAAATCCAGAATTATGATGCCAGTCAGAGTAGTGCTGGTCATGAAGGTTTGGACTAGCTTTGAGCTAAATCTGAAAAGTGACATGACTGCAGATTATGACATTATTAATAAACTCATATTCATTTGGACACAGAAAACTATAAACACATAAATGATACTTTAAAAACCTATAGTTTACAAAGTCAAGTAAACATTGCTCGTGGGAAATGGATTTTTCATTTTCTTCTCCGGAGACTCTTTTTTTCAGTATGATTATTTTTTTATCAAATGCTTGAGGCTACATACTTTGTTGCATCGACAATACAAACAATCATGTTTACTCATAGGATATGCACATTGTATATGAACACATACATTCTGGTTTAATACATATTACTTATTTATGTGCATAAATACTAAATGAAGCCTTGAGGATTAAATATAAAGTAAAACAACTTTAATGACTTTGGCTACAATCAGTGAAATATCATTTTAAGTCACTCAAAGTACAAGTGGTGTCATCAAAGGGCAATTTCAGCCATCAGACAAGCCCCATTGACCTAACATCCGACCATATTAACAGGACCATCAGTCTTACAAGAGAGGATGAAAGAAAATTGGAGGAGAAAAAAATGAATAAGTGTAGAGGCATGCTCTGGAAACAAAGAAGCCTTCAAAGCAGGGTCACATGCTCATGCAAAATTAGGGGAAGTAGAAGTCATTGTATTGATTTACACAATCATGCATGCATTGTGCTGGGTCAGAAATAGGCCTTGCTGGAATCAGAGCCCCATATATCACACTGAAGGCCTCCAATAGCCTAGCGGGATGTTGAATGAAGCAACAAAGCTTGCAATGTTGTAATGGTAAAGATATGGCTAAGACGATTGGGTTGTCTTAGGCTAGACCTGAGAACTGCTGGAGTCTTGGGACTGCAGAGAAGGTTGAGTTACTGTGAGATCTGTGCAGCCACATGCTTTAGATTAAGAGGTGATAATCTGAATGAAAATCCCCCCTTCTATCACGCATACGGATGGCTAAGGGCAGGAGCGCAAACTCAAGAGGTGCAACTGGATTCAGAGGTATCTCACTTGGAGCAAGATGGCCTGGAAAGTAAGGCTAGTCTGGTTTCAATAAAAGGCAAGTACCTGCTGGGCCACAGACAGTGGGAGTGAGCAAGGGAAAAAACTTTCAAAGCTTGAGAGTGCAAGAGGCTTTATGTTACCCCTCAATACATGAAAACCTTCAATAATTTCCTCCAGAAATATGTCAATGAAAATATTAATTTTTGGTTTGTGAAATCCAATAACACCTAAAACTTATAAGAAATAGAATAAAGACTTGATCACATTATTTAATTACAGACCTCCAACATGTCTAACGATAAGATCGATCCATATCTGTAATTTCTTCCTGGTACCACTAAGAAATGATTACAGGGGCTTGTCAATAAGCTACAGGCAGTGTGTCCAGGACAGGCTCTGATGATAACTGGAGTCACCTATCTATCATGGTCCCTCCTGCACACAGCCTCCCACTCTGCCGCATCCATGTAGTGAGAGAAAGCACTGACGTGCGACGGTTTGCCCCCATAATGTCTGGTCTTATGCAGTTCTGACTCGAGCAGAGATGAGTGTAAACGCCTTCGTGTTCCTTATCTGATCCATGCAGCATGATCTTTTTGAAGTCCTCTTCAAAGCATGCACTGTACCTCAGGAGACGGAGTGCCGTGCAGTGATGAGAGCGTGGATGAAATATCTCTTCATTGATAATCACGGTGTGTATCAGAAATGTATCAATAAATACATGAATGCTGCATGAGACTTAACATAAAAGAGACAAGTTTAACACTCTTCATTTTTAGAATAGGACGTTTATTTATTTTTTTACATTCGAACAAGGTATTTTATGTTGTTGATATGATGATCTTGATGTTAAATAAAAATGTGTAGTAATTATAAAGTAAATCTGGGTGTAGAAAGCCAATGATCATTTTTCTCTTCAATACAGTAATCAATTTTAAATACTGACATTTAAAAAATTAAATACAACAATATCTCAATGTAAGCATTTTAATTAAAGAAGCTAATTAAGTAAAAAAAAAATGTACATATAGATCATAACAATAATTTGATCTAATTGTTATTCGTTCAAAATCTCTGAATTACATAACTGAAAAAATCAGATATTCCTGATATTACAGGCTGTTCATGCAAAGCAGAGGAGCTACACGAATGTGTCCTGCACGCTCAAACAAAAGCTCAAGTGTCCAAATAGAAAATAATCTTCTGCATCACGGCCGTAATAATTTACGCTTGGCATATAGCAGCATTGCTAATTACAAATATTGCGACAGCTTTTCCACCTCAAACTAAAAGGCTGCTACCTTACAGAGAGTTCAACTCATTTAACTAACCCGGGAGCTCCAATAAACGAATCCGGATTTGTTATTGTAATATATGTGCTTACAACAACTGCAAATAATTGCCACACCTCATTAAAAAATATAATTGTATTTTGTTACAAAAACTCTCCCGAAATTAATCCATACGGTTCTGAATTCATCGAATGTACATTATAAAAGAAAAATGTTCTAGTCCACCAGAGGAAATAAAACTTTCAATATGTTAATAATTAGCCTACATGGATTCTTAATCGACGGTAAACGTACATTGTTGATTTATAATTCATCTGAAGTTTAAAATTCAATATAGCATATTAAAAAAGGCTGCAGATAGAGTCCAAGAAAAAGCAACGTTACGCCGAAAAGAAATGCTGTTTTTTTTTTTCTTCAGTCCAAATGCGTAGGTGTACTTCCGCTCCTCGATGTACTACTACTACCTGTACTTTTTACTTGTATATAACAGCCAGGGATGAATTTGTTTTCGATAAACTGGGAAGCGGTGACGCATCAGACAGCGATTGGACACCTTGGTTTCAACTCCTCCCTTATAATAAAGAGTGTGTGTGTGTCTCTGTTGTAAAACACAGCAACACCGGGCGGCTGCGTCAGGAGAGCACATTCCACGCTGCACAATTACGCGGACTTCTAACTGGCACAGTGATCAGATAAAAACTAAAAGGCTACTGAACCTCACAAGGCTGAAATGGACTTTTAATCGGTTCGCCCTGATTAAGGACTTCGTTCGAGCACTTTAATACAGTTTACGGTACAACAGCTTTGAATGTTATGATCTGATTTTTACGCATGTGCTCTGAGCACAGACTTGAATAGTTGTCTTATAAATAGACATTTTTTTTTCTTTTTAAATAGCTTTCTTTCTTCTCTAAAATTGGCTCCCGTACAAACAGCCGCGTTGGATCCCTCGGCTTATTGCGAGACTCCGGTGTACAACCCGGATCTCTGCCCTAATATGATAGCCGCCCAGGCAAAACTGGTGTATCACCTCAACAAATATTACAACGAGAAATGTCAGTCTCGAAAAGCCGCCATCTCCAAGACCATCCGGGAGGTGTGCAAGGTTGTATCGGATGTCCTGAAGGAGGTCGAAGTGCAGGAGCCCCGCTTCATCAGCTCTCTCAGCGAGATGGATAATCGTTTCGAGGGACTGGAGGTCATTTCACCCACCGAGTTCGAGGTTGTGCTCTATCTGAATCAGATGGGAGTATTCAACTTTGTGGATGACGGGTCTCTCCCGGGCTGCGCCGTGCTCAAGCTCAGTGACGGCCGCAAAAGAAGCATGTCTCTCTGGGTTGAATTCATCACAGCCTCCGGTTACCTCTCGGCGCGCAAGATTCGCTCGAGATTTCAGACATTAGTGGCACAGGCAGTGGATAAATGCAGCTACAGAGATGTTGTCAAAATGGTCGCTGACACAAGTGAGGTGAAGTTGCGCATTAGAGACAGATATGTGGTGCAAATCACGCCGGCTTTCAAGTGCACTGGGATCTGGCCACGCAGCGCTGCGCACTGGCCTCTCCCTCACATCCCCTGGCCGGGACCTAACCGAGTGGCTGAAGTCAAAGCGGAAGGTTTCAATCTTTTATCCAAAGAGTGCTACTCCCTGAACGGCAAGCAGAGCTCAGCAGAGAGCGACGCCTGGGTCTTGCAGTTCGCCGAGGCCGAGAATCGGCTCCTGCTTGGCGGATGCAGAAAAAAATGCTTGTCAGTCCTCAAAGCCTTACGCGACCGGCACCTCGAACTGCCCGGTCAGCCCCTGAACAACTACCACATGAAAACTTTGGTTTCCTACGAGTGTGAGAAGCATCCCAGGGAGTCAGACTGGGATGAGAACTGCCTCGGAGACCGGCTGAACGGGATACTATTGCAGCTTATTTCATGTTTGCAGTGCAGAAGGTGCCCGCATTATTTCCTTCCAAATTTAGACCTGTTTCAAGGAAAACCTCACTCTGCTCTAGAGAACGCAGCCAAACAGACTTGGCGACTGGCAAGAGAAATACTGACCAACCCCAAAAGCTTGGAGAAACTCTGAGGTAAAATATGTTCACATTTGTGGTAATGAGGCCTAACGAGCTCATAAACGGACAAAGAGATATTGCCAAACAATTTTCAAAATCTGGTGAAATGTGACTGTCCTCCGTTGTTGAATACATTTTGGCCTAGCCTGTTTTAAGATGATTTTGAATACAGAGAGTTCAGCTTGCCATTACCCCCGTGCGCCATTTGACGGTGAAATTCAGGAAAAAAATATATAAATTATTGGCCCCCATTAATCCAGGAGGCCACATCTCTCCGTGCCACTAAATCCCCTTTCTTAAATGCTTCAAAATAAAGCCCGGTACACTAACTTAAAAAAAAAAAACACACATCTGTACATTTTATACTGTAAATACATTCATAGATTGTGATTCAAGTGGTCTGAAATTGTGAATGTTGTTCTGTGACACGTAGGATCCACCTGTTTAAATCTACTTCTGAACTTTTTCTTTATCTGGTAGAAACGTTTTAATTTATACTTGCATCCGTGGTATGATTCATCTGTTTCAATGGACTTTGTCTCATTTTTGAACGTTTACATTTGATGGTAAAGGCTACACGACATTTGAAAACATTCCATCAAATTACTTGAATTTTTATTTAAAGAACTCAAACATTTTTTGGGTTGTTGTTTCTTTACCATGTTTAGGCCTACATGATAAAAACGTGAAAATAACCTATATATAGTATATATATTACAGTTTAAATGAAAAAAAAAATGCACTTGAAATACACTGGATTATAACATCTGTGATCTGATTTTTTTTATTTCTGTCTTTGATCTAATTTAAAGAGCTAATAAAACGAGCTGTTTTATATTTGTGTCCCATTATGCTTTTATTAAATGTGTTTTTGACAGAAGTGAGGAAGGCCTAATGCCATGCAATAGTCATATAATGAACTATTTAATTGCAGGGTCTTTATGTAGTCTAGAACAGTCAGACGCTAAGAGAAAAAGCAAAATGGGGATTAATGTGAGGATATTTCTATAGATTGCATTTAAAACGGATCTGCAACAAAGCCGTTATTTTTAATGATCTGAAACCGCATTTACCTGTAGCCTCTGTGTTTTAGGCGATGGAGACGATTTTACTTGGCATAAGATTGTGGATGAATTATCATTTCTGCTTGATGGACGAGTGGGCGTTCATTGCATTTTTTTAATGTAGTAAATTAAAACACAAGAGTAGCAAACATGAATTTAAAAAGGTTGTGTGCTTTATAAGGCTTTAAATACCACCAAAAAAGAGTAAAACAAGCGAAGCGCTCGTCTCAAAACAATAAATTACGATCTTTTTCTTTCAACAATTGCGTATGCCATTTAAATGTAGCCTAATGATCAAGATACAGTGTTTGAAAAAAAAAAAAAAAACGACAAACAAAGACATGTCAGAAGCCAACCTTTTGCTTTGAACTCGGGCTGCACACTTGCGTGCAGGTTACTTACCTTTGAGTCGACCCTTTTGAAGGCAGGGTCATCCTCGTCCACCTCGAAGTAGATCTCTGTGGTTGTGATGGACAGAGTGCCGCGTGCCACCAGGACCGGGGCCACAAGCTGGGCCGGGCTGCTTAGGACCACTGGGCCTGCAAAGTGCAGAGAGGGGGGGGGGGGGGGGGTCACAAATGCTCAGTAACATGCAAAAAGATCACATTTATTTTGAAGACAACGAGACTAAGGCGCGTTCTGTGAAACGATCGATGTGATTAAGAGGCCTGCTTGCGTCAAACTATACTCCGTATAGCCTATTATAACTAAACTGCATGCACTCACACAAGTTCATTATAATCAGAGAATTAAAAATGTCTTCTACAAGCAGTCAAATATTAGTTTGGCGGCCATGTGAAGGCTCATTTTATGAATTGATCGCACCTCAAAGAAAAGAGGGCTAAACTGCTTTGTGTCAGTTGGTTGCACGTGTCAATATAAGCATTATAAAGTCCATCAGAAATATTAATGGAGATGAGTGACATTACCACATTTTGTGAGTAAGTGAGTTTGTACCTGCTTGGAAACCAGAAATGCGCAGATAAAAACACGTTTTTATTTACTGATCTGACTGGATCATTACGTAAACGTATTACGTCAAGTAAAAAGGGGTTATTATGAGGTTCAATAACATACTTTTTTTTTCTTCCAAGAAGCCATATCAACATAGTTCATGGAAAGAACATGTGTAATATGTGATTTTAAATAATCAATGCGTCCTTAAAAGGACAGTTAAAAATACACAAATAAAAAAAATACTTAAAAAAAATACACACGTGAAACAATCAAGCTACATTTTTTTTCTCAAGTCCAATTGCGCAGAATTTGTAGGTGGATTTGTGACTCTGCCAGCTGATAGAGATCACATCTTTATTTCAGTCTCCTCCTCCCTCCTTCTCTTCCTCTATTCATCCTCCATGTTCTCAGATCAGTGTCGCTGTGGAGCACCGTTACTCTCATTTGTCTGCTGCTCTCGAACCAAAGCTCTCCAAATCAGGATATTTATCGATCCCTTAAACTCCAAAGAGCCACTTTAAGGTCTCATCAATCTTAATCTGCGTTCCTGAGCCAATTATGGCCGATAGTGTTACAGGAATACAAGTGGATTTCGGTCTCAACTCCCAGAGCGCCCCTTCATCGCTCTTGCAGGCTGCACAGTCAAAGCGCCTCCCCGGATCTTTTCTCTGCGCTGCTCGGCTCCATTAACGGAGATCCTATCTGCTGATGCTATCAGCACACAGGCTACACGTTGTTTACATGCTTCATATGAAGAGTAAACACTCGCAGTAACCTTAGCCTGTTTTACTGCATCTTAGATAACGTTTAGTGGATTCATTCATTAAAACATTAACACTATTCAATTTCATAAGGAAGTGAAAATATGGAAAATCAGGATTGTTTTTAATATGTATGCCAGTTGACCTTTGGGCAATATATCAGCAACAATGAAGAAATTGTTTGTATTTATAGTCCAAGCCTATTCCACTCTCACTAAAATCAACACTTTTAGGGCTCATGCATTGTACTTGAGGGTTACACAGGGAGAAAGACACAATGCCTGCAGCATTAAGCCACAGCATCCATTGCTCATGGGGAGGAAGAGGATTAGGCTGTAATCCCCTCAGGGATGCTTCCATAATTAGGCTATATGGCATTAAAATGTTTACAGGAGAATAATGAAATTAAGGGCAGGTTACACAGGATGAGTGGTGTATATGCAGTCTAAAGCTTAGAATAACCAAGTAAATAAGTCTCATTCTAGTGGGAGTTAGGGAGAAGTGCTAAGATGGGCATTTTATACCCGCTATTATTATTATCAGCTGGACTGTGGTGTTTGATGAGGTCTAGTGTTTTTATGCTCTTTATCAGGAGAAGACAAATACAAGTGGTAGTGTGTCACTTACACACCTGATCACTATTATTCACTTGCAAGCCCGTGTATTGACTTAGTTACACACAAGTACACACACATGCTAAGCTGCAGCCGTAACATTCTGTATGCTGAGCCTCTGAGCCTCAGTGCCTCGTTGTTCATTTGAGTCATTAAAGGAATCCCAATGTATTCCACCTTTTAAAGAGCTTGGATTTATCTTTTGTTATTTCACTTTAACACGGCCTGGATTGCAAATTACATAATTTATTTAAGAAGGCCTTTGCACTGAGAAAAACCTAAATGTTAAATATCAATAATGCAATTTCCCAGGGATTTGTTGGAGTTATTTCTCTACTATTTTAATTATATAATGAGTTTAAATCAAGGGAGAAATTGTAAACTTTTGAAAAAAAACCCCCAAAAACAAGGAAACATTTTAACATAAAAAACAGAGCCACTCATCTTCCTCTCATTTTCTATCTTGGATGACACATCCAGGCATGTTGTGCTGGTTTGACTCTTTTCTAAACATGTCCCCACTCAGCCGGGGATCAGTGTTGTGAGTGGGGACTAAAGTAGAATCACAAAGGCTATTTTAAGGCAAAACTAAACGGTTGTGCCTGCTAAACCACACTGTGGGACAAACTAACCTAGTTGCTGTGTGCCAGCCGAACAGTCAAAATCTATAGACTCTGTCGTGACATGTGAAAGGCTTGTTGAGGCTCTGGCTCCTCTGTTTCCCTCTCACATGCTCATCTCATGTTGTCTCCATTTTGGTTTCAATACGTGCTTAAGAAAGGCTAATTTAATGCCGGTGCAAGCAAAGACAGCATTTCAAATGTCTGTGGGGGAGCAAAACTGATCATAGGTTCTGTAACCACAACTCCCTGGGCCTTTGAGTGCAGGCGCCGCCCCTTTGGCAGCCGGCACTGACCCAACGGCTGGCAGGAGGAGCACAGTTGTTGACAAGGAGATGGTCCCAGATCTCTCATTAGGGCTGTTCATGCCTGAGATTAGATACTGGCCGAACACAGACAGTGCATACTGGTGAAAACATTAGCCTAGTGTTGTGAGTGAGGGAGCTCCCCTACTGGCAAATACATGAACTCAGTTTTGACTTTACATAAAGAAAAACTCTACAATCTCTACACTTTAAAAAAAAAAATGTTTGTTTTTTTAAAATCAATGCCTTCTTTCAAAGTTTGGTTTATAATTTCAAACATGTTAGCATAAATGTATCCACATATCTGAGCATTTTTGTTATTAGTTCTCTCAGGAGAATACATTCCGATTGTTTCAGACCGCTCCATTCCCTTTTGATCGTACAGCGTGTGGTTCATCTGACAGACATGAGTGTTTGGCTGCCTGCTGGCCTCAGGACAAAGAGGAGGGGTTATCCTCCTCCTCTGAGATTCATCTGTGGGACTGTAGAGGGGATTTCACCGCTCATACTCCAAACTATGAAAACTAGTGAATACACACAGGGCTATGAAAATGTACTTTTGATTTAAGTGGCACTTTGGTTCCAATACGCATATGCACAAACAATTGCTAGTGTGAGCATAAAGTGCAGCCTGAAGCACACAGGTTTATAAAGATATTACAGGTTTACTTAGGACAACAATGCCAGGGTGAATCATTTTATTTGCAGAATCTTGTCCCAATATAAAGCCATTTTCACATATGCACTCCGGATGATATCTAGATATTTACAGGAGGACTTCTCCGGAGATTCTCCCAAACTAGCCGTTCACATATTGCTCCTCACAGCGGGGGACTTTCCCTGTCAGAGGGGAGGGGGGCGCGGGGGGATTTCCCGACGCAAGATGTGACGTAAATAAACAATGCGGAAGTAGCGGCTGAAGCAACAGAGTCCGCTACACGATGTTATAATGAGAATATTTGCCTTTATATCAATGCTATGTGTAATCCAATGGAATGACAACATCCACAAAAGAGAGGAGAACAACATACTGACCAACAGAAAACATAATGCAGCCGTTTAATTACATGCACAGAGATCATAGTGGTCACATGCAGACTCTTTAGCCGGTCACTGTATATAAACGTCATTCTCTTTTCATTGGCTGAAATTGAAATCTCCGGAGTATATTCGGCCGCGTTCAGACATCAGCTCCTCCGGATTATCTGCGGAAAAAATACTAGGGATCTGGCAGGATAAACTCCGGGTAATATCGGAGTAAAAAATTCGGCTGTTGCGTTCACACATACAGCTCCTCCTGGAAATCTCCGGAGTTTTTCAGGAGATTTCCGTATGTGTGAAAAGGGTTTAAGATTATTGATGTGATGTCATGAACAACATGAGTGCAACCCAGCTAGAGTTGGTCAATTCTATGAAATTAAGATCATTCTTAACATCTGACGTCCCTGAAACATTTTTAAATGCACAACATGTCAGCCCTGGAGCAAGACTCAGTACCAACGGCTCAGACTTCTCACCAATAGAGGAGAAACCTCCAATTGCTTTATTATCGTTGGAATATATGAAATGTTTATGTAATTGACGCTAGCTGCCAGGGCTAAGTATTTACTTTATATTTTACTCAAAAGCACGCATCAATTAGGACTAAAACCTGTAACATAATCTGCTTATTTTAGCCAGAAAGTATTGTATGAGGTGTTAAGTGAAGATTTGGCTCCACAGATGAGAACGCAGTGCAGCATATTTGAGCTACAGTCAAAACTCAAGTGAACTCTGGATAACTTACCTTTCAGAGCCATGCCAGTTACTTGAAAAGCAGACAGGGGTTGGCTTAAGAGTTTGGCTCACACACACAGTGTGAAGCTGGTTAAATTACAGGCTCGTGGGCCAACCTTCAGCTTAGCAGTAAATTGCACTACAGACTAAATTGTGTCACACAAAGTATTAAAAAGGTGTACGATGCAGAATTAAAAAAAAGATTTCAGATCAAACATTTGATTGGTCTTTACTCAGCTGGTGTAAATGACCCTTTAATGATTGTTAAGGAGCATTAGGGTTAGTTTGAAGACAGGATCATGAAGCTGTCATTTTCTTTATATGCAAGGTTACTGGTCAGACATTTTTTTATGTGATTTCAGATTTCCCCAAAAAAAGAGAATGTATTTACAAGAAAGCCTGAATTTAAGAGTGTGATTATATTATTATTATTATTATTATTATTATTATATTATGATTATAGTATGATTAACTTTTTCTAACCGCCAAAGAATTGGTTGTTTGATGACGTTACATTATTGATTGATATGTTTGTCCGTGTGTTAGTTTAAGTTTTTTTTCAGTGTCATCACAGGATCTTAGCAAAGACCACTCAACAATACATGAGCCTTTAAAAGTGTACTGAACTATTTATCAGCCATTGGACAGCAGAGCAGCCATGAAACAATGACGGCCTGTTAGTCTGTGAGTGACTTTAATACCAGTTTAATGACTTGAGCACAGTGTCTCAGTTTACACCCATTTTAATGGTGTCACTAAAGTCGTTCAGGGTATAATGCTGGGTCAGATGATAAGTTGAATTAGGTCACTGAAGTTAAGCATTAGAAGGGAAGTGTTTCACATTAACATCATCACTGATTGGTGGGTAAATCTTTAATTTGAATTGAGACAGCTCTGGATTGATCATCTTTCCAGTGTTAGTTTAACTTTAGAAGACTTGCCTCTGGAGGTAAACACACGAGGAAGGAAGGGCGCTGAAGAGATTCAAAAACAGAACAGAGAGGGACACTCATCAGACCAAAACCAAACCTAGCTGTCAAACCTGTCCAGATAACAGCAAAGAGACAACTAACATCTCAAATACCTAACATAAATATGATTTTAATAACAAGTAATCCATATGTAAATACCTCTAACTTTCCCCTTTCAGCTGTACGAGTGAAATAAAGTGATCTAAATCCTTATTTGATTATGATCATGTACACTGTTACTATACAAGCTATTAGAAGGAAAACAGATAAAAGACTGATGCTCCAGCAGAGGCGATGTTGACTCGGGGTTAATGGAGGTGCTGGTGAGCTGACTTACCACCCAGGTTGTCCATCTCCTTCTCCTGCAGCAGGCTGACGGCATCATCGTCTCCATCCAGAATCAGCTCTGTCTCAGGGTTCTGGCTGGCCACAGTCTGACTGCGGAAGACCGTCTTACACTTGACCCCCTTGTCCTCCTCAGTGCCTATAAAGAGTAACGTGTGGAAGAAAATACACTTAATAAGTCACATTTCCTACTCTGCCACTAACCACTGCAGTTTCCTTTGATACACGTCTGTTCAGGATGTTGTACTCATTGACTGAGTGCAAGATTTCAAGCCGGCTCAGCAGAAATGTAATGTCCGATATAAAGTACATTAAAGACACATATAGAAGACGTAAAGAAAATCAATGAGTTAATAGAGTACAAGAAAATAAAACATCACCAATAGAACAAAACCGGACAACATTATTAATGTTATTTAAAATAAAAATAAAACAATATTGAATATTAATGTGAAAAATGTATTCTAACTGCTCAAACCAGGCGTCATGAACACATTTCTGTTTAAAGGCTTACAGGTTCATTTGAATCCAGTGTGTGCATATTGTCCTCGTGTTCAGACAAAGGAATCAGATCTTTATAGGATATTAAAATGCAAAACATCAAGTCAAATAGTTAAAACGCGTTAAACCAAGGAGTATGTCTGCATGAAATACACAATACATGCAGGATGAACCTGATCTGAGATGCTCACTAATGTAGATGCCACAGCATATGAAAGAATGTCAGAGTACACATCCGTTCACTGAATACATTTCGCGTGGTTGAACATCAGAGGTGTTTCAGCTTTTATTTTTAGACAAGGTCAACAATGAAACACTATCTGTATCTTGAAAGACCAACAGCTGAGTCGGGGGATACATCTCGAGCTCATACTCGATTAGAGATATCTTTGGAGCTTTTGGAGGCTTGACAAGAGTGAGACTGAACAGACAGCACAATTAGGAGACTGCTTACACCAGGATTTCATCATATGGCTATAGAGGAGCACGCTCATTGACAAAGACGTGTTCATACATCCTGCAAAACAAAGAGGTCTCACAACACATTTCTCAGCTTGAATCAGCCCGTCTCCAACATGTGCCTGACACACGGCTGCTCACAACGCTTATGTGAATTTGTCTATCTTCAGTCCAGTGTAAGAAATAAGCAGAGGAAGAAGTTTCCGTGTGTGAAAGGAAGAACACTTATCAAGAAATGGGAGGTGGCTGACACCCGTCTGACATGTTTCCTTTCAGCACCGTTCTTAATTCGCCTCTCCCTCCCCTGAGGAACATGTACCTTGTCTTGAAGAGGTCACATTTGACTGTTGTCAACACTGCTACTGAGAAAAAAGTCTGCTTCCTGCTCTGTCTCATATCTGGAGCGCTTTCATCAGAGGGAGGGAAGAAGTCTGTGCCTTTCGGAAATGAATTCTGTGTAATGTTAAAGGCAAAAGCCAGCCAGCGGTCAGAGATCAAAGCAGCGCGAGTGAAACTTAAAACTGTAATTCTGTAAACCGTCATTATGCTCAGAGTAAATGAGGGAAGAGAGGCTGATGTTCTGACTGGCAGGACTGTACTGGGTTGAGTAGACCAAATAAACCATGCTGATTTCTACACGCAATGACCAACATCAACTCCTCTGGGGGAGGGGGGGGGGGGGGGGGCACACTGCAGGGTAAAGGATATGCATTACCCACAATGCAATGTGGTTCTCACAAAAAAGTAATGTGGAAATAAATAAGAAGAAAATGAAGAGCTATGACATGGAGGAGAAAATGTGCTGAGCCCGTTGACTCGGAGACATCGCTACATGGAAGTGCGTCTGTGAAGAGGGGTCACAATTTGTCACTATTAAAGGGACTTACTGTGCAGTCGTGTCTATGCAGACTCATTAGGAACATTGTCATTGGTTCACCCTTGACCAATCTAAAATGACCCTCTTGAGTTTATATTAAACTTGTAAAAAATGACTCAAAAGAAAAGAGACTGGGAAATATACATAAGCAAAAACATCCAACAAATATTTAAACTTCTTATTTGAGGCTAATTTTCTACATTTATATTCTATTATCCTTGTTATCAACAGCAGTTATTATACGTATGATCAATGGGATCATTCATTGTCAAAATATTGTTTTGTCTAGCATGCACAAAAATAAAAACAACCAAAATGAAGCAATACAAATGCATCATTTCAAATAAGCTTCCTATTTTAAATGTAAAAAGTTAAATATTTTTTCTAATCCAATTAGATGCTTACACATGAATAATGTTAAATACAAACCATATCAATATAATGAGGAGTGAGTTTGGTCTATGCTGTGTGCTGTCGTATTATGCTCACATGATGCTCACTGACATGTTTGATTTCTTCAGACGCAGAGAGCCAGGAGAAGACCGATGTCACTGGTCTCACAGGTCCTCTCTTGCAAAGTTATTGTGACCCTTTTGGGTGAAGACCTGCCCACTTTAACCAATGGATGATACCCCTGAGCACCGTCAAGTATCTATGCTCCTCAGTTCCAAGGGTTTCCACCAATTAGCTATAGTTGGGGGGAAAAACTGCAGGGTGACATCTTGCACTTCTGGTATGATGAAATATTCTTGAAAAACTCATATGAAGAATATTCACCAATGTTTAAGTTTTACTGTGGATAATAACTTATATACAAGGTCCCAATTTGGAAAATATCAGTGCACAGTAGTTTTACAATTCAGTTTGGAATAGATAAGAGGTGAAAGGCCTTAAACAACGCTGGAGAGTTTTTGTGGCAGCAGCCTTTTTATTTTTATGGCCCGAGTAGAGCGAGCGAGCATGAGTTTTTCTGACTTTCTCCTATGTATTGTACACCCGGGCTCAAACATGCTTCACTGCCACTCCTCAAAAAGACTCCAGAACATCATGTTTCACTTAAGTTTATACTAATGTGTATGGGTACTTCTCTATAGAAAGAAAAAAAGCTGTTTCATAAATGTTTTAGGTAATTCAATATATACGACTATAAATAAAACACAAAATAACTCAAGTGGCTCGTTTTAGAGGTTTACATGTAGTGGTTCGAACAGCAAAGAAATATGTGTGTAAAGCTGGGAAAGGGTACATGCAGGGTTCTTTTTCAACATCAGTGAAATTCAACAAAACAGGCAACATTTTGAACACAGCTTAAGACACAAGGCTATCTGAAATCCTTTATAAACAAAGACTCCGGGAGAACAGCTTTAACTCCTGAGCCTTTGCAGAAATTATTCTGTTTTATGTCTCGTTCTGTCAGATCTTTGAAGATAATTCGCACAAGTATAAGCCTCAGTTGCATAGCTTATTTACTTTACTATCTTAAAATGTAAATCAGTGTTTTGTGCAGTCATTCAAATGTCCATATAACGTAAGCGCTATAGAATGTTGTAAATATATCTCTTCCGTTTCCCAGACTCTATCTGTTTCCGATCCTGCCCTCCTACACTCCCTCTCCACGGGCTCCACATTCCACAAGCAGAGAAAAAGTGCAGTCCATAGGATTGCATTACTTCTACGGCAAAGCAATTCTGTCCTCTGCCTCTTCACTTTTATTTACTCTGCACTGACAGATGAAATGAGGCGTAAAAATGACAGTTTCATACTTCCTGTGATGCAAGCCATCCTTTCTGCAGTGTATGTGTTTTGAGACTGTAAAAGTAAATATTATCACTTTGATGTAGGGGAGTTTATACGCTGCAGACGCTTCCTCTTTGCATGATCTTTACTCAATATTCCTGGGATGTGTGGTGCGTGTCTACTGTGCTGCCAGAGGTTACAAACAACCTCACATTCTGGAGATCAAAACATTAACACCAATGTCTGATATTACTCACAACTGGACCTGAGGATTTGCATGTTAGTAAATGCACTACAGTCCTTTTATTTGTGCTACAAAGCAGGAGAGGGTTAAATTCCCATCATGAGGCCGGTGCCTCTGCTGCAGTAGAGAGCTGTAAAGATCTGGGCCGGGGGCAATCAGCTCAGAGAGAAGCTGCTCACCTGAAAATGAGACAGCAAGGACACCCGGAGGTAAAACACCCCGTTAAACACTTGGATCAATATTAACGTGACTTCCATTTCATGCTTGCCCAATTCCAATCACCTAACAATATACTCTGATGCTGGGCCGTGGCTGGCTGTAACAGGGCAGGTTATTACAGGCACAGGGCAGAGACACAATGTGCTGGCTAAGCTGTCAATGCTGCTAATAGACAATGAAGCAGAGTTTAACCTCGCATCACACACCTTCATGAATGTGTTCACGCTCACACACAGACACACACATTGCAAAAAAAAAAGTGATTAAAAAGGTAAAACACATGATGCACTGGTTTTGCCAATAAATCAACTTGTCGTAAAACGTTTCCCTTAGAAATGCATTCTTATAGGAAGAAAGTTAGGAGTATGATCGAAGGGAACTGTTTCAACTGTGCAAATGATCATTGTTGGGAAAGCATTGAATTATGTCTTTTTTTAAAGGTCAAATTTAAACATCTCCATTTAAAAAAATAAATAAAAATATCAGTTTAATCTTTAAAAAAAAAGCTATGTTTGTATATACATATGTATTTCACTGAAGATAATTGCGAGCGTGTTGGATGCTGTCAAGAACAACGCGGGCCACTCACTCACTAAAGGGTTCCTGAGAAGAAGAAAAAACTTTCCTTTTCACTTTCATATCTCCCCAGTGAGCTCCTCAGACTGACACTTATTGTGAACACAACAGTGTAACTTTGCCCTCATCAAACTCAGGACGGTTGCTGAGTATAAATTGTCATATCTTGCTGTCAAAACAGAAACTGTGTATTCAATTTGGACAACTAGCTGGTTCTCCGATATAGACGTACTGTAGCTTTTAAAGCTTTAATCATGACTCTCCAGGGCCAACTCAAACAAGTCTCACACCCTGGAGCCTATGCAGCCGGCAACCTACAACAAAAGTTCTATAGAGTTCCTGTCACACCTCCAGTCTGAATGATATTACTAATAGATTTCTAACCTCTGTGCCTATGTGTTGGAGTAATCTGCTAAAGACCTGGTGAGTTTCTTCTATCTTTAATACCATGCTAATTGGAGGAGAATATTCATTACAGAAAGAAAAACTGTCATTGCACATTTAAAACAAAAACTGCCAACTCTCACTGCCAACGAAAGCTATTGAAGCTCTGCAAAAGAACAAAAGATCCTTCTCATTTTAACTCAAAACAAAACCTGGCCTCCGCTGTGCAACCACATCAAAGCCCGCTAGAAAAAGCCTGAAAGTGCAGCTCACCTCTCGAGGAGAGCAAGAGGGCCATCCGACCGCAGGCGATCCCTTTCACTTGACAAGTTTATACATTATTCCGCTCATTAAAACCACCGCATGCCAGCAGGACTTCACCAAGTCTTCACTCAACTACACAGGGGTATTAATGTCAAACAAAAAAATGGTTTTAAAGAATAGTCTAGTGATCGGGGGAAAAAAAACAAAATAGGTATTTGTATGTTTGTTGTGAGGACATCAGTCACTAAAGGAGAAGTAGATACATTAATGGGTATGGATGAATTTGCCTTTAACTGCTTCCATTAAAACCCTCTCCCGCGTTTATCTGCAGGAAATGTAACAACATTTCAAAAGACAATCTCCAATGATGAACAAGCAGCATTTGCACTTTGCTGCAACAACTTATAAGTTTCAACAACAAAAAAGTTCACAAACAAGTAACTTTGGGGTCCTCAAGGCTCATAACACTTGGTGGCATTCGGCTTTTAAAGGACAAAAAGGAAAGTCAAAGTCTTGCATAGCATAATGCACTACTTTATAAATTATAAGACTATGTGTGGCCTGCACAAGCCCTGAAGCTCCCTCAGAGGTGTTGTGGTGTTTTTGTATTGTTTTGAATTGAATTGAATGGATCTCTGTTTGGTCTTAAAGAAACATAAAAGATGTAAGGGCATAGTAAAGGATGGTGTACAGTATGCTGGAGCAAAAGCTTATTATGCTGACTTAAACTTAAATTTTTCTCTTGGCTTTTTTAATAGCTAGTTTTAATAATACTTAAATGCTCTCTTATATTGTGTGTCTTTTGTTCCCTTAGTATTGTTGCCTTTAAGGCCTTGTGTGAAGCCCTGTATATTGGGTTGTTGTTGTAATGTGCTTTACAAATAAACATGACTCACCTTGCCTAGCCATTAATTAAGTTGTTAGCAGGTGAACTATCCTGCAGGAGAATTGTATTTAAATTAGATTTACAGGTGTGATAGTAAAAGGGTCCCCCAACATATCCATGCAAAGGACTTCCAGATAACATTATTAAAAATAATCTTGTAATTCATTCAATTCAATAAATGGATTGGATAGATTTCTATGTCATTGTTTTTAATTAAAAGATTGGTATAAAAAAATAACAGATTTTGATATGCAGTGATTAATAACATCTAAAAAGAAAAATTAAAACATTATCATTGCAAGTTAAGTTATTAGTTGATTTTTATCTCTGTTCCATTTCCCCACCCTCTTCCCTCAAAGTCCCCCCCGCTCCCCCTTGCGAAAAGCGCTGTGCTAGTAGGTAGTGTTGATGCAATTCCAAGTTGTTATAAAACAAAATTAGCTCATGACTAAAATAATGGAACCCACACAAACTATAAAGCAGACGGTGCAATTACAGCATGTGTGTCTCATATAGGCCACCTGCAGCTGAGGCAGCAGCTGGCATGTGTTTATCTACAGAGCAGCCATGGTCTTCATGCAGCAGCCGTGGCAGAGCCAGAGCTGAAAGCAGCCAGATGACATGCTAAACCCTGCCAATGGTTTGGCTACAGTCGTTCAACACTGAGATAGCAAGAGGTCAGAACACTGTGATCATCATGTATGAGTTGCTGATCATAATGCATTGCCTGATTTTTATTTTCTATGAAGTTAAAAGGCGCTTACTCCATTAATTTCAGAATCAATAGAAGGACTCTTGCGCTGTTAAAACTTTTCCACTGCTATTCAATTACATGCGGGACAGAAGGGCCCAAGGGTTTTAAGAGTTCTGAGCAGCCTTCCTTTAAGAGTTGCTGTTTCATGGCATAAGACAAATTTCACAGAGTGGTGGGCAACACCACAAGACGGGCAGGGTCAATAAGAAAAGTTCCAGTAAGAGAGAAGAAATAATAAAAGCAGAGATCCAATTTGTTCTTGGTTATGTGCTGTAATAGAAATAAAAAAGTGCAATAAAATGGTTGTGTCATGTTCAATATACTTGACTCATAAACATGTTAACTATAAAAGTGACACTTAACTTTTCCTAATCACTTTGCTAAATTAAACGGACAAGTCTCTGCTAACTATCGTGCCCTTTTAATGTGTTCTCTAAAAGCTTTACACATCAATAGTCTATATTTAGTGTTGATGCCATTAAACTTTAATTGGTGTAAAATTACCCTGATTCAACAAAGAAATGCACAACTCACCATACTCCTGCAGTGATTTGCATGTGACATCTAAGTGGGTGGAGCCATACGGATTTCTGACAAATCTCCGCCTCCGACGCAGGTCATCTTCCCAGTAGTCAAGACGCCAGAAGTCGTGCAGCTGACTGTGAGAGAGACAAATGGGCAAGGTAGGTTAGATGGAGCAAATGCAGCTCAGTAACGCTCTGATTACAGAAGCCAGTTCCTTATCAGAGGAAAACATCTTGAGGAGAAAAATCAGGCTACAGATAGCAGTTTTATGAGGCTGACTAGTGGCATGCTCTGCAGACGTCCACTAATGTTAGCACAGCTAAAGCCTATAGCATCAGAACAGCAGGGAGCAGCAGCAGCAGCAGCCGCTGCACACATAAATCACAGGCACTCCCATTAACAAATACAGCATCAAATTACAAGTATAAATGGCACAGCTTGCCTCCTTCTTTACAATGTTTTTTAACAAGACTTGTAAATCAAAGGTAGGAACCTCAACGCAGACAGCGTGGGGTTTAATGATCGGGGTCTTGGGGCGGTTGAGGCATGAGCCTATAAAACAAGCCCCCTCCCTGCATATGTGGAGCCATGATTAAAATAATGTGCTGAAATATTCATTGAAATGATTCCCAGAGCCCTCGAGCAACCCGACAGAAATTGCATTTTTATTCATTATTAATAACAGCGAATTAGGGTCGTAAAAAAAAGAGAAAGAGAAGAAAACAGTTCCAGCATGTGGTAACCATCTTTGTAAATGATTATACCAACATTAGTGAGGACCTGGGATAATTTTATTGCTGGCAGCTAATGCAAACCATTAAGCACCAGAGCTAGCATTGGGTTACTAAGTGCTGCAGTTCCAACTGTGCACTAGCTGGAGCTATTTCAAAGCCGTGTGTTTCCTTCAGAGAGGGAAATGCAGCCAAAGAGGCTTCAATTTAACCCAATGTAAAGAAGGTAGAGTGACACATGCAAAACTAGTGCAGACTCAGGACGTGATGTTCAGCGGCCAATAATGTGAGATTTGATGACACTGGACACTTTACACTTGTGTCACTTTATATATTATCATGTCCCCCCCCTCATCAGCAACACAGAAGCATCTGTCACTTTAAAGACAAGGGATGTTCAAAATAAATTAATAAATTAATAGATAAACATTGACATTAGCCTGGCATTTTTAAGGTTAAGGTTAAGAATGCATGGATTGTAAGATAACTCTCCATTACAAACACAGTTTTAAATCATATGGAGAGTAATTTCTATTAATCACAAAAAAGGTGCATGCAGTAGAACAGTTCTCCCTATTCTCTAAACAAATGTAGACGTTTTCTTCTTAATGTAAAACACTACCACTCTACCTGATACTGTGTGATCAAATTCAAAGAAGAGGTTTATCAGTGCATGAAGACACAGTCAGACCTTGGCAGCCAGCCGTCTATAACGTTGTATGATTTCTGCCTCTTCACTGCCACAGTACTGAAGCAGTCTAAACAGATTAAAGTGTTACAGGGGATCACATCACAAAATACTGCAAGCCTGCACCGCGAATATAATATCTACAAATGTCAGAAAATCAAGAGGCTCAGGAGACTTAGCTGAGCTCTGACAGCAACACGAGCTCAGTTTCAGTTAAGTATCAATCAAAATCGAGCTTGTGTATGTGTGTGTGTGTGTGTGTGTGTGTGTGTTCATGCAACTATGCACACATTGTATGGACAAAGTATCATGCGCCGCTGTATGCAAAGCAACACTGAACGCCTTGAGCTTGTCCCCTGTCAATCTCCTCAAAAGCTTAACGGAGTAAAAGAGAGATGTCAGAGGGTTGAATGGAGAAACCCACGTAAATGATATTGTAAATGCAAGATTACACAGTGTGAAAAATGTAAATCCACTGTAGGGAACTGGGCGATTACTGTTGAAGATTATGCCCCCTAATTCTTAGAGCAAATCGACAGCAGATGCCGGTGGGGGATAAATCCGCCACTTTGAAGATTTCCTTACAACAGTATTAGCTGCATGTGATGCATTTTATTTGGTCTGCTCAAGGGCGCTCCTTTGAGTAAAAACCTCAGTTTAAGCCAAAATACCTTCATTAATCTGAACAGCAATCAAAAAGAACAACAAACCAAAACCCTAAGTTATGACTCATTAATGAGTCCGATGCCAGCGATTCCCCTAGTTCTGTACTGTGCAGATGGTTCCAGTTTGAATGTAGGACTGTTGTTTTATTAGGATCTGTGATATTCTAGACTACATGGACAATGGGAGACTGGATTCAGGCCCTGGCAAAGTACTGAGCTGAAGAACCTCCTCTCTCAGGGTGGTCCAGAGTTCTCAAGAGGAATGAACTCCTGATGGAGATCTACAGCTGGGCGCTGCTGAGCTCTTACGTAAGGGATTTCTGAGGTGGCACTTAGCCACCAAACAGCACAACCATGGCGGCAAATAAGGACAAATCATAAAATATATTTTCTGTTAAAATCAGCTCACTCAAAACCTTATGGTTATTTCAGATTAGGTTGTAAAATGCACACGTTTTGGCCATTTTGTATATTTCATTACCCACAACCGAATCCCTGTTCTTAGAGGTGCAGCCTTGATAACTATTCCTTATTCAGAATAATAATAACAAATAAAGCTGGATGTCTGTATTGTCTGTGTAACGACAACAAATTGTCAATTCAATAGCTTTCTTTATTAAGCAGAGTTCACACCAGACCTCCTTATTTTCCACATCAAATGTGTCTGGCGTCATGACAGCCATAAAGAATGACTGTGAGCCGGCCTCCTAGAAACTGGCAAAATTTATTAGTCGTGTCACCCATCAATCACCCAAATGGATTTCAAACCGCATTTTAAAAGCTAATTTTCCTGCACTGATAACCTACAGGAAGCAGGAGCACCATTATTTATGGATGCCTCCAGACTTGCTAAGTGCAAGAGGATAAATGTGTGGACGACTCTCGTCTGTTCCCCTCTCTCCTGAATAGGTATTTAAAACGCACCTTTCCCTCAAGGAGCCACTGTTGAGGCTTTTGACTCGTCAGATCTCACACACCAGTCTACAGGGAATGTGTTGTGTTTATAAAAGGAAAGGGAAAGCTGGCAGGCATGATTCAATATAAGATGGGAGAGAAAATAAAAACAAATGGATTGATAACAGTTTTATAGGAAACCATAACATCATTCTAGAAAAGAGATATTTTTGTCAGCTGACAGGGGCTCATACTGGATTACAGGGTGATGTATTCTTACTGCTTCTGTCATATTAGGGCAGCAGATACCAACGTTTGTTTTCTCATATTTTGTCTCATAACTCAGAAAACAGTGGAGGTGATTGAGTAAAATAAATAACTTAAAAAGCACTATTTACAGATTAAGGGGGATTTGTGGGTAAGAGAGCAAAGCTCACACCACATCAACCACAAGCAAACAACACATTATAATACACATACCCTTTAGGAGTCCACCATACAAATTCAAATTCCTGCAAATGCCTTGTGTCATTATACCGGCTGATAAAATAAAAACTGTATGATCAGCTGAAAAACATGAAGCCAATGATTGCTTTGGACAACTCACTCTAACCAGAATCACTACAACACAAAGGGCCAGACTGCAGACAGATGAGAATCTCATGGTTCAAGATTTCCTTTTTATTCTATTTATGCTCAGAGAATATGCATGTGTGAGGCGGTCAGGAGGAAGGACAGGGGCATGCTGATTCAATAAAACACCATTATTCTCCTTTTAAAAGATTCTATTGGTGACATGAGTAGGGGGTAATTATAATAAATGCCAGTAATCAGTGACAATTCTATTCAGAGGCGCAGTGACTGGTTTCCATCACACACACACACACGCACACACACGCACACACACGCACACACACGGACACTGAACACATGTCAGTTTTTAGTGAAACTTCGAGGACAATTGGTCTTTTCTTTCTTTTTTCCAGTTGTCCTACGAGGATCTCTCTAAGAGTAACCAAGTCCACGAGGAATTAGTTTGAGATGCAAATGTCTCTGGATTTAAAGTAAGGATGCAAGTAAAATAAATTGTGAAACATAGGTTAACTGTACTCCGCTGGTTACCTACACATTATATTTCAGCTAAAATATAGTGATTGAGCAGAATGGGGTACCTTATTCAGTCCAGAAATTAAAATAAAAAAAATCTCTTATTTGACTGACAAACATTACTGGTTTGATCTGGTTGTGGATCTGTCATTATTGGGATTCCACACAACATAATACCCGTTCTGCAGTACAAATAAAATATTATAAAAAAAATGCTACAATCTTGTTTTTAAATCAGTGTAATGGTTTAAGCATTTCTATGCCTCATTTCCTCACACACTACTGCTGCTGGGCTGAAAAAAAAGAGTGAAAAGAAGCAGTGACTGGCAGCCATATGGCGATGAGCATTTCTCAGCCCACTGATTTCAAAGTAACCTATAAACTAAGAAAAAAAACACATCACAATGATTTCCTCTATAAAAACACATCAAGTTTGCGCATGCAAACTGAACGGTCACCATCATGATCAGATTATCATAGAAGGCTGCTAATGTTACATAAGACTTTCATCTCTTTCATGCCGCCATTTCTTATCATCACTACACTCAACAGCGATGCAGGCGCGAGGACACCAAGCTAAGATCAGCATGCTTCCAGTTATTGGGAATGACTTTTCTTTTGTAGATTAACAGAGAGTAGACAGACTGCGCAAAGAGTATTGGACAAAGACGAAAGGGAAACAACATAGCAGCAACAAGATTTACTCCAGGTCATCTGGTGTAATGAAGACAGACGTATACACGCTCAGTCGAGGGATGAGGAGCCGTACTGTACTGTAGGTGAACTCCCTTGGATCGCCAGCTTTGTGGATCCCCATCTTTCATCGGAAATGGGGCACAGCCAGGCGATGCCCAGCTCAATTTCAACACCCGATGAAATTGATGATTGTGTGAATGGGCCTCTTTCCAGAGATAATTAGCACAGTGTGCAAGGTTAAGAGTGCCCCAAGGGAAGAGTGCCCAGTGAAGGTCATGAACAAATACAAGCGTGGAGTGTATCGGCTTGCAAGAACAAAGCAGCATCATGTTTTAAAGAAGATTTAATTATTGAAAAATAAAAACATTTTCATTTGCAAGCTGTTTTAAAAATTAGCTGCATTTTAACCCTGTCAAGACACTGGGTTGATAAGAAAACATCGTATGCTCGTCCAGACCAAATAAGCTTTTGATGATCTAATAGAATAAAATAACTGCGGGCAGAAAGGCTTTTTTTTTTTTTGGGGGGGGGGGGGGGGGGGATTCTTTTCCTTTTTCTAGCAAAATTAACACAGAAGTTAGTTTTGGAGAAAAGACTAAATAAAGAAGATGCATATTTTGTTAGGAAGTCTAAAATATAAACACTTTCTATAATGTATATTATATTGTTGGCCTGATTTCGTTTACACAGTCAGGCTCAACCTGAGACCTTGCCCTTTCTTTCTGCTCCACAGGGGTCATGAGATCTTGAACCCTCTGAGGCTGTACGGCCCTCCTGAAGGTCCTCCCCCGTTTGTGTTAGCAGACTTCTATTAGAATTGATAACCCTTTCAGGCGGGACCAAAATACTCCAGGCACATCGGGAGTAAAAAGGTTCATTCCATCACAAAGTTATTATCCACAGGGAGATTGTTACCATTCATCAAGTGTGAGAGATGAAACTCACTGTTAGTCAAGGGAAACGGCTGTTTCACCACCTTGCCACAGATCAATATACGCCGCCATTTTCCTTTCTCTCCTCTGCTACAAAAAAAGTAATTATACAGAAGAAATGTTGACAATCAATAGAGCAGTCAGGTAAGGTTAAGGTCTGCTGTGGAGGCCAAGGGAGGCTCCTCCGTCACCTGTCAGTGATGCTGCGGATGATGTGAACATGTACACCAGCATGGGAACAAAAGAAAGTTTGTGTCCTTCAGCTCCGGTTACATCTCTTTAACCATTAGTACTGAGGAAGTGCAGCACATTTTCTGTGTAGAATGAGGACAAATAAGGTTCACTGATGCCCATATTGTCGGAGTGTGAGCTGCACAACACCAACAAAAAGATGTCTGTTTACAGTATAAACAGGTCGGATGCTACAGAACAATTTAAATGGTCCTTTAAAATTATAATAAAGAAACAAAACATACTCGTAAACACCAACAACTAAACATTTCCATGCTTACTTTCCAAATGAACTATTCTAATGGTACAGTAGAAAGTGTTTGTTTAGTCACATTATTTCAATGTGTGTGATATTGTTGCTTTATTTACCATTAGCTGGTCATAGTAACGCCACCAGTCCGATGCTGAAAATGTAGCAGACATTTATTCTTCAATGAATTCATCAGCCTTGCCTTGACATCTACTTTCACTCTAGACGAGGCTGAACTTTATAATCCACTGGCAGGGATCAGAGGTCAACAGCAGAGGGGACCAGAGGGCAGGGAAAATCACTCTCCCCCCGGAAAAAAGTCTGACATCCAATTTTCAACTTGATTTATCAGTGTAAAGCTAAAATTGATAGTGTGTCATTACTGGGCAGGGAGCTGTCTTGGAGAGATGTATCAAAGCCTCCTCATTTTGATTTAGAACGGTGGATCAATACTACCCTATACTGTTTCAATTTGAGGATTATTGATTTTCCTATGCCGACTCTATACAGGGGGACATTCATCATCAAGCAAGCATATGATCTAATAGGGCAACGTAGGCTCCGATCTGCTTATGCCTTACTCAGATCACATGAGTGCAGAGCAGCTGTTTGAAAGCCTTGCACAGATTGTTTTGGGTGTCGTATGTGCTGCACCACAATATTTGATTTAGTTTGCCACAATGAGAACAAACGCTCAAAATGGAGTAATGGATAATCTGCACCTAAAGAAAGGCCTGATGGACTCATCAGTCCAGTTGCAAAATCACACTGGTAGAGGAAAATAAAACACAAGTTCAACTCTTTTCTGTGTCTCCTGTATGCCTAGGTCTGTTTTTTGTTTATAATATATTCTGCTCAAATGATCAATATCTTTTGGCATGTCTCCAGGCACAATTTAGGACTAAAAAAGGCAAAGCAATTTCTGAGCACGAGGTTGAAAAACAAACATTAACAACCAAAGTCTCTCTGTTTTCCTCACACACACACACACACACACACACAACACACATGTGCAGACGTAACAGACAGCCACCTCCAAATGCTTGAGGGCTTTATATTTTACAAGAGCAGCATAAATGGGAAAGTTAATGTAGCATTGAATAAGACTAAGCTGCTGAACTGCAACACTGCCTTGAGCTGCTGAGCATATTGCATCATTTTTCTTCACCAGCAGGTTACCATTAAATTTGAATTTGTTGGAAGTTTTGCCGTATCATTTACAATGCGCCCACGCTCAATAACCTTTTGTTTCAATGCTAATGCTTTGCCTCTGAGAGGGGCTCCATAAATATTTGAACAAGAGCCCAGAATTTATCCAATAGATTTTGTCACGGGTACTTCTTCTAAGGTTCAGTCAGTTATATGAAAATTTTAGTTGGAACACTGTAACCTTTTCAGTCACGGCCAAAATATTCATTTGACAAGATATCTAATATAATTTGTGTACGTTCAGTTTTTGGATTATGCATCCAACTAAATGACATCTTCTAGAAAATTTACAGCTACCGTTCATATGAAAAATATCAGTTTGTATATCTTAATTGACATCTTTAAACAAAACAAATCTAATTTTATGAAGGTCAAACATCTGCAATCTGTTTTAAAGATTGAATAAAATAAAACAAGCTACTGTTATTGCAAAGTGGCTGCATTTGTTTTGGCAAATTCTCACATGTGAGTCATCCTGTAGATTACAGCTCAAGGCACAATTTACTCTGGTATATGGTTGGGTGAATATTTTATTAAACTGGTGGTTCCCCCCCCCCCGACAAACCATTGTGAGAGTCAACATAACGCCCAATACAGCTAACCTGCAGGCAGCAACTAAATCTTCCCAATACCGTCTTTATAAAAATTGCATGTAGGCTGTTCCCAAAGATATATTGTCATACTCTTAGATCCTAGTGGACTACAAAATATAAACGGTACACTGTAACACCTCTGTTTGTCTGATAGAACTAGCTCTTGATCTTGCCACTCCAGTCTGTACCTGTGGGAGCATGTGGTTGCAGGCGAGGGGTGGGAGGCAGGGCGGGAGAACTGGCGGTTATTTTAACAGGGCCCATGGGGAAGCCTGCAACTACCACCAGGTGCTGGACTGTGTTTCTGAGAGGGTCAATGAATGCCTGGACAACACCACAGAAACACCCCCAACCCCCTTCTTCCCATTCCTCTATCCCAGTCTGTTGGACGACTGGCCAATCAGCTGTCCCCAGGGGTTTCAGCCGCTCCACACTGTAATTGCGTTTGCTGACCCGATAGCTGACCCTGGGAAAATCACATTAGCTGGTGGTCCAATCCCATCACTGCAGAGTTTGTGTACAGGTAACTTCAGGTCGAACCTAAGGCAGCTAAGGTTGATGTTGAATTCTTAACATGACCCATGGTAGTCTGAAGGGGAACTTGTGAGAGGGCTTACCTCTGGGCCAGTGTCCCCCAGGCTCCGTGCTTGTTGGTGAGGATGTTGACTATTTTCTGCCTTAGCTGGTTAGCCGTCACATGGTCTCTGTGTTTCGCAGCACTTATCAGGTGGTCGCACATCTTCTCTTCCTCTTTTCTGTCAGCGCCATATTGGGCACAGTTGGACTAATTAAAAACAGAAAAAAAAAACAATGTTAATGTCATTGTTCATGTATTGCTTTCTGTACAGCATCCACTGCCAAATATGATGTCTTACATTCTGCTAATAGCATGTGAGGGTGTTTGACTTGAATAAAGCCGGAATAATATATACCCTTTAATGGGGCATTTGTCACACTGAAGAATGTTATGGCTTCATTCAACACACTTGAGTGCATAAAGATATTAGTGGACAGCTGAGAGATATATTTCTGCTCCCTCGGAGGAGAGTAGTAAATCATGGCGAGCACATAAAGGCAGTCCATTCCCTAACTGCGGACAGATGAGGCTCCCTGCTAGGTAGCCTTGGATGGTGCTATTAGAGGAGAAAGGGAAAATACTCTAACAGATCCACAAAGAATATAAACTGCCAAGGTTAACAAACCTGCACTGTCATTAAATCAAAGGATTTGTTATGGTCCCCGGGTATAGAATGATGTAAAATGCTGACGGGAGGAAATTTTCCAAAACCAAGTACACCATAAAGGAACAAAAACCTTCTGTAACTTAAAGAACAGATACAAACATTACATCATGTCTGTTATTTAAGTGTCCGAATAAAATACATTTTGTATCTGATCTATAAAAATACATTGTATAAACTAAACAGCTTAATCAGATTACCTAATTTCTACAGATAAACTATCCGAGGGTTTCAGGTGACTAAAGTAATCGAAAGGAGCATGTCTGACTCTATCTCTGCCTCTAAAACAAGATTGTCTTACTCTGCCACCCCAGGGGAACTCTTGCTAATATTCAAAATCTAATTTGCTAACAGAAGAGCTAGGAGTTAATTGAATTTCCTGCTTCAAATTTAAATTCTGTCAGATATTATACTTCAACATATTCTTCATAAGGCAGATAACTCAATCTCTGCTTGTCAGCTTACATTTCCACGTGATGCTGTGACAAATATCAAACGTTATTTATCACTTTAAAGCATATGACGCGTCGCCCTGACACCAACTTAATTGTAAAAATGTCTTATCTGCGTCCTGAATCTTCAATCTTAGAGAGTGGGTAATAAAGTAACGTCAGAGCTGGATGAAAAGTGTAGGCTGTCTGGAGTTGGCAGACAGAACGGATGGGGCCAGGTACACTTCCCCCTTCTCCTGACATTGCGTATCTAGCCGTCTCTTCCAGTTTATCTAGCAGGTCAAGGATCCTCAAGAACTGTATATCAAGCAGCTGTTTGAGGATGGCTGCTTTTTCCAGATAAGAAACTCATCACTCCTCACATGTACAAGCTGCTAACAGAGGTGGTGGAAGTAGAGTGTGTGTCTGAGGGTAGGTGTGTGTGATTACAAACACACACATACAGTACGTCTTCTGATGTTTAGAATAACTCAGCTCTTCTGATTGCTTTGAAACTCTTTAGCGTTAAAAAAAATATCCTGTTTGCTTTTTAAGTGACAAGGGCCACAACCTTTTTGTGTCTAAGAGAAATTAAAAGCAGAAAAATTATTTTCAGAAATGCCTTAAACCGTGTTAGCCTTTCCTTACATGTCGGAAATAGTCATAGTTTGATGTGGATGGGCTTAATAGAGTCTCTCTAAATTAATTTTGCTCCTTTTTCCCTTTCCCACCATAATTAAATGATTTTATAGAAGTTGTAAGGTCGAGGAGTTAATCCTCAGAGGGACACGATTACTGAGCAGTTCAATGCCGTTTTTATTCTAATAGGATTTGTTTCGAGTTCATTAGAAGACTGAAAGGTATTCTGTTTTCACCAATGATTGTAACTTTTAAATTTAGAGTAGCATTGAACAGCCACAGATTCAAGATGTCTGTCACTCCGAATGTGTGACAAATATTTGGAAGGTATAGGCTCTGTTTAAAATATAAAAATACCTTTACAATATAATAAAGTAAAATCCAAACCGGAACAGATAAAGCAGCATTAAATATGGGAATAAAAACGCAAAATAAAAAAGTACATCAGAAGTTAAATATTTGTTATTTATTCAGAAGTCTGACGGCCTGGTGGAAGACGCTGCACCCCAGTCTGCTGGTGTGTTATATGTTGTAGATCACACTATCCTTTGAACAATTATTTCTATGTGAGTTACCTCTATGCTTCTACTGATTCATTTAATTTCAGATGCTCAACATGAGGGAACAACATGAGGGAACAACGTGAGGGCACAACATGAGGGCACAACATGAGGGAACAACGTGAGGGAACAACATGAGGGAACAACATGAGGGAACAACATAAGGGAACAACATGAGGGAACAACATGAGGGAACAACATGAGGGAACAACATGAGGGAACAACATGAGGGAACAACATGAGGGAACAACATGAGGGAACACGTATACCTCAAACTCTGCATGTTTGTGGACGTCCTCGGCTCGCTGTCTGTTTAGGATGAACTCAGCCTCATTGGCAACACGAACTATGTGGTCCTTCATGGCATGGCAGAGCAACCTTTAACATTGCAGAGAAAGACATATGCAGCATTTTCAGCAAAACATTATTATAAACGAGGACATATATAATTTGAGTGGCTAAATGTGTTGCAGTGACACTCCTAAGAGAGGAGCAAGGTTAATGAAGTATAGCTCATCAGGATTGTGCGCCATTCTGCACGTTGAAAGAGCAAGTGACTTAGCAGCATCGTTTGTCTGTGTTATGTGGCAACGCTGCAGGTCAGTGACAGATCCCTCTGTAGCATTAAGGAGGGAATGGAGTGTCATTAGAGCATTGGAGCCTGTCCGGCACACTCCTGATTGACCGAGCATCCCTTCCCACTGACCAGAACATCAACCCAAGTGCCTGGATTGCTGACAAGTCTTGCCGTGAACAACGTCTCACATGACTGACTCAGTAGGATCA
The DNA here is from genome assembly GCF_963930695.1 of Labrus bergylta. Taxonomy (NCBI): domain Eukaryota; kingdom Metazoa; phylum Chordata; class Actinopteri; order Labriformes; family Labridae; genus Labrus; species Labrus bergylta. The sequence goes on from NC_089205.1 coordinate 23,946,532, forward strand.
GCGGTCTCCACCCACATTCACATTTAAATTCCACTTTCCGTAATAATTGAAAAACACCCTTGCTATTGTGTGTAGATTATGTGCCATTTTACACACCATTAGGCTAGCTTTGTTTTAATTAAAGCATCCCCTGTTCCCCTCTGGTGCTTGATGCAGATTGTAATTTCCCGTCTGTCCCGAGGAGAGGCAGTAATCCCGAGGCTGCATTCATCAGCTGCTATTGCCTCTTTAGCTGTTGACAAGCACTCATTAATAGACAGACATTGACTGTTCAAAGACAGAGGCTGACAACGCCAAGCTTTGTTTTGAGACCAAGAATAGATGAGACGGTAAGTTGCCAAGAGATATTTGGAGATAAAAACAAAAGGCATGCAAGCCTCTCTACCACTATTTTGCAAACGTATTTCATAGACAAAAAACCCTAATCGATTCACGTGTTCACAGTTAGCCTGGATGTTACTGATAACAAGCACAAAAAAACATTGACCATTCACATTCTTGGATTATGTTTCAAACGGTCATTTTTTTGAAGAGCCTCAAAGCATGATAAACTTTGCATTTGGATCCCTTTAGATCTACTTTTGAGCATTAGATGATCTTTATAGAAATAATAACAAATTCAATCGATCAGTTGGCATTCAGTGGATTTTTTTTGGGTGGATTTGCATTCAAACAGCTGGATCATGAAAGTGAGGAGGAACAGTAAAATAGTATGTGCTATATTAGACATGTTGCGCACACACAGCAAGATTTAACTTTGTCCAAAAGACCTTATAAGGCGAACAGATTTAGCAGACTGTAGCCAGATCCAGATCTGTCTAGTTAAGCAGAGCAGGTGTGCAGAGACTTGAGTAAGGCAGGGAAATTGTGTATCTGTCAGCAGCACCCTGGACAGCGCCGTGTGGCCCTACTGACTCAAGCTCTTTGTTCCAGGGCCAGCGGGGTACTCAGAGAGGCCTGACTGGGCTGTGGCAAGAGACAGGGCACAGAGAGGGCCTGGCCAGATGGGTCAGCAGATGGACGAGGAGGCTGAGCCGTCCCTGATCTGTTCAAGGAAAACTCTGAGTCTGGCCACACCCAAAAGGAAGGGAGGGAGGGAGACAGAAAGAGAAACATGGGCACTGGGACTGTACAGGAAAAGAAAAAGAGATAAAAGAAGGCAGACAATGAGAGAGGTTGACCACACTTGATTAACTTGACTGATGTGGATTCTCCTCCTTCATCGTCTTGTAGAAATGTAATTTACAGTTGCCCCCTACAGAGCAGCCCACAGGACGCTATGGGTAAATGTGTAGCCTTCTTCTTGGTACTACAATCTTTTATGGTCACCAGGGAGGAAAATGTATATATTAAGAAGCACAAACACTTCTGCTTTTTTTAGATCTTTAATCTTATGTACCAAAGTGAACTGATACATTACCTTCCCTCGTTGATTAGCTCAATAAAGGCCAGGCCAGCATTCTTCTGAATGGAGTTCTGCCATTCCTGAAAGAAAAGAAAATGTGATTTGGTACTCACACGAGCTGTTCAGTTTTAGGGATGTGAATAACTCCATTACTCTTTAGTCACCTTTGGCAGTAAAGCTAAAAGCTATTGCACTAATAGAAAAGTATGAAAATTCCCCTTGAAGAATTGTAACAAGATCAGAAAATGCATGACGCTCACGCACAAGAATCCCATTTCACTGTCCAAATTGCATTTTTCATCATTTGTAGTTGAGAGCTTGTAATTCAAGTAGGTAAAGAAAGCATTTAGTTTAAATACCCTTTGAAAAAATATGGTTATGAAAAGCTGAAATTCTGCACAGCATGTGTGACCAGCCGTGCTTCCTCTGTGAAAAGATCTGTAAACACAAGAGGGATGTAATTGTGGGATGAAACTGTATCCTCTCCCTTAAATGCAGCCATTTCCCCTGTCCCTTACAGTGACAGATTACTGAGCCCCACAGTACTCGCCTGGAAGGGATCCCAGCCCCAGGCCAGAGTTTCAGCACTTGCTGTCTCACAACATTCTCTGGAAATGATTAAAAAGCAGTTTGAGAGCGCGCCTTTCACTGTGGGAAATTCAGCTCTCCTGTGCCCTCACTGAGGTGCAAATGGAAGAGAAAACAGAGGAGGCCTCAGTTCAAAAGAGGAGGGAAGGAGAGGAAAGTTCATTTCATTTCAGGGGTTCTAATGTATGCATGAGAATCCAGGCTACTCACAGGGACAATATATTAAGAAATAAGTACATTTAATCAGAAAGACGACATGGAAATATAGAATCCGTTGTCATATTTTTCCAACAGTTATACACACTTCTTGTTCTGTGTCAGCGTCTGGACAAGGTGAGCAACAGTTGTTGTGTATAGTACAAGAATACCTGACATTAACATTATTATGTACGGGCATGTGTTTTTGTACACAATTGTCGTGCCTGACACATACCAGTTCACGCAAGAGTACACAGTCTGACCCCACGATGCGTTAAATCAGAGAGATGGTGCTGACAAACTGCTGAGCATCTGGTCTCCAAATGTTCCCCATGACCCCCGTCCTCGGCTACAGTATCTGCTCGGAATAAGCTGCTCTTGATTTGGACAGGGATCACGTACAGTCTTCTGAGGTTCTGCCTGCTCCAAGCTCACGTGACAAAAATAAATAGGGAAATCAAGGCAGATTTGACACTTGGGTGTTGCCAGTAAAATGGCAGCGGGTCAGTGGAGATGTAGCAAGAACTAGTCAAGTTTGCTATCTTGTCTGAGGTATGCTTGTTGACAGCTCAGATAACACTTCAGAGGCTCTCCTTTTTTTTTTCTTTTTTTTTTTTTTTTACTGCAGAACAGAGCTCCCAGAGGAGGCTGCCTTTGATTGCAGAGATTTTAAAAAAAAAGTGTTCTGCAGCCCATTTGAAGGGAATTAGGCCTGACATGCAGCTGCTTAAAAAACAGAGATGTGATCCTTGATGAAAATACAGATCATGATCAGAGGGCAGCAACCCGGCCCCTGGAAAATTGTAGATGCAAAGCTATGAAGCATAAATATCACATAGAAGTGAAATGCAAAGACGCAGAATTTAGGACATTTGGGGGCAGAAGAGCTCCACAACAAACGGAAAAAAAACAACATTCACAAATTGTTGCCCAGTTTGTTTAATTCATCATAATGAGTGAATTGTTGGCTGAGAATTGCCTACTAAGATATCAAGCATTTATAACTAGCTTTAGCATCTTAGCAATCCCTTCAGAAAAGTTAATGAATGTAAGTTCAGTCTAGCTTTCATAAACTCCTGATGGAAAATAATAAGCGGCTTGGTGTTGAACGTCTTATATACAGAACATTTACCTGAGCTTATTCAGCTGCCTGCTGTTGGACACAATGTGACTAAGAGACATGACACTGGAGACTTGAGTAAAATCATGAATGAAACAAATCAAGTTGATTTTAGTAGCAAAAGTTCTTATAGTAATTAAGATTTGATGAGTTATCAATCTTTGAAAAACCCACTACTTTTTTGTGTTCCCAGCAAAAGGAGAGGACAGCATGCTGGCCTTGAGAAAATATCCTCTTCCCACTTTCATCCTTCTGGAATTCAGCAGGGTACTAAGTATTTGTGGTGTTTCAATCCAACCTGTCAGTGCGCGGGAGACTTTGCTTTTATCTGCTCTGCATTGCTCTGTTATATTCTCCACATCTGGAGGCCTTCCATCACTAAATCTCTGTGGCTCCACTCTAGATCCCCCCTGTATGTTTAAGCTGTTACAAGAAACAGAGCTGCTTGACCTTTTCATTCAGCTGCCCGGGCTGAGGAGAGACACACAGTGTCTGCAGCCGCGGCCAGCCACATGATGATTGCTGCGATTAGTATGCATAAATAAGAAAAGGCAGATCATTAGCACTAATTCTTTCATAAAGCTGACAGGTCACAAAACAGAGAGCGACTAAAGGTCAACTAAGTGCCCTGCTTGCTGTCTTAAAACATTAATGTTGAAATATGTGAGGGTTGGCATTTTATAGGGGTGTCAGCCAAAGCTCACCCTGCAGCTCAGAAGACGTGCTGTGCTTTAGGAAAGCTCACAGATACAGTACGTGACACAAAAGACATTCATCAGGAGACCAATTTAATGTGTTAATCAGTCAGATTAAACATTATATTTGCTCATGATAAAATGTACTCTGCATAAATTGGCTCTGTCACCTTAAACAATACGATGTTGAAAACAATTATAATAAATCACGACATTGAAATCGTATTAGCTTGCCACATAGCAGGATGCATTACTAATATTACAGTATTAGGATACAACACAATAGATCATCCCTATTTGAGAGGTTGTGGAAGGACACTGAGCTACAGTATACGGTCCAGTTTCAAGGCCTTACTGTCTGATCAATATCTAATCCTGGGTTTCATCCCCAGAGCCCCTAATGGCAGGAACCTCTGGAGCCGCAGTAATGCTATCTGTGCAAAGGGGGGAGGACTCAGACCCTAAACAGCATGCTGACGTTCTCAACTTCAATAAATCCTAGAGAAGGACAAAGCAACTTCCCACAGATACTCTACAGACAGAAAAGCAGCAAGTCAAAAACCCTCAAAAGAGCAGCAATAACTCAAGGTGGACGCCCTGTCTATGTATATTTTTTGGAGGAGAGCCCTTGAATAATGGCCTCGATATAATGGAGCCTGAACTCCCAGCAGAAGAGGGCTTTGGACGGCAAATACCACGGAGCACACACAGAGGCAATCCACTTCCTCAAGGATCGGGCCCTGCAGTCTGGATCCACAAAGAGGCACCAAAGTAATGGCTTCCTTATGGGCTCCCGACGCAAGACTGATGGGCTGACAGAAGGTATGTTAAATATCTCCTGTTCTAACTGCTACATCGGGGCTTTGACCTTCTCTAAAACAAGGGCTTAACAAGAGATTCAGAGGGTCAGCAAAGAGGTGATCAGTCACTAGCAGCGTTGCACAAGGTGGGGCTCTGTCTCAAAAGAAGGGATCAGGACTGAAGCTCTGGGGTGCACAGAGAAAGTTGTGGGATTCTCTGAGAGCTGCATGTTTCTGTATGTTGTCACCGGTTTGAACCATTGGCTTTTGGAACATTTTGCACACAAAATAGAAAACCAAGGATAAACAAAGCTTAAGTGAAGATTAAGTTAGTTGTACTCTGATTTAAGGCGGTGCGCTTAGCTTTGAACCAAGAATTAACAAAAACAAACACCAACAAACAATGCATTTTTAACAGCATAAAGCCTGAACCGATTTATTGTGCATTTAAAACACAACTTATTGGACCATTTTTAAATTGTCAGATTGTCAATTAATATTCAGTTAGATGTGAAACCATCTCCTTACAGATCTCCACTAAGTGTAAACAGGAAATATGCTATCAAGAGAGCAATAGTGGAGAAAAGCTTATTAAGCAGGATGTGACAGACAGCGAGAGAGAGATAGAGAGAGAGAGAGAGAGAGAGAGAGAGAGAGAGAGAGAGAGAGAGAGAGAGAGAGACAAAGAGAAGCTGAAAGAGAGGTTGTGAAGAGGAGGAGAAAGAAAAAAAGCTCACCTGAGAACAAAGCAGCATAACAAGCTCCACCACCGAGGTGCTGGACTTCATACACACCAGACCTGTGGAGACAAAACCAAAATAAGACTTAATTTTTTAATATATGTTTAAATATCAGTGGATATGTACAGACGTTAGTTTATCATTAATGTGGCAGTCCAAGATAATACTTGTATTATGAATATTCAGATTTAAATTCCTGTCAGAGTATGAACCTTGGACAAAGTCGCAATGATTTATGTCTGGTGAATATTTTAAGCAAAGTGACAACAATTTGTAAGCCCACTTAATGTGCCCTCAATTTACTCATCATAAAACTGGAAGAATCTGCACAGAATAGATGTGTACTAAACAGAAGCACAGACGTTCAGGCAAGCACCTCCTCCACACACATCTTCCTTCACGCACACACGCACACACACACACACACACACACACACACACACACACACACACACACACACACTAAGAAGTGAACACAGACATTCACAGCTTCTCCTCTCATCTCCGTTCTGTAGACAGTGAGCCGCAGAAGCAGACAACTCTCTAATGAAACAAGGGCAGGTGTGAAAAGCTCATTTGCAGAAACAATGGCTGCAACTGGTCTCGTATTCTGAGACCGGGAACCATTAAACGCGCAGTCATTAGGAAAGGAAAGAATGCAACTCTCCAGGACTCATTATAGGCTGGCAGGAGGGAAACTCTGCGCCACACAGCTGCCTTTGTTTCATGGATTGCAGGTTGTCAATCAGTTAGACAAGAAGAGAACCAGATATCCTTATTGTAACATTTCAGTTAGATTTGTTGTAAAGGTTGTGTACTGTGGAGTAGAGTGTTTGAAATGACACTTAGAGATGGATCCTCTGAAAATCTTAAGAACAAGAACATATTTCAATGGAGATTCCATACCATAGAACTTAAAGCCATATGCATCTGCACCATACTGCTATTTCTATGTCGATGACATTTTGAAATTAGCTACAGCTATTTTTTTTTGTTCAACTTCGATATTATGAATACATTTTTTTCATATAAATTAGATACAAATTCAATTACAGGAAAAATCTGTTCAAAATGCAGTTTGAACAAATCTTGGACCACACCAACAGGTTATAAATAAAGAGCCAACACCTAAACACAGGAGTAGATAAGATGGCACTGTGTCTTTCATGCTAATGCTAGACAACAACAAAGTAAAGATTCAACGCTACAGCTTGTGTAAATACGGCACAATGTCAGAGGGAATTTAAAATATTCAAAACACTGGATGGACGGATGTTTTTCTCGCTGCATGTACACCCTTCTCCATTCAACAGTCCAGGCTGATGGAAGGAGGATATTGTAAATACTGGGAGAGGATGTGACCCTTCTCTTGTACACAGTGCCAGCGCTGACCTCTTGTTATAGCTGTGACACGCTGAGCCATAAGTCAGTCCAGTCTGACACAGAAGTCAGGTGGCCGACTGACCCTGGCCTTGTGCTGGTAGACAAACTAAATGCATTCTATTTAAACATGGCCTGCCAGTCCTTTCCTGTAAACAGGGCAGGGTTAAGGCACGGGTGAATGTGGCATTGTGGGGCAATGTGCCGGCAGACTGGGCCACTCAGAGGACAGCAAGGAGCAGGCGGCAGGCATCACAACAGCCGCAGTGTTCACACACAGGCCTTACCCACCAACTCCAAGTGTAAAGCTCAGGGTGCACTCAACATAATTGCCGCAGTGACCACATGTCTTCAGGGGGGTTGAAGGAGTAGGGTGAGGCGAAGGGGCACAGAGGGCACATGGGGGCTTGACCCCAGGCAATCTAAGGAGTGATGGATGGCTGGTAATTACTGGTAAATGGCGCGCCTTTGCACTACAGCACAGTATTTCAACTGTGAGCCTGGGAATGGTCTGCGTAAAGAAGGGGAGAGGGAGGAAATCAAGCCAGCCATTTTGGCAAACTAACTGCAAAAAGGACGACAAAGTTAAAGATTTAAAGTTCAAGTGGTAAATCTGTGTGTTTGTTTTGTTGGATAAACCTTCTCTAATCCTTGTCATGGTGCACTTTAAAAGACCCAGACAGGGTTAAACATGTCTGGTGAAAAGCACTGGGGCCCGAGCTGTCTATCTACGACCTTGTTTGTGGGGTTAGACTCTCGGCTCAGCTCTGGTTTGTCAGCTTGGTCAGTCTGCTGACAGACTTTGAGTGAAAGGGTAACAGACATATTCACACTTGTCAAGGCTTTGCTACCTGATTTTCCATTCCTTTCCCTCTGGGCTTGAGTCAGTAGCCTTGGCCACATGTGCATCACACACCCACCTGGCTATTTACATACGTGTATGGCACATGCATGATGTATGGAGGGAAAACTGTTTGTTGAATTTTACTGGATGGAATGGAAAGATTTAAAAATGCAGGCATGTTGCTTTAAATGTCCTTTTAATGACTGAAGATTTTTTTTTTTTTTTTAATGAATTAGCCAACTGAGTTTTATAATTTTAAAGATGTGTTGGAACTATTTAACTGTGGTTGGAATTAGTTTTGGTATTTAGTTTACTAATATTTGGGTGGTGTTGTTTATTTAATTATTCTACACGTTTTCTTTATTTAGAATAGATATTTGGGTAATATTTTCTTTTGCTAGTAATTTAAACATGTTAGGTATTTGGGTAACACTGTGGGCACCAGAGGTTATTTAAGTAAGAGGCAGGTAGAGGACCAGCATGCACCTGGGTGGGCCTATTGTTTTTTACCAGCGCAAGAGAGGCACCAGGAGCCACGATTTTATTTGTTCTTTTGTTTGCTTTCTTTAAATAAACCACCAAAAAAATGGACGTTGGACTTCTTTTGCCTGCGTACATCACATCCCCATGGTGCATCAGCGGTCATTTGATTATGTTTGATATTAGTTTATTTCGATTTTTTTTTGTTTTTGGACAAATAGCCACTACAAGATGTAATAAAAAAAGAAGTAAAGAGATTAGTTTGAAAATATACATTTTTTTAGATATCAGATTTATCCGTTTAATACTAAAAGAATCTGAGTAAACCTAAAACAGTTCTGATATATGGTAATGAAAAATATATATTCACGGTAATACAATTATTTCCACATTTAAAGGTAACTGGCAGTATAAACAGCATATATAAATATATACTTCACTCTGGCAAGTGGATTTTAGTCAGACATCGTCTTTCAGGAACCGGCTGTAATAAAGTCACAGGAGTGCATTCATTCAGCCTGCTGTCATTCACTGCAGAGACTTCTGAAACTAATATCGGTTTAGGTTACAGTTAAAAGAGAGAAAAGGAAGAGAGATCATTTCACTTTGTGCAAACTGAAAGTCAGGAGACTGCAGGCTACACATACACTGCACTGTGCACCCACAGGCGTACGTCTGCAAACACACTCACAGTAACACACACGTGTGCATGTGTTGGTTGTGGTGGCAGTGTGTTCTTGTGAATGTAAGCCAATACAAGAGTGGCAGTACACACACACGCAGGCAGACAGTCCCTGAGGTTAGGCAGAAGTAGCACTGTGAGCAACTGCCAACTTGAGGCCTGACGAAGGCACTGGAAGCCTTCACACAGCCACCAGGAAATAAGACCAGAGCCCGGAGTGGAGTGCAGCAGAAGGATCACACACTTCTGCAAACACTGAGCACAACTGAGTCAGTGAGACCAGGACTTTAAATATAAGCCATGTGACTGCCACATCACTGTTGAACATTTTTGAGGCTGTATTATCAAGACTCTAATTGGTTTTTGTTTTTATTTTTTGTGGTAAAAAGGGTACCAAGTCAGTGTTGAAACATCTATGATTTCAGGTTTTAGTAGCAGTGCTCCTTCACTTAAGCATCGTTACTGCAACTTAACAAGGTGTGTGTAGAAACATACATATCTTAATACATGTCAAAGGACTTGGATTGGTCTTTACAGACAATGTGCTGTGTAAAAACAGGATACGGTTTCAAAATTTTCAAACAAAGACAAATTATCTAGCAAAAGCCATTTCCCCAAAAGTCTGCAGTTAAATAAATAAACACACTTTCGCAACAGAACAAAATCCCTTCTCATGTCAGGTAACAGGGTGAGATGCAGTCTTGGTTTTGAAACTAAAAATAGCAACAACACGAGGCAAAGGCCATGGTTTATTTCAACATTCATTTTATTGTGACATTTGTTGTGACTGTGAAACCCTGATGTTTAAAAATACCACATCGAGGAATAATCCGCGATATGTGGAATGAGTCATGAAGAAGACAAAACACACAGACGTCCCAAGATGAATGAAAGGGAAAGCTGATTTAATCAGACTGTGACAGACCCCCGGCTTGTGTGCAAATAGTGACTCCTGTCAACACCTACCACTGCGTAGGCTGCTGTCAATAAGGCAGCTAGAGGAGAACATACATTGACAGGGTGTTGGGAGCAGGACTCCACCCACAGTTTAAGTAATACAATACATTCATTAACATCTTTACCTTCTATAAGCAGTTCCTGTCCGTGGCTGCCCAGCAGGGTACGAGACAGAAACGGTGCAAAGTCTACAAAGGTCTCTCTCAGCAGGGGTGCCACCTTCTCCAAGGCCCTCTCCAGCTTTGTAGTAATGCTGTCAAAGAAAATATATCAAGACAAGAGTCATAGATGGAAATTAGACAGCTGAATCATTGCATAAATATAAGAGAGGTAGTGGTGTGTCTTTTCAGCAAGGTAACAGTTGACTCAGTGCTGCATGTCCATGGGAGTTTGGCTGCTATCACTGGAGAAGTCAGTAACAGAAAGATGAACTTTGTTAAAAGCCATGTTAACACATTTTTCTACATAGAAAGAGGATCTCTCCACAGATGTTTGCCTTCTTTGTTGAGACATGTTACCAGGCTTGAACACAAGGATCACAGTTTTTCCGACACTGCAGAGAGAAGTTCCTTATCTTCTCCAGACTCACTACATGCTGCTACCTGACATTATCTAAGCACCTCAGAGAAACTGTGAACTGGAGTCATGCAGCTCAGACTGCATACGCGCAGAGCTAGGACTCAGGCTGCAACATATCTCTGTGTTCCTCTGCGTACCCAAACAGAAACTAGGCAAAAATAAGGACAGGAGAGGCTTGTTTTCCTAGCTAAAATGGGCAGAAAGCAGCAAGATAATGAGACACAAAGAGAGGAAAGGTCTGGGTTAGGATTTGTGCAAGCGTGTGGTGTGTTCTGCCTTCCAGCACCCTGGGAAAACACAGCAGATGGAAGACAGAGTTGCATAAAAAGCAGGGGGCACACATAGTTGGCTAACATAAATGTCCTTGCCTAAGACACTGGCCTGCAGCTCTGAAGTCTGCCTGTAATCCTGTCGAGGGGCTAAAGGGTTTTAGCTCAGAGGGTGTCAGCCCCTGGTGGGTTGGACACCGGTCTGCTTCAGCAAATGCTCTGAAATAGAGAAAAATAAAAAAAATATATATACAAAAGGCAGTACTTCATTCAATTCAATTTGTTTCTTGATCTTGAACTGATTGGAAAACTTGAGTTATATTATAAACATCAAAGCCGTATTTATTTTGTTCACATTTTTCAGTCGACACTCTCTTCCCTCCTCCAAAATACAAGTTAGGCATCTGCAGGCTTTGCAGTGAGATAGTCCTATCATCGACTTCACAGTAACGCTAAGTGATGTCGGTGACTGCTGCCATGGCAACTGAATATCTATTCTCCTAGCAGAACACAGCAAGGCAAAGAGAAAGAGGGGGAAGAGAGAGAATAGGAGAGAAAGAGAGAGGGAGAGCGAGACAGAGCGAGGTAGAGAGAGAGTGGAGAAAGACCTGGACTCCCAGCAGTCAGGGGGAGAGCAGGACTAAGGACCTCTGTCACAAACCATCAGAGCAATTCAGGAAGAAGAGTCAAGGTCAAAACAAGTTTACAATCAGTAAAAAAAAAAGAAAGGAAACATGTCGCACTGTGTTAAAGAACAACTGTTTTATGTGCAGTATCTATTAAAACATGTGATAAAAGGCCAACATGTAAATATAGTACATATGAGCTGTTGTTGAAAAAAAAAAAAGTTCCATTTCTTTGAATAGAAAATACAAATTATTACGTAGGGGGGAAAAGGTGTTTGAATGATAAGTTTCACACCTGAGCAGGCTTTAAATTCAAATGTGAGTTTACTACCACAGGAAATACAGGCATGCATGAAGAAAAGTGTTTTTGTACCTCATGTTTTCTACCGTGTCCTCGGGCATGGGGGCCACCGTCTGTACGGCCGGCAGGTTCTTACTGGTAGCTCCGTTGACCAAAGTAGAGGAAGAGGAGGCAGAGGGGGCTGCATCTGTGGCTCCTGCAGTAAAGATAAAAAGAAGGATGTGACATAAACGCAATGCAATTAGAATAGCAGACATGGATTTCTGTAATAATCTTAAATAATAAACTTGAACTCTAATAACAGTTACTTTGCAGTGGGATAAGAATTCATTAAAAATAAAAAGTTTCAGGGTTAAAAAAAACTCGGTAACTTTGTCAAACATTAAATCTTATGCTGTAATTTAAAAAAAAATAGTAAATACATTAACTGAAATACATTTCAGTGTCATCTCTAAGGGGGTAAAAAATTATAAAATGCAAGCTGACTAAAATGATTTAAAGAATTAAAGCTTTAAGACCGACTGTGATCTGGATGACTATAACAAATATGTTAAAATGAGCAGACTTATCAAAACACCTGAACTAAATGTTTGCATATGCTCGACGAGTTGGTTCTAAAGTTCAAAATAATAGTATTCTAACAACATTAATTTAAAGGTGAAACAGCATACATCCAAATATGACATTATGATAAACTCTCTCATGAGATTCGTTAACAGCATGGTGTGTGAGATCATGGGTTTGGGTGAGAGCCTGTGGCTTTAGCTGAAAACACACTTTGACTTGGAAACATTTCTCACATTCCTACACAAGGGGACTCAGAGAGGACATAAGGGAGTTTTCTTGGTGGTGCACATTAAAAAGGTGTTGGATCTCCTAATGGTTCTTGGTGTTAAGTGGGTGCTTTCAGAGGCCCAGACTACAGGAGCCCTGAGGAGGAACCGGCTCAACGCAGCAGAGCCCATGCAGAGGTGACATGTAGGAGTTTGAACAGAGGGCCTTCGGTCGATCAGAAAGGTACAAATTACTCAGCAAAGCCATGTTTGACTATTCCTTTCACTTTTGTTAATGCATTCACATTTAATCTTATAATTAAGGAGTATCACAATGGTGTTGTTTGTGTCAGCAAGTATCCTTAAGGGCCCTGGTTTCATTCTGCAGCTGACATAGCTGCTGCAGTCGGAAGGTAAAGAGGGCCATCTAGTGGAGACAATGAGCCACTGCATGGGCATACATGATCACACCATACAGAAGAGGGAAGGGTCTTTGTTTCTATTCTTGGAATCAACAAAAACAGACTGTGCCACAAAAATGAACCCAAATCAAACACTCTTGAATAGCTCCAAAGTACTAATATTTTTAAACATAACTGATAACATTAATGTCACATTTTCACTGCATATGTATATTCCAGTAACCTTGTGCATGACCTACCCGTTGTATTGATCATGCTTTTTGGGGTTGCAGAGGCAGCAGCAAAGATGTTGGGGGTGCTGCCAGCTGTCAGCCCAGCAGAGGTGCTGCTGCTGCTTCCCACTGTGTGAACTGCCAGGCTGCCAGGGGAGGTTTTCTTCACAGGCACAACCACACTCCTAAAGGAAACACATACACACAACATGCCTTATGGACAAATGCATGCAAAGAAATGCTTTAACAGTTATAAATAAAAGATACATTAAATAGGGTTGACAACATAAGCACAAGTTAATAAAAGTTATACAAATAAGGATGCGAAAGCTGCAAAAGATTTGCAGGGAGAAGAGGAAGAGCTGGAGGTTTGGGGTTTTGCTTCGCTAATATCTTCCCTGCCCAAGTGGCCTTAAGAAACATTTAACACCATGAGGTTCGATTGGAGACTGCAGTTGGTAACTGTAGACATGAACTCATGGTGACCTCATGAAATTATTCATTTCCTCTGAATTATGGCCTTTATATATTAATTTAACAGACTGCTTGGCTGAAATACCATTTTTTCAGTTCTTTCAGAAGGTTATAGTTGAGCCAAATAATTAGGAACTTGGGATCCAGCCTTGGGCCTGGGGTTAAAATGAATTAAGCCAGCTGGATGACAGGTTAGCTCAAGAACGAATGTAGTCCTATGTAATCTGACTTTCTGGTAGCAGAGGCTTTCCACTCTGATTGGATGGAATATCAATGATTTGCTTCATTATCTATATAAAATAAAAATTTCTTATTCTTCTTTCTGAAGTATGCCCTGAGCGGGGTAGACGATTAAAATTCATTGATTAGAAGAAAAGAGGAACGTTGTAATGATCCTCATAGTCTCCTTCTGCTGCCGGGCACTGCCAACATGAGCATGTCCAGATGTTAGTCAGGACATTTGAAACATAAACATCCGAAACTGTAACTCACAGTTTTGGCAAAGCATATGCAATGCAAACACATACAGACAAACACAGGAGAGGCTAAGGTAAATAAACCTAAAGGCAGCAGGCCGACAAGCCAGAATGTAGAATGTCTACCTGCAGGACTAAACTTTGGTATGTTAAGTTTTCTACTTTCTGTTTTTAGTATGTTTGTAGTCGGAGTAGTATTGACCAAATCAGCAGGCTTTGGTGTATGACTCTAAACAGGCGGGACACAATCCATGCTGCTCTTGTGACATCTCCAGTCGTTCAGGTTTCCCAACTTGCTGCAATGCATCGAAATGGATCTACCCCAGACTCCATTCAACAAACAAGTGTTTGAAAGTTGTTTTCTTCTCCTCTTGAGAACAGCCCTGACAAAGCCTGCACTCTTACTTTTTACAAAACTGCATCATGATGTTGTAATTTTGGCATAATTAAAAGATGTTACTAACAAGCCATTTTGCTTTGCATTTGATCTGAACACACAGTGGCTCATGAAGTTGCTACTTGGACTTTTTAACTATGCAGTGCACAAAAGAGAAAGTCTTGGCTGGAAGTGTTTAACGTCAGAAGTAGCCGCATCAGCTAAAATCATTGATGCAGCTTCTTCAGACAGCCCTCTTCTTAAGGTCCTTCTTGTTCTCATCTTCCATGATCATTAAATAAAAAATATTTATATTTTTTTTACAATTGTGTTTATATATCTATATGTAAATGTAAGCCAGAGCTATGTTTTCATAAAGTTTTTCATTCATAAGGAATTTAATCACAAATCTACTTTGGGGTTTTGGTGAAATTCAAGATCAATAAGGTGATGATTCAAGATGAGAAGTTAACATTTCTCCATGCCCTTCCCTAAAGGTATGTTTTCACCAACACTGATAGCTCTGTGTTACAGGCTGTACAGAATGTACATGTGTATAGACCTGTAATGTTCATCATTTTGAAGAGGGGTCTTCCTTTTATTCACAGGGGATACAGTAAAAAAACATCACATGCTTGTGACACAGAAAGGCCAAGAGCTCATGAATGAAACATGCAAAGGAAAGATTGTTCAGGCTCGAGATGAAAGATACACTTGTGACCTCTTGTAACATTGCATGAAAGCACACACCATCAAACCTATGTCTGCAATCTGATTGGCCTAGGATTAGAGATGATGCAGCGAACTTGGCCCAGCAAGAGCTCCCTGACAGGAAAGAGGGAAAGCTTGTCCTTATCAGGTCTGCAGTTGGCCTTTGGGTTTGTGAGGGTGCCAGATAATGTCCTGTCCAATCTCCGGCCGTTACTCTGGGTGACACAGGCCAGGCCTCTGCTCTGTCACAAGCAAAGCCTGCTGTCATCTGGAGCAAATCCCTATTCCTCCTCCACAAAACAACACAGACTTTCACTGTTCTATGTTGCTTTTATATCCACGGTCCATCTCACATCTGAGGTTAAACATGCTGGACTGCTTAAGAAACTGGCCGAGCTTTCCCTAGAAAGAGTTCAGTCTTTTGGGGAATTCATTCTTAATTTTGTACTATAAAAATCATTTCCCAGAATTAACAAAGCTGATGATCATTATGTACTTTATGAAAGATCTCTGTAATCTCACTCTATAGATAAATATTTTAAAAAGTGCATCCTGTCTCATTGCCAGTGACGCACTATTGCTCCATGGCAACCAGCACACAGGTATGTAATGCCTTTATAGAAAAAAGTAGCGCCTCTATTTTTTTGGGGGAAAGTAGCAGATCAGATAAACTTAATCACACAGGGTAGAAAAAGAGAGAGTGTCAGTTCAAGCTTGAAAGCTAACCAAACAGCATTATCTCTTGAGGAAGAGCTTTGCTCACTGATAGCAATATCATTTATTCAGGAGATCCGTCTCCCCTGTGAAATCTCTTTGACAGATATCAGAACATCACTAGTGTGTTTTGATTGTCGGCACTGGGCATGAATTGAATCTTGCTTTCCAAACATCATCCTTTGCTTGCATCTTCCAGCAGAAGACCGTCTGTTCCTGTGAAGCTGGGACTTTACATTACAGCTACAGGATGCTGATAAAACATGAACCTCTTTTAATGAATAATTCATCCGCTGAGTGCTCATGAATCATGTATAGATTATCTAGCGCATATCTTATTAATAGGATTGTCTTAATTGAGTTGCAGAGAATGAAACAAGGATTAATCTTGGAATTAATATTAAGGAGGTTTCTGGCTGCGGAAGATGACTGCAGTGTTAAAGTACAGCCAAAGAAATGGTTCTTTTATTAAGCCGACATATTGTATAGAATCTCATTTTAAAGTGCGTTATGCACTAATCAGGAAAAGATACTGCAGATATGTGCTTACAATCCCCTCCCAAATTAAATTTAAACCTATAATCATTGCTCTGTGGGAATAATCTATAACGCATCTACTGGGATGCATCTGGTGGGTTTTATTATATATTATTTTATATTAAAATGTTCTTGAAAAGAAAAAGTGGGTAAAGCAGGAAGAAAACTGTTAAGAAAGATAAGGAACCGTTAACCCGTTACATTAAACAGAAATCAGGATGTAAAGATATTCAAACCCCTCTTCAGTGAGGGTGTCCTGCAGGATGGCGGCTGGATGAGGGTTCCTGTGCACTCCACTTTAAGCCATTTTTCTCTCCTTTTTCTTTTTTTGATGTTGTCACTCCCAATCTATTCCCACCCTGACAGACAAATGAAAGGCCTGTCCATGTCTGGCAGCTCATTTCGCTGGCAGGCGGCAAACAATTAGACACAGCAAATACAGGCAGGAGGGGGAGTGACATGAAAAGCATGAGACAAAGTTGTATATGTGGGCAGGAGGGTTTGTGTGAAAGCATTTCAAAAATAATACACTTTGGTGTGGCGACTCATTTCAGGCTGCCAGCTCCCATTACGGCTGTGAGCGGTGAGGGCGACAGGGCTGGCCGTGGTGTGGCGTGAGGCCGCGTCTGTTTAATCTGTCATCAACACCCTGGAGACCCCCACCCTCACAGCTGTCCTCTCGCCACATACTCCTTCATCTCCTCTCCTATTCATCAGGCTCACCTCAGCCCAGATCAGCAGCAGCAGAATGCATTAAAAAGAAGGGGAGGCCTCATTGTTCCTCGTGACTCAGTGTGTCCTCTGCTGTCGCTCTGAGGCCTGGCAGTGCTTACGCGGACACACAAAAACTTCCAAACAGTGGTGTTCAGAGAATATGGGGAGATTTTGTTTGTGCTAAACCAAGTCAAATTACTTCCACAAAAATAATCATTTCCAAAACTTTCCCCACCGTAGGAGACAGGGATCAGGGGGAGCTGAAGCTTCAAATCCCTACAGGGGCAGGTTTGTAAACTCCTGAATCCAGAAAGATTACTGTGTGGTTTTATCTAATCCAGGAATGTAAATACACCACAGCAGTGCCACACTGCTTCTGAGACCTTTTCAAACACAGGAATTCCTTACTGCCGAGGAGAAGAAGGAATAAAAGTGGCCTGAAATGAATTATGCGTTACATGCTCCTTAGAAACCATTAGTGGTATACTGGAGAATCCGGATAAACCCAGAGTATACAAATCAGCATTTTACACTCACTTGGCTGAAATAAGATACAAACAAAAACAAACACATTTTTATAGATGTAAAAGCCTGAAAGCTATCCTCACAAACTGATACAGCCAAACATCTCATAATTCTTGTTGTATGGTTCAATGTACCGTAATTTTTAGTTTTTGGCTTTAATAATGTCGATTTTTCTTTTAACTATTTACAACTCATGATTATTTAAAAAAAACATCATGGTATTCTATTGAAGTTCTTGCATCCTTCCAGCACCTGTATTTACTGCAATTTTAAATGCCAAGTGTACAGTTTGTAATTACTGTACAAGGCTTTCTCCCATCTATGCAGAACAGAATAATATATAAATATCTAATATATCAGCAGACCCTTGACCTCTGCAAGAGATCACAGTGAAGTCTAAATTAAATGTCCTTCATGGTTACATAGTAGCTGTACAAGAAATGTATTTGAATAATGTAAAGACTAAACTAGAAGCCAGATAAATTACTGACATGTTCTACAAAACACAAGCTAAGAGCAGCAGCAAGGTTTGCAACACTGATCATTTTGATGTTATATATTCATGATTTGTTGGCTAATGTTAGTGCAGATTTATTGATTTGTCTGTTTATTATTTTTAGTGATTCTCGGTACAACTGAAGTCACCTCCTCACCTGTCAAAGGAGTGAAACTGCATGGGCAGCATGGCCTGGGCCTGGGCCTTGGCAGCAGGGTCTTGGTAGGTCACGGCCTCCAACCCAGCCTCCAGGCCCTCCACTGGAGCTGCCACCAGGCTCTTCAGGATCTCCTTCACGTTGATACCCCTCTTGGGCTGGCTGATGCTGATGATGGAAGAGGATAATTTCAAGTGCTCTACGCTGGGTGATTCAGACAAACGCTCCTGGGACTTCTTCATCTCGGAGGACAGAGTTGATATGAGCTCACTCATGGCATCAGGTCCGGCCACACTGTGGTCCAGGTCTGACCCGTTAAGGATGCTGGGACAATGCTCGTCTCCGATACCGGAGTCTGTGCGGGGAAGGGAGCTATCCATGTTGAGGTGTTCTGATGGCACAGGATAGTCCCTACTGCTGTTAAATACTAGAGGTGTTTCTGTAAACACACACACACACACACACACACACACACGATGAAGAGGTAGTTTACAGATCGACAAATAGAAAAATATTTACAGAACTAACAGCATTAAAGTACAACATTTCAACTGTGTTGCATTTGAACCTATTCTTTAAAAATATTGATTTCCATTTTTTGTTAATTATCATTCATGAGCAATGATTTAGTCGATAACATATTTATTCCTAAAAGCTCGAGCTCAACAGAGTTCTTCAAATCTTTGTTGTATAAAAATTCCAAAACGTTTCATACAACATAAATCAAACCGTTCCATCAGAGACGTTCTAATACAGAATCTAATATTTCACTGAATCTATGAGCTTATTGCAATGTCAATCCCTCCACTACGTTATTCAACATATCAAGCATTTTTACCATATTTAGCCTTCAAACAACATTGGTCTAGAGAAGTAAGCAATGGAGATTTCAAACAGATTCACTTGAAGCCAATCTTAATGAGAGAAATGCATTACAGAGCTCACTTAACATTCATAATCAAAGAGCAAATTTAGCTTGAGAAGAATGAGCCATGTGGTAATGCAGTGTCTTAGATCTCTCTCCAGAAACTCTGATCCTCTGGTGAGATTATCTCTCTGTTATTCTCCCTCTATGCTAATAAAACATGAATCCCTTACTTCAGCTTCCTCCTGCCTAAAGCGTTCGGAGGCAGATCTATTTAACTGATTAGAAACAGTGACAGGAATCAGAAAGCTGCTCTATTATTGTAGTGCATGATACATTATACACTGAGCCACCGTCTACTGTATATTACATTATATTCTGTTTAAATTCTATGTACATAACAGGCTTAACGTGCACTAGAAATCTGCAATATTCTGCTTCTTCACACAGTGAGGATTTTTTGTCTATTCACTGTGATAAAATGCTGATTTTCAAAAAAAAACAAGCAGAGGTGTTTTTTTGATCCAATTTTGGTTCATCCTGGCTCCGTGTTTACCCAGATGTAAGGCCCAATTGATATCAATATTCATCACATGCCCCTTAACGAGGTCAGCAGGGCCTGATTTAGCCAGCAACTCGCCTAGCTTCCTGGTTCATCAGACAATCCCCTGCCACATGCCGTCTGGGAAAAATCCCCTATTTTCTGGTGAAATTTATGAAGGCTGCAGTGTGCCTTTCTCCTCCCAGCAACCTCTATGATCCCATTCTCCTCTGGTGGATTGCTTGCCTAATGGGCACTGACAGATGGGCTGAAAATAGCAGGGCTGGATACACTGCCCCAAAAACCCACAGTAGTTGGTCAGCATGCTGCTGCCTTCTCATTTCTCAACTTCTCACTGCTCATCTCCACTTTTTTGTTCTCTGTGTTCCCGAGCCAACCAAAAAACACTTTCATATTTCCGTCAGCCTCTCCCCTCTTCCTCTTGTTTCTTTTATTCACTGTAGCTTTTGTCTAAATGAAAGTTGATGAAGTATGCTCGCTCGTGCATCTCATAATAGGAAGTTGGCACTGCAGCAGACATTACTTTAAACCTTTGTAGGCATCCACTGATTTCCTTTCAAGTGACTTAATGCATGATTAATGACTAGAGGCACAAACTACCTTTCATTTCAGAGAGAAGGATGATTCCTATTCAAGTTGATAACTACCATCTCAAGCCCCAGTCCCCATTTGCTTCCACATTTAAATTCTGCAAGGTGCAATTAGCCGAGTTCATAAATAAACAGTGTGTGAGCCCGTGGAACACAGGCAGGATATCCCTGCTTTTTTTCCTGAATGAGCTCTCATCTGAGCTGGCAGCAGTATATCACAAAGGAGCAGGGACAGCACACATTCATTTATATCACACTCAGCACAACTTAGACGAGAAGGGCAGGAAGAATGGATGGAAGAAAGGTAGAGCACAGCCGTGAACACCTTTGCTGGTTGGCGAGTTGATCCCCGGACGCACACCGCGACCTGATTGGTTGGTTATCCTTGCAGTCTCACGCTGAGGCTCCAGGATGTCACGGTACTTGGAGACCATGAGCACAGAGATGAAGTACACCACAGCCAAGGCCAAGAACTGGGCCTGCTTGCTGTCATCCTGTGAAGAGAAGTCAAAACACAGTTTCTCTCTATTTAGCCAATCTCATTTAACTGATCCACTGAGTTTGTTTTCAAATGTTCTCTTGAGGCAAAACACATCTGAAGTGCTGAAATGATTCTCTGAAAAATGCAGCTTTAAAAATACACCAGCTGTATAGTTGTTATGTCACCTGTGCTGTGTTGCCTGTTGTCTGAAGGCTTTTGCATTGCACACCAGTTTATCTGGCAAAGGAAGATTCCTGTTTTCATCCTCTCTACCCACAGCTGAATCTTAGTGACATGGACTTACCACATCACGAAACACCACAGCACGCAGTCGATTGATGTCCACATCCTGCAGAAGGCGATCTGGGTCCTTGATGGGAGACAGGTTACTAGGGACAGTCTCTATGGCTGTCTAAAGCAGAGAGATAGCACAATATGACATGCTACTCTGCTCAGTTAAAGATCAGTCAAATCATTTCCTGCTATTACTTTTTTTCTATTTATATTAATTTGATGCACTAACAAACAACCTAAATGTAACTAAAGAAAATCTGCCACACTTTCAGTAGTTTAGGTGAATAAATTAAGAATGGAAGGAGAAAATAAAAGGCGGCGCTACTCAGGTTACTCAATAAGCTTGGGGCAAAGTGTGCTTTAAGTAAAATACACTGTTAAGATGAAATGTTCAAAAAGAGACGAGGGACACAGGAAGCAAAGTTGTGACATCACATCCTACCTTGCTGGAAGTCACAGCATTTAGCAGGATTTCCTGAGTCTTGTTGTTGTTGGGAATAGAAGACTTATTTCCCTTGTCTCTGTGTCTCTGCCTGCACTCAAGACAACTCCGAACAGCCACACAACACACTGCGCGCGCGCGCACACACACACACACACACACACACACACACACAGCATACAAAAGGCTCTCATTTCAGAGTTAAATGGAAATTAAATGTCTATAACATGCATGACCTCCTTTGAACTAATCACTTCTCTCTGATGACTGTTTGTTCCAGGCTGCCGGGGCACAGACCGGGAGTCAAATCAGAAGCCAGACTGATTTCACACCGAGTCAGTGATGGGAAATTGTATGCTTGCAACAAGGACACTGTGAAGTCTGAAGGGCTATTTCCCATCCCCCAGAGAAACAACTTGAAGTCAACAATGTAGCAAACACAGGCTTGTACACACACACACACACACACACACATGCAGAGGTGCAAACAGATATAGACATATATAGATATAGACATTGACACAATCTCAGTCTCCCACTAAAATGCACAAATACACATTTTCTTTGCTTGCTTTATGTATTATATATTTTTACTAGGACATTACAATACATGAATTTAAAGTAGTTTCAATTAGCGTTTCATATCATTCTGAACTAAGCAGTAATCTGCATTTCATTAAAACGTTATTCATCAAATCTCTATTATGTACACATACAAAATCAAACACACACACACACACAAGGCTAGAGAGGACCTAGAGGAGTCCGTAGAGACACACCAATGACAGACACAAAAGGCTACTATTTGCAAAGTGTACACGATTGAACTGCAAATTATTCTCTCTTCTCGATATGAATTCCAAAATGAGGATTCAGTCTTTTATTCATCTTAAAACTGCGGCAAAACCCTGCACATTTTCCAATTAAGTAAACAATTAGCAAAAGACTCTTAAATTAATTAGCTTAGCTGATCAAACAGAGGATTTTCAGGGATTAGAGGAATTATTAGACTCTGTGAGGAGAATACTGTCATGGCATTTTCCAGCTCATCAATTTTCCAGCAACTCTTAAAAAAGCCACATGAAGATGCTGTAATTGTTTCTCCTCCCCACCGCACTGAAGTGACATTCAAATGTGACATTCACACAATCATGACCTTACCAAGTCTGAGGCACTGACGCATCAGGCCACCCGAGGACATGTTCTTCTCAGCCTCGATCTCACTGAAGTTGAGTGAGCTGGAGAACACCAACACATCCACCATGACCATGAGACGGGACAGGAAAGTGATGGCGGTCTCGGAGGACATGCCCTGTGTGGCCTCGATGTTGTCCAACTCCGACTTTCAGAAGTCACAAAGACAGAAGGAAACTTTTTTTTTTCATGATTATCAAAGGCTACATTCACAGTGCAGGCAAAGTGACCCAAATACAAGTTATTTTTTTGCACTTGTGACTCAATTCAGATTTTTTTTGACAGTTTGGAGAGAAGTTAATAGAATTGTTCTTTTTGTCTCTTCAAATCAGATTTGTGCCACAATCATATGTGGTCCTAAATGAGATAAAGGTTTTGGGCTGACACTTCTGGACCAGCACATCTTGAGTGTCATATCGGCCTGAGTTCTCTTCCACAGAAATGGACGTGGCCACAGAAGAGCATGGCTTCAGTGTTAACAAGTCCTGAAACGAGGTTAATAGAAGCGAAGGACCAAACCAACTCTGTGATATTGGTCGGATAACCTGCCTGTGAACTCAGCCGTTAAATTTTAGAGCTGCTTGATAGCTCTGTCAATAAAGGTGAAGAGGAGTCTGAAGCTCCAGAGAGCAGACTCAGTTCAGCTGGCAACCACAATATTACATTTGAAACAGGTAAGTTGACAAGCTGCCTCTAGGCTGATTAAAGACCAGGTAACATTTACTTTACCATAAGCATAATAATTGATTATTTACTAGTAGTTTCTTTTAATGGCTGAAACTGCTGTAGGTGTCAGACCAGAAGATTACCAGCCTGCTGCAAAAACCCTTTTTTTTAATTCAAATCAAACAGGCATACGTGTTGTGCCAGCTCCCTTCTTCTTTGTTTGAAAACATGCAGAGGTTGAAAAAGAGAAATCATTTAGATTTGTACAGAAGAATAGCACAATGAACTGAACACTAAATATTACAATGGCTCGTGAATACAGTGTCAAGTTATTTGAGCAAAATGAATATTGCATTTATCCTGATCTTGCCACTCTAGTTATGCACTGAAAAGAATAATCAGAAATGAGCACAAGATTAATTTCAGTTCAAGACTTGAAAATGAATGTGATAATTAAAGTAGATTCATAAAAGCTAATATGAATGACGCACAGAGGGGTTAATAACAGATGTGAAATTGTACCAAAGTCATGTAGTCAGCATTAATTGTAGCAGAATGAAGCTGAGAATAAAGTCTTATTTCCCACAGGACACTCTGTTGTGTAGTCAACAATAAAACCACAAATCAAACAGTTACAATAGACTACCACTAGATGGCATTGTTCCCCAGCAGTGAAGACAGGGAGGCTCACTTACAGAGGGAGAGGTGGCCGCTGATAGAAGAGGCAGGATCCCTCCACAAGCAATAATGATATTGTCCACCATTTGTGAGATAAGGTGGATGGTGTTGTGGACAAAAATGATGTTCTCGTTACTGTTGACAAAGTCCATGACAGACTTGGTGGAGTGGCTGAAGGGAAAGAAGGAAAAAAACATCTGAATTATTACAGGTCCCAGAATTCTTCACTTTATGAAAATATCCTGTTGATTTGGGTTAAATTAAAAAAAAAAATACATTTAAGCAGTATTGAAAATCTAACAGTTATAATATGACATGTTAGCTCTGATGTAGAAAAGTTATCTATTTATCATCACAAGCACCCCTGTCTCTTTGTCTCAATCATAAGCATATCAACGACAACACACACCTTCTCCAGACATGCACGTCACTCTCAAGTGCAAACAGCAGGTCAGTCAGCAGTCTCTGGTGCATGGCTGACCATTTGAACTCCGGGATGCGGAACATGGTGGTACGCGGGCCCGGGCTGAACTGATGTCGCTGTTCCTCTGTCATGGGCATTACCCTGAAGCCCAAATCCATACGTATGTCCCTCTCCATCTGAGTAGCTGAGCGGCCATGTTGACTCTGACATGAGACCAATAAATGAGTGAAAGACGACATCATGAGATACTGTAAACAAGCTTTCTCATCCTATCATTCTGCTCAAACTGATGGTGCACCTTAAGGAGATATAATGCTACTATCATTCGATTGGCTATGAATGATGAATTGCCAGTCCTTGAATAGCCTCTGCTGGCTGCGGGTAAAAAAAAAATAAAAATACAACAAGCTCAATGCAACCTCTAAACATAAGATGAATGAGTCAGCAAGGTGCTGTAAAAAAGCCTGTTTAGAAAACAGCAGCGATGAATTGAACATGAGCAGTTATGCACAAGCAGTGAGAGGTTTAAAATTAAACCTTGCCTCCCACTGGCCCTCTAGCAGTGACCCAGTCTAGGCAAAGGACCCGGCCTCTGAGAAAGAGCACAGCTCATAAGAGAGGAGAGGAGCAATGAACTAATCCCAGGCGGTTGCTGCAGAATAATGCTTTGTCTATTTCTGCCCTCCTGATGGTTCATTCCACTCTTCTAGCAGTCCGTCTCACAGGGACGTTACTCCATGTGCACTAGGCCTTCCTGGCCCCATTACAACCAGAGTTGGGACAGAGAGTGATCCCTATGGGTCCGTTAATAAAGAAATGTTCACCAAAGGCCAACACACCCTGACAGTAGCAAACGGTCTTCCTCCCTGCTTCCCTGTATTTGACCCTGAGGCGGCAATGTTTCAACAGTCATGCTCGTCTTCTCTTGTATTTCCCTCTGGCTAAGCTTTCCTGTTATATTGAAGCTAGTGAAGTCAGAGAACCTCTACCATATCTTTCAGGAGAAATTCCAGAAAGTCAAGACAAATATATTTCTAAAGCACAGTTTAAAAGAATTGAGTGTAAGCCAAAGACAGACAAATGAAACAATATAATCCCACAATACAAATAAAGCTCACACCAGGCAACAAAAATGATTAAAAAAAAATGGTAAATAGGAAAAGGTTGTTATTAGTTCATGCAAATTGACTCATCCTGTAATATCTAACAACAAAAGTCAGCTTCAGACCAACCTGTGTGGTGGCTGTTGTCTGAATCCTCCTCATCTCCTTGTCTTTGCTGTCATCTGATCTGTCTGTGTCTACGCTTCTGCCTTCTGACTCTGCTGCCCTGCCAGTCCTGACATTCAGGGGGTCCCGTTCAGATGCAGAGGCAGCTGGGGCGTCTGCGACCTGTGGGCTTCTAGAGGAGTCCTCTGACTCAGTACCAGCCACAGAGCTGATTCCCTCCAACGCTGCCTCTAGTTCAAACTCATCCTTCTCTAGAATGCTGGGTAACGAGCCGAGCTCAGAGCTGCTGGTCATATGAGCAAGAAGGCCCAGATCATCCTTGGTGTTGGTGTGTACTGGAGGCTCTGCGCTGGGCAGGACCAGAGGCTCAGCTGGACGGAGATCAGGCAGCAGCTTGTCCTCCAGGCTGGCTGCCACCTTGCTGAACAGGAAGTTGTTGCTGTTAGAAATGCTGTCCTTTTCGTCGTCTAGAGTAATGAGAGGTGGTGCATTTTGGTCATCCATGCTGCCCTTTGGCAGCAATACACTGTTGGCATTACTGTGGAGGTTTTTTACAGCAGCGCAATACACATTGTCCAACAGAGAATCCACCTCCACTAGTGCCCCATTCTGAGATAATCCCAGAGTTTCCAAGGACAAATCCATATCGTCTATCTTAACCTCTGTGGCCTCCACCTTCTCAGCCTTGATGTCTACCAGAAGGTCATGAACATCGACCCCGACTCCACCTATGGTACTGTTCTTTCCACTGAGACCCTCCGCTGGCCCCTTCACTTCAGCCAGCAGGTTGTGTGGGTCAGCACTCTCATAGTCCTTTTCACTCTCCGGGGTCTGGGAGTTATCATCCATTTCTCTGATCTCAACAGCTCCCTTGATGCCAGAGGACTGAGCAGACAGACCAGAGATGGTGCTGACCAAACCCTTCTTCCCTTTCTTAATATTCTCCTCCTCCTGACGCTGATACTCTTCATACATCTTAGCCAAATACTCTTTGTGTGCCTCGTATGTCACCTATAAAGAGGGCCACAATAAAGAAAATGTTAACAACCTAAATTTAATGCAACTGTAAAAATCAGATGACCCATTATCAGTAAGATAAAATATTTCCCTACAGCAGATGCTGAACAAGAAAAAATGAAGATTGCCTTGAGGTTAGAAGAGCTAAGTGCCTTATGCCTGCATTTTTCTACTGGCCAGCAGGGGGCAACTCGTCTTTTGCAAACAAGTCCGATTGTCTGTGTAACACACTTGATGTTACTTACAAATTATTTACCTCGTTATTGTTTGGTCTCAATCACTAGTTTTAAGGTTTTCAATACAGCACCATGTTCATTTTTAATTATGGTGCTCCATTCTGCTTTAAGGCACGGCTATCTTGTGGTTGATAAATAACCCAATGCTCAACATCAGGCTTAAAACAGGAACCCACAAATCAGTGGGTTACATTCACCTCCTCAGTCTATGTACATTACTCACCTTTGAGTGGGCTATAGAGAGTGTGTCCACCCACACCCGCCATCCTCCCCACTCATACTTGATGGCATGGTAGAGAAGAATACGGAAAATGTTGTAGACCATCTCAGAGATCTTCTGCTCGTCTGAGTTTTTGGGGTTGATGTAGCCCAGAGAAAACATCCAGTCCTGCCACACAGAGCACTGAAGCAGACACCTGCAGTGTACACATTACCAGAAAATCAACACACAAAATCCACCTTATGTTGGCCATTGATTAAGGTTACGTTAACTTGATCTTGAAGCAGGTGTATAATATAAAGTCCACGTTGTTTGCAAATTTTTTAATTTTTCTTTCTCTTCTTCTTCAAAACCTTTATAGGGCAAATAAAGCATTGGGGTTGTAATTTTAATGTATGTTACAACATGTGTTTGAAATAATTTAACCTCATATATATTGTTTGTCTGATTGTTATTGGAAGCAACTAAAAATACAAATCAAAAAAGGGCACAGAGTGAAAACAAATGAAGGTATTTTTCAATATAACCCAATCAAGGACATTCAACCAATTAATCCAAAGTTAATCATGTTATTGATTTTGGTCAGAGGTTTAGAGAATTCAGATTTAATTGCAATTTGGATTTCACTTTATGTGCTTGTATCAGAAGGATGGTTTAAAAAATAAAAAAGAGAAGGCTGGAGTAAGGCACTGCCAAAAAGTGGAAAAGAAACATCTGCTGGAGAACATGTGCATGTGTAAGGATGATTTAGCACCAGTAAGAGCCTATTAGACATGACACAGGAGCGACCATGTGCCTTCATTCTCTTGTTGTGATATATTAATCAGCATGATAATTGAAGGAGCAGGTAAAGTAAAAGTCGTGTGTACCGCCTGTTTTCTCGGCTGCTGCTGAACAGTTTGATCATGTCGGAGAGGAAGATCCGCCGGACCTCCATCAGCTCTGTGCTGGGGGTTGAGTTCTTCAACAAGGTAGCTACCACTTTGAGAATCACTGAAATAACAAGCAAGCAAAAACAAATACATCTTGCTACATTTTTCAGGAGGACTGGAGGAGTATCTTTGGAAAGAATAAAACTGAACTTACTTGGGTTCTGAATCTTGACAGTGGAGTCGGGCTCAGGGTGGGGTTTATGAACTACCTGTGTGCACACCTGCTCCGTCAGAATCTGGTGTGAGGAATCGTGAGTAAGGAATGGTTACAGGTTCTTTACACAGAGACCAAAGCAGTTATATAGTGACATTCGAGAGGAAAATAGTTTGTTACCTCATACAGAGTGTTATAGGTCGTCACCGTCACAGTGTTGGTGTACAGCATTAACTTCTCTCCCAGGAGAGTGAAAAGACTGTGTGTGTGCATGATCTCCACCTTCCTCCTGTGGATAAACACACACACACACACACACACACACACACACACACACACACACACACACACACACACACACACACACACACACACACACACACACACACACACACACACACACACACACACACACACACACACACACACACACACACACACACACACACACAGGTAAAGTGCTTTGTTGCTTTGTTTAGAGCTGCCTAAGCCACTGAAAGGATCAGTGAGTGCCGTCTGCTTGCTTCCATATTCTCACCTGTGGGGAGCACTGCTCTGGAGACAAGTGTCAGAAAATGCCTGCTGTCATAAATTGGGGGAATTTTGTTGGAGGTGTGCAGGATAACGAAGTTACTCTGTCACTAGGCATGGCTCCAAGAAACAAAGGCAGTGTACCACAGGTGAGCGGGTTCAACACAGACAAACTACTTGTGCAAAGAGCACAAGAACTGCTGTCACAGTGATATGCCAAAGCTGCTTCTACGACCTCGAGAACTGTTTCCTAATAAGTCCACGTTTTTTTGTGTTTTTCAGAGGATGGCAAATTGGACACTTAGGAGAGGAGAAGCATTTCTCTCAACTGTATAAATATGGAAATACAGGAGAAAAGGGCAGACTGATGATGCATAGCCAGCTGAGGTGGAATTTGTGCAAATTTGCTCTACAAAAAATAAAAAAGTGGGAGGACTACCTATTTTTAAAAGCTTTCATGTGTGCAGATGAAGTCACTCATTTTCCCTGAATATAGATTAAACAATCAGTTTCGACAGTATGAATATGAAAGCACTCCTTTTGAAACAATAATCAAGGATTTGTGCTCTTCAGTGAGAAGAGGTTAAATACACTGCAGTAAAATGGATCAGGTATTCACGGCAGGGAGAACATTTGGTTCTAAAACTAAAAAATAAGCAATTATAGATATTTCATGTCCATTTTTTTGTTTCTGAGAAGATTCTTGCAGATACAAAAAGAACATTTCAGCACGGTATAATGCACTTATCTTTTATCCCAAACACTTCACTTGTTTTGTCCAGCATGGTACCAAAAAAGTCTTAACTAGCAGAACAAATGTGAAGATCACGTGTCAGCTTTAACTCAACCCCAGCAAAACTAACATTATCCAGCATCACTGGAGCAATGAATGTGAAATGACAAATGAATGAATCAAAAAGTAATAACATCAACAAAGCTTGGAAGAAACATGTTGAATTCTTAATGAGTCGTAGTAAAGCCCAGAGTTAACCAAGAAGATGCTTTCAAATCTATGAAAGCTATATATGAAATAAAGGGGTGGAAGGGCAGGCTTTTATGAAACTCTCATGTCTCTTGAGTATTTAGGCCTTTTGCTTGCACCTGGGGCAGTCCAGCTTTGCACTCAGCAGACACCAGTTAAACACCACAGCACCTGGTGCCAAGCCATTGTGAGCACAGCAAAAGCCCCATATCTCCTCCATCCATCCATCCCTGCATCCTGCATTTTGAATTAAAGGCTCTCCACCCATAGGCAGTCTCTCTCTCCTCTCCGATGTGCAGCTCATGGACGATATTCTGACATCCTACTGGGTCATTTATTATTGATTTGACTCTGTGGGACAGTAACTTGGACTTCTCTCACCTTTTAGGTGAATTAATGGTTTTAGGGCACAAAGCCAGGAATTCAGGTGTTCTGGAGAGAAGAGAACCTCTTTCTTTCTTTATTTTTGCAAAGCTGGAATCCAGTCAAAAGTTTTTTGGCTCTTGTAATTGTACCTTTCTTTAAAAAGGATGGCAGTGCAGCTAAATCATCTCTATGCATTTTAAAACTGATTCATGATTCTGCAGTCATGAACAGCAGCATAAATCAAAATGTTTTTCAAAAAGAAATGAAGAAACCAGTTTATATTTTAGAACATCTGACTATTCATTATAAAAACACTGAGAATGTATGACTAAAACCTACGACCCAGTTATTGGTGTGCGACACTTACTTGTGGCCCAAATGCTTGAGGAAGTACCCGAGGACTTTGAGGGATTGCACTCGTATGCTTTCACTCTTAGAGGCCATCAGCTTGTAGATTACCCTGGAATAGACACAAGCAGCGAGAGCTGGCAACAGCACACTGTCTTGACAGAATAACATATATCCCCGTTGATGAAAAGGCCCAGCACTGGTTAGCTGACAACCACTTTCCTTCAGGGAGAATTTACATCAGGATTAAATAAAGGTTCTAATGAAAGCAGCAGTCTTTCCACAATGAATTCCTCAGAACTCACAAGAAGTGCATTTATATTTTATAGGATCACATAAGGTAGGCTTGATCATCCGTGTCATAACGTGAAATCAATATGTTAATGCCGTTACTTTTCCATGCATAGGTTTTTTTTCCCCCCTAACTGATCATATGAATTATTCATACAGCCCAAAAGCACACAGCAACAGCAGAAGTGTTGGTTGCTTGGGGTTTATTTTGTGAAATCACCGCTTCATTTTGTGCCTGAACAGCGGAGGGATTGTGTCTTTCCCTGAGGGGCTTACCGTATTCCATTTCTCTGGTCAAAAGCAGGGATCATGGAGGCTGGATGCTCAGACATGAGCGCTACCACCAACTGCAACACATCATGCAGATTCTCATCCTGCACCAGCAGAGAAAGACAATGAGACAAAACATAATCAAACCAAGTGAGTGAAGAGAAGGGATGCACTCTTTGTTCTCTTTAAGACTCTGGAACTGCAAGTGCAGCAAAGCCATTTTGTAAGTGCCTTACTATTGTACGTACTGCAATCGCAAAATACACCTGCTCCACTGTTACAGCTGACACAGGGGAAGTATTCGGCCAATGCTATTTAAAGTGATTCGTTCATCTTGCTGGTTAGTCTAAGTACTTGAAATAAATCAACTGCTCTCAGAATAGCAAGACTAGAGAGGAAATGTGACCTTGAAGTGAAGTGCAGAATCGTGGCACACTTCAATTCACTCAAGAGTAGAGACATGTTTACCTCGTGTATGGTTAACAAATAGTTCAGGATGCTCTGCAGCTCATCCTCCTTCACACCTCGGTCCTAAAGTATGCAAAAAGAGGAAAACAGAAATTAAATCAAATCATGTTCCAGGAAAACAATTAGAAAAGGGTCATTGCGAAACAAACATCAGAGAACTTTTCATTTTGGCAAAGTGGGTATATGAGATATGAGATTATTGGAGGATGATCACTAAGTGTTTTGACGTCCACACCTTGGGGGAGAAATTGATGCAGCTGTCAAAAGAATTAAGGACTCTACAACAAAACAGACTGATCAGATTAGCGCTTGTTTGCCTAAATCCTGGTGATAACATTTAGACATCAATCCTGTTTCTTCACTGCAGGTAGCAGCCCTCTTATTCCTGCCATCCCCTGATGAGCCTGAACACGGCAGCATTATCGTTAAGAGATAAACATTCTGGTGTGTGGCAGCAAATACAACGTCTGAAAATGCCAGTACTGAAAAACTAAAATACTTCATTGAAGAGTATTTCTTAGTCTAGTACTGTACCGCATGTATTATTGATTAGGCTATCACAAGTTAAAGCCTTCATATATTCAGTACCACAGCCAAATAACAATAAATACCTGTCACAAAGTTGCAAAGCAAACAGTCTGATAAATATTCAGCAAACCCAAAGGGAGGTAATTAGAAGTAATTGAAGCAAAGAAAAGTATCAATTTGTCTCATTTGTAAAGCTGGAACTGAACAATGTTTGGTGTCTGTACTGGATAAATGACTCAAATGTTTAAATAATGATCAAGATCTGTCATTTATTAATTTCCACTTTACTAATGAATTCACTGAATTAGTCGGAGCACAACTGGTTTCTTCCGAGCACACACACGAAGAAGAAATGAAGTAAACAGCTCTGAATCTATCAAGGTGAAGACTGGCAGAACCTTTTAAAGGATAACACAGCGAGAATTGACAATCTCCAGATTTCCTCAGCGCAGCTCAAAATCAAGCCGTGTGAGGGGGCTGTGAGGCATGAAGACAGGTGGGATATACCTTCAGGATGAGTTGCTTGAGGAAGAGAAGCATGAACGCCCGCAGAGAAATTATTTCTTTCTGGGTCGGCCTTGGACCATCTGTATTTGGAGAGAGAGAGAGAGATAGAGAGAGAGAGAAAGATAAGCCATAATCTTCAGTAATAATGTATCAGAATTTAAAATCCTTGATTTTCTGTTTCTCAGTCTTCTCTATATTTTAATGATTTAACTGAATGTTATTCTTAATTATTAATTTACCTTTATTCTACCAGTAAATCCCATCAAGATTAAATATATATATTTTACAAGACAGACCTGGCCAAGCTAGCCGCCATGCCAAATAACAAATATACTAAAAACACAAACATGGAAAAAAAATCACATAATTTCAAACAGATATTCAAATACACGGTGGCCTTTTCAAGACAAAAACAACCATATGCAACTGTCCCCATGTCCCTATGATATTCTTAACTTTGTTAAGAGACATCCGTGTGTCTAAATGTACCCTAACCCTTTATGAAGGTTATTCAGTGCATTGTAGGAATTGTATAGCAATAGCTTTTATCTCCTTGTGCAGCTCATCAGATTCATGCTCTGTATTTGTATGTTAAAAATAATGGTCCCTTTTAAGTGAATAAATTCAAATTCTGCATTTGTAGTGAAGCGAAGAGATGCATGCTACACTAAGTCAAGGGCCCAAAAAGCAGCTGAGGATGTTTGGGTATATAATATGTCCTCATAATAAATCGCAGCGATACATTTAAGCTTTTAAGATATGGCGGTCCTTATCTTCCGTCTGATTGATAATGAGATTTCTCAAAAAAAAAGAAAGAAAAAAGAACAGGTTTCCTCCTTTGTACGTTTGGAGAAACGAAAGGCAGCAAAATCTTCTTCAATTTCATATCCAGTTTAATCACACTTGGAATCACCTTGAATATGTGTGTGGAGAGTTTAGCCCAGTACCACCAACAACCAAGTCAGAGAGCTTGACACATACAGTCAGCCTCCCAGGGAGAACGTGTACATTAAAAAGTCTGGGAGAATAAATTGTATAAACATAGCATGCTCTAAATTCTGAGTATTCAACCTAAAATGTATTTATCATTCATGCTGCATCCAAAGTCCGTGTGTATCCCAGGTCTTGGTCACAACGTAGTTCCCAGGCTGCCTGCCCAAGGTCAGCAGAGCCTCACTTCCCATAACTCCAGCCAACATCTCATTAAAACAACCCAGAATGCCTCTGCCAACTTAAGGTCACTTTGGCACACAAGGAAGCATAATATTGCAATCCATCCCTGTCATGAAGCGTATTCACTGTGTGACGGGTCTAACCGCTGTCAGCCGGGGAATGTATGTCCTGCAAATAAAGAAGAATGACAGAATATGACAGTTGATATAGATTAACTGTCAGATTACTGCGCTGCTGCGGCTTAGTTGGCACAGGGATTAATTGTGACTCGGTCAGACCCTTTTCAATACACTGAGCTCTTTTGTTTTTAAACAGAAAGTGTTTACACAAACACTGAGTAAGCACATTGATGGGCTTCAGCAACAGGCAGATCAACACAGCACAGAGCTATTCAATCAAACACATCAGGAAATACAGGATATTACATATAGCATACTTTACCGCTTACAACAATGCAAACATGAACCCGCATTAGATTAGTAGCACTTGTCAATGTAGCACAAAGGCTCCATTTTTGGCTGTGAGACCTGGCATACATTCATTCATTCATTTCTTATTCATCCTGTGCAGCCAGCCAGGTAGAAACACAGAGACACAATCTCTTACGTTTGCAGAGGTATTAAATGGAAGTAACTGGGCCAAACACAACAGCCTTTCTCAGGGAGTTCGTCACTTTGCCAAATGCCTTTCTTCTCTTCTCAGAGCTGATAAACTTCCACCTCCACCTCGGCTGGACACATGTTCCTTTGAAGCGAGGACAGTGCCATGATGACAGATACAATGGCAGCAGACACCTGACCATCCTGCTGCTACAACAGCCAGTCAATGTAATCAATGATGAGGCTCCCTGAGGTTGCAGGAGGATGGCAAGTGCTCCTGCATCGTGACACTGATTAATAGAGAGAGAGAGGAAAACCCAGAGCAGGGACTGAGCCTGACATGGAAGGGATGATAAGAACATTATTACGGCAGCCAATGCATCCAAGTTATTCACAACCAATTATGCTCAGCAGCTCTGCACAGCTCTTGTTTCTCGTTCACATGTTGCTTTACTTCCTGCATCCCAAGGGCACCAGGAGAAAGCGTTTATTGGAAAATAATTTATGTCTATGTGATTAATGCAGGAATACTTATTCGGCTTATGACTGATGATAATAAAGTCACTGCATATACAATAGAATTAGGTCTGTATAATCATGCCAACCTTTAAGTAGGGAACAGGAATAAATAGAGCTTTGCTTCCAGACGCTTATAAATAAACAAAAGGATGACAAAACCCTTTAATGGAACGAATATTGTTAATAGAAGCAGAAATAATGACTTTGTAGAGTTCTTCTTAAGTTATAGCAATCGCCTGTTTGCCTGTTTTCTGTTTAAAGCATGTGGAGTGTGTCAACAAAAAAACTGCACTGACTAAACATTTCATAACACAGGGGCAAACATAAAGGTGAAATTCATTAAAAATGAATGGTTAAGGCTCCCCATCACACTATCGTTTCTAATGCACCACCAAACCTCCAATTGCTCGAGTGGATTTCCCAGGTGTATAATGTATGTTCATTTTTATGACGGTATTTTCCCCAGAAGTCCCATGAAGATTCAAATCTCTTCAACAAGAAACCACAGTCCAAAGTACCATCTGAACTTAATTAAAGCAAATTCAAATAGGACATCAATATAGAAAAAGATACAACAAGAGAAAGAAGACCATACCATCTGTCAATAAAATCCAATATTTTACTGTTATCATTAATTCAAATGTTACAGCAGATTATTTTTATACAAGAATCAAATCCACTACACCTTAAAGATCCTGTCAGGAGCTGATAACTGGTTATGAAACAGACAGAAATGAATGTTGACGCCTCTTGATGACCATTTCTGCTGTCAAAATCCACTTTTACATTTCCGGTGTGTATGGGACTTCTTTTGGAGCCAGATTCAGGTCAACACTCAAGAAACTGCAGTTTTTTTGTACCACCAAGTTGGCTTAATTTTTCAACAACCAGAGGTTGCCAACTTGCCACTTGTTCATGACTCATTATAGAGTAAAATCGAGGCAGGGCAGAGACAGAGATAAAGGGAGAGTGATCAAGATTGAGACATATTATATGGTGGCTTGTGTGTACATATCACTGACTGAGACAAGTTGAGCAATGGGGCATCTGTCTGCTCAGCCTGCAGTGATTCTGGGCATCACTGAATGATACATGGCTTTAATTTGATAGCACTCAGAATTAAGACCTGAGGAAAAAACAGAGGCACTACCAGAAACCAAGCGAGTTACTGGAGGAGCTTTGTTTTTAAATATGTTCTCTGTGTCGCTATAATTGAACACTTCATTATCTGCTTGGCTCTCTCCTTCTTTGTACTTGTCTTTGTTTGGTCATTTCTCAGTTCAGAAGGACAGGGGGAAAAACTGACCTGCCAAATCGCACGTGGATCAATGAAAGTGGACCCACTTTGAAAATTACCAACAGCAGGAAGGCAATCCATTTCTAGATGTGTCTTCTCCAGAATCTCAACTATTTTACCATAACAATCTCCCACAGTGGGAGCGATATTTACAGATGTGTCAACAATTATAAGTAGAAAGAGCCTAAGCTTTTACTGTAGAACCTTATGATTGATAAATAAGCAGTATAGTCCAGTATGTGTACGTGCACATCCATTTGCAAGGCTCTGCATTTTTTGATGAGGCACATTCACCATTCACACACTGATGGCAGAGGCTTCTAAAGGGCCCAGCCCACAGTACGACTATATTTACGCGCCCTTTGTGTAGCAGCGAGAGCAATCTGGGGTTGAGTATCTTGACACAGGACACTTAGACATGTGACTTTAGCAGCTGGGGATTGACATATACACATTATATATATATATTATTATTATTATCATTATTATAGATAGAATCTGAGCAACCCACTCAGATGTTTGTAGAGGCAAAGTTACAGATCAGGTCATCTCTGCAGGTGATAAAACCACTTAGCACACTGACAGTTACATTGACATCTTTTCACTGAGTATAACTGTGTCAAGCATGTCTGACTACAGTAAAAAGACTATAGGGCACCCTTTGCATTATTTTGGTGTTTCTTACAACCCATGTTGACACTTCTGACTTTGAACAATTCAGAACACTACTCTGTTTTGTGATGCTACTATAAAAAGAAATACTGTACTGCACTGCCTGAGGCAACACAGAGACAGATTTCCCAAACACGTGTTTTGACATCAAGATCTATTATTCAGCAGAAGTGAACGATACAAGAAGCAAAGCAAAAAGACTTTGACGTAGAGGACAGGATGAAAATGAAGTACTATTACATTTTACTGTGATCTACAAGCTAAATATATCTCGTCTTCCAGGAACAGGACTTCTAGATAGGTTGAGCTTTCATCACTTATTAATCCTGTTAAGTTCCCTCACACCCATATGAAGGGAACAGGGACATCCCACTGAGTAAGTGACAGGGGTAAGGAGATGTTAAAATTAAGAAATGTACGTGTGAAGAGCATGTGGACTGAACCTAACTTTGTGATGGGTGTTCTTATATTGTCTGAACTCAGGATAGAGGACACCAATACTAAATACTTCAATCACACATGCAAAAAAAAAAAAAAACAGAAAACGGCCTGAAATTTTCTAAATGAGCTGCATGTGTGAATGTTTCACTACTATTTTACCCAGAATGCTCTCAGCCAGTCCCATGAGACTCATGCGCTCTCCAGACAAAATTAAACTGCTTCATTGTTTTCTGTTTGCCAGAATGTTCTTCTCCACATGATTTAGCTGACAGGGAATATGTTGAACCACATGCAGCATCGAGATATATATATATATGTAAACATTGTGTGTGATTGTAGCATCAAACTCTGTCCACGCTGCTTGTGAGAATTTGTTATTATCCGTCACATATGTAAAAAAAACTAACTTTAACACTAGCTTTAACCTTCAGGAGGAGGATTTCATCAGACCTTGGTGCAGTGTAAACTGAGCTCTCAGTACAATTACAAAACAACCTCTATACTACAAGACGGTCAGTTTGGGAAAAGAATAATGAGAGCAAAAGGGAAATGACAGTTCAAGGACACTTCCACTTTCAGCACAGCCTGCTTGGTGTTAGCCTGCTGCTTCATAGAGAAAGTATCTTGTCATACTACTGGCCCAGGTTTCAGAGGCCTTACGCCCACACCGAGGACCCTGGGGGGACAACAGTATTGATGTGGCGTGTCTGCCTCTCTGTCATCTCCTGTGATGGCCACGGTCCTAACAGCTGACAGGCAAGCGCTTCCATGTGGGGATGAGTCATTCCAAAAGTGGGGGAGCTGCTGCCATTTCAGGAAGACACTCTGATAGCAGGTTTGTGTTTGCAATTGGTTTCTTCCCAATGATTACTTTCCCAGAACACTGAGTTTCACTTGGATGAGCTTCAGAGTGATGCTGAACAGTTTATATAAAACCAATAACCAGAATCAGATCATATCCCACAACAACAAAATTAACTCAGCTTGGCTTACGCAAAGAAAAAAATCCTGTGCCCTCACCGAGACCCTTTGGCGTGATGCCACTGTTGTCTGCAGGGTTGACGGCCCAGTAGTAGTACTTTAGCGTATGCATGAGCTGAAGCACCGTGCCCACTCGGCGAATCGTGTTGTAGATGGTTGCTGTGCCAATGAACTCAGCCGAGAGATAGGTGTACAGAGAGAGCTGTACCTGAGGTGGGAGAAGACACACACATATACAAGTTGTCACATCATTAACTTCACATTTTCATTAATCTCTTTGAAGTGTAAACCTTTTTAGTCTGACCAAGACTCTTTGCCGTTGTGGATTGCGTTACATGAGCGTATTATCCTGACAGGTGTTTCGTAGGGATGCTGACTGACCCTATATTACTCAATTTCATAATTGTCCTCGCTACACTCTGCTCAGTGATGATTAGCATGTCCTCTGTAATTAGGAACTGAGCTGACAAGAATCCTTAATCCCACCAGTCGTAGAAGCTATAAATATCGAGAGCTTTTCCCATATGTCATAAATTATAGGATATTAACGACTCACATGTGAGTCATGATGAAAGGGCTGCAGTGTGCTTACGATGTAAGCATGATGTGATATGGTCTTAGGCTACTGAAATTACACACAGGAGATGAGTGAGCAGCTTGTTGTTGGTTACATAATTTTCAGGAAGAACGGGGAAGTGAAATGTGCTCACACAATCTTTTTTGTCTACTAGGACAAGGTCAGTGAGTAATTAATGCATATAGCACACCCCATCTTCCACTCAGCTACTCTCTGTAGTCCCAAACAGCAAACAGGGACAGAGGAAAAGTGGACTTTGAGGCATGCCCTAGGGGACAGAGCCAGCGCAGCTCTTTGTGCAGTTGTAGCTAAAAGTGTGTAACCCACTTCATTACCTCGCTGGGTCTCATTTTTTCTCCCTCTTTCGCTATGCTCTGTTTTAGAGGGGTGTCGCAGGAAAGCCTCCAGACACTTGTATTTATTTCCTTTTTTATTTTTTTTATTTATTCATGGCTTGGCCCACCAGCCGCATTCCTAAGGCAAATGTATTTGCCACACAAACTCAGCTTCTTTGATATAGCTCATCCCATTTTTTCATGGGTCATAATTTAAAAGGAGGGTGGAGAAAAAAAAACTCTGGAACATTTAAAAACTTAAAAACTGTGGTTAGTTTGAGAACAGGACGGAAGTAAGTGATGAAACCTGCAACAATTTTATACATATATAAACAAGTCAGCTGAAACAACATTTATTTGTAAGTAGTTCATTAATAATAATGTCATTTTTCTTCACCTACACAAACTGCTGCCGTGGGGCATGTCACCAAAACTGAACCCAGTGAAACATACATGACAGATATAGTTTCCACATTTATTCACATGCATGTGAGACCACACAGTTACATGTTTCAAAAAATAAAGGATAAAGAAATTCTAGTTTTGCCAGAGTCCGATGAGCATCCACTTCAGCTTGACCGACTGTCCCTTTCACTCAACCTGTAACCCTGCACGAGCTCACCTTAACTGGGGTGTGGATCCAGATAGCAGCATTGAAGAGGATGTGGTCACACAGCTGCTTCAGTAGTGGTGCCCCATGTGACAGGCTGTCCAGATACTTTGCAAAGGAGAGGAACTGCTCTAATACAGCCCTGGTAATGTGTACACGGGATGACTGTGGGAAAGATCACAAAGTTGTTTTAAACAGTAAACACATCACTAAGCCTTTTTCTGCTAAATGCGTGTGTGTATCTCTGTATTTAGTGTCTGCGGCATGGAGGGCAGCACATGATGAGCAATGTGTCTGTGGAATGTCAACCAAAAAAATTAATTACAAGAAGGCACAGAGTTCATTTTATGCTGAAATATAGCATGAAGGCCTTTTTTTAACTACTGGTACATAATGTAAGCTGTAAAAGTGAGTTGTATCCATGCAGCCTGAATCATGACTCATCATTTTAGCCAAAATGTCTCATTTGAAACTAAACTCTTGATTGTAAATAGGCTCATATAAAAAACACAAAGGTGCTGAATGTTACTGAATGGATAGTTTAAGAAGATTGTTTTGGGGCTTTGATGAATTTATTTAGAGAAAGGACGGTGGATAGAGGCACATTTTAGGGCAATGGAGATCGGGGAATGACATGCAGGAAAGGAGCCACAGGTCGACTACTAACCCGGGCCACCAGCTTGGAGCACAGTAGCCTCCTGACATGGGTCACATGCACTAACCACTAAACTACCAGCGCCCTCCTGAATAGATAGTTTAACCTTTAAGACAAGTGGAAAGGTTTTTCTTTGTGTACTGCTCAATTGTTGCATGCATGTTGTTAACACATTCAAAAGTATTATTCTTTTTCTATAATTATCATTGTCATATTGTAAGGTAGCCAGTGTGTATTTTTTTTAATTATGCTCAGCAGCAGGTGGGTGTGTTGGCAGAATCTATAACTGTGTCTTTTTAGTCATTTCACACGTGGCTCTAAACAAACAAAATAAGAGCAAGTAGCAGAGGCATGACTTTGCAGAGAATTCCTCTTTGACAAATATGTTGAGTGCTCCTGTCTGGCACCTGTTCTCTACCCAGGTGGGGGGATTGGGGACTCGGTGAGGGCAGGAGAGAGGGAAAAATGAAGGCACGCCGAGAAGGGAAGGTGTGGCGTAAACAGATCACGAACAGATGGTGCGATATGTGGAAGTGTGAAACCTGGCAGCGGGAAGGAAACAAGAAAAAAAAAACAGCAGCTCTCAGATGCAGACTCTGCCTGGCTGTTAGTTAACAGCAGCTGAAGCCAGCAGGCAGGCAAGACACTGAGTGACAAAGTGGAGTCATTTCTCAGGGCTCCAAAGGAGCCGGCACTCAGGGGAGGCCAGCAAGCTGCTAGATCTGCATCACAAAAAGGCTAAATAGAGATTGATGTGTAAAAAGAAGAAAACAAAGGGGAGAAAGAGCTGGAGATGTAGTCTCTGCGTGTTTTTTGTTATAGTTCTGTTAACTTCAAAGTTCAATTCAGGACTCCAAAGGTTGAGTAATATAAAGTGGCTGAAGTCTGCACTTCAGTATATCCATTTCTATTCATGGTAAATGGACTTGAGCTTGTATAGCACTTTTCTTCTCTTCTGACTACTTAAAGTGTTTTTTCCCTACAGGTCACACCTACCTTTTCACACCTCAAAATTCACACACTGGTGGTAGCATGCATGTGTACTATTTACTATGTAAAATGTCCATCAGTATCAACTAATCCATTCCAAACTCTGAGCTTTCGTTTGAGATACGGCCGACTCTACCACTGAGCCACAGCCTTCATCATCTATTCATCTACTCACTTAAGAAATAAAGATGAGAAGTATAAATTAATCAAATCAGTGCTCAGTTAGAAAAACTGTTGTAGTGATGAGTCCATCTGATCCGACACTATTGATCTACATTTAATTTACTTAAGTTCTTATATGTAGAAGGTTATGAAACTCAGCTCTACTGTACCTTCTCAAGCAGGTATCCGATCACCAGAAAACCCTTCCCTCCCAGCATCTGCTCCTGCATGGCCACAGAGCTCTTGAGCAGCTCAACCAGAAAGGCCAAGAGGGTGGCACTGCAAAACAAGAAGACATAAAGTCTCACTGGTGGATAAAAAACTGCATCTATACACACACATACACACAGGGAGTGGTGAAGGAGTTATTCTATAAACTACAGCAGCATGAGGAGACGGTGGGCAGAGAGATAAAGACAAGGTCATTTTCAAAGGAGCAATCAGCTGGGAACTGTAACTCGCCACTTTCAAACCTCTTCAGCTGAGAAGAAAGGGTCGGCTCTCTGGGCTCTCCAGGGATGGAGAGTGGTCCGGGGGCAGGTTGTAACAGGCTGTTTTTGTTGTTCACGGGGAAAGGCTCCAAGGGGCCAAGGCTCTGCACTGAAGATGATTTTTTTTTCTTGTTGCAGGGCTTTTCAGTTGAAGACTTTGGCTGAGCGACAGGGTGCTTGGTGACACTTTTTAATCGGCTTTACCCAACATCCTCTAGTGGCCTCCACTCTAGTGCGACAATCACAAGGACACAACCACTCCTCTCTGCTTGCCCATGGATACTGTACATATGCACAGACATGTATAACATTGAATGTGAAACTTCCTCTCCGAGTTTGAAACTGTTCAAGTCAGTCTGCTTTAACTTCTTCACCTCTCCGGCTTTACCTCAGATCCTTTACTGAAAGCAAACCCAATATTGCAGAGCAGAAGTGACTGGAAATATATCACAGCTGTGTGAAATGTGATATGTGACAGAAATACATATTAGATTATATATTATACATATTTGTTTAAATACTTAATTGAGGAGGATGTTTAGCACAGCCACGGCAGGTCCAGAGGACTTTTGAAGAGTTCATTGTTGACAAAGCTTTGAACTCGCAGGCTCGGCAGGATTTAGAGGAACTCGATCCAAAAGCCAACGCAAGGACAAAGCAAGGGATGGGACAGACTGGCGATGCTCAAGCCAGAGAGAAAGAGGGGCACTGAGCTGAGATGAGAGGAACTACAGAGGCAGAAAGATTTAGGCCTCAGGGGTTTGTGTGCTGCTGTGTGGCCACTCGGGCGCCTATTGAGTCGTACTGCCGTCGTTGAACTGACATGGGATTAGAGCAGAGCTCAGACTCCATCCAGAGGACAGCAGAGTAGCTTTGGACTGACCACATCAGGATGGTGGGGAGGAGCGCGGACTCAACCAGAGAGAAGAGACTGCGTAGAAAAATGGGCTACAGCTTGACCAATGCAGATATTATAAGCATGGATTTGTTCATTACAGGAAACATTTTTATCAATGTCAACTTATGTAAAAAAGACCAAGTACAGAAAAGACTGCAGAAAAATCACTCATTCATAGAAATAAGTATTTCCTAAAGCATTACATTAGCAAACATAGTAAAGCTCAACCAAACAAGATTTAAGTTTATTCAGCAACATGTTCATTCTACTTTAGTTTACAGCAATTTTAGTGGATTTCTTAGTCTCTCTGTTTTAACTGACTGCAAACTTAACACTATCAAAATGCAGAAAATGATTAACAAATCTACAAAATCCTAATGAGAAGACATGCAGTGCATACATGTCGCTATGCCACTTTCTGTAGGCTGATAAGACAAGTATTAATTTCAACAAAAACAAAGTCATTAGTATTCCACTTCTACTGCAGTCATCAGTCTCTTATGTAAGTGGTCAAAGATTAAAGGCTCAAAGAGCAATCAAATTCATGGAAACCCAAAATCAATCGTATCCATACTTTGTGTACAGCAACAACCTCTATTTCTAAAAGGTGAAATTCTCTTTTATTACTGTGTTTGTTTTATTTAACCTTTATTTAACCAGGTTGGTCCCATTGAGATTAAAAACCTATTTTCCGAGGGAGACCTGGCCAAGAAGGCAGCAGCAAAAAACACAAAGTTACAGACGGAGACACAAAGGAAGACAAAGCACATTAGCATTTCTATATCTTACCACACAGTAGGTTCCACCTGGCTGTCGTTCAGCTGATGGTAATCCAGCTGAGCGAAGAGCGGGAACAACACCTGGATCCCTCCGATGGAGTGTATGGCACTGTGGATGGAGTGAGTCACAGTAGCTTTTACATCCTGTGAGAAAAACAGAAAACACACTTTTGTCAGAACCTTGTAATATGAGTGCAACAGAAATCAATGTATACATCTGGTATAGTGTACACATGAACTTTTAGTAATGCAGCTGACCTGGAGCATAAGGGCATGTGGCGAGTGCACAAAGATGGAGGCGTTTTCTTTGGGCGAGGACTCCAGGCAGAGCTGAGCATCGGTGGCCTTAGCATTATAGGTGAAGGAGATGGAGCTGGCCAACTTGCCGTCATACAACACCTGCTTGTGATGCTCCGCTAAATGAATGTCGCTCTCTGACTTGAACTTAAATGTGCTCTAGGAAAAAGATGAGAGAGAAAAATAATAAGTGTTTGAGAGATCGGGAGGGTCAGAGGGGTAGACTGAGTTGCTCCGTCCTGTAAATGGTGCTTATCACTACCAGTTAGGTCTTATCTTTTAATTATAACTTGATTAAAAATATCCATCAAAGCATGGAAAAATGACAAGATGTCTTTGAATGAGCAATAACACATTTTCGGAAGGTCAGGATTCATTTATTTACATTAAGGTGATTGCTATATATCAACAGATAAATCACCTTTCTACAGATACAAATCAATGCTTTTAATGATGCAAACCGTTTTTCAACAGTCTTTACAATCAGGTATGCCTTGTTTCAGGAGAACTTCTGGTATAAATCAGCAGCTTGGTGTTTAACCGCTTAAGAAGAAACTATAAGGCGCAGGAAAATGACATAAAGGGAGTATCATACATTTCTTATTATGTGACAAAGGATATGTTTTCACTTCAAAATGCTAACTCTTTAGATTAGATTTTAAAAGGATTTATTTATCTCACATCGGGGACAAATGACAAAAAGCACTTATTTTGAAAACGATCTTCAAGTTCTTTTGCAGAGTGAAAACATTACAAAGAACAGGACCTAATGAAAAGGACCAGAGGTGATTGATTCCATACATTCATTCACTCTCAGCTCTCTTGCCCGTTCCTGAGAAATCTAAGCCGAGCACAGTGACTGCTGAGTCAAATTACAAGAGAGAGAGCAAGGAGAGTGTACTATGATTGCACAATATTACCCAGCACACATTAAGATTTTGGCAAATACACAGGTTTCTCTAC
This sequence comes from Labrus bergylta, assembly GCF_963930695.1. Classification (NCBI taxonomy): domain Eukaryota; kingdom Metazoa; phylum Chordata; class Actinopteri; order Labriformes; family Labridae; genus Labrus; species Labrus bergylta. The sequence goes on from NC_089205.1 coordinate 23,991,497, forward strand.
AGAATAAATCTTTTTTCTATGAAATACAATGTGCATTCTTGAAAGGGGAGCCAGTATGAGAAGAGTTTATCCAGTCTGGCTGAAAACGCAGACAAATAAGGGCTGGCAGTCTGCAATTTAGCTTTGCGTTACTGTGTCACTTCACATCCAAAGTAATCAGACTGTGAGTCAGAACATTGTGCAAATACTTGTTGAGAAAACAACAGAACCTCTGTGTTTATTTATTGGATTTATTTGATGAATTTAAGCTCTCCAACTACATATGAGATATAGAGAGGGAGAGAGAGAGAGAGAGAGAGGGAGAGAGAGAGAGAGAGAGAGAGAGAGAAACTAAAACATCATGGAAAGTATTTTCTTGTGTACACTTTGAATTGTCAGGACTATTTAAAAACTGTCTTTATGATTACAGTGAAAAAATATTCTGAAGCACTTATCTTGTGTTTTGTGTTTTTAATGTTTAAATTGAACATTGAAAAAAGTACAATTCAAAGATGTAAAGACATCTGGGGCCATTTTTTTGTCTGCATGAAAAGAACTGGGGCGTCCTTCAGTAACACATCCATTATGGCTTACATAACAAACAGCCGATCAATAACAAGACTACTGTTCATTTACTCAATCATTTAGCTTTTGACAGATGAGCTGAATTAATTTGTCAATGCGGTGTGAATTGAATCCGCTTAATAAGGAAATCAAGTTGTCTAATCAGCAGGCCTGAATTATTAATGAATGAGAGAAATGGTTTTCCTTCCCTCTCCGACTCATGGACAGCGAGCAGATGGTGACGAGATAAAGAGAGACTGAAAGAGCTCAAGCACCAGCAAGGAAACAACCATCTGGTCCTAAAGAGACTGTGGATAAATACAGTATGTTATGCAACACAAGCAAACAGAGCTCGTGCGCCAGTTGAACAGGCAGCTAAATCTGGGTTTGCTTTCTGTGCAGTTAGGGTGTAGATGGATGAGCCAGGCTGTAAACTAAAATGATTGTACATTTTATTATGTACTGTGTGTGAGAATCATCTTCATTGCATACCTGTGCAAAAGTCAAGTACATTGAAATCAGCCTGTATTAAACAATTAAAAATGTTAAATCCATTTTGTGTCTGATTCTGAAACTGTTTCCCGTGTGTTTAGATTTTCCTTTGAGCAAAGATACTGATTGAAGTTTACGTGTATTTACTGCTGCTGTATCTGTTGCCTGGCAGCATTATTCTGGCAAGAGTTTTTACAGGCGAGCTTGTGAAACTGAGAGGGTTGAGCCACATTTAATGGCCTATCTTCTTCCAGTCAGATGATAAAAAAGGCATGAGAGGTATTCTGCTCATCTGCTCTGATCCAGTCTACAAGAAGCCAGCATGCATCTCATCATGTATTCTCTAACATCCTTCAAAAGTTCCTACTTGTGAAACCCAAGTGAGAGGAAATAACAAGCTTCAGTGGCCTGTACTTTAGTTTGAGTCTCACCGCAGTGTGAAAATAATGATCTCATGGGTTGTGACCACAGTGACAAACTGTGTAGCATGCCAGCATCATTCCACAGGGCAGCCCGTCATGTAAGAGAATTAGAGCACAGCTGCCTTCTTCCTCTCACAGTGCTGAAGGATGTCACTGACCAGGGGCTTCCCCACAACTCCCTCAGAGAAACAGGAAGGAGCTTGACAAGCTAGGGACATCCCTTTGCTGAAGCCTGAACCTGACTACACAATGACACAGCATAGTGTTCAAAGACTGCAAAAAAAGATTTCTAATTATTTGCCTGAGAAAAATAAATTAAAAGTGTGTCAGTATAGTATATCTTTTTATATCCAGAATGTTTGTCATTAAATAAGCAAAAGATTATTTAAAAATCTTGCTTTTGTCCTACTACTGCAATTATTTGTGTGCAATATTCCTCCTTATATAACAAATGTTGGTCTGCCAAAATGAGTATTTTAAGATGAAAACATCATCCAACAAAGTTAAAATGTCTGTTGCGCAGCCTTCATACATTATACAGTGGATACAAAAAGTCTACACACCCCTGTTAAAATGTCAGTTTTTGTGATGTAGAAAAATGAGACCAAGAAAGATCATTTTAAAACTTTTTTCCACCTATAGTGTGACTTATTACCTGTGCAATTCCATTGAAAAAAATCCAGGTTATATAATAAGTCTGTACACACTTGCCATCAATTAAATTGACTGATTAACCGTAAATAAGATTTAGGCTTGTTCTGGTAGGACACTCATGGCATTCACTGAGGTGCATCTTACAGCAAAAGTCATGATTCTGCAAAGATCTTAGCAAAGCACCAGCGGGATCTCATCCTTGAAAGGTATCGATCAGGACAAGGGTACAAAAAAATGTCCTAGGCATTAGCATTACCATGGAATACAGTGAAGACAGCCATCGGCAAGTGAAGAAAATATGGCACCACAGTCACACTACAAAGAACAGGACATCCCTCCAAAATTGATGGAAAGTCATTAAGAAAACGATTCAGGGAGGCTGCCAAGAGGCCAACAGCAACATTAAAGAAGCTGCAGGAATGTTTGGAGAGCACTGGTTGTATTCTACATGTGAAAACAATCTCCCGTATTCTCTATGTGTTGGCTATGGGGTAGGCTGGTAAGACAGAAGCCACTTCTTACAAAAACATCAAAGCCTGCTTCAATTTTGCAAAAACTTTCCTCAAAGCCCCCAAAAAAGCTTGTGGGAAAATTTGATCTGGTCTGATGTGACCAAAGTTGAACTTTTTGGCCATCATTCCAAAAAGGTATGTTTGGTGCAAAAACAACACTGCACATAACCAAAAGAACACCATACCCACGATGAAGCTTGGTGGTGGTAGCATCATGCTTCTGGGCTGTTTTTCTTCAGCTGACACTAGGGATTTAGTTCAGTTAAAGGGAACTATTCACAGTTCAAAATACAATCAATTTTGGTACACAACATTCAGGTGTCTGCTTGAAGGCTGAAGATAAAGTTGAATTTCACATTTCAGTATGACAATGACCCAATCAAAAAAAGAATGGCGGCTTCACCAGAAGAAAATTTAAGTTTTTGAATGGCCTACCAAGAGCCCTGATCTGAATCCTCTTGAAAATCTTTGCGATGACCTGAAGAGGGCTGTGAACAGAAAATGCACTTTTTTTTTTTCAATAAAATTGCACAGGTAATAGGTCACATTATAGGTGGAAAAAGTTTTGAAATTATCTTTCTTTGTCTCCTTTTTCTACATCACAAAAACTGACATTTTGAAAAGTGTGTGCAGACTTTTTATATCCCCTGTATACTGTGATAAGACCAAGTAAACAGCTTTGAATGCTCCACTCATTCAGCTGCCTCAAATATAAAGATAGGTTGGTTCACTCCAAACAGCCTCCATTATATTCGACGTTCATGACATCCAATGACTTGGCATGCACTGTTCTACATCGGACATTGATATATTTCATGGCCCAATACTCACAGGTATTTGTTCTATGTAACATGGGGGGGCAAGTGTCTCTCCCCAGTCTTCTCTACAGAAATCTGTGGCACATACTGCAGAGCAGTGTTGGCACTGTCACAACAGGCTAATCTGCATCATGTAGAACACATATGGTAGAGGTAATAGAGGGCAGACACAGATAACTGAGGGCATCATTTGACAAGTCACGGCTTCCCCGTCTTGACGAGTTGTCTCGATGACTAGCACTTTGTGTTCAGTGAAGCTGTCACTGGATATTGCTGTGATGGATATTGCTTTATGACTCCAGACCATGCTATTTCCCAGAGCTGGAGAGGGATAAGCAGTTATCAAAGGGCCCCTTAGTGTGTTTATTCTGGATAACTGTGTTCACTAGTATCCATTGGGAATGATAGTCTTCATGCTGAGCTACATCTCACACCGCTGTGAGGCAATTAATTTTCTCGTATGAATCCTTCAGCCCACAATTTCCTCGACTTTCACCAAAGCTTATGAACTTGGCTAAAACAGAAGCGAGGAGTGACAATGTGATAAGACAGTCAGCTTCTGTCATAATCAGTGTCTGTAAAGACAACACTGTCTCTTGACGTTATCTCAGAATGATTGGGAACGTTTCAAATCATGTTAGAAACAGCAATATACAGCAGAAGTTGTTGAGTCAAGCTCAGTTCAGAGTGCAAATTGGCTTACAGCAAAAAGAAAAGAGCCAAGGGAACCCAATTCAACTTACATGTCTGTAGGATTTACAGCCATTAATCATAAAATGCAGAAGGAATACTAACCCTAGGCAGCAATAATCTCTGCATTTCAAGCAGCCGCAAAAGTTACAGTTCTCTCTGATATATTAAGTGAGCGTGTCAAACATCAAACATGGATGAGAGGACCAGGAATCAGAAAATGATTCATACATCAGCTCAGATGTTTGTTTTTTTCTGTGGCAGTGGAGCTGGAATGAATATATATAATGGTGTAATGTACACGCTGCAGCATATGTGTGCAGTGATTTGCGCCACATTTAGGCCACTAATCCCCTGGACAGACTCCCATCACAACAACCAATCAGTGAGTCTGACAGCTCTCTGACCTTCATCCTCAGCTCACCTGGCTGCCTCTATCACACTCTCCCCATCACCAACAGCCTGCATAGCTTCATCAATTTCTGCTAATTGTCTCCCTGGGACCTGCTCTTCATTATTTTGAGAAACCTGGAGGACTGCTCGTCTGTGTGTTTGCTCTCTAATAGAAGGTCTAGAACCACAATTAAAGAGGTAAACGACAAGTCACCAGCTATTAGCGGAAAGACCAAACAATGAGCTCTCTTAGGAATCTCCAGACACCCATGGACATGATTAAAATCACAAACACTCATGCAACAACCTTTAACAGAGAGAGTTTGACAATGACAAAGCAAAAGATGCCTTTCCTTTCTGCCATAAAAAAAACCCTAATTTAATCTTCAAAGCAGCTGGAGAGCAAACAAAGCTAGTGTAAAATGGACAGATATTGTAAAGTGTCTGCGACACATCCTGTGTTCAAAGCTGATTTGACAGTGCGTGTCATTCCTCCATTTGTGACAGAGTGCAGGGCTTAAAACTGTGAAGAAGCAACAGCACTTGTGAGAATCAGGAGCAAAAGTGAGGCAGTGAGAGGGAGCGAGAGAGCAGTCTTTGAAACTGAGAATAAACTGATGACACGCCCTTGATCTCATTCAAGATGAGTGGAAAATAGTCTCAAGCAAAGTAAATATAATTTGAATACTAATATAAAATCCAAATATTTTGTCAAAATGTGATTAAAATTCAAGGCTAAATCTCCCTCTGGGAAGGTCAGCATCTTTTTAAATTCACTATCTTCTGGTCTTTGTCAGAGAGCAGGGGAGTGCTCCACCTGCTGCAGCTGATATAAGTCGGCTCAGGACTCTATCCTCTCTGAGCGCCTGCTGCTTCTCTCACTGTATTGTACCGTTATTTGAAAGAAGACGGTAATTTATGCAGCCGTTTATCTGGGAGGAAAAAGCAACGCTCCCTGGACAGAGACATACGGAAAAGAAACTGTGGCAGGACTGTGGCATTGATCTCACAGATGGATAGGTGATGCACACTGCTCACATGTAATCTAATTTAGTCACCCTCAAGTACATACCTTATAGCCCGGTCCTAGCTGATGAATTGCAAATATCTGTGCTGGATTGAGGGCTTCACTGAACACGTAGACACCTCCTAGCTGCCCACAGAATACTCGGTTTGCATCGGCCGTCTCAGAGGAGCCGAGGAAGCATTTATCATAACTCTGCAAGACACGGAGAGAAAAAGCTACATCATCTTAGACTTTCAAACTGCAGAGACTGATCTACATTCATAAAGAGCAAGAAGAAAGAAGAACAACATGATGCACAGATCAGTTTGTTTGTTTTTCTGCAGAGACTTTGTATTTTTGGTGTAACTATCAAAAACATGACCACCTTCTGTGCCGCTCATTCAACCGCGATAAAAACAATAGCCCTGATACACAGTAAAGGAAAAGTTAAAGATAAAGACGACATGTGTTGTGACTGCATTCAGGGTGTAATTGAACTTACAACAGCGGAAGATTCAAAATTACAGAGAAAAAGTCAGTACAAAGTATTGGGGTCATTTTTAATTTGTTCATAGGATAATCAGAATGTTGATGAAGCTTGTTCTTTACTAATCCTATGTATTATTCAGTTTAATCTTCAGTCTCAGGAATTCATTAAAATATGCTAAATTAAATACTGATTAAATGTAGCAAAACATTTTGAACAAAATCCCTCCTAATGCTTAGTACACAGTAACTCAAGGATTGAAAAAGCACCTTAAACGGAAACATTTCTCATGAAAGCCTCAACAGCAGAAAGAGACAGGGTGAAGAGATCAGACATGATGTAGACGATGCCAATGATCCATGTTTTAAAATCCTGTTTTACCTACAACTTTTTATTTTGCACATATCACATTCAGTACATCTCAGCTGTCAGCTCAAAATATTTTCTGTGAAGCCCATTAGCCGTGTTATCATACTCCCTTAAAGCAAACATGTACTACAAGAAGACAGCTGCAATAGTTGTTGAAATGATTTAGATCCAGGGGAATGTAAAGCTGCAGGGGTGTACAGTAGAACACAGTATCATGTGGCGTACCTCTTATTTGAAAGAAGCTTTACTATTCCAAACTGTTTCTCCTGCTTTGTCTGTGGTATTACTGCCGGTGTCTTTTTGATGCAGTGGTTCCTGCAGCATCCCTATCAAAATAATTCAACCTTATGGTGTCTGCCTTCATTTAAAGTGTAGGAAGAAACCTCCACAAAAACTATCCATCACAATTAAGGCAGCTTAGGTTAATGTTCTGGAATATTTCATGAGAGGCACTCGTATCTCAGCCTGTCATTTGTCTAATCTTCTCTTCATTTCACAGCTACAGTAACAAAGTAAACACACCTTTCAAATGTGTCTCAAAGATGCAAATTGCTTTTTATAGCAGTCATTTAGAGCCATGTGTGACTCTCTGTTCCATTTGACGGTCATTCAAACATGCAAATATCACACAATCACTCTGTGTTTGCATACATTTCAAACAAGAGTGTTTCAGTCTCATAATACTAACGCTCTGCAAATATAAATGCAGCAGCTACAGAGATTTAGCAATCTTTCACTTAATGCATAAATCTGTTCTCAAAGTGTTTGATACTCCATCTTCCACCCTCTGCTGCAGCACAGCTCTGTGACAAACTGTTATTCAAATAAAGACTGAAATGCCATGTCAGATTTCTGAGAGAGATCGATGATGAGAGGGTAAAACTCATTTTGCTCAATAAGCACACCTCAAGATGTATGCATTTCTTCTTCCTCTCTATTTCCAGCCATGCAAAACATGGACGTGTCTGCCTCAGTCACTTCTGTGCCAATGAACTTCAAAGTCATTGGAAAATGATGACAGCAGTGAGGAGGAGTGAAAGGAAGAGGGCTTACATCATTGGTGTTGACGTGCCATGCCATGTCTCCATATGACACGAGTTGTCCGTTCACGTAACATCTGATTTCACTGTTCCTCCAGCGGCTGTAGATGTTAACGATACTGATCATGTACCACTGCAGGAGAGAAGAGAGTCAGATTTACAAGCTTCAATAAGTGAGAGACAGAGAAAGTTTACTACAAGTTAACTAAAACTACGATGGAGTTTGGTTTATTGAGCAGCGGTGAAGCTCTCGACTTCGTTTCTTTACAGCCCATAAAGTAAGATCAACCTGCAAGCGACTGGAAAGCCACAGCCATGAGGCTACTCTGCATTCTACTTTAAAACCCCAGCGGAGCATGGTGAATAACAAATAAGAGAAAAGGCTAAATGGAGTCAAAAATATATCTGTTTTTCCCTCTGCACAAAAGAGAGCAGAGAGTATCTTCATGTTTTCAATATAGAAACATTTACTGCAGCAATACAAGTGAGATCAAGGTTTAGTAGTGCGTACAAAGATCACATAAATACATCTTTACAAAACACAGACCTTCATAGCACATGTATGTGAATGAAAAAATAAATATGCATGTTATTGTGGTTTCATATTTACTTATATACAAATTTTAAGGGCCGTCCTTTGTTATATTGTCTACATAGTGTATGTCCTGCTTTGCTCTATTCTTATGTTTTCAATGTTTGTATGTAATTTTCAATTGGGTAAATTGTATTTGCGATAGTAAATATTCTTACTTTGTTATTTTTTACTGTATTTTATTTTAACTTTGTTTAATCTCTTAAGGTGAGGTTTTGAGATAAGCCCTCATGGGTTTCTACCTCACCTGCACATGTGTTTTATTTTTTATTTATTTTTTTCTGTTTGATTCTTCCTTCAAAAAATGTGCAAATAAACTAAACTAAACTAAACTAAGGGCCGTCCTGTGGGCATGTCCATAAACAGTCACAACATTGAGCTTATTAGAAGTTCTAACTATATAAACAATAGAAAACACATTTGGTTTGTGTAGTGTTGCTTGTATTTGCTGACGCAGAACCTGTAGATATATTATTTATACACTTCTCTTTGTAGTCGTATTTACTTTCTTGAACTTTTCTGTACTAGTGAGCGTTTGTCACAAACTTGGATGCTGAAGCCGATAAAGCACTGATTTTAGTTCTTTGGATTTAAATCATTGAAGCTTTCTCGTTACTCAGATCCATCTTTTGACTCATATTATCATAAAGTTGAAAAAAAGAGGGATAACATTAGCCACTCATCTCATCTTCAGGACTGGTAATGACCCGGTCCCTGGTTCAGACTGAAACACTTTGAAGTGGAGGCCAAAGTGCTCAACTGCTTCAGACTTGGTTCATGTCATATATGAAGCCATGTATCAATAAACCTTGATATATAAAGATAAAATTACTTTACTTCATTATTACTAGGGCTTGCTGGTTAGGTGCCAGTTCCCTTACCTCCACAAACCCCTAACCTCATGTGCAGCCCCTCACTCTAACTTCCCTCCATTAAAGCATGTCCATAGGACCCTGTTTGTGTTTTACTTGGCCTATGCATACGTGTTGTGTCAAATAACAGATTCAACTGAATATTATAAGTATTTCTTCTTCGTCAAATACAACGGGGATAGGAACGAGTCGGTGCGTGAAGCTACCTGACCTTCAGGAATAAGGAATAAGTTTCGCATTATTTAATTGCTTTTAATCGCAATTCATTAATCACAAAGCCTGTATTTAATTGAACTCTTTTTTTGAACTGCTTGACAGCACTAATAATTACACATGGGACTCTGTAAATTCAAGTTTCTTCGCTTGGGGTGCCGACATCATAGTGGTTAGTGTGCAAGCCCCATGTACCGAGGCGATAGTCCTCCAAGCTGGAGGCCCAGGTTCCAATCCTACCCGTGTCTCCTTTGCCCACTCCCTCTCTCTTCCTTATTCCTGACTCTATCCACTGTCCTATCTCTAGAATAAAGGGCACAGAAAGCCTAAAAATTAATCTTAAGAAAGTTTCTCAGCTTGAATTTAACAGTTCCTTTGTTGGAAGTTCCTGTCTGCTGTGTTAACTTGTAAAAAACAATGTTATATTACAGGAGGTCATGTTCAGCCCTACCACACATAGCAGTAGGCAATAGGGTGTCCATCTCTTTGTGACAGTGTGCCCACTGTTTATTAGTTTGACCCGTGAAGGGCACAGTGAGCAGTCTAATGGAATTACAGCCGTCTCCACACACAGGTAAGGACACTTAAGAGTGGATTCATGGCTGAGGGGAAGAGTGCAAGCCGTCCGCAGATAATTTAAAGCGGCACTTATCCGCAGATGTCTGGACCCAAAATCAATTAAAAACTTAATTCAACTTGTTTTATCTTCTAAGAGCTTCGAGAGAACAATCTCTGCGCTGCGGCAGAAGGAACGGGATGAATGGCTGTTCCCAGGTGTTACTTGGAGACTCTAATTGTTTGACACGTGCTTTGAGACGTTTCTTTGTCACTGCAGGGACATCAACACTACGCTGACATTTCACACTAAATTAGGTTTCATCTTCTCATCTACATTTACTTCTAATTACACCTGTAGGACTCTTCTGGGGGGGGGGGTCTTAAACACTCCAGGTCTTTAGACATACTACTCTAAAATACCATTAAAAGAACAGGTGGTTGTGGGAATCTGGGGTAAATAAAACCAAACTGCAGGGTGTTATAAAGACAAAAGCGTAATAATGGTTCATTTTAAATCAAACCAAAAGCCTGGACTGTTGTCTTGGCTCAAGCACCGATGGTGCACAATAGTTATATTTGATGGTGGTTTTAAAGCAATGCAGGTTATTTGTTATATTTGAAAATGACATCTGTTCTCAATGTCTAAAAACATTCATTTCAGCTGGAATAACATGAAGACCTCTTCCATGTCATAATCACATCAAGCATAATCAAATGTTTAAAATATATGATAAAAAAAAAAATCAAAGCTTACCTTCCTTGGTTGGAAATCATACTTCACACAGTGCTGGAATCCTTTTCCTTTAGACTTGAGTGATGTCACGATCAAACAGTTACCGACAAAATGTGCAGAGTAGCCAATGCCCTTGCTGGTACGAAAGCTGGTAACGGAAACATGCACATTATATATCCTGAGCTGCAAACATGGCAGGGTGAACTCTTTCATCAACAAGCATGAAGAAAATACATTTTAAACCAACAGAGATGGAGGGTTTCTGCAGTTTCATTTGTGCCTTTAAGTTATCATTTGGCTACTTCCTCCTTCACACCAGTAATTTAAGTGACACTGGCTTCCTGCTGTATAATAAGATTGGGGTCAACATAGTTTTTAAATGCCTTGTGCTATGCAGACACAAAGCAATTTGCAGAAGTAATTGACAGGTAATTCTAGAAATTCTTATGAGACTTGTGATATAATGCTTATCCATTCAGCACAGGGTGACAGCTACTGCAGATTTTGCAGGATTGGTAACAACTCCCAGGATCTAATCCCTGCACTCAGACTCTTGACTCCACAGTGACACAATATAATGTCAGCAGTGTATGAAATGCCACCTTTATACAATATGAGCAGCCCCTACGCAAACGGTCTTTCTGTGTAACACTTCTCCTTTATTCTTTCTCTGCACATCTTTTTCACTGCTGACACGTACTCACTACATAATTGTCTTCAGGTCTGTAGCAGTCTACCATCTTCAAACCCCCATACCAACCCCACCCACTGAGACCATCTAACTGATCTCTTTGTCAAGGCAGATAAAGATAGCCTGGGATTTCATACTGTGGAGTGCATGCAGGGACAGAGAGAGATATGGAGCCCTGCACCGAGCTGAGCCGGCCAAGACGCTCCAGTGGACAGGTCTGCTTGTGATTTCACATCAGGTGGAAAGCAGCAACCTTGGTCTGCTTCTGAAGACACAATCCTTTTTGTTGTCTACATGCCCTGCCACCGAGCTATGAGGCCCTCAGAGCGACACATAAACAGGATTAGCTTGGCATATCTCAGCCTTTTTGTGACTCTGTCAGAGGAATCACTGCCACATGAATACCAACAACTTAGCTCAGCCAATATTTCTTCTTTTCCTGTTTTTGATGTTGCACATCAGAGAAACAGAACAAGTCCTTCCAAAATGAGAGGGTGCTTTCACTCACACTGTGTGATCCAGGTAGAGGAATGGCAGCATGCAGACGATGCAGTAAAATGACTGTTATCTCTGACCGAATAGAGCAAACAGTCTTTTCTCATCAGCCAGCTCTACTGTTTTATCTGAGTAATCCATTTTCTCTTTCATTCTCTACTACAATTCTTTATATGTTCCATTTTATCCATCAGCGATTTTGCTCCAAAAGCAAATCAGATAAACAAAAGAAACCCGCAGCTGAACATCATTGGGTTATTGATTTGAGAACTAATTACCCACAAGCCTCAGCAAGAGCTGGTATGTGGCAGGTATTCAAATCCAAAAGAACACTCCACAGTGTAACACTCGGTACCAGTCGCTGTGGTTCATGCTTTCATGGCTTCTTCATCTCAATTATCTCACCTAATTCCCTGCTCTATTAGAATTCATGAAAAAGATCTGGAACAAATAAGGCCCTCTCACAAACTCTGTCATGGAAGTGTGTGAGAAATCGTATCTGTAAAACTAGTTTAACGTTGAAAAACAAGTTGTGGTCGTAATCTGCTTAAAGGAGAAAATCACTGCAGTTCACTGAGCATCAACAGCATACTTTTTAAGAAATAAAGCTGCTGCTAGATTTTCAGGTCCCTGCCGAGTGAGAATGTTTTCAAAAACAAAGCTAAAGAAATTAGATTGAAGAAAACAAGGAGACCTACATTTTCTTCTCTCCGGTTTCAAAAAGTCACCGTGCAACACATGCAAATATGAAGAGAATATTTTCGCAACAGCGTACTCACCAATACAGATATGGTTTGTCCTTGTCAACATTGATATTATTCAAAGGATCCATTCTGAACCAGGTGTTGAATGTAAACCCATTCTGATAAGGCCACTTGGCAATAGGAGGTAAAGCAATGGCCTGGGAAAAACAACAAATAACAGATATTAGACATCCTGATGCAGAAGGACAATTGTTTGTTTTAAATTCTGTTTCAGTGTCTCGACTGGAATACGCTCAAGTTTAGGCTGCAATAAGTTTTAAGGGTACTATTTTTATTGTTATCTGAAATACCAAACTTTTTCATGCAACCTGTCAACCTTATTCTTAAAATTAACATTAAAGAGCATTCATATAATCTTTACTTAGGCCACACTAACAAGCAAGTTCTAATCTAAAGATCATCAGAAATTAATAACACTCAGGAAATTGCAACTAAAGGTTACATCCACAATGTGTGTGGCCAACTGATGGCATCAGAAGTCTTGCTCATGCTGAATATTTAAGATGGAAATAAACCCAGTCATGATTTTCACTGCCGTTTGCTTTTGGGTAAATATGCTATTAATCTCTAAGATTCTGGAGAGAATGTTTGAAAACAGCTTTAACCATCTGTGAAAAATTACCTTGAATTTAATTACTGTGATGACTCATGACTTTAACTCATGTACTTTTGGTGTGAGGCAAAAATATGCAAAGGTAACAAACCGCATCCTCCACTGCTCCTATATGTCAGCTCCAAAATTAATGTATCGCTAAATCTAAATGATGCATCTTATTTAGTCACAGTGAGGTCTCAATCTGTTCTGGGTTACCTACATTATACACTTTGTATTTATATACAGTATCAGTGGAGCTGTTGTCATCTATTTGTGAGGGCCAGCTCACATCTGTATACTTACTATATGAGACCATAAACTAAGGATTAATGAAGCATGTCAGCTTTGAATGGGTTCATTAAAAGGGAAATGATATTGCACCATCACAATTACATTTTGACTAATTGAAGATATATAACTTTGTGAACTCAATAGGAATCCAAACATTGATTTTCTTTTTGGTGGTTAAGGATCTTTGATATCCACTGCTGTACAGTATAAAATATGTTCATTTTTGTGCATGAATGGTCTGTTTGTGAAATCTTACTGCTGCACTGCGACCCGGAAAGTTGAAGAAGGCATCAGGTCCGTGTCTCTGGGGCATCTGATTCAGCACAGACAACATTTTGACCGCATGCCTCGGCTGCACAGGTGATAAAAAAGAGTAATAAGAGAGTCAAGGTTTTCTCCCCGACTGTTTGGACTACAGTCATTACACTGTCAGTTATCTCATTCTGCACTTAATCAACTACACAACAAGCCACAGACAGATCAGTGAGATGGCTCCCTGAGGGCAACCTTTGTGACCGAAACCCACAAAACACACACTGCTGCCCCTGTTATCACTTACCCACAGACCTCCTTCCCCTCGCAGCATGCTGAAGAGCAACTTCAGCTCCTTCACTGTGATGCTGTAGCTGGCCAATACGCCCAACATGTCCACGAGCAAGTCTGTAAAGGCAGACAGAATGCAGGCATCACTAGGCATACACGTGTGTATACAAGAGGAGAAACAGGAGAGATAGACGAGACAATCCCCATAAACTACATTTCACAGATACTATATTTATTATCATTTCATTCTACGGTTCAAAGTTTTCAAGGTCGTCATCTCCTAAGATAATAAACTATTTTAGTTGCAGTTTAGCTGATTCTCACAGAGTCCCTTGTCTGTGATTTTTCCATCATATTCACACCAGTAACTGTTCCACTGCAGTGATTCAGTGGAAACTGAATCAGAGCCAATTCTAAATAGTGAATTGTTTAATTAAGAGGCAGAGTGACACTGCTGAATCCTTATTCATATTGAAGTTGTGCAAGGTATAGATGTCATTTCGACATGGCAGGATCTAGAATGAGTCATTTCTACAGAGAGCCACAAAGCATCATGAATATGTATTTGAGGCTTTACTCCAGGAATCCCTTTATGAATTAAACCGCACCCTTCTTTTTACATGCTTGTAAAAACTTTTTTTCCCCAATATGTCTCCAATACTTTGCATGTAGTCTGACAAATGTTAAACTTTTATAAATGAATGAAGCTTAAATTTGATGCACTGTATGCTAGATCCCTGAAGAGTGGTTCTTGTACTTTAACAAAGTGTTTTTTCATCCTAAATCACTTTTACTTTATCGCTCTTCCGTAACCAAAAATGCAGATCTATTAAATGATAAAGACAGATCTCCTGACTGAAAGCTGAATCCAAGAAGGTGTGTAACCAGTCTTTGAGCTCTCTCTGAACTTCAACATAATTGACATGCATCTGAAAATGAACATACATACTCCACCATGAGTACTGAGAAAACACACATCTCCTACCTGCAATCATGTCCTCCACTGAGCTCATTTTGAGCAGCACCTGCTGGATGAGGCCCACCTCAGTGCTCGTTTGCAGGTTTCGCACACTTTTTCGAAGGATGGCGGTAAACATGCTCCAGATTTCAGCCTGGCAGGTGACGTCACAGTGCTCCAGCAGCTCCACCATGCAGCCGATGCTTTCGGCATCCTGGATAATGAAGTTGGTCTCTAGATCAAACTCACCGCCCACCAACTGCAGAAAAGAGGGGGCAGAGAGGGAATGTAAGAACAGGATTGCATTTTTATGCTTTTCAAATGTTGTTTAAATGATATTTTGTGTGCTGTTGATGCAGTGCTCCAGCACAGAGCAACACGTATTAAACCCAACGTTCACACTGAGAATTGCTGACCCAGCTCTCACCCCTGCTCTTGATCAGGTCGTTCCTCTGAGGCGAAATTAACCAAGACCCTTCACATATTTTCTGGGTCACTACTCTGATGGTAAAGGGCTGGCCAGCAGTGGAAGAAGAAAGTGGAGCTCTATTTCCCTTGAAAAAGGTTTTGATCAGAATTTAAGCACCCATGAAAATAAAATGGCCTGGCATTTAATGAAAAGGGAAGGGGGTTAGGAGTCCCTATCGCCCAGCTGCCCCTTTTGAGACACAAATGATAATCACTATTAAGAAAGTAGAAAACAACAATCAATAATGCAGTTCTTGGAGTTCATCGAGCATGAAATTAGCCCTTTAAAGCAGTGCACGTTGGAGGTGAAGCACTGACAACTTGGTGGTGGGCATCAAAGCAAGCAGGTGGAAAATGGGCCTTGATACCCACCGTACATTATTGTGATTGACGGGTATTAGCTAAGTGAGATGAGAAACAGTAAAGTAGAAGATTAAGAAGAAGAAGAGCGTGTGGAGGTATATACTGAGCCTCACTTCAATCATGATCAGGTCTTGGTAAAAGTGCATTACACTGATGTGTTCCATCATGTGCCGGTTTGGACTTTAAGACTGGGGAGACAGATGTTCACAGAGTGCAGTTATGTGAGCTTATGCTTTGTTTCACCATAACACACAACAATGTGTCTTAAAGAAGTGCAGGCGTGTTAAAGTCTCAACATTCAACAAATGTTTAGATCCACTATAAGTGACTGAATGGATTTTAAAAGGATCTCAGCAACCTAGAAGGAAATTAAATCAGAAGAAAACAACATTGATATTCATCTTAAAACACACGCACTTTATCAATGAGCGCACAGAGCAGTCAGGCGTCATCAATAACAGGAAAGTCACAACTTGAAAACTCACAGGTTGGGGTTAATACTTCGTCTGAGCTGACTGTGCTGACCCAAAAGCGCAGACACCTAGAATCGAGCTGAAAAAGCTGTAACACGTCTGCTCTCTAAATATAGTCATAATATTCACTGGTATGGAAAATTGGTGAAACTAGTGGAAAGCTCATAGTGGAGATGCAGACAATCCTCAGTGCTAAACTGCCCACTCTTCCCACCTCTGCCTGATGCCACAGAGCACGCTGCTGCAGAGAGCCAAACACAGAATCCAAATACAATACAGCTACATTCTGCTGCTTTCTTCTGCTGTCTGGTCTTACATGCTGCATCTGGCCATGACTAATTAGGTAGTGAGTAGAACATTTTTGCAGGACAGAAAGTCCTCCAGTCAGCTATACATAAATGTATTTGCACACACACATTCAAATCAGGCAGATCTCACAAATTGGCAAAACATACTTGAAACAATCAAATAATGTCTGAGGGCTGTAAAAATCACACTTATTCACATCTTTATTATGGTAGGGATTCAGGAATCACATGAACAGTCAAACATTGTTGCAAGTGAGTAAAAAAAACCTAACAACAGTCTTTACACCTCTGTAAGGTTTCCTTCTGCTTTCAGATCACTCATGAATCAAAGGTGCAAAGATGAATAACTTGAGCTGCCTCAGCAGATCAATGAAAAGCAAGAAGAGAAAAGGTTGTTTTTTTTATGTTGAGTTTAATGTCACGACCCTGAAGGAGCTGTTGTGGACGGACAAATGTGCTGCTTTTATGAACTGCCTTGTGTTTTCCCACCGTGTGTTTCTGTGGTTCTTATTTTTGTGACAAAGCATACCAATACATCAACTGATAATGAAGAGACTGCATCGACCCGGTGCCTGTCAATGGTTGTTTGTTTGGAAGTTATAATCATCCAGCTCTGGTGTTGCAGCCATCGTAACACATATCCTCCAATATAACATCCTGAAGAGGAACGGAGCCATGCGGTCTAGACTAAACCTTTTAAGTCTTCACTCCTGTTACCATTAATCAAACTATTCACCGACACGACACGATCCTGAGAAGTGGTGTAATTGCAGATTGAGATGCTCAGAATAATTTTCACCCATCATGCCACAAGAGAAAAATAAAGACGTGAAATCAGTGATTACACACTTCAACACGTAGAGCAGTTTCTCTGAGCCAGAATCAGAAATCAATGCAGAGCCTGAATACCACTTAAGCTCAGAGAAGTAAACCCCTTAATCAATGTTAAGAAGTAAATGACCAAATTCTTTTTAAACATGGGAAACTGCTGAAGACTGCTCACAGATTTAACAACAGTAAAACATAGCTACTCAGTAAAATGTCAAAGTAAATACTGAGCACTCCACCTACATAACCCATAAGCAGAACACTCTGATCACATACAGTTGATTCACTACTGTGGTTGCATTAAAGACTTACAGTTTAACTACAGTATATAAAGGGGGCTGGGGGGGTGAGCGGTTATTCAGATGATATTTACAACACACTTGGTGGAGATCTTTAGATCTTTGATGCATATCAAACCACTCTCTCCTTCATTTTCTGTTTACTGTGATGTATCTGATTAAAAAAAAAAGCCAAATATGAGCTTAAAGTTTTAGAAAAGGGAAATACTAAATCTTAATGTACACTCACTGGGCACTTGATGCAGTACCTCTTTACACTACTGCAACCAATCAATGAAATGCTTTGCCATAACAAACGCACAAACATCAGAAGGTTTTGGTTGTCTGTAAATTAATGATGTACCAGACTTCATATTTAAGAGTGCCACATTAAATAAAGTATGATTTTCCTTTCAATTACTTTTTAAATTTTCTTTCATTTGAGATTTAGCTGAACCAACAGCACAAAAAATACTCATTGACTTGAAATGCTAAAATCTGCTAAACCAAAACTTCTAAAAGAAAGGTCCAAATAACCCTACTCTAACTTTTTAGATAATCATGTTAAAGCAAAAATCTGGGAATCAGTTTCAAATATTGTTTGATGGACTGGAACTGTTTGTTGAGGTTCATTAGGACCAAACAGCGTCTTTAACAGAGCTTCACAGTTCCTCTGCAGAGATGAAGAACCTGTCAGAGAGAGGTGAGAGACAACAATCTCTGTAACAGCCCATTAATTAGGACCCTGCACTTCAAATTAAAGACATAAGCAGCCTGCCTGGAGTTGACTTAATGAGAGTAAACATGCAAAATCAAATGGATTTATGGAAGAGAAGTTGTCTAGTTAGAAAAAAGGGGGAATGATGGCCTGAGTGCTGTGTGGCAAACCAAGCGGCAGTAACCAGCTACGACTCATCACTTGAACAACACTGTTAATTAAGATGTTGATGGCGGCAGAATTTCAGCTTAAAAAAGATCTTCAAATGCCTTCAGAATGGGTTGAAGAAGAGCACCAGCTGGTTGGAACCTCTTACAAAACACACATGTGACGGTTCCTCTGACTGTACTTGGCAACTCTGTAGAGGATCTTCACATGTTGGAGAATAAAGGTATGCTATAGATGGTTAAAAGCATCCAGGACATGATGATGTAACTGTTGAAAATGTGTCCATTCGAAAGCAAGATTCTGAGTGTCTAAGTAAAGACATCTCTGTGTCACATTCACTACATTTGTTTACTTTGTTAACTTTATTCATTACATAAAGATGTTGTATGTGAAATTTCCCAAGGTATTCATTTTAACTATCTCCTGAACCAAATCATGCTGAATGCAATTCAGAGGCATTTCAATTTACAGCCCTGTCCATGTATGATGAGCATCAATGGGAAAGCCAGCCATCTGAGAAAAAGTAATTGTAGCCAGTAATACATTATCATATTGTCGAGGCTAAGATATAACATGCATGTAAATTTGGACTCAGAATTAAATGATTCCGTTTCTCTGACTCCCTGCCGTCTCTCCAGGACTTATCTAAAACACTGCAAACAGCAGGAAACACCGACACTGAAAGAATGTGACTGTGTTCTCATTTATTTTACGCCTATCTCTGACTTCTACCCCTGATGCTTTTCAATGATAGATACTGCTAGACTTGGTCTGTTTACCACAGTTAAACCCAGACGCAGCTCAGTGTGCTGCTGAGACTGAGCTCCTGTGCTAAATCCTTTCTCACTGAGACTCAGAGATGATAGCACTATCAGTAATCTGCGAGCACAAGAAATCCCTGCTTTGGGGAAGACAAACGTGTCATAACTTCTGATGCACGAGACACTAAACGTTCATTTAACAATACCGCAGTATACTCTCTGCTCGGTTACTATGAATTATTCCTTTTATTTGTTTAACTCCCTGTATACCTACATTCCCCTTGGTTTTTTGAACAAATAAATAGATGAAAGCCTTTTTTTCTTTTTTTTTAACCAATCTCAATTAGCCATTTCAAAACGGTATCAAGATTACCCACCACACATACATAAGAACGAGGTAACAAAGAAAAAAGTATAACAGTATGTTAAATCAGCACGTCCTTGGAGATTTTAACTTTAACTGAAAAAATTGTAAATTCAGTTGCAATTTATCATAGCAGGTTTTCTCTTGCCATTTGGACACCATGTTGCTATGAATCTGCCAGTCAGTCTGTGCTGTTCACAGATGCCATATGATGCAATGATAGCAAGCCTTGCTTCATTTTCAGAAGTAAATACTGCAGAGCATGATGTATGACAGACAAACCTATGACAATGACTTTAAGTTAGGTTCATTTATACATTTTAAAAAGCCTTTCAGCCTCATCTGTTGCTGATTCCATAACTTGTTTTATATGTCAAATCTTAAATGTCTGCATTTTATTTGGATGGATCAACTTTTGATCAGGTATTTATTTATATATATATACACATGCATATATACAATGACAGTCAGTTTAAGCTAAGTATATTAGATGTGATAAACAGCAAATCATACCACGTCAGATTCTACTTTCTGTCTCTGTGTTTCAATAAAGCGTGGAAATTGAAAAATGATAGGCTCTGACTGAAGTTTTTTTAGGCATACTAGTGTGTGAGTTCTACCGTGCAGTCAAAGTAAAAGACAACCTGTCAATCAGAATGTCAAGTGTCAGCTTAGCTTTTATCTTCGCACACCCACCCAGCCAATTTGTATTCACAATGTTTCCTCTCAGACACAAACGGAACTACGTTTTCTGACATTTCTTTGAAAGCACCATAATTCAACATCAAAGGAGCACTGGAAGTTCAATGTGTGAATGCTTGTAACTGCAGAGTCTCCTGTCCTGACACAGTCACACACACAGACTTCCAGAAATTCTCAGCCATGTGGAGTCCCAGAGTAATGAAGAGGAGCAAATTCAGCAGCCAAGAATCCATGCAGTATAATGCAAATACCTGTGTGCTGGTTCAAATCAGGGGTTTTGCAGAGCGAGGTAAAGCTAGCTCATTTCCCCCGTTCCCAGGAGAGAGACCCACGGAAGCAGCAAACCTGCCTCCTTCAGCTACAGCTAATCATATAATTTCAATTAAGAATATCCTCTGGATTATTAAGACGTTCAGAAGCTCAGAGGAGCTGCAGGTTGATGATTTGCACTGCACAGTGGAGGGTTATAGCAACAACACTACAATGTGAGACGAGGGGGTAATACGGCTTTAATTAGGCTCTCACTGGTATGTATGCGGATCAAACTGGCAGAACTGTCCAGGTTTGGTTACACAGGAGAAGTGATTGACGGCTGGCTCCTTGTGCTGTAATGGCACACAGACTTGGAGAGAAGGTTTTACCATTGACAAAGCAGAGGTGAGATTAGCAATAATGTCTTTCAGTCACCCTTGTACATTGGCCCTTAGATTCACTGAACTGCTCACAGGCTTATTGTCACTCTCACCCGTCTGCCCTGGAGAGAATGAGATCCCGTGATGCTGCAGATAATCCAGAGCACAGCTTGTTGTGTCTGAGGAAATGAAAAATGTAAGGCATTGTAGTGACTTTTCCCCATGTGCTGGGAATTCGGTTCCACCAAGCTGCCATTTCTTATTCTATGCAGAAAAATTAAAATGTGTTTGTGTGAAGGCAATTAAGGTGTATCCTTAATTCTTCCCCCATGTGGCTCCTCTCTTTCATTGTGATAGGGTTCTGAGCCTCAATCAACTATGTTTCTTTTCCCCTTAGAGAGAATTCATTTGTGCGTCATTGCTATCAGACAGAGAATTAAGAGAGTTACATCTGAGCCCTCCACTTTCAACTGGTTCTGATTAGGCCGGGGCTGAAGGCTCGCCGTCGCCATGGTGACAGGCAGCAAGGATTGAACTTCAGACAGTTTCCACGGGAAGCCTACAGTGGCCACTAAATTGGGTGAAAATAAATAGAGCTGATGTCCTATTTACCAAGACAGCTCGTGGAGTGAGAGCGTCGCAGTGAAGGAGTCTCTCAGGTGCAGAGAACGGGAGTCCTCTCATATGTTTCTAAATGAAAACAATGAGGTTCAGGATTCAAAGACATCATATATTCAGATAGCCAGATGTGGACAGAAGAAGATGTTGACAGAGCTGTAGGTATTATGGTGTTTTTTTATGAGGACAATGGTGTTTTTTGACAGACATACCAATGCTTATTTAAGTGGATACATTTTATGGATTCCTGATATGGCAGCTCGTAAATTGAACCTATGAGCTGGAATCAAAATTTACTTTTTCATGATTACATTTCTTGCTGTTTAGCAAAGGCAATGGTAGTCCATTTTTCAAGTCACGATTTCAATCTTCCATACCGATTATTAAGTGCCTTGCCAGGTACCGTCACATCCCTGATTGTGTTTTTAAGTCATAAAAGGGCGGCAGCAGCTCAGTCTGTAGGGACTTGGGTTGGGAGGGTCGGAGGGTTGAGCACTGCAGAGGCACCTAACCCCCTAATAATAAATATAAATTATTATTATAATTATTACAACTGCATTGCATGAAGCTCCAACGTGTAAAGCTAAGTGTGGCTCGTAACAGCACTGCATTCATACAAAGAAAAACACACATGGACGTAGTAAAAATAAGACAACAGAACATGTGTGGTGGGACTTCTCATTGTTAAAGCATATTCAGTACTTGGAAGCAAACGTCTCAGAGCAAACCTGAGCAGCAGCTCAATAACAACATTCAGCCTCAGAATGAGAACAGCCTGCAGCAGACTTTTAAAACCAAAAGCATTCAAAGGGATAAAGTATGATGCAAAAATGTGGCGTGCAGAAGTAAAGAGAGGGAACAATGAATGGGCCATTCTGCAGCCAAGTGCTTAGCAGCACCAGAGGGACTTTGACACAAAACACAATATCCATATAGAATACTTGGATTTTCCAACAAGCCCTCTCACTTCACAGGCACTCGAAAAAAGCTATTTTTCAGCCACAATGGTGTGAAGGCAGATGCATGTGTCTGAACTGTTAAAAAGGGATGGATGTAAAAGTGATGTTATATAACTCTTACACAATATATTGCAAAAAAAAAGAAAAAAAGAAAAAGCATTCAGATTTTCACAAGTACCTGAGGTCATTCTTTTAATTTGACTCTTGGAATGTCTCATTGAAACATAATGAAGAATATTAGAAATCTGTGAGGTTATATTATATAACATATATTCTAAATCCTCCCACCACCAACAAAGACCAAGTGAAGAGAAAGTGAAACAAAGGAAGAGAAAGGTCAAAGGTTGATTGATGTAGCTCCTTTAAACACTGTTTCTACATCAACTTTGGGCAAATCAATCGTATTAACTTAGTCAGAAAACGACAGCATTAACAGTCAATAGAATAAATAAACATCATTGTAATAGGCTATACCAATACGATCATCATACAAACATTACATAGTGGCCGTTAGCATTTTGGTTTAAGTGGGAAAAAGCTGAATATATTAGAAGAACAACAGAAAACGTCTGGGTTATTTTTCCCACCCCTGAAATGCAAACTGAGGTATTATAAGAAATACATCAACTGATATAGAAATGTGAAAGACGTGGACCTGAAACTACATGCACAAAAACATCTAACTGATTTTGTTAACTCTTTCTGTGGTGGAGTTTATGAAAAATTCACATTCCATATGAAGTCAAACCGCACTTATTTTCTATGTGTGCACTTGACTCAAACTTGAAAATCATTGTCATATTATGTCAGTGATTTGTTCAATGTCTAAATGCAAGAAAACAATTAGAAAAAAGACAGAAATAGGAACTTGTTATGCAAACAGCAGCATGCCCTGGAACAAATACGGCACTGCAACTCTGCAAAACTATTCCAGAGAGAAACAGGAGATTACCTTTTGGGCCATTTTATCTTTACTTTAAAAATGTCACCAAAATAAAAGGTCAAGTCATTAAAGAGACAGGGGTGAAGAAAATTGGAGAGGGAGTGCCAAATGTACAAGAAGTTAGCTTAATGCTCCTGTGGTTTCATTTAGTTTGATGAATGGCCTTCGCATCAATGCTGAGCCATGCTAATGACTGCACTTAAACTGCCCTCTCTGTCACCACTGCTGCTCTGATCAGTTAACCGAACCACAGAGTGAAAGAGAGAAAATGATGATTCTTTTTCTCTTTAAAAAGGTAATCATCATCTGAAGACACAGAGAGAAACAGAGAAGCTGTTAGTCTAATCATCTCTCTTGAATATTTGTTTTTGCCTTGTTTAGTCCTAAGTGTAAAATAAAAAGAGAAACTTGAATGTAAATTTAGACAAACAGAATCTTTAGATTTAAAAAAAACAATAGTCCCATCATACAAAGAAGTTGTTTGATTGGAGAAAAAGTAACAAAAATAATCTCAGACAATATGTGGTGATGATGACAAGATCATTCAGTGAGAGAAAATCCCAGCTGGTGCAGATTGTTTTTATATTGGGAAAACATTAACATGCAAGAAGTCAATTAAAAGTCAAAAACAACTTTTCAGGCCTGTTGATTGTTACATCATCAGCTGGACTGCTTTTGAACTTTCTCTTTCCCGATTTTACTGGACTGTTAATTGTTCATCGAGTGTCTCACCCATTCAGTTGTTTAAAAACGGTGTAAGCTTTATTCTGGGAGAAGTTTCAGAGAACCCTCAACAACACAGTCAAACTGTGTCCTGGGACTGCGTGAACTAGAAGCCTCTTCATAACAGTGAATTAGAATATTTTCTCTGACATGTTTTAAATATTTGAAGAAATGAGTCTGAGCTACAGAGACCAAGAGAAATGAAAAGAGAGCTATTTTTCAATTATTTTCTTTATTACGTAAAGCATGCAAGTTTATCTAGTAGAGATGATTTTCTTTTTATGAACTAACTGAATCAAAATGCAAGATGAGAAATAAAGAGCTGAAAGACAGACTGAAGGGAAGATGTAAGACCTTCAAAGATTGTGTGTACGCAACAGCACAGTAAAGAAGTTCACCAGTCATCACGTATTTGTACTTACACATTGCATCTACGGCCTAATATTGGAGTCCCAATGTGTTGTTTTAAATGTTATTACAGAGTTACAGACACAAGAGAGGCTCGGCATCTGAACATGGCCAGTATACACAGCGCTGTTCTGCCCTGCAAGTGTTCAATCAAACAGTTTGCTACAAATCGAAATGTGCTACCAAGCGGCTCTTTGCAGAACTGGGAGCTTTATTTGAGGGGGGTTATTTGTCCTTCAAGATACGCTTCCTCTGAAATCTTAAATAATAGAATACCACAATTTGCTCCCCATACTCTGACAATGCATATGGAGTGTGTAGTGGTTTAATAAAGAGTTGTTATGGAAGCATTATTTGACTACTTTGGATAGCAGATCAGGGGCAAAATGACCCCACCACTTCCAACGTCATGCATTACACATTGCAGGCCAGATGTAACGGGGTTATAAGTATCTCGCCTTGAACTGGCAATGTGTGAGCCAAAGAAGAGAAATAGAGAGAGACAGTAATAAAAATGTCTGAAGTGCTCTGCAGTTAGGGACCATATCTTGTTCCTGACATGCTTCAGTGGGTGGAACACTTCCTGGTCTTCTGCTTAATCTGGATTCATATTTGCATTGCCCCTGTCATGCAGCTGTGTAAAAACTGCATCGATTTATCAAGGGCCAAAATTGTTTTACTGGCCATTATGCGTTTTGAACATCTTAAGCACAGAGATTTTGCCCTCGTTCATCACTAACCTTATGCGACAATAATACAGAAAAAAGACAATGTTGTGCAATTTAAACATGAGGCAGCATCAGCCAAAAGTAAGGACATTAATTCCCCTTATTTTACTTTAGACTGTAAAGGAAAGGTGTACATTACATTTGAGAGGTTGTTGCATGACTGATCAGCTCTGCCTACACAAGTGAGAGGACAAAATGACTACAGAATTCCCACTACCTTCTGTGTGACCCCTGCAGAGTCTCCTCTGCTTCACTAAAAATTAGACTCAGTCTAACTACAACCAGCAGACAGCAGCCAGCTGGTGTGTCTGACTGCTTGAGTGAATCTTTTTACCAGGTACACAGTGTGAAACCACTAAGTCTGGATTTGACACCCATATGTCTGAGACTGTTTGAGCAGTGCAAGAAATGTAGCTAAGACTTCTTCACTCATAGCCCTGACAACACATTTGTTATTTCAGTCCTAAAATGTGAAGGGAAAAGCGTTCAAAATTGAATCAAAAATATGGAAAGTTACAGTTTATCCAACGATCCATAAATCCAACATGATGGATGATAAATGATAAATACCTACATTTATCATCATCATACCCTCGTTTCAGTGCCTGTAGCTGCATTATGAGGTGAGAATCACAGTAGCTTTTATTTACAGAACCTAAACAGGATTGTTGACTGTTTGACTGCATTTACATAGAGATTAGCTTGAAACCTGCTAAAAGGCAGGCCTGGAAAGAATGTGACCTGAATTAACGACTAACTCCCTGCATGTGACCAGTCTGAGAGTGAGACTTCACGGGGAAGGTTGCAGTATTGTTATGTGGAAACACTGCTAAAGATTTAGAGATTATGGTCTTTATGCTTCACTGAAGCGGATGCTTACAGCATAAAGATGTGGCTAACAAGCCCCACAGAAACTGAAGAGGAAAGGTTTTTGACAATAACTCAGGCTGCTGGGGAGTCCATCACTGAGGAACATCTTTATAGCTAATGGAGCCATGCTGCGTTACATCCCTTCTCTTAATTTCATTAAGATGAGCACAGATTCATCATCTGCCTGTAAACATCTGTTTGTCAGTTCAGTGACAGCTGTGTTTTCCACCTTCTGATTATCAGCTGGGCTTCAGTCATAGATGATCAGTCAAGTGAAAATGGAACCACTTAAAGCTTAATTTATTTGTGTTTGTGGCTGGTTACTCACAAGGAGGAAAATCAGTGAGGATAAATAACTATGAAAACAAATACACAATAAGTTGGTAAAGGCAATAGCATATTGGGAATAAGTATTCAGAAAGTAGAACCAAGATACTAGACAGATACACTTTCTGGATTTTGTTTTCTACTTCAGAAAGACAGTTTAAGAAATATGCACTCTAACATTAATTGTTTTTTTTATCCCAATTGAAGCTAAATTTCCAATAAACTAGTCTTGGCAGTTACTTTCACTTTATGTGAACAACATTTTAAAGTTGTAAGTGCCAGTAAGCTGCTGTTTGAATTTGTAATTTTCCTTTAATTCTGTTCTGCAAGTTCAACCTTTTTACATACCAGCTATTTTAACAATACTTAAGCAGTATTTGAGTCACAAAATCCACGTGCAAAACATTTAATGTTTTTAACTAGTTTATTCCTAATGTATTCAACTAGTAAGAAAGCATTGAACCTTTTCGGCCAAACAACATTTGTAGGTGGATCTGAGCATTATGTTGAGATCCAGGACCCTAACACTGGGATCTGAACCCTTTCCTGATTATGTCCGATGAGAGTTTAACCAAAGGAAACGTGAAAATCATATTCTTTAGAAAACATTTTTACAGTTTTCAGTCTAACCAACTAGTTTCTGAAAAAGCATCTTGAAGCCGAACCATAGCCGCCGCCATGTTTCAGCCAATTTAATAACAGACAAAGAGGTGGAGACAAGATGGGTCTTTAGCCTCCTGGCAAACAGCTACAATGTGCCCACCTGTTAGTCCACTCAGCCTCTGAAAATGTCAATTTATGCAAAGCTATATTCCTCAATATAATCAAAACAGACAAGTTGTAAAAAAACATAATCCCCAGTACAAGTTTTATAAATACAGAAATGAGCTATAGAAACCCAAACCTGTTTTTGAACCAACTGTAAACATGGGGTTTTAACAATGGGGATTCATTGGCAGCCATAGTGGATAAGAAAGGGGCTGCAGTTTGTTTTGTTTTTTTCATTTCCACATTGGCTTAATTGTATAACACCTGGGGTTGCAGCTTGGTGAGAATTAACAGA
This sequence comes from Labrus bergylta, assembly GCF_963930695.1. Classification (NCBI taxonomy): domain Eukaryota; kingdom Metazoa; phylum Chordata; class Actinopteri; order Labriformes; family Labridae; genus Labrus; species Labrus bergylta. Next base: position 24,018,930 of record NC_089205.1, read on the forward strand.
CAGATGTATTTCATCCGACAACAATGAAAACAAAGGAACATTAGACAAAGAATCAAATGGTCCAGTGTTGTTTTGTCACATTTTTATGTGACTGCAGAGACTTTAACAAAAGCAATGACAGAAGCCCTCTTTGCACATGACAATCAACCCGACTTCCTCTCTAAAAAAGAGAAAGAGTTTTGTAGACAATAGAGTAAGACCAACAGTTAACTTATCCTTCGTTCCTTTGAGGTAACCTCCAATCTCTGTCAGTTGTTGTGTACATCTACTAACGTCCAAACACAATGTTGGGTTTGCTTGAAGATCAGGATGCATGTTTAAGCAGTTGTGAAATTTCCTCTAAGATAAAGAGGCCGGGGGACGACAACTACAGCGTGTGAGCGTTTGTGAGTGAACTCGAAATCAGACTGGCAGAGAATGCCCCGAGTCAATATGTTTACTGAGTGGATTGAGGTTATCATTAAAAGTGCAGCTAAGGGCAGACAGGGCAGATCAACAGCATGCGTACAGAGCTCACTGTAGCTGAGACTTGGAACTCTTGAGCCCTGCAGACTAAGCCTTGAGCAGCATTCAGACTTAAAGGCACAGCAAAGAGACAAACTGTGAGAAAATCCAGGCAGTGACAGCAGAAAAAACAAAACAAAGAAAGGAGATATTTACGGCATGCAGAGTCAAGAAATGAACCAATGTTTATATGTATGCCACCAATTGTATGTATTGTTTTCAAGGCAGAAAATCAGACCAGGAGACACCTTTAGAAACTACGATGAACTAGTAGAGCTAGGGTGGAGTCTCAGAGCGTTTCTACATTAGGCACCATTGTTTCAGCTCCCCTCTCCTCTCCCCCACTGGTCTGCTTTTACATTAGTAACATCACTCTGTGCATGGGCACATTTGCCCATGTACACAGTCCGATAAAGTAGCTGGCAGTATGCATGTAGTTGTTTTGCAAATCTACCAAGAAGAAGAAATTAGAAGATGCAACCATGGCAACCAGCCCCATCATCAACTGGGTGGCATTTGTTTATGTCTTGTGCGGACAATGGAGTCCATCCTGCTACTGTGGATTTTTAGTTATTTCTGAGACGCCAACAATGACCATCTTCCTACTTCCACATCTACCGTGCAGTTCAGGAGATGAAATGCCCAAGTGCTGACGGACTCATGGTTTTGGAGGAGACAGTAGATGTTTAGTATTGCGTCATATAGCAGCCCACTTCCTTGTGTTAATAGGGTTGGGTTCACATCTCACACGGACTGTGTTTGAGTACATATGAAGAGACCAGCTCTTCACTCATTGCCCGTGTCTGGTACGCTTGTGTTCACACTGATCAAATGAATTGGACATTGGGGCCCAGGTCTCTAATGTGAATCCCCCCTTAATGAGAAGACAGGTCGATCGTACACTATAATGTGCTGTGAGACAATGTAATCAATTTTTTTTTTTACTATGGTGCTGAATATGATTCCACTGAGGCCAGGGTATCAATTCATCTCATTTTCTTTTTGTCTATTGGCTGAATCCAAGCAGGCATCACAGCAACATCATATATTTTCTCTCATCTTGACCCAGGCAGCCCACAGCTGAATTAAATGTCTTGGCCTCTACTGCCTGCCACAACACATACAACTCCGGCTTTATGAAGTGCCAAATCCAACTCCTTACAGTAAATATAGTCACTCACTACAGCAATTATTCCATATATACTCCTGCACTCTTTAACATTCTGCTCCATAGCATATTTGCATCATGGTTGACTAATTTCATTGTTTATAAAAATGATTTTGTAACAGTCTTACATGTGTATATAGTAATAATTATTATCATTATAAAAACTAACCGAGGCCTTGCGACAGGTTGTTAAGCTGCAAGCCAGCTCATAAAAAGTTAAAAGGTCAGTGAAATCGCGAGACCTTTCTGTGCCTGAAAGCAATCAATACAATGTCAAATCAAGAGACTGGTAGCCAGTGCAGGTGTGCTCAAACAGAAGTGATACAACCTCTATGTTTAGTGCCAGTTTCAAATCTTGCTGATGCATTCTGGATGAGCTGGAGACATTTGATGGATTTTTGCCTGAGACAAGTATGAAAAGAGTTGTAGAAATCTAGGCGGGAGGAAATTAAAGTATTAACAAGCTTCTCTAAATCTGTGTAGCATAAACATGACTTCATTTTTGTTTGATTCTGAGTTGGGGAAAAAAAGGACTAGACAGCTGTCCTCACGAGTTGGTCACGCTGGTCACGAGTTACGATCAAAAACCACTTATCAATATCTGGCTTTTGAGCACAATGTTTAATATTAAAGTAATAAAACAAGCATCAAACTCCCATTAGGTAAAGTGAATCTGATTCTGAACATAAGCTATGTTACATTTCATTTTAGAGAGGAATAAAACCTCTTTGTAATTGTCAATTGCTCAAAAGGGGAAAGAAAATCTATCAAACCAAAGAAGCAGATCAGCTTTGGTAGAACAATATTATTGTTATGTGAAAGACACACACTCAGAAACATAAATTCATCAACATCATGAATGAATATAGTAGCCTGTTTGTTCCTCCAGACTTACAGGCTCAGAATTGTTTCCCTGAACTGACACCACTGCTACAATGATTTTAATCACAGAGAGAAATGCATCAACTCAGGAGGCCAGAAGCAAACACTCAAAAGCTATTTGTGGTTTATTTAAGAGGAAGGGAAGGGTGATCACACAAAAGCAAAGAAACCTGACCTGAATATTAAAAGCTGCTTTCACTGTCAAGTTTAAAAGGCTTTACCTTGGGAAAGGTGTGACCTGCTCTGTCTATTTTCATCCTTCTGCCAATAAATTAGGAGGAAAATGAGGTGTAGCGAATCTCAAACAGCACACGGAAAGTTCAATTTGTCTAGCAGCCTTGACTTAAGGTAAAATGTTCAGAATGTTTGCTCGTTCTTATGCCTAAATTAGCAGTAATAGCATGACTGCAATTTCCATCTGCAGGAAAATGAAATGAATGGAAATATATGTCAGGGCTAGTAGAATCATTTAGTCCAGTCCCTTGTGCAACTTCATCATAGCAGAGGTTATTTAATTTGAAGGTGAATGTTGTGCACAAAGGATGATATGAGTCCAGTTATTTGAATGGTTAATGTTATTGTAATGCCACATGGATGATAAAAAAAACAACCTTTAACCTCCCTGCTGATCCAGATATGTTGAAACAAACATACAAACAAGAAAAGATACAGTCAGCATTTGGAGGCAAAGGGGTTGTGAGAGTTTTTAGAGTTTCACAGCGAGGTGCATTTAGAGAAGGTAGCTTTTCCTGTGAGTTATGGGATCTGGATATTATTCAGATCCCATAAGCCAGAGGACTGAATAAATTGAAAAGTTTGAAGGTGAAACTGTAGAACAATGAAATATTGGGGTCTTGTCAAATTAGTCATATCAACTCGCCCTGTAAAACAATCAAAAAGTTTTCCACCTTCAGTTTAACAGTAAGTTTAACTAAAAAAAAAACAACAGAATATGGGCATAAAGGGCAAAGTAGGAGGGTCCTGTAAAATTCTCCCAAATGGGGTGCTCCAAAGTGACTGATTGCTGTGGTGATAAAGAGGCAATTGAACATTGAGAGTCCCTTGGCTCCAACCCCTCACAGCAGCTGCCTGTCTTGATTTCAGCACCGAGGACAGCTCCCTTCTTGTGGAACCCATGGAGAATCAGCCCCAGACTTCTGACGCGTCAAACTGGAGGGTCCGCTTTAAGTGGATCTGACAGGTTTGGCTTTGTAACATGCAGTTCTAACTTTCTGTGGTGTTAAATGCTTTTATGCAGTGTCTACACAGTCTACTTTTTTTCAGCTCCTCAGTTCAGTGCCAAATCTTGTCATCTGGAGCAGTTTATGGTCGGAGAAGCGAGGCGTTTCATCAACGGCCAGTCTGGAACTTTAAACAGCCAGACTGATACAAATTCAATGTGGATCAAAGCCCAATAAGGCTGCTCTGTTTGCTTTTGAATTGCACTTTAGAAAGACTATGAGAGCACTTCGCCTTTGCTCCACTCTACTAATTAATCTCACCTTTCAGCTGGCCACACTTACAGGGGCAGTTAGTGGGAACAAGGTCCATGTCCAAGGGGAAAAAACCTTTTAAATCCACCCTACCCTTCCTATCTCACATTCACAGCTTACTGTGTGGCAACACAGGCCTGTTTACTATTCTGGTGGGTTTGTATCATGTGGTCTTTCCTCTAATCCCTTGAAATGCTTGGAATTGTCAAACAGGAGAAGTGCTCACCTCTCCAGAGGGGGAGAGGAAGAAAATTAAAAGGCAATCTTGCAGGAAATATATCTTGCAAAAGGAAAGACGATGCACTGCGTGAACACTTCTACCAGGAAAACCTGAGTAGATGATAGTTCTAGTCAGAGAGAACACAACATATAATCTGAAAAGAATAAAACCCTATGTGACAAAGGGAAGAAAACATGCAGTCCAATTTAAAAACCCCCTTGTCAACAAAGAATAGCAGGTTGAATTTGATGGACAGCTCAGACATCAAACGATGCAAAACAAAAAGTAATATTTTGTCCATGTTGTGCCCAATAGCAGGTTGTTCATCTAAAGCGAGGTTGCAGGGACATGCAGCTGCTGTCTAAAAACAAGAATTGTGTAAACTGGCAGCAACCATAACTTAGTTATAAATTTGACCCAAGGTAGACAGTCACCTTGACAGTTCTCTGCACTGCAGCATTCTCCTGCTTTCACCTTTGTTGACGCAGACAAGCCATGTGATATATAATCCCATAATACAAGACAACTGAAACAAAAGTGCCTTCCTCTCCATCTGGGAACACAAAAGTATGAACCCACTCCCAGCCTCTTTAATTCCCAACTAATTAAACACATTAGATACAGAGCAACAGTTGTGAGCTGGTATTAACCCCACTGACCTTGAGATATAAAGTGGGCAAAGTCAAGCTCTCAAACCAAACACATGATGCTGCATCTCCACTGGATGAATCTGACAGCTGGAGATAGAGCTAACAGTGGAGCAGGGCTGTGATTAGTGAGCACAGTTTCCTTCTGCTGAACGCTGCTGTCAAAAACACATGTTCTCTTGATGTCTTACAGTATACAGTAAACTGTAAAGAGAAAAGGTGTATCCAACTACAAATATGAGGAGAGGAGGGGAGAGGAGAGGAAGGGTCCTGCTGATATAAACATCTCTTGTTTGATAGAAGAAAGAAAAGTATAGACTGCAATGCAGACAGCAGAGGGAGCGATAGGAAGTGGAGAGGGGAAAACTGTGAGGTTTTAGATGGAATGAAAGGCAGAAGATGAAAAGAAGATGACAGCGGAGAGCTCTTGACTCGGTCCTCTCTGGATCACCCGAGTGTCACTTCTGTTACCAGGCTAGCACTGGGACAAGATGTCCTCCAGGTTAGAAACAGGGATCAGTATTCAGGTCACAGAAAGGAGGAGGGGGAGAGGAAGAAAGTGGTGGAGAGAGTCCACAGTGTTTACTGCAGCAATTCCCCACTTCCTCTGTCTGCCCACAACACTAATGACACTGTTTCCACTCAGATCATTTATCAACAGTCTGACACTGAGCCATACTGCCTCCTCTCACACAGGGCTTATAATACAGGCAAAGCAGATGTTCAGATGTAGACATTTCATCCACATAAAACAGTGCTAGACGTATAGTTACTATTTTAACAAAAAGATCAGGCACAATAAATGCACCTTCAAATCTGTTTTCTTTTCTTTTGAGTCAGGGCAGATATAATGCAGCTAATTAGAGAGGAAAATTCAGGTTATTGTGGAGGAGTAATGACAACTTTAAGCTGATTACACACCATTAACAGTCTGCTGCAACACTCTGTTGTTTTTCCTTCTAACCATGATGAGCAACAAAGAAAATATGCAGTCTGGTCAGGGCTAACTCCTGTAAAGTGAAAGTCCTTCCTTAAAGTGAAGGTCACAATAATGAACATGTAGCTGTTTACTGAATATTCTGTCTTATAATAAGTCAGCCTTTTTAGACGTATTCTGGGCAATATGCTCCTTCAGCTAAGTAAATAAAAAAGCATATATCTACCTTTTTAAAATTCATAAGGGAAAATGTAAATTGCTAAGCCCTGAACAAACACAGAGCACATACATTACTATGTCACACTCTCACTTTCATCACCTAATACAAGCATAAGCATCATAAAACATCCCCCTTTTTTCTCTCTCTTTTTTTTTGGACTCCATTTCTCTGATTCCCACGCTCACATATTCTCGCCTTGGGCGTTTACATTTAAATCCCCCCTTAATCTTTCTCTCCTTTAATGCAATTTGTATTTACATGCACAGACAGGAAACCACTGGCTATACTTTAAATGCAGGAGATACCTGAGCTCACTGCTCCTCTTCTAGATGAAAAGAAGAAATAATGTCTACATTTGAAAGAAGTCCCCCCCCCTCCCCTTGAGCTTGGGGATGCAAGAGCAGAATTACTAAACTGGGAGTTTATAGTTTAACAGGATTAAGAAAAGTGGGAGCATGTCTGAAATCCTCCAGTTTTTAGATATCGCTTATTTTTAGTTGTAGGAATAAAATGATCACAGTTAAAATGACAAAACTCAGCGATCGTGAAGTGTGGATTTTTTAATAACAGGGAGAGTGTAATCCGTTTTTAGTTCAAAGGGCTTTTTTGTCGTTAGTGTACACCAGCTTTTGTGGTATCAGGAGAGGGCTACACAAAAATTGATGGGGGTGGCAGGTGATGATTAAATGAATGAGGTCACTGGTTGTTCAGCCATCATTATCTGCTAGCTACCAGTTAGAACATCCTCTAATAGCCAGAGGATGAGCACAGTTAATCAGATGTTCAGGCTCATTATGAATGCCTTTGTAGAAGCAATGAACCCAGAGCCTTGCATATTCATCGTCATGGTGAGGCAGGGGTCAAGTAGGAGACCTGATGTCTCTGCGCAGGTACATTAACAGCTTCATGAGGACTTCATGAAGCTGTGAGTGGGAGTTGGATGGCGGTCCTGATGACTTTAATGCCACTGACTTCCAACTTCTGATGTTAATCACAGTCCAACAGTGATAATTATCTGGTTGAGAACGTTTTACAAAGCTGCATATTGTCAGTCTGGTGGAAGCCTCACGTAAACAGGGACACTAGAAAGCAGTTTGTGCAACAGGATGTCAACATATGTTTTAGCTTACTGCCTAAACTGTGGGGGGGGAAAGTGGAAGGCTTCTTCTCTCCGATGTCTGCAGGATGCTATATTTAAGACCATGTGTACAATACAATATTCCCTGCTCCCAAAACGCAACATTTCCACCTAAACTGATCCTGGAAGCACCAGCTGCCCTTCTCCCCACTCTGTCACCTCCTTCAGCCAGACGTGCCCCCATACTCAGTAAGCAGTTCAGTAATTACACCACAGGACTCACTGTCCCACCTGCCTGGCCTGTCAGTTCTAGAAAATTCATGGTCTTTACCCAGGGACAAAAGGACAAATCTCATCCCATGCTGGACCCCATATGCTCCACTTGATGCTTTCGGTGGAAACAGGAACACGCGTGCTCATAAGTACACAGGAATGGACATCGAAAGTGGGACCATGTGCAAATAAGCATTCAATTATGTAACTGATTTTGAGTAGAGTTCAAATATCAAAACTCCAACTGAAACTGTTTCTGTATTTGCGGTCGGCATTTACAGCAAAATGAAGGAAATGAAGAAATCTGGACTACTTTGTGGGGATTAACCTGTGGCTGGGACCTTCTGTGATTCTGCTCTAGTGCTATAGGTTGAATATGAAATCAGTGAAACTGACTTTAATCTGAGGCAGGCAGGCTAGACATCATTTGATCTTTAAATTTCCCCAGTTCAAAAGGTGGCATGCTGCTGGTGGGCTGACACAAATCATCGCACCTTACATGTAAGTCCTCAAGAATCAAAGAGGAAATGAAGGCAGAGCACAACGGAGAGACGTTGATGGTGTCAGTGAAAACATATTGAAGGCAAAAAAAACAGATATTGTTTGTTGGCTTTTTCTTGCGTTTCACTTTTTGGGCACGATTAAGTTGAATCTTTTCTCTGATGCAAACAAAGTTGGTACAGTAAGGTGTCAAGGTTTTTCTGGGTTTGGCTAGAAAACTGCTATAAGCTTCAAAATAATCATTTTAATAAGTGAAGCATGGTGCAGAAGAGTGCACTAAACTACACATTGGCAAAAGATTTGTCTAATAATTTGGACTTTGCATCTCTATTTGGTGAAATGTTGGTATCAGGACACGAAGATTGACAAATAAAGAAAGCACATTTGATCATCTTATTGATGTCTTCACCGTCTTTTCTTGTAGTTGCAGCAATCGTCTGCATGGCTCCATTTCAAAGGTTTATTGTGAAGGTAACAAAAGACCAAACCAATGTTTGCTGATGGTTTTTTGATTATACATACGCTCTGCTTGACTGAATCTATTTACCGCAACTTCCAGGACTGTGCAATACATTAAACTTCAACACACTTTGCATATGAAAAATTTTTTATATTTGAAGTAATTCCCATCAAATCTCATTTAAGTAACATAATGCTAATTTGTCTTGTAAGCCCAAGTAGGCAGGGCACGTTGAAATAAATACACTTAACTGCTAACTAAAATATAATGTTTTTATACCTTACCCTTTATATTAGGTTGTTTTGTATTGCTTGGCTTTTGTCTAGCCCTGCTGTTGTTAAGTAAAACAATATTATACTTCAACAGGGCTGTCAGTGTTAACGAGTCAATTGCAAATTGTATCGCATTAATCGCTGGTTATTTTGTCACATTTGGCACACCGTAGATAAGCCTCCATATAGTCGTCCTGCAGTGATGGGAAATAACATCACAGACACTTTAAATGGCTCATTTCACTTAAAAAAAAATTATAATAAATCCTGGAAAGCTCTGATGATAGTCAAAGTAAAATCCTCCTTGGGTGAAACGGAGTTACAAAATCACCAAAGCACTTGGAGTTTGAGCCACCTATGAGATCAGTATAGGTGCAGCTAATCAGAATGATCTGGCAGAGCTCAATTTATAATACCATGGAGTATGCAAACTGCCACAGACATGAAACTAAATCACAGAAGCTTTTTCTGTTTTGCTGAAGTGCTCATAATGGATTAAGCTGGGTCTTTGTGATATAACAGTGAGTAAGGTCTTTTACCTGCTTTTTGTAAAGTGTCTCAAAATAACACTTGCTATGAATTGGCGCTATACAAATAAAGATTGATTGATTGAAGTTAACTAGTGCTTATTAAATGGGGGGCAAATTAACTGCAGGCCAACATTTAAAAAAATTGAATCATGAAGTACCCACGTTGAAATTTTAATGACTTTTAGACGTCACATGTAAAAAGACTTCTGGATCATCCATATGCATTTTCTCCTCCCAAACCGAGGAAGGCAAAGACAATGGAAATCACATAGCAGCAAATTTGATGTAATGCTGAGGAAAAACATTCTCCAGTCAAGCTTAAAGTCCACAGTTTGACCTCTGTAACCGAGTCCTCACGTCACTTCCAGCAATAGGAGGTGAGCCAAACCAATGTTGTCCAAATATTTAAAGAGTTTAGTAACAGATGTAGAGTCTAAACTGCTTCATTTTATAAAAACAAACAGGACTACCAGTCAGGACAGGAAGACTTTTTTTCTCAGTTACTTCAACCTCTACTTCAACCCGCACTGTCACGTTCATGCTAGAAGAAAATGAAAAAGGGGAATGAATAATTCAAGCTCAGCCTGGGTGCTCTATGGAGAAAAGCAGAGAAGGGATACACACAAATTATGAATTAAAGAATGTGAATATGTAACTCACAAACACAAAGAAAAGTCTGTCTCATCTTGAAGCCAGCTGGAATGATTTACAACAAGGAGTAATATTCACTGATACCATACATTTCCCCCGATCCACAGTCAGTGGACTCTGTGTGACTGAGTCAGAGGGAGCCAATCCTTCCCCCTCTTGCTGCAGAGATTTTTACAAGCCCTGAAAGCTCCTGTGAACCAAGCCACAGCAACATAAAACAACACAGCCGAGTGCCATGCTCAGTTTATATTAGACAGACAGACAAAGTGCTTTTCACTTCTCCCTCCAGCTGAATGTCAAACAGGTTATCAAACACCAAAAAAAACAGCCCAAACAAGCTGGATACATTTGCATGGAAAGCTGTTATTGACAGTCTCTTGACACTGAAGGGTAGAAGAACAACTTGAGGAAATCAATCAAGAAACTGAATTTTAGACGGAGTAAACAGATGCTTGGAAAATATGTGATAAATAAAGATGCAACCTTAAAAGGACTGTATCAAAGATATAAACTCGCAACTTCTTGAAATGTTGTCAACGTAAAAAGAATACAGTCGTTGCACTAAACTATCTGTGTGTTGTCTGTGTGTGTGTGTGTGTGTGTGTGTTTATGTGGGTGTGCGTAGGAGTGTGCTATGGTCTCAGCCCAGTGATTGATTGCTCTATTATGGTCTTATTTGATCTCCTGCGTAATTACTCGCATCAACACAACCTGTCAGCCTCAATCTGCCTCACATCATCAGGCTGCAGAGCAGATTGTTGCTCACTGAAAGATGGAGTCAACGTCAACAGTGCATCCTCCTCATTCACATGCACTGATCAATTCCAGACAGTGCTGCAGACAGGCCAATGCTGGCTTATGCAGGAATATCAGACCAGTTTCACTATTTACTTGGCCAAAACATGGCGTTACAACATAGACTTTTTGGGGTTTAGGTAACAATTTAGAAGTGTGTGGATACATAGCCCTAAAGTGTAAAAACAGAAAGGACTGCAGCAAATAAAGGTGCACAGATAGATCTGCATGTGACCCCAATCTGCCGATTTTCAGCCCGCTCAGTCCTGAGTCTGACCAGTGACCATCCGGTCCTCCCTGACTTTAGGCCGATCTGGCACATACAGAAGCCGTTCATGCCGTGCGCACAGCTACACAAACTCTAACAGACGGCCACTCACACAACAAGCTAACATATCTGCAGTGGAGACGTGAGGTGCCCATCAGCAGAAGAGGAAAAGTCTTGACTTTCAGGAGAATAAACACTCCACTTGCTCCCCCCCCTTACCTCTCTCTGTCCATGGCGGATTCGCACGTCTGCGCTGCTTGTATGTGCAGTGGGACACTTGAATGATAAAAACTCAGTGTATGAGCGCGTTACTTAAAACCTTTGACCTGAAGTGAGAGTGAGAATGTTACTCTGAGGAATATTATAGATTAGCATTGATAGGTTACCTACCTCTACATCACACATTTTGTTGCACCGAATGGTTTTTAAGTTCAGAGATAGTTTGGTCTGTGCTCTTTAAAAAAGCATCTTGAAAATTGGAAATGAACTTAGAGGACCATCAATATTCATTAAGGCAGCAAAACATTTGAATTCCATTTGATGATAAGATGAGTGCAAAAAGCCATACTTTTTATGATGGTGAAGCTCTAACAATCGAAGAATTACTGCATCCACTTTCTCTCTGAGTTTATGGGCATACTCACACTGACACAAATAGATGAACAGGCTGTGATGGAGCAACCTGAGTCTAGACAGTTAGACAGAGGAGCCAGATGGCTGTGAAACAGCAGAGTCACCCTTCAGTTCCAACAGTGGAATTTGTCCACAGCATGAGCCCCCCCCCACATCATCTGTCCTCAAAAACACAGCAATTAACCTCAGAAAGGGACAAAAACAGCAAACTTTGAATCCTTTTGTTATCACACACTGAGCCAAAGACCACAGATTGGACAAGTAATAACAAGCTCAACACTGCAGTATGTCCCTTCTTCCAACTGAGAAGATTTAGGCAAACAATGCAGCAGGTGTAACGTAATCATTTTAACATTCATGAATAATAACATTAAGTCTTAAAAAAACTGCACAGCAGAGATACAAAAGGGTTTTAAGTTGAGTAATTGTCTAATTAGTATAAAAAGGCCCACTGTGTGTTCTACAGAATCACACACACACACACACACACACTCACACACTCACACACTCACACACTCTGGCTCACCTTTGATAAGACAACTCGTGACCGATGTGGTCTCTGCCTGCACTTTTCATACATACTGTGTTTGTTTGTTTTTGCATTGATAATTAATGACAGTTTGGCCATTTGAAGTCCTAACCAGATGAATATTGCACGCTATACTTTGAAAAAGTCTCTAAAAGCACAGTAACCAGTTATTGGACCGGTTAATTAATGACCACTGGATTGTGCAAAGGCAAACTAATGAACTAATTAGTAACATCAAATTTGATCTGCGTTGGTATTATAGTAAATCAATCAGTTGATACATAGGGATGTAACGATATCTTGCAAATAAAAACAATAGAATAACGGGACAATTGAAATCAGTTAAACAAAAAAAATTAATTGCAATGCTCATTTTAACCAGCAGAGGGTACCATTTGATTTTGGCTCCTCTTGTTTAACGCCAGTAGCTGAGGAAGAGAGGTGTTTTAAATAAGAACGTCACACAGCTCTTGCATTGTTAGTAACGATACATTGTCAAGAGTCAAGAGTACTGCATGTATTTATAAAGAAAAATAACTCATTTTATTCAACATGGTCAGAGAACTAACTTAAAAAAATCATTAATTCATAAACTGTCACTTCTTTATAAAAGTCAGAAAATTGAAAATGGAGATAAAGTTGTATCATGAACCCAGAATGGTACTGTAGCTCGAGTTGAGTGTATAGTTGCATCCTTACTTGATAATCTAGCAGCGTTCAAGGATTGTTTTCGAGAGGATATTCGGTTGAATTATAATTTTTTTAAAGATATATTTTGGGCTTTTTGTGCCTTTGATGTAGAGATAGGACAGCGGATAGAGTCTGAAGCTGGGGAGAGAGGGAGAGTGGGGAATGACATGCGGGAAAGGAGCCACAGGTGGGATTCAAACCTGGGCCGCCCGCTCGGAGGACCATAGCCTCCCATACATGGGGCACGCGCACTAACCACTGCGCCACCAGCGCCCCAGTCGCAGAAATATGTGAAATATTTTTCTTTTGCAGTATTTTCCTGCTAGCTTTTCAAAGGGTCATGTGAGAAAACACAGGTGGTAAATTAAATATGCTATGCTCATTATATCACTTTATTAAACAGCCCTTTTTCTAAACTGAGTCTTTGATAGATTTTTTAAAAAAAAGGTTCTGCGGGAAAAAATAACCGGCTGAGTTGTAAAAAAAAAATGTGCAGAAACCTAGTAATTACCCTTTAAACGCTGCTATCTTGATGTGTGTTGAACAATGGCGTGGCATGATGGAGTGTGTCCAGAAGAGCAGGCAGCATCTCAAGACTCAGAGGAAAGGTCTGGAGAGGAGAGGGCAGGACAGGACAGACAGGAAACACGGTCACTCAGGCAACACTTGCTCACTAATGTGAAGACGCCCAGAGTGAGACTTGGCCTTGCTCTCTGACACATGGCAATCACACGGCTCAGTGCAGAAACACATGCACACGGTCCACAACACCACGGACTCTGTGACAGACCTGGAAGCACCAGCTGCCCTCTGACTGAGGATGAATGTACTGACAGGGACCGACTGTCAATCCCCTCAAGTGTCATTCTGGAGGCTCCACAGAGATCAGAGACACAAGACGATATTCAGGCTGAACTGATGGTGTTGAGAGCAAGTATTTGATTCAATCAGCCGCCACACAAACAGGAGAAGGATTTCATACTTAATCTGGTTCCCCAGGTAATAATCCAGTTTTTGTGCGGTGCATGTAAATGTCATAACTTGTTAAGAAGAACCTGGTTTAGCTCCGACTGCTGTCATGAGGATTAAGTTAAATTGCTTGTTACTGCAGCATACTGCAAACATCTTACCGCTTAGAATTTGGGGAAATGTTAATGCAGATGTTTTCTCTGTCTTCAGCCCTTTTAACATTCTCATGTTAGCAAAGACAAGGGAATTACTCATTGCTCAATATTCATTAAATTTATGGACTCTGACCTCTTTATTGCCCGTTGTTTTAACATTTGTGTTTTACATAAGATACAACATTTTTGCATTCACAATGCCAAAATAAACTGCAGGATTCCTCATCTAATCATTATAAAACAAAGTCAGTTTTGGTATCCTGCCACAACAAAATGTCTTTCTTCTAGTCTGTAAGACGATCGAGAGAAAAGGCTCATTAGCTCGCACAAAGCTGGGTCATTGACTATGTTTTAAGAATTATATTATTTGCAAATTATTTGCAGTATTGTTCATTGATACTCTATCCTGTTTCATGAGATTAAATATGATCATAAGCTTTTAAATTACACAGAAGACAAGCCATAGTCTCACGGTACATGCAGCATTTAGAGCCATTGTGATTCATCTATAGTTCTACATGATATTCGAACACATTAGAACAAGACACTAGGGTCAAGCCTTGACCCATCAAAGGGCGACAGCCTGATGAAAGGACAATAACACCGATAAAATGACAAGTCAGAGAATCATAAGGCAACAATAGCAAGCATTTTGTCCAACAGACTTTAGTAGAAAAAGGTCTTTGATATTTTACTTAAAAACAGAAATGTTTATTTTAATGTTAATTGTTAAGAAGCATTCTGCAGCAGTCCTTGTTTAAGTCAACAATGCTTTGCATGTAGTATTGCATGACTAAATGTGTGTACTTATGAAGGAGAAGAGTTGCTTTTATACTAGAAGCTTGAGGGTAAAGATGTCCATTGATTTATTGTGATGAAAGTATTTTCTTCACGTTTACCTTTGTCTTGTTCATTTGGTAATTCTGCTGCTACTTCCATCTTTTCCCCCTGCCAAGCTCACAATGACCCCTCATATAACAGGCCACGCACTCAATCTCGTAAAGCAGTGACAGAACACTGGTCGAAACCTGAAACACGCTTGACTGCCGACAGTACAGTGAAATCATTCCCACTCTCTGACTGAAATGACAGCTGTCAGAGGGAATGAATGAAAAAGCCCTCAAGTCATAACACCAGAGCTCCAAATATGCAGGCGAGTTACTGAATTATATTTTTGTCACTGCGAGGTTTGAGACAACACAGCACCATTTCCATCACACTTAAAGAATCAGATCTAGGGTCACACACAGTGAGTGATGGAACAAATCGTGTGCATTTCAGTACAAAGCTGGATCCTGAGAGTAATATTATGACAGGATAAAATAAAACTTGGCTGTTGTCGGGTTTATGTGCTCTTTGTAGCCGGTGTCTTTAGTGAGCCAAACATGGTTAACGAGGGAAACAAGTCTGACTCCTACCGCTGCTGTACATCCACAGGTGGAAACTTTTCGTTAAGATAAAATAAAAAACACCCCTTTAAACCCCATCAAACCAAACAAAGTTGAACATTGAATGATATTGGTTTGAATACTTAAGTGCCATGGAGTCAGGATTAATTAATGATCAAGGTAGTCAGGATATAGTATATTACGTGTGTGTCTTTGCATGTGTGAGTCCTCCAGGTGTTATTCTGTACCCTGAAATTACCACAAATAATACTCTGCAAGCTGCTCAACGTTCAAATCGATCATTATCACTTAAAGGACACAATGATTGTGATAAGTATGCAGCATATAAGGGATAGTACAATAACAGAAAACTAAGTATTGTACAATTCGACCTCTGAAAGTGTATCTCTGAATATCTTGTATTGGCATTCTTTAAATACTTACAAATGTCAACCTTTTTTAATCCAATGTTCAGTCTCTGGTTCAAATACCTGATTTGAACCCTCTTCTAACATATAAGCTCATAAATGATGTTGCCATCAGACATCGCTCAAGGCAGGTTTCAGGGTCGAGGCCAAACAGACTACAGATCTCTGTTGATCCTCCAAATCAGCATTTTAGTGCCTGCTCTGTACAAACAGGTTGGAATGAAACCAGATTTGAGGGCATTTTGCAAAGAGTTCCTCCTGCTGATAGAAATGAAAAGACACAGAAATAGTGGCTAACCAGTCAAGACAGTAAATTGAAAACTTTATAATACACTCAACTAAAGATCAAATTCTAAGTTATAATTTTACAACAAAAAAAGTTCACCAACAGTCTCAAAACACACAATATTTAGAGGAAGAAAGTTTGCACATCATCTTTATCTTCATCCAAACAAAAACTTTTTTTTGTTTTCTTTTATTCACCAATACGTGCATAAATACATAAAATAAAATAAAAGAAGCAAACACACAAGAGGGGAGCTGTGGTACGGTACAGTTTTGTAAGCAGACCAAAACAAAAACAAAGAAAGCCAACAAACAAAAAGCATTTTTTCCTTTGTATGGGTGCAAACATGATGATTACCAAGTACATATTGTTTGAGAAAGGAAATTAGAATAACAACAATTTTAATTTAATTAACAAACAAAAACTATTAACGGACTCATTTTAAGTATTTATTGAAATCACATCAATCAGTTTTGTTTAGAAATCCACAATCTTCAAGTCATCTGATCATGAAGGCCTCTTCTTTGTTGAGACACTTTTCCTGTGTCTCATTTACAACAATGAAGCTCTGTTGAATGCTGTGCAACTGTTAAATTTATAATAAATCTCACATTTTGACTTTCTCCTACACTCTCACACTGACACTCAGGGCTGAGGAGGTCTAACAATGAAGAGTGGTGGTGCTCAATGTAGATTGGAAAGCTGGAGGGAAACAGAATATATCTCTTCAGAGTCACCGTCTCTGCAAGCTAGCAACCTCCACCTTTACATTTTTATTCTCCAACCGCTATAGCCTCTCCAACCAAAAAGTGGCCCTTTAATAAAAAACAAAATAAAACAGAGGATCCACGTGACAGAAAAGACAAATCAGCAATGAGCGGGCCTTCACTGGGGATCTGAGCATTGTTGGACTGTTGGAGATTTGATGTACAACTTGGCAGTGAAAATTTACTTTAAGCCTCAAGGACATTTCTGGGCCAGTGGTTGCTCACTAATTTGTTGAGCACTCTAATAAAGTCAGGCAGATACATGTGTTCCAGATAAGCTGATCTGACTGCATGGTGCAGTCAGAAAGTGGGAAAAGAGAGCAGATCTACATGTCAATCTGGGTCATCAGTCAAAAGACATTTGGGGAGACCGTCAACATAAGCAGATTTTTGAAAAACCTTATCTTACTGATGTTTTTGGAGATAGTTGTAAGAAGGGTAACTGTAAAAAGATAACTCTGGGGACCTTTTTTTAAACAGGAGAAATAGTAGGACAGTTGCACAACACAATGCTGGTTAGGAACAATGGCCACAGAGCTTCACGGCCATGAGGACACTGCCTATTGTTAGCCGTGAACATCAACTTGGAACTGTCTAATCATTGTAATGCCTACACAGAAAACACATTGTGGTAAAGTGCAGGCGCAGCTGCCACATGGATTTAACTTGGCTGTCCTCCCCTGCCCTGGAGTAGCCATGGGGCTGTCCTGAACTTGTCCTCACCCTGTTCCCCATCCTCCGTCTAATACCACGTGCGGTGGAGCAGCAGACTCTCCAAGGTTAACAGAAGCCTTCAATGGCCAGATACAATGTGTCACTGAAGAAAAAGGCACTTCAAAAAGTGAAACAGAAAATAAGTTTCTGTGAAAATCAAAAGAAAACAAGCAGTATAAAACTAAAGTCCAGACAAAGATATTTAAAGAGAGAAAATGCATGTCTTGAAATTTGACCATATCGTGATTACAACGAGTGGTACTGACACAGTGATAGTGTGTCATTCTGGGTAGAGAGACCTCGGCAATATATATGCAGATGAACAACTGAAAAGCTCTACCTGTCACACTGTGCGAGTGATTGCCAAACAAAATTGTTGGTTTTTCATTCCTGCCATCCAGACTGGATGTATTGATTTAGACCAGGGACACCTGGTGAAAGCAATTATGGCCCTGTGGTGAGAAAGAAACCAGCATCACCACTTAAACCTCGAGATTACATATCCATGGACTCACAACTTAACAGTACACCTCGATTCTCTCCTGAAATAAACAGCTCCATTTTTAAACTGTGTGGATTCAAGGTTCTCATGAGTTTAATGACAACAGTGTGCTTTCGAGGGGGAAAATATTCCACCATTGCAAATGTATACCCGGCATACAGAGCCACTTTTCAGTATGCATTTTATTTTCTCTTGAAGTGGTTTATGTGTGATGCTCGTCTGGAGTGAAATATGGACTGACACATTGTACTTGCTTGGTGTATTTAGAAACAAGTTCTAACAACAGACCCTTTTTTCTGATTGACCAGAACACATACAGCAGAATTTTTCACTCCTACTTCACCTCAAAAGTATCCCGGCAGCCCTCTGTTACATTTTACTCATGAAGTTGGGGTAAGCTGATGTGAAAAGGCAGTAGGAAATATTCAGGAAACTTCTGATCAAGCAAGTGGGATGTGACAACCTTTGTATCCTGTGATCAGGCATGACCGGTGCCATCTTCGTTCAACTGCTTTATTATGTATTCTCCTCGTCGGTGTGTTCTCCTCCGCTTTTTTGTTGATACGGTGACTATTTGAACTACACCTAGCATTGATATAAAGGCAAAGGTTGTCAATATAGCACTCTGTTGTCCGCCATTTCCATGTTTCTCTTTTAACATATTTCCCTGCCCTCTGAGAACCCCCTCTCCCCATTCAGTTTTTTGGGATTACTTAACTCTGACTTTTTCAGGTTTTTCCCTCCTACACTGTGTGTTTATGATGAGATGAGATTCAGGAATGGGATACAGATAATGCGGATAGATAAAAATAAAAAAAACAGCCTGCAGCCTTGAAAAAGCCACATACTGTATGATCATCCAGCTGAGAAATAAAATATGGTCAACACGATTGATAGAAAGAGGAAAATTTAAGCTGTGTCCAGTGTGGGGATTTTCTGCTTAGAGCCAGGAAATATGAGATAAAGTCCTCCAACATTAATCAAAGCATGTATTATCAGTCAGATGCATGATGCTGGGACTCAGCAATCTCCACAGCCTTTCCTCACTCCTATTCATTTGAACAAGAAGAGGAAGACTGGCACAATGTCCCATGCTGGTTTTCATATAGGCCATCTAATTCCATGCTGAATCATCTTCAACCAAATGCCACGGCAGTAATCCCCCTCTGCTTGAGACTCTGGAGCAACAGCGAGGCTCTCAAGCCAGATGTTCCTTTTAAAGCAGTCCAGCTCTCACTACTAATAGCATTAGCAAGAGACACACGTTTAGCATCTAGCCTTTGCTTGAATTTGGGCTTTTATGCGCACTGCCCATACTTACAACATAGAGAGGCTGTATTGTGTGTCTAAGGTTATTGGAAAGATATGTTGTGTGAGGCATGGATGAGTTTGTCCACTGTTGTTCTACTGTGTTTACAGCATGCAGTGCTTGTAGACTACAGATTACCATTAAATCCAGAATATAAATCACACTAGTATATAGAAAGTCTGTTTTTGGGGGTCACCCAGAGGGGAAAAAAGGTTTAAACTGTCTTCCTATGATTTCCATTGTGTTCAGAAAAGTCCATAACGTGCAGTCTCTGTGCAGCAGTGTAGCTCTTTCTGTATTTGCCATGGAGAGTTTGCAACCCTGCTAGCTACAGGTACAGTAGATGAGCTCTCAGCAGACACCAAAGATGATAGTTGTGAAGCCAGGACCCACAGCGCACAAGCAATTTTCTTACAGTTGCGCTGCCCATGTCTGCTTGTCACTTTGATTTTCTTTAATTTAGGAGTATTTTCAATCAGGTTACAAGTGGCATCACCAGCATTGTCCACGTCTCCGTGTATTACCAGGACACTTTGCACAGTGAAGTGGCAGCTTGCAATACAAAATGAATTGGGGCTAATTTTCAATCGCTTCAGGTCATGTGCACTGGGTGATTGGAGCGGCTGCACTTGCAGTCATGACGGAGCATGTCTCAGCACTTTATACTGGTATATTGGTAACAGTAGATGGCCCACTTTTTGGATGGGAAAATAAGTATTAAAAGTTCTTATTCACCAACTTGTATGGCAGTCAAAAATAAATCTTAAAATTATGTTTATAGCACAATTCATTTTGATCTTTTATATAGTGGACTTAGAACAGTTGATCTAATTAAATCTTTAAAAATAAAGTATCTTCAACAGATAAACAATCTAAAATGATTTACTACACAGGAGAAGTCAAGCAACCATTTCCATTTTAAATAAACACAAATAAGAGATGAAGGACATGCAGTATCTAGGTGTCCATTAGTCTCTCGTGAATTTATCTATGAGCAAAAGCTTTGTGCAGAAGAAATCTGTATTTGTATCTGGTATTTGATTCAGAAGTTGTACACAGTGAGGTTTCATCAGAGATCAGGCTCAATATTCAAAAGCAGACTGGTGAGAGTCCATCAAACTGTTTTTGAAAAGTTAGTGTCCTGAACAAGATGAAGCAGACAGCAGACAAAGTACGGCCAAGTGACTAATTCTAAAAAGATCCACTTAGAATCTGGAAGGGAGGATAATGAGCCATAAAAATGGATGGTGTCTTCCTTCATTACACTGATCCCTTAGTATTAATTGTAATCCAAAACCCTAACTCTCACTAAGCCCTCCATTATTTCCCCCTTTACTTCAGCTACATTAAATCAGCGTGTGATCTAGCTCTTACCGAGCCCTTCATGCTTCAATATCGGCAGGAAATGGAAACATACCAGCTGTGCTGAAGCAATAAATATAAACATCCAAGAGATTGATTACACCAACCTTCATCAAAAAGCAAAGGCTTCACAGGATTGCAAAAAGCAGGAGAGCAGGATGAACACAGCATCCTGGCCTCAGTTGTCTAACAGCAGCACACAGTAGGCTGCAGCGCTGCAACTCTTTAAAACCAAAGGGAATCAAGTGTAAATGAAAACATGATATATTTGAAACAACCATCACTTCAACAACACCAGTCTTGTCAGGAATAATGTAGAAATCTGTATTCACAGCACACATCATTAACTGCCTAGTGGCTCGTGTGCAACAGAGAATTATAAATCTGTCACTTCCTGTAATACGGACCTCAGATGCCTTCTGCTACACCAATAAAGTGGGTTACTCTCTGTTGTATATGTTCTGCCACTGGCAGAGAAGGAAAGAGAAATGGCTTGTACAAAGACCCCCTCTCTACTGGGAAGCTACTGTTGTGTGGCAGAAAGCATGGATTGAAGTAACTGTATGTGTTGATGCGCTTAGACCAGTAGTTTATAGCTTTTAATACAGACAGGACTACTTGTATTCATTTCTTTGGGAAAACATGACAGCTAGACTTAGATATCGTTTCCTTCCAGGATTTCAGTGACAGACAACCAGTGTTACCTTTCAGCAGAGATATGATCGCTATGAGCAACTTGGATTTAATATAAAAGCGTTTCTCAAATGGGTCAAACAAAGCTGATCAAATATTACGAGCTACTTTAGGCCAAATCACTAGTCCACTAGTCTACCATTTAAATCACAATCTTTAGACAGAAGAAAACTGAAGAGAAAATGTCTTGATGAATCTTTCGCACACAATTTAAATGAATCCCATTTTCCAATTATAGCCAAGAGGTGCAAAAGATGAGGCCACCTGGTGTCAATGTGAGATAGCTGCTGCTATTCAGAGTCAATATTGGAGCTCTTTGACTTGTTATCCACCTAATTCTGTTATATTTAGTGACTTAGGTGTGCAAATAATTCCTACATGCACAGAGACAGTTCAAACAGTGAATCTCTCACACCTCAACATGTCATTACACTAACTGCTTTTGGTTCATTTGCACTTCCTACAGCGACATATGAGGAAAGCTGTTGTCTAATCATAAACATCAAAAACAAGTTTATTTGTTATATTTTGGTTAGTAACAAATTAAACAGATTTCCATCTCAAAGCAGGACTTTATCGCATGAAGATTTTATTTACACCTTTGTGCTGCATCTGCACAGTGATGACAGTCTCTGCCTGCCACTGTAACTGGCTGTCTCCCTGCTGCAGCAAGCAATATGACTTTGCATGTTTGCCTGATAAGAGATGCAGCTCATCTCCATAGAAATGAGCATGTGTGTGCAGGGCTTTGTTCCTATGGGGGGCACAATGTATTAACACCTAGGCTGGGATTTGGTTGACTGCCAAAACACGCTCCACCCAGGAGTAAGCCTAAGTATTCACATTGTTGCTGCTGCTGATGATCCAACACACTTGTCTGTGGATTTTAACAGGTCTGGTTAACAACGGCTCAGAACTGAATACTTGTGTTAAAAATGTGTAGTATTAGCATGCTACTCCTGAGGTTAAGTTTGTGTTGTTCTTTCAGCAGCGTGACAGCTTGTTGGTCTAGAGTCAATGAGAGAAAATATATAAAACATGTTTATGTAAAGCAGCATCAAAATCAAGCATACATAATAATATACATGAGTCACAAGTATAAAAGCATTTTATACTAGATTTTCTAGATAATCTTGGGTTGCAGATCCTTATATTATCTTGAATCACCTTTCACACATGTCCCACACAGGGGGAGCAGTCAGTGTTGGACTTGCTTTTATTACATCAAATTCTTGGTTTGCTTTATGAGCTGGGTACAGCATGCAGGAGAAAGAATCTTCTGTAATGAAGACTGAAGGACGGAGCAACAGCCGCCTGGGAGTGAAGCCAAAATATGAAAGCTTCCCCTGCTGACGGGCTGCAGTATAGGTCATAAACCCCATACACATGGTCAAACTATTAAATTAAAATAAGCATGAAATCAGTCTTTATAGGTTTTAGAATTTGGATTCATGACAAAGTTTTCATTTTTGGTTTTTATTAGTTATTTGATGCAAAAAGGAACAAATGCAAGGTTACAGTCCATTGACGGTGTAACAGATTAGCAGAGTCAAGGAGGAAAATGCCAAGGAAACCAGAGTGAAAAGTAGCGGCTAGTGGAAGGGGAAATGCCTCAATTCTGAGGTCCCACTAGCTTCCTTGTGCTCATGTCTTGGTTTCAGATTACGTCCCCAGAACAATAGGACACTGCTCGTCTGGGGGGTATTTTGGCTTCACTTTTGTATAATGTATATTAATATGCAGTCAATGCTGTGAAAACACTGACTGTATATTAATATGCATTCTACATGTACTTCAAGTTAAAGTTACAGGCTTTAGGGCAAATCTGCAATTTACATCAGTATCTAACAATATTACGCAGTACTCCAGCACTTTAATACTCCGGCACTTTACATCCCGTCGCAGCGCTTGAAGCACTTTACCTCTGAAGGTCACTTCATCCTGTTAACTATGAAAAAAAAAATCTAACATGCACTTGTTATGCTTTTATTAATGTGTCTGTCAACTAATATATATAGTATATATATGTTATAGTTTATGTTGTTATTTGGTCAATATTTGTTGTCTTGGTATTTGCTTTTCATTGTGGTTATATGTGATTTTGTGTATATACAAATCACCAACCTGCCAAGGGACAAGAGATGGAAATTAGCCTACGGCTACAATCTGGCAGATTTACATGTTCATTAATGTGCACTGTCCCTATTTATAATAAACAGTTATTTGTATGCCCCCCTAACCCTGATTATTGCTTTTATTCTACAAAGTCAAAAAGCAGATGTATGGAGTGCTGCATGGGTCTGGAAAAATGTTGTACAATTGTTGAAAAGAATGCGTCCCTCTGCTGCTCTTCAGTGAGGGGATTCATCTT
Organism: Labrus bergylta; assembly: GCF_963930695.1. Lineage (NCBI taxonomy): Eukaryota > Metazoa > Chordata > Actinopteri > Labriformes > Labridae > Labrus > Labrus bergylta. Next base: position 24,042,625 of record NC_089205.1, read on the forward strand.
TGAAGTTAATGAAGAGGTCTGAGACACTCGGAGGGAATTCTATAGAATCTTATCTTTCACCTGTTATTACCGCTTTAATGACATTTTGGCAATCTGTGTTGTAAACAAATCTTAAGTGGTTTGGCTGAGTTCACTGACAGTCATCATCAGAGAACAGTGTAGAAGAGCTGCCAACAGACTGCAGTAACCCCCCCCTCCCACCCCCCAATCTATCCAGCATCACTGTGCCGTTCATTTCTAGCTTTCTCAAGCACAGCTACGTTTGTGTTTTCAAATCATTTTCAGATGAGGTTTGTGGAGTTTGTAGAACAGCATGTGTAAAAATAAAAAACGGCAGTTCCAAATCATAATAAGCAAGGATGTTGTTTTGATTGAAGCATTGAGAAGACTTTCCAAGTAATGCCACAATGGATCAAGCAACAGAATATCCTCTTAGTTAACAGAGAGGCATAATCACAGTAAAACAACAATCAGACATTGTTTGACTGAAACAGACTGTTGTTCTTTTGGAAAGGATATGAAGTAACTCAACCAGAAACAAAAACAAATCTGACAACTTTATTTGGTTGCTTTTGAACTGACGTTGCCGAGTTAAGTGTGTTTAAATCCAAACTGAGCTCACAAAGACTTATCTATAGCCAAGTCATATATGAAGGTGTAACTCCAGTCTGGAGTGCAAGAAGCATCACAGAAGAAGAAAGGAGAAGTTTCTGCTATATCATACCTTTTCATTGTCCCCTCTTTCAAAAGAGTTATTTTCAACACTTTCCCACATCATACTGCAGCACAGAAAACATTTTTACCAAAACAAAAGACAGGGTCAGCTCCTTCTGAAAAGTCTCCCCAAGCAGGAGTCGGTTGTACCAGAGGTAAATGCAACCCCACTGAGCAGGGAGATGCATCCCAGAATGCATCCTGACACAAATGTAAGCAGCAGCCGAATGATATACCATCAGCATCTCTCCAGGGGAAAACTGTAAGAGGGATGAGCACAGCAAGACGGGAGTAAGGCTAAAGGGAGAAAATAGAGAAAATAGATCCATGGCCTTTGCACAGTCATTTGACCTATATCTCCTTAGCATTCCTTTAATGCTCTGCCTGTTGGTTATCCATGAAACCACAAAGGACCTATACCCAACAGCATCTCCGTTTGCAGATTCCGTTATAGAGAGACTGACTCTCAGAATTCCTATTTTGGCAGCATTTCTGATGTCTCTTTGGACAAAAGCATCTGAATGGTAGAATTTCCAGCAGTGAACATTGGAAATAAGATCATTGAATAGAAGTATAGAAGTAGCATCATAGTTTGTATGAGGATAATCAAAACAAAAGGAACTATTATATAGATTTCTGTATTCAAACTGTGTCATAAAAAGCTGTTCGAAAAGATCTTAACAACAAGGATAAGATGGAGCAAGGACATTGAGAACATTTTAAAGAACATTCAGAGTATTCATAACTGTGGGAAACATTAGCACAGAGCTGTACTTAAATATGAGACCAAAAAAAAAAAAGAAGTAGTTTGCACATGTGGAAGTGCACAGATAATGTTAACAATGCAGTCCTTCACTTCGTCCTTGGTTGAGGGCAAGAAAAAGCATATCAGCGAGCTCCCCTGAATAAATCAACAGTTCAGGTAAATCACTTTTAAGCAAACAAATTTGTGAAGAACCGGAATTTCAATCCTAAGAAGATTATCATGAAGTAGATCACATAAGAGTGCACTTGGTAGAAATTGGATGGCTTAGTCGAGAATAAAGTTACTGAGGAAGCACAAATTTAGCATACTGCAGCCCCCCCATGATGCGTTTGGTTCAAACTGGAAAATATGAAAGGCTTAGGAAATAATTTGTGAAGGTGAACACAGCTCTTCTTGATGCATGTTAAAGAGTGGATTCTCTTACCATGGAGAGTAAGTAGTGTAGTGGGAACTATCTCAGGTAGATTAACAGCAGTAATGTGAGAGTTAATTGATCCCTGTAAGACCGTCGACAGAGGTCTGACTGAACACAGCCATCGAGGAATATCTCTGGGACTCGAGATGCGCCGATAGTGAAAATCAGGGCTGATGCCGAAACTGATACAAATGTTTAGAGTAACAATTTAGCCAATAGCCGATTCTGAAGATTTTTTTGTCATGTCATTCTTCATACATTTTTGGCGTGTTGTTTGATTAATCTAAATTGTTGTCAGTGACTTTGTGAACCCATGAGTCTACCTGCTCCTGGCTCTGCTGTGGTTACTTTTTAAGGAAACTGACCTAGTAGAGCACGCACCTTTGGATGTAACTCTGTGCACACGGATGCTGTGGAAACCTCCCCAGGAAGACTTCCACACTACTGACGTTTTATTTAACAACTGGAAAAAAATCTGTTTGTTCAATGGGCGACTTCTTCTTCTGCCCAAGAAACAAACCTCTTCTCTGACTCAGAAGTTCTTCGTCTGGTCTCACATCAAACAGGTTTGTTTAATGGGGGAGAAGGGGGGTCTTAGTGTGTGAATATGCCTTGAAATGCATGAGCCCACTGTTACTGTATGCTCCTAACTTTCTTTATTTCTTGAGTAGAGCTAAGAGATGGAATGAATAAAAACAGGTTTCGGATCAATAACTAAGATACTTCTTTCTCGGTGGGATGTCCAACAAATCCAGAACTAGATGGAAAGGTCAGATGCATTCATGTCAATGAATACATGGGAGGTTTGTTGTTTGTCTGTTGTTTTTAAGCATGCACTTAAAATGAAGTTTAAATCAATCATTAGATGTCAAAAGGTGAAGGCCATACATGCATGCACACAGTGGGTCAGCAGTACAGATCAAAACAAACACAAGTAATCCTCTGGTTGTTTTCATGAGCACCACCAAAAACAATCATGGGGGGAAGAAAAATGTGACATTTGTAAAACTGTAGAAGTACCCAGAGGTGATATTGATCCAGGATTGATCAAAGAGTGCAATAGACTTAACAGCAGCAGAGGGATGCTTAAAGTGAGGGCTAACCATAACTGAATGCAGCATGGGCCACACACAAGTCTCAGTTCTCATCTTTCATCTATTATTCATTTTCACATTAACTGGTTGTCTATGGACCACGGGGCTGCTCACTGAAGTAGTGCGACTCTTATGTTGCATTTCTTTTTTTTTCTTCTTTTAAATAACAACTTGCGGTCTGTGAATGTAAAAATGTTGCTTTGGTATGGATGAGCAGATTCTCAATCAACACAATGAATCAAAATGTAATTAGTTACGGCTAACATTGACTCCATTTCCATTCCAATTCATTTTCTATGCAATTACACATTTTCAGAACGTACCCCATAAACTCTGTCTTCAATTAATTCAATTTTTAAAACAGATGAAAAGCTGGTTTGTGTGAACTCTTTCAATGCGTATGTTCATTTAATGATGATTAACATTTTAGTTTACGTGTCTATCTTGTAAAGAATGTCCATCTAAAGGCCCTGGCAAGTTAATTAGAAAAGATCAATACAAAAACATAGAAGCACTGACGAAAAAAAAAATATGACATGACTACACGAGACCAGATCTGTATGGTTCGAGAAAGAGTTGATAGATGTTATTTTCTTTCCTTCTGTGGGTATATGGTTCCAGGTATGTACTGCTCCATAGGTAAAAGCTGCTGGTGCAAAGGGAAGTATTGTTTGTACGTGGGTCTGCATGAAAGAGATTACTTCTGAAGAACTTCTGAGGATCTTCACAGAGCAGGAGAAAGAAAGTCTCCCCTCCAATAAATATGGACTATTTATTGATATAAAGGAATTCCCAAAACTTTTAAAATGCATACAGATTCTAGTCAACCATGTATGAACAAGTAAAAAGGTGCCCGAGGTGAACAATCAACCCACAGATCAGCACTTCATCACCACACAAGGGTTTGAATTAAAGTTTGAACTTCAAAAGAGAAGAGCTGGGAAATGAATCCAGTTTTAATTTAAATAACATTTTGGCTTTGCACGGTCATGGAACAAGATCAAAGTGTGCCCAGAATGTAAATAGTGTTACAGTTTGACATGCTTGTGATCCAGATGTTGTCAAATCAATAAGTTCTCATGTTTAATAATCATGATCTCAATATCAATCAAAATAATTGTGATTAAGATTTATTACTAAAATCGAGCAGCCGTGCACAAGAGCAGACTTTTCTGGAGAAAAAAAAAAAATTCAACACCACCACATATTTCAAAATTATTAGGATATCAAACAAAGTAGACGTGAGATCCATGCCAGCAAAGTCCCTTCACCTTGAGCCTGAATGTCGACCTTGTGATGATAAGCAGGGTTCAGCAGGATGATCTCAGAGGCCACAGCTAATAGGCTTTAAGAGATCAGATGGGGCTTAACCGCCGACACCAGAGTTTTAAGCTATCTGGAGAATCAGGTGTTTTTGTGTGTAGTGAAATGGCAAAATATGAGCAGCACTGAAAATATACCGATAGTTCATTAGCAACAGAAGAGAGAGCACTTCAATAAGTTCACCTTCATGTCTTGTGCCTTTTGTATTCCCTCTACTGAAGCAAGTGTTATTTGTTTATAGATCATTACAATAAATCCAAGTATTAACTTTTATAGTTTATCATGGTCATATTCACCCGCGTGTCAATCTCAGCTGTGATTCAGTTCAAATCTGTTTTTCTGTTATTTAAAATGTAAAAGCATCTTCAACATCACAAAGGCCCCTTGTTTGACATGGAACACATTGACAACATTTTAACACACTCAGATGAAGACATTACAACTCAGTTATTATTTACTGTCCGTCTGTATGTGCTGCCACTGACGACGAGCTGCTAAACTGTTTTTCGTTATTATAGCCATGACAATAAAGACATATTCTGTTCTATATTGAACAACTGCAAATACTCTTAGATAGTTTCCACTATTGAATTAAATAAAACAGCTTAAAGTCTCATATGAACCACAAAAATATCAACCCTCTAAGATTCTTTTACAACAGGCTCAGTTTAAAGGTAAAATATGAGACTTCCAATCCTCCAGAGTTAAACAAAACTCCCTCAGCTCAACACCCCTCCCTTAATGTTCCGACCGAGAGTTTAGTTATTTGTTGTTTTTTTTAAAGTGTTGTAAACCAAACTAAATCTTTTCTGCCGTTTGGAAAATCTCTTGGTTCTCCTGCAATTGTTACCTTGCGACAACACTCAGCCATTATGTCTCTATAAACAGCATCTGAGTGGGCAGAGTCTTCATGTCTCTTCAACATGGTGGCAGAAATAATGGTTAGACAGGAAGGGGTCACGTGACAAAAACATGTATAAAACAGGTTTAAGTCTAAGTGACACATTGTGAACACAGAGCCAAGAACAACAAACCCAAAGGGAGTTTGACCTCACTTTTTTTTTTTTTTTTTTTTTTTTTTTAAGAATGGCATTACTCGCCGATATATTTAGTTTATATTTGCCATATTAATGTTTCAAATGATTCATTATTAATTAGGCTGGGAACCTGTGTACTTGGCAGAGCTCCTCAGACCTTACATTACCCCTCGAACACTCACATGATGAAAATAATTCAAAAACCATTGTTCTTTCATGAAGTTAAAGTAAGAATCTTAGAATCTGCTTATTTTCCTTCTTCAAAAAACATTATACGATTCCCTTGGTTGTATTCTGTTTATTGCCAAGTTATGTCTGTTCTGAGATACTTTCACACTCAAAATGAGCTCCCTATTTTTCAAAGACTTTGGCCCAAACTGACTTCCAAGCTTTCTCCGCCACTGAAAGAAAACATGAAGCTCTAAGTAATGTCTTTCACAAGATACCATTAATATAAAATGGATTTTAAAAAAAACCTGACAAGCCATAAAATCAAATCTGTGACAAACAAACAACCTGCTTCATACAGTATCAAGGCTTTCTAAAATGTTTACTAGAGAACCATTTGCTCTTTTATTGCGCCCTGTGTGTCATGATGTATGATTTATGCTGTTAAACCGGCTGGTGACTTTCAGGTGACTTTACAAATCTCATTTTACAAGATATAATATAAGAAATGTATAAAGAAATACTTAAAATTACTTTAGCAACCACTTTATTCAGCAGGTTAGTGATCACAGTGAGTCTGTAAAGGAGAGACTGCTATATGGATCATTTTATAAAATAGAGAAGCATTAAAAAAAGACTCTCCAAAAGACAAAGGTTGGAAAGCTCCCTCCATTCTTCTATAACACTTGTTTGGAATAACATCAACCTTACATGCAGGTTGCTGCTCAACCTGTCTCATAAAACACCATTATAATTACAGCTGTCATATCAGGCTGCCATACATGACAGATTGATGGAATCCACATTCAATTAGCTTTAATAAAGGGATGGTAGCACATAACTGTAAACACATTTAATTACTCTGTCACACAAACAAAAGTCCCAGGGTCACGCGGGGCACCGATGTTCAATTCCTTTTTAATTAACCTGTTAATGTTTACAGTGAAACACTGTTAGGCGATGTGCCAAACTGCTGCTGTACAGAGCTGCACGATCAATCACTTCAACTGAACAACACATTCAGCGCTGCAGCCAGAGGAAGCTTCTCGAACAAGGGTTTGATTTGTTTTTCTAAGAGTTCAATGAGTGTAATATAAACAATTATGGGATGTCTGGATATAATAAAGACTTCTGTTTTTATTTCCTGTTAACATAATTCAGAGAGGAATTCATAAAGTTGAGTTGGTTTTGTGAGATGCAGTAGTATCATTAAATTTAAAAGATTTCAACATTTTTTCAATGTGATATAATTTTCTGGAGTTATGAAGATCATTCAGTTGTAGTTTTAGCCAACATAACCAGATATTCTTCAAAATATTCCTTAATGCTCTTCTATTAGTGATCACACCATGACAATGCTTTTTGACTATTTGTCAACGTGTTCACAGATTGAAGCGGTATTATTAGAACATTAAGTCTACTTCAGGAGTCAGTATGGCTTATGACAGCAAAGTTGTGCAGTTACAACAGAAATCTTTACATGCTGCTGATGGTTAAAAGTAAAAGTTAAGTACTATGAAAGTTTTCTGTTGGCCTCTTGAAAAAAAAAAAAAAGGACAGACAGAAATTAGGGAGTGTGTTTGTGAAAGCAGCTACAACTACTGACTCCCACGTCCAGCTTAAAGGAGCAACATGGCATTTGACATGTAGCGTTTAAAATGGGTACTGTAGACCAAATTCAAAACATTAGGTTTCACACCTGGCAAATCGAAGGGTGTCCAAAATCGCCTTGTGGGGGTGCCTTAAAATCAGCCTTCCTTCTGTGCACTTGGTATGGTCATCAGCCATACCACAAACCCTCTCTGCAACTCTGACGCGATACATTTGACAGCAACAAGTCATTGGAAACTCAATACAGATTTAATAATAAACAGGGTTGATTCTGAGATACTTTAAGATGGCTACAGGTTGACCCTTAATTATGAAGGTGAAGTCCTGTCTAGAGCAGGTAATCGGTTGAGCTCCAGTGCACGCTGCTGACACTGGAGAGCAGTCACATGGTTTGTATGCCATGTCTGGAGCACTCATAGTAAAGGCCAGCAGCCTCACTAAATCGGCTTCACATTATGTCTAGTAAACACGGCTGTCAACATTAAATGGTAAAACGGTAAATGAACTTGCAATGCTTATATAGCGCTTTTCTAGTCTTCCAACTACTCAAAGCGCTTTCACACTGCATGTCACACCCACCCATTCACACACTGATGGTAGTGATCGCTATGTAGTATCATCCATCAGAAGTAACTAATCCCATTCATACACCGCCACTGAAGCAGCGGGAGCAATTCGGGGTTAAGTGTCTTGCCCACCTCGGACATGTTGCCCAGCTGGGGATTGAACCCTCGACCTTCCGGTTGAGAGGCAACAACGCTACCAACTGAGCCACAGCCGCCGTAATCTCTTTTTCAAAGCAAATTAATCATATGAATTTCCCACTTGTGCAAACTAACATGCAGCCTCATTCACCTTAATAATCTTTTGAAAAACATGAAATATCAAACTGCGATGCAGACTCAGCTAAGAATCCTTCACGACTTTAAAGATCTTACAGACTGATATCAAACTTTGATCATGAAGCCTGATGTTCCCCTTTCATTCTGTGGACTGTCAGTGAAGTATAAAAAGTGTACTGCAGTCTCTTTCTACTGTGAAAAACAGACAATCGGCATCATTAATACACAGATCTCAGTAATGAAAGGTATCTCAACCGCACTGCATTAGCATAACTTCAGAGGTAATATATCCTGATCGACTCATTCACAGCGTGTGGAGATGTTTATGCATTATTATAGAGCAATCTGGCTTCAAGACTGTCACTCCAGAAGAAAATGATAAAAAGGTGCCTTCTGTTGCAGTAGGGAAAGCCATTCATTGTTTTTATTACGCAGAGAGTAATGGAAAGAAGTTTGGAAACCTAAAATTGTGCAGTGTAAATGTGGTTGTCTGAGGGGTCCTGTGTCTGCATCCATGTTGATTTATAGGCGCCTCCATGTGTGTGGTGAGCTTGAGGAGCTCGGTGGACTCAGGTGATTTTGCCTGGACAGCAGAGTTGGATCCAGAGGGTGGCCTCGGCCCCACCTGAAATCTGAAGATGCCACACCAAAATCCCAAATCACCTATTTGGCTGTGTTGCAACAGGCTGCTAGTAGCTTTCTTTCCTTTTTAACACGGCATGTTTTAATCATTAAAAAGTAGTAAATTAGAGTACTTTAAAATTGTGATTGATCATCACAGTCTCTACTGTAATTAATTACAATTTGATTTTGTAATTGATTGGCAGCACTAATTCATGTGTGTTATTGTTTCTTTTCATTTAGTTGGATTCAGTTCAAATGAGCTTAAAAGCATCATGTAATCAGAAAGAGCAGGGATCAGTGATTACTAATTTATTAATGTGTGCATCATTGTGCCTGTTAGTTTCAATTGGCATCTAGTGATCATAACAAATCCTTAAGCGCATAAAATAACAAAATTGTCAATTTTCTGATTCAATTCATCTCAGCTTGCTTTCTATCTTTGCTGTCAAAAGCCCAATATATTTCTGAAATGAAAGTGAAGTTATGTTTCACACCATTGTGCTGCCACTGTAACAAGACATGAAAAGTCAAGATGAAGATGTGCTTGGAAAGCTAATTCCTAATTGTACAGGTCACACCATTCTAAAATATGCACTTGATCATACTTGGCTTGCGTTTGAGTAATGCATCCTTCTCTTTTGTCAGAGATCTGCACATTGAATGATTCATACCAAGTTGCAATTAGCCCAATAGAAGTATACCCACTCTGTTTTCTCATCTTAAGGAAGCAGGTAGTCACCGACTCAGATGTGCAAAAGAAGTGCACATCCCAGTATGAGAAAAATGCTATTTGTTTCTATCTTTGTGGCCGGACAACAACAAGCAATATTGTCTTGTTTATACCAAATTTGATTCAGTGTCTGACCTTTATGATCAGAGGGTGATAGCGGCCTGAGCGGCTCAGAAAAGCTGCAGATGGTTCTGACTATAAACAACAGCACTACAAAGTCTTTGCTGAACATTTGATCCAATCATCTGATCAGAAAATAATAAAAGAGCTGCCTTACACTGTCTTATTTCTATACCTGAGGTCTATTGTTGCCAACTATTTTATGTGCTTATTCAGGCCCAAGAGGACACTTATCACACCATTATTCACATCATTCCTCTTGTTTTTGGTCAATCAGGACACTAACAGACCAGTGTGTTTATTTCTACTCAGATGTTTGTGAGTAAAAATGGAGTAATTCAGAGAAATAATTAGATAATGTCATTCTAAATGGGAAAAATTCCTGGCACAGAGTGAAGCATGTAGGTAGATACAGAGCACAGGGTTTTGGATCAGCATAATTTAATGCTTTACACTCTGGAGGTTTTTTGTGCCTAATTCAGTTCAAAATGCACCGTTTAAATCTTATGACATGCCTAATGTCACATCTCGAACATCAAAAGGTTGGTTACGTCTAAGGCTCTCATTCTGATAAATAAACCGTCATGTCCGATCTATTTTATCATCCCTGTTCTATTCTTGGCAGTTCAAAAACACTGAAGCTCAAATAAAAGATTTAGATAGTTTTTCACAGAAGATGTTCAGACCAGGATCCTCCCTCCAAATGTTTCCAAGATACTCCTTAGTGGTTGCAGAAAACATTACCATTTCATCACTGCACAAATTAGACCTCCTGAGATATAGTTGGGGATCTCCAGACCCTCTGTACACTCAAAAACATCCTGAACTTACAAGCAGAAAAGTTCTTGTGGTCATTGCTCTTGGGGTTGGTTGCAAACAGCTCTCTGCAGCCCTGGCTTGTGCAGTGTATACACTCTTTGTGCAATTTTGATGAACTGACTGATACGCTAACAATTACTGTGTCATCTTGTCCCAATAGTGCTGCATTATATCTGCTTCATTTATATGCACATAATTTAGATGGAGGTTGTTTTTCTGTTTGGAAACAAGTCAAGTACAACCAAAATACTAAATACCCAACCACAGTGAAGCACTTACAAAATCTCTTAATTAAATTTGTTATTCGAGAGTTTGAAACCAGTGAGTGACTGATAAGTGTTTTGATTAGGTATGCTCTACTGTATGTTAAATACAAGGTCACGCATAAATACTTTGAACTGCAAACTTGCACAGAGAAGCAAAATGCCTCTTTGACATGATGGATAGCAGAACAAAACAGGGGAATGACCATCTACATAAGAGCCTGCACATGTACTTGAAGTGGTCATTGATCATATTTTAATCAAATGGTGACAAAATCATTGTAGACTGTAGCGTGTTATTCCTTGAGCACATTTCCTGTGAAAATAGCACTGCAAAGTGTGAAAGGACCAAGGTGTCAGAGACTACAGCCGTTGCAGAACTCTTCGTGTCTGAACATGCCAAGGGCTACAATTTGTCCTGCTCCACAAAGTGGATTTCTGTTGTAGCAATGCAGGTCATAATTAATCTCTAGTGTGCTAACAAGGAGAAGCCAATTCCTGCAAACAGGCTCAGCTTTAGTACTCCTGAAAAGGTTTTTTAAAGGCTTAATTCTAAGGCTGTTTCATGTCACAACATTTTTAGCAAAGTGAATCAGGATTCTTATGCTATGGTCATACCATAGACTTAATTTCCTCCCACCCTTGAGATGACAATCAGTTTTCTCTCACTTTGCTGCAGGTAAAATGATAAAAAAAATAAAAAATAAAATCATAGTGAATTATTACAACAGACTCCCTATGCCTGTTTCAAATGTGGAGGGAAAACAGGACAATACAAAAAATGCTGCCTTTGAATTTGAAAGACAATGTTATGACCGGCATACTCCAACAAGAACTTAAGAGCAGAACCAGAATAGAATATTGGTTCTATTTACAGTGCTGCAAAACTGCACATGCCAAATCCTCACCCCACACACACACACTGACAACATCTTGAACCATAAAGCAATTCTAATTCATCATACAGTAGGCCTACATCCCTGTGATGGAGATGCTCAAGTCAGGGCTCCCTGAATCATCCTCCCACACACGCACACACACACAGTTAGCAGCAGATGCCCCCTGCACCTTTTCACTTAACATATAGGTACATGCAAATGCGAGGCCATTTTATTCTCCAATTTGACTTAAATCCCAGCAGAAATTCACTTTATCTCCATTGAAATCCTCATCCAAACTGGCCGGTTCATTTGCATGAAGTTTGGACTTTGCTGAACTTTAAAAAAAAAAAAAAAAAAAAAACTTGGCCCATTGGCTTTGATTCAGTGTCCTCTCTCTGTGTGTGTGTGTGTGTGTGTGTGTGTGTGTGTGTGTGTGTGTGTGTGTGTGTGTGTGTGTGTGTGTGCATGTGTGCACTTTTGAACGCTCACAGCTTTTACTCGCAGGTGTATCCTGGGGTCACCTACTCATGTGAGTATCCTGTTAAAATTCATTTTATAAACATTTGCGCAATTTCGATGTTAAAGGGACATTTCATTAAAACTTAGTCACGGTTACTGTATAGCACTGCATTAGACTATTAGGTAAGAACATCCTGTAACACATTCTTAAGCAGCAAAAAAAAAAGGTTTACTCACCAAATTCAGCACAGTCTCAACAATATCCCGGTTGCTAACCTCTCCAACTTGTATCAGTCCGATGAGAACGGCAAATTTCATTTTGATATTCCGGATTGGAAGCGATGGATTGATAACCCCAGCCGGGAGGACCACAGAACCTGAGCCGGACATCATCATTGTCTCACCGGCTGCAGCGGCCGCGTGTTGCCGGTGTCCTGGAGGAGGTTGTCGGTCCGAGAGCGACACAGAGCCCGGCATGGTCACCGGTCTCTCGCTTGTCATTAGCCCCCCACACCGGGAGGCTCTTCAGAGACGGGTTATACGCTTTCCCCTTGAAATAAACTGGCTCACTGCTCTGAAGCATCAAAAAGAAATGAAAGAGAAGAACACTCGGGAAACCCCGAGAAACAAAAACAAAACACCGGCAGGAAACCCACTCTCTGCAAGTAAAATCCACTCTCAGGAGTTTCGGGGAGGGAGTCCGGTGTGTTGTCGGTGCCGGTCGGTTAACTGAGCTGACTGACCTGTGCTGTGTACACAAAGATGTGTGTATGTGCCGCTGCTCTCTTGGACGAGCGTCTCCTTGCCTGTGCTGCTGCTGCTGCTGTCACTGCCATGTTGCCGCCCCCTGCCTGCTGTTCACTCTCAACACGCCTGCGCTGCTTCAATGATGAAGAGCCTGACCGATGACAGGCTCCCCCCGGGCTGACCACCGGGCGGGCAGGTGGACTAACTTAGCAGAGTGCTTCATTAATGGTCCCTTATGAGATAAAATGCAAACAGCGTTAGGCTATCATATTACAAAAAAAAAAAAAACATGTAGGCTTTTTGATAAAGTTAGTCTGTTGGCCAATAAAGGCAGTGCTGGTTGAATTACATTTAAACAAGAAATAGCCTATTGCACAGACAAGATATAAACCTACCGCAGATAGTCCAGCCCAGGGATGGGCAACTTCGGTCACGACAAGGGCCACATTCAATTAATTCTCCCTGCCAAAGGGCCAAATTGTAGTATACAAAAACGATCAATTCTAAAAAAAAATTTATTGTCTCAAATTTGACTCAACATATACCAGTGATCAAATATTATTATGGACATATTTCTGTTTTTCATGATTTCATGGCAGATTTTGTCACATTTTCTTCATGTTTCCAATTCATTGATATGTAAAAATTGACCTGAGGGCCACATTGAGGGTTGATGGGGGCCGCATGTGGCCCCCAGGCCGCCAGTTGCCCACCCCTGGTCTAGGCTAATTCACAAACATTTAACTTGATTCCGAAGCAAAAAATGGCAGTCGGAAGTTACTAGGTTTAATTTATGCTATATGTCTTCAGAGCCTAAATTGTCACAATGAGGGTATCCTAGAGCAAGGGTTCCCAAACTTTTTGACCCGTGACCCCCAAAATAAGTTGCTAGAGACTGGGGACCCAAACTGTCCATGGAGGTGGTTAAAACATTCAATGCTGGCAGGCGAATAGGCTAATTTTATTCAAGTAATTTATTGTAAGAAATGCTAGAAGCAGAACATAATTAATCTCTTGAACTACTTTATTTTGTAGATATATTCACAATAATGGGTAAAATGTTCAATTTATTAGTTATTTTAATTTTTGTATGATTTTGAAAGGAATGTCACGACCCCCTCTCAATGTCTTGCGACCCCCTCTTAGGGAACCCCTGTCCTAGAGGACCCACATGCAGAATAACAGAAAACGATGTAGGGCTATGTAAACAAAAGCTGAAAAGGCAAAAACTAAAGATTACTTCATTCAAAGTCCATGGAAATAAGATGTTCAACTAAAGAGCCAACACAAGGATAAACCGGGAAAACACTGGAAGCTACGAGGGGAAATCTCCAAACCCGAAGTGAATGACATGAAACACTGGATAAAGAACTACACAGTAAAACAGGAAACACTAGACTATAGGACTAATACAGTACAAGGTCAGAAAGTAAAACAAGACCTGACACACAAGGGGCAAGAACTCTGAAATTTAACAGGAAATACTTAAGACTAAACTAGGCAACATTATAATAAAAAATCCTCTCAAGGGATAGGCTACAGGAGCACAAAGATGAACATAAAATTAAAATAAGGAACCCAAAGAAATATCAAAGTTTGATATCAATTTGAAGTCAAACAACGAAAAGAAGGACAAAACATGTTTTCAGATACTTTTATTTTTTCATTCTTACACTTTAGTGAGCCTATCTGTAGGCTTAGGGAGACTTATTTAGTAATGGCATGAGCAACCTATAGGCTACCATATAAAATGTTCATTCAGGTGTCCCTGTTGTGAGACTACTATCAGAAAATATACGGCTGTAGGCTATCAGCAGCCGATATATCCAAACTTACTCTGACAGGTTTCAATGCAAATATGTTTGAGTCCTACAATCATTTCTCTCCGGGCCCTTTGGGTCAAACAGATCACATTGTCATCAGAATAACAAAAAAATAAATAATTAGGTTTTTCTCAGACTGCCATGTTGCTATACTATCAAAATACCTGGTCCATTTTTAGGCTTTTAAGAGCAATGTGCATATACTGAAATTTAATCTGAGTTTTACAGCCATGTCAATGTTATTTAAATGATTAAGAGTTCATTAAAATTATAACATTGGGAAGGAGAATTGTATCGATGGATGCTTTTATTAAAACACTAGGTAGCCTATCTTTAAGGTTATCATTAAGACTATGCTGCGCACACACACACACACACACACACACACACACACACACACACTGAGCCATGCAGGTAATAGTTTTGCTTCAGACCTCATACAAACATCCGACAAAATCGTGTCTGGAAACGCAGCCTGTATCGTTCTTACCCTTCACTACTTTATTTTCTTCACATACGTGTACTGGTTTCATTAGAGTTGAGCAGGTGTGAGGCACAAAGGTGGCACTTGATAGTCATGTATGCAGAGCAGTAAAACAAATCATATTAAACTGAGATTAATTCCTTGGTCGACTGCAGGTCAAGTTTTCTCTCAGTGCTGCTGGTGAGTTGCTACTCTGCATGTTAAAACATTAAACAGGTTATACTGGCAGAATTTTAAACATACACAGGCATTTGTGGAATAGACATTGGTTATTTAATATTTGTAATCATGGTTTATATCCATTATTTTTGCACATGCATTTTTCCCCGTTGGATAAACAACGTGCCATGCATTACTTTAAAGTATATGCAGTGCATCTATGCATTGTATTTCACAAACAGTGCTCTTTACTGCCTACTTCTCAGACCCTAAGTCATTCATTTCTCTTGTTTTAGAGGTTTTTTTAACAATGGTCTTTTACCTGCCCTTTCTTAAAGCGTCTCGAGAAAACACTTGTTATGGATTGGCGCTATACAAACAATTATTGATTGATTGATTGATGTTTTATGTAACAACAAGATTTACTTCTCCAACATCTCTCCAACTTGAACCATTTTGCTTTGCCAAAGTTGTATGGAAAGAAATATACAAGTAAACAACATAACAAAAAGTGTTGAAGTGATTATATAAGAGGCTGATGCTGTCAGCTTGGCAACAATCCTGTTCATTGGCTGACTGACAGCCAGAAGCTGAGCTAGCATTTCACGTCCTCTTTAAGCTGAACAGTGTCAGCATGGCATCAAAAGAGGTAGAAATAATGTCAGGCTTTATATAGCTGTACCTGTCATGTATACAACTGAGCAGTGTGAAAGCGTGATTTAATTTGCTGTAATGCAATGCTGAACAATGTCAATCTGACTAATTGGCCCGCTATCCTAAGAGTGAATGAAATGTCATTTCATCCTGTGATGTTTTGTTTTAAAAGGCTCATGTGCAAATATAAATGTCTTATTTTTTTCAAAGTGCCATATCTCTGGGCTAATCAATGGCAACTTCATCTGCATGTTTCTTTTAATCAGGCAGCATTGTTTTATCATTTGCGTCTCGGTCCTTTGCATTTTTTAAATTCAGCTCTCATAAAAATCTCCTTTTAAAGTCGCTTCCATGAATTCATCCTTCCGATGCTCCCATCTCCTCAGTTAATCTTGCTGGTCCCCATTCCAGTGAGATCCATAAATGCTGCCAGTGCTGAATAGAGGTCAATGGAGGAGGTTTGACTTTGCAGATCACACACCAGGAGCATATAGGAGCCATATAGGAGGCTCAGATTCAGACTCAGTCAGCTGCAGCGATGTTCATGTAACACTTGTTTCAGTAAAGCCTGCCATGATTCTGTACTGGTTATAATGAATGATCCTTTACATTTATGTTGGTTGGTTGCCCATCTAGTGGGCAAACATGACAAAGACTTCCCACCCCACCCCCTCCCCTGCAATTAACACGACAATGTTAACATCATAAATAAGTGAAAAGCTCAGATAAAGTGTCCGTATAAATCTCATTCTTATTCACTGCCTGCAGTCAAGTATTTACTCCATATGGCCAGTAGAGGTCGCTCTCATCCCAGATCAAAGAGAAATATCATCAATGACAGTAAAAGTAAATGCTTATGAGAAGCATAGTCGATAATATTTGATGATATTGATGATGAAGATGATGGTATTTAGGATGGTTTTGATGCTTCTCAATAACAGCTGTTGATGACGATATTTGGGTACTCCTCTCTAGATCCTTGCTTGTGTTCTCTGATGTTCGTCTTGCTGGATAAAAGCGTCTTCTAAATGAATTGCAGAATTTGATTGTGGTATGCTATTACTTGCACAGAGGCTGCTAAAGAGTTTCATATTCATTGTCCAAAACATATATTTAGACCCCTTCTTACTTGATAAGTCTCTTTAATGTGACAGCATGAATAAGAATCAGTGAATGAAACCTTGTTTTTGATAGTTTTATTAAAAAAGGATGTGTTTTGTCCTTGACTTCACAATCCAGTACCCTTAAGCAGGTATGATCGAGTCAAACCTTAAGTCATTCATTTTACAACCATAGGAGGTCAAAGTTGAATAAAATTACACCCATTAAGAAATGGCAATACTGAAGCAAAGTAAAACCAGCTTACACTTGTGTACCACGTGTATTACAGGAAGGTTGACACTGACAAAATCAATATATAGGATATTAACATATTCACTATTTAACCCTTTACATATATACAATATTTACATTGTGTTTGCATGTACAGTATATTCACTCACATATTTACAAAGACACTTGAGTCTGTATCATAATTATAGCTTAAATCTGAAGAGAATAACATAAACATGCTTCCCAGAAGCATTTAAGAGCTTGAATGTCCTAGACATTGTAGATTAAAGTAACAGTAATATAATATTATTAAAGATAACAATAATTATTACAGAGAGGTTTAGCAACATGAAGGTACATCAAATCCTAACTCTGTGGACATTGGCAGGATGATTAATTTCCCATTGAGTATTTATGCTCAGCACCTATAAGATGTCCTCTTGTCATTGTGCAAGTACAGAGGAGCTCCAATTATTTTTTTTTAGGGCTGATAGAAACTGTGCTTTAGTTCTGGGGCTCTGTCAATGCATTATGTCTGCTGTTAGCAATGACTCAAAGGCTCAATCTTGATCTCATCGCTGAGCAGACAAAGTTTCAGATTTTGGTCTCCGGGCCATCAGTGATTAAAGGCTGGAAGGAGTTACGAATTCGGGCAGCTTCTGCCGCACAAAGATGACCAAAGGCTTTGTTGTACCAATCTGGAGTCCTTCCCCTGAAATCAAAACAGTATATTAAGTCAAAAGAGCATTTAAGCAAGAACAAGGAGCTTCAAATGAATAGTTCAAAGTAAAAGGTAAGTCGCACATAAAAAAGGAATTGATTTATGTGTGGTAAAAAAGCATTGTAATAAGAGATGCTGAGAAAATGCTAACAGGTCTTACTTCAAGTCCACTCTGCAGATGTGAGTAAGTCTGGACTTTCCTGAGCCACAGGGCTCCAGCAGGTAGTTGGACTCCAGGACTATTGCGCGTACCCCTCCAACAGAGGGACAGTCCTCATGCTCTATAGACACAGAGACCAGGGAGCAGGCACCTTTTGGCAAGTCTGTTCTCCATGACCTTAAAGAAACCGAAATAGATTGAGTATGGACAATGGCCCCTTCCAAAACATTATTTTTTTTAATAACCATTTTATAATCTTACCTGATCACTACAAAGTCCCTGCTAGGATGAGGAGGCATGCGATTCAGGACATACTGGAACACCTCTGTGTGCTTGTCCAGTGTCTCACAGACTTTCCACTGGAGCAGGTCCACGTCCCACAGGTGGCGCTCTCTCAGCACACGGTTCAACACCACAGATGGTGGCGCTTCCACCTCCACGGAGACTCTCCAACGTCTCAAAGGGTTCCCATCTCCCACCTGGAGGAGACACATCGACACAAACCTTCTTATTAACTTGAAGATCAGAATGTTACATCCATGCCTGAAGTATAAAGCATTTTGTGCTCTTTTTTTTTGATAACTCATTGACATTGGGAATATTCTGATATACTATCACAGTTTATTTGAAACAATTTCAAAGTAGGAACACTAACCTTCTTATAGTAGAGCTCTGTGTTGTCAGAACTGCTGCAGGACACCCAGTACTTCGACTTTTCCCGGGCCTCTTTGAGCAGGTTCTGAAGCCTCCCCTCCATATGAGTTTGGTACGTTCCATCATCATCTTCCAGCTGCTTGCACAGCTCGACGATTGTTGGTGCATGCAAGTCAGCCTCCACATATGAATTACGCGACTGAGTAACCATCTCATGAGGGATCTAATGGGTGTACAAAAGCATGTGGTAAGAATCAAGGCATCATACGTAAAGGCATTCCTGTGGATTGCAACCAGGCTTGACATTATTGCATCATTTCAACAACAGGTTCTTCTCTCACCTCAAAGAGACGGTTGCATTCTATGATCATATGAGCAAGGCCTTGAGTCGCTGCTAAGTTTTCATTCAGGTCCTTCTGGTCCGGCCTGCCAGTGGCATACTTCTTCTGCATGGCCCTGGGGAGAGAAGACTTATTAGGCCAGTCGTGTCACTAAGTCAATGTCCCTCTGGAACACAGTATATAAACCCTTCCTCCGCTCTGCAGGAAACCCCTTTGATCTCTTGAGCAACAATTTCAACACGGTAAATTAGAGCGCTATGGTTTGTTTGTACACAGCATGACCTCATAAAACATTGAGCTTTAAAAAAAAAGAGTGCGATGCCCTTTAAAAACTGGCTCAGAAAGAGAGCAATCTACTGTACCCCTGAGGGCTGAGCAAACTCTTTAACCTATTTTATGTCTATCTTTATGGAGTCATAGGTGAAGATAATCATGCAGGAGTTAATAGGATCCATGCATGTGTCATTTATTAGATGTGTTAATAACACAGAGTGGCAGGAAACTAGAAGACTTAAAAAAAAAAAAGTACCTGGGTGAGAGATTGTCTTTCTTGAGTATGTTGAGATGAAAGAGTGACGGAGCCAGGCAAACAGCAATGTTCATGGGTGTCATCTGGTTCTCCTCCACAGAGGAAGTGACATCGCTGAGGAAACAGAGCAGAGTCTGCAGCACCTCTCTGTTTTCATCTGACATCAACATGATGGCTGCCTGGACGGCTTGTAACCTTTGGTCCTTTGGCACATCTGCAAGTTTGAGAGAAAGGATTCCTGTTATTTCTGTTTAACAGACAGACTGATAGAAGAGAGAATGAACCATCCAAGGTCATTTACTGGATTTGAAATTTCATTCTCACTCCAGCCATATGCCCTTTGCTTAGGGTTCAGGTGCAGTTTAACAGTGATTCCAAATAGAGATAAAAATCTGTCGACACAACAAGGTTAACGCCAAAGAAAAAGTCCTTACATTGGTAGATGTGAAGAAAAGTCTCTCCCAGTTTGCTCGTGAGCAGAGGCTCAGGTAGATCTCTGAAGAACTGCTTCACCATGTCGGCCACATCATACGCAGACTGGTCCTCATAGTTCACATTGTCTGGAGAGTTCTCATTCATTTGCCTGAGAGCTTGAATCCGAGACTTCACCCCTGACTTACGAAACAGACCCACCTATACATAAAAGAGAAATCTTTAGGTTAGCCTGGAGGATGAAAGCAACATGTAACTACATTGTACAGAGGTCCCTCTCACTGCATTGTTACTTTTCTACTATTGTATTTCCCTACAACCTGTGTAAGTGAAATCTGAAACTTTACACCACAGTATTCACATTAGATAAGCCATGTAACCTGTAACCTAAGAGTGTGTGTACTGTGGCTGACCTGGTCAAGACACTGGCTCCTCAGGTAGCGTAGCGCCTGCTGCAGGCCAAGCGGCAAAGGTTGTCCAGAACGTTGCACATGCACGATGAGAGGCACTCCAAACACGTTCTTATCCTTATAGTCTGGTACCTTCATTCTCTTCATGAACTTTGGCACTGACCTATGAGAGACAGAAACATATTTGATGACATGCTAAGAGTCTATACACAGGGTTTATGATGTTGAAAGATAAAAAATATGCATTCACATTTAATATGTTAAATATAATTAACAATCTTAATTTCAGTCTGTTTCATAACCTGACAAAATCTTCCCAAAGGAGCTTTAAGGTGATACAGTACTTTAAGGGGTTGAGCCAAAAGGAAATCTAGATACATTGTAGTTGTAAGTTTACATTTTAAGAGATGTAATTAATGACAGAGTGGATCCGTTAAGTTAAATGAGACTTACCAAGTCCAGCCATGTTTGTTAGACATGGAGTACTTCTCCATAATCGCAGTTAGGCGCAGAAGAGAAAACTTCTGCAACAAACTGAGCTGGCCTGCTGACTGGTTGGTGATCTGCAGGGATGCTACTGAGTGACTTATGCGATTAGATATCTGAAAGCTGGGCCATCGTAACCTGTCAAAATAAATAAAAAGACATTTAAACATATTTTTTTTGTCTTAGTTCACTTGTGCCTTTAACTATAGTAATTGAAAAATATTTGGGACTTTCATTACAGTTCCATGTGTCTTACCGATTGGGTCTTGTGAGTGAAGCGCCTACTCCTGAGTCCCTCCTCTCCCTGAGCGGCGTAGATTCCGTCTCAGCTAACGAAACTCTATCTCCATCCCCGTAACTTGGTGTGGTCTGACTTCCTGTGACAGAATTTCCCTCAAAGTCCAATGTGATCTGGCTTGAAGACTGGAGGCCTACTGTGTCCTCTCTCCCCTCTCTGTCCACCTGCGCTAATCCGTCTGCGACAGGCAACACGTTCTGAGACCAGTGGTCCACAATCTGCTGTAAGCCATTGACATGCAGCAGGATATCGTCCAGGTGGGGGAACAGGTCCTCTTTCTCCAGGTCTATCAGGTCTCCTGTGCTGGCATACAGATGGGAGCCAGGAACATTATCATACACGCTGATGCGGCTGCCTCTGGAGCAGCACTGGGTGACAGGTCTAGATTCCTTCCTGCATGAAATGAGTGGTGGGGATTCCAGGTGCATGCTGCCTGTGTGCCAGTTGATAGAAGCCCCGTTGGTGGGGGACAGGCTCTCTATGGACAGTGCTTTGGGGAAGGTTCCTGGCTTGTGGTCTTTGGGAATGTGGACCACCAGGTCTTCATGGGAGCAGAATTCATTCCTGCGGTTTTGTTCTGCAACTTTATTCACTTGGTTGCCTGAGAAGATGTCGACGTCCTCCAAATACATGCCACTGCGCTTGTAGTCGGCTCGGTGAGGCTTACGCTCCTTCAGGCTGGGTGTGCTGACAGCACTGCCGCTTGAATGGCTGCTGCCCTCACTGCTGGACTGGGATGGAACAACTTTGTTGGACGGTGTTTCCGAAGCCTCTACTTCTCCATTTATTATCTCCACACATCGCAGCGTCTTCAGTGCCTGGGCCTCCTCCTGCAGAACTGGAGCACTGATCACTATCGTCTTACGGCCTCTTCCCACAGTTCCCCTGGAACGCAGAGTATCCATACGCTTCAGGAAGTCTTTGGCACGGGTTCGGCCTGTCTTGCCGTGTTTGTCAGTTATAGAGCCGAAGTGAGAGATCTCTTTGGGGATGTGAGGCATTGTGAGGGAAGTAGAGTCTGGCATTGCAGCGGAATCTGAGCAGGTGCGGTTGGAGCAGTCAGAGTCCTCTGCGCTGAGGCCCCTGTGACCGCTGCCGCCGCTGCTCTCGCTGTGCAGAGAAGAGACCTCCGGCTCACTGAGGTCAGTCAGAACGCTCTCGCTGCTGGTGGTGGTTCTAAGAGGAACGTCGTCCCTGGAAGGATGACCCTCTCCCTGGCTTTCCAGCAGACAGTCAATATCTTGCAATCTGGACCAGCGCCGGCTGCTCCACTCAAATGTCCATTTGTCGCTGATAGCAAACAAGTCTTCTTCATCAGAGTCTTCACTCTGAGGAAAGAGAGATTATGTTATACCATTAACTCCAGCCCACATGATTTAATTAGCTATTTTAAGTCTCCTTGTTGAAATGAATGTTTCTATTTATAGGTCTGTCAAATAAGACCTTAATAACTGTCCATGAATCATGCATTCATATCAATGAATTGTGGAAACAGAATAAGGGATTGACAAATGTTTCAAACCTTCCCCCCTTTCTCAAAAAAGAATTCAGGCGCTTTTGTTTCTGTAAAAAATGAAAATCAAAAAATCCTCTGGCTTCCGAGGTAAATCCTGTGTAGCATCATGTCATCTATGCTTTAAGGAACACTCAAAGAGGAAACGTAGGAAATAGCTAAGGGATCTGCGCTGAATTAAAAACATTATACAACCTAGCCAACAGTGATATAACACCAGACAAATGATTCCTTTGACTTGAAGACTTTTCCATAAATAGACCAAACAGGAAAAATCATTAATATGAGCCAGCAGGCTGCATTCCAAAGTGGGAACAGATAAAAAGCTGTCCTACTCAACAACATGAATACGACAATAGTCTAATCTCAAATATCACAGAATCTGGGGTAGAGGGATGAAACCAGAGTGTATGTGTGTCAGTGCAGGAAGGATATGCATAACTTCAGGCAGTCTTTGTAAGAAAACATCACTTTCTACAGCGGGATTAATGTTCCTCTTGTACTTCTTACACTTTTCAAATGACAAAGCGATATTCAAGTTGAGAAGTAAAGCTTTTAGAGGTGAACAAAAAGACAACAAACCTTAAGAGGTACTGTATGTAACACAGGGTTATATTTCAAAACAGTCTATTCACAGAGAGAAAACCTTGACACCCACTTATCCATTAACTCTTCACTAGAAAAAAGGTACACACTTAATCACCAGTATTTTAACCTTATTCAAGCTTAGAGTCATGCTTGTTGTCCAATTATTCACCTTCAAAGTCAAACACCCACAAAAGCTTTTAGTTTGACGATGAAGCATGTAATCCAGAGCTGACACTTACTTTCTTCTTCGGAAGGTTCACGTCAAGTTTCATAGAGGCACACTTGTTCAAGGTGTTGAGTCGCCTGAAAGAAAATAATGTCCAGAGGATGAAAACTGTTCTGAACAAATTACAATTGTTTTCTAATGACTACTCCAGAAATACATCCTGTTCTGTTTATGCTATTTGAGCAATAAGTGAATCAGCTTCAGGTCGGGATGTACAACCAGGCCCAGAGGGAAATTCAGTTTGTCCCTGGAACAGTATCCCAAACCTGATATACAACAGTAATTTATGCCTGCTCTCTTCTCTTTCTTTTAGCGCTGTGTTGAAGTGTTCGTGGCATTAAAGGTTGTTTTCAGCAGTTTAATTTGAAATACTCATGAAAGAACTATTGAACATTTTCAATATTTGTCATCCACCATACAGTCTTGGAACATGTGCTCAGTGATTAGAGGTTTCATGGGTGTGCAAACTGGAATATTTAAAGTAACAGCACAAATAACCTCACATGAACCAACAATAGTGCAGGGGAAAAGATGACGGCATGACAAAGTGCACTGCAGCTCAATGGCACTCCTTTGTGGTGTGATAATAAGACGCTTTAACAGCTCCTCATACTGCTCACAGTCTTTTTACAGATTGACTTTATTGTTCTGCCACAGTTAACGGGCTCACACGGAGGTTGTAACTATCCGACCGGGTGCTGTTGATGACAGGGGTTAACCAAACAAAGAGTTCTCATGATTGTTGCCGTAGATAGTGGGACCTGAGTGAGGAGAGGATTTGAAACTTGGGGGCCTTTTATTCCACAGGCCTAAAGAGCTTTGAATGTGGGTTTTAAAATAGGAGCCTGCTCAGCCTGGGATCAGAGAGAGACAGCATTCACATACATGAAATATCCTTCAATTCCAGCGCTGTCAAAGCACCCATGGTGTGTAGGGAGGCAGTTACTTCTGCACACTAGACTGTAATTGCGTAACTGACGACAAAACCAACCTTATGTTGCCATAGAGACGCTGGGATGTATGGGCAAAGTCACGTTGGATGTGGAACTGTTTCCAATTGTCTTCTATTTATCCCGTGGCTAGTTTGGAATTCAGATGAGTCGCTTTCGAGTTGTTTAGAGTTCGCAGTATGTTGAGCTGTGCGAGGCAACCCTCACGCTCCTTTTGCTTCTCTTGCGGGACGGTTGCTGTGGTTACTGGGATAACTAAAGCGCTGTTTTCATCTGCGCTTGAAAAAAAGTACACGAGCTGTCTGGCCCTACAAGGGAGTGGTATGGAGCCACCAGTTGTTGGCTTAGTGTGAGTTTTATGTTCTTAATTCTTTGAGGCAAACTTGGAAAAAAGTCAAATGCAGTATCACTCAGTAATGTGGGTAGAAGGGTTTACATCAGTGGATTCAGTCCTGACAAAAAAAAAAGTTTTTTCTTGCAATCCAAAGATGTGACAACCGTTTATATTTAGGGTTTGTTGAATAGTTCTGCATTCTATTTGTGGCATTGACTCATCTGAGTCATGGATGACCCATGTTTGAATACCTGCACAGAGGTTCCACGAGATCTTTGTCCAGAAAGTCATGATCTCTTTTCACTGGAGAAATGTCAATGGGGAACTGGGAATCTGAAGGAAAAAAAAGAAAACACATTTAAATGAGAGAAAATGGCAGTGTTGAAAATAGATCTGATGTTGCAGTGTTCATGAATGGGATAAACGGAGAGAAAGATCTGGAAACCACATTCTTTCCAGCAGTACATTGAGGTCTTGGAGACCACCAAAACTTGTTTTGTATGTGATGCTAATGAGAAGAGTCAGAATTTGCCCAAATAGCAGCGCTCAGGCTTGTGCAGGCATTACGTCTTGCTCTGGGTATGGGCCCCCCTCTTATGTAACTTCAGAGACTGAATCCAGACCTTCTGAATCTGACATTCCTCCACATTCATGAGAAGTCATTAACTTTTTATGAAAAGCAGAAGCAGCTACAGAAAAAAAAACTCAACAAGGCTCTGCCTGTTGTGCAGACACTCGGGTACACTGCAGGCTTTGAATCCAGATTACATCGAAATAACAGATTGCATCATTAATGTCATTTCTAATACGTAATGCCTAGCATCAGGAGGGAAAACTCGACTTATCTGCTTTGTGCGCCTACAGCCGTTATCAGTGCACATTAGCTTGAGCTCTGTTACAACAATCTACAAACTGTCAGCAAACAAATGTACTGCACCAAAGCACATCAAAAGTCTGGCCTCTGCACAAAGATCTGAGGGGGTTGAGCTACTTTAAGCTCTGATAAAACCCATTTCTTCCCATGACTTCAGTCTTTAAGCATAGAAGACATGTTTATAAAGTAACTGTAGCTTGGAAAAGATTAGACTTTAAAAGCGGCTGATGTTCCGCTCAGTTTTGCGGTGTCTGGGGATCCGTCTGGAGCCCTTGCTCCGAGGCTTCCTGAGGACAGTTGTGTAAATGAGGCTCACTGTGTGCAGCCTGTGAATGCATGGTTTTGTGTACACTGGTTAAAAGACCAGATGACACTGTGTTGCATTATTCTACTCATCCTCTTTGAAAAAACAAAAGTCAGATGAGCCAGTTACGCTAAAACATGTCTTTTTGAGTTTATTACAAAGTCCTTCGATTAGTGTGCTACCTCATTCATCTCTGTCTTTTATCCAAACAACATTTCCTCCCCTTGTGAAATATATGTGTAGGAGGTGAAAGAGTGCTTTTATTACCTTCAAAAAGCTGAGCATACTGGGGAAATCCTGCTGCCCGCAGCCAGTCGCACGCCTCTTTCGCCTCGATCTCTGCAAGAGAAAACACAAGACATGTTTTGTTTTTAAAACGAGAGATTAAAAGTGAAACTCCATCACATGAGGTCAGTTTTAATTTGACATAATCACTGGAGCATCAACAGAAGCAGCCAAGAAATCCCCTGTATGACTGACAGACTTTGGTTATTCTAAAACTTCTGAAAGTCTGTCTGATATGTTGGAGATGACACGGCTGTGATGACCTGAGGGGTCGAGCTGTCTGGTTGGATGTATCCCAGCTCACTCAAGTGAAACAACATGGGATCTTATATAACTTTCTGTTTGACGTAAGTGAAATGTGTGTGATAAAAGATCAAACTGAGGACTTTAAAGAAGGTAAAATAAGTAAAGACAGAAACACACTTCACCACACAGAGCCAGAGGTACTATCATGAATAAAAACACCAAAACAACAATTTAAAGAATAATAAAAAGCTATAGATCGCATTAAAATACATTTCAGACAAAACAAACTATCACATCCACTTCTTGATAAACAAAAGCCTCCAGCAGACGGGATCACATGCAGGTCCCTCTGCAGCCTTCAGAGCGGCTGATGACAAGGAGAGGAAACAGACCGTTGGCACCTTTCCATTAATGCTAATAGAGTTTGGTGTCATTTACCGCCTGAGTGAGACGCACTCTCTGACGCACCAGTGCTACATACACAGTTTGCTCTGTGCTCAGAGAGAAAATACATAAACATGTTTGATCAAATGTGACTCTAAAGCAGGGGGGCAAGGAAGCGGCCTGAAAACACAACACCTTCTTAAATCTTTACATCAGTATTTTTTAGTACTTTTTAAATCAATATGGAGACAGTTTTCTTCACTTTATTGTAACAAGGAAGAACTGAGACTTTTACCAGATTTACTTTAAATTACGTTAACTAATTTTAAATATCTGTGTTACTCTTTCTAACTCCATTCAGTCGAAATGTAAATATCTGCTGGTTTCCACAATCAACTGATGGTTGAACATAAGTTATTAAAAATTCCACTTGAGGCTTTGGTAGACTGTTTTCTTTTTCATTTTTCAGATTATTTTGAAATGTGAACAATGTAATGAATAATCTAAAAAGTAATCAGTAACTTGTTAACTATAAAAAATGTTATTGCAGGTCTAGACATCAGACATCAGAATCCTATTTCAAAAATGTTATCAGGCTATGCTGCAGCATGAACAAATCACTTTTCATCCACACAGCTTTTCACGATGAAGCTCCATTATTTGGTTATTAGAAAATGTAATCCTTTACAATATAAATCATTTAAAATAATAAACACTAAGCTCAAACTTTAAATATAGCGTGAAAACATTCTTACCAGCTTCAGTCTTTCTTCAAACCACACAGCTAATTAAACTCTTCTCTCCACACGCCTGAGATCTATCCGACTGTCACGAATTTCATCAGCACAAACATATCACATCCATGTAGGGCTACACGTAATCTGCACCCATGGGTAACACACCAGCTCTCCCATCACACATCTGAGGTCTCAGCTCCTCGTTGGGTCTATGTCTGTCACACTGCACAGACATAGACTCATTGAAGCGGACTCATTCACCACACAATACTGTGTAATTACTGCCACTGTAACCTTGCAAAGAGATACTGCTATCACCCACTTCTCGAAAAAACAGTTGCTCATGGGACTCACCTGTGCTGCTTCACATGTGTGTCACCCAGAAATCAATGAAAAGTGACTTTGGTCTGACCAGCAACTGAATAAATATTAACAGCTCCCCGCGTCCTTGGATGACAAAAGCAGCCTACTGTTTTCCCCCTTTAGCAGCAGAGGAGTCAACATGTGTCTGCTGCTCCGCCCTGCTCTGTTCCCACCTGTATCACCAGGAGCTGAAGGCTTTCTGTTCCACTGACCTTCCTTCCCAGGTGGATAATATCAGGCCAGTATTATTCAGCTCCTCAGTACGAGCGCTGCCTGGTCCTCTTGTGTCCCACAGCCGCAGGTTGGACCCCTGAGAGCACGTAACCTGAGCTGGGAATTCCTCTCTGTTTGGCATCCAGTAACTCGATACCGAGACATTCTGTCCTCTCATCCTCTTTCTAAGGAAATCTCCTGTGGATAAAAGGCTGGGCGGGCATGGTGCCAATGAATGAGAACTTGTGTTTGCTCTCCGCAAGCTTTAAAACTGTGTACAGTATAAAATTACAGTTTCACAACGAGATGAGACCCCGTTTGTCTGTGACACAAAAGCCCAGACTGTCAAAGTACCGCTAAAGGCAACTCCTCCCTTTACAATTGACTTTATGCAACATTCACTATCACGAACAGGGGTTATGCAATTCATCGCTGAGATATGACATGTTTTCAAAGAGCTGCAGGGAACGACATGGCACACTTGGACAGTGATCGGGCAGAGCAGACACAAACGCTGCCAAAAGGATGACAGTTTTAAAAGGCTCGTTCACATTCTTCTCTTTCACAAAAATATTTACAGCCGACCACATGTGGCTGAAAACTTTCCAGGGCTTTATGATGAGCTTTGATTGCCCTGAGATGCATTTGTCTGAGAGTGGAGCTTTGTGACTATGATAATCCTCTTCCTTTCATACACTTTCATAAACAATAAAACATCCGATTCATTCTTTAAGGATTATTCTCTATTAAAAAAATATCCTAATCATCAAAGAGACTCAGGCCTTTCTATGTTATCTTACAGTTTACATCCAGTCACAAACTAATTTGTACTTACGGGATATTTTCATCATTCAGCCGGAGTGCTTCAAATATCCCTTAAGACTTAAAATTGTCTCTCAGCATGTCGGAGCATCTTCATTCCCACACTGAGCCACATTCCTGCCCTCTTCTCTGAACGCAGCTCGCAGTTTGAGCTCAGATCCTCAGCTCCTTCTTTCCCCTTTCTCTTTCCATCTACCCCCAACCACCATGTGTCTGTCCCAACACTAAATCTCTCCTTCAATCCTCCCCCTTTCTGTGGCATGTTCTCCCCCTCTCCCTCCGTCCCTCCCTCCTTGTGCCCAGCCCTCCTACCCAGCTCTGCCCACGACAACTCTTTTATACCCCACTCAGCACATTTTTGGCAAAGATCTAAGCGGCAGTGTTGCCTCTAAATTCTCGGAATCTTCTTGTAATTCAAGGACATGTTTTTAAACGGCTTCCATTGCTGATATATTTCTTTGTTTTCAATTATTTTGGCACAGATAACATGAAGTCAGCTTTCACAATCTTTCAAAAAATATCATTCCCTAAGTGTGAAAACTGTGGGAAAAGTTCCATTTAAACAAACAAAGGAGAAGCAGCGCGGTTTTTGCAGGGTCCAGATGTTGTTCCAGCAGCTCGACGAAATGGAAAAAAAGCGTAGGCAGCTGAAGTCGGGGGGGAAAACCATGACATAAACTGTCAGCAATCAGCAGCAGTGAATCATGCTGAGGCACACGGCTCACAAGACTCAGTGCTAACATCATCGCAGTGATATATTTGTCTGTTTCACCTCCGTCTCAGCCTCTACGTCTGAAGAGAAGTCAATGAATGAGAGGAGCTGTGTGATCTGTGTCACCTGAGACTGTTGTGGTGTTTCAAAAAACAAAGAGTAATTTGTTGTCACTGTATGTGAAAAGATTTCCTGTTTCTTGGTTGCAAAAAGACAACAAGTCATTGTGAATATACGCAAATAACAATATTACTAATATGTAGAACTTATTTAGAGCTTAATTTCATACAGATTGTATTATTAAAAAACTTATCCTGAACATATCCAGTATTAGATTTAACCACTCTGCAGATATCCAAAGCTCACAATGTAAATGCTAAGCAGATAGAAACGTGTTCAAAAGTAAAAGAGTAGTGTAAAAAAAAAAGGGAAACAATCACTTAAAAAACTTCTAATTCTAACTTTATTAATGACCTCCAAGAGGAGAACGGAAGTGAAACCAAACCCATGAGCATACAGTGGGTTTGCCAAGTGAATACATTAAAGTTGAGAAGGTCAGTTTTATATTCCTCCAGTGTATGCTTCCTCTATTTGCAAATAAGGAAATCTCGATATCTCTAGACCATCTGTTAAAGTTAAAATCTGTTTTTTAATCTGCAAACCGTATTTTCCCAGTTTCCTCCATTAACCGCCCTGTTTGACATCGTATTATGAAATCAATGATGACAAAAGTCTGTATGATGCATCAGGAAAATCCATTTTTTCAAATGTGTGGATAAAATGAGCAGCTCTTTAATTGGCTGGGTTTGCTGTGGCACCATGATTACGTAAGGACATCACAGCGATCCATCATTTCCTGAAGCTCAAGTAGAATTCCATGTGCGGCCTTTTCCTCCTGCGACTGTTTCATTTGTGACGTTTAAGCCATTTCCTCTTGTTAAACACAACTCTGGAGCCAGGAGTGGGTACAAAGCGGCAAGCACAGACAGACTGACGTAGGCAGAGCACTTTAGTCACCCTAACAAACCTTATAACAATAAATACACTAAAGGGTATATCAGAGCTTTAAAGGCACACTCAAACTATCTGCTTTAATTTACTGGGCAGCCCTCACAAATGTGTGTCCATTCCTCCCCCGCACTGTACAGCATGAATCAGCCAGACAAGCCAGCCAAATATGTCAGTCAAAAAAAAACTGACTATTACTGAGAGCGGAGACTGTCTGTATCAAAAACACCTGGGGAAAGACAGGCAGCTATATGGGAGAAAAAAAGTCCAGAAATGGGCTGGCTGGGAGAGGTGTCGTCACGCTGGGAGGCATGAAGCAGAGGCCTCTCTCCCCCTTTATGATGCTAATTGCATACAGACAGTGAGCAGTCAGCCTTACTGTAATAGTTAGACGAGACAGACGGCCAGGGGGAAACACACTGCCCCCTCTGAAAGTCTGCCCAAAAACCACAACATCTGATGTCTCATGCCCAAAATAGCCTCGCATTTCCTCCTGTCTCGCAGTGTGGGAATTATTCACAGGGGAGCAAACAGGAAGCACAAATAATGATGAAGGATAAAAGAAAGACACACTTGATGACCAAACATGATTGTTGATGCAGGATGTAGCTCAGGAGACCCGTTGTGTATTTGTGAGACTTCAGGTAATCAAAGGGGAATGTTGGAAATGCAAAAGGTGGATTAATGCTGCCCCTGATGTCGTGGGAATAAAGGCTGCCTTTTTTCAAGAGCAGGTTTTTAATTAACAAAGCTCTACATGTCCCTCAGACTCCAACATCCTCCACACAATAGGACATAATCATCGGCGTAACAGGAGGTTCCACTCGCAAATATCAAAAACCCGTCTTCAGTTTTTTTTTTTTTGCGTTCTCGTCATCACCTGTAATCCAGACAAAGGACAAAAGCCAAATCTAAGAGATATCTGTCCGCAGAGGTGAGTAACAACACAGATCCTTTGTTGGTGTGACTTTTCTCCTGATGCAGTGATTGGCACATGAGCTGGCGGGCTCCACAGGCCGAGTAATTACAGAGAGAGCTGCTGTTGAATCATTCACCGGCTTCCAGCCCCCTCATTTGACACACAGGGGACCTGTTATCCCGTACTCTACATGGGATGCAGGTTTTAAATGATCAGCTCCGGGCTGCGTTGCTAAGACAACAAAGGAAAATTTCCTCAAATACAAATGAGGCTGCAAATCCCGGGCCTGCATCTGCCCTGTGGTCCTGTGTGACCTGTGGAGAGCTGCATTCAGTATACCGCAGGTCTCCAGTTACAAGTGGATTTACAAAGCAGACATCAATGCCCTCCTGCAGGACGGGGACCTCAGGACAAACACAGTGCTAACCAGCCAGCCCAGGAAAAGCCAGAGCCAAGGATAGGGCTGGGGTGTGGTGATGTCTGTATCTGCACAGACCCTGGCCTCTGACTGTATTTTGGAGTTTTCCTGTGTTCGGGACATTTCTTTGTGTCAGTCATTACACTCTGCAGGTCACTCTGGATCAAGCTTCAAACTCTGCAGGTCAATAAATGGAAATGTAGAGGGGCGACGATGTTGCTGTCTCTGTCATGTGTCTCTCTCTGTCCTTCTGTAACAGACACTATTGTCACTTTCAATGAGACGACAAAAGAACTTCACAAACGTCGCATGAATTTAAACGGTTAGCACGTCATGGCTGTGAAGAGCTGCATGTCTGACTGGACAAACAGAGACACACAGCGGGCATCATAAAGAGGGCTACATACAAACAACACGCTCCTTGCACATGTATGATGAGTTGTAGACATATTTATCAGTTTGGCAGAGTGTGAAACAATCATAAAAAATTGTTGTTTTTTTTCCTTTCTTTTAACATTTTATTAAAGTTAGCCGCACTCCCTCGCTTCACTCTATATCTATGCCACTCGACCACCGCTGCTTTATCTTGCTCTCGGCAGCTTCGGGGTCCAGGAGCCGGCTTACTAACCAGCGGCATCTACAGGCGTGGAGGTTGTTGTGATTACAGGAATTTAAGGGAAATAAAAGGAGAATTTTTAATTAATTTAGTGTATCAATGTGGGGGACCAGAAAATCAATGTACAACTGTGAAAATAATTATCACGATATCAGCTGCATTGATTTTTTTGCACAGCTCTAGCCAATGAGCTATTAGCATTCTTAACCTGCAAGTCAGGATTTTTAATATCTAAGACCCATCACGGATTAGATTTCAATTTCTTCAATTCTCTTCTCGCCTCTTTAAAGACAGATCACAGATGCATTTTTTGCTTTGATTAAAAAAAAAGTTTTCCAAATCAGCTGGTAAAAGACTGAGGTCCACCTTTTCCTTCAAAGCAAACACACACACGCACACACACACACACACACACACACACACACACACACACTCACAGCAAGAGCTTATTGATTGTGAGAGTAAATAACACGACTCTGTGAGCCGGAGAGCTGCTGTTGTTGACCGTTGCCAAAGCCTGCTGGGTCAAAAGTCATGTGAGCTGTGTTTTTCTCTTGAGGTCCTGTATTGAATTCAAACAAGAGCAGCACAGCTGTGGTAACACTCTCCTTCACCTCTGAAGGACACCCAGAGAGAAACGGCTTTCATCTTGAGGGGCAACAACCCCTCAACTCTCTCTTTCTTTTTCTGCCTGTTGCTCTTTGTGTGTCTCTTTAAGTCTGGAAATACCAGTGACAGCTTTTGGGGCATTTCCCATCCTACTTATGATAAAACAATTCACCGTGACGACATTTGAATACCTAGACAATCATTCACTTCACCTATTCCTGGGCAGTGTTGGTTACCAGAAGTCTCACAGTAAAAGCAATGAGCTGGCTCATGGCTCTCTTCCCTCTTAAGAACATCATGATGCCTAAAGGAGGGGTATTGCATTTAAAATCTGGAAAATCAGCTCAAGTGTTTCCAAAAAAAAGAAACAATCCATGTGTTCCAAGTCACTCAACAACATCCCTGGATAGAAATAGGAGATATTATCAGAGATGGACCACTAATGGCCTCTAACAAAGAATCCATACCACAACAACAAATGATGAGCCCCCTGAGCCTCTTCTGGTAAACACAAGAGGACACATAATGGATTAAGATGTGGGCTGCATGGTCTCAAAATAAGCCAAGTCTTCAGTGTTCAAACTGTCAGCTCTGCAGGGTTCATCCAACAGCGTCTCACATTCGCTCGGTTTTGAGAAAATGTTCTAACAACCACACGTTGATTCCTCACAGTCATTTAGCAAACCGAGGGGAGTGTGTTCCAGCTTCACAGACAGGTGTTCCTCTTCTTCTTC
Organism: Labrus bergylta; assembly: GCF_963930695.1. Lineage (NCBI taxonomy): Eukaryota > Metazoa > Chordata > Actinopteri > Labriformes > Labridae > Labrus > Labrus bergylta. The sequence continues at coordinate 24,076,576 of NC_089205.1, forward strand.
TTCTTCTTCTTCCCCTTTGGTCACACTGTAGGATCCTTTGGCACGTGACTTCAAGCAGACACTTCAAGAGGAGTGTCCTTTACTGGAAACAGGACCTCTGACCTGAAACCACCAGGAAGGAGGAGATACCTCAGAAATCTCCCCATCTTTAAGTACCTCCGCTTTACTGCCAACAGCTCCGAACAGAGCAGAAATCAATCAGCCAAGCTTTCTGTGAAATACATACTGCAGTCACTTGTGCTAAACACTTCCAGATGCTGGACTGTAGCCATGTTCCCACGCACGTTCAAGTGTTTTGGGAAGGCCTTTATGAAAGATTTGCTTTCTACGGTGATACAAAAACATCAACTTTGTCTTATGGAGATTTCCTTTTTCATTTCATGCATGCCTCCCTAAAACCCCGGACTATTGATCTTATCAGAGTTATCATTGAGCAAGTTGTAAGGATGACGTTATTTTTTTTACTGTCCACAGAAAAATAAACAACATAGAGCAGGATGAATTATACAGGCTGTTCAGCGATAACACACATCTAGCTCTCTATCATGAATTCAAATCGCCTGTCTTACCTATATATTGTTTTTTATTCAAAGTTATTGTTTTTATTAAAGTGAGCTCCTCAGACTTAATAACACCATGACAAATCTTCCCAGGAGGCATAAAAACAACAAGGTAGAGAGATGGAACTGAGGGGAAGTTCAGGCCCTGGATTTAGACTTAAGGCTTGGAAACAAACTTCAAAATAAAGTTTAACCTCAGGGCCTGGAAGACTTTTTTTTGTTCACTTACATGCCGTAGAAGATTTTTACTTCCTTTTCTCCTCCCTCTGTCTCTCATTCTGCTCTTCTGTCTTTCTCCCTCTCTGTCATTTAACCTTTTTTTTTTAACTGCCGAATATATGTATTTCTGACTCTGATTTTACACATGCACTATTGAAAATTTCTGGAACATTTCATGCAAGCTGCCCCTGAAATCTTCCAAGTTTACCTCTTCAGACATGCACCTCACCACGGCATGAGCATCATTGACCCCAGTCTTTGACTCGCAGAGAATCTCCTGAATCCTTCCTGCTGCATTCTCACATCGGCTCAACCCAAAAATGAACACAAAAAATGTCTGGAAGGAAAACATTCCGGGTGAAGCTGTACAAAAGATTCAGCTGTTTTGCTCTCACACATGCACCTCAAAGCAGAAGACTTTCCCTGTCAGATTGTAGGGGGTTGTCTTAGGAAGAGAGATATGGTGCGATTTTAGAGTTTTTCACTTGAGCTCCTTCCTGCCATTATGCCAGCTTCTTTACAGTCGTCAGTCAGTCCCTCTGATCCCCATATGCTCATCTAGTTAACTTCAGTCCTACCAACATATTCCACAAGTGGTGTGTGTTTGTGTGCCACCTGATCTGAAGTCCATACATGTCTGGTTTTATGTAAAGAACAGTAAAGGCTGCATGCCTCGCCATGTCATGCTGTTTTTCTCACTTGTAATATACGGTTGTGTGGCTGTAATTCTTCCTTCCCTTTGATAGCCTATATAAACACTGTAATTTGGTTTTCCGAGTGCGCCCTATAACACAACCTAAAGCAGGATGACAGTAAATGTCTGACAAACACTCAGCCAGATGACCCAAAATCCTGAGTCAAACATGGAAAAAGACGGACCGGAAAGTAATCAACACGTTTTATAAGCTCTGGCACCCACACAAATCAAACGTCTCAAGATCAAGGGGCATTTAATTTAAGCAGGTGCTAATAAGGGCAGAGGAAAACTGTAAGATGACAAATGTGTGCCAACAGCTTTGTGATGTACAGAATATCGAGAATAAAAACACCAAGAAGAACACTCCTCTGAAGTCAAATCCTGCAGAGCTCCATAAGGTCCACCTCAAGCTCATTTGGACCAGATCCCAGAGGGGACTATATGCAGGGTTCAGAGAGTAGAGAGGGGGCCACTGTCACAACAAGGACCCCTACCGTGAGAAAGTCCTCCGCAGTAAAAAAAAAAAAAGGATGGAGCCAGCCCTAGGGACGCTGGTCCTAATTAACAAAATCAAAGTGAACGGCTTCCAGGAGGCCTCAGGACTCTCACAGCACACACACATGACACATGTATGTGAAGCAAAGACAATGATACAGTCAACAGTGTACAGTGTTTATGAGGAGGTGGACAGAGTTTATCAAGAGCAAATTCTGCTTTATTAGAGAACCCCCCCCCCACACACACACACACACAGATTGAAGAGAAAATGAAGGATTTCTTGTCGTGCATGGTCATCAATATGTACATAGAGTCACTCCAGACAAGAGCTTCATGTCCTCTCTGTCAGTTTTTAATAACACCTAGTGTTTACAACCACAAGGGGGCAGCCAAGTGCTGAACTCTAGCATGGCTTCAATACAGATGAGGAAAATGTTGTAATAGGAAAAATCCAGGTAACGTGCAACAATCACTGTCTGAAGAATAAATGTAATTTAATAATCAATGCAAATCAATAAGGAGAATAATATCTGACAGTTATCTTTATTGTCTATTGATATGAATACAAACCTGATTTTAGATCATTAGATTTAGGAATGTTAATCATTTATTAGATGTTTGTTTTTTCTATTACTATGTTTTATCTTGCTGTCTGATAAGAAGGGATTATTTGGGTCAAAACATATTGATTTTACAGTTTTCAGTGACTTACATTGTTCTAATCATTGGCATGTAAAAGTCCTGAGAACCGGATCAACTTCCCTTCAGGGCTCTGTTAATATGTGACTTTGTGTTCCTGTTACAGTGCAGCCGAGGCATTTCTGAAACCTGCTCTCAGTCAATGATTAACTGTGCACATGTGGCAGCTGTCAGCCTCTCTGACTTTCAGATTCAAACACAGGAGGGAGAATGACAGGAAGGACGTGAGATCAGCCTGCCACCTACAGGCCAACATAAGTAAGAGCTTTATCACTGTGACCTTTATTAAGCAGAGGTTGGCTGGATTGAGTCAGTTTGTTCCTGTCCGTTAGGAGATTCTTGGAATATTCACTCACACAGCTGGAAATAACCAACGGCTGCAAACCAACTGTTGAGACATTTGGCTGCTGAGAAGCTCTTAAGAGCGCAGAGCTGTACGACAAATGATCTCATTACAGCAGATCAGTTTTCTATGTATTATATTATCCACATTTATGTGAAATCACCCTGGTTTGTTTTCCGCAGTATTTTTCAGATTTATAGATATCTTACTTGTTTTTACACGGTTTACAAAGCGTGATTTTCTTAAGTTACATTGAGTGATATTTGGATCTGTGTTTTTTACATGGGCTGTATGTAAAGTCATTTTTGAATAAGGATTAACACAATTTCACTGGAATGAAAGACATTCCCCTTTTTTAAAACTTTTTATGCTCTTTGTTGACAGCTTCTGAGACATTTGGCCTTGGCTGGTCAGCTGGTCTATCACAAGATCATAGGACAAACAAACTCATTGAAACATTCATGTCACAGGCATTACATTATAGTTAGTCACATTTTGTTTCAGTCTATTGTGGGAGGAAAGTGTCCGATGAGAACATCCTCAGAAACAGAAGTTGTCAATGTGTGACATAACTTCCCTTTGTGCTAAATTCACTGTGATCAAAGTTGATTTAATTTAGTACATAGCAAGGATGTAGCGTACAGCAATGGCGTGACCATCATATGACTATAATGGTGCCGTTACACCTTTAACTATTCCTTTGTGCACATTCAGAATATGTTGAAGGAATCATTGTGCCATTTAAGTATAAAAAAGAGCACAAGCCATAGATTTTAATTAGTTTAAGATTAAGATTAACTTTATTGATCCCCGCAAATTTCAGTTTTTACACTCTGTAGTAACGCAACATGCTGAAGTATACACACACACATGCAGAAACAGGATCCTATGGACATGCACTAAGGGAGAGATGTCAGAGTGACAGAGCCGCCCACAGTGGGCGCTCCTGAGCTGGTGGTGGGGAGGGGGTTTGGTGGCTTGCTCAAGTGCACCTCGGCAGTGCTCAGGAAGTGATCTGGCACCTCTCCAGCTCCCAGACCAACTTCCAACCGGCAACCCTCCGGTTCCCAACCCAAGTCCCTACAGACTGAGCTACTGCCGCCCGTTTAAGTGTGGTGATGGCGGTGGTGTTTGAAGTACACATGCAGTTAATCACATGGTCTAAAACAGCTTTCCGCTCCTTGTCGGCGTTATTTGCTGCCCGCTGAAGGCAGCAAACAAAATCAGCATAACAATCAGATCCACAACAGAGCGCTTCATGAATAAAAGATAAACCGGCTGTGTGTGTACTTAGTAAACAATACATACGGCTACATCCCCACTTATCATCAAACCTCCATCTGAATGAAGGAGCAGTTATGTTTGTTTCACACACACATGATCTAATGTGCCACATGTTGGAGCAGACCACGGATGAATAATGCAGAGCTCTGAGAGAGGAGTCTTGAGTGGGAGAGGACAGAGTCCGACTGGATTCCTCACCTTGAAGAGGCTTTTCTTTACCCTCACAAACGCTCCAAACACAGAACAATACCAAGCCCTTCTCACAGCGGCTTTCTGACAATTATCCTTTTACTGGAAAAAGGAAGAAGAGAGGAAGAGGGGCCGAGCGTCTCCTCTTGACAAGCTCGAGTGTTCCTGTCCTCTCTATGGAAAGCATTCACAGTCTCTGAGTGTGTAAGTTTTACTCACAACTATCCTGCTCACAAATGTTTGCAAGTTTTCTCACTTGATGGTTTATTTTACTGAAGATTATTTTAACCTCGATGTAAATCAAATGGTGTATTATTAAAGTAACTAGTCAAATATTGTGTAAATAGGATCAAACTTGTACTGAGATGGAAGATAATGTGCAAAGACTGAAACACACAAGCAGGGGAACAAATGTAGAAAAAGTCAGTTAACCTGAAATACACAAGCCTGTTGCCCATGACATCTGAATAAAAGGCCAGCTTTGTTACCTCAGGACAGATTCATGATAGACACACAGCTGCCATGCAATAACTTGTGTCATTTGACAAGAGTCACATAACATCCTCCACCGTGGCAGAATGCACTAATGGACTTTCCAGGGCACAGGCCGGAGCCCGCTGGCTGCGCTGAGGTCAAAAAGCCAAGAAGAAGGGCCAAAGAGAGGTCAGACAGGACAGAGCTTCTTGTTCCAAACACAGCAGCTCTTAAAGAGAGGAAGAACCAAACGGCCTCAGTCAGCGAGCGAGCTTTTAGTCACGGCGTAGCGTTCAGCTGCTCGTGGTTTCAACAGAAGGCCAAGAAAAGTTTGACGGACTTCACACCACTTAAAATTAACACTTTGAGGGCCTATAAATGATTTGGGTTCCACAAGAGTCCAGCTTGGAAAACAGCTGGAAAATATTGGCATAATATTGTGAGGGGATTCATTTAAATTCATTTATAAGTAGATTTTTTTAAACTAAAATTTAACTAAATCAGTCAAATGTGATGTACCAAACACACCTAAATCCTTCCCAACATTCCCTGATCCTCCAAAAATTGTCCCACATAGTGAACGCTACATAGACACAACTGTCACACCAAAATAAGGAGTGCATAAGATCTTTCCCACTTGTCAATAATAATAATATAAATGCTTTTTATTTATATGAACCATGTGTACAAGTTTACGCAATGGAAATCAAACTATTAAATTAAATAGTTTCTGGGTAAGCTAATCAAGAGTTTCTCCTCTTTTCCCCTGTTGAGTTTAGTGTTCAGTTTGTCAGGGACCGTGTTCAAATATACATCTCAATCAATGAGAGGAGATGCATTGCACCAAAATACAATACACAATGAATCAATACAGAATATGATTAAGAGCTAATTAAACATTATAGTCACATCCCAGATGATGGCATGAATAGCTCTGTGACTTAGGAGCGATGATCGTGGTAAATAAGTATGATAAATGTGTGTAAAGTTAGTTACTGGACGAATACAATGTGCCAAATGTAGGAGAAGAAGGGGGGAAATGCAGATGTTTTCAAAATCTGGACCGCAGATGTACCAAGCAGCACAGAGAAGGAAAAAAAAATCGAGAACACAGCAGTCCATCCAGAACGATGAAGTATGGCATACTCCTCTGAAATCTGAGGAATATTTTAGGGAAGGAGACACATTCCTCCGCAATAAAAACAGGCCCTCTCTCCTGCACAACAATCCTACTGTGCAGCTCTCAAACGCCTGTTTCTTTCCATCCTGCATCACACAGCTGTGCAATGGCATCCATCATCTCTCTGAGCCGAGGAGATATACTGGGCAGAAATTCTGGACTGCAGGAATTTGAAGGTCCTCATTTTTTCCTGGTTGTTTGTCAGAAGCTAATCAGGATGGGCCGAGAGAGACCCCACACACATACATAGCGTTGGTTTCTTTTAAATGCCATCAGATCGGAAACATTACTAAGACCCTGCAGGCTTCCCAGGAATTTTGGGTGAAACAATACTGAGTAACTCAGCCCATCGCCATGGCCCCCTCTCACTTTCAAACTGCTATGTCAACATGAGGGCCAGCTGGAATGCAGGAGCCACTGCGACACATGGAGATCAATCCTCTGGCTTCCCTTAAGTCCCTTAAAAAAGTACCTCTCTGCATTTACAGGTATGATTCACACAAGGTGAGGCATGAGAGTTGTAAGAAATATGATTCATAAAGAGCTTAAACGCGGCTCTCCTGAGGAAAACTTAAGAAATGCTGCCGCATTGCAAGTAAATTGCTCAATTAAGGCATTTATAGCAGTCAGATAAAAAAAGTACAATTACCCAAATGAGCATAATCACAGCACTTCAGAAAGCTGATGAAAACAGATGTGTTAAGTTAAGTTTCCTATAGTTTTTCAACCTGTATTCTATTGTAAAATATAGACACCATGGAGATTTATATTCCAAACAAGTGGGCTCAGAATTTATACGAGGAGATAAAAACCTCTCTCCAAAAAAGAATTGCTTAACACAATAAACAAAATGAATCCCTTAATTATAACATTTACAGTGGTACACTTCTTTTATAGATGATTAGTGTCCTGCACTTGCACCGACTTCACATTTTGATTTTTATAATTGATGGTTGATGCACACTTTTTAAACTCAACAGCTTTGATTTCAAGTTTCCCATGTTTAACGTTTTTTTTTTCACATCTTGTAAATCGCTGCATAATCGATGGTTCCCCAATCTTCTTCTCCTTCTATCTGCCCTTCATGGTTTGTGAATTTGTACTTTATATGCATCCATAAATGCAGAGAATTGTCACATGAACAATTCCCCCCTAAAAATGGTAACTCTAACTTTACAGTTTATATTCAAAAAAGTATTTTGACATGTCAGTCAAAGTGTTGCTGGAATGTGAGACCTCTCCCACATCACAAAATGCTTTAAAGGCATTTTATGACCTTAAATTGTATAAATCAAATGTAAGCCTTTTTAAGGACAAGTGAGAACTCTGATTAAACAATAACACGTTTTTCATGGACAATGGTGGAGATCATGAGAGTATGGATGTGGCAGAATAATATCTATTGAGATGGGTTTAAAAATGAGGGACAAAAACAACAGAAAATGCAGAAATGTGCTAGAAAAGTGTCAAATAAAATGAATCATTAAAACTTCTAACCGGACGATACAAAAGCTGTTTGAATGAGCTTAGCTCTTAACCCACGTCAAACATGGACATATTCCGGGTCCAGTCGACCTAAATTGTTGGTTTGCTGTAAAGTCAGACATCTGTAATCTGAAAACACATGCCTTGAAACATGACCGTACACGCCAGAAAACATCAGATCATAAAGATTTCCCCTCGAAAACAATCCAAGAAATTCGCACAACAGCGGTCTCTGTGTGTCCCTCACATCACCACCATCACAAACTTGCCTCGTGTGACGCCACAGTGGCTGTGGTCATTCAGGAAACAAGAGGCTGCACTATCCGACTCTTGCTCATGGTGCAGTGACTGAGAGGAGAACTATGCTGTGTGATTTCATCTCACGGCTGCAGTTTGTTACTGGTGAAGCTTCTTCTGTTATGAAATGCTGCTGCCCTTTGATCCAGCGTGCTCACACCTGCAGGAGGAGCAGGAGGAGTTCTTTGTCCCTCTTTTGTTATTCTGCCCTGCCCCCCTTCTCGTGGGCTGACCTTAAATCAGCAGGTAAATGGAGGGGCAAGAGGTTACTGCCCTCTTAACAGAATGAATGAGAGGTCAGGACATGTTGTGGTAAAATAAAAATCCCATATAGCGAGCTGAGGGGTTGTAAAACTGTCAGGCTGGACTTTTATTGATACCTCTTGTTTATACTCTGGGTTTACCTCATGGTACATAACAGATCCTTCAGCTTATCACCTCACACTGTTCAACGGAGTCAGTCAATACTAATTATTTACCAACACTGCACCCTAGACTTCATGAATGACTGAAGGTCAAGTGTAGGTTTGTCTGCAGTGGCACACACATACACACACAAACACAGACTTAAAACCATTATATTTGTCTTCCAAAGATTATTTCTATTGAATTATCTGAAAAACAAGTAGACAAAGACTCAGCCAGAGAAATGACATTTCACTAAGACAACCAGCTGATCCCAAACATTCACAACAATGTCCTTGTTCATTGTCCACCAGGTCACCCTGGATCATACTCTCATAATCATATATATGTGTGCCATATCTTGCTTGCTTGTTTAGCCGCAACTCCCAGCCTTCCTAGAAGCTCAACAAAAAAAGGTTAAACCAAAATCTTAACTAATCTGAACTGTCATCTTTCCTACCTCCAGCGATCCTCTTGAGTAGCTGCTGCCGAGCAATGATCCTGCCCAGCCTGTACCCAGAGCGTCTGCGGTGATGGTCCATCCTCAGGTAGATATCCTGAGTCTCTGGGGTCATACTCCCGAGACACTCGCTGCCCTCAGACTCTGGGAGCTCCCGAAACATAACTACAGCTCTTTTCCCCAAAACAAGCCCCTGACTGCTGGCTGATACGCACTAACTCCACCGATCTCCCAGCAGCAGAAAACTTCACATCCAGGCTCAAAAAGTCTGAAGGGAGCTGAGAGGGACGGCAGAGCAGAGCCAAGGGGGAGGAGTGCCAACACTTCAGTCGGACTCTGTGGGTCATGTGACAACAGTGGGGCCAATAGGAAGGGATCAGAGGGAGTACTGCCCACCTTGCTGAGTTGAATCCAGCGTCTGTGTGAATGCCTGTCAACTTCCCCCTGCTCTGGAGGGAAATATAAATACCATTGGAATGCCGACGAAGTGAGTAAGGAGAGCAGAGGGGTGTGGGAGGGCTTACAAAAATAGTGGTTTTGGAGCCGCCCTGCACTAGAACAACTCCTCCGCTGTTGCCGCTCACACAGGTGCCAAGTTTACTGGGCGAAAGTGAGTGTGTGCCTTTTTAAGAGAGAAAAGAGAAAGAGAGGGAGAAGTTGTTTTCCTGGTTGGAGAATGCTAATTTCTGCTCCCCCACCCCCAGCATATAACCCCCAGCTCCAGCGACAGGAAGGCCTCTCAGCAGGTCTCCTCCAAGTGTCAGCTCCTCAGGGGGGAAGAAATTTTGGCTTGAATACATATGGGTGACCTGGATACCCTTTAGTCAACACAAAAGGAAAGATCAGACTCAGGCATGTCATCGGGTCAGCTCTGAAGGTTCTTCAACTGACAGGAAAAATAAACTTCTTCTGTGGTGTGTAGTTTGTATAACAGAGCAGAATATCTTACTTCTCAGCTAATGTTCTAATGTTAAAGGTTTATAGAGGTTGTACTTAAACTTTACATCCTCAACAGCGTTATACCGTTGTGTGGTTTCTCATTGGGTTACGTTGTTGTGGAAACACATGAGGCAGTGGGAGCTTCACATCACTCGTGTCCCATAGGCACTCCTGAAGATTTGCAGAGAATCTCTGAAGGACAGACCCTGAAATCCTCCTGATCTGTTTGTTCACACTTGCACTTCACAGTGAAGACTATCCCTGTCAGACAGGAGCGGGGCACTGGTTTCCTGAGGCAAGACATGATGTAAATAGAGTCCGCTATACAACACTGTCACAAGAATATTTGAATGCTATTTTGAGTTTGACAGGATCCCATTATCAACAAAAGAGCGGAGCAGATCATACTGGCCAGAAGAAAGTATAATGAAGTTTTTACTACGCGCGGAGATCGCACCGGTTGCATGCAGACAGTATATGGTCGTGCACTGATTACAGGGAATAAACTTCACCAAACCCTCCCACTCCCTCAAGGTAAATTCTCCTGATTATATCCTGCTGCATTCTCACATCAGCTCACTTTGGACTTTGGACATGGAAAAATGACTAGGAGCCTGGCAGGAAAAACTCTGGATAGAGTCAGAGTGAAAGATTCATCAGTCTGCAGTCACACATGCAGCTCATCCTGAAAACTTTTTATGTAAGTGTGATCAAGGCTATGCCAGCTCCAACCTTACACGGTTACCTCGGTTAAATCCCCAGATGGTGAATCAGGGGCAGAAAGACTTTGCCCACCATACCCGACACAGTGTAACAGGGGCCAAATAATCCACTTTGAACTGGGAATCTGAAAGTGCTTCCTGTTATGTGTTAGTTATACAAGAAGCCAGTGTGCTTTGTTGTAATATCAGTGATACAGCTGCATCCGTATGAACAAAAAAGGATTGGAGGAAAGAAAAAATGATGAAAATATGTATTAATTTATGTAATTATACTGAGTTGAAGACATGGAAAAATGTGCCAATGACATTGAAAAGAAATTAAAAGTACAATTTTTCTGCGACCACTGCCACTTTAAGACATTCCAGGAAAGGTTTCATGATGATCCACGAGTTATTTTTAGAATAAATTGCATTATTGAACAATGTTGTGCCTTCATTAACTTTAGTCATTTTTATATTCAGACTTCACTCAATATGCTTTAATTTATACCCAACTTAATGTCTTACAAACTTACAACACCTGACATAAAGTCCATATCCGCACAGGCCGACCCACCAATCACCATCAGGGCCCCTGCCACTCTCCCTTACACCGCCGTGGCCTCTGCATACAGGCCTGCCTGTGTCGTATGAGCATGGCGCCATACATGTGAATTAAGCACAAATGGGCAGGAGACCAAGTCAAACACAACCCCTGTCTGTTTCTCTCCCTGGCTGGCAACATTCAGCTCAGCTTAAGCTCACAAAGAGCACAATTCAGAAGCACACTTCAGAGCTGCTTCACATTTTTTTTTTTTTTTTTTTATAAACTTCTCCTGAGTTTAATGACTCTCTCCACACCCTCGGGCGGAGCTCTTTCAATGTGTTAAGTGTTGCTTTTTTAAGGTACAAGGTGGTAGTGTGACACTTTTCAGATGATTTCATTGGGCTGTGACTCACTTTTTTACACACACAAACACCTGTGTTCATTCATACTGTAGAAACATCGCTTCAGGTGTCAGATGCTTGAGAATGATTGGCAGCGTGCTGGCAACAGCGTGATCTCCCTGAACCCATTTCTGTGTTTTCATCTTCCCTCCCCGTCTAGACGAAGAAAGTCACAGAGTGCATCACGCATATCGTATTACGTATTCAATCACCCGCTGCTATGCAAAATCATAATGAATGAGATTAATGGTGTTTTTGTCTCTGACAGCACTCGAATACCTCAGCGAGGAATTGTGAAAGAGCTACGAGATCTCCAGAGTTCTCTTTGGGAGGTTCAACTTTGTGCTGCATGCCGTGAAGAACCGGCTGCCGGGTGTCCGTTGCGGGAGTGTTGTGTGTCAGGCACAGGGACTCAAGCCCTTATCAAACATGTTCCAACTCGCCTCTGTCTGGGATTCACAGCTCAAATGCTATACAACACGGCAACAGGAATACGACACTCGCATTACACACGTATACAAAAACATAATGAGGCTCAGTGAGAAGCTGTATATCTCTGTTCACCACAAAAGAGGCTTTAAATGTATGTGTGATGACAAATTGAGCCCTGCTGAAACGTAAAAGTAAATCTGGCTTTTAGTGACTGTCCAGCCTTCATTCATTCTCTGCTGCGGCACTCAGCCTCAGTCAGGTGGGATGACAAAAGGGAAACTTATATTCTGAGTCATGCAGTGGAAGCTCAGGCCCACACACATGATGAGTGGTGGAGGAAGATGATTTGGGTTTAGACGCTTCTCTGATGTGGTTTGATTCCTCAGCAGTCACATGTTTCGGCTCTGGCCAGTCCTGGCTCTACTGTGGCTAAGTTTCCTGGAGCACAGGATTAAGAATAGCACCAATATGATGGGAGATTTCCATCTCATGAGCCACCAAATGTTTAAATTCTGAGCTCAGGTCTGGGAGTAAATCACACTTTAAGACTGCAAGACCAGTAGAGCTGCTCTGCAGTTTGTAATGGCCCAGAGGATGAGGTCATGCGTCCTCTGCTGGAATATTTGTAACCTACCTCAATTGTGACTCAACATGGTATGGATTGTTCAGTAAATCAGACACTTCAAGAGTCGGTTCCCAATATGTAAGGCAAGGCAAGGCAAGTTTATTTATAGCACATTTCAACAACAAGGTTCAATTCAAAGTGCTTCACACGACATCCAAAGCGTCACGACAGAGGACAAAAAGAAATATTAAAATAGAAAATTTAGAAATCACTAAAACAAACAATTCACAATCACAGAAAAGAACCATTCGGACATTCCTTGGCATTTTTACTACCTCCTTCACGTCCCAGATTTGAAGGACTCTCATGAGATTTTTTCTTAAATCCTGAAAACGTCAGGCTCTTAGCTGTACATTTTCCATATACAATATTTAAAAAGAATTCAGAGGGATGATATGATTGGAGCATTCTGATTTGTGGTGAACATATTTCATATCATATTCAACCTAAATGTAGTGTCATGCAATGTCGATCATTTTAGGGGTAGCCTACTTCAAAGGACCCTTATAGGCTGTGTGGACCACTCAGGGCAAACTGGAAGGAGACGGTCTGGTCTATGGAGGATTCCCTGTTTGCATCAGCATCCGGCCCCGCCCTTAATCTTTTTTTCATCTAACAAATACCGCCTCTGTCGCCTATAGCAACCCTGACAGCTTCACCGGAACCATCTTATATGACGTAGCTTAACCTAGTATTTTAAAGATATAACTTAAAGTTTTAAAGCCACTTTCGTGTTTTGACGTTAGGTACTGAGCTGAAACCAAATAGTCACATTTGAAAGTGTTTTTCTTGACTGCTTGAGAGTCCACCAGCTTGTTTGAAATGGGGCACAATAAATTACAGGATATCTTGGGCTACAAAGAGATGCACAGGACGGAACTTTAGTTGGCCGGGGAAAGGAGGACGCAGTTGTTGGTCACATTTGAAGGAGTCTTTTAAATGGAGCAGCCTTCAATGTGCCACAGTGACAAAATTGGTCTTCAAGTGTGCCCTCCCAGGGATGCAGCCCCTATATGGACATAGCCTACGTCAATATTCACAACTATAGGCAATTTGACAAAATACAAATAAGCACAACTAATGGCTTTTCAACAACCTCTTGATTTTCTCATCCTCTCCTCTTTTATGTCCTTAAATTTCAGCAGTACCTTCTCACAGTCGAGCTATTTAAAGCACGATATAGAAGTGGTATTCATGTTCATTGTGTATTTCCTCAAAGCTTGAACGTGCATCTACACATGAAAGCAGCATCTGCAACAAAAGGCTTTACTTTTATCATCACACTCACGTAAACTTTTCACAGAGATTGACAAATGAAGCCATGAAAGAAGCTTCCACATAAGCAATTAATGTGATCTTCTGAGAAAAGCCCTGGATGAATAATGTACACTATTAAAGTCTACAATCAAGTAAGATGTCAGGGTATTAAAAGGCAAACTAGGACACAAATGTCCATGATGAACATCTCTGACGAGCAACAAATTAACTACTAGGAGTTTAAAAAACACCCTAACACATCCTCAGTTCTGCCCACTATAGTACACCCAGAAAGAATGACTATAGTACCTCCTTGCAGGGGAATAAACATTACTCAAATAACATCCCAAACCAGTCGTTTAGCTCTAGATGTGTCCCCTTGTTCAATTTACATTCACAGCTCAATGAATCAACAGTGCAGGCCCTGACAGATGCATGGCACAAACACTGTGATACACACTATATATGAAAAGAAAGCAACAATAAAGAGTAAGATATCCAGGCAATGCAGAACTCAGCTGCTGCAACAAACACTATACAGTTGATACTGTAAGGATGAAATAATCTTCAAGCTCCAAATACAACTATCTCTGGAGATAATTCAGTGGAGGCCTTTTATCATTTTTTAAATGAAACTCTTGCTTTAGATGTAATAATATGCAAGTGTCTTTCCATGGGAAGCTACTGTGGTCAGTTCCCTGCACCTAGTGGTACACTCAGGTAACTGCACAAACCATTGATTTACACTCCAACACACAGAATCCCTACAGCAGGATATAACTTATCACTCTTCAATAAGTCTCAAAAATTAACCCCAAGGTATCTTAAAAAAAAAAGAAAAAATGTTTTACAAACTGTACCTCTAGTCCATCTGAGATTCTTTAAAGCCTTTATGTCCTATTGTTGTGCATAGTTCTAGGTGCACAGGTGAACCGGGCATCAATAACAAGGCTTGCTCAGCACAGATTTTAGAGAAAATATGCTCAGATCATTTCACTGGAGTCACATTGTAAGGAAACTGCTTGGATCCAGATTTATTCTAACAAGCAAACAGAGAAACAAGACACTGCAATCAAAATACTGTGTTTACAATGAAATATGAGCAAATTAATGAAGAGCAACTGCAATCAGCCATTGGAATTAACTCAGATTTTTCCATTGCAGGTTAAAAAAAAATGACCCATTAGCGCCGCTCAGTGGAATAATCGTGCGCATTGTCATTCATAACGGATTCACTCTATGCCGAAATGAACAGTTATAAAGAGGAAACTATGTCCTTCGTGTGGGCAGAAAAAAAGGGTTCATTATGTTATTCAGGAGACGTTAAAACTGGTGTTAGTCATTTATGCCTATTTGAGTATTTTTAACAACGTACAACTTCAGTTCTGATCTTTAAATGTCACATTCAAACATTTAAATTGTGCACACATTTAGACTGCAATATAATTTACATTTAGAATAGGCCTAAGTGAGTTTTATGTTGTACATAAATAACTACCGAATAAGCAAACTATACTTATTAGAGAAAAGATACCAAAAAAACCCCCCCAA
Source organism: Labrus bergylta (assembly GCF_963930695.1). Classification (NCBI taxonomy): domain Eukaryota; kingdom Metazoa; phylum Chordata; class Actinopteri; order Labriformes; family Labridae; genus Labrus; species Labrus bergylta. The sequence continues at coordinate 24,091,819 of NC_089205.1, forward strand.
AAAACAGGGAGAATTAAAACCATTTCCTAAAAGTCCCTTTCCCTTTTTAAATGTTACTGTTGCACCACTTTGAGGACACTTAAACGCTCTTTATCATAATTTTAACAATTAAAGTGACTCTGCAATGATAAGGAGATTGAACAGGTTTCTTTCAGCGGGTTACTGACCTGCCAGTCTCCGCTCCCTGACATTCCTCCACAGTAAGTCCCAGGCTTTGGACGTGGAGCTCCGCAGCTGCTCGCTGAAAGACCTCCGGAGCTTCAGTTTCGTTGACTTTCTTCTAGATGTCATCGCAAATCCTCCTCGAGGACATAATAACCAAATCCTCCGCGTGCCACACAAAACAAGTTATGTTCAAGTCACCAGCGTTACGACACGTCAGAAAAAAAATCACCTTTGCTTTTCCCGGTTATTAACTTTTTTTCTCTTTTAGTCTACCGCAGTAAACCTGACTTAGATTATCCGCTCTTCAAACGAAGCTGTCAACATGTTGAGGGGGAAAAAATACCTCAAATATTCCTCTCTGTTCAAAACAAAAAAAACAACAACAAAACGAGTGAACAGTTACAAAGTGATAGTTAAGCTTTCACACCTCACACCAGATGTGTGTGTACATGTGTCTGTGTGTGTGTGTGAAGGAATCCACGCACAACGAGCGCTTCTCAGCCGTGGTACCTTCAGGTGCTGTGGGGAATGTGGGGATTGCCAGACTGAGCGAATAGGGACCACTTTAAACAAAAAAAAAAAAATGTTGGAAATAAATGAAAAGGGGCAATAGAGAGTTGGGAGGAAGGATGGTAACACAGAAAGTGAAGTTAACCCATTGTGTAATGCTACTTTGCAAGTTTCTTTTTTAAAGTTATGCCACCAATTGAAAATGATGTGTCAACTTTATGATCTGTTTAACAGTTAATATGACATATTTTTGACCCAGAAAAAATACATATTTTCTCATGTTCCATGAAGACTCTAACTGGGCTATTTGTCATCTTATGTTTAAAGAACTCCCTGTGCATAATGTTATGTCAAGGTTGTGTGAATTCAAAGGTGTCCCGTGTAATGATTAATCGAAAGAACACTAAAAGAACGTTCCTCACAGGTTTCCATAACTCTGCAAAGTCCAAGTAAAAGTTTGAAGAACACTTGGCCTAAAAATTATTTATCTCAAGGGACTGTTTCTACACAAGTTCATCAGCTTTCCCCTGTTGCACACAGAAACTTAATAATAGAGGAAAAAAACGTTTTGAAAATATAGTATTATATAGGCCTATATATAATATATCTATATATGCACTGCTGCTGTTACATCAGTGTCGTATAAATCTCATGGACACTTTCTGTAGAAGCCTTTGCCATCAGTGTGTGAATGTGGTGTGAATGGATGAACGTGACCAGTGGTGTAAAAAGTGCTTCGAGTAGTCAGAAAACTAGAAATGCACTGAACCAGCTCTAGTCCATTCCATCATGTAATACAAACAACCACTTCTGATGAATGTTACTTTGAAGTTACATGGCACTGAAGTAACCCGTAAAAAGCATTTCCAATGTTTTTATTTCGATTTTTTTTATAAGAATGTTTTGATTTACATAAATGAAGTCAGAAATATCAGTTAATTAAGCCAACATGACTGTTTGGATTCTTTGACCGATATCAGATTCCCTTTTCAGTCTACTGAAGTCCAACATAATCCTGTCTCAGGGCACACGATAACTAGAATCGAAGAAAAGAAAAAGACAGAGTTTCCAATCTAAGTAATTATTTATAACTTTTTAAGAGCAGCACCGCTCTGGACGATTCAAACATTCAGGCTCTGAGTAAGGACACGGAGCTCTACGTAGAGCACCTGAAGGCATCACGAGCTGCAAACCACTCAACACCCCACCACCACCACCACTACAAACACAGTGAGGCTCTCAGATGACACCGCTGCAGACTCAGCAATCACTTTCCCCAGCCCAATATCACACTTCATTATCATCAGAGATTAAGCAGCCTAAAGGACACTACAGATATGTTCAGCTAAAGTGAGTCATGTGTCTTATTGTGTCACTTAACATCAGTGATTCATTAAAGATCCTGCGAGGAGTTTTTAGCTGGTTTATAAAACAAAAAGAAATGAAAGCAGATTGATTGTTCATGTACTCACTTTATTTGCCTTCCATGCCTGCCGTGGGATGTAGGTGTCTAAAAGGGTCGTTGATTTTTTCCGCACCAAAGATTCAATGTGAGTTAAACATTAGACATTTAAAACAACTAAGGGGGAGATTTTTTCTTTGTCAGAAAGCATTACTTATGCATGAACAGAACAAGATCAGCAAGGATATCAAAAGTTCGACGTCCACAGGGTTAGGGTTCCTCACGGGGGGCTTTAAATATAAAAAAACATCAGATTTTCTTTCATGATCAACATCTCTCCATGTAAACTTAATGTGAGTCTCTCTAAAATGTTGATGGCCATAGACCTATTTTTAAACTACAATTAGGATTTTGACCTGGACACCATGTCTGTTATAATCTCATCGAAAATTCAGCAAATTCTAGTCGGTCAAGCCTTCCACTTGAACATGGGTTCAGTTTCAACACTTCTGTTGTCACAACATGTTTCTCTGCAGATAGCGGAAAGACAAAAGAAAAAACCTCCGTTCATTGTCTGAATAATAAACATGCACATTCAGCAATCTTTAACCAGATTCATTTGAAGGGATTTCTTCTTCTTGCATTGCGTCCACTCAGACAGAGCACGACCTGAGAGCGATGATATCATGTCAGCTGTATCACTTCTGGTTCACCAGCTGGGATTACTATTATAACAGCTTTAATACCATTATAAACACACAGAGCCAGAGTGAGCGGCTGAAGATTGACAGTTTCTAAAATGAACAAATCTCCTCTGACCTCAGGTTGCCCCCTCGGCATGAAGCTGAGCTAACATTACTTCATTCCAGTAAGGAGACAGACCCTATTTGCCACCGAGCTACAGCGGCTGATTCACAGATTATAACAAGGTCACATCGTGAGATATCTGAGAGGCAGGAGCTAATTAATGAAGGGCTCTGTTTTCCATTTGTTCTGTCTGAAACTGAAATGATCTGCGCACACAAAACCTGCATGTAAGAGAACCTGTGAACAAATCAAAGATGAATCCTTCATGAGAACTCAACCAGCACATCTTTCTGCATTCAAGATTGTCAGTTTTTCATCTGTTTCATTGTCTCTGTTATTTTTAAGTGTTAGCAGGTCACAAGAATGGAAAGTCTGTGGGGGAAAAGTAGATTCCTCTTTGGTTCAGTGTGGGTCAGAGGGAAGAATCTGTCCAGCAGTGACCGGACTGTTTCTATTTTCAGCCCCACAGACCCCAGGCTGCAATGCTTGGAAGGCAGAATTTTACAAACACACACTCTGGTATGTCGAACCTGCTTCATTTTATAGTGTCACTTTGCAGGAGGGGTCAGGGTTAGGCCGAGTCAAGCACCTCATTTTCCACAGGCCACGTGAACCAGAAAACTTCCAGATAAAAAGGCAGAATGTCAACACACAAATCCTTCAAATCCGACACAAAGATGAACTGAAGATAATACAATCTTTTTCATAAACAAAGTAAAGACATTAACTTGCAAAAAGAACCCAGATTCAGATATCCTTTCTCACACAGAATCATCTTTAAAACACCATCTTTAAAATGATCCTTATAATCCCAAAGCTGATATATGTTGACATGGATAGAAAACAGGTTAATGAATGTATGTACGCGCTGTCAGAGATGTAAACAAGGGATCAATCTCTAGTCCCTGTGACTGACAGGGCAGGACAGGACAGACAGACACACAATCCCACCCCTGCCAGTAAAAGTGATGGAGGAAGCGCAGCAACAAGCTTCTGACCTCTTTCAACATGAATCACCAGAGAGGTAAACACCCCGCCCCCCCCCGTGCCTCTCCTCTCTCCAACAATGAGGATGGACATTATTGCAGCAAGTATCACTGTGGCGGGACAATGACTGAGCCCGTGGAGCGGTTGGAAGTAATAGCAGATGAGAAGAGAGGAAACATCAATCAGCCTGAGAATGTTTTCTCTCCGCTGACTCACACGCGTGTTTGTTTTGGCCGAGCAGCTTTTTAGAAAGCCCTCGTTTTCACATTTCTTTTTCTTTTCCCGGGTAGTTTTTGTCCATTGTCAGTAACCGTCTCCCTCCTACTCTTTTACAAACACACGCTCGCTTTAATCTACACACAAGTTATCTGAATTGCAGAGAGTGTGTGTGTGTGTGTGTGTTTAGTGACTGATGTGGAATGCTGCTACCCCAAAAGGTACAGTGGGAAAATCCCAGATGTGAGGAAACTGATTTCTCCTCCTCGGCGACTGGGTCGTGTTGTTGGCCAGGAGGTCTACCCCCCCCCACCATCCTCCTCCTCCAATAGTCTGGGAGATTGCTCTTCCCAGCCTAATGGAAACAAGGCTCGGGGAGCAGGGGGGGAGCAGGGAGATCTCGCCTCCACCTCCAACCCCCCCTGGCCCCCGAGGGCTCGTCCCAGGCATGTGCTATAAATTTCCTGACCATATATTCCCAAGTCGAGTTCATTTTTCCAGAGGAGCCACACATGTGGCGTGTATCTGGGTTTAGATTATGGGGTTGGGGAAGGAGGAGCGGACTCTGGTCCCAATCCATTAAAGTGGCCACTAATTCTGTTTTCTTAGAGGTAACGTCATGGTTTCTTCCCTGTATGAAGGCTGCTCTTTATAGAACCATTCATTCCCAAACAGATGATCCATTACATCAAACCTGTTTTCAAAAATAGAAAGAGAAAAGTGCAGATTCTCACATGAATCACCACTTTATATTGTGGTGAAATCTTCCCCCTGCAGCAGTGTGTTACATAACTTGACTTTTTGTTTTAAACATCAGCACAAAGTTTGTTTCAATATGATGAAGTGCCTATAGAAGGGAGAGCTCGCAGGGGTCAAAGTTTGTATAAAGAGGCCTGAAGAATGTAAAACTGGCATGACAGGCGTACGTTGCCATTGTTTCATTGAATGACAAAGCATGTAATGCTGTCAGGTCTGGATCTGTTAAAGGCTGTGCCACAAAAATGCCTGGGAAAACATTTACACCAGTATCCAGCACCTGGTTTCTATTAGAGCAATGAGGATCTAATCACAGAGGTACATTTCTCCCTCAATCACTCTCACTTCCTCCATCTCACTCTTTCTCTCTCACATGTAAAATAAGCTAATGTTTTATCGATTTCCAGTCTTTTTCAAGCTGTTTGTAAGTCTCTGTTTTCACTTTGAGAACTCCCCCATCACTTTCCGCTTGATGAAAAATGCACATCAGGGAAGTTTAGCTCCCAGGCCTCTTAACAGCAATCACCTTGAAGTAAAACTGACAGGATAATTCTCAATAAATTACATCACATGATATACTGTAGCATGACATTAGCCTCCTTGAAACAAATTCAAACAGGAAGTAGATGTTTATTCCCCCCTCCCCGGAGAAACCCGGAGTTTAGAGTCTGACAAAGACCAAAGGAGACAAAGACAGCTGGTTAAAATTAAACTTAGAGCTTGGCCCGTTGTTTCTCCTCTCATGACAAATCTCTCACACACAGAGGCATCACAGTTTTTCTGCTACAAATTACCCCCCCCCCCCCAAAAAAAAAAAAAAGAAATGGGAAAAAAAAGTAAAAGACAAACAGAAGCTGTTTTCACACACCCACTCCTGAAAATGTCATAAAATGATGTCAGGCTGCCGATGATATATCTTCCTTGAGTTGTTTATTCACACATGTCCCTCACAGCGGGAGACTTTCCATGTCAGATGGGAGAAATGGCGGAGAAAGCAAAAGAGTCAGATGCTGTGATGACAATTTTTGCCTTTGTATCGATGCTGCGTGTAGTTCGACACTTAATCTACAAAAGAGCGGAGAACAACGCACAGGCGAACAGAAAATGGAATGTAGCAGTTTCATCATCTTCACCCTCATCCTCCCACTCGCTGTGAATGTTCCTAAATATTTCCTGCTGTGTTCTCACATCGGCTCACCTCTTTTATCAGGAACATTAACAACAGGCAGGAAAAATACTGGGTAAAGTCAGAGTGAAAAATTCAGCTGTTTGCGTTCGCACACGCAGCTCAATCGGAGATTTTTTTTTCGGGAACTTTTCGGGGGAATTCTGTTCATGTCTTAAAAAGGTTAGAGTGACATAGACAACCAAACTGTAGCATCAACATCTGTATAAAGTATTAACCACATGTTTACAAAACTGTTAGCAGCACAGAAGAAATTATACTTGTACTGCAAGATTAAATAGAATATTTGTATCCCTCCACTCCAATAAAAATAATTAAATAGTACCTCCATGATCTCTTTCTCCACTACGAGTTTTATTATTCAGCTTAATCGATGATGCGTATGTGTACTCACTGTAATCTCCCCCCCCAGTTCAACTATTCTGCTCAGCTCATCAGCCGTGATAAGCTGGAAGCACAGTGCAGGTATTGTTTTCACACTGAGACACAAACAGCTCCTGCTGGGCCCTTAACTTTTAAAGCCGGTGAGCCTGAGAGGATGCAGGAAGTCTGCTCTGCCTCTGCCCGCTATTGCTCTTTGATTACTGAGCCAAATTGTTTAATCAGGTCTAAAACCACAAGAAAGCTGCAGTGCTACACTGCCCCGGGACAGAGCCTCTTTATAACCGAGTGCTGTGTGTTTTTTTTTTGTTATCAGGGTGCAGGTGGAAGTGCACAGCTATGTAAATGTCCGGTAGCATGGTTAGCCACCATGCAGAAGGACAGACAGAGTGTTTGGTGTGAGCCGGGGCCACGTGTTTGGCCGAGGAGTCGAGCATGAGGAGGCGAGTGCTGCAGACTCTCTGCCTCCCTGCAACATCTGGATTCTCTGTGGTTTATGTGGGAAATTTGGGAGGCCAGTGACAGAGCCAATGTGGTTACTGTATCTAAACCGACCCTGCGGAAATGTTCTTGGCTTGGAAAAAGTGTGTGTGTGTGTGTGTGTGTGTGTGTGTGTGTGTGTGTGTGTGTGTGTGTGTGTGTGTGTGTGTGTGGAAGGAGCGCTGAGGAACTACAAAGGTAAAGCTTTGGATGAGAATGGAGTTATTGTTGGATTCTTCTCTAGTTGTGAGCATTTATAGGAAAGGTATAAAAACACACACGTACACACACATACACACACATACACACACATACACACACACACACACACACACACACACACACACTAAAGGAAGATAACAGGACCGCAGCTTGTTGACGGTTTAGCCGCCACATCCGGTTGCAGCAGGGTCCTGAAGTAAAGTGTGGCCTTCCTGCCTCATTACTTCCTAAATCTTGTTTCTGCCTTTCTTCCCAGTTGGCAGCTGAGTGCCGGACCAACCCTGTTAGCATTTGTGTTTCTTCCCTCACTCACACTTAAACACACACACTGACCTGTCCTCCTATGACTGGCCTGTATCCTGACTCGGCTGCCCATGTCTCCTTTCACTTAGTTTATATAGCCCAGGCCTGAATTCCTCAGGACATACACACACATAAGACACTTTAATCTTGGTAGTTCTGCAGACATTTCTCTCCCTTCAGGATTTATTGACTGCTTCGTTTCTAATTTGCAGTGTGGGTATAATTAGGAAGCATCAAAACATAAACCTGTTTCCTACTGCTTAAGCACATAAAACTGTCAGATTAAACACACACTGATGATTAATACTTGGTAACATGATAGGAAGTGCAGCGTATGGTGATATCATTCAGCTTAAGGGGCTTATAAGCATTATTAAATGACATTATGTGCTATTTTATGTTTAATTGCAATGAAAATGTTGAAATTGCAGTAAAAACGTTACAAGATTTTGGAGCGGCTTAACCAAATAGTTTCTCTAATGTTTTCACAACCTTGACAAATGACTGTGTACAAAGAAAAGTCTAGAAAGACTACCAGGCTTTGCTCTCCACCCCCCCCCTCCCCCCCCCATCTCTTTCCCTGTCAAACAGCCGCGCTGGCCTCTGCACTCAGGAAACCACAAGTCATTTTCCATCTTTCCATGTGTGGAATCTTTCATGCTCTTGTCATGCCAGCAGCACCCTTTATAGTCTGAGCTGCTTCTACAAATGACGACTCGGCTGTAAATTTAGCGTATTATGTCACTGATCTGGCACCTGTGAGGCGACAAAGACAGGGGGGCAGAAATAACGGTACAATCTTATGAAAATGGATTTTCCCGCATATGCAGGAACAATCAAAACATTTCCCAATGTCCAGGTCCTTCTTTAAACAGACACAGAGCAAAGAAAATCCTGGCCATATTCAAACAACGCTGTGGAAAAAAAATGTGCTACATTGCCTTTTCTTCTCAATACCAAAGCCACTTCTAATGTGCCCACATGTTCTGTGTGGTAGCTCAGGGGCACAACTGCTTCATTCATACTGCTCCTTTAAAACGAAGTTTAACTGGACCTGTATTGTGATGAATGTGCCATCGTGGTTCTTCACATATTATATCACCTCAAATAAAGATTGGGCAGCCTTCCCAATCTACACCTAAGCCAATACAAATCGTGTGCTTCAAGGATTACATTGGTTCTTATAAACGTTCAGTCCTTTACCTGCCAGACTTTATTGCCCTTTTTTTTTGTCTTGTCGGTATTTGGCATCAGTCTCAGCATACACTGCATGGTCAAATCAACATTATAGGGTCTCTTGGCTGGTTGTCTGTAATAGCTCCATTACAAGAATGGATTATATGCTTAAGACTTCCAAAGGGGGACACTGAACAAGAATACAGTTTATCATTTTAAACACATGATTCACTGGTTTTAAACCCACAGCCACATTACCAGAAACTCTACTTCCAAATATTTATGACTTGAGACATGCGGCAAATACTGAAGCAAGTGCAGAAGTGCAAAAAACTACAGACATAAACATGTTTAAAGCCGGGTTAGAAAAAATGTCCTCTGTTTTGATTATGTCAAGGCTATGATCTATGCATAATTATGGGAGGGGCTGATCTGACTGACAGGCAGGCAGGTTATAGCTGAAACTCTTCTCAGCTGCAGCTCTTTGTTTGACTGAAAGTTAGATTTGAAACAGTATTTCTAATATGCAACCACAATGGTTGGGCTTCATAAGTCTGCTTCAGAAACCAATGGGTGACGTCACTGCGTTCATGTTTTCAACAGACTATGATTTAGACTCTAATCACAAGATCCAGTAAAGACTAAATCCAACAGCAGTTTTATTTTATTTTTTAAGTGTGCTTCCACCACAGTGGCAACAGTTAGGAGAAGTGCCCTTTGGTGTTTCAACACGATAATGCCCCTCCTGCACAGAAATCAACAAAGAAACGTTTTTCAGTTTGTTGTGGAAGAGCTTAACCGACTCGAGTCCCTAAACACGACCCATTTATACACTTTATCGATGGACTGCATGCGAGGTGTTATTGCCCAACATCAACAGTCAAACTCACCGTTATTGTTTATTTTTGTGGTTGAAAAACAGTGAATCCCTGCAGACGAGTTTCAAAAATCTTGTGAAAGTCTGATACAGCAACATATCAGTTATTGTGGTTTGGGTAAAGTTTCAGTTATTTCAGATAAGTAGAATAATCAGGCAGTTCTTATAAAATTATCTATTTAATCCAAATCACCCTGATGGTCACGCTTTGGAGTTTTGGTTCTCTTAACCAAGTTTGGAGTAATTTTCGTAACAGAACAGAAAAGATTTCAAAAGGCACTGATGTCATAATGTGAAGAATAACAACAGATGTAATAATCTTTCTTTCTGCAGAAAACATCCAAATGTACAGATGATTTCATGATCCTGCCTGACAGCCCCACTCTGTTGTTGTACATGATGTACTGATTACAACATGGTGACATGGTTGCTTCATATTCCCTCATTTGTTGCCATGGAGCTTTTGGGATGTGTACATTATGATCTGTAACAGGCCTCAAGAGAGACTGCAGCTGTCCTAGGTCACAGTAACCCCCCCCCCCTCCCCCCCCCCCCTCCAGCCTTTAGACTGAAGGCTGTGTCTCTGAGAGCAGCTGGGGAACATGCAGGAGTCCAGGACAGATAAGACAACCCTGCTGAAATGCATTAGAGCTATAGATGTTATATAATCCCCACTGGTGCTGCACTGTGATTTATACAGCAGTGTATGATCACTGGGGACGCAGAGGAGTCACATCACTGGGGACGCAGAGGAGTCACATCACTGGTACTGGACAGTCTCCCACAGTGGGAGTCAAGAGACTAGAGCTGGTTAATGGTTCTAAATCTGCTTAATCAAAATCACCAGGGCCTGTTTTCATTGCGCTAAGGGAGGCTCTCCAGAGGACTTGATGTTTTTCATTTCAGCCTTTACCCTTCATTATAAACAAAGCAAAAACACCACCAGAGTACAGAAAACAAAATCTATCACCATGTTTTGCATTAAAAACAAAAGGATTTTTTTTTCCACGCCAAAAAGTTTTTACAGATTTCATTCTGGTATTGTCACGTTTTGAGACAGTGGACATAGCAACTAAACAAACTAAAACATGAAGAAATACAGCACCTTCAACTTCACTTCAATACGTCATTGGAATAAGTCAACACCATCCAACCAACCTCCACAAAGTCACAAAAAACATCACAAATATTACCGCTTATCAGCAAAAATGTATGCTGCAAGTACACAAGAATATAATCCCAACAACAATGACCCTTTTTATTGAATTAAAAGAAATTACCTCTGAGGGGTGCTAAACGTACACCTTTCATTTAACCTCGTCTCACTTTCACAGCACAGACACACTTCTAAAATCTATCTCAGTAGACTACAGTGTGTACTTTAATAAGACATCCCTTAAATCAGAATCATTTCAACAACAAAGCTGGTGACATTAAAACTGTCCCAACATTCCTGCTTCCTGCAGCTTGTGTCTGGGAGTCATTCACACCAACATGCGAGGGAGACATAAGGCTTTACATGACTTTCCTTACAAACAGAGAGAAGTCTCCGAGGGACTCACAGAGTTTCTCCTTTGTTTTTCTTATAATCAGTAGCAGGAGATTTCCACATTGAAAGTAGATTAGCATATTCTTTCAGAGACAGCGAGAGAGAGAGAGTGGATCTGTGTAAATGTAAACAGTCTGTGTGTCTGAAAGCACAGAGGCAGAGTGGGAAGCTTCGGCCTGACAGTTCTGGGCCACAGAGCGCCGTTTAAGCTTCACTTGTGTCATTTTCCCTCTGACTGACATTTGGGATGGTGATGTTTATCATAACAAAGAACAGGAACCTTTATTTGTTGATGCAAGTGAAAAGTCACCGAGTTCTGCATACCTGCTTCTACTTGGAGCCTGGTTCATCGGCTTTCTCCACTAGAATCTTTATTTTTATGTTAAACATAAACACATTAATGAAATATACACAACACGTGTATGAAAGCAGAGCCAAATCCTTTTCAGAATTTGATGTCTGCCAACTACTGAATACACGTTTCAAGGCAGACAGACAAATGCTTCATCCCTCTTATCAGAGCTGTATCAGTGACAGAAACCTGGCTGGAAATGGAGCTTTCATCCTTGCAGTGTAAATTAATTCCATGATTAATATCAGATCAGGCAGCAGGGTTTTTCGGGATGAACATAGCTGCCTCCTCTCAGCAGAGGAAGCCATTAATTTCCATAGAGCAATTAAAGAGACTGCAGGGAATTGAGATTTCCATACAAATGATGTTGTGTGAGGGGGAATAAAGCACTTTTGACTCATCATCCTCTCATGACTTGAAAAATACTCCATAAACGTTGAGCAATGCAGTCAGAAAATAAACATTTGAGAGGTTTTTTTTACCCCCTCGATTGAACAAATCTCCCCTGAGCATATCCATATGTGGTTTTGGGATGGAGCTCTGGGATTTATTTTATGCCTCAGGAAAAACAAAACATCAAGTTAAGAGGGTTTAAGGGTCTGATGTTTTCTCCCATAAATTCTTTGCATGATATTAAATAAATAAAAACAAGTGGAGAGAGTTTTGGAAGGGTCTAAACTTCTAAAAGAAGCTGCCCATTGTTCTCTAAAGCATCTGTAGACATGTTGTCTATGTTTCGTTTTGAATGTATAACATGACTAGTTTAACTAGGGTTGTTTATGCACTTCTATAATGGCAAACAATATAAAACTTTAAACATAATCCTAAATGAAATGCCTGCATGTGACACTTGGTCATGCAATTAAGTGAGTTTTACTTTTTGATTCATGGAGCTTTCAGGACGGCTTGAGAAGGCCTGTTGTTTGAATATTTAGAAACATAACTAAGAGAGTGAAGAATAAAATCAGCAGTGTTTTCCTGCAACAAACTTTGTAAACAAGAAAGTGAGAAGAGGCATATCGAGCATGTGACATCGCAACTCAATGTTTGTACCTAGAGCAACATAACAGCTGACATCTCTCCCTCTCTGTCTCTCTCTCTGTCTCTCTCTCTCTCTGAGAACCTGCAGAGCATGCAGACGCTTTAGACGCTGAATTCCAGATCAGTCAAAAAGAATCACTTCCCTGATTAAGTGGCTCACACTAGTTTTCACACTAATATTATAACTAATATTTTGTCTTTTGCTATAAAAAAAAACATGAAACCTAATTATCACAACTAGCTCATTATGTATTAACATTCTTGCAGCATTCTTCCAAGTTCCACATGGATTGTGAAAAGTGCCAATAAAAAGTTGATGCAAATGTGCAGAAACATTCCTTTTAATGGTACTTTGTTTTATGACCATTCATTTTGAGATCAAGTTACACACTGACTTGTTCTAAAGATATCTTCCTGCAGCTGTTGATGAAGATGTCATGTGAACTTGCAAACACAGTGAACATGTAGACAATGCGCATATGTGAGCAATAAAAGTCACATTTAAAGCACAGAATACCTCTGCTGCTTTGCTATTTTGGATGTAGACCAAAAGAATGAGCTTTCCTCTGCTGGACAATGTCATTTTAATGGGGGGGGGGGTTGTTATGGTTGATACCCAGAACCATCTGGCCACCTCGTATCCGTGTCATAAAAGAGGTCTCCTCAGCCCAGCTTTAAAAATTCAAACAAGGAATATCACACCTAATGTGTCTGACTCCCAGCCAGATTTTTATCATAATCCTACGAGTGATTTTCTCATTTCATTCTTATTGAAAGCAAATGTTGATTCTATTTGCTTTGATGACTTGATAAGGGTGACAGTGAAGCTAACCAAACCACCACAGAAAGCATGTGGGTAACTATGGAAATGTTAATAAGGAGGACTATGATGATAAATGTATTTAAAGGGATTTTCAAAGCCGTGTTGACAAACTTGTTGATGTTCTCCTCGGTGGTCTCTCACTCGGGTTTCCAGGCATTACAGTAAGGAATGACCAGCGATCGGTCACAGCGCATGCCGCAGACCACACATTAGGTAACTGCTACATAAAAGTGACATGGAATTTTTCCAGACCATAATGTCCACTTGTGCGGTACCACGGTGCACAGAAGAGGTCATGTGAGAGTGCAACCTGAGGCCTAAAATGGCATCCACCCAAATCCCACAGCTGCCCCCCAAGGGCCACATCACACGGGCCAAATATTTCCCCTCAGCAAAACAGAAACAATGATCTGGCACGCTGCCTAATTTTAACTGCATCCTGCCAAGTGACCAATATATACAAGGCCTTTAAATAAGAGACGCATGGACATTCTTCAGACTCGCACACACCTGTGGCCGTCAGTCTGGTTAACATTGTTTGAAGCCTGAGCAAAGCCACCACACAAGCCAGGTCACAATGCAGCAGCCAGTGACAAGAAGATTTACATGATGATTCAATTGGACTAAAATAGCCAGTAGAATAAGACTGAACAGATTCTCAATAAGCTAAAAATCAGATTCAGACATTTTCTTAGACTGAGGATGTGTAAAAAAAAATGTCTACTTTAATTATCATATTTCTGACTTTACTGCCCAGAGACGACGATTTTAATTAAAAATCAAGTAAGAACTAGTTTTCCTTTAACTTCATCTTTAATGAGTCTCTTTGCCTGTGTAAAAATGGGTCTCAGTTTTCTCACATCACCCACTGGCTCCTGAAGGGGAGCTTTGAAGCCCAGCTATGGCGGTTGCCATATTGAAAATTCTGTCTCAACCTAAACCTTGGTCAACCTAATTACAAGCAAAGAGGTGAAGCTGAGGCAGGCCTTAAGCCTCCTGCCAAAAGCTACAATATGCTGCTTACAGGCATATCGGTCATGCCCTAATTATGCATAACATGCACCCTTCATTAAATCAAAACAGATGAGTTGTAAATGAACTGCGATACAATATAACCTCAAAGTTTGCTGAGGTCTGAAATGTCTTCCAGAAGTGACTTGATTAATTTAGTCACTCCTGTTGGCTTTTTTAGTTTTCTGATTTGGATCAACCCTAATTCGATCAATTATTAATTCATCTCATTCTGATTAACATGACTGGGTGTGGTATCCCAGCATGCACTGAGCAGTGAGAAAGTTTCAAACTGGCTTAAGATAATCGGAAATACACACAGATTGCAGAGTTTCCATTCTACCAGATGAGACTTAAGGAAAGAGAAATCTTTTGTAAAGAATAAGTGAAAGCTTCTGCAAGAGTGATGTCAGCACATCAAAAAGCTCAACCTGAAGACTGATGATCTCTTACCTGCTCCTGCTGCGTTGGTCATCTTGTTGAACATCTAAAATGCAGAGAGAAAAAAAATTCAGTAACTGTAGCACAGTGAGTCGTTTCATTACTTCATTTATGTTGAAGAGTCGGCAGACACTGGATGATTGATAGATGCCGTCATAGAAACACAAAGTCAGATTTTCGCTTTATTTGTTTTTTCAAAACTGAATTCACAGGTAAAGGATTTCTCCCATGATTCTTAAATAGTGCAATCACTGCATTAACGACAAAGTTAATGAATCCACAGCGGAAACAATGGCATGATTGAGCGTCAGCCTGTCATCCAAAACAATCTGTTGTCAGTGCCATGCCAGAAGATCAGGAGACAAAAAACTAAGGAAGGAAACACTTCAAGCTTTAACCTTCTAGCTGAAGAGGACATCTACTGAGCCAAGTATTGTCTGGAAACTGTTGTTTGTTTTGGGAAATGGTGTTGGGGGGAAATGGAAAGAGATGATGCTATATTTGACCTTGGAATAAAATCCTCACTTAACACTTCAGGTGATAGGTGTTTGGTTGCGGATGGTATTGCAGAAATAGGAGGACTGAAAGTTTCCTCCTGATCTGGACTGCTCATGTTGCTTCGCCTCTCTTGCCAAACTCTCTCTTCTAATATCCCCTCTGTGCCCCACTGCTCTGATTTACGCTCTTGTTTGCTTGCCCTGTTTCCAAATGTCTCCCCCAACAGAGACCAAATGCTGCGCAAAACCTCAGGCATGCCTGTTTGTGATACTCTGACGTGACAATCAAATGGTCTTCAGCCCCACATGGTGCTGATTCAAACATTTATCGACACTTCTGCAAAAGTTTTATTGTCAAGTTGGACTAAATAAATGAGCTGCGTCCTGCATGTTTCATGAGGGCTGCGGCCCCCTGATGTTGTCATGGCAGCAGAAACGGCCTTGGCTGCATGAGCGGCATATATGGTCGCCACTTTGTTGGTGGCAACAAAACAGACCTGGCTGCTGCATTTACCAGGACAGGTGGTTCTGTTTGTGTCTTATCTGTCATTGTTGTTCTGTTTGTAGGTAGATTGCAGGCATAATTTCTTTCCCTTGATGCTGAAAGAAACCAATTTTGGCAAAGTCACACCATCCACCTCCAATGGTCACTTGTTGTCTTGAATTTTGGTTTATTCTCAAACACATCAGTACCTTACAAAGTTACATTCTAAACAGTATTTCACAGTTTTCTTTGATTAGATGATTTTCACATTTGAGGGAGACAAGCTGGAAAAATTAAGCTGCCAGCTTCGTTCCCACCGCTAGCTATATCTCAGAGGACGGCAAAGGTAAAGCATGACCCGCCTACTCTGCCTCTGATTGGCTTACTGTGATATTCTGATATTCTTACCAAACCAACCAACAAAAGCAACGATGCGTACTAGCCCATTAGAGACAGGTCATCCCTTGGCCATCCTATGAAAAAATGTCTGCATATTGTGAATCAGAAGGGGGTTTTGAGTTTTGGGTATACCCTGTAGAGTCTAAAAATATACCACTGGTCACAACCAAGACATTTCTGACAGAATACTGAACCACAAGGAGCGTCCTTGCAGCTCCAGGGTCAGCCGGCCCAACCACTCGGATAACTACGGCACATAATCCAAACTCTCTGACTCTTACTCAACATAGAAACAAGAAAACAGGAAAACATGACTCATAACCTTATGTGTGTATTTTTACCTCTGTTTAAACATGGGGCCTCTAAACTATGGGGCGCAGCCACCGATGTATCCCTCATTATTGACTGTGAGATTTGGCACAGTTGGGCAGAATTTCATCACATATATAAACACTTGTGTAACAGAGTTCAAAGGCTGTGTTTAAGGTGCAGAAACATGGAGGTTTATTACCCACGGGCTGATTTAAAAAAAAAAATCATACACGTTTTTGAGGGGTAAGAAGATGTGACTGTCTTCTGTAAAAGAGATGAACATCGTAAGTTTGTCTCGGCGGACCAGTGTGAGACCCAGTTTCAGAAATAAACTGTTGCTCTAAAAACCTGATGCTGGGCCCCGGTGGAGATGTGCTGATTTAACAAGGCTTCAAAGACTTGAACGCATTACTCTCCCTCTCTTTTAACAGCCATCAGAAAGTATTTCTCTCTGGCATATCGAGATGCTGACCCACTTTAAACATACATCCCCCCATGGTCCAGTCCAGTCAGAGAGTGGACACATGTCAAAGGTTGCAGGTCGGGTAAAGTGACATCCACCTTGTAGGAGCAGCACCCAGTCTCTTTCAGGCTTTTGCTTTATACCAACAACGATGTTTATAAGGAGTGACAGGTCTGTGTGGGTGAATGATGGCTGCTGTCCCAGCACAAATGACACCCTGCCTTAGAGTCAACAGGGCGGTTACAGGACTGGTCAGTCTGGATGACAGAGCAGCAGGTCCTCTGTTCTGCACGTCTTTGTCAACACCAATTAAAAGTAGGAATCCTCAACCCTTCTATGTCTCCACACAGCGGGGAATAACACAGTATACAACACGTCTGCTCCATTTTTTTGTCCTGAGTAACAAGGTCAACATGAAAACAATCATGGCTTCGATGAAAATTATGTTTTACATTACAAATAGCATTTGTACAGAGGAGCTCACAGGATTGTTGTTTTGCCTTTTACCACAGAAACTGAATTTCTAGGACAATTGCTGTTGACCAAAGGTGTAGATCATCTTCATGCAGTAATTGTCTGTTATATTTTAGAAATGACTACAAGTGACGTCAACTCCTTTCAAATCCTGTTTCAGCTTACATTAGCTCTTTCTGCATGATGTGCTGCAGGTTGATGTGCATTCCATGCTTTTAGAGATCATACAGAGGCAGAGGGGGGAAAAGGTTTACCCTTATAATTCTAATCAAACATCTCTCGGTAAAGCAGTGGCTGCCTATGGAGGCTTGGTGTAACACACATCAGTCCAGTGTTTTGTTAAACTCGGGAGACTGAGATTCAATCTGTATCACATTCTCGCTCCCTGCTGGCAGACAATACATCTGGACTGCAGAGCTCTTATGTAAGACTCAGAGGGGACAGAGCAGGAAGGATCCTTCTGCATGTGCGATGACATGACGTTCATCTGAGTATTAAACACCTGTATGGTCGCATTTCAAGGAGAGGTTTGACACTTCGGGGGTCGATTGTTGGGCTGCTAAACAGGTTATCCTGCAAACAAGTCACTGACCCATCATAGGATTTAGACAGGTCAAAGCTCAACCTCTCCATACCAAGCTAGTCTGAGCTTTTGGTGTAGCCATTGCCCATTCATTAAAACTACCGTAAATCATTGTTGGTTGACTGCTGATGGTTTCTGCATTTGCATTACGGCAGAATTCATTCTGCTCTTTTTTTGCACATTCAAAAGGTTTGCATAGGATAACACCGGACTTAGCCAGTATAGCTGTTTCCTTCTGGTTCATGCTAAGCTAAGCTAACTGAGCAACTGATTAGACTGAATGACGTATCAAAAGTTTAATTTGGAGCTTGAAAGAAAATACACCCAAATTTCAAAAAACAACAACATTAAAACTTAGGTTGAACAGATCGTTTCTCTTTCTAATTCTCAACTCATTCAGCAGAATGGGTCTCTGATGGTCTAGCGGTTAATCCCATGTACAGAGGATGTCCAACCTGTGGCTCCTCTCTTCATGTCATTCACCACTCTCTTTCTTGATTTTCTACCCTATCCACTGTCCCATCTATTTAAATAAAAGGGGGAAAACTCTTCGTCTTACAAACCTGCAATTGAACAAAACTGATTTTTTGTTTTATCACTTGCAAGATTTCCAACATAAGTTCAGTAAAGTTCCTTATCTTACAATTTGAAAAATAAGTATTCATCTAACACCATTAAACAAGGCTCCACTGGATATCATGTGATCTCATTATATTCAAGGTTATACCGCAGCCAAAATACTCTCGTCTTTAACAGATGTTAACATTCCCAGCTGTCCTTGAGCCAAGTTCTAGTTCAAGCTGCTGTCATTTTCAAGAGGTGATTATGGGTTCCACAAAAAGACAGGTGGAAACTAAACTAAACTTCATTTGAAGTACTCTTTGCTTCTAGACAAAATAATCTTAGGTCAGCTCTGTATCACCCCTCTCTCTCAGTCTAAAAAATATACCAGATGTAGTGCATTAAAAACAAGACAACAGAAGATAACATGTTCTAAAGTGGATACTAAAAGTGAATCAGAGCGGTTAACCACAGTTTTCTCCTCTAAGCAGGTTGTTTTCCATCACGTTGCAGCAGAGCCATCAGGACAGCACAAAGCACAGGCTGAAAGGCTTTGAGTTTAAACCCGCCCTGCGTTCTGCAAATCTCTCAGTTGTCTGTTTCTCTTAGGGCCATTCAATAGTGACATTTATATACTTTGTCCGGCTGAAGTGAGTCCTGCTTGTTTAAGAATGCCTAAGCTGACCTTATTCCCAACGCAAACCTCAAATATTTACAGATGTAGAGGGGAGAGCAGCTGCACAGAGGGGAATGTTAGAATTTCAGCTGAATGGTGAGGGATTTATCCTAAAAATCATCCACTGTTGCAACGCTGTTTGTGTTTTTGTTTTTTTTACATGGACAGTCAATTGTTTGATTTTGAAATGTCACCAAGTTTGATTTTATGCATTAAGAAGCCCGACAAGAAAGCTTGTGAACATATTTTGTAAGAGGAACAGAATCATTTAAACAAGAGTTTTCAGGTCACCAAGACAAAACAAAAGGTCCTCTGACATAATTAGTATTTAGATTAAAAAGATCTTATTTAAGGCGTAGCAAAATGTAAAAATGTCTGAGCTACAGATAGGACTTTTCACATTGCAGGAAGTTAGAAGGTCAAGTAAGTCACCCAGAAAATGCTAGAGCTAGATTTGAGCTTAAAAACAGAAAACATTTGCAACCCATTCTGCAGTTAAAACCAAAGATCTATCTTTATCTAGTTTCTCATATCCTTAAAGATAGGCACTGGACAGCAAGAAATACAGCAGAAGCACTGCATACTATCTGTATGAATTGCTTGCAGCAAGCTCTGATTCTCAGAGAAACTTACTGTCTTCTTGTTTGTTGCTCTCGTTCCCATCGAGGCGCTGCAAGGAGCTGAAGACCTTTCCTGGCTCGGACATCCCCCTCTCTCTGGTCCCGTCCGGAGGACTCGGTCGCTCTGGGTCGGGGCTTGGTTTGACGTGGACTTGGAAACAGCACCCCACTGCAACAACATCACAATAACAACAATCAGGACTGGGACGGCTTGTTTCTTGCCGGACAGACTGGGACAGGATGGTCTCAACGGTGGCCAAGAGAAAAGAAAACAAGAGGCTGAGGTCAACTGCTGGGGAAGTGAAATCTCCACTCTCAATACAGCCCTGACAGACGCACACAAAGTAGCCTGTATGTGTGGATCTTCTTTGGAGAGGACAGAGATTATGACCTTGTCAAACATCCCAGTAAAGATGTCTTGTCTTGCCCAGTCGCCCATCATTAGTTAAAGCAAAGTAATAGTGAATGCCTGGGATGGTTATGCAGATGCCTGGGAGGCATGTGAGCCTCTCTCCACCATTCCTAATGGACCAAATCATACAAACACAATAGCTCCTCTGTGTTGTTCATACATATTGAGCCCAAAAGAGCACGTTTGTTCCTAAATGCTAACTCTAGTGGGATATTTTATGAAACATGCCACTATGAGAAGAGCCCTTTTTAAGAACAGAGTCGCATGGTCTCAGTCACAAACTGAAAGGCACAATAGCTGTCTGTTCCTGCCACACTATTCTGACCCTGCTTAGGCACTGTACACTGCAGTATCA
Source organism: Labrus bergylta (assembly GCF_963930695.1). Classification (NCBI taxonomy): domain Eukaryota; kingdom Metazoa; phylum Chordata; class Actinopteri; order Labriformes; family Labridae; genus Labrus; species Labrus bergylta. The sequence continues at coordinate 24,112,340 of NC_089205.1, forward strand.
CATCTGAAGGCTGCAGACCTACATCATAAAACCGAGTCAAGTCAGAGAGTCACTTTGAGAAGGCCTTACAAAGCCCACAGTGTGGACGAGAGACTATAGCCTTCAATCTCACAAGTCACAGACAGAGTTACGACTTATATAAGCTCAACATATTCTCTTCACATAGTGGGATTATAGCCCACCATCGCAAGATTTAAGAGACCTAAGTCTAATGTGGAAAACTTTTTTTTTTTTTTTTTTAAATGTTCAGGACATTCAATTCTGCTAAACACCTGTTGTTACTTACAGGTCTCAGAATCTGATGGGATTTTCTCTCCGCAAAGCAAACTAAATTGATTAAGTGAAGTTTACAGGCATGACCAAGTATGCAGCGAACGCCTCACAGGAATGTGTACAGTACCAACCGTGACAGAGCACATACCATAAAGGTCTGCTGACCACATGCTGCTTCATAACAGAGTACATGCAGTTCTTTCTTTCTTTATATCAATAAATTGCCTGTTTGAATATGCTCTCACCTGTTTTTTGCGGGTGGTACAGGGTGTGTCGGAGGGGGACGAGCTGGCACTCAGAGCCTCCTCTATGTCCTGATGAAGCTGGTCCAGTTTCATCATCAGCTGGCTCATCGACTCCGACCAGGGAGATGTCACCTGTGGACACTCCTGTGGGAATCAGGGAACCACTGAGAGTTATTTGATTGAAGTCAAACCATTATTATTGATACATTGATACACTTTTTGGCTCTTTTGCTATCCCAATTTTCAAGGGTATGTCTGAAAAATGTACCATATTTTGTGCACAATTGATCCACCTTATCAAATTGTTTTTTAATCCGTATTTGAAAGATTTCAACTTGCTTTTTTTGCCATTTATTCAAAAAAATAAATCAGATTTACTCTCCAAAAAAGTAATATTTAGGGGGAACATTTGGATAATTAAAACTTTTGAAGTGCTGTTCTTTCCACGTTTTCAGATTTTTTTTTTTTTTAAATCTTCCGCATTAGCTTTATTAAAATTTGGAAAAACACGTAACTGTAGTATTTGATCATATTAACTACACTTGTTATATACACATATCTCCATGAAGGATATATATCAGATTTTTCAGGGGTTCATTGAGTCTTATGTCAAGATAAAACTGCTGACAAGTCATCATGAAGGCCTGGGAGGGTTAAATATATCAGTCAGCTTAATCACATTTAAATAGAACATGACCTGACTTTACAACCAGGAGAAGAGCTGAATTCAAATCTAAAGTAAAACCAGGTTTACTAGGGAGTTCAAAAAATGTCTTTCATTCCTGAAGTCTAATTAACATCGTCCTGTAAGGTGAGAGCATCTGTCAGTTTAATACACTGCCCTAAAACCGAAGGAGTTACAGGCAAACCCAAAAAAGCATCTTGTAAAATTGCAGATGCTCCTTCATGCGACGATTCTGCTGCCACACATGGAAAAGTGATCTCCTCCACTGTGTCTGGGGGTGAAAGAGCAGAGGATGAGGGCTGCAGACATGTGTGCCGTACACAGCATGATGGAATTCCCTGCACCGGCTTTCACTGCTCCCAAGACACGCCGTGTATATAAATAGACCGTCGTCACACAGACAAGAGTGGTGTCTGAAGATCTGCAGGTCCAGCCTCATAAATCATCAGGATTCACCTCAGTCACCAAAACATAAATTAACAGAGTTGTTCTGTGATCTGACAGAGAGGAGACGTGTCAGTGCAGTCCTGGAGAGGGTCACATGCCACATGGTCTCTGAATAGGACCCTTTTCAGGAACCACATTTGAGATCCAACAAACTTACAAGACATCATATATTTCTAAAGGAAACTTCCTCCTGGAATTTGATCGCTGAGAGAGGAAAAATTTGTTCAGTTTGTGTTGTTGAGAAATCTAGCCAACAGGAGGCTGACTTTTTAAATCAACAAAGATACTTCCTCGAACAAGAAGCTCCAACAAGGAAGTCAACCCTCTAACTTAAGCCCCACTGTCAAACAGTGATAAGAAGTTAATTAACATTTATTGACCACTGTTGTGCAGCTTCATGCTATTTTAAAAGCATGTCAAACTGGCCCACAATTCAGTCGTGTGAAGATAATGATTATCATCACAGCATATGTCACACTATATTGACATTCATCCTCTGTTTAGCCAAACCCTAATCTCCATGTATGCCCTCCTTGTCCTTCCATATACAGCGTGTACAGTGTGCAATTCTTTTAATTTGTATTACCTGCTCATGTATGATAAATATGGAGAGTTTAAGGGAAGTGCTGCTCAAAGAAAAAAATACAAAGATCAATTTAGAAACTACAAGATAGAACCAGTGCACCAAACTTTAGTTTGATATATTGAAGACACAATCAACTATTTCTGATTCTTTTCTCTGATCCTAACCAACCTCAACTCAACCGTTCACAGGAGAGTTATGGTCGCTGTGGCTTGATCTTTCCACTGAATTTCATAAATGACTTGACAAACTCCAGGTATCATGCCACACAAGTCCATTTTCTATTTCTTACACTGAACACATTTAATTATTTCAAAACCACTCAAATTGATCAGCTTCATCATTTGATGTCTTTGTCCTGATTTTAAATACATTTGGGGCTGAATTGTTTTGTAAATCGTCACATTTTTTTTAAATTGACATGTTAACAGCGTACCAACTTTTTAAGATTCATATACTGACAGAATTATATAAAGCCACATTCTTCCTAAAGTGAGGAATTAAAGGAGCAGACACCAGGCGGTCCGTTCGCCCTGCTGACCACCCAGTGTCAGCTGACTGACCCCGCACTGAGAGAAAGTGCCTTTTTCCACTCAATCCTCGATGAATGACCTAAATCTGGCCAATTCCCCCGCTGACCTCTGAGGCCTGAGGGGTCAGCTGGGGTCAGCGAGAGGAAAAAATAAAGCTGCCTTGCTCTGCTGTGTCTGTCCTCCAAGCTAATACTCGCCAGTGAATATAAAGGTTTGACATGAGAGCAGTATGTTTGGACAGCTCAATCCTCTGTGTCTGCTATCAAAGAAAAAGCCCTCACATGCTTTTCGACTTTTCACATGTTGATGTGAGGACTTGTGACTGATTGTTTGAGAGCATACACTCCATACAACAAAGATACAATATATTTGATAAACAAGTTCACCTCACATTACGGAGGAAACAATCATGTGGACTGCTCTCTGCTCAAACCTGCCATCTAAGCTTTATAATAGGGTACATTGATTTCATAGAAAATCCTCCTACATACTAAAGCAGTTTCTGTGTAAGAGAGAGAACGGCTCAGCATAAGCTACACATACACACACAGACAAACATGCACACACACAGCGCTGCTCTCCTCCGCTGATCCCATCTCATCCCTGTTAAGCCTCTGTTACCACCTCCGATGGCGGTAGGCGGCGGGATCACCCCGTTACGCCTCAGCGGCATTCATATTGAAGGAGCAAATATGGAAAATAGAGATGTAAATATCGCACCTTGAACTGGCTGTCTGAATTGGGCTAATGTTTCCATGTGAGGAACTTTTGGATTGCATCGGTTACAGCACCCTCTGTGTGGACAAAACATTTCCTCCTATGTCTTTGCTGATCTTATCCTGTGCAACAGTGTCCATGTGAAGGCAGTCTTGTCCTGATTCCTTTTAACAGTCAAACTGATCACTCATGAGGAATATTTTCTGTGGAAAATGTTAATAAAGGCTGTTCTTCCAGAGTACTGTGATTCATCTCATCTGACACCTTACCTCTGTGGCAGTGAGTTCAGACATTAGAATAACTCGTATTGCTGGTGGTTTTGTTTCCCTTTTAAGCCGTAAAGAGGATTTACTTTTAATTTCATTATTTTTCCTCACCATTTAAAAACTCCTCAGAGGGGCTTTAAAATGTAATGCTGCGAATCCTGAAGCAATGTTGAAGAACTTTTTTTTACTGATCCTCGGTGTCGGATTGTGAGTAAAAATTTCATTTATTTTATATCAGGAGATAAAACCTGATCTTGGGAATCTTTTTTTAAGATTTTTGCCAGAGAACATCTTTTTTTTACTCTGAGTTAAAAAGAGAAAAGAAAAGGAAATGAAAGGCTGAGCGTCTTGGGAGCTCCTAATTAACCCCTGGAGTCAGACAAACACTAATGGGAGAAACAGATGCCCTGTTCGGGCACATGCTGGAGCCAAATCTGGAACACATTCACACTGTCTCTTTTCAGTGACATCCCCACAAGGTGCTGCTCAGGAATGTGGACACTTCTGCTAAGAATGAGACAAATTCCAGAGATGGTCTGACGCTCAAGTGAGACACTACCCTTGATTCATCTCTCCGTGCCTTTCCCCCTCGATCCGGCCCCGGCGATTGTGTGAAGTGCTTACACCATGGCAACTGAGCTGGTATGAGTCAATCCTTTAGATAAATGCATTAATGTTATCTTCTGGGGACACAAAATGTGAGCTGACTATAACTTTATCAGTGCAAATTGGCCACATTGTGAACCTCAACACTGCGGCTTTGACATGGAAATGAGGAGTTAAGTGTGTGAGCTCTGGGCTTGGTGCCTAGTCCGCGCCACCCACTGAGAGTGCCACAGATCACCATGGAGGTATCCAAATGTAGCAGCCGGTCATGCGAAAGGGCAACGGCTACCTGGCTACATGGAGGAATAAATTACACTCTTAATAACCTGACATGCAAAACACCAACTGAACACAGCGGCAGCCATGTCTGCAGAGGAGGATTAGGGGAGAAACATGGATTTTTAGAGGTTTTTTTGGTCATAGTTGAGTTAAATGATGAAAGCAGGGGGCAGTCATGAAAAGTCACACAGAGTGGAAACCCTGTGCATACAGTGCCCTCATATGGTTAATACTAACTACTGCACCTATATGTGATATTCCAGCAAATCACCCTATTGGAATTGTTTTAAAATGTAACACAGAAATGTAACTTTTTCAATTCTATAAAACTTTTAACATCCACTTAAATTATTCTTGAGTGCAGTAAAGGCTTTCTGACTGTAAGTATCTTTCATTAGATCAGAAATGCAAACGTATGCATTGACAACACATGACTGTAAAAGTGGTGCTTTCATCATCTTGTCGTATTGCATATTTTTTTTACTTCTGGGGTTGTTAATTGGCTCTATTTTGAATGTATTTTAATGCAAATAAGACACATGGTCATACTCCTGTCAGCATATGTTGTGCTGGTTTCTTTTCCACCTATAGGAGACCAGCTATTTTAGATTTCAAATGTCTGTCATGAATTGATGAGCCTGTTTCTTGCAGCTCAGTCATTCTTAGTCTATTAAGTATCAATGTTTTTATATGACCAGAGACTGTCCAATATCTTTTTTCATTTTTTCATCACTGATTCTTCTAGACTTGAGTATTTTCTCAAACCGAGTACCACTCAAAATACTAAACATATAGATTTTTTTTTTACAATATGGCCCACAATCAGCACATTCAATCCTAACCTCCAAAAAGAAAAGATCAAGAAGATCTAATGTTAGCAGCAGCTACGTTCACAAACTCTCCTGGATGACTGCGAATGACTAAAAAAACATGTTTTTATGTTATATTTTGGCTGGTTCTAAATGTATTTGTCTTAAAGCATGCTAATTTTTCATAGTTTTGACTAGTACCCTCATCAGCACCCCATTATATGAGAACTGTATTTCCAGTTCTTCCCTGCTGCTCTAAAAATGTAAATACCATCAGCTGACACTTTATAATTGCTTTGTGCTAATGCATGATGGTATTGTAATGATGCATTTACTGTGTATTCCTCTTTTCCTTATTATGAGTTTTACATCACTTGACCAGTATATGAAGTATCTGAATGTAAACATTCTTGCATGAACGTTGGTATTGATGCACAGATGATGTTTGAGGAAAACAACTTACCTTCCCTTGTATTTTACAGACAAAATCAAAACCAGCTGTTTTTTTTTCCCTTCCCAGCCTTTTATAAGAAATAAAAGACTTTCCTGTTGTGATGCCTGCATCGCAGCCAATCAAATGTCAGCAGAGCTTGTGGTGTGATGGCATTCAAGCCATTGACCTCATGTCCTTTGATAAAGTCAAACCACAGCTACCTGGATTCTTTCACTCTCTGTCAATGTTTGATCTGCACATAAAGCTGCCGTTACATCAACATACATGACAATCAGACACAGAAGCTAATCTCCAGCAGCCATGTACTCTGCCCTGTTTACATGCAGGCTATTATCTGCAGACTGTTTAGAGAAGGATGACAGGTATGTGCCACTGGATATGTTCCCTCCAGCTGGAACGGGATAACAGATTTTGAACATAGTTATGAATGTTCATATGAAGCTTTTAAAGGACAATAAAAGAGCAGCGCTGAGAGGTTACAGGAGGGTTAAAACCACGGTCATAGTTGAGGTTGTGTGAAAAAGAGACTCCATGTGCTCTGACTCGGTGGAGATAAAAGGAGCGTTCAGTAATGGAAGGCTAACTTCAGCGCTAATACAGCCTGTTATGTCAAAACAGAGAGTCTGCAGAGTGATCGGAGAGAAAGAAGAAGCTGTTTGCATTCCCTCTGTGCCTTTGTTTCACCAGTACAAATGTGAATTCCTTCTACTCCTACACACTCAACTACTACACTATGAATTATGTCACAGTGTAACAACTTTTAGGAGCTGGAAAATAAAGATTCTGATACTTTGGGTTTCCTTGAAAAAAAACTAAATTAAGCTAAAAGAAAAAAGCTACCCAAAATTCTAAATGTCTTTAGATTAACAAAGATATCTCATTTCTACATGAACTGTTTTTAGTTACTTGGACTGATTTGATATCAAACATATATATATATATATATATTTTTTTTTTTTTTTTTTTTTGTTTTGTTTTGTAACAGTAACTGAGTATAACCGAGGCCATGTCAGATACTTGTCTCTTTTTTATTTGTTTATTTGTTATTTTTTTTCCTCTTTTTAAGTTCAAGCTGATTTAGAATAAATGTGGAACACTATTTGCATATTTGCACGTGTCAAACACCTCTTGAAATGTGATGAATTCAAATATTTGCATGTTTTTCTATTAGTTTGACACATTTCATGCCATATGCTCTTTGTCATTTCAAATGAAATAAATGTAATAAACTCATTGACTAACATTTTGAATTTGAAAATTGCTCAAATAAACCAATTAACTAAATAAAGTTCAGCCTGCAGTGAAATACATCTCCACTGTTTCTTGAAAATAAGTGAACGTTGTGATTCATATACAACTTGATGCCAGCTCTCAGTTATGGATTCTTTAAAACAATGTCAGCATACCTCATCGTTTCTGCTCTCCCCCTCTGCTTCATATCCACCGTTTCTGGTCATCTGATCGATTCCCCCCTGCGCACATGCAGCGTCTCTCCTCTTCTGCTTCTCTTTACTTCTTTTCCTGTGATTGACAGGCAGCTCTCTGCACTGAGGCAGCTCAAGGAACACATCATCGTCCTCATCGTTATCACCATCATGGTGGTCGCTCTCCTCCTCTGATGAAGACTCTCCATCTTCAGAGCTCTCAATGACAAAAGTGGGTCCATCGGCTGCGGGGGGGCAGGTGTAGTTTGAGAAAGAGATGGAGCTGGGCTTGTGCTTTATGATGCGAGGGAGATCCAGGGCACTACAGCCGAGATCCGGATCAGACACAGGGGGCATGACGGTAGAAGTAGAGTCCAGATTGAGATCCTCTTGGGGTTTAAATACATGTCCATTTGGGATCAAATCTAACCTTTCAAAGTTTGTTTTTTTCCCTTTAACCGTCGGGTCAGACTGTTTTTCTGCAACAGCAACACAAAGTGAAAAGTCACCGCAAGTGTTGTTATTTGACTCAAGCAGTGGGGACACAATACCTGCATCATGACCCTGAGCTGAGGCCAGTGCACTTCTTTCCGGAGACGTTTCACCAGGAATGACTGACACGTGTTCAGGCTGCTGTACGCACACACCTTCCGCAAATTCAACGTTGTTATGACTGACAGCGACGTGAGTGTTCTTCACATTGTTTATGTCCTCATCCGGCTCCAACTGCGAACTTTCGGCTTCAGGGAGGCGATCATCCTCTCTGTGGTGTGCTGTGTTGACAGACGAGAGAACGCAGCCTTCTGAGGTGAAGTCCTGTGGTGAGAACTTTTGAAATCCTGAAGCTTTCCAACACTGATGTCCGTCCAAATTCCCCGAGGATGGAATCTCCATTATTCTTGTAATTTACAGTTTCTCATAATTCAAGACGTAAATCCACAGGTGCTTGTGCTTGATATAAAGGATGGCCATTCTCATCTACGGTAAGATGCTCAGTTGGAACGACGTAACAAATATCCTGAAATGAAGAGAAACAAAAATATGTTAATGGAATGTAACAGAGAATTTTCACAGGTACAAGCAGGTGGACTGTACATACCGGTACGTCTCAGTGTTCTTCTTATCGAGTGTCCATGTCTTTCTGTTTCCTGTGCTGATCAAATTCACAGTATACACAACCAGAGTTTAACGTAAAGCTTCTAAATGCAGCTCTGAACAGCTCTCCGTGCTGTGAAATTCAACATCTGGCTCAGGCCGAGCCGTTCAAGTCTGGATCTGTTTCATACACGGTGGTGGTGACATCACTGAGCAGAGGAATCTGACTGCTCTTCCCAGCTCGGTGATTTACAACTCACTACACCATTCATCAGAGCAAGAAGATGTCCCTATGTGACTGTGGTTAACATCCCACTCACCCCTTCATTAAGCCCCCTCTTCAAAACACACCTTGGACAGGTCAGAGACATCCGACACACACAGAAAAACAAAGAATGGCATTTCTGTGTTCAAGGAGATGATTATCAGTTCGATCAACCACAAAGAGTTTCCTCAGGAGACAGATGATAATAGAGCAACCAGGCAACTTCCACAAAAACAAATGCTGATTGCAGTCAACATGATTTCTCCCTCGTGTTTTTATTTAGAAAAAAAAAAAACACTTAAAACTCACCTCTTCAACATCGCCTACCACCACTAACAAACTCTGTTTTCATCATCCTTCTCTTAGACTATTTCTTTGTTTTGTTGTTTTCACTGTTTTGTTGTTGTTCTTTGTCTGAGTACTCCGAAAAGTGATATAAAAGTTGAATGTATTATTATTATTACTTGACTGTGTATTTGTTTTCAAGAAACTAGTAAGTTATTGAAGAAGATTTTCTTAAAACATACAAAGAATCTGCAGAAAGTTAATTTTTGCACACGGTTCGTTGCAGTTTCTGTGAGAAAGCTGCAGTTACCAGCGCCTTTACCATGGCCTTGAGACACACAGACACACACACGCACGCACACACACACACACACACACACACACACACACGCACTCCCACATACACATGTGCACACACACAGAGCATAGGTTGATAAAAAAGAAACCTCAGACAAGGGCAACATCTAACTTTCAAGTTACTTTTTACAGTTGGAGACAAAAAAATGATGCTGAGAAGTCTGCACAAATTCAGTAGAGAAACATTCAGTCCTGAGCTAATGAAATGTCGTACAGTGCCTCCTGTAAAACCTGCCCCTACATGGTGAATGTGAAGTGAGAGAACACGAGATTAGGGTTCCTTCCAAGAAAACCCCTATGCAAAGAGGCTCTCATTATTCCGCAATGAATGCAGAGCAGATTCAAATGAAGGGAAGAAGTCACAGAGTGAAAATGAACTGGCAGCGCTGACAGGCGAGGCAAGTACACATCTTATTTAGAAGAGTGGGAGGGAGAAAGCATCCAGCGCTGGAGAATTTTCGACAGAAAGGTCGTGAACAAGTCCTCTCACGTAGAAGCAAACCTATAGTATACATTTCTCAACTCCAAGCCAAGGAGTGTAAGAACAGATCAGAACAGAAATGTTCAAAGTTCTACATTAAAGAAGTTGCCAGTCATGACAGGACAAAGACTCACCTGCTGAGAGGACAGAAGTCGTCTGTGTTATCCAAACAGTGTCACTGAGATCAGGGCAAAACACAGTCAGTGAGGTTTGTTCCTGAGAGATCAGGGAGAGTCTGAACCCCTCGCAGAGCCACACTTATGTCCCCATAGGCCTATTCAGCTCAAGGCGAGCTTGTCATCACAACCATCTCCCCCCTCCTCTTGGGTTTCCCTGCGGGGGCTGCAGGGGAGTTCAGATAGCAGCGACTAAACCATTCAGAGTATGCGTAAGAGCAGGGAGAATGTGTACTTGTTGGGAGATGGAAAGGGGAGGAGAAAGGAGACAGAGGAGGAGGAGGAGGAGGAGGGGGGGGGGGGGTGCTGTTGGGGAGGGTGTGTGTGTGTGTGTGTGGGGGGGGGGGGGGGGTGTTAAGCAGCAGTGGTTGGCACTGTAAAAGAACAAGGTGAAATGGGTTCCCAGCCCAGCTGAAAAACAGGCTGCAGAGAGGAACAGCTAACTTCAGGCCGAGCTGTGCTGTGCGGGGGCGAGATGAACCGCAGCAGTGACCTGTGGCTGAAAAACAGAGAGCTGAGGAATGCTTTCAAGTCAAAGGGGGAAAGCTGTGAAGCTCCGTGATGATTTACTGGAGCATATTACATGAAGATGATATCTCCATGAGGGGATTTGATGCTTAAATGAAACCAAGAGCATGTTTACTCAGATTTTTATGTGACATTATCTACTGAACAAACTTGGAAATTAGAGTCTGTATCAGAAAGCGAGCCAATTTTGTCCTGAATGCAAAAAAATATCTAAATGTGAGGCAAGGCATTTTGAGCAAAACAATAGTTCTGTTGTGATTTAGCAGGAATGTGTGTAGGAAGAGCAATGTGTAGGAAATATAGGAATTGTGGGTAAAAGTGAGGGATGAGCCTTCGGAGTAAACATGAGCGGGGCTTGTCACAGCGTTCGCTTGTTCATTGGCTGAGAACTTGTTGTTTCTGCCGCTCCTATAGGACAGGACTGAGCTCACAGTCTGTACGTTGGGCTTGACTTTATACCACCGGGGGTTCTTTCATTCATTCGTTTGTTCACTCATTCTTCTTTCAGTCTCCTCACCAGGAGAGAGCTGGTGAAGCGACGGCCACAAATCAACTCTTGGACTCGGTGTGACCTCTGGCCCTGGGGGGGGGAGAAAAGGAGCGCTCACTGACTTCACTCATTCATAAAATACTTTACAATCTGCCTGTGGCTGTCATTCCCTCGGTAATGTTTCAAAGCTTCTTCCTGTTTTTTCTTTAAAGGTCAATTTCAGGCCCCTTTTTTTTGTGCGCCACAGAAACAGGTGTTTCAACTAATAGAGACCGTGATTAATAAGGGAATAGATAAATGAAATGCTGTTTTTTCTCTCTCTTCTGTTTTTATTCATAACATTATATGACATCAGCCCCATGCACACACTTACACTCATTCATGATGCAATGATATTTATTAATTTCACTCTTCAATACACACAGATACCTCCTGCTGATCAATCATCAACGCTATATGAATTGACATCTAAAACGTTTATGTTGTTTACTTTGTCTTTTGTCATTGGTACTGGTGTCTTTGATGCAGTAGATTAAGGTATTGGTCATCATCTCCCCACACTATCCTGTCACACAGTCATAGTTTACTTCTCCACTTATGTTAAATAATTTTCTCTAATAGTAAAAAAAAGTCTTGCCTATCATTTTAGATCGACTGTGACCGTGCTTTGAGCTACACTATGCAGAAAAATATCAGGAGTCAGCTTGACAAATTCAGCTAAAGAAATATAATGTGAAATACAATGCAATGTGGAAATCATTTGTTGTTGTTGTTTTTGGGGATATAAAAGAAAATCCATGCTTGACACAGCAGCAGAGTCAACTGGCCACTGTTTGACCCACGAGATAAGGTGTGCAAACCTTAAAGTTTCCTGATCTTTTGTTCCTAGTGAGTGACATTCCTGATGTCCTTGTTGGGTATATCCGTGTTTACATTTCTCCTATTGTCTGAATTGCTACATGGAAAGGTTCCTGGAGGCATGAAAGGACTCGGCTTCATTAACCTGACAGTAAACTGGTGTAACTCAATCTGAATTCCTCTGATAGATGAATATTTTAAATCTTTGTAAAGAGTAAAAACTTTCACAAAGTTATACTTTTCCTAGGTTGTATGTCCATGGAGCAACAAGAAGACAAATGTGCTGTGGTCATGTTTACTCCGTCTGAGCAAGGTGCAGGTGCACAAATGATAGATAAAGAGTAGAAAAAATAGAGAAAAAGTGTAACATCAAAAGAAAGAAATGTGTTGTTCACTGTGTCAGCATTTACACTTTAATTTTCAAAAAGACTCGAGGATGACTGACTTGAGCATTTGGCTGCACTTCATGAAAGCAGCTTGTTCTATCTGAGCTGCGGAGGTGAACAGTCCAAGGCCAGTGGGAGTGATAACAGTTTGGCTTAAACACAGCTGGATGTTCCCACAAGCTAACCTGGGAGGACCTGCCTGAAAAATAACCATGTTTGTGTCCCTGCATGAAAAAACCCTGACTTCGCTTCCGTGGGGGAACAGAAGGCAGATACAACACCTGGGACAGGATGGAGGAAGTTAAAGAGAGCAAGGTTTTTATATGTTCCAAAAAAATATGTTCTTTCTCAGTGCTTTGGTCAAGTCTGACTTGTTGTCGCCACCATGGTTTCTTATGTCTTGTTATCATTTTTAAGTTCAGTTTCTTGGACTTCTTTACACTTGTACTGGCTTAAACTGTTATCTTAGAAAATGTATTTTCTTTTAAAATACTGATGTGCCTTTGAATTAGACATATTTGGCTATTATCAAGACTTATGGTGTTTCACACAAAGCTGCATGTGTGAATGCAAGTACAGTACATTTCCGCGTGAAGATAATCTATTTGAGCTGATGTGTGAACGCAGCAGTCAAAAGTCTGAAAAATTCCTCGCTGGCAAACTTATATGACGCAACCAATGAGCGACAGGTGTGATTGTCGTGTTTGTAATGCAGCAGCTTCATTCTGTTTTTTCTGCTCGCAATAATTCTCGGCAGGAGGTCCAAAGCATTGATCTGGACTCTTCAAGTGGAAACAAGCAATGAGACCACCAAGCATGTTAATGTTTAGAAAGTATCATTTTTTTCATGGTCACTATCTTAGTTTGTAGGCATGCAACATTAGCTAACAGGAAACTGGCAAAAAGAAAACTACAGCTGAGGTTTCGCAGCTAGGCAAACTCTGCCTTCATTAAATGTTGGTCAATTTTGTCATCAGGAATTAAAAATAAATCTGTTCAAGGCATAGAGAGAATATATATACCACTCTTATTCACACAAATCCTGAAAATTACTTTTCATTTGGGGTATTAGGGTTAAAACTGATGGTGGCTCCTGAAGGTTGTTTGATGAAACATCTATTTGTTTGCATTTACTTGCCAGTTGTTTTTTTTCAGAATACATTTGTCATGGTGTCTTCTCTATAAGATGTATGTTAAATGTCTGTAAGGGGGGGGGGGGGGCTCTTTCTTTGACTGTTTTAAAGTTGGTGAGGGGAGTCTAAGTCAAAGGGTGGTGTATTACAGCCTTATCGTAAAACCTTTGAAGCATGTTTATGTTTGTCATTTTGTGCAACAACATAAATACAACTGACCTGGCATGGCTCACAAATATAAAGCTTATTTACATTTTAGTGAGTCCTAGTGCCCTAAACATACCAGTGGCCTTTGAGCCTCTCTGTATTCTAGAGGCTGGAATGAAATCTCCTCAGTACCGATGCTATCATCATATGAGGTCATATGAGCTGTGTTGAATTAAATGAAATGGAAACATGGCTTCCTGCTGCAGATCACCGCTATGACAACTATGTCAAGACAAGACCGGGGGGACGTGGACAGACTGCCAAAGCACACTGCCAGAGATGGGACGCATACCAAGGTCAGGACACAAATCCTCAAGCGAAGGAAAGCCCGGTGCCAACCCCCTCCAGAAAGACGCAATGTAAAGTAAGAGGATATTACTGTTTGTTTTTTGGCTGATTTACAGAGTGATAAGAACGATAATTTCTCAGTCTGTTCACATTTCAATTGAGCTGGAAGAGAACAGGGGATTGTAACTGACAGAGTTCATGAACCATTCACTGAAGAATTGCAACACCTGAGGGTAAAGATTACTCTTTCAATGAATTAGAGATGTCAAACCAGACCAGGAGGAGACACTTTCTAACAGAACATTTTTAGTCTGTTGGACACATTTGATTCTTTTTTTTTGGAATCTGCTCTGGTCTGTTTTCACGTTAGTCTTTGTATAATATGACAGTTTGCCAACGAAACATGAAACATTTTGACTCAAAGTTGTGTAAGAAACATCGGCACACAAGAACTGTCAGCGACACAGACATCTGAGCACTGTAAAAAAAGAGAAAAGAAGAAGAAGCTGCAAAATCACCTCAGAGCTGTAAATCAGCGACAGTAGTTAAGTGAACAGACTTTTACTGAACTTTTAGACATTTAGACATTATTACATTTAATTTATAATCAGTGATTAATATTAAGACAGGGGGTTTAATTTACAACAGCAGTCTAGAAAACGTCTATCAGTTTGAGTCAGGAGAAGAAGAACATCCAATAATAACATTTAAAGTATCTCAGCAACACATTCGATCATTCCTTTTTTTTTTTAATGGTCCCTAACAAGAAAATGCTCTTCTATTATTTAAAGTAATAAGTTGAATGAAAAGGTACGAAGTAAAATACAAACAAACTGTGGATGATATCTGCCACATTTCTGGAGACCAATACAATATGAACATAGTTTTAATCCCCCCATTTCCTACTACATTTGAATGTGTTGTACAATTTGAATAACAACAGAAAGTGATGATGTACAAAACTTTAAAACCCCGTATCAAATCAAAAATAGCCAAAAGAAAACAAGTTAAAAGTTGAAACTGAGATTTTTGTTTTTTGAAAACTACACGCCCAACTTGGATTTAACACTGACAACATATTTCATAAAAGTTGGTACTGGGTCATATAAATGTACTGACGGAGACATCTGTGATCATGGTGGGCACAGAGTCTTCGGCTAGTTGTTTTTACTGCATTGCACTGATGCAATATAAAAACGGAGCACATTTACGGGAGAGTCATTGTCTCACTAAAATACCGTTTCAATGTGAGTCATGAACCTGAATTGTTAATGAGATGCAGAGGTGCTCACAATAACACCTGATGTTTTCTATTCATCTTAAAACCATACATGCTGCACATGAGAATCTTTGACAGTTTATTTGGAGGAACGCACTCTGCTCTGTCATTTCTCTCGCTGTCTCTCCTCTGCCTCCTTATCAGCGGTATCAACGCGGCTGTCAAGACGGGGCAGACACAGTGAAGTGCCTGTGGTCTTCACATGGCACACTGAGATTAAAGTGAGGTGGGGGGGGGGGGGAATGGAGCCAGCTGCGTTGCTGAAACATGTGGCTGTATGGTTACAAGTTTGCCTGCTAGCAATGTTATGTTATTACTACGCAGAACAAGCATGAGTCTGTGAAGACAGCACAGGCTGACTGGGTTAAATTACATCTGCAGTATGGAAAATGATGACATTACATCTGTTCCTCCTGCTACACTGATAACTTTTCCATCATAGACGAATGATATCTGAAGAAAGTGTGCATGAACATGTGTTGGGAGAGTTTTTGATATGCTGCATGTGGCGCTCTTATGTAACATGAACCAAACCCAGCTGTTAAAAAGAGACAAGAACAATACCAAACGTAAACATCATTAGAAAACATTCCAGTAATACCACAGACTGACTCAATATCTCTGCAGCTTTTTCGACTCCCCTACAGATTCCCTGCATACCACAGACCCATGGGCAGATGTTATGCATTACCGCATCTCTCTGCAGTCTCTGTCCCGAACACCGATCCAATCCTCACAAGGTTGTTGTGGGTGCAAAGGTAATGGCCTTTATCTCCCCACTACGCAGAAAGATTGAGTGTTTTTTTTTTTCATAAACAACAAACATACAGAGGTGATCTCACAATTTAGTTGGATTTAAAGAGTCCAACATATTTTTCCCAGAGAGGCTGAACGACTCATCTGGACAAAAAATAAATAAGAGAGAAGCATTTTAATCAATTCAATCCTCAACTTCTGAACTAAACAACAACTAGATATCCAAATATACACAGAAAAAAAGGAAAGAATAAACTTGTTTCAGATGAATACAATACAGAAAGGATGAGGTCAGCATGTGCTATTGTTTAAAGCTTTAAAAGAAAAAATGTGAACATATTTATCTGAGGTTTCAACAAGCAAACCATGGATTTAAAATGACACATTTTGTTCTAAGTAATAAAAATCCAAACTGCAACAATAACTCTCCTAAGGAACTTTTAATCTCTATCAACAACAGATAGGAATCTATTTGTTCAAAAAGACCAATTTTCTTTCATTGTTTAACAGTCCCAACTCTAGTTTCTTAAGGGGGATAAAATAAATGAAGTTAATGGGTGAGAAATCAAATCAGCTGCTGAAATATTTGTGTCGATATTACCCATGGCGTTTTAAATCTTAAATATGCTTTATTTTAAACACAAATTAAGTGCATTACTTGATAAACGCCTTGAAAGCAATAAGCATTTATTCACAAGTCAAGAAATGTCTGAAATATAAAGACCTGGAGGCTTGCCAAAGCTTTTAGTAAGAGTGTATATTCCTGCTCCTCTCATGTTATCTGAGGGACCAGTTTGCTCAAATATGACCAATTTGTGACAACATACGAGGCAGGCTGCTCCTGCTGTTCACCAGACAGCTACACAATAATGTCAGTGCCATACCACGAGTGATACTACACAGAAAAAAACATGTTATTTCCAGTGATACTGAGCTGAGAAGTACACAATGTTTGAAATAACTGTGAATTATACTACTGCGCTGTGATTTCACAGCCTCTCTGCTTGTTTGTGATTATAGGAGGACTATAGGAGGCATGAGGGATGAATCAGCTCGGCCTTTCATGTGACCGGGGGGATTGCCTTGCAGCAGGCTGTCACAGTCACACACACAAACACACACACACACACACACTCAGAGAGCAGCTACAAATTAATTCGCTCCAACAACAACCCCTGTCCTCGCCTGCTGCAACACGCTCTGCCAGCACTTGCAATCAACCAGCGAATTCCTTCCGCTCGGAGCAGTGAGCAGGAGGTGAGGGGACGGAGGGTTTGTGGGCTCATTGTTGTGATTGTGATGTTGTGTAATTGACAGGTAGGTTTGAATCCAGAGTCTGATGCAAACATCAACGCCGCCCATTCCCCTCCTGGGGTTGGACAACAAGCATGTTTGCTTCGAGGAACGTGACAAAACATGCCAAGATGACAGGGCCATTCAGAGATGACAGGGTTATTCTTTTGCTTAAACACACATAGCGTGCAGAAAATCATTGATACCATGCATGTGTGAACCAAAGACCATATGATCCAAGATGTTTCCATCCATTTGACTTACCCGGTTCACTTAGATGCTACATTAAAAAACAAGGGAACAACTTGGTGACCCCTGGAATAAGCTGACTTTAATTCATGCCAACAAAATACTGAAACAAGACAAATAGCTCTGCTTTAAGTCAGCATGATATTATTTTTGCTCCATAAGCGAAGAAGAAAACCTGATCAAAGCTGAGCAGCTGTCAGCCTCTCCTTTGTCTTTGCAGGAATGAGGGGCAGAGCTGTGAGGCTTTACAAACAGCTGTCCTGCAGCCGGCTGCTGCTGCCTAGCAGACTGTCAACTGTGCTTTCTCTTTCACTGTGCTAAGGGTTACATAAAATATGGATATATTTTTACTGAGGTGTCCTACAACCATTGTTTTCATTGACTTCTGAATGAAAAAAAAAATCTATTGCGGGAGTCTTTCATGCTCTGTGTTAATTTAACCTTTATCTGCTAGACAAAGACAGCAATCATCAAGACAGGAATGTTTTCTAAAGACAGAGACTCCTCTTTCCTCCTTCCTTCCTCTCTCTCTCTTTATGAAATGTCTTCAACAAGGCTGAAGTCCATAATTGATTCTCTCTATTATGAGCAGACCTGTCCCCTGCACCTGGGGCCAACACGCTCCTCTGCAGTCTTATCAGCCCTCGAGTAAACCAGCCCCTAACAGTGGGGGCTGCTTTAATCCGCATCTTGCAGACACACATGCGCACGCTCTCATGGGAGTACCCCACAGCCGACAGTACGCCAGACAGCGCCTTGAGCTGCCTGGCAGCAATGTAAAACAGAGACAGGTGGAGAGGCAAAACCTGACACAGAAGTAGCTAATCAAAGGCAAGTTTGGAACAGTGAGAAATCAAGCGAGGCATTTTCACGCTCAAGAAAAACCTTCAGTTTAACTAAAAGGAGCATTTTCCTAGATGAAAAAAAAAAACCCTATATGTGAAATTAAAAGTATTGAGAGCTTCCTGGATCATTTAAAATCACGAGTGCATCATTTGCAAGACATCACTTACCCTAACTGTAACACAAGGGAGTGAAGACAGACTTTGACATGATATCAGTGTGACACCATGAATGAAGCTCTGCCACATAACCAGATTGGCAGCAGCACGCTCTCGCCTGACAGGAGGAGAGGTGACAGTGGAGACTGAAGAGGAGGACAGAGAGGAGGAGGAGGAGGAGGAGGAGGAGGAGAAACATGGTCAGAATTCAAAGAATCAGAGAGAAAACATACAGAGAAAAATAACCACTGTCATTGTTTTGGTAAATACACTAGAGAGGATGAACAATTTGTCTTTGTCAATTGTCAATTTGAAAAAGTTGAAAAATTCAATGTGAGTGAAGGAAGCCTCTTGAATAATAGTTGACCAAAGAGGACTCCACCCATCCTGTCCCTGCTCTCAGGAATAATGCAGAAAATGTGTGCAGATTTTCATGGGATATGATCATTTTTGACAGGATATGAAATCCAATATGATAGGATATGAAATAATGTCAGCTGTTTGGATATGATGGGGGGATGGCTGAAAAGATTTTAACTCATCAAATCTTTATTTGAAAGATGTTTCCCTATAGGTCATATACTGCTAAAAGTATTACTCTTAACAGTACTTAGTTTTCTGGTTTAAAAGGAAGGTGGGCAAATTATTTTGGATAAACTCGAGTGTTCAATTTTTATTTAATTTTTGCTTTGCATCCCAAAAGCATCCAATAAGTGAAATGCTCTGAAGTTGTCAGTGGCTGCTACAACACATAATAAAGAGTCCATGGCTTACCTGCCTACAAATATGTGTACAATAGCAGGCTAAAGAGGGACACAGGGATATATTTTAAATGGGGGAGACATAACCAAAAAAAAAAAAACTCTTTAGCTACCATAAGTCAGCAATAATGAGCATCCAGCTACTTATTATCTTACATTAACTTCTGATAACGTTTAGGCCATGGCTGTATTATATCACACTGTATTATAGGTAGGCTATAAGCTAATGATATATATCAGGAAAATCAGTAGGCTACTAGCTGACTTCTAGCAAAACATGCATAGCTTCTATCTTTTTACCTCCTTGTAAGAAATGTTATCAAAGAATGTATTAAATGTAAATATTGCTTCCTTTTCTTTTCAGCTGTTTCAAGAAGAGATGAAAACAGATTACATGTTTATAATTTTGCAAACCTGGAATACAGCAGTAGGCAATAGGCTACGGCATTTCATTAAACCAGCATGTCAGAGTCCTTCTGACAGACCTGTAGGCCTACAAACAATTAGGCCTACTTATTATTTGTTTATTTTTTTAAATTAGGCAGATATTTACGTATTTTTCATAACATAAGTTCCAATCTCGCTTTTTGGTTTGAACTCAAATGCTGTTGTAAGTCTGCAGAATTCAATCACACTCAGAAGATGGTGGTATTTCACCATGTCACAATTCAGAAGCTGTAACTATGTAACTGTCAAACAGTATGTTATTTCACTCCATGGCAGCAGATGGCGGTGTTACAGTGGGCAAAGACAGCCAAACTTCCGTCAACAAACAGGACACCTTCAGCAGCTCGTTCAGTTTCATAACATCATAACAGTCTCAGGTGATTCATGTAATGCACACGTCAGTCAGAGAAATGACCTGCACGAAACAAATCTTTTCGAAAAGAGTTTGCATTCAAGTCGGCCGGCTGGTTGGTGCAGCTTTCACCTCCTGCAGACGTTTCCACGCTGAAATAGTAAGACTACAAATAATCACAATCACTAACACAACGCGTTGAATTTAAACTGACCTCATAGGGATTTGTTTTCTTTCTTTCACCTTTGCAGGTAAGACTTGAATCCAGCGGACTTCCCATAATTCATCACGGGAAGTATGTGTGTGACCTCCCTGCCAACCACAGGTTCCCCATGGGGAAGTTTCCCCGAGTTTTACAGTGTTTACTCAAAGATCAGGTCATTGCAGAGAATCAGGTGAGTCACTCTTTGAGGATGACTTTTATTGTTAAGCATCGAAATAAGAACATCTTGCCAGCTAATATAGTCAATGGAAAATGAATGTTGAATTTTTCTCTTTTTAAATTGGAAGTTTTTCTCTTTGACTGTTGACATGTTGCTCTTTTCATTTTATTAGACAGTTTACCATTTACAAAACACTGTGAGGTTAGTTGATAATGAGCACCGCTGTTAGTTGCAGGAGGTAAAAGTGAACATTACAGCTATTACTGATAGGATTTTAAGTCTACACTGCAACAGATCATACATATGGGTATACAGTCATCTGTGATTGTAATGTTAAATATATGCACCTTTGTTTTACGTCCCTTTTTTTAATACTGTTGCACAGTTTCACATTTTTAAAGACATGAGGTTGTTTTGTTTTGTTGCATGTTTGTTGGTTTTCATATCACCCATTTACAGGTTTCCACTACACCCACACTTGCTTTTCTATGTTCATCATGTGTTTGGCATTATTGTATTACTGAAAGCCCCTTTCCCAGACATTTCCTATTAAAGCACCTTTCCTTCTTCACAGTAGGTTTGGCTCCCTGAAATAGCCTCTCAAGAATTACTCAGCTGTGTGCACACGGAGGAATACTTGAACAGCTTCATAAATGGGAAAGTAAATGAGCAGGAACAGAGGAGGACAGGTTTCCCCTGGAGTGAAGGCATCGTGAGCCGCTGTCGATATGAAACAGGTGAGAAGAACATCCCGAGTCACTTGATGATTTCACAGCTGACAGAGCTGCTGCGAAGAGATCACGCTGACTCCGTCTCCTCTCTTGGTGACAGGTGGGACTGTTCTTGCCGCTGAAGTGGCTCTGCAGAGGGGATTGGCTTGCAGCACTGCAGGAGGAACCCATCATGCTTTTCCAAGCTTTGGCTCGGGTTTCTGCCTCCTTAATGATTTAGCAGTCGCAGCCAAACACCTGATGGGAACCTCCTCGTCCAAAAGGAAGGTTCTAATTGTTGATCTAGATGTGCATCAGGTAGCTTTGGCTTTTATATGCTGTGAAATTGTTTCAACACTTCCAATGAACAACATTTTCTGCGTTCTTTTCATTTGTAAAGCTTCCGTCTTTCACATCCAACAGGGTGACGGCACGGCTTTCATTTTTCAAGAGGAGCCGCGTGTGTTTACGTTCTCAGTGCACTGTGGGAAAAACTTCCCCCTGCGCAAACAACAGAGTGACCTCGATGTTAGCTTGGAGGATGGGCTTGAAGACAAGGAGTACCTCTCCACAGGCAAGCCATCATCTCCTATAATAATAAGATTCAAATTATGATGCAGGGAAATCATCTAATCATAATTTCAGCCCTGAAATCTTTAAATGTTTTGGAGTTTTTCTTGTTGCTGATCTCTGGAGAAGTTAAAATGAAAAACATACCACAGAACTATGAATTAGTACAAATATATAGTCAGCTTACAAGCATATCTTTAAATGAAGAATGTCTTTGGTGAACCTTGAATCATATCTGATGATGTTCTCACAGTTGAAACTCACCTCCCCTGCTTGCTGGAGACTTTTCGTCCAGACCTGGTCCTGTATGATGCCGGTGTCGACCCTCATCGTGAAGATGAACTCGGGAGGCTGCGTCTGACTGACCACGGTGAGTGAAATCCTCGACACTCCAGTATTGGCACCAACGCATCATATCTGCTCTCGTCTTACTGACTGTGAGCGTCTCATAGGGCTGTATCAGAGAGATCTGTACGTGTTGAAGACTGTGGTGAGTCGAGGTATTCCTGTGGCTGCCGTCATCGGAGGTGGTTACTCGAGGGACATCGACATATTGGCGGCGAGACATTCCATCGTCCACAGAGCGGCAACACAGGTACTGAACGATTGACTGTCAGATGAGCTTTTTCCAATACACTGTATGACTGAATATGCTTGGATAATGTTTTAATGCTCTCTTTTCTGCAGGTTTGGAGGGAGTGTCTAACATGAACCCTTTATGCAGTAAATCAAGTAGAGTGATTGATATTTGATCTTCAGGAGCAGATGTCATTATGGATATTTTAGAACAAAAAGGACCTGGTAATGCTAAAAAAAACAATACTTGATGTTTATATGCATGTCTATTTATGAGCTGTACACTAAAAATTAAGATTAAGATGAACTCTTATGGAAACTTCAGTTTTTACACTCTGTAAGTCATGCAACACACAAACAAACAGGATCCTATGGACATGCACATGCACATGCACCTCTCCAGCTACCAGACCAACTTCCGTATTTGGTCCGCATCGGGACTTGAACTGGCGACCCTCCGGTTCCCAATCCAAGTCCCTACAGACTGAGCTACTGCCACCCCCAGAAAATGTTCACTTTGGTAATCTTCAATAAAATGCAAATGAATTACGAGTAATAAAGGGATCATTTGTTATTACTCGATAGTAGAAGGGTTGCTACCTCTTTGGCTCGCCACATTTTTTCCTGCATGCAATGACAGTCTGCCCTACTCAGACTACAAAACGAAACCAGAACTTAAAAATTGAGCCTATCTGCTCAGAGTTTTATTTAATTATTTTTTGGCTCACTGAAAAGTAAATGTGTTTACCTCAGAGAGATACTGCAGCAGCACTTAAGTGTTAACATTATTAAATACTGGACTGGCTCTTACATTGTTACAAATCCATTTGATATGCATCATTCTTGACAATAAAAACAACAAAACAACTACTATAAAAAATATTTATTAAGAAAAATAAAGTAAAGTAAAATTGACCTAAGGTCACATAAAACATGAAGGTACCGGTGTCACTTTAGAAGAAACATTTACTGTACAGATAAGTATATGCAGCGTCCTTGGCATGACGGGTACAGAATATCAGTTTCACACATCTGATGTCATTTATAGACATCAAGCAGCGGCATACTGTATGATACAGTGCAATGTTTATTCACAGTACATGAGGCAGTTGATTGGCTGAAACATTACCAGCAGTGACGTTCAGCTTGTTGCTTGAACACAAGACAGTACACAGCTTTTACGAAGAACAAAAACGCACAGACACACTTGCAGCATGTTCCTCGACAAAGATATTCTGCTCAAGCTTTTCTGATGATAGAGTTACACAAGAGAAGTTTACACAAAGTCCACCAATAAAACAAGCTCATCAAAGTTAAGCTCCTCAAAGTTTGAATCAAGGAACGTGCATTTGTGAAGAACAAAGTAAAAATCTTTCCGCTGTAATAAAACAAGAGGAGATGGAAGAGTATACTGTAGTGTCATAAATCACTCTTAAACCAATATTCAAGTCCTAAGAGACAAACAGTGCATTTCTTAACATTCCCTTGCTCTTTTAAAAGAGATAAAGTTATTAGCAGCATGGGTGCTTGCTCTGGTTTAAAAAAACAAAACAAGTTATTGACATTAAAATAGAACACACACTGTATACTGCTTGTATTGAAATGAAATAAATACTTTATAATGTGGTGTATTATACAGCGGTAGCCATTGTTGAGCACACCCATCCTCCACTGTGCTTCCTCCACTGCTGCTGCAAAACTTTTAGTGACACCATGTGAAACATTATCATTACTGCCAAAACGCATATGTCTTTCACACAAGTGGCTGCAGCACCTAAAAGAGTGAAGCAGAGAGTTGCAGCAGTGGAGTGGTTTGGTTGAGGGGTTGTTTTAACACTTGCTATTTGTGTATATTTCTATACTTGTTAGTTTCAGAGTGTAAAAGTCGTTCAGTGCTAAAACTTGAGGCAGAGTCAAAGCAAAATGAAACCAAACAAGTTGAAATCATATCTTCCATAACTGCACTTTCTCTGCCACCACACACCAGTTGGCGTGGTCAAAGTAAGTGTGTTTGACATGAAGCTCTCCCACATGGTTCTCTATCAGCTCTGCCAGTTCTCCCTCCCTGAAGACATGATAGTACCTCAGGCAGGAGCCCTGCACCTGCTCCACGCTCCCCTCGAGGCTCCTTGTACTTTCCGACTGCTCATTTCCTTGCGGCACTCCTTCACTTTCCTCTTCACACTGCTTCAGGTGCTCCTTCTGGAAGGAAACCAGATCTGGCAGGGCCAGAGAGCCACACTCCTTGGCTAAAGATACAGACACACTCTGGTCTCCCACGCAGTTGTTGTTAGTGTTGCGTTCAGGATCATTGTGTCCCTTGTGCAAATCTGTGACCGAGTCAAAAACGTCCTCCTCTGATCCGATAACAGAAGGCGGGGAGAAGAAGTTTGAAACCTGTTTGATGAGGCCTCGCCCTCTCCCCGGCTGGCGGGCCTTGTTCCCCTCGTTCTCCCCCACGGGTGACGATAAAGTGCTCATGTCTCTGGAGGACGAGCGAGAGATGGCTAAGCTTCCAAAGTCAAAGACAGAATCCAGAGACCTGGAGAAGAACCACAGTCTCTGGGTGCTCTGCTGAGGCGCGGTGCAGCTCAGGTCTTCTTCGTCTGCCACCGATGATGTGCTTCTAACCTTCCTGTGCTTGTCGCTGTTGTCTATGGCTTCACTCACACTCTGAGCCGTGGCTCTCTGCCTGGGTTTGACTGGGGGTGACTGAGGGTTTGGGTTCCAGGGAACGAAGATGTCCTGTTTCTCAAACTTACGGCGTTTCTGCTCCATGGCCCACACGTAGATCATGATGCGTCCGCCCACTCGCAGGGTGCGAGCCATCTCCTTTATTGCTCTAATACGGCGTTCTTTGGTGGACAAATGATGGATGACTGTAAATAAAATTTAAGTTGTCAGGATTAAGAAGGCACTTATTAAGTTATGATGTGTCACACTTAGCACCGACAGAGAACAAAGCACATTATGTACACTGGTAGGCACACAGCATAAATTAATAGTGTGTGGGCGTCTGCTTTTGTCCTAATTACTCCCCGCTGTTAGAGGCAAAACATTATTTTTTTTTTTGTAACATTGTTGGCCAGGCAACGCTGACGCATCGTAAACTGATGTTTATCATTATTATTACGAGTTCTTTGTTTTGTGGCAAACAGCTGCAGACGCTCAGCTTCAGGGACATTTCCCTTTACGTGTGTGTCTTCAAACATTACCTGCAATCGAGAGCACAGCGTCAAAGCAGCCGTCTCTGTAAGGCAAATGTAAGCTGTCACACATCTGGACCTCGTGTCCTTGGCTCCAGGCGTAGTCCACCAGGGGGCGACAAACATCGCACCCCAGCTTGAACACCTCCTGGTTGATGTGGAGATACTTGCCATTCCCACAACCTGCCAAGGTCAAGACAATCAGCTAAGGTTAGTGATAATGGATGTTCAGAGCTGGGATAAGATATCAAATAATTCATCCCTCTCCTTAAAGGGAAACAAATTCATCAATTATCTGTAAATAGAAAGGAGCACCAATGATGTATTGATGATGAAGTGTCATGGGATTACCATGATTACATCACCCCTGTAGGTGAAACCCACCAATGTCAGCGACGATGCTCCCCGGCTGCAGGTCCAGCAGGAACTGTCGTACCTTGGGCCAGGCTTTATAGCGGCTGTCGTTGAAATATGGTGCAATCTTGTCATAGACGCTGTGCACATGGTCTCTCTCCAGCTGGCTGGCAGCCTCCTCCATCATGTCTCACCAGACTGCCGCATGCACGACCTCACAGTTTCATGTCTGCAGGGACACACAAATCTCACTGCTTAATACCAAATGATAAATCCATCAAATAGTCAAGTTAATTTCATTAGGAAATATAAAAAAAATAAAAAGTGAAGAGGCTTCCCCTGAAGAGGACGGCACAGTGATGTCCCTCTCTACATGTTTGTTAAGAGTCCAGCAGGGTCAGCTGGGAAGCCTTAATCAGCAGACACACTCAAACATCTGTCAGTCAGCGGTGTTCATTTGAAGGCGAACCCCTCTGCTTTGTACTGAGAACCTGCTGTGCTCACAATCAGCCAACCCTTTCATATCCACCCCGCTGCCCTCCAGGAGGACACAGACGATGTTAGACACCATGAATATACGAGCCATCAGGTTTGATTTGTCATCAGTCGTCTGTCACTGAGACGACCAGAGCAGGGAACATAAATTAACTAGCGAGGTGCGAGTCTATGTTTTGAAGAGTATTCAGCAAATGTATTCAGCAAACTATTTTGTTTTTCAGTTACACAGTTGAAGATAAACACATACATCATTTTGGTCTGTAATGGAAGATTACGGCCCTCTCCAGATATCTCTTTTACCTGAGATGACCCTTATTGACTGAGGACGACCTCAGGCTAATTAAGGCCAATTTGTACACATGGGGATAGATTTTGCAGCCTGATCCCATTACATTGTGTCACCTGACGGCA
Organism: Labrus bergylta; assembly: GCF_963930695.1. Classification (NCBI taxonomy): domain Eukaryota; kingdom Metazoa; phylum Chordata; class Actinopteri; order Labriformes; family Labridae; genus Labrus; species Labrus bergylta. Next base: position 24,139,056 of record NC_089205.1, read on the forward strand.
TGGCAGAACTGAATATCACGTCACCGGAGTACAGCTTTAGTTGTGGTTGTTACTTTAATCATCAAACAAGAAATGTGTTTCTGTTGCTTTGATATATAATTCCGGCTACTTTAGTAGTCCTTGAAGGTTTATTAAAATGATAATTCATTAGAAAGCATCCATCAGGGCAACATTCAGATATCTTCTGGTTATTTATGAAATAGTTTCTGGAGTTTAAAGCTGGAGTTTTTGCTTTTCTCATTGCTGCTTCAAAGTAGGTAACACTAAAAGTCTCATAAATGAGGGTTTTCATTTTTAATGTGTTATAACACTGAAGAACAGATGGCAAATTTGGGGATTATGTAATGGTGATATCCTTGTTATGTCTGTCACAGCTCCCACTGCAGTCATCTCTGTTTATTAGGATGCGGCCCACAGCTCCTGCAGTGCTGCTGCTGCTGTGGCTCCCAAAAGCACAACATGTGCAAAGAGTTCTTATCCAAAACATATCACAGAAGAAGATTACCTCGACATGCAGAGGTCTTGTGTGGTTACCTTTAATGGCATGTAATCATGTGGTTTAGTTAACTGTATGCAAAGTAAACCCAAACCACAGGATTCTCATCACATGCTGACCACTGGGAGAGTTTTAAGAGGTGAGGAGTGAATCTCATCAAAAACAGCACGTCAAACTGGGATGTCTGATTTTCACAAGCAATAAAACATTAAGTTTGCAGTTCAATCACTGACAATGGTCTGAGCAGGACTTTAACACACTTCTATTTTATCCAGTCTTTCTCAAAGTAACGATCATTTTCTGCACCGTGATGCCGAGATTCTCTGCTCTTAAAAAAATCACGCGTGATGGATGAACGTCGTCAGTGCCACTCCCACCAGCAGGCATCAGAAATCACTGCCATCATGCAGCTGTCATATTTATCAAAAATCAGGTCGCACTTTAAATATGAAACAACTTTGACAAGTGCACTAGAGTAAATTTAACCTTTTATATAATTCAATCCACTTCATCCTCCATCCCCAGAGCGTAACTCTGATTATACCTTTACTAGAGATCACACCTTCACTTAGATTGTGCTTCCTCTTCCTCACCTGCACTTTAAGAGCCAGTAAACATCTGAATTTACCTGTTTGAAGTATATCTGGCTGCCATGAAATATGAACATCACAATTTAGATCTGAAACGGAGCGATGCAACCTAATGAACCGTGTAACGCCCCTGTGCACTTTGCAGATGAGTGAACCAGATGGAAAGCTATCAGACATTTCCCCTCCACCTCTTTAAAAGAACAGTACACTTACATGTCCTCGTGTAAATATTGTCAAGCGCTCACTGTGTCCAACACTGTAAACAAAGACTAGAACAGGGAACAGCTATCCCCCCTCACCGTGCATCACCCGGCTCGCCTGTGTACTCTTCCTCCTCTGCTGGTACATGTAGCGTGTGCTGTGCAGCATCCCTTCCTCCTTCGCTCAGACCTATTTCTGGACCACCATCAACTGCATCATCCCAGCCAAGTGGAAAGAAAACATCCCTTATGTAACGTGTTGATAAGCCGGCCTCCTTCAGTATTGTCTGTGCTCACTTTGGCCTGAGTCCCTCCTCGCTCACTAAACTGTGGCGGTCCTGGGCTGACATTATGTAAGTGGCAGCTGGGGAGGCTCAGAGCACTGCCTCTGACTGACAATGGGAAGTTAAATTTAATAAGCCATCAGCCTGATTTGACCGAGGTATAGGACAAATAAAAGCATCCATCACTTGTAGACTCAGGTTTTTTAAACTAAATGTTGTCTCTAAAACTATGACAACACAGCCTACATGTTGCCCTTTTAAAGATGTAAAATTCTGCAAACCATTAAATGTTCCTGGACAGAGCCCTAAGGTTAGACTCCAGCACTGCTTTGATGAGATTAGTGGTGTTTTTTTATGAGTCTTGTACCAGCTGCCACTAACCGCTGCATGGAACCAACGAACCACAGAGAACAGGTTAAGCCTACAAGTGTGCCAGCAGCTAGAGTCAACATTTAGCCTACATGTGGTGAGGTCTATTAAACTTAAGACACCCAATACTACACAACGCCCATTGTTCTCACTATGCGAGGTCAATCCCAGATAATTGTTCATAATTAATTACATATGCAAAGTAAATGTAGGCTATTCAAAGGTCATGGATGTGTTTTGTCTTTTTTGAGAACAGCATACTCAACACATAACCGACTCTCTCTATATATATGACCTTGCAAAGTTTCCCATATCAACGACTTTAAAATCCAGACACAAATCAAAACACAGATAGAATTGCAGCCCACACACACACACACACACACACACACACACACACACACACACACACACACACACAGCTGAGCGTTCTGTAATTGCAGTGACTTTATATTTATTTCAGTGTTCTCCCTTCATCTTCATGAGCAGCCCAAATTTGCAAAGCCACTTACCGGACGCGACCACGACGTGTAATCCGCCGAACAATTTATCCGCCTCTCTCCTTCACTCAGGTCGCTGGAGGTAAACTTCCCTCTCCACACACGAGACTGATCTCTACATGATCGATCCGCCGTAGGGATCGGATGCACGCGCTCGACGCGGCGGCACCGAGCACCACATCAAAGGCATCGCGAGGGCCGATAACGTGAAACCGACAGAAACACCTGCCGTATGTGTGTGTGTGTGTGTGTGTGTGTGTGTGTGTGTGCGTGCGTGCGTGCGTGTGTGTGTGTGTGTGTGTGTGTGACGGCCAGCAGCCTACTGGCCGCCGGGACGGCAACAAATTCATAGCATGTTGAGCTCCACAGCTGTCAAGGTAAATAGGAATTACAGCACGGCTTCCGGTGAAGTGAAAAATTAAAGTGAAAAAAATAAATAATAATAATAATAATAATAATAATAATAATTATTATTATTATTAATATTATTAAATAATAATAAAACGCATTCGTAGGTTGACATTTGGTTATTAACCCTTACAATTGTAGTTTGAGAAATGTTTATTTTATCTTCAAATTGATTAGAATAATAGCAGTCAGAATATTGTTTAATGCATTACCATGAGCCAGCTTGTCTTGTGCTGCTGTATCCCCTTTTAACCTTCAGTGTTGACGTTGACCCATTGAAATGCATGTGTTTTAGTGTAGCCTATCATACACTGGTACCATGTGAATTATTATCATATTATTGTGAAGAAAAAAATCCACGATTGCATACCATATAACTGTTTTATTCTTTTTTTTCTGTCTTTTTTGTTGTTGTTGGTTGATTAAGAGTTTTTTTTCTGTCTCTCTGGACAAATTGATCCACACGAATAGCAGTTCTATGTCAGCTCATCTCAAACGTTCAGGTCAGGTAGCCTAATACCAACATTTAGGTCATTGGCCTATTTATAATAGTCGTGCTTTTTGGGTCACAACCAAAGTAGTTATTCTTATATTTTATCATTAGAGCTATTTATTAGATAGGTTGAAATATATTCATGTTTTTACGGTGGTTGACATAGAACTGCTGTGATTTTCTTCAGTCGAAAATAACACATAAAGCTTTTATTTTGAAGAAAATGTGACTTAGTTTCTCATCTTATTATGGTGAGCTTGACTCCTGATTGGTCGATGGTGTGTAAAAAGATGACACGCTGTGCGGTGCCAGAACAAGGCTGTCATTGGCTGCCAGCCTCACGTGACAACCACAATAAACAACGTGAAGAGTCCCTACAGTCCCCCTGAAAATGAGTTTTACAGAGAACATTTGGCATATGGGCAATAGGCTATTTATCCCTTAGGTTACAAATCAAAATGATTGAAATAATAATCCATAGCCCAAATTTATGATGGCTAAATGCTTGTTTACTCTATTAAATATCTGTCTGCCATGAAGACTGAAAGAAGAAAAGAACACTGAGATCACATCAGTTTAATTTCAACGTTATAGGTGGTTCATGAAGATGTACGTTGTGTATATGTTTTTTTGTATGTCAAGCATATATAACCATAAGCATATAGAGAGTCCATCAGTGTTTCCTGTTCATCCTGATCTGCATCTTGCAGAGACATAAATAAAAAAGGAGGTAATATGAATGCACCAACTCCTCAAATAATGAAATAAAAGGATAGCTTTGAGTTCTACACCATTAAGCGTTGCTTGTCAGGGTTGTAATTAGCACACATTAGCCTGTCGGATGCAGTTGTTGGTGCTCTCTGCCTCTCGTGGGTGTCAGCTCTGATTTCATCTGCCCTTTTTCTCTCTAAGACGCTTAATGGCAGTCACTTAATTGTGGCTCATCACTGCCATTCAGGGAGCACAAAGCGCTGATCACATCTCCCTCACATCATCATCATTCACAGCACACATGCATGCTCTTTTCTTGCCGTCCCTGCCTCACATTATAAATACACACATTCAAACCTGGGAGAAAAAAAAACACAGCGCAGACACTCACGTACACTGAAGGGCAAAGATCAGGGTGAGATGTTGAGAACACACATGTCCCCTCAGGGTGAAGTTTGATGGATGATAAACAGCACTGGCTTTGGAAATCTCCACATTAGCTACTGCTGTTACTGTTGGTTTCTATTTTATTACAACATTTATGAATTCAGAGAGGAGCAGGCTCAGCTATGATTATTTATTCATAATGTTTGTGTTTCAAGGACTTTTATAAACCCACAGCCTCAAAATGGTGTTGTTAGAGAGGTGCAAATGTCCCACAGTGACAGAACATCTCATCGAACAGAGAAAAGAAGAGTGAAAATGCAAGACCGAAGATAAACCATGTTACCATGTTGTTGATTTGAGTTTGACGTGACTGATTCTTACAGCCCAATATTGATTCAATGTTTCTGTTTCCATTGCTTAAACAACATCTGAGCAGTAACACAAATAAACTGATAGTCAGGTAGAAATCATTTGTCTGTATTTTATGCACTTTGAGTTCGACCACAGTCAATAGTACAGATGTGCATTCTTGTGTACTGAGAACATTAGTTCCTCCAGAGGTCCAGATTTATGACTTTCCCTGTGTCTGACTTCCTGTTGTTGAAACCTGCAGGATGTTGTGTCCCTGTTGCAAAGAATACTATAGATGGCTTGCTCTGCATTGCTGGTATTTTTTTCTTCTGCTGCTACTGTTATTCCTGTAAAATGTGCCGATTATAAGAGATCAATTATGAAAAGATTTGCTGTAGTACGACACATTAAGTGACTGTTTTTGACGAAGTGAGGGTTCTGACCTAAGGGGGTCACCAGGGGATGCTAGGGGGTCGCAGAAACTTGGAGAGAAGGGAACAGTGAAACAGAAATAAAAATCAACAAATAACATTTTTATGCGACAATAACATTATAACACACGCCTTTTTAGATGTTAGATATCACAGTATGGGGGCGCTGATGGCCTAGCGGTTAGGTCGCACTCCATGTATGGAGGCTGTTGTCCTCCAGACTGGCTGCCTCCGGTTAGAGTCTGACCTGCGGCTGCTCTCCTGCATGTTATCCTACACTTTTTCTATTATTATCCCGATCTCCTGCTCTATTAACTGTCCTATCAAATGGATTCAAAAGCTCAAAATGATGATATATTTAAAAAGATATCACCACATATCGAGATCCATTTGATCTTTTTCCATGTCAATCTTTCAATTGTCCACGGACAACAGATGAAAATTAGCCTTTTGGCTAACTCTGGCATATTTACAGAAATGTTTATTAATATGCAATTTCCCTGTAAAATAAAAATAATTAAAAATAATAATTAAAAAAACTCACACAAAAATAAATAAAAGTAATAACATCACAAGAATCGTAAGAAAAAATGACACTGACTGTTGATTATTAAGAATTCAGATATCATGAATGACTGTTTACAAAAAGATATTGAATGAGATTAATGAATAACAACACGAACAATTGTTAATCCAATCAAGGCAACATATTAGGAAGTTGCATGTTTAATTTTTGCCACTGCCATGTCCCAGGAATTCAAGACGTTTTTCAAGAGGGGGGTCCCTGCCTGAGGTTAATGCCATATGTGGGTCACTGGAAACCCCTGCATTAAGGGAGGTCAAAATATAGCCAACATTTGATTCTAAAATTCGGAGTAAAAAACATTCCTTAGCTAAAAGTAAAGTAAACTAAAACATTTCATCAAGTCTGAATGAATGAGATGAAGCTCTATTAAAGAGCTGTAGCTGTAACTGAAAGTACAGTGTCATGATCGAAAGAACATCTTCTCCTTTCTAATAATAGAATAATTACTAAGAAAGCTTGTAGAAGGTCACTGACTGAATACATGCTCCAAGAATTAAATAATGAACCAGTACGAGGACAGAATCCTGAGCAAAGCCCTGCAGCTTCCTGGAAGTTCAGTCTCAGTGAAACACCAGCTCGTCTGTTTTAGGTTTTGAGGAGTTTGTTCGGCTCAGGTTTGAGTAAAGCAATGTAATCCTGTTCCTTTTCTACGGAGGTTCACAGACCTTGGTTTTTATCGAGGTGTATGATGTTGAGCAGCTGCAGGATTTCAAAGGTCAAAGCTTTTCCACTAACAACAAAGACCACAGCTTCCCTCCTGCTCCTTAACGAGAATAGAAGTGTGTATTTTTAATTCCACATTCTAACGAGACGGATGAACTAGCAAAGCATATAGAAATATTAAGAGCACAGTTACACAAATATAAGCTTCATCATGAACTAATTCTGTTTCTGAAAATAAAAAGGGATTCAGTTGTTGCCCCCCCCCCCCCCCCACCGTGAACACCTGAGCTTTATATTGTGTGTTATATTTCTAACGCTGTAGGAAGGAAGGCACCTCCATCCACATGATGACAGCTAAACCCGTCTGAAAGCTTTGGAAACAGCCTCCACATTGATTCTCTCACTCAAGGTCATTGTGATCTCAGGAAGCTCTAGGAAAACAGCTCTGCCTTTATTTCTGCTAAATGTCAGTTGTTTTCCTTCATTATGAGATTCAAACAAAGAATTTGGAAATCTCTGTGCAGGGATTCCACGCTGCTTTGATTTGTGTCTCCTTTAAATCTCTCTCTTTTAATTGACCATAACTACTGCTTTGAAATGAGGTGCACTCAAACTGTTAACAAACACACTTTACATTAATTTCCCTCTAATCGATTGTAATCAGGCACACAAATTACACTTTTGACATTTCATTTCAGGACTATTTGTTTTGTAAATAGGAAGCGTTTATGTATTTCTAAATGTCACTGTCATAACAAGACCGAAAAAAATCAATATGGTAATTTATTGATGTATTCCAAATGTAGTTTTACGTTTCAAATATCTTCATGAGATCTCCAGCTGTTCTCCAGCTGTTCAAACTAAGAAGAGGATCATAGTGCAGACAAAACTAAAGAATTAAACAAAAATGATTGAGTTATGTTGACAAATACATTTGCTAAGGTTTTGGAGTGGAGCTGAACCATGCAGGTCCCAGTGTTGTCTCCCATCACTCCCCATTGTTCAGGCTGTAACTCATCTTTAACAACACCATTACCTTGGCACATGGATTTTTTCTTACTTCTTATGTATACTGCAGAACACAATGATTCACATTTCTATTTGAACAGCCAGAGGTATACTCTCACATCAGCCCTGGATTCTGTAGAACAAGGTCAGCGCTGTTAATAAACCTCAAGAGGAAAGACAGGAAGCTGTGGATAAACATAAAATGTATACCGCAGACTGAGTCATTGGAGTTAGAGGTGGCAAATCATGTCTTGTTTTTTAATGTTAACCTTCATTGTAGAAAATTATAATATTTATAGACATCGTTATCTTAGAGAAGACTGAGTGCTGGAACATTTCAGCTGCTGGGTTTGTGAAACACCGTCAGCCTAACAGAGGGGGTTAGACTCATTCACACTGTATGTGCACTACTTGTTATTCCCCTTCTGTTTAGCTATTTTTAAACATGAAATTGTACAGTTTGCATTTTGTGAAGCAGCGAGCGGGAAAGGTAACCCAGATCTGTCACATGAAGCTCCACAGAAAAAAAAAGTTCCCACAGGGAGCACAGAAACACCGGTGCCTGGAGTGGGATTATTTCTTTAAAGAATAACAAAGATTCAAGCTAACTGCATTTTTGTGTGTGTAGTAAAAAAAAATAAAAAAATAACTGGATCAAATGTTCATGCTCCAATGGTAAAAACAATCTGTGGTCCAGAGATAAATGAGTCCCAACTCTCCATAGTTCTCACTGATTTGAAGAGTCAACACAAAGGCCCCTCGGTGTGCCGCTTTAATGAACACTACGGGGAATACAAAGGCAAAATGTTATTTCCTGTGAGACACAATAGCAGAGTAGTAAATGAATTCAAAACGCAGTCCTCTCCACACTCACTGTTGCTCTAATCAGAGTTTTCACTGTCATACAGTCTCTTAGTGTTTCTCCACATATCAGCAGTTCAGTCCCGGTGTAGTGGGGTTAATCTGCTTTGGGTGTTTTATGTTGCAATTAGTTTAGATGAACCCTTTGGTCATTTTCACACTGAAGCCCATAACTTTAAGGCAAAACTTATGAACACATCCAGGGTTTCTCAGTAAGCTATGTAAAGAGTGTATGTTTGAGGACTATTCTCTTGCTTACAAGGCTGTTGTTTTTTTTCCGATATTTGGGACCCCTACGGTCAAAGTGGTCGGCCTACATCTGATCTCTTTGCTGATCTTGTCCTGTGCAGTTGTAAGTGGCGCTTTCTGATGAATGTGTCATCCTGCTCTATTCAGTGTAACGTATTACTAATTGTGAATGCAGTGACCAATTTTAGCAAACCCAGTATTGTTCAGAAAAGTCACTTGAGGGATGAATGTGAAAGCTTTCGGACGCGTGCTTAGCTCGAAGAAATGAACACAGTCCATTGATGACGTGATTTGGATATTTCAATCCATTTATTTTTAAACACTTCTTATCAAAGAAAATATGAAGAACCACTACGTCTATAAATAAAACAAACAAACCCGCGTTGGATGCGTTTAACTCCGACCGGCTGACACGGTAAAAAAAAACTGTTTGCCTCCATTCAATCACCTGTCCCACATCACCTGGAGCCTTGCCTTAACCACAGCATCCGCCCAGGCTACACACAGTGCCAAGTAGAGGGCCAACACACACAACCATAAGGAAAATAGCATGACACAAAACAAACACCTCATTTGGCTCCAACAGTGAATATATGCACTGAAAAAACAAAACAAAAGTCTGTGTCTCCAGCATGCTGTAACTCACTTTGTCTGTCATCTACCCCCTGACTGAAGCTGAAGGAGTTAAAATAACTTGATAGATGTAATACGTGTTGCTGACGGTATTGTTTGAAATGAATACTGAGTTCTCTGAGTGACCTACAAAAGTAGTCTGTCTCATAACCAGCAGAAAACTCCTCACAGGAACTTAAAGCATTGGACCTATTTCTGGAATAATTACTGGAAAACTGCTTCCTTCTTCGTTGCCTTTGATGGTTGTGACCTCGACCTTTAAATCATCTTAACTTTCACACATCTAGCAGCAACCTAAACCACATGAAGCTTAACACTGAGGCACCCATTCATACAACACTGCTCCATATAACTACTCGAGGTCCCGATTCCTCAAGGTGCCTTAACAATCAAGTGCCAAACTGAACATTGGTATTGCAGTTCTGTGCTGTAATGATTCTCCATGTCCATATTGGTATAAAGAGGATTTCTCTAAAAGCCTCAAATGTAAGTGATGTGTGTACCTGAAGCTTGTCTTAATCACAAAATCATATCAAGATACAGTCGTTTCAGAAAATCCTTTTATTTGCTTTGTTACTTTCCTTCAGAGCAGCTGAACTGGGAAAGTGTTGATAAGAAACAAAAAAAACATTTGATACAAAAACAGTGAATTTAGAAGAGACTTGGCTCATGTCACCCAGCCTGCTGGAACCTCAAACAAGCTTCAGATGAATAACTCATTACTTTTGAAAAAGGGCTGGAATGACCAAGGAGGTTTATAAGCGTTAAAACTGTTGATCAGAACTGACAATTGAGGCATTTGCTCTTCTAACTTCAGAGAATTAGAAGATGCTGAAAACATTTAACAAGAAGCTGGTAATGGATCATGACAGAAAACTAACACGAGGCAAACAAGGATAGCCTGAGGGGGTTTCCATGTTATTGAACTCTGTATAAAACACACAAATTACAAATTAACGATTTCTTTTTAGATCAAATGTCACTACAATTAAGAAAACTTCTTTAGAAAAAATACATTTCTTCTCTCTGTAGAAAAATTACATTCAACAAAATAATTTATTACAAATTACAGAAACACAGTAAGTACCAAAATGTACATCGTTACAAAAGTGTTCTTCTTGGAGGCAAATATTCAGCTGGTTATCTGTGAATGCTAAATGAAATCTCGGTTTCTCCTCATCATCTGAGGCTGCTCCGGCTGACGTCTCTGGTTGACGTGGTGCGGCTCTTGTGATCTCATGACGATGTCGATGGATATTGGGAATGAAAAATGATCCATCATCTTGGCGATCTTCTCATGGGGAACACCGTGCTTGTTCCTCCTGATGAAAAACAGTGACGTGTGATAAGTGTGTGTACGTTTTGAAACTCTGCACTTGTGTATAAATGTGGTGTGATGATTCATACTTCTCCAGCTCATAAGGATCAAACTTCCAGCTGGTGTCAGGTTCACAAAAGTCCACTTGGTATCCTCTCTCCATGGCCTGTTGAAATGTTGGATTTTTTTTTTTTTTTTTTTACAAGGATCATTAAAAGGGGAAGTTGCACATCACAAAAATGATACATAAAAATCCTTTACCTACCAGTTTGACATATGGCTTCATTTCCCAGGCTTGGATGTTTGTGTTATCAATGATAATGGGAGATCGGCCATCATGCATAGCGTCTTCAGCTACAAGAGGAAAAACAAAAGTCTATGAAATAAGTGTTGGCAAGAGAATAAAACCCGAATGAAATCATAATCATTGTTCTCAGTCAACCACCAAAAAACTCTTAAAGCTAAAAGGGCAGTTTTTTTGGCTGGATGAGATAATTCAATTTAACAGTTCATTACCAAATACAGATCTGATCTTGGGACTGCAACTAATTATTTTACTCTGAATCAATCCAAGGATCATTTACAATCAATAAATAAATGTGTCCACTTGTGTAAAAAAAATAAAACGTCTATAAACTTTCTGAGGCCCAAAGAGAATTTTCCAAATTTCATCTTTTTTTTTTTTCAAATCAACAATCCAAACCCAGAGATTCTTTATTTATTCTTACAGATGATGAAGAAAAACAGCACGTACCTGCATTCAAGGAGCTGAAAACAGCAATTTTTTTTGTTTTTGCTTGAAAAATTACTTCAAGCTCCTGTGAGGAACTTTTGGTTTGGGTTTGTTTGACGGCCCATGTGGACAAAGCAGTAACTCTTACATCTTTGCTGATCTTGTCCTGAGCATGTGTGAGTAGTGTTTGATGCAGAAAATCATTCATCTTGGGGGGGCCCCATGTCGCCTAGTGCTTCATGTACAGAGGCTGTAGTCCTCGAAGGTTCGACTCTGACCCTCTGCACTTTGCTGTATGTCATTACCCACTCCCACTCTCATCCCAGTTTCTGACTCTTTCCACTGTCCTCTTTCCATTAATGCACAAAGACCAAACAATAATGCTGACAATAATCCTACTTTCCTTTACCAGTCAATTGTCAATCGCTCACTTTGAATCTGCCTTGGAAAATGTCATTAAAGGCTGATTTGTTAGCGTGCTGTATCTTTCCTTAACACCTACACCCCGGCAGCTGTTACAAGCATTAAAAACAACTGTAAAGAAGACTTCCATTTTGACGCCGCTGTTGTTGTTTAAGTTCGTGGGTCACACAGATGAGTCAATATTAATTTCCGTCTGTTTCATAAACACCTCAGAGGAGCCTTAAATCATAAATTGATCATCAGAACAAGTTCAACCTAATTGAGGCTTGATGCAAACGCCGTTGTCATGACACAAACCAGTACATACCTCGTCTTTGGTTCCATTCATGTGCCGCCCCGAGAAGGTCTGCTTCATAGTGATAGCCATCTCTGTGAGCAAAGTAGTCATCCGTGCTCAGTATCAGCCCGCTGGGACCGGTGGAGAGCAGCTCCCTGTGAGCAGGATGGGACACAGATGTTTGGATGATACGACACATTCAGGTCACAAACGCGACTTTCTGGAATCTTTTAAAAGAGACACTGCACTTATTCACATGACTCAAGATCACACAAAGATGTACCTGGCCAAAGTTGACTTCCCAGATCCTGGTAATCCCCTCATCAAGATCAGCACCAGGGAGGAGTGATGTGCATTGGTGCTGTTGGGGTGTTGGCTGTGATGATCCCACTGTTCGCTTTCTGAATCCTTTCTCTGGCGCCAGTCGTAATCTCCTCCAAACTGACACCATTCTTCTTTCGCATCAGTAGACCATTCGAAGCTCACGTTGCCCGAGCGACCGTCGTAGCTACAAATCCGTTCATCCTTGTCAAAATAGTGCGGAGCGTCTCTATAAAAGCCCTGAGCGGTTTGACTGCAAACATTCGGAGGTGGGTAGCTAGGAAACGGCGGAGCACGAGAATCCTCTGGATGCTGGTTGGCGAATCTTGAACCAATCTGGTTTTGATTCACATGTAATGGTGGATTTTGTGGATTTGGGAATGTAGGTCGAAGTGGTGGGGGATGAAATGGCGGTCGATGAAATCTTGGGTTCGGTGGTCCGGTTGGTGTTTGAGGATGATGCCATTGATTCTGAGGAGAAGCACTTCTACCAGAGCTGTGGTCCAGGTCTGTCCTCGGTCTTCTCGGATGGTACGGCTCATTACGATACCAGTGTGGCCAGGACGACTGCGCCGGTCCGCTGCTTCTCTGGTGGCCGTCCGTTTCTGTTCTTTGCTCCTCTCTCGTGTGCCTCTCTTTGCCGTGGGATGTGTTTGGTGGTGCAAAACTTTCAAATGGTTCCTCTGCGTCCTGATCATGGGCGTCATCAGGCGTCTTGATCTGCTCGAGCTCTCTGTAAAACTCGCTCAGCGTGTCTTCGATGTCAGACTTCACTGTGTGTCTTTGTGGAGGAAACGCTGGACCAATGAAGGAGCTGCTGGTGAGCCCGACCTCCTTTAACACTCGCTCCCTCGCACTTCTGCCTTGACTGCTGTCCTCATTTCTCACTGAGTTATCGTCGCCTCTCTCAACAACAGCAACAACTGCGGAAGGCTTTTCTTTGTCATCAGAGGTCGTGCTGGAGGATTTATTATGAGACATCTGCAAGGAAACAAGACACAATCTCAAAACCTTTGACTTTAAACTATTAAACATGTGTTTATATGAACACCTAATATCAGAACCTAGGCACCATCAAATCCACACAACGACAATATAATATGAATATTGTTAAACTAAAATAATAAATAAAGTGGCTTTTTAAGTTTTTTAGGTCACAGTTGAAGCTAGCTCATGTTAGCTGTCTACATGTGACAGAAGATAGTGGAAAGCTGTTAAGATCAATTACTTCTTACTCTTTCATCATAATGGAGTAAACATGTCGCATTATCTCTGCTTACCGTAAAAAATCGGGAAACATAAATGATGGATACATCAACACAAACCACCCGGCACACAACTTCCACATTTCCAGTTGTCTTGTGTTTACGGAAGTGACGTCATTCTCCTTCTACTCTTTCTGTTTTTGTTCCTGGGGCCCGCCGGCGCCACCAGCTGGACTGAGACAGAGATGACATCTTCAATGCTGCTTCTTCTCCTTTTTTCCTTTCATTTGTGAATTAAATCTTTAACAGTAAGCCTATAACAAGGTGTCAGTCTCTAATAGATTTGATTTGAGATGTACATGATTCCTAAAAAAAAAAACATCCCAAAACGCCTGTAATGTGTTCAATATGCAGAAAGTTATGAACAATACAGTTGAATAATTAATAGTAATTCAAAAGTAATTATAATTTCCTATACATGGTAAAGAAATTTCTGCCCATAAATTCATTCAGAAAAGGCACAAATTGTTGCATAAAAAAAATCACCAGAATGCAGGAAATGAAGTGTTTGACGCTCAAAATTCAGTGATTTGATATTACATAGTTTGATGGAAAATACTTCATTAATTAGAAATTGTGTTACATGTTTTTCATGAAACCATTGAAAAGAAAATAAACATTTTTAGTCAAAAAAATCTAATATTTCCTAGATAGAATTTTTACATTTCGGCAATTCTATAAAGAAAGAGACCCCCGTTTAAGTAGCTATATGAATCAACTATCCAACTATTTTATTTTTATTCCCCTAGCTTTTCCTAATCATTATGAAGTGAAGACATGTTTGTTGTGAATCAACTAACAAGTTACAAGTCTGTTGTGAAGTGTTGTCATCTTTTTAATTAGTCCAATTAGACCACAAAACATCAGAATATGTGCCACAGCAGCCATATTTAAATATTTACATCCACTCATTTGTACAATTATTTACAAAGCTGTGCTCGTCATTATACATTCACGTGTACCTACAGCTAGTCTCAAACAAGCAACGCCTGAGTATCAATCAAAGCCAGTTCCTCGTCATTCACCCATTCCTCCTCTGCTGGTGGATTAACAGGTTTGCGAGCCGGAGTCTGTACAGATTTTAAAGTGCCAGGTGTCCCAGACCTCCGAGGGGGGTTGAATGTTTTGTTTACACACGGTGAGGACACTGAGCCCATAATGGCAAGAGGAGGAGGAGATGGGATACGAGACAGATAGTCCAGAGCTCTCCTCCTCTTCAGACTGCTGGGGTCCTTCTCTGTTGAACTGTTTGTTGCAGGAGGGTTCTTGCCGACAGGAGTAAAGGATCCATGACTTCTGACTTGATGCTGAGCGGTCACCTGCATTAAAAAAAGGTCAGCTTTTAGTCGTTATCTCAATGAAGTTTGTTTCAGAGAAAATTCATCAAAAGACCCCCAGAGGCCACAGCAGGTCACTCACACTAGTCTTTGTGCTTTGTCTTCTGTCGGCTGTAGAGGACGGGGTTCTGGTTTGCAGGGCTGGAGAGGAGATGGCCTGCTGGCCTTCAGATCTGACTAAATGTGAAAGTCTCTCCTCGGCAGATAGAAAGAAGTCTTCCTGGCCCTGAGAACACATGATGAAAATAATCCTAGTGGTTACAATTAATATAGTCAAGTATTTATTTTTCATCCACACCAAGGAGATATTCAGACGATCAGGAGATTATACTTCAGGTCAATGAACAATAAACATGTTTGTATGTATGAAAAGGTTTTGGTTTTTGCATCATAGAAATGTTGGTCTAAGCAGATTGGTGTTCTTTTAAGTAGAAACGATGACAAACATGAAAACAAAAAATACTCCTCAGAAGTCAGTATAACATACCGTACAAGTAAAACCTTGCATTTCATCAGATTTTATTATACAAGTACATTTAAAATATAAGTATTTAACTTCATATTCAAGATTTTTTTCCTATTCAGCACTGACCGTTTCATCAAAATCTGCACCTGAATGTTTGTAGAATTGACAATTCTATTCTTACACATATTTCCTCAGAACAAAAAGAACTTTACATGGGAAAGGAATCAACCTTTGACAAACTACATACCTTTGAGTGGCTTCTAGGAAAACAGTTTTTAACAACTAAGCCCGATTACAGGAATGGGATTTTAGTACTGTACCTGCATCAGGCTTCTGAGTTGGCTGCAGGATTCCTGAAGATGAACCTCTTTGGGGTTTGTTGAGAAGGAGGTCAGATCTCCGGCGTACACAACAGGAGTGGGATATGTGGACTGACCTCTCAGCTGCAGGTTGCTCAGAGCCAAAAGGACACGTGGTTTTACCAAATCTTCCAGTCCAGAATGAACCAAGCTGCTGAAACATCGCACCTTGACAAAGTCCAGTTTCCCATTGGCCAAATAAAAGGCAGGAGAGGAACCTGTGTTCAAGAACAATCAGTTAGTAAAGAATATATTCATGAAACAAACAGATAGGACAGAAACATCACACACCCTGTCCATCTACGATACTGATGACATATCCTGCCAGATCCACCTCTCCACACAGTGGCTGGTATTCTTGGTTTCTAAGCTCCATAAAATGGGTGGAGACTCTTGGTTGAAAATGTGTTGATAGCCATTCAGGGGAAGTCTGAGTGAAACAACAAATAAAGAGGATCAAAAATGATTTCCATCACCTATCCAAATGTATATAAACTGTGTCTTAATTTCTGTTTTCCAATAAGTTCGTCTCAACGTTACCTGTAGGTCCTGAAACTGTGTTTTCTTTGTGACCGTCAGCTGAACACTTGTGCTCCCACTAACTTTCTTTCCATCTGAGGTGCTGAGGTTGTAGACTTTGTATCGGCAGCCTTCCTTCAGTGAAGACTGAAGATCAGAGGTAGGACGCCAAAGATTCAACTGATGCACTATAATTTAAAGAAAATAACAAAAAGTCAGACAGGAAGATTTTAAATGAGTACTTTCTTACACAGTAGTGTTAAACTGTTAAATCTACTGCAGTACATCCACAATAATAATAATAATAATAACAGTAATGATAAAAGAATACACTCACTACTGCCAGGTTGTCCCATGGAGTCAGCAAAGCAGAGCCTCCAGACAGGAGTAACATCTCTCTTGGGACAGCTACCTTCACTGTTCTCTGCACTTTCTAAAGCTCGCCTGTAGCGATCCTGTAGTTCTGTCTGCTTCTTCTCCATCTGAGAACGCCTGTAGGCACGTAGAGTCTCCAACTGCTGTTCACTCAAATGAGCCTGGATCATAACAATTAAATAGGTCTGCAATTAAAACTAAACTTATGAGAGGAATTACATCACCAAGTTTTTAATGTTTCTAATCACCTCCAGATAAGCGGGGTCTTCCTCCACTGCTTCATAGAGCTCCTCTCCATCCTGAAGACTCGCAACATCCTGACGACTGATTGTCCGTCGTCTACGTTGAGCTTTGTTTTGACCTGAAGATGAACATTTGTTAACACATATTCAATTTCAACCTGCTTTTAATATACTATAAACACATGTCCTACCTTTCTCCTCCTTTTCAAATTCAGCTTGAATCTTTGCAAACAGGATCTCCATGGCTTTTTGTTTGTTGCTGTTGTATCGTCTCGCCTCCTTCTCTTCTGCACGGACAGAACGAAACACGACGCCCCCCTCCGATTTCCTCTCCATCCACTGCAACATGTTACAAGCACACAGTCAGACATGAATAAGAAAAAAAGAAAACGAATAAGTAACAAAATGAGACTATACGTGCCTGTATGGGGTAGCTTCTCAGTATGATGATGTCCGCACACCCTACAGGTCCTCCATTGCTGTACAGAGTAGAAACAGGAAGCAGGAACGGCCGAGGATCTCTGTGAAACCCAAGCTTTGTGTCCCATCGAGTGGGCCTGCTGCTATTGGCACAAATCTAAAGATAAAAAACCAACAAGCAAACTTGTTATCTAGATACCTTAGTAACAAATAGGCAGAAACTCATGGGCTCACTCTTACCTTTAACATGAGAGATTCAGGAGCCTCCAGAGGGGAGCAGGCGTCCTGTGATCCCACCAGCTGAGCCCCATGGATGATCAACTTCCCCCCCACATACAGCCGACCTTTCTGGAGCATGGCAGTCAAAGGTTCATCCAACTGTGCTTTAATGGAGTACCATCCATCCGTCAGCCAAACAACCGCAGAAGTGTTTTCAGGCTTGGCATCACCACCTTGTGGAGTCTTTGTGTCACTGGGCCTTTTTGGGGCGTGACCTCTGGAGATGACCCCGCATACACAGAGGACGAGGGTTTTGACTGCTGTGTCGTCCTTTTCCATGATCTTTCTCAGAGCGGGCCTGCGGCTGTGGTCCACCTCGACATCATATCTAAAGAAGTGTAAAATAAATACATGATTCAGTAACTAGAATAGCATATATCTTAATTATCCACCAGGGGTCATTTTATGATTAAACATATTGTTCCAAATGTAAGACAAACTTGTTTTGACAAAGAAAACTATTTCATTGAAAATAAAGTTGTTTTTTAAAACACCTGTTAATTAGAACCACTTAATATTTTGGATTAAATTACGTTTAATTTAATGGTTTGCAAATCTGCTTCTACTTGGTGAGTCGATTGGGTGCAAATGTTTCAATGTTATCTGAGACTCTAACCAAAGGTAATTGTCTGTCACTGTGATAATAAAGCTTTTTCTTTTTTTTGAATCTTGAAAAATAAAATGCAGTAATGTTAAGCAAATTGGCAGTAGAGTACTGCGCCCCATGAGAGCTCATGCTAACATTTCCAAACATGTTGAAACAATATTGGTGAATGTTTTGTTAGGTGCACGATGACATTAACAACTAGAGTAACCCATATAATGAGATCTATCTATATTTCTTTGTACCTGTACTTCAGTTGGAGGAGAACCTGCTCTGGGGTGAGACAGAGGCTGCCCATTGTTTCAGGGAATGATCTCTCCATGGAGGCCTGCTTCCACACAATCCATCTGTAGTGGTTGTACACCCACTCCTCACTGATCAGTTTTGGATCCACACCAGGGCTGTCACACAATGCTCTACGGACAATACAGCAAAAAAAAAAAACATACTTAGTGAAATCAGCCTGCATTTTCCCAGAGCAAAGAATACACGGTTCCTAAAACATGAAAAATTAAGCAGATCTGAATACCTGTAAAACTCTTGTTTCCCTGCAGTCCCATCATTGCTGGGGATCAGCCATCCTCCATCAGCAAGCTGTACACCACCTCCATCTGTAAATGCTTCCTGTCTGATGAACTGCTGTAACCTGAAGCGAAAAGACTCTGCATCCTCACTGGTGATCTCACACACGTGCTGATGAACTCCAGATTCATACAGCTGAAAAACAAAAACATGAATAAAATCAAATCCTGTTCATATTAAAGTAGTTCAGTTTTTAACTGATTACATCATCATCAACAGCAACAACAGTCCTGTCCTTGCCTGCTTTGTTGTGTATCTTGCCGGAGGTTTTCCATTCACTGCAGCTTTTAATTTTAACCTCGGCACTCCTGAGGTTTTGGTTAGAAACAAACTGCCCGGCAAAGGTCGAATGGTCTGACGCTTCTTCTTCCTGATCCTCATGTCTTGCATATCTCGTGCAAGCTCTATGTTGTGGAGATTCTGTAACATTTCTGCAGAACGTAAACATGTAAGTATTTTGACCTTTGTTGTGCATGCATGTTCAGTGTATGATACTGAGTTAATCAATAAGGTTACTTCACCTCTGCTTCCAGACAACATGCCCTCTGCATGTGATTTATGTGCAGCAGAGTCCTCCAATCCACAACCAGCAGCTAGTTTTGGTTTATTTATCTGATTGTTACATGTAGTTTCCTCCAAGGCCATCATCTGATCGTCTTCTATGCTTTCATGACTAGTTATATCCGCAGTGCTTTGTGTTTTTTTAGTGGGTGGCACATAAGTGTTGCTGTTGGCGGGCATTGCAGAGACATTGCAGTGTTTATCCTCCCCCTCCTCCTGAGGTTTAGAGGAGCTCTCTTGGACAATCATTCTTTGTTTTTTGAAAGGAGGAACAAACGCAGGAGGTGTTCTTATGTTGTCCTTGAGCGCTGCATTCCTGCAGCTCTGCGTCTTTGCATTCTTGAGGAATGGAGGAACAAATGCATGCAAAGGCATCCTGGATTGTGCTGACCTGCTGCCTCCTGGGGTTGAGTGTTGTGTTGGTGCTGTCTTTTGCACTTTGCTTTCCACATACTGGTTTCCACTCCTGCAAGATAAAATATATATATTCTCAAAAAGAGCTGATACCTTCTGTAAATATCAAACATCATCAACAGTTCACAGGAAACGTACCTGTGTGGTCTTGTGATATTTGGATGAAGAGAGACGCTGTACTTAAAAACTCTCCTGTCTTTCATTAAAACTTCAAGAAAAGGAAATCAAGGTCATCAGTTACTTCATTTATTGGGGGGAAAAAAGTTATTATTCGGAATATTTTCAGCAGTGTTAGTGATTTACCGTTTGGAGTGCTTATTTCCGGATTCAGTGTTGAATCAACAGTTCTGTCAAATTCCTCCAGTAATCGTCTCTTCGGTGGAGGCTGACCTGGAATATGAAAAACAACCATCTGTGAGTAGTAGTTGTAGTTGTAACAGGTAGTCATAGCTGGTGGAAAAGTAATTTCAGAGCCTTTTCTTTGTCAAGAACGTTGTTAAGTTGCAACAATTGTGTTAAGTAGTTATAGTCTGCAATAATTAGGATTCATTCATGAAAACATTGACATCAATTCAACAATAACATTTTCCACTTACATTTTTTGTACTTCCACAAACACTTACCCGTCATATGTGGGTCATCTACAGGACGTTTCCCTTTTCCTCTGTGTTCCCCTACTGATCTGTTAGTGGGTTTTTGATCCTTCTGAAGTTCCACATTTTCTGAAGTCATTGACAGACTTTGGCCAGCCGCACTTTCATCCTCTAACAAAGCTTTGGTGCAGTCCAGAGCTTCCTGTGCAAGAAGCTTCTGCTGGGTATCAGTGCAGCCACTGAGGTTTAGTGACTGTACGAGTTGAACTGAAGGCTCGTCAGTCCTTTGGACCTTAGATCCTTCACTGCTGGTAGTCTGGTTCATTTCAGTGTCTAACACACTGGACATTTCCTCTCTAGGGCTGTCAAGGTGGTTGCTCATCTTTTTCATCATTTTTCCTTCTTTGGACTTAAGAGGATCCACAGGGGTCTTGTTTTTCATAATAATGCAACCTGGTGAACTTACATTTTGAAGGGTTTCATTTTTATGGTCAGTCTGTTGCAAAGTAGGTAAAAATGTAACTGCCTGAAGGTCACTTTCCTCAGTAGAAACGTCCTTGTACCGGGTGGTGGTGAGATCAGAATGTGAAGTTCTCTTCACATCTTTAGCTTTTGATAGATCCCACTTAGAGGTGTCATGTTGGTTTGTTGACTTTGAATCATGAGACTCACCATCTGCAAATTCTTTCAAGAGGGTTTTTGCTTTCAGCAAATTGTTCTGTGAAACGTGTACTTTAGCTCCCCCTGCAGTCGTGAAACCATGATGCATTTTCTCTATGCGTTGAGCATTTTCTTGCTTCTTGTTGCTGCTCTGTGAATCTGAAACAGCTGGGTTCTCTGCACTAAAACCGATGTCACTGAAGAGAGCTTTTGCCTTCTGTAGGGCCCCAGATGAAAATGCCACTTGTTTACCACTGGCTGATAAAAACTGTCCACTCCTGGGTGCTTGACCAGGATCCAGCGTCTTTGAATGTGTTGGACTCAAACTGACTTCATTCTTAACTTCATCACATTCACTGAGCAGAGTTTTTGCTTTCTTTAGGGCTGCAGATGAAATAGAAACTCCTTTGCCACTGGCTGTCTGAAATCCATCATTAAGTGGTGGCGTATTGCCTTCTTTTTGATCCATTTGGTTGTTTGCTTCCTGAAGTGTAGCACTTTCACTTAACAGAGACCTTGCTTTTGTCATTGCATCTTCAGACACGGATACTTTCTTCCCACTTGCTGTGCAGAATCCGCCACCAGTGCTCAGTTTACTAATGGCAGAAGAACCAATGTTGTTTGATGTTGTGCAAAATGAGGAAGAGAGTGGCTTTGTCATCAAAGCTGGGTTTCTGTGTAAAGAAGCTCCACTTGCAGAATCCAGTGTGGTTTCATTAAACCCTTTGTGGAGCTCTACACCATCCAAAGGACTCTTCTTTTCACAGGTTGTAGCTGCTCTTTCATTCACATTTTCAAACTCAGTGCGTCCATATCCAGATTCTTCAGAAAAGTTTTTCACCCTTTGACTTTCTTTAAATGTTGAAAGGCTTTTCTGCTCGTTTCCACTCCCTCTCAAAGTTGGTGTGCTTTTATCTTGAATTGAAATGACATCATTACTGTCATCATGGTCCTTGAAAAACTCATCTGCGTCTTGCATTGCCGTTGCTGAAATAAGACCATCATCAAAATCTTTCATAAGGTTCTTGGCGTTCAACAGATTTTTCTGCGACACATGAACTCTTGACCCCCCTGCAGTTGAGAAACCCAAATGTATTTTCTCAGTATTTGGGATTTTGTTTTGTTCCTTGTCATTTTTCCTCTTTGTGTCTGAAACAGATGGAATCTCCTCATCGAAACCGATATCACTGAAGAGAGCTTTAGCCTTTTTCAGGGCCTCTGCTGAAAGAGCCACAGATTTTCCACTGGCGGCAAGGAATCCACTACTGCTGGGTGCTGGCTTTGGAGCTTGCATCTTAGGATGTGTTGTTTTGACACCGATGTTAGACGATGGGGATTCGATTTCATCACATTCATTGAACAAGGATTTTGCTTTCTTGAGAGCAGCAGCTGATATGGGGACACCTTTGCCACTGGCTGTCTGAAATCCACCATCACTGGGTGTTGTAACCTGAATTTCACTGTTGAGAAATCCTGCTGTTAAATGATCTCTGTTTTCTTTCAGTTGTTTGTCTGTTTCTTCAGGTGTATGATTTTCAGTCAAAAGGCGCTCGGCTTTTTTCATAGCTTCAGCTGACACAAATACTTTCTTCCCTCTCACTGAGCAGAATCCACCACCACTACTGCTCAATTTATCAATGTCAGAGGAGCCAATATTCTTCGGTGCTGTGCATGAGAGAGATGAAAGAGTCTTTGCAGACGAGGACAGGTTTCCATGGAGAGCTGCTGTATTTTCTAAAGCCCTTGTATCCTTAGGAGCTAAACTTTGAACACTTCTAGACAAGGATTCAATGTTCTTTTTAGCTTTTACAGACATGCCAGTTTTACTGTCAGTAATGTCACAGTCTTTGAAAAAAACATCTGCCTCTTGCATTGCTTTGGTTGAAATAGAAATTCCTTTCCCACTGGCCATCTGGAACCCACCTCCACATGAGTTTCTGTCCATTTTGCTGTTTTTGATACTTTTTGTTGCTTCTTCATCTCGGATGTCTGTGACCTGTTCATCCAAACACACAGACTTCTTCACGTTGGAAAAACACTCCTCAATCCTCTTCACAGGTTCATTTCCACAAGATGTGAGCTTTGCATTATTCTCTTTACAATTCAAAATATCACCAGTGTGATTATCCACACTCTGCTGATGCTGCTCTTGGGCTTCAGTATCTCTACGTAGATTGTCACGTGAATTTTGACTCGTCACAAGACTCCCCTCTAAATCTGCAAACAAAGCTCGAGCTTTGCTCAGACACTTTTTGGAAACTCTCAAAACATTTCCTCCTGCAGTCTTAAATCCCGCACCGAGCTTCAGGGGAGATTTGTTCTCTGGCATGCTTGTTTCAGTGTGACCTACTCTGTCAAGGGTTTTGAGTTTAGCTGACATAATAATTCTACTGCCATCAGATAAAGACAAATCTTCAGCAGAAGACTTTTCTTCTGTCATTGGCCTCGGCAATAACAGACCCGTGGATTTCCTAGAAATGTTGGACTTTTCACAATTTCTTTCACCAACTGAAACTGAGGCCCTTTTTTCATGCATCACAGTTACTGCCAGGTGCTTTTCAGCATCCAAACTAAAACTGTCATCAAAATCTATACCTGCAAGAAAATCAGGGTCAAGTTCTTTGTCAACTTTTAAAGGAGAGATGTTTTTATCTTCACTATGTTGTTTCAGCTTTGCAGTTTTGAACTGCGTAAATTCAAACTGGCTGTCTGCTTCCTCTAAGAGAGTGCACAGCTCAGTCACATCGGCTCTCTGGGAAGCCGTTAACTGAAAACCTTCATCTGCTAATTTATCATTTGAAGGTGGGGGCTGGTCTGATTTTGAGTTTTTTCCCACTGAACTGTGACTCATAAGAATTTTATCCTTAGAGTCATGTGCCCAGTTTGTTGTCTGATCACTAGAAGTCTTGTCACTTTGAGTTTCTTCGAACAGTCGCTTGGCTCTCTGCAGGTTGGCTGAAGAAATCTGTATTCCTTTATTTGAAGCAGTTTTAAATCCTGATGCATGAACAGATGGAAGAGAAAGCTCTGGTTTGGCTGGCAGACTGCCACGAGCATGACCATTGAGTGGAAAGCTAACAATAATATTGACAGAGCTTTTTGCCCTGCTGGATGGTTGTGTTGCTGTGCTTTCTGTGCTCTGCTCACTCTCTCTGCTAGGACCCAGTGTCTCTCCTTTCTTGGTTTCACAGGATAACTTGGCCTCATTTTCAGCTTCTTGTAAAACGTGATCCAAATGTACTTTTCCATGTTCTTTGTTTGAAGATAGAGGAGGAGAAGTCCTGTGGACATCAGTTTTAAAGCCAGACCACTGCTGACTGTTTTTCTCTGAGCTGGGAAGAGCAAATGACACTGCAGTCATATGGGTGATATCTGTTACAGCAGACTGAAATCCACTGTCACTTATTGTGACCTCACTGATATGGCTGTTTTGGATCGCTGTAGAAATATGTTTTCTGTTAGTGATGCCATCACAGTCATGATGGAGGTTTGTTTGCCTTGCTTTCTGCTTAGCGTGTTTCATCGCAGACAGGCAGGCTGATGGAGAGAAGACACTTCCAGGGATATCCCCAGCTTCTTTACTCAGTTGATCAGGGTCTGACATTTCTCTGATGTCTTGGGCAAAATCTCTGCAAAGCTGTGACATGTCGAGATCCTGGACTTCAGTTTGTATAGACAGAGGTAGGTTTTCTTTAGCATGACTTTGCTTCTCATTTCTCTCCATACTGCAGCGTTCTGCGTCACCTGGGGCTTTTTCCCACTGCTTCATATTCAATTCTTGTTCTGAAAAAAGAAAAAGAACACATTTAGTCATTGAAGAATAATGAACTTTTAAACCCCCAACCCCAATACAAAATGTGTTAAAGCATTTCTACCCTGTATGACAAATGTTTTACCAGAATCAGGAATCCTTTGTGATGACACCATGCTGTGAGATGTTGTTTCATCGCCTTCATCTGGTTGGTTTGTCTCTAGTTGTTTTTCAGGTTGTTTGGAAGTTTTAACAGAGTAAATAAATGTTCTCTTTTTCTTGGTAAAACCAGAGTCTGTAATATTTAACGGTCTCCTGGCTTGTGTGGCAGAATCAGAGTCTTTTTGCAGATGTTTTGTTGAAATACCACTTTTGACTTGCGTAGCAGTGCTTTTTTGAAAGCAGGAAGCAGTGCATGCTGGGATTTCAGATAAACTCAAAGGAGACCACTGTGTGATTCCATTATTCACAATTTTCACTGGTGGGGAAGAGGGAGGTCTTTCAGATTCCTGATCAGCGGTTCCCTGATGTCTGGATGCAGCGTTGTTTGTTGCTGAGATGTCCGTGGAGCTGCAGGCCGGCTCTTCAGTTGGAATGATTTGTTTTCTTTTGATTCTGTCAGTTTTGACTTTTCTCAGTGCGGAACTACTGTTGGTGAAAAATATAGAGAGGACATTTTCAGCCCCCTCCAGGACATTTGCAACAGTGCTGCGAATTTCTCCATCCTCAATAGCGTCTGGTAGCTTCTGTCTCCAAACACCGTCACTCTGATTTATGGGACTCGAGGGGAAGTCATGGGACTCTGGTTTCTGCACAGCCTCGGGCGAACAAACACCTGCTGACAATACATGACCAATCATCAGAATTGTGCACAATGCAACCAAAAGCCTGGGCAACACACAATAAGGAAATCTGCAACGTGTAGTTTCATTATTCAAATTCAGAGCTTCGGCTCTATCCTGGACTTAACTAAAAAAAAATTTTTTAAAAACTCAAACATGGCACCTTGGTGAACAGAAGGCATGTCAGTGTTTTCCGGTGAAATCCCTCCCAGCTTGGACACATTCGAAAGAGAAGGAAAAAGTTTCCGCACAAGCTGAGGAAAATCAGATTTAAAAAAAAAAAAGTTTCAGAAGTAGAAAAAGTGTAAGTGATCAAGTTTTGATCCTTTACAAGAGACAACTTCAAAAGCCAATTTCTGAGTGTCTTCATTTAACAAAGTCATTTTATGAGAGAATAAATAGAAAGTGTACAACTTGTAACATTTGACTTGTTTCCAGCTACATATGGTATTTAGTGTGTCTGTTGGACATGACAGAGTACTCACAACAAAATCGCTGCCAGCAGAGATTGTCTCTTGGCAGGGACTCTCATCTGGCTTAGCTATAACAGAGAAGGAGGACCAAATCTTTAACAAATCACACATATTGGCATGCGGAGATTTACAGAAAAAATCAATTGTCATTTGCTCACTTAAGATCAGGGTGGATTGTAATCCTGTGGGGGTATTCAGAGAACTGGTCCATGACATATCAGGATGAATCTGTGCGCCAAGACTCTCAGATATCTGCTTTGCATAGCTCCTCTGCATTATATAAAACAAAACAAAAAATTGAAACTTTGTTGTTCGTCAAAACTTATAGAAAAAGTCACATGTTAACATTTTTACATTTTATACACTTACAGGGGATTTCTGTGGGGTGTGGAGCAGATCTGTAGAGAGGATAAGGCAAACAAACAAATCAAAGGGATAATTAAATCCTCTTTCAAATGTGATTTAAAACAGATTAAATAAAGATAAATCTGTGGTTTACCAAAACTGTCCAGACTTTGAGGATGGGTACTGTCATACTTTGCACCTGGCACCCTAAAACAAGAAGACAAACATCAAAACAGGCCAGTCAACAAAACATTTGTCTTAAAAAGCTCCAGAGAAACTTAACTTTCTTAAAAAAAAAGAAGTGCTCTAGAAACATTAACAGAGATTACCACTGTTCCTCCTGGTGATATTCAAATATTATCAATGCCAGATTCATTAAGAATGAAATAAACAAACTGGCATTCTTCACATTTCAAACAGCACAGACATGAAGTGTTACACTTTTTGCACTCACACGTCTTTAGATGTCTGGAACAAACATGGACTTTGTGTTGCTGTCAGCTTGTGTATTTCTGGGGAACACCAAAGGGAAACATATTTTTAGATGCAATGTAAAGAAAGCTGATCATTACTGCGACATAAAGCACCTGATTTTAAATGCACTTGCATTCATATATCATTTTAGCGTTAGTTCAAATTATATGTTGCGTCACATGCTACAAACTTCACCTTGTTCAGCAGTGAACGACGGCTCATTCTCTGTTACAGGTGACACAACTCGTCTGTTTCTGAAAACCTTTGGGGTAGAAAACAGCTGACTATCTACTGCGGTTTTGTCAAAAGGTGTTTTAAAATGTCCCTCTTGGTTAGCACAAAGTTCATCTTGATCAGACACATGGTCCTCATTAGTGGACGTCTGAGCTGTCAGAGTTTCAAACCAGTCAGGGTCCAGCGGTCCCAGCTCTGCAAAACACAAATGTTGTCATTTGTCAATAATAACTGCACATCATTTTATATCACAGCATGCTTTTTCTTTTGTGGTGGCACAATACATTTCCTTTAATTATCATGCATCTAGATTTAAATAAATGACATGAATGATCTTTTGCAGCTTTTAAACAATCAATATCATAACAACAAAGAAAAAGCCCAAAGTCAAACTTGGTGTCTTACCTTTCCAAATCTCATCCCTGAATGTGTCGTACATGTTTTTTGAGGGTAAATCCATGGCAGTTCACTTGGAGGAGCCCTATAGTTTGTAACGTGGCACACCTGGGAAGTCAACGATTTCATCACATGCGATCAGATGTTGGGAAATTATGATATTCCTTGTTTAGCTAGCTGCTAATGACTACTTTAAAGTTGACTTTAAAGTCAGAAAACTTGACAACAAAAAATGCTCAGGACAGATAATCTTGAATGTTATCTAAACCAACATCTCATGCAGCGTTATCGTAAATGTTAAGGTGGCTGACAGTGTCTGCAAAGTACATAAACTCAGGTTTAAATTACTCAGACACAAACCGAAAACAGGAAGTACGTCACGCTTTAAAGTCACTCAAACTCACCATGACGGCGGACGAGAGCGTCGACTCTCATGTCGCGACTGAATATTGACAACAAACCTACATAACCACCAAATTAAATAACATTAAGGCGTACTGCTACTTCACCTACGAGCTAATTTCACCCCTGCCATGAAAACAAACCTGGCGCGCCAAATACCGGAAGATCGCCTTCAAAATAAGGGTCGCTTCCGTTCAGTCTATGGTTTATTTATATAATATTTACAGTCTATGGTTATTTATATAATATTTACAGTCTATGGTTATTTATATAATATTTACAGTCTATTGTTATTTATATAATATTTACAGTCTATGGTTATTTATATAATATTTACAGTCTATGGTTTATTTATATAATATTTACAGTCTATTGTTATTTATATAATATTTACAGTCTATGGTTTATTTATATAATATTTACAGTCTATGGTTATTTATATAATATTTACAGTCTATGGTTTATTTATATAATATTTACAGTATATTGTTTATTTACATAATATTAACAGTCTATTGTTTATTTATATAATATTTACAGTCTATGGTTTATACCAGGGGTGTCCAAAGTGCGGCCCGAGGGCCATTTGCGGCCCTTGAGGGGATTTTTTGCAGCCCGTGACTTCAAATGAAGAATCAGAAGATTTTGGCCCGAGGCCTTGATTTAGACTGGCACATTATCTTATTTTTCTTATTCATGTTAACAAGGGCTGAACAATATTCCTAAAATAGAAAATGTTCAGTAACATTTATGTTGTTGGTTTTTTTTAAAATCTACAGCTTTTACTATTTTCCAATTTTTTTTGTAAACTATGAAAAAAAAATGTATGCAAAGTTTTTGCAAACAAGCGTACTGTTGTTTAACCATTTAATGACCTGAGCTAAATGCAGAAAGCTTATCCAAAAAAATGAACCACGTTACAGGTTTGATTCTGAGAAAAAAAAACAATAAAGATATTAATCAAAATATTTGATTTCCTTTTATTAATGGGTTTTTTAGTGACAAAGCCTTACTATTTTTTCAACTATATTTAAAAAAACAAAACCTGTGGCAATTCTAACACGACAATTTTGGCCCGCAAGAAAAAAAGTTTGGACACCACTGGTTTATACAGTCTATGGTTTATTTCGGTACAGTTTTCCTATTACATCTCATTTTTTTTGTAGTGACTGTGATTAAATTTGAACTATTTATTCAATAATGATAAATTATTTTCTTGAACCGCAAAAATGTATTAATTTCATAATCGGTCTACGTTACGTTTAGAACAGTTTTTCCCCCTACTTTTTAGTCCTGCCTATATTCTTTAATAAAATGTTGCTTGATTGTGCTACATATGCTAGACTTTCATACCTTATCCTATTTTTAAATAAATATATATATTCTTAACTTGAGTACACATTTTCTTCTTACAGTATGTCTTAAGTTTAACTTCCACTTGTGTGATTTTTGCTCCTTTTTATAGCTTTTTTGGATGGAGCCAGAGATGTAAGAATTTCACAACCAGAGACTGCTGTTGTTTTGCAATTCCCAAAATTAAACATTTCAGGCAGTCTTAAGGCTGAGCAGTATGTCCTCCCTCATGGAGAGCTGGAGCCAGGCGCATAAATATGTGATTTGAGTGGCCACCCAGGGCAAAATTATCAAGTAAGCCAAAAAAAAGATGAAAAAAAGACAAGAATATCATAAATAAATCTGTAGTTAACAAATGTGAGTTTTATTTTTCTTGTTACATGAGTGTGCAGAACATTAAAGTACAATACATTGCAAAGGCAGTCGTATTTACAAGGCGAGAGGCTACACCAAAAACTCTCTTTTAATCTACACGCAACTCATATTATATTTTCATAAAAATACAATCTTATGACTCTGAGCAAAGCCCCCAATGTACTATGTACAACAATTCAGTTAAAATAGCTTCTTTTTTTGTTCATACACATTACTATTACACTTTATAGTACATAGTATTTGCAAGCTTGGCAGGCTTAACAGGTGAAACAAAAGATTTGTTTCCTATAAAACTATTCAGATAAAAGCTTGTTTTACCTTGCAAATAACATAAATAATTTACCTAGTTTCTAAAAGCTGCACAGTTAAAGGTACAGTAAGTTGTTTTAAGTAACAGATAATCTACACAGCAGAATGGTGTGTATGGGAGACAGTAGTCTTGCAGTATGTTGAAGTAGTTAAATGGAAATCATAATCCATAATTCCATCTGTGATGGTCGTCAGGTTAATATTACACACTCAAGCACTCACACACAACACACCCACACCCACACACAAACACACCCACACAAACACAGACCCACTACTCTAATGAAGCCTCCCTTTATCCGGACGGACAATGCACATGTTTTCCAATGACGTGATACTCAAATACATTCTTTCAGGATACAGTAAAACTTTTCCACTTCAGTGAAGGATTGCACATTTTCCCTTGACAATCAAAACAACATAACTGAAAGAGAACCAATTTGCTTTGGTTTGTCATTTGTTAAAAGTGAAAGTTGTTGACCTCAGTAGCATGTTGTTTGCTTTGTGACATTTTCTATTATTAGTGCAATAAAAGGCTCTGTTACTTTGCAACAGAAAAGTCTCTCATCTTTCTTAAAAAAAACAACAGTATTGCAGTAAATCTTATGATCTGACTTTATGACATACTGATGTGCTCTGAGGAAGAAGCACGGACTAAGGTTGGGTTATTTCTGTGAGAGAGCATGGTGCTCGTTAACCAATGAGATGGTAGCAGCTGAACAGACCGGACCAGAAGGCATGGTATAGGACAGCTGTGCAGGAATGGATCTCACAGTAACATGCAGATATCAGAGAGTTGAGCCTGAAACACTGGAGTCAGGGAGGAAAGCTGTGATGGCTCGGTAGCCTTGAGCTCGCCGGATCATGTCCCGGATCTCTCCATTAAGTTCCATCAGCTTGATGGAGATTTCTGTCAGGTCCTGTTTTGAGCCCACCAGAGCAAAAGTTCCTGTCTGACCCAAGGTCTGATGTCTGAAGTAGATGTTCAGTAAGGTCTGGACCTCATCCTCAGAGGGGCTGCCGAAGATGTCATTAGGCCACATTGTTCTGCAATCAAAAGAGAATTACATTTGTTTGACTGAGGTGTTTTTTGACAACTACTTTCCTCATATAGAGAAAATGTAGATGTTTTTCTTCTCTTACCTGCACTCGCGAATGTTGCGGATAGCTGTCTGAAACTCATTGTTCCTCAGACTCTCCAAGATGGCCTGCACAGCAGTCTCAGAGGTGCTGAAGGTGGGCTCAGAGCAGCTCTCACAGGCAGCAATCTCCTCATCTGTCACTGAGGCTGCTGCTCCCCTCAGGCTGCTCTTCAACTCATTCAGCTCTCTGGACATGTTTGTCAGCTTAGGGATGATATTTTTAGACAGGTGCATGGATTAGATGGTGGGTGGCGTGGTTACAAAAATGAAAGGGCAAGAAAAAAAAAGGCATGATGAACCTACCTCAGGTATAGAGCTTATTGCATGGACCTGTTCAATCAGTTTACAGTAGGACTGAAAAAGCAGCAACAGCTGAAAGTGGAGTTTGTAGAGTCTTTGACAGAGCTCCAGTTGCTGAAATTAAGAGAAACGTGCTGGTTAGCAAAAGGCAGTTTGATTGTGTCTGCTCTCTCTTTGTGTTGTATGACTTTATGCTTTGTCGGGTAATTTCAGGGAAATGCTCTCTGGTTATAAAATCTGAAGAACGACTGAAGAACTACTTGTAATGAAGCTCTGCAAATGGGATTACAGTAAACCAAGGATTTGCTGACATTAAATGAACATTTTAAAGAACAAATAGGAACAAGCCTTTCCAACTTACAGCCAGAGATTCCATTTGCTACAAAGCAAGCATGTTAATGGACAGAAAAGAAGTAAGGGAAACAGAATCAAAAGAAGGGCATGCAATTCTTCTTTTTTCAAAAGGAAGGAACAGCACAGGTTATTTACAAACATGCACACAGGAAGAAAATAGTAGGTAGACGTATAAGAACTGAAAGGAGTTGCCTTTAATTAAAGGTTCTCTGTGGAGTTAAAAAACAATCTGTAACAGGCCGACAAACGTTTTTTTGAATGTACCGTATTGGTCCCTGTTTTGCACATGCAAATAGGCATACATGGCTGAGGCAATACACAGTTCAACCAATTGTGTCACTTTATTTCCCCGAACAAAAGGTAGTGCTAACACGGCAAGATATGTAAAATATGTTTGATTTAAACTATACTGAATTTCAAATAATTGAAATGAGAGAGTAAATGCAGACCTGTTTTCTTACATTAAAAGTTCTGATTATTTTAATGTAATCAGAACTTTTTTTGTGTGGTTGCAAAAAAAATAAATCCACAGGATCCCTTTAATTAAAAATCTTAGAAAAAGCAAAGCAAATTATTTTTAATTTGCATGAATGCACTCACTTTGGTAAAAGTCTTTGAGATATTAAGAACCTAATCTGAAAAGCAAAACTGTCCATTTTGCTGCCCCCTCCCCCCCCTTATAAAATGAGCACAGCAGTTAACAGCCTGATAAAATGCAACTGAAGAGAACTTGCTCCCATGCTCAGCAGAGCTTAAAATAATCACATAACACGCTAAAATAAGATAATTATCGTGACGTGCGGCAACTCCAAGTTGTCAAAACTTGACATTTATATAGTGTAAGAAAATAAGAGGAAACACTCACAGAGCTACAGTATCACACAGTAATCGTAATGCAGAGAATACAGTAGGAAAGGTCAGTTCAAGTGGAGTCTTTTTCCTTCATTCATTCTTTAACTCCTTTTGTAACACTTTAAATATTAACATGTCTTTTCCTTATAACTAAACACCTTCTCGTGTATTTGCAAGGTCACATGATGCTCAAGCTGAAGTAAACAAATACCAATCTAGTATTTTTACATTAAAGCAAATTCATAGTTAAAAAGTTAGAGAATTCATTATTAAAAGTTGAATAAAAAGTTGTACCTTGTCCTCAAGCTCTGCTGGCTGACATGTTATCACTTTGCCCTCAGCACTCCTGGGGAAGGTTGCCTTACAGTTGCTTAACCACTGTTGAAAATGGAGACAACATTTTAATGTTAACGTCTCAACATACAGGTAACACTCAGAATGAAAACACAATATTTCATCTGCTTACAGAGAGAGCCGCCTCCTTTCTGTTGTTGTATGTATCTAGATACTCTTGAAGTTCCAACACGCTGAATTTCATTTTTTCCAGGAGCCCGTAAGACATAATCTGTTTATAAAAAAAGAGTGATGCTTAACGTGTTAAAAGACCAATACTCTGCACTTTATGCACTTATTGCTTTTTTTCTTATTAATACTTCTAATTTCATTCATATTCTATATTCCCTACTGCTATATTGTCTATGAGAGCAACTGTATAATAATAAAGTATTTTTGATTCTGCCCGCTTACAAACTGCTGAAAAGGATAACAAACATACGTATATATGCCATGTTACTCACAGTGTCTGCATCAATGAATAGTGTTGGACACTCCGAGCATGATGTGAGCATCTGAGAGGACCTCAAAAGCTTTGATCCTAATCCTCTTAGGCCATCACCAAGGTAACTCACAGCATCAAAGGTCAGGGAGCAAAATTTGGTCTGAATATTCTGCAAAGCAAAGAAATATCAGGCCTGCTGCGATACTGTCAAAATCACTCCTCCATCATTAAGATAATTACACTCTGTCATCATTAACCCCCCCCCACCCCCTGTAATTCTCCCCTGTCAGCTTTGGTCAGTGAAGTGAATAACATCTGGTTAATGAATGTTGGAGGTATTTCAAGCTGAAAGCATCTACACAGTGCCCTCTACTTGTAATCAATCAGATGACTTCTGATAGGAAGCCTCTTTCCTTAAAAGGTTAATCAGGGGAGTGACTAATCCTGTTACCCTCTCAGTGTAAGTACTCTTTGACTAGGCTCGCTGTTAAATGACTTCAGGTGTATGTTCGCCTTAAGGCCATGCTATGATACCTGAAATAGTGATGAAAACACATGAAAGGTGTAGACCGCGCAGGATCCATCTGAGTCAGACACCAGCTGGTTGATGTGACTTCGCCAAGCCTCTTCTGCACTGTCGCACACGGCGGGTTGGAAAGCAGCGAGGATGGCAGAGAAGAAGGGCGAAGGTGGCGGTGAGGAGCGGGACTCCAGCATGTCGTCTCTCTCCTCCTCGGCGAGACTGAGCGGACATAAAGACCTGTTGTTAACAACGTCATTCTAAAACACTTAAGTACTGAGAAAACTCTTCAGTAGATACCTGGGTAGGCAACCGTCAAGGTCCAGCTCTCCTTTGTAATCAATGTGTATCATGTCCATGGTCAAACTGTCCCCGCTGTTGAATTCAGGAGGCAGCTCAGTAATGCAGAGAGAGAGCTCTTCCTCATGGACGTTAGTGTCTTCTTCTTCTTGGGACGAATCATGCTAAAAAATTAAAAAATAAGGACACATGCTTTCTCACCGGATGTCAGAATAAAGCAGAGCTATGACAACAAATGAAGCAGCATGCAGTGAGGGATACAATTTAACGAGATATGTTCCCTTTGTTATTTTGAATGATGATGGGTAAAATATATTCACTAACCTTGGCACTGGACCCTACGGACACTCCTTGTGGTGTTTTCTTTTATTAAGTTAACTTTGTGTGCATGATTTGTGCCAATTAAAACGTTTAAAAGGTGGATCAAGATGGTAAAATATTTGAATTCAGCCAGCGTTGTGGCCGTGCACACAGGTCGTTTTTTTTAGCGGGCAGGCAATGTGTAAACCTTTCTTGACCTCCGACATGCCAAGAGATTTTAGTTATTGCTTAGAGCCACCCACACAGAAGCCTTATAGGTATACACATTGCCTTACAAACAGACACAGAAAGAAAGAGATTTTTTTCTACTGCTGGCTACCACCCCCTATAAACCCATGATAACCTCTGCCATGATTTAATGAAGGCGTAACACAAGGCCCAAAGCGTTATTATCTGCCCATTTGCAGGTTTTAGTTCATTCTCCTGGAGCATGCAACTACAAAAATATCATAAAAAGACCGGCTTTTAATCTACTCTTAAGAGACACACCGGAGAAAAGTCACAGAACCACAAAATAACACTTAACATAGACAGCACCCAAAGCACATAAAAGATTCCAAGACATTATTCAAGAGGAGATGCAAAAGAAAAGTTCCTATTTGGCAAAATTAGTGAAGAACTCAAGCACGGAGGTGCGATAAGAATTAGTAGTTCCCAGAATTTCAGACACCCTGAAGCCCTTATTCACCCGCTGCTTCGAGTCCTCGGGAAGTTGGACCTCGAAACTAGGATTTTTGGTGTTCAGAGGAGTTGAAGGAGCTGAGCTTGAATCAAAAAAAGCGGAGGGAGAGTCCACTCTTCTCTCGGCTGTCGGAGAAAGGTTGACAGTCTGCAAAGAGACAAAGTGAATGTTGGTGGTTTTCTTCTTCAAGTAGCACACATGTATTTTTCTAATTAAATAAAACAGTTTTGGGACAAGCAGTCAGTCAACTTTACATCAAAAGATCTCTGCACTGAGAGCGCTGGTAGCCTATTGGTTAGTGCGCGCGCCCCTTGTAGGAGGCTCGTCCTCCAAGTAGGTGACCTAGTTTTGAATCTGACATGCGGCTCCTTACCCGCATGTCATTCCCCACTCGCTCTCTGACTCTATCCACTGTCCTATATCTAAATAAAAGGCATAAAAAGCCCAAAGACAAACCTTTAAAAAAGGATTCCTGCCTCCTCGGACCACTGACTAAGTGGAGTGACCAGCAGCAGACAGGAACAAGAGAAGAGGTGGAGCGACAGCTGCATGGACACATGGGCTTTCCATCTGCTGCTAACTTAGCTTGTATCAGGACCAGAAATCACTGAATAACAAAAAAATTATGCTAACAAGACAAAAGATAATCCAAACGTTTAAAGGCCTGCCTGATATTATCAACCCTTACAACTTTTGTTGGACAAAAAAAAATATTTTTTTACATTTTCAAAATCTTTGTGAGGATTTGATCAAATCTTTTTTTTTTCATTTTTTCACTCCACAGTTTGTAACATTTCAGACTTTTTGAAACCCCACTTTAATAATTGTTCACGATCCAACTGATGATAGTACATAAGTATGATGAATAATCAGTCGGCCTACAACTCTTTGTGAACATCACTTTGAAGATGTTTATTACAATGACTACGTTTTGAATACTCTCTAAGGCTTTGTGGAGGAAACTTGAGTCAATATTTTTGTATGATTTTCAAGGCTTACAGATATCCTGTGGATAGTACTGATAGTTTTCTCTTGCTACTATGTCAGCAGCTTGAATTTCCCTTTACTAGGACAAAGATTTATGAGCATAGAGACAAAGGTGAACTTACAAGCTGTGAGTGGGAGAGGATCTGGCTGGCTGTGAGGGAATCTTCCTCAGACGACTCGTCTGAATCTTCATGGGTGATCTTGCTGAGGCTGGGCATGCTGTTGGACAGCTGACTCTCCTCCAGAGGCTGCAGGTCACTGCGGTCCAGACTGTCCATGGAGCGTCTGCGCACTCCCCAGTTAAAGTTATCCGTAGTCTCTCCCTGCAAAGAGGAATACCCTTGAGTTATAAAGTACCAAGAAGTCAAGCAAAATCTCTTCTCTAACACAAACACATGCACACATTCTGTAAACACACATCATCACAACCATGCTGTGCAGGTTCTGGTATCTGAGAGTGTTCTGCTCATAGATAAATATGGAGAGAATACTGGAGCTTCACATTGTTTTGTGATCCCAGTGTACCCTTACAGTACATAAAGAGTTTGTGTTTAAGCGCTCCCTTATATGATAAGATTAACAATATTTAAATCCTTTACCCCTCTGAGTCTGACTGTAACTTGTTTAACATTCAGAAAGAATTTTAACTGGAAGTTTCTCTACAGATGTCTGCCAACTTCCACATCCCCCGTAATCTGTACATCAACAGATTGTGGAAAAAAAATAGCTGAAACTGTCACAGATGCTATTTCGCTTCTCAAAATAGAAAGATGATGGAAAGTTTTCAGAGGAAAACAAAAACAAAAAACTGTAAAGCACAGAGGACAAATCCCAGATGCTAAATTTGTTTGAACTGAATGAAAACTACCAGACTGCTATCATCACAATGTCCAAATATATCCTATTAGAGGCGAGCTTATTCAACATGATCACATCTAATAATTGTTTTTTTTAATTAACAACCAGGAAAAGTGACCAAAAATTGAAAACACAAACTACAGTTAAAAAAACAACTAATCATGGATAAAAACAAATCCTACGATGGCATGCACTTCATGGGTGACCAACACACTGTGAGTTTAACACGACTAGTACTATGTGAAGATGAGAAATATGCCGAAATAACTTTGCTCCCAATACTTTGGAACCAAGGCAATATCTGTCTCACATTAATTAACATTACATAATACATTTTTGCCTTTACCATCCTATTGATTGCACACTATAAAATCTGCACAGGCAAACACTCTTAAGAAAACACAGCATGTAAAGATGAAACATGACTAAACTTACCTGTAGCTCCTAGATAGCACAGACAGAAAAACAGAGAAAAGAAACCCCATTACACAGAGCAGACACACCTGACCCAACACAGCAAAAGAGAAAGCATTGAGAAAATACTTCAATGTCTTTGTGCTAAAGCCAGCTGTGTCTTTCTAACTGGCGTTGCTAGTCTCCATTGAATGTGAGAGGAGGTAAGAAGACGGACAAACATGTTGTTTAATGAAACTTCAGATCTCGTCAGACTCACCTCTCCGTCTTCAAGCTCCACATCCAGGAAGTCAAAGTCTCTGAAGACTCTGAACTGCTGCTCCGAGGTGTTGTCGTCCATGTTTTCTGGTTCTCGGGTCCCGTCGTCAGAGGACACCAGGCTGGGCTGGTGATCCATGAGGTCCAGCTCCCCGCAGCTGGAGAAGATCACCTACACAAACACATGGAAAAAAGCGCTTACAGGTTGTTTTTTTGGATGCTGGATCAGAGAAACTGTCCAGATTTTTCAAATTCATAACAAGCCAATCTTACCGAAGGATTTTTTGTAAGGCCTACTTCTTGTCCACACAAAGACAAAACGTTCACCAGTTTTTCTCGTGTTCTTTTCTGCAGGAGGCAAGAAAATATGAAACAAATTTAAACCACATTTGTTTGTTACAATTGAATTCTACTTCAAGCACACGGCAGTTTTAAGCCCCTTTGCCCCTGGTAATGACATGTTATACAGACAGTACATTTACATCTGGTAATACAATCTGCTGTTAATAAGTATGTAATAGAAATAAGCAGTAGCCATATCACATCCCAAGTCAAAAAAGAAACGACTCATACAGACACTGTTGATTTCAAAATGACTGTTTGTGGGAGAAGATTTTTTTATTTAATTTATTTTTTACCTTTATTTTACTAGTAGTATTCCCATTAGGATACAAACATATTTATCTGTGCTAACAACTGCTTTCACTTATAACTTTTCTTTACTTAATCTAGGAAGATGAGGTGGAGTTTAGTGACCTTCATCCTGCTGGGGAGGCCTCATTTAGAAGTGGCACCAACATGTGTTTTTCTCCTTTTCTATGAGCATCCAATGAAACCTTTGATGATATCAAATGATAAACAGAAGTCTAGGTGGGGTTGTGTTCACCTGTGAAGACTGAGGCCTCTTCCAGCTGACCGGCACCAGGACGTTGTTGGTGGTGGATCCTGAGGAGGTGGAGGAGGTGCTGCGGGTCACTGCCGTTGTCCTGCTCTTCACATCTTGACCTGGAGAGCGCTGCAGGTCATCAAAGCGTCGACCAATCACAGGTGTCTAATAGCAGGAACGCAAACAAACAGACGTGCAGACAGAAAACATGATGACTCAGGGGGCGTTTTAGGATGACTGGAAAGTCATCAATGTTTCAATGAAAGCTGGCTGGCTCTTAAACATACTAAATGAGTGACACATTTCAAGAAAAATAAACCTACATGATCTCTGACTAATCCCAAAGTTTAAAAATCGTTGGTATTTTAAAAGAAAAATAGTGGTTTGTCCAGTGTGTCTCATGTTTAAACACTCACACTGCAGACTATCCAAATGGATTCACATGCAAAGAGTGGCAGCAAAGAGCTGACATCATTTCCTTCCATTCATGAACTACACAAATAGCTCCCTGTCAAGTTCCCACACATACACCACTCTGTCTGCATCTTTGAAATCACTTACCAGCTCTGCACTGCTCGGCTAATTGTGTTTACCTTTTTAGTTTTCAAGCTAATCTCAAGAGGGTTTGGTTAAAAAACAAATATCTACAATGAGGAAGGGGAAGAAATGTTTCCTTTGCAAAAGCTGAACAAAATTCCACAAAACCTCAACAAGCACCACACCCTGGAAGATTTCTCACAAACGACACAAAGAAAGTCAGAGAAAGAGTCTCGAACCTCGGATATATCAAAGTGGAAATCCAGCGTTTTCCCAGGCAGGGCCTTGGACGAGCGGTCCCAGACACGGCTGATGTCCTCGTAGGTAGGGTCACTCTGTGGGAACGAGGGCTGCACCAAACTGGCTGATCGAGAAACCACCAGCTTCAGGATATTCAGCGCTTCCCCCCAATGGGCCGTCTAAAGTCAACACAGACACACACGCGCCAAATTCATCCATACACACAGACAAAAACCAACACAGCCACGTGGTTAGGAAGAAACACTTACAAATGTCTCTGCGTGTGTGTTATTGTTGTTCTATTTTTAGAGACAAGTGTTCTGGCAGTCGGCTCACAGTAGCAAGCTAAAGGAAAATGGATTCAGTGTGAGGATAAGCAGAGCTCGAGCCTGTGGCAGACTGTTTATAGTTTGGGTGTGTCTACAAATTTACTGCGCTGACACAAGACTGCTCATTTCTTTCCACTTACAAAAGGAACATAAGGATGCCTAAAGATTTCCTGTGATCAAATCTGACGTGAGCAGAAAGAAAAACAATAATCCTAAAAATAGAACCAGCTGTTAACTCAAAATTGAAGGCACAAAGTCAGTGTATTTTTAAACTAATGATCAGATATAGGACAAACACGCAGGGGTTGAAGTTTATTAAACTCACCTGGACAAATTTCTCAATTGTCTTCAGCACCTCCATGTTGAAAGGTTTGGCTTGAATGCCACTCAGGTCCATGTGACTCAAGAGGCTGTAGATGATCTGTAAAAGGGTCTGCTGCATACTGGGGAGACCCTTCTCCAACAGCTGTTACAACAGAAGTACAAGCCATTCATTCATCCAGCACCATTTACCAGACCTTAATGATTACCACAAGGACACTTCT
The DNA here is from genome assembly GCF_963930695.1 of Labrus bergylta. Classification (NCBI taxonomy): domain Eukaryota; kingdom Metazoa; phylum Chordata; class Actinopteri; order Labriformes; family Labridae; genus Labrus; species Labrus bergylta. The sequence continues at coordinate 24,179,281 of NC_089205.1, forward strand.
AAAGGTGTTCATTAGATACACTCTAAGCGAATAAGGCTCTACAAACCTCTGCCATGTAAGTGACCAGGTTGAGTGTGATGTCTGAGAAAGCCTCGTGAAGATATCGACACACCACGTTCACCCAGGAGAAGCAGTCTCGTGTGTAGGAGTGTGTTTTGTACAGAGTCATGACGTGAGCGAGGTTGGACAGCTTGGCGTTCTTCTCTTCAAGACAAACCTGCATACCAAAGGGGCATTAGCTTACACATTTTTATTTCCAAACAAAAAATAATAGGCAAAGATCAGGCAACAGAGACAAACCTGGGCTATCCTCTCTGCAACATCTTGACAGAACTGCGTTGGGCCGTCGAAGTTCTGGACGAGGTGTGGGATCAGACAGAGGACATTCAAGGGAAATCCTAATGGATAAAACACACAAATGATTTCAACGTTTTAAAATATTATTGGTGATAATTATTTTCACTGCCATGTTAGTTCATGTATAAAAGAGAGCATCCATCTGTTTGTGTTTTTTAAATGTGAAATGTTGTGAAAATTACCAAAACTGGCACATAATAAAGCATAAAGATGGCTAATCCATCCGTCCATCGACATCCACTGTGTACCTATGGCTTGTGAAGTGTCCACGACAGGCACCCTGGACACAGGTGTAAGCTGGCAGAAGAGCTGCAGCGTGAGGTCAGTGGTGGACACGGAGGTGAAGCCCTTCAGCAGCAGCTGTTGGAGCCCGGTGAAGCTGCTCCATTTCAGCTGGTTCTGCAGTTTCTCCAGCTTCTCCCGGTTCTCCTGTTTGTCCAGCGACATGTGGCCCAGCAGCTTGTTCAAGAGCCTCAGAGACATCTGATACTCAAACTCAAAGTCCGACTCCATCAGGGACACTGCCACCCAGAAGATGGTGGCAAGCAGGTTGCTGGGGTGGTTGATATTTGTCGGGTCGTTGACGTTGTCTTTAGATGAGGACGGGCTGCGGGTCTTTGCTAACAGAGCCTGCTGTTCACATGCTTGGATACGGTCCAGTGTTGCGCTGCGAGGGGGATCAGACCACCTGTCAGCCTCCCCGAACTTCTTAGGGACAGAAGAGCTCCTCTGATGTCTGCTCCTCTCTTCTCTTCGGAGGTTGATTTGTCCCGTGCTCTTTCTGTTGGACAGTAGCTTGAAACTGGTGATGAAATCCGGAGAGGAAGCTCTAAAAAAAAAAAAAGAAGAAGAAAAAAAAAAAGAAAAACCAATAAACCAACTGAACTTTTAGACAAAAACTATTTTCAAAATACATTTGTTAAGACACCAACCTTGTTAAGATAGCCATGAAATCATTGTTCTTCAGACATTCAGCCAAGTTATCTACCACAGACTCCAGTGTGAGTAACACTTCCATCACATAGCCCTGCAAGTGAGACAAAGGCTGACAGTCAGTTCTGGGGAGGAGATTTTTGTCACAAGGTCACAGAGAAGCGGCGTGTTTAGTACACACAGAGATAACCGACCTGCACTTCTTCTCCGTGTTCACCCACAACTTCCACCAGCCTGGAAAGCAGGTCGGACACGGCGTGGGCAGAGATGGGCTGACGGAGGGCTCGGAACACCTGAAAGGAGCGTCCAGCGTAGTGACGGGATGAGCTACACAGCGCGGTCTGCAGGGCTATGTCACTGAGCTGCTGCTCCAGATGGAAATCTAAAGAGGACAGACCAAAGAATGAAAACTGGAGCTGCTGCTGTGTGGTCATTCAGACTGTCGAGGATATAAACTGGCTTACTTGACTTGGACTCTCTGAACACCGACACCACATGACGAAGAAAGTTGGTCAGCTGCCCGGTGCTTTTTGAAATTTGATTCTTTGGTGAAATGTCTTCGTGGCACCACAATGGTCCATAAGATCTGTAAAACGACAGTTTATTTATTACTCACAACACAAAAAAGACAAATCAAATACAACATTTTAGATAATCTGACAGATACTGGTAATGTTTCAAATGGAATGTCCAATCTGTGCAGAGAATAATATGAAATATCAGCTGAACAACGTTCATCTAAATATCAAATGTAATCTTTTTCTAGAATCTAGTGCACCATGCATACAGCACCACTAGGTGGAAATCTTAACCAAGCTTTATAAATAATTCGATCAGCTTTTCAGAAGGAAACCTTTACTATCATAGTATACCTTGTGGTTAAAAACTCAATGAGCTTGTGGTTCTTCTCATCCAGTTTACCGGAGCCCACCAGCTCCTCCACCTCGTGGGAGATCTCAGGCAGGTTGTTGCTGCTTCCTCCCAGACTGAGACTGGAGGAGGTGGAGGAAGAGCTCAGGCCAGAGTCTGGCACAGGAGACGCCTGACACTCCCGCAGAAAGTCGAACCCTCCTCCTGAACACAATAGAGGAGCAGGTGTGTGATGGCGAACAGGTTACTGTGGTTTAGTTGGACGTTTGATTCAGCAAGTTGAAAACATTGTCTGTGTTTTGAGACGTCTGGAATTTGACTCCAATTAGACTTTACTACTGCCACTATTTATTTATTGTGGTAGAATAATAAACTGCAGTATTCACATTCTCCAGCATATTACACATATTCACATAGCTGATTAAGAAGGGTGTTTTGTTTGGATCCTGATGGCAGTTTTAGCATTGTGTGGTTCCAATGTAAAATAAATATATTTTTTGGAGCACAAGCTCTACTAATAGTCAAATGTTTTTTTTGTTTATCTGGACATCTTTAAATATCCAGACATTTGCTAAACAAAATATCAGCGTGGGGGGAGAGGCACAAAGGAAGCCTACTCAAGCCTCCGCAGATGGCCCCAATTTGGACAAGAGGCTAAAAATAGCAGGATGGAATGCTTTAATCAAGACCTTTGATGTCCTCTGTGCTCAATATTGCTTTTGGCTCAGTCTCCAAATATTTTCTCCCCAGATAAGCAACGTATCTATCCTCTGAAAGGAATGTCAACCATTCCCTCCTGATGTTCAGTTTATATTAACCACAGAGAGAGAGTAATGTGTGAAATGCCACCCTGCTCTGCCAAATGGACCCTGGTCTTCTTCAAGCCTTCAGTGAAGTCAGACTTTTAGGTGAGTGTTAGAAAAGGCCTGTATGTTTTTTTACCTGAAGGTAAATACTCGGGCTGAAGGCTTGGCTTGCTGGTGAGTGTCTTTGTGCTGTTGATATCACGTGTCTGCAGTAAGACTGAGGCGATGGACTGGAAGTTGTTGTTACAGGACAGAGTGATGAGCAGGTGGAGGAGGAGACGTTTGCTGTTCTCAAACACTTCTGGACGGTAGTGATCCATGCCTGAAGGAAGCAACACACCCATCAGTTTGTGTCAGCAAACAGGGAACTCTCAGTCAAGATGTTGTTTCTTAAAGCGAGAGTTTCAAAGCCCTGATCTTAAAGATCATCAAAGAATTAATCTTTCTGATATCGACTATTTAAAAGAAACAAAATCAAGTTATTTGTTCTGAAATTACAATGACTATGTCGTCAATTAAAAACTAAACATTTGACAAACTTTTATTTCAGATTTGTACACAACCGTTTTCAGCCATTGTCTAAAATATCAAATATGTTTAAATCTTATTATATATTTATTTTTTTAACAGGGATACTTGATTATAGTGAGCATTTACCCAAGAACAAGGCATGTAGCAGTAAAGGCAAGTGCATGGCCCAGTCCTCCCTCACACTGTGGTCCACCACCATCTCTGTCATGAAGATGACCGCTATATTACACCTGTAACACACAAAAACATGTTATTCAATCAGCCTGTTCATTAACCTATCACACTCAAAGGCCCTAAGAAAAACACTTTGATATCAGACTTTGAAGTGTGCAGCTTCAAAACCGGTTGGTGGAGAGATTTGTAGGTGCTGCTGCAGGTTATCAAGAGTCAATAAAAAGTTTGATGTTCCCACGATATACAGCCACAGGGATCGAAGTCAAGGCAGATGTTTTTGTTTTTACACTAGAATGAGCATAGCATAGTTTGCATTCCTGTTAAGCCACAGTCTCACCTGTGCAGCGGTCCTCTGGGGGTGATGGTCTCTGGCAGGAAGTCCACCAGCGGAGCCCAACACCCTCCATTCACAGGCATGGGCAGAGGATGGGGCTGGTTACTCTCAATGACAACCATCAGCCAATCAGCGTAGGGCGGCAGAGGTTCGCCTAAAAGGTTACAGAAATTACACAGCTGACATTTGAGTACACACACATTGCGGCAAATGGCCAAACAAATGTTTGGGGATTCTCCAGAGCTGTATAAGGACTTATCTTTTCTAAGAGGCTCTTCATTGTGAAATCATTCTCACTCACTGTACTCCACTCAGCAGGACTAATTCAGACCCAGAGAGTATAACAAAGCTGTTTCTGGGTCACTGGCAGCAGGGTGGAGGCCCTGGGCTCAACTACTTTTTATTTCAGTGCCAGTTCTCACACAAGCCTTTTCAGGACCCCAGGCCGCTCCGCATTGCTCATGCATTATCAATGACACTTGCCTGTCCCCATCTTACCCTCCAAGCTAGCCTCTGTTATTCTGAACTCACTAGACCATGTAATCACATTTATTTCACAGTGTGTCTGAAACAAAAACACACTCACTCTTATCTTCATCGTAAGATCCACCGGAGCTGTTGCTGTAGCGTGATTCCAGGCGGTTGTGGGCTCTTGTCTTGTGGCTCAGCCTGAGGTAAAAAAAAAAAAAAAAAAACCCTGTCATGGTAACGGCTCTGTTTAAGGACGGTTAATTATTCTAATGTCAAGATTTAAGATAATTCATCTACCTTTCTTCACTCTCCTTAACAGCCTTTGAATCATCTGTGTCAGGAAAGCTCTCCTGGCCTGCAACAACAGTGTTGCTGCTCGATGTGGTTCCTAGAATTAAAAAAATTGGATGTTTTACATTCGATTCACAGAAAGCTTACAGGACACAAGTTTAAACACCAAACCCTACTCTCTGTCACAACAGGGATCTGCCTAGAGAACACACATTTTGCCATGGTTGGCCAATAAGTGGTTCCACTAGCGCAAATATGGATTCCCTGGCTGGTATTCCCCATAAAATATGTATTTCTTTCTTTGTTTTTTTTCTATTTAGATGTACCTGAAGCTGCTGTGGAGGCCTTGCTTGTGGCAGTGAAGCGATAAAAAGGAGGACTATCACAGTGCTGCACCACAGGGTTGACTGGATCTGTTTGTTGCAACTCAAATATTAACTCCTCCATGGTCTGCATGGTGTTGTTCCGGCACAGATAGATCACCACCTTCTTGATCTGAACAAACACAGAACAGCGTATCAGTGAGAAACTGCAAAGAGCTAAAAAAAACAAAAACACAGCGACATCTTACAGCGGGGCTTAATGATATATCTTACATATGGAAGGAGGGTGGTGTCACTGCTGACACCGCATAAGCTGATGAGAAACTGCAGTGTGGTTCTCAGATTGTTGCTCCACTTGTCGTTGTTGACTAAAGCGTTCCAGGCGTTTTCCATCTCTGCTCCAGGTAGATCATCTCCATACTGACCAGAGGAAGGATGCGAAAGAGCAAATTCTCACATTAGCTGCATTGATACCGATATTGTATTTCATTAAATTCCTCTTAACATGACATTACCTTGGCAGTCATGAACATGAGGTTATTGAGCACCATAGATGTGGCCTGTAAGGAGCCCCAGCCGCTGCCCTTCAGTTGGTGGGATGAAGCTGTGCCGGTTGTCCGACTGGCAGCGTCGTAATCTGTCGCGCACGGTGTGAAAACCGGGAGCAGCAGGCCGCTATCAACCAGCTCGATGTTACTGAGCCAGGGCAGGAGGTAGGTTAGCATTGTTTGCCTCGCGTTGGGATGAGTGGTGGGGAACCTCTGGCTGACCTCTGCGAAAGGAAAGGACACACTTACGTCAGAATATCTTCATTGGAGACGGCAGTGTTTATATTTGACACGGAAGTCAAGTTAATACTGTAATTGAGTTTCACCATAATTGCCGGTTTAATCCTGATCCGCAAAAGTTGAGGGAGTTTCTTAATCGAGTTAAGCTTTCACTGTTTCTGTGGTTAGAGGGAGTGCCTATAGATACAGTGACAATCTTGGTTGTGGAAGATGAGCGTGCAGCATTTAGTGGGAAACCATAAGAAGATGAAAAGCCTGTGAGAGTATTAAAAGAGGGCTCAAATAGAGTGGATAACCCCACTATGTCCATAAACCCCCACATGACACAAACAGCTACCTGAGAATAGAGGAAGTGTGAGCTCAGGGTACATCCTGGCCAGCTGGCCTGAGAGCTGAGGCAGTGAGACGCTGTAAAGAGGTGGCAGAGGACCGTGGGTGCCGTAGAGGATACTGCTTGGCTTCTGGTCCGCAATCTTCTTAGAGTACACAAACAACTTAGCTTCAAGAATCTGTTCAAACAGAGAGGAGTGAAAGTAGTTATTCAATAAAGCACAGAAAATAAGCACAAAATGAATTTGTGCAGAAAGATGCGTTTGCGTTCCTCACCTGCATCAGCTGCATTGAAATCTCATAGATTTCTCTGTTGGCATCAGACGCCTTAAAGAGGACCAGATTCAGCAACGTGACGATATCACTTTGATAGTTTCTGCTGGAAAGGGAAAAGTTTGTGTCATGTTGGCTTGCTGTCCATACCACACACCAGACTCGGCAGCTATGGAGACAGGGTCTTCAGTGTCACAGCCCCCACTCCCTGGAGCACCCTCCCCTTCAGACATCCGCAATGCCACCTCTTTGGACAACTTTCTAAAAGCCTCTAAAACATCATCTGTTCCCCACATCCTAAAACCTCTCTTACTGTAACTCTGACTCTCCACTGGTCTCCCATCCTTTGCTGCCTGTCTCAGTTTTGTTTTTTTGTCTGGTCCCTCCACCAAGTAGAGCGCCCTTGGGTCCCCTTAAATTCAATCTTATATTATTATTATCATGAAAAACAATGTTTAGTGTTCCACACTGTGTTTAAGTCCACGTTTAAGAATGAGGCAAGCGTGGAGGGCCAGACAAATAGGGAGCTCTTTAAGAGGATTAGTTTAGTTAACCCTTTGAAGTCTAGGCTCATTTTCAGTGCTCTCTTTACTTTGACATGAAAGATGGATGAATCACAGAATCTAGTTCCTAAACTGAATCAGCAAAATCGATTATAAACAAATCCCCCCTAAAAGTGACAAACAGAACATGAAATGTAACGACTCAAACTCCACATACTGAAGATTAGACACATGTCAGGTGATCTTCATATGTAGAACAGGTGACAGAGCGAGATTGGGGAGACTTTGTACCTGCTGCCACAGACTGTAGCGATGGCTTTGAAGCACCCCGAGGCGAGCTGGTAGGAGCCTGTGTAGCAGCGATCCACAGCCCAGTTGAAAAGGTTGACCTGGTCAGCATTGAGCTCCAGGAGCAGAATGACAACTTCACATCCAAGCTGGTGGACCTGAGCCAGGAGTTAACACCAACACAGACTTTGCTCATTGTCATCCATTTTTAAAGATTCCTTGGAGTTTTTTTTTTCGACACAAATTCACAATGTTATGTGTATTTTTTTTTTAAAGATTCAAGGATCCAGCGCCTCTACATCTGTCTTACACAAAGATGATACATTCTATTCCCTTGGCTGGCTGCCAAGCTAAAGCTAACCTTCAAGCCATTTATTGAAAACATCTGAGTCCAAAGGAACTAAAGACACATATTTGCTTTTTCTTGTATCACAGTAGATTAAAACAAAGGCAATATCAGATCAATTATTTTCAAACAGCACTCTCCTTCACCACTTGCCAACCCTCCTAGGAGACAAAAGGGAGCACTTGGCAGGGTCTGGTGTTGGGCTTCTTACAAAGCGAGCTCCAGCAAACTATCAGAGTGGCTTTCTGGGTCAGCTCTTTGTTTAAATGCACTGCTTTAGTAAAGTATTAGATACATACCCGCTGATCCTGGCAGGCTAGTATATTATCCAGCCACTTATAGAGGTATCCGTCTGGAGAGAGGCCAACGTTATCAAACACGGGCCCGCAGCACAGCACAGCAGACATGGCCTACAAGAACAAACAGTCAACATTTCTAACGTGTTATATGCTTTAAACATATTCACTGTTTTAGTTTTCTCTTCATCCTAAACTCCTGGAGTCGATTTATTAAACAATTTCTTCCTTTCTTTAACAAAATTAAAGACACATTTCATCTTACACTTGTCATTGAACACAACACTGGACAAGAAAGGGTGACTGTGTCTTTTAGTTTTCTTGATTATGTAACTCAGCAGCCGTGTTGTTTACTGCTGCTTGGGCAGTAGCTCAGTATGGTATCAGGGAGTAAGTGATGTAATATTATGTGACTTTAAATTGAGGTGCTCATGTTTTTCAACCTACATGGTCTGTCGCTTCTTCAGTCCTTAAAATAGAAGTGGGTTGAGCAATATAAAAATCTGGATGAGCAGGTGCTCATTCACTGCAGTTCAGAAGAAACGTTGTATTTGTCTTGTGGGTGGAGAGGAGTTCAAATACAACAATCACATTTGAGGAGATATCTTGGCTCGCAGAGATAGGATGTGAGGATTTACTTTAATAAAGGCAAAAGGAAGACTGAGTCTGCACACCAGCAGCTGTTTCAATTCACATTTAATAAAATGAATCACCACATGTGACGTTATGGGCCCATCAGAGGATTTTCTTTAATGCAACGCTGCAGAAAACCTTGATTATTCAAATAAATGTCACTTCATCGGGTCAGATTATAAGATATATTTCGATAGAAAAAAAGATATTCAGCACTTTTTCTAAAATGTAATCTCTCTGATTGAATTAAGTCGGACAGATTAATTACCAAAACAAACGTTAGTTTTTCTCATGAGGGTGAGGTAATTAAAATAAGTACGCATCTTGTAAGAGGCTAATAGATCTGTAGAAAGTATATTTACCTTCAGGGAACAATACTGGTATCGTGTGATCTGATGATTCCTGTCACTGTAGCGGTCCAGAGGGGTGAACATGATGCTGAAAGGCCCCGCCCACTGGCTGAACAGTATAAAGAGGTGATGTCGAAGGCTTTGCTGTGGAAACAGGAAGCGCCTGTGGTGCACTGAGGAAAATACAAAGCCTGTTATAGATCTGCTTGTTGGGAAATTGAAGAGAAAAAAATGAAACATTGAAGAAGCTACTCTTTGTACCTGGAACACATTGGATGAGGTTTGCCACCATGGCGCTGAAGTGCGCTCGGATGTCTTTCAGGATCTCAGCATCTTTGTCATTCTCAGCTTCCAGCAGCATCCGGGTTAGATCAACATACTCCAGGAACAGAGCGCCAAGGGCAAGAGTGTCACGTTCCAGAGCTCCATTTGTACTTATAAAGTGCAAATGATGTGAAAACACAGAGACGCCCAATTAAAATCACAAACCAAACAATATGAGCCCAGTCACTATGCAAACTGTAGCTGTAGTCCTTGATTATTGGGCGATATGAAGCCAAATGTCAAAGCCTGTGAGTTTAATGCTAAACAGTGTAGAACTCTTATCTTTTCGCTCAAGCCATACTGACCTGTCACTAATGACACCTGCATCAGCCAACAGCTCAAAGATCCGCAGCAGCTGCAACCTCAGCAGATCTCGCCGTTCACGCCGCTTCTTGTTCTGCAAAAGGAAGAGAAATTCTTAATGCCAGAAGTCCCAGTTATCAAATGATTAATCTTTATGTAGTTACTAAGATTTTTACATAAGGTCAAAATTCTAAATTAACCTAAAAGTGAAGAATTTTGCTGATGTTATAATGTGCTGTTATTACAACCAACCAACCTCTGGTCTTCTTTCTAAAGCTTCTTTCATTAGGGGATGGAGCTCTTCCACAAGCTCCCTGCATGCAGACAAATAAACAAGCTTTAATGAGGCAATAATTCAAAATTCAAATAAAACAATAAGCATAGAGATTCAGTTACATAAAATAAATCAAAATGCAGTGGAACTATTTTTTATGTTTTCAAAGAATGAGATTAGATCAGATTTTTAGGAAACTGTTTGGATGCAGCTGCAAAGGGCAACAAGAGACCACTCATTTGTAATCCCCTGTTTATCTTCACTTTAAATCCATACAGATACAGGTCAACATGCACTCTAACTGTGGAGATAATAATGGATTGTGCTCCCCAATTTTTATATGAGTGTTCCTAATTTATTAAAAAAGACAAAAAAAAATCAACACAGCTCTGCAGCCTAAATATTATCAAAGCTGCTCTGCCTCCTTTGTGAGGCTGATTTGAAACTATTTAGTGAAAGCAAAAGACACTTTACAGATAAGGACATCTGTTCTCTGATATACCTGAAAACGAGGGAATTGGTGCGACCAAAGCCCAGAACTAATGACTCTGTCAACTCGATGCTCTCTGCCCTCATCAGTGGAACCAACTGCTTCAGAAGCCAAGCCACAGACGGGCTCCCGATAACCTGAAAGATCAGAAGGCGACTGCTCAGTCAGACAAGAAAACTACTGACACTGCTTGAACACCACTAATCACACAGGGCTGCATTGAGATAAGAGTCCAGCACAGAATGTATCTGCTCCCTGTAAGGTAGCTGAGGTGTAATTTGATGCCTCCTGTTCGAACGTCAACAAGCTCCTTATGAACATCGGACCCCAGAGAGACAAAGCATTAGGGATTTAATGAGACCAGGTGGGCTGAGGAAGCAGATACCTTGTTATCCAAGCTGACACCGCTGTCAGATGTAGCAGCCGTGATCTCAGGTGTCGATGCTCTCAGATGGCCAGGGCTCATGATACTGGGCTTGGCCACCCCGAAGCAAAGGATCAGGTAGTTTCTCCAAAGGGTGACGTAGTTATCGCCACCGCCAGATGTGTTGGTCTTCTTTGCATACACAGGATTACTGGTGATCATTAAAAAGCGAAAAGGGTCCTATTGTTATCTGAGCTTTTGAGTTTTTCAGATGAAATGCAGAACCGGTATTAAGGGATCTTATTTAAAATAAGAAATACAGATGCACAGAAATAGAAAAGAGAAGAAGTGTTCCTCCATCAGACACCTACTTTGGGTCCACGAGGGGCATTAGCGTCTGCATCCGTGTAAAGGCGTAGGGCCAGGCGTAGCTAAGAGCCGTGGGGCAGTGCTTGGGAAGGTGGTCCTGTCGGAGGAGGCTGTAAACGCACAGCACCCAGGGGTCCTTTACGGACTGGGCAAAGATCCATACATGTGATGGGCTCCTGATGTCATAGTGACTGTTGACGAGCAGTGCGTTCCACTCCACAAGCCACTGGAGGTCTACATGGTGGCCGGCAGGCAGGGGGGCCTGCAAACAAGGAAGATGGAAACTAGAGTCAGAAGTCTAGGGTCATAAGTGATTTAGATGTTCAATTAGCATGGACCATGTAAGGACAGCATTACAAATTAGTAATAAATGCCAATGTGTTTAGCATTGTATGTTTGCATGTATTATTTTGTGTCTTGACGCTGTAGAGGTTTTGTAATGGCTTCCTGTTCCTGGTGTTCTTAACGTTCTCACTTACTCATGTTGGCTAAAGCTTGGAACATGTACAATGTGAATTGCATGCTATGTATGTTGTTTGTGGTTGTCATTGCTGTGTGCTTCTCTGTTTATATGCAGATTGTTGTTGATAGTTTTTATTTATTTTATTTATTTGTTAGGACTATTATAGAGGCAGCTAAATGTGTGCACAATTAAAGTACAAGACACATTTTCCTGCAAGGACAATAAAGTGCATCGTGTCATATTCTGACATCTCTACATAAAAGCATTCAATCATACATTTTAATAAACACGTCCTCTTGCTCCCCTTTCACCCTTTTGCTTAAGAATTATTGCACAACTGTGAAAAATACAGCTATTAAATAAGAACCCATATCAGATAATCACACAGTATATTCAGAAACACAATTTGATAAAGCATGCAAGCACATTTATGTTTTTATCCTGTTCTCAATATAAACTGCATCCTTAGCATCCTGATGGCGTCATGATGATTACGTAACAGGAGGTCAAAAAGGTCAACAGCTGCTCAGTTCCAGCTGTCCATTCAGTTTTACATGTCGGATTACTACATCAAGATTCTGTCAACGTATCAAGCATTTGCTGTTATGTGACAGTGCACTGACGACAGACCTTTTCATGAAACTAGTTTAAATTCAGACACATCGGATGAGCATGTTTCTATCATGAAGTCAAGGCAGGTGAAATTAATACAATATCAATTAATTAGATAAAAAATCAAAGGACGGTCAACAGATATGCGAAAAAAAAAAAGCACTTACAGTGTCCGACACGGCAACGTTGACGAAACTTTCCAGGATTACAGGGCTGAGCTGGTCCATGATCTCTATCATCGGTTTATCGTCATCCTGCAGGAGACAAAGCGTGACATCAAAATCCGCAAATGCTCCTGAGTTCTACCACATGAGATCAACTTTGCTTTATTTGACCTCAGTCTGTCCGATGGTCATGAAGAGACTTCGTATCTCTTTGAGGATGGCGATAGCGAGCCTGCGGGTGCTCAGCTGACAGGAGCAGAGAAGCACAAGCGCCAGACCCTCCACAGCATGCAGCACGGTGGAGTGGGGACCTCGCTCTGCAGGGATCTTCAGGTTTGAGCTGGACTGCAGCAGCTGGGAAATACAAATCAACACCAAACAATGATAATTCAACAGTTCCACGATTTAAGAGGTCATTCGAGGCGTTAGGGCAGAAGCAGAAGAATTAAGACTTATTAGTCAAGAGTAATTTGTTTTTCCAGCTTGTTAAAGCACAAAAAGACTTTTTAATTGACTCAGGTGTGTACCTCGGCAGTGTGTATTTTAGCCGTGTCATAGCTCTTCCCTGGGGCTGCCAGCGTTAGTTTCCACTGTGTGAGCAGTTGCAGCAGTAATTTGAGGGACGTGTCTAACAGGCCCTGGTGGGTGTCTTGGACCTCGCGCAACAGGAAGTTTGTGAATCCAAACAGGACGTCGTCACGCCAGTCGGAGAAATCCACCAGCAGACTTTGCAGGGAATTCTGGGCTATAAGTCGCAGCTCATCATCCATGTGGATCGTCAGCCTGATGAAACAAGCAGGAAGAAGACAAAATGAATGAATAAGAAAATGCCCCTAAAGTATGAATAATTATTTTACATTACAAAAGTTTTATAAATGTACGCTCCATATTTGACATATTGGTATTTCTTCTTGCAAAGTGAGAGAAATGACTCTATTTTGACAAAGTAGTACAGCAATGATTTGCATACAGTAAGAAGGGCATTATAATTGGGAGCAAACATGTTTTCTAAGTTTAAAAACAACACTGGGGTAGCAGGTGATTCAGGTTCTTACTCTGTATGAAACAGGTTTGTAACTCCACACAAACATTAATGACACTTGATTTGATCTCCAGTTATTATCTTGGCAACAAAAATCCGAGAGCATTTGAGGCGACTCACCGAGAGAGCAGGTCTATGAGCTCAGGCTTTGACATCCCGTCAGGCAGGATGCGAGGAACAGCTGCGACACACGTCCTGAACAAGTCGATCTTGGGCTTCCTTTCACCACTGAAAAGAGAGAGATTTGAAGACTTACTGGAAATGCTTTCAGTGTGTTCAACTCTTACTGTGAAACTAATCAGGCATAATGATACATAACCAGAGTTAATTAAGTCAGGTATGAGTGAATGATGAGTTTTGAAACACTTTTAAAAACACTCTGTTGAGTCACTCTGGAGTTTGGCAGCCTGTAAATGTTTTGGCCGCTGGGATGACAGAGCTATTGCGTGTGCACTTACGTGATCATATCCTCAGGCTCCTTGTTTAACATCTGAGCGTTAGTCATCATCATGCAGCGTCCCACCTCCTTATCCAGGTGTCTGAGGATGTTGTCAATAGCCTTCCTCACATGAGAATAATACTGAGACATCCCTGGAGAAGATGAAAGAAGAAACACTGGTGACATCACTGAGATTTGTATTCTGCAAACATCACACTGATTTGATGCTAAAGCTGTCTCACTCACCAATGACTTTGGCCTCTTCGTCCGTCAGCATTTTGCTCAGGTATGTCTTCTTCACTCGGAGTGTGTGCCCAGAGGGTAAAGTGCAACCAGTGTTAGGCATGGGAGGCTCGCCGTCCTTTTGCTGCAGTTTATCAGCTATGACCAGGAATGCTCTCAGACCAATATTCATTCTCTGCACAAAAAGGACACTTCACTTTTAGCTCTTTGTTATTAATATCCAGCACTGCAATATGATACCGCAACACGAGGTCAGCAGAAAAGAAATCTATTGTACAAGCAGATACTACAGTTACGGTTACAGTGGGCTCTATTAGGCATCATTTAAACCTTTAGCTGCAACAAAACCGTCAAATTCTGTAACATAAGGGATACATATAAAGTAGTCTTTATATGATCCTAGGGAATTAAAATGATCTTTCAAATTTGCATGACTATAACTTAACTTCCTTTTAAAGTTTCAATTAAAAAAGACAAGTTTCTTTACTTTGAAGTTCATTTTGGTCAACATTAAGCAGGCATGTAAAGGTACGTAGAATCCATACCTCTGGATTAAGACTAAAGGCTTTTGCAGGTTTCCCAACACAAAGAAGGTCGAAGATAATCTCTCTCATGGCAAAGTCCAGTCTCTCCTGTGGTAAGAAGATAAAGCTGTTCATTATGAGGAGACAACACATCATCTTATGTGACTTTGAGACTTCACATTTTGTTAAATAACAAACAGCGTGTGTGTCTTGTGATCGTCTCTGTAGAGCAGTGCAGCACATCTGTGTGCTCACCTGGGCAATAAACTGGATGATTTTGACAAAGATGTTGAGAGGCATGTCTCTGGGTACCACACTGCGGGATCCTTTGGGGAAAAGTGTTGTTACTATTGTGTTGAGGCGACTGTGGAGAAAAAGACAACAAACCATTAACAGGATGCCTCTGACATTCATTACACAGTTCTAAAAGGATTTGTAGACAGTTTTCAGACTAAACTTCAACTGATTGAAAGGAGCTTTGTTTGGAGACAGGTTTACTTTGGATGTAACTAACATGTTTTAAAAGTCTGGCTTGACCCATGTAGGATTTCTTAGAAAGGCTCAGGCTCATAATAACTTACAGAAGCTGGTGAAACCAGTCTGGTATAGGCCTGACCCAAGGCCAGCTCTGCCTTGCATCAACAATACCTCTTTCTTTAAATACTAATCAAATCAGAAACAGGGACGGAGGGTTCGGCGTAAAACTACTTTAATAAACCTTTTTTATGTTCTTGCTTTTACATTTTCCTTTAGTGCAAACAAATGTGTTTCAGTCTGTGACTTTCATTAGCTCCTCAGGTGTTTACTGGCACATAAAGACGTTATAGAAAGACTGTATACTGTTCAGGCTAGATGAGACATTTGTTTTCAAGTCTCAAGTTTCAAGTGAGCATTTGCAATCGATACTTTCTTCCTCTTCGGCTGACTCATCACAATAACAAGGAACATAAAAGTTGAAGATATTTACCCCTGTGTTGCTGTGTTGCTCTCACACTTGATCCTGATCATGTAGACCCACAACAGTCGATACAGGGACTCCAATGCAACACGAGCCATTTTGGGGTCTCTACTCTGTAATACAAGTATGAAAGAAAGTCAATGGTTTGTTGCAACAGAGGCTACCAATGAGTGGTCTTTGTTCTTAATAAAAAGACCGCTCTTATCCAAAGACGCAGGTTTGCGAGTGATATTACCTTCAGATTGGAGAGGCAGTTGTTGAGGAAGATGTGCCATCTGTTGAGGAAGAACTGCTTCTGGCTGACACACAGCAGACACGTCACCAACGGGTAAAACGCCTGTGCACAGAACAGTTTCATTTATATCTCTAAAAGCTTCAAACTTCTAAAACTCACACTTTCTCTTTGTAAAAATACCTGCATGAGTACTATTTAAGATGTAAATAGGTTTTATTGAGGTTTCGGTCTTTTGTAAGGCTTTCTGCTGACAAAGTGTTGCTCATAAAAGCGACTCTCAGCACTAATAGCTGCCTGAGGGGAATAAGGAGCTTCTGTAAGAGCTATGTGTTGTTCCATGAGGGTTGTTGTCTTTTCATTTGGTCATGAACTGCTGCGGTGAGAGCTTCATTGAAGCCACATGACAGGGAGGTGACATACAAGTTTGTTATATACTGCACGACTGTGGTTATTTCATATGCTTTGTTAAAGGCAGCCTGTCTCCTTCATAAATTATGTCTAGAGTGGACAAGACAATGCAAGAGAACATTACTCAAGAGTGACCTTGAAATGCTTGAGGGTTCACAGAGACCACAGGCATCCGGACAATCTCTGAACGCAGCATAGGGTGTCAGTGTCAAAACAGTGGGGCACAAAAACAAACAAGGCCACACAGAGACAAACAGCAACAATCAAGAGTTTGTTGGTTTCCTGCGGAGCAACCAACCAGTGAGTGCTTCTTCCTGGAGGACAGGTCCAGGGTCGTGTCGTACAAGCTGTCCACAAAGTTCCTCAGGCAGGGAACGTTCACCTCGTTCTTCACGGCCTGGAACAACATCAAACACAGTTCCATGATGTGACACAAAGTAGTGCCCTTTTCTTGCATCCCATAAATGATGTGTGATGAGCCACACGCAGGAGGATCAAAAACACTTACTGCTGCAACAGGAACCAAAATTTCAACAAAGAGACCCGCCAAGGCATGCTTTATGTCTTTATCCTTCACCTCCAGGAAATATTGGGCACACTCCTGTGGAAAACAAAGACAACAGTTTATAAAAAGTGATGGGACTTAACCATATTAGAGAGATAACCATACTGTATGGACAAAAGTGACTGTAATCCATGAAGTGCATTCAACTGCTAATGTGAAACACAGTCAGTGTCAAAGGGTAGGAAACACCAACAAGCCTCGTACTCTCTCTTCTGGACAACCCTTCAATCGAGCATAGGCTGATACTGTGTACCCATCTGATACCAGTGTGATTCAAACTAAATGTATTAATGATATGTTGGCCTTGCTCAGTACATTGAAGGAATCCCCACCTAAAGACAAGATAGGCTAGAAAGAAGTGTCGGACACCCATGTTTTAAACATTACACTTTGCTATTTTGTCTTTTTTTTATTTTTTGAATCATCTAGGTTTTTAAATCAAAAGGTACAAGGTGTAAAAATGTGTTATTGGAAAACAACTAATTGTCAATTTTTGCTAGCTTTGAATGATTTTACAAAACTGGATCTTCTTGAATCTCTTAAACAGTATTTGTAAATGGCTGCAATCATATAGTTGCCTTTACTGTTTCGGAGACAGAGAGACAAGTCAGTCTTATTTGTGGCTAACAGATGGACATCTGATTGCAGCATAGACTGTAATATTGTGAGATACCTGATACTGCATTTGATGCTGCATTTCTGATACTGGCATCCATATTGGTGAATAGATCCTGTATTTTAAAGATTAAATCATTTGGTCGTAAAAGCCCCATTGTACCTGCATGAACTGAAAAGAGGCCTCAAAATCCTCCACAGGGTACATCTTAATTCGAAAGAACTTGACCCCCATGATGAGGCTGATGGTGCTCTGGACTACATATGGACTCTGCTCTTTCTGTCGCAGCTCCTTCAGCTCCGTCAGAAACTTCTTCTTTACAGCAGGAAACCTGAGAGAGAAGAGAAAGAAAAGAAGAACCTAAATGAGATTCTATAAAAAGACATGTCCGCATAGCTCAGTCAGACAAATCCCAAATCAGCACTTCCTCAAAAAGCTTCCTCTGCTCGGAGTCGTGACACTGTGAGAATACAGTGACAATATTCAGGGAGCACGACTCGCAAAAATAATAACCCCCCCCCCCCCTCGTCTTCGCCTCAAAATGCAGACTGTGAGTCTGTGACCTCCGATGAACTCCTCATCTGGCACCTGATCCCCGGCCCAAATTGAACTAGTGATGAGATTCTTCAGCTGGTCTAAATTTAGAAGATAATTCATCATGGGAGCTCCTGTAAGCATCTCTTAACCTCTCACTGGTAGAGGACTCCAACTACTGAACACAGTTATGTGAGAGACGTCAATGAACAGTGAAACAGAAACTGCATTTAAACTGATTTTAAACAGCATCACACTCCTTGAAATACTTCATATACAGTCTATTCCTGAGGTCTTTCTTCTGTCTTGACCTCAGAGATTAGTTAAGATATCTTTAAATCTTCTCTGCAGATATCCCCCCCTGAGGATATTTAGCAGATAAAAGTTTGCTCAGGAGGTATGTAGTGCCCTCACCAACTGAATCTCTATTTTAAGGTATGTTTCCTAGCTACAGTGAGCTGAAAACTTCAAACAGAAAGATGTCAATTTCCAGTCCTAGTTTGGTGTGAAGGGGACCTATCCAAAAGTGCGACCTTCCTTGAGTACGTTCCAGTCTCTTGAAGCGGTGAAATGTTTGCAGGGAGGCTTTAAGAATGGTTACAGGCTATAATGATGTGGCACGGCACCAAAGCCCAACAGAGCAGAGCGTTTAAGAGAGATGAAGAGAGAAAAACAATGATTTTGAATTAAATACCCATAGTTTTAGTTCAGTACTTACTTAGACTGGGCTAATACTCCGATGATCTCTGCATAGAGGTCTGCTACAGTGTGCATGTTGCCAGTGTTTGGACCATGATACCTGTAGGATGTTACACAAAGAAAGGCAAACATCAGAAATGTTTAAAACTATTAAAAAGAAAGGTACACTGGAGGACAAAGGTGAGGTCTTACCCCTCTTTGTATCTAAAGTGCTTGAAGGCTAAATGAATGACTTCATTGACCAAATTGTCGAGGACCGGATGGAGAGGCATCTAGAGAAGAAGGACCAAACAGAAAGAATCAGAAACAAACAGGAGACAACAGTGCAAGAGAATACGTGTTTTAAACATCAACAAGCCGTGTTCATTTTTTCAATAATATGAAATCATGACAGCTTAACATATGAGAGTTTTTTACAGAGCTTGTACATCTTTTCAGAGCACATTACAGTACGAGTAATCTAATCCAGAAAGAGGGGTTCTTAACATCTTAACAGGGGAATGTTGACTCTGCAAAGCCGTGTTTTTAAATTCATCTTTACCTTGCAGGTTATCACTAAACTGACAGCCTATATGTACCTGATGAGTGGATAGCACGATGCCTTCAGTATGAATGCACAAAAATAATTCAAGGTCAGGGGACATCAAATTTGCATTTTGATGTCGATGGATGCAATCATGTTGCAAAGTGGGG
Organism: Labrus bergylta; assembly: GCF_963930695.1. NCBI lineage: Eukaryota > Metazoa > Chordata > Actinopteri > Labriformes > Labridae > Labrus > Labrus bergylta. Next base: position 24,198,497 of record NC_089205.1, read on the forward strand.
AAAAGGAAATTTCCACCTTTTCATTTGAGCATCAATTAAATGTATTAATTTCCACTGTAATAATGTCTGATGTGAGAAGAGGATTGTTTTATTTTTTAAATACTAAAAGGTTTTGGTTTACAGTAGTGATTTATCTGAAAGACAACAAATTCAGCGTTTCTCTAGAATAATCTTCAAATGCAATCTTATTATCCGATTCTACAAAATGTGAAAATAAATCTAAGGACTTTTAAACTTGATAGGCTCTCTATGAACCCTGTTTTTAACTAGAGAATACACTTAAATCTACTGTGAAGAGTTTTTAGACGGTTATGAAACAAACTGATCACAATACTGATGACTCAAAAAAGACCATCTACATCAAGACTAACAGACAAAATGATCAACTGCACTCTGCAGAAAAACCCTCTCTTTATATTATCGACAAGTTATACACTCAGCTGTTGTTATAAGGCAGGGAGAGATTTTGGTGTGAAAAATACAACCTACTTAATTACAGGGCAAAACAATCAAAGAGAGAAGGGGTAACACTTTGTCCACAGGGCTCGCCAAAATCAACACAGACCTGAGTTGCCCCACACACACAAGGGAGTTAAGACAAGTCACCTGTTTCAAAACCTCTATAAGTACAAGAGAGAAGATGAAGTCAATGGCCAAATCCCTCCTTTCAAGTAGATAATCTCTCTGCTGCTCATCACTGTGAGAGAGAAAAAAACAAGAGCAACAGGTTTGCTTTAAATACAGACTTAATGTGACCTACCTTTGTTTACCTTTGTTTACCTTTGTTTACCTTTGTTTACCTTTATTTACCTTAATGTGACCTCTACCTCACCTACAGGTGATTCACACTTTGTAAAGGAATCAATTCATTGACGCTCACTTTTTAGACTTGGTGTTAGCTCGAGGCCTGTATTCATGCAGCTCCTCCTCGAGTCCATTTTGTCTTTTGTACCAGTCGAAGAGGGTGCGCAGGATGGAGGGGAGACAGTACTCAGCCAGTGAGCTCATGGTGCTTATCAACTGAAAGAGAAGGAAGAACATGGTGTAAATGCATCTTTGTGTTTGGGAGTTAACATGCCAAAGTTAGAGATAGCAATCAGGGTTTCCTTTGTTTATATGTACCGCAATTTAGACTCAGAATTAAGCTGCACAAGTGGGTGCATTACGTATTCCCTCGTTTGAGATATTAAAGGAGAATGACATGAAGTTAGGAAGCTTATATAGTTAAGTCCAAGGCTATGGATTAAAGAGTGAGTCAGTCTTTAATATGACTACGCAGAGACAAGGTGCAGCATGGGGCAGACTCCCTCAGTCCCGGGGGGTGGGGGGGGGGAGTGAGTGGGGGAGAGGAAGGAACGGGCGGGATGGGCCGGGCACACAGGAAGGGAGGAGAGCCTGGACGGGCCGGGGAACACAGCGGGCCCTTCATTCAGCACGAGGCTGGAGAAGAATCCCGGCTCTGTGCGGCTGCTGAATGGCCTCACGCAGCAGCACAAACACACCCCTGTGGCTGTGAAAGAGCCTTCTCTGCAGAGCCGCAGACCTGCTGGACACACCTAGCGCAGAGAGCCGGTGCCAGCTCGCAAGGTAAACATGCCTGCCCTTCACCGGATCTGAAAGAGCTTTTTGGATGTGAGTAGCTCTTTCACACATCAGCCCTTTAAGTACAGCCCATCGTACAAGAGGAGAAAACCGCCTTGCGTACGATGCTCATACGTGTGAATGTTGGTCTTTTATATAAAAAAACAGCAGGTTGATATATTTAACAAGTAAAACCATAAGATGCACATTTAACTTTAATATTTAGGGTGAGATTATTGCAGAACTTACTTGGTCAAACTGAGGATCCTCTCCCCTCTGCAGGGACTTTGTTAATGGCTTCTCCTGAAAACAAAGAAATGAAAGGCTCATGGTGGATCTTTGTAGGTTTCAAATTTGTTCTCAAGCTCATAACTTCACAAGACTCTGCTGGAAGTGTGTGTGTGTGTGTGTGTGTGTGTGTGTGTGTGTGTGTGTGTGTGTGTGTGTGTGTGTGTGTGTGTGTGTGTGTGTGTGTGTGTGGGGCGGGGGGGAGTCTTTTAGAAACAGGGACTCATTACAGTTCAGCTAATGAGAGAGCCATCACTCAGCTATGAGCGGGCAGGCTCAGATATTAGAGACAGAACCTCCATGACAGCTCCCATTATTACAGTCTTCTATCATCCGAGATGAAGACCTTCATGGTGGATTTGTCCTCCTGCTAAGGACAGTCCTGTACATGGTTTCCTGATTCTGTAGATCATGTTAAACTACTGTAGGCACATGCTGTATACATCAGGAAATAATCGCTTCAAAACCCAGATGACAACAACATTTGTAAGATATAAAAACTATATGAACTTGTGAACTTTCTGTTATCATTTTTGAACTGTGTGTAAACTAAGATGTTTCTAACTCGTTCATTGAAGGGGTAATAAGGTTAGTCCATAAGAGACAAAACATTTGAAATGCATTTGCTTGATGTGCTGTGACACTGATGCATCCTAAACACACACAGAAGTAACACAGGAGTTCTGAGCACACACAATCTAATCTCACACAAACCAAAGCCTCCTCTGCACTTCACTGCTCCTCTGGTGTTCTGCCTGTCTTGTTATCCAGACAGCACATCACAGAACATCACTTAATTTGCGATTAATGGACATTGCTTGGGCCGAGGGTTAGGTAGCTCTCCCTCTTGCAGTCAGGACGGCAGCTGAGCTCCACATGTTGTGATGAATCATTCAGTTTTTGGACACATGCTTAAACCTGAGGAGTCTTCCTGTGAGGTAACGACAGAAAAGACGATGACTTTTTTCCTGTCTGCCTTTTAAAGGACGTCACCGCCCTCAGTGGCTAATAAAGCAACAATGTTAACATTCAATCATCTAGCAGAATTACAGCATCGTCTTTAAAACGACCTTTTGAAGTCTCCTCTATGTTTGATTGATTGATATTCCATACACAATTCCTGAATATGATTCAGTTGAACAATTCACCTGAATGATGAGGCCAACTTACACACACCATCACTACGACACAGAGCTCACACAAATGACTCGTCCTGTTCTCCACTGAGAGGAAAAACAAACAGAGACACATCCGCCCTGCGATGCTCTAGAGGGAGTTACACCAAAACGAAGGGCTTGCACACTTTCCCTGTGGTCATTAACACTTCCCTGCAGGCTGAGGCCCATGACTAACAGCTTCCTATAAATCACAGCCTCTAAAACTGGTGACTGCGCGTCCACAGCAGCCACAAGTTAGCATCTAAAATAGCACAACAACCAGCCCTGGGATCTTATCTCCAGTTTTTCAAAGTTTAAAGTTTAAAGTCTAAAGTCAGGAATTCTTTTTCAACAGGCAGTGTTTCCTCTAGGTTTACAGCTTTGGGGGTGAGGGGGTGGGGGGTGCGGGCAGACAGACGCCGACACAAACACTTTAAGGAATCTTGGTGTTCATGCGTTACTTTCAATGACAGCTGTCCTGTTTTATCGGAAAGGTGTCCTTAAATGACTTTATCCACTATCATAGCTCTACAATAAAGGCACAAAAAGCCAAAAAAAAAAGTTTCTATTAACTTGACCTTCGGGGGGGTGGGGGGGGGGGGCAATTATGACCCATTATATAATGGTAGGGGAAACACTGACAGGAAGATTATTTAGCTCCATTGTTTTGACCTCTCCTCGAGATAAAAAGTCCTTGTTACAAATTTTGTTAAAGAAATGCAACAAATTCATCTGGATCAGTTAGTCTTTGAGAAGCACTTGATAAGTGGTTCTTCTCTGCCTGCCTGTCTGTCTGTCATCACAGTTACTGATCACAGCTGTTGTTTCATCTCAACCTCCACTGTGCAAGGATTTCATTTATTACATAAATGGTTATTAGTCATTAAATGTGGCCACAATAAAGAGACAGGGACAAGAAAAAAAATGCTTGATAAGAGAGGATTCCAAAACAGGTCAACGTGGACGACATTTAATTAAAAACTGACTGAAACTTCTCTGCTGAGACAATCATGGACATTCACTTTTCTTATTGTCTGCAGAAATAGTCTCTATTACCTGTTTATGGCATGATGAGGCTTTCTGCTTATCGTTATCTTTGGGTTTTTAATCTGCATGTCTCCGTCGGCTCTTCAAAGTTGTCGTGGGAATTTATTTTCGTCACTTATTTTTCTGATGATTCACAGATTTCATATTGGGTTGTTTAAAGCATTAACAAACACATTGTTGATATTAAAATGAAATGTAAGCCCAAAGCTGTGTCAGTAAAGTATGAATGTGAATGTAATATGTTAATGTCCTTGAGTCATTAATTGTTCTGTATTTCAGCATCAAGTTCTACATTGAGGTACATCACTGTAACTCAGTGAACAATTTTTAAGTTGTTGTATTGATACTTTGTCGTCTCTGTCTGTAACTCATTCCTGCCAACAAGTTATTGTGGGCCTGACTGTCAGACTTCTCGTCTAACCTCGTTATGGTGGTTTACAACCTGCGGGTCGGGACACCCACAAGGGGTCACAAGCTGATTAACAGAGCTGCAAAGAAGGAAACACTGACTCCTGCTACAGGAAATTAGGTTAAATGTGGAGACATTTCCCATATCTCTACATTGTTCATGTATAATGACAAACAGTTCTACTAGCACACCAAATAAATCAGTTTGAACACTCTGTCATGAAGGTCAGTCTGTGATTCAACTGCATACAATCTTTTTTTACCACTCATTTCATGACCTCACTTTCCCCCTGATTTTTGAAGCAAACTACACGTTATAATCTCCAATAAAGAGAAGCTGAGTCACCACAAAGAGTCACCACAGCAGACAAAGAACAGCAGCCCTCCAGTCCATCACCGTCTATACACTCACCAGTGGCTCGGCCATGATGATGCGGATCTTGCGCTCTGACACGATGGTGAAGTTGGCGAACAGGCTCTTGAGGACGTACTCGCCGGGCTTGCTCTCCGGGTCGATGCTGATGGGCATCATGGCTGGTGGACCCTTCTCTCCCTGAGGACAGCAGACTGGAGGGAGGGGAGGTTTACTGTATCCGTTCCCAACGGGTGAGGCTGTGGAAACAACACAAAAATAAAAAGATGGGAATCAATTATGTGAAGTCAAACCTGGCTAATTCAAGCACAAATGAGTGGGATGCGATCAGCCACAAAGAGAGACCAGCGAACAGGAGTATTACTGAGAAGTTTCCAAACATGGACATAAAGTTCCTGACATGTTGAACATTCCTGAGAGAGACTGTCCAGAGGGCACCGGCCTGCCCCGACTCTGCTCCTTCTTTCCTCCTTCTTTCCTCCTTCTTTCCTCCTGCTACAGTGAACACAGCGCATATGGAAATTAAAGCACCATGGCCAGCAGCTGGTGTTTTCATTTCGTACCAAAGATGTCATTGCCCTTTGAGGGAAGCACAAATCTTGTGCATGTGACCATCCTTCAGCCAGTGTTATGATGTGGAGCATGTTTGATTACAGACAGAGGGGCTTTGCTCGGGCCATAAAACTGTGCAAAGTAACACACAAGTTAAAATGTACCTCTGTGTCACACTCTGCTGCGTCCAGACACAAAAGTGCTAAATATAGTAGAGAAGTGCATAGAAACACCTCATTACAAGCGTAAGCCTGAAAGTCTACAACTTCTCACAGACGACCATAAATCTGAAGTGTAAAATATTCAGAGGTTTGGGGCCGGACAGAGAAGACGTACTGCCTCAATATGAGAACCACATTTTCTGCGGTACTGCGTTTGACTGTGTGCAAATTCATGTGTGTGTGTTAGTAATAAATAAATGCTACTGGACAAAAAGCACATTAGCTGCAGTGATGAACAGCTTGCAGTGTGCCAGGAACACATTCAATCTGTTGATGTTATCCATCTGTTGATGGGACACCTTGATAGTAAGCAGGAGATTTGTTTCTTTACTCTTTTTCAAAAAGACAAACTTATTTTCAACGGTTTTGCTTAGCTCTTATTAAGATGTGAAGAAGTGCGTCAAACGACCTCAGCCCTCCTGCGCGTTTGAATGATAATAAACAAAAGGAGACGACCTGAAACAAAGCTGGCCCATGTGAAATAAAATGAAAAAACATAAAACTTCTACTGAGGTCCAGAAGGCCTCTCTGAAGGGTGTAAGGCAAAATCCTGAAATGTTGACGGATCATTATTTCATAAAATATCCCTTTAAACTTTAAAACGTTTATTTTCTCTCAGTCAGTCGGTCTGTAATGAGGCTGAAATTCAGTCATTTATGATCAGGAAGTCAAGTTGTGCCAAGATAAAAAGCTTACAGTAAGTAAGTACTAAACAGAGATATCAGATAACCTGTGATTTAATTTAACGACTTGTGAAGTCTGCCAAAGACCAATCAGAAACAGAAACATCACTTTTCTTGCAGATCAAAGGCTGAGAGGATAAAAGTAGCTCTAATGAATTTAACAGACAGCTTTACTAAAAACGATAACAGCAAACAAATGCGATGTGATTGATTTCAATATCATCTTATCAGCATTTCTCAGAGGGCGTATAGTAAGAGTATGAAGATGCACAAAGCAGTCAGACACTCTGGTTTTAGTTCACGGGGTCTTCTTCTTCTCCAGATCTTTTCAGGACATGCACTGTTTGGATATCTGTCAAGAAATGCCCAGCGCGTGGGGCCATCTCGTGCAGCTTTCAGAACATGCTTCCTTCACTCATGGCCCACTCAGCACCTACCCAGCCCTTTGATGAAGCTGATGACGCTGGCCTTACTCCAGCATACGGCTGTCCCGTCCATAGTGGGGAAGGAAGTTAAGGTGTCCAGGGTTGTCCTGAATTCAAAACAAAACCTTGCTAGTAAAATCCACTAACGTCCATGTCTTGTGTGTCAGCTGGCTCTGTCCTGCTGGGCATAGTTTCCATGGCGCACAGAGCCAACGGCGGGTGTGTTTGAAAAAGTGGGAGTAGTGTTTGGTACGGGAGATTTCACTCTCTCTCTCTCTCTCTCTCTCTCTCTCTCTCTCTCTCTTTCTCTGAACTGCCTTCTGCTATGGCTTCCTCTCGCCTTGTGACCAAGCAGTGCCTTCCAAGAGTGAAGGTCAGGCAGGAATTTTTAGCTGAGGCACAGCACAGTGACGAGGGCCAACATGCTATGGTGGCATAGTTATGTGTCTATATTTATCCCGGGGTACACAGCAGACTGACAGAGCAGCGCCCTCCCCTTTTCCTCCACCTCTGTGATCATTAAGCACAACACACCTACCAACAGAGAGTAAACACCATTCTTCATCAGTAACTGATTCACTTCGGGCAACTTTTATGAGAATTTTTTGACTTTCTTGAGACATTTTTTCGGTTGCTACCCAACTTAAAACAGTCTTGTTGTAAACACGTCTAATTCCTCCATTTTCAAGGCATAACATGCTTGATTTAATGAAACAGACGTGCTATTTTCATACAACAAATCCCATGTTAATTATTTAAATTGGAGATGGGAGTTAAAGAAAGCAACCAGTGTCCACTCAGACCCTTTCTGTCTCCGTAGAAAGACCCAGACGCGACATGTGACTCTGCAAACAAGGAGCTTGGACATAGTGTGCATTACATCATCGCCATGCTGGAAACACCCTGAGCATGGTGGTGCTCCCAGGAGGACAATGCAAACAGGCTAACAAGTGTCTCTACTAGACACACACACACACACACACACACACATACACACACATACACACACACTCACACTGACACAGATCTATAGAAAGAATGCAGCTCCCTACATGAGTCCACAGAGACTGTCCCGCTGTGTAAACAACCACTTCAGCAGTCGTTTGTGAACAGAGTGGGAGGATATTTAGATACCACTGACCTCCTTCACTGGACCAGAAATTCCAGCGTCAACACGGACCTTTGGGAGCACTTCATGCAGCAGCAGTGAGAAACATTGACTCTGCATTTCTGCAAGTATGTAGCAAGCACACATGCTTATAAACAGTCAATCATTACCTAATATATTCCCGTCCCCCAGCACTGTAAAGTATTTATATTGTATACTTCCTGGATGGGAATAAAGGCACACTGTTCTTAGGTGCTTGGCTAAAGGTGGGTGCTTGCGTCATGAGGGGAAATTTGTTGCCAAGTTTAGATCATAAACTTTTAGGTCAAAGAGAAAAAAAAAGGGTCCCTGTTAACTACCAGATGTGCCAGGCCTACATTAACTACATATGAGACTGGCTTTAAATCAATATTAAAAATTAAACTGAAAAGTCACTCAAACTTGGGTTTTAAACATGACTTATTTAAAACAAATACCACATAAAAAAACTGTCAAATGTCAACAATAATCGCTGCAAATCTCCTTGAACTCTGACAAGTTGAAGCTGAACTGTTTTTAGTGATCCAATGCTTCAACAGAGGAAGCAACAGCTGGAGCTAATAGAGCAACAACACTGCACAAAGGGTATGACATTATCAGTGGTTCAGAGAGGGAGTGATTACATGAGTGCAAATTAAAATGTGAGTCTCAAAATAAAAAAACATCAGCTTATATAAGTCCCTTTTAAAGACTTAGAACCATGTTCTCAGAAAGTAGAGCATAAAGGTTGCACTGCACCCTCAGTTGCACATAGAGGAATTATTTAAAAGGTTGTCAAACGTGAGAAGAACTTAACTTTACAAACAGAAAGTGCACATAAATGCATTTCATGACTAAAGATAAACTGAGCAACATCATATTTGACTTCTGATCAGAGGAGCAGTACATCTCATCTCCAGCTCTGATTGGCTGATGCTGGACCGGCCTTCAGTCTGTTTGAACACCAGCCTGTCACTGACGCTGCGGCTGCACAATGCCAGGTCTGTGCTGCTGGATGTCACTGTTTTATTAACATTGGACACACTGACCTATGAGGCATCAGAGTCTAAAAGGGCCTTGACTTTGTTTGCATTGTGTGCAAACAGATACACAGCAGAGGAACACACACTTCTTGGTACCTCAACAGTTCTTGTAGATTTAAAAAAGATTAATCAGAATGAGTAGATAAAATCTCATTAGTTCCATTTGCAATATTTCTGGAATCCTTGTGATTTTAGTTTATGTGAACTGCACTGTGTCTGTTGCCATCTTATGATTCATTACATAACAGCTGGTGTGAAAGAAAGCAGAGAGATGAGATAGACCATTTCTTTATGAAAATATGAAATGCATATCTGTGGGTCAGTGCTGCAAAGACTGGCTGTGATTTATCAGCAAAGGGACCTACTATGAGGATTATGCAACATCATCAGGAGATGGCTCAATGTTGTGTATACAGGGGACAGCATGTCCTGTGGTATCTCTGTACATTCAGTTTCAGGAGATACACACAAGCTAGCACCACCTGCTGCAAGTGAAATAGCCTGAGTATCTCAATCTTAAATAGGGAATCTATGCATGTGGTTTTTTTGGCGACAGTATTACTTCCTTGTTTGTCTTAACATCATTTTCCTCTTTTCTGTTTGTTTTTCTTCCAAAGAGAATCCATATTTATGGCCCACTCAGATATCTAACATAAAACAGAATTATGTAAATATTAGATGCAGGAGACCTCCTTTCCCTTCCTCGGGGGCCTCATGGAGGCAGTGAAGCCGAGAGCTCTGAACAGAATATGCTACCGAGCTGAACCTCCACTAATCCTATTACTGTGTCCTTGCACTTAATAAGAGCTATTTAGCGTCTCTCAGGCACTGTCAGACAAAGTAAAATCAGGATGGACTTTAAAGTGAAGCGCCAGGAATAAGATGCTGAATCACCAGAAGCAGAACTTAAAATAAACAAGAGTGCGACGTGATGAGCAACTTCTGCTTAGCTGATAACTCCTGCAGGATACTCAGAGTTACGTCCCTGCTGTTGCTAAGATACAACTGAAAACCTTGAGGAAGTGTAGTGTTCTGTTGCAAAAATTGTGATGCGTCCAAGTTTTGTAGCATCTGTCATGCTGAGCAGTAATACCAGCTAAATCTGCAGCAAGCAATAACAGGAAAGAGAGGCTATAAAGTCAGGCTCCCAGGGGATCTGCAGCATCAGTCAGTCAGTCAGCTGAGCGCAAGAACAACAACAACAACAAAAGAGAAACTGCTACTCACTGCCACTCCATGATTTCAGCAAGGATTTGATGCTGATCTCAAAGAAGCCTGAGTCCTGCTGGCTGGCCATGGCTGCAGCTTCCTGTTGAGTGTCCCCCCCCCTTCTAGTTCTGGTTTCCTCCACAAGAAGCAGCAGCACGGCTGAGCGTGGACCAGCAGGTAACGCGTGCCTGCTGTCACCTCACTGTGACGCACACACAATGCTGCACTGACGAGACAGTGAGAAAACACACAAGCCCCGCTTAACCCTCCTCTTGTGTCCCGTCCCGTGGCTATCAGCCCTCTCCCTCTCTCTCTCTCTCTCTCTCTCACCCTGTGAACATCTCTCTCTCTCTCTCTCTCTCTAAAGCTGTGACAAGCAGTGGGCGGCAAAGCAAGCGCCCTTTAAATAACTGCGCGGAGGCTGAGAGTGCAGGAAGCAATCCTCTTAGCGGAGCACAGTTAATAATAACTACTGTTTGTCTGCGTGCGGGCTGGGCCTGATGATGATGACAGTGCCGTGGCTTGTGCTTGTCCTTCAGTGTTAACAGGGAGCATCCAACTGGCCACAAGTGTCGCAGGAGATGGAGTAACCCGGAATAATGACACATTGCAGAGAACATCTACAGCAAGCAAGGGGAAGACGACACTCAAGTGATCAGCAGGCAGACGGGATTATCTTGACACAGGGGATCTGCATGAGCAGGGGCTGACTGTTGGCTTTTAACCCCTCTACTTCTTAACTGCGCCATCTCTAAACAGTTACATCATACGTCCATTATCTGATGAATCAGTTTATCTTAAAGGATCAAATGATAAGAGAAAAGGGCTTGTTGCAAACCGTTATAAAGTCTGACTTTTACATTTAAATGGTTCATTTTGTAGGAAATAAAAGTAAAGAAAATCCAAAGTTTTCATCTCAAAAAGCGAGAATAAAAGCAGTTTAAAAAACAAAACAAAATCAATGAGTAATTCACTAAATGATAGAATCAGTCTGTTGTTCACGTTATAGTTTTAGCCTCATTATTTACCTTTATGGACTCTTAATACATCCACAATGCAGCTGCCTGAACATGTGTATTACAGAACATTTGTTTGTGTTTTTTTTTTTTAATATAAAAGCCTTAAATAACAAAACTTGAAGAGATGACTAATGTGATGACAAACAATTAGAATTCCCTCTTTCAACGACGCCGTTAAAACAATCTTACTACACTATGTCTATATTTAAAAGAATTTGCCTCGCTGCCTTTCTTGGACATGTATCGACAGATCCAATATAACAACATTCTTCAGTGTACAAAGCAGATGCATGTCATCAACCATATGGCCCATGAAACACATCGTCCAATCCCCCTTCCTCTGCTGCCTCTCCGCGCTCTCAGTGTAATCCCCCCACAACTCTGTCTGTCCATCAAGCACAGCCACTTGCCCTTTTATTATGTAACACACTCTGATGGAGAAGCCATGGCTGGCTGCAGTGTGTGCAGGGTAAACACATTCAGGGGCTCAGGTGTCCTGACTAAACCCGGACAGTGAGTCCTGCCTGGCTGCTGAACTGCTCTCTGTTTGAGCTCTGTAACGTAGTATACAGTAGGTTCTGTGTGTAATCCTGCCCTCCTTCCCACAGCAGTGACTTTGTTTTTACTTTGGGAACACTGAATAAACCATCCCAGAGAGAAGTGCTCTTGTGACTTGAGACATCATTTAACATCATTAGTTAAGCTTTGTGACAGCGTCGTCCACTTGATCACGCCTTAACAGCTCGACAACAGAGGGATCAGAGTCAGAGAGCTGCATGCTCTGTTAGTACCATGATGACTATTGATCATGTGTACACTGTGCAGAGCAGCTCGGCTGGTTATGCTAAATAAAGATGACGCATGTATGACATCTGCGAGTGGAATAACTGCTGGTACATTTTCAGAAGTCTAATCTAAAATCAAACTTTTGTTGAAATTGGCAGTTTTTGGTCAGTGAATTGAAATACAAAAAAAAATAAAAAATTCACAGCAATCTCACATCTATAATAAAAAATCATTTTTTATAAAACCGTATCGTGATAGGTATATAATCAGATGAGTGTATTGTTCCCTAGAATCTTCAGATGTCTTTTGTAAAAAAAAAAAAAAGAAAAATGACAGGCTAAGATAAACATCATCAGTATTTTTACTACATACATCGTATTCTATCGTTCTGAGGTTAGTTAGTTTGGATCATGTTGACAGACTCTATGTGTTCCTGTTCGATAGGTTCATTCATTTACATACAAAGCAACAAGTAATACTGTATGACGGAAAAGGAAATTGCAGTCATGACTTATATTGGCAATGGCTGCATCACGGCAAACAATCCACAACCAAAAATGGATTCTTAATGCAGTGACATGCACAGTGACTTACACATCAGTTATCATCTGGTCAGCCTGAAAAGTCCAGTAAGAGGCCCTCTGAAGGGCAAACAGTTATGTAATGTCCTCGCAGAATAAATGATGATTTACTTTTTTAACAAGGATGCTCGACAGTCAACAACCGCATGGTTACGTTTAGGATACTGAAGTATACACTTTGATGAAAAGTGTTACAAGTCAGATCAAAACTTCAAACCTGGAACTACTTGCACTTTTACTTCTTGCGCCAAAACATCACTGACTCATGCCTTTATTTACAGCAGCGACACAGCAATACTAACAACATATAAGGCAGTGAGGAAAGTCAAAACACAAGAAAACAAGTTAAGCTCTCTCGTCTCTCCTGCACTGACCTTTTTCTGAGGAGCAGTTCTAACTCGTATAATGGACCCGTCTGTCAGGGAGGTTTGAGCCGAGTGTACTAGAGAGCATTAAGCAGTCAGTTCATTTTGCTTGTGTTGTGAGATCTGAACTGTCAAAACACATCAGAAGAATCTGTTATGAAAATGCCACAACATGAAAACAGCAAAGAGTGAATATCATGACCTAAGACACCCTGAAGGAACAGTAATATGTCTTTAAGTTGTTGCATAAAATCTGATCTGGATGTCTCTGAACTTGTCTGCTGCCGAATAATTAGACGTAAAGCTTTGGCAGTTTCCTGGCACGCCAGGTAGAATCATTGTTGCTCCTTTAGAGGGCAACGTCTTCAGTCATACTTTCATGATCTGCAGGTTTGTTTATTGGCATCAGCAGTCCGATCACTCTCAAAGCAACGTGCGTGAAAGAGATCAGAAATGCATCGCTGACTAAACAGAAACATTTTTTCCTTAATTGGGCTTTAGGTGGGCGAGGACTCCCGACACATTTAGAACTTATTAAAAGCATTATCAGGCTCTAATGAAGGTCAGGAATGTGAGGTATGCCTGTCCTGCTCAGCTCAGCCATCTCTGTGGTTATCAAGCTCAAACACTTGACTCCCTCTTACTTTCACTCTCTCCCACTGGTGCCCCATTTCTCCCGTTTTCTTTGCTCACACATTCTGGTCCTTAATGGCCCTCTTTATTTCCTTGAGTATTCTTTTTCCAGTTTAAGTAGTATGGACATTTTTGGATAGTTAATCCAGATACAAAACATGTGTGAGATGATGAGTTTAAAGACACAACACCAAAAACTCAACACCAAAAACTCACTTCTGCTTCTTGACTCCATTAATAACAAGCCCACAGATTCCTCTGTAACTATGACGAATACAAAGAGGACATGAGGCATTTCACAAAGTGATGGCAGTAGTAGCCAGTATCAGCCCTGCAACACATTTTTCTCAGAAAATCCCATTTCTCCCATATGAAAAAGAGATAACTGTTGGGGTGATTACCACAGCTTCTGAGTCAATGCAGCACCTACTTTCCAGAATGGTGGGCCTCTTCTTGTGGCGCATCTTTTTAAACTTCCCTCTGAAGTCCCTGGGTGGGAATGGATCCAGAGGTAAGCTGGCAATGCGCCCCAAGACATCGTCATCCAGTCCCTCAGAGCAGTCCGTCTCGCTCTGAGTCCTGTCTCTCACAGCGCTCTCCTCTGCAGACATGTTGGATGTCAGGGAGCCCGTAGCTACTTCTATCATTCTTCCATTAGAGTCATCTGAAGCTGTGCCAGGGTCTTCCCCCTCTTCTTTTAAAATAGTTTTCCTCCTCCTTTCCCTTCCTTAATAACTTTCTCTCCTACTGCAGGAGGTGCAGCCTGAGCTGTCAGCCTCTAATGTGTTTTAACCTGTGCACTTGTCAGGGCAGTTCAGCAAGTTACAGTAACATTCATGAATCGGGCAGGTATTAGATTACTTGGACAGTCCCTCCTCTTTTCAGCAGAAAGGCAGGAGGCAGAGAAGAGAGGGGCAAAGTCATAACCAAAGAGGGCGGGAGGGGGGGGGGGGGGAGAGGTGCTGCTCTGACAGCTACAACATCCCCGCCTACTCCATGCCCACGAGGCATTCCTGAATAAATATCCTGTCTGCACATCAAACTTTAAACAGACATTCTGCCTCTGGAAGCATTGATGAGACGCAGAGTCAGTTCTTAAATAATCAACTAGTCATTATCAGCATGAATGAGAATACTTAAATGACTCCTCCAAGTTTTTAGACGTTTGACAATGAAGTACATCCTCCACATGTAAGCCTGGAATCCTTCCTGCTTTCATCAGTTCCTGCACATTTAAAAACATTCTTCTTCTATATGGAGTCCAGCAGTTGTTAGTTCCTGGTGTTACTGGCTGGCTTCATTCAGAGAAAGCTTGAAAAGAAGTAAGAAGTAAATCCAGGGAAACATTCACGTAGTTTTCAGCATCTTGACTCTGTTCAGTCTTATTCAACCCCTTAAACGAACACAAACTGGACACACCTACCTCATGAACCAGTTTTTCCTACTCTGACCTACATCAGCAACACAAACAGCCTGTGTATGTATGTGAAGTGAAGTGAAGGCGTCTTCTGTTTTCCTAAGAAACCTCAGTCAGAACATGGAACAGCGAGCCCATACACTTCTTCATTAACCTCATTTGTGTGTTTTCTTTAAGGATTTGTGTGGAACAACAGAACAATGTGACCAAAAACATCACACCTGAACTCTAAATCGCTTCATGGCTGCCTGAACATATAGATGAGAAGTACGTCAAAGAGAATAGCTGCACAAAAGGCCGCCCCCCCCCCCCCCCCCCGCAACACATTTTCCTTCCATCTAACGAGTCCTACAGTATTTTCATTATTCATCCACCTGTCAGAGAAAAAATGTAGCCTAAAGAAAACTGTTTCAGAGGAGTGCTTGTGCAGCAGCATGCACAAGAAAACTGCCAAAGTCAACAAAGTGCATCCAGCATGTTTTTACTACTGCTGCAGAGTAATGTAGACTGAATTACAATTACCAGTGAGCCCGGTCCTGACCTACTTTAAAACATCCTCCAGGACGAGAATGATCGTGTTGTCATAATAAACAACCAGCACAGCAAAGGCAGATATCTAAATACAGGCGGTGTTTAGTTTTGAAGGACATGATACCGAGTCAATAGACCAACAGTTACAGTCATATCAAATCATCAATGACATGCACATATTGTATACACACAAAGTCTGACGTGCAAATTTGGAGGATCACCTGCCAACTTCACCTCAGTTAAAAAACGAGGCTGCTCAGTTTTTAAGTTATTCTTTGCTATTCACTGATTTGTCTGCAGTATAGAGTTTTTACAACAACTGAAATAATTTCACATCATGAAGCTGAAAATGTCAACTTTAAAAACACCTGAGACAGAGACTGATATAGCGATATGTACTGCTGTTCATGATATGAATGAGCAGGGGATGTTGTAGTAATAGTGCGCCCTCTAGTGTTGAATAGAAATACATTGACAAGTAATAACATAACCTTGGTTGACTGTATACCTAATAAAAGGTTCTGAATGATGTTAATTAAAGCTAAAAGGAGAGATGTTCATTTTGTTGAGTTTTTTTTTCTTTGCAGCTGAAGTCAGTTTTGCAAATTTAAACATTTAAAAAAAAAAGATGCACAGTCTCTTTTTTTAGTCACGTTATGACCTGAATGTTGCAAAAAAAAAAAAGAAAAAAGTTTAATGTAGGTCAGTCTGACGGCAGGACTCACAGTCTCTATGAAGTGATGATATGTGTTGAAGTGTTTTTCTCCCTTATCTTCACAAATCATAGTTTCTGTCTTTTGATTGATATAACTGAAGCTGATAAAACTTCCTCACTCACATTTAACTATAAAATCTGGATACCATCCAAAACAGAAAAAGCAAAAACACACACAAAAGCTCCCAACTCCGAGGATCAAGAAGTGTTTCATACTGACAGAATTTTGTGGAGAATGTGACAAAGCACATGAATTTAAGAAAACAACATTTTGAAAACAAATTCTTCAAAAAAAGGAAAACAAAAGTGAAGTGAAAATAAAACTATACTTTTCTATATGCAGAGAAATGAAGGTAAACAAATAACAGAACATTAAATATATTTAATAATAATTATTAAGTCTTCATCAGGATAGATAAGTCTCAATAAACTTTGTCTGAAACAAAGCGATGTTAAGTTAACTTACTGTAGGTTGTGATAAAATGTACTCCAAAGTGAAAATGTCCGATGTTTGTTTCATTGCATGTGTCAGAATGTGGATCAGAGCAGGGCCAGTCTGGCCCAAGAAAACGAGGTTGGAGTCGACCGGGCTGCTGAAACCAACACCCTCCAGCAGAGACAGAAGGCTGTTTCCATGGTGAGACACATTTAGATTCACACAGGCTGGGCAGAGGGCGATGAATAATAGATAGATATCAGGCCCTAATGTTAGCACAAACCAGCTCAAGGTTAATTCCACTGATGCTCACAGACTCTTGAATACACTCTCACAACAACTAGTCGAACTCAGAATGCACTGTGGGAAACTGCTGCTGGATACAGGCGAGTGTTACATAACAAACTCTAAAAGCTATAAAGTATCGGAGTATGAATGTGCAGCTGAAGTGCATTTAACTGAACTGTTTCCTCTTAATGCACAGAGAAGGAACGCAGTCAGAGTGATGTTGAAACATTTACAAATCTCTTGAAAACCAAGTGGAACAACTTTACAAAATGCCAACCAACTACATTGCTTCAAACCTTTCTAATTGTTACAACAGAGTTCCAACATGTCCCAGCCTCCGTTAACTTTACCCCCCCCCCCCCCCCCCCACCCCCAAGTTAACCCACCCCAAAACCTACAGAAAGTAAGAATCCACATGGGACCATTATACAATAGGTCACCTGTTCTCCACACTGTTTTAAACACACATAAGAGCCATTCAAGGGCTGCAAACAGGTGAGCTCCTGCACCTGTTCCTCTGCTTTGCTCGCCTATTATCAACCTGTGGGGGGGGCGGAGCTTCACGCTGAACACATGCAGTCACTGTGGCCTCACCAAAAAAAAGCAACCAGGTGAGGTGAAGAGCATGCATATCCAATTACAGAGAGGTGATTATGTTCTTCTTTTCATCATGCACCAATAAGGCTGCTATCTGACTCAGTGGAACTCACTTTTGTGATGGAAATAAAAACATATATTTACATTTAAATTGGTAGATTTGTGTTTGCCCCAAGTCAGCATGGTCATACTAATTTTAAGATGTTCAATCTAGATTGGTTCAGTGTTTTTGCCAGGTGAAAAAAGCCTGAGGGGTTCAGTGCTCAGAGGAAAACATAAATATCAAAAACGCAAACTCAAGACACAGCTTTCATTAAATCTCCTGCTTACAGCCATGCAAAGACTCCCTCGTGCAAGAGGGCTGAACATCTCTTGCCAGATTGCCAGAACTCTTTATGGCACAGGACCTTGTGTTTTTATTGATCCTTCCTCATAAGCCTGAAGAAGAAAAATATCTGACTGCATAAAACTGATCAGGAAGTGCTTCCACTGTCTTCTAAATTACTTTAATTTTCTTTCCGATTTGGCAGTATTGGAGATGCCAGAATAGACGGTACAGTATTATTTTCTTGCCGCTGGTTTGACAGAGATCTTATGTGAGAGACGTTTTTAGTTCACATTAAACATGCAGCGAGTATTAGTTTCACTGGAGTGATGTAACGTCAGTTCAAGTCTTCGTTATTTATGGAGCGCTCGCTGCGGCTGCACAAACAGTGTTGTGTTTGTTTTGCAGAAATAAGACCCAACAACATAACAGTATCAAATACATCTGTGCACAGAATGAAGAGGCCGATTTATACATCTGCTACTCAAAATCCCTTTTATCCACAAACAGCAGGCAGTGTGACATTCGTATGATAATGGATCAGTAGACAAACAAAAATACACTTCTTCAAAACACTGACAGACTAATGCAACATGGAGCACTGCGGGACTGTTTGGATTCTACTATTCCAGTCTATCCCGGCATGTATCAATGTCTATCCCAGCATGCATCAGGCTAGAGAAACTTGAACACCTGGAGAAAACACTGTCACCTGGACAACAAGTAAACTCCTCACAGAAGCGCTGCCTGGCGGGGTTTGAACCCACAACCTTCTGCACATGCTGAAAACTGCCAGACAAAACCTGTGTTTGGTTTTATTTGTTTTTTTTATTCTGCTGAGCCAAGCAAGCATTTAATAAATGTAATAAAAGGTGTATGGCTACTTACTTTAACTAATTGTACAGTTTCAAAGCTATTTTTTTCAACAGAGGCACTCAGGATTTGATCATTAAGGAGGTTTCAGTTAAAAAAGTGCATTTTCAGTCCATTAGCTGCATTAGTAAAACACTAAAGGGAGCCATTACAGTGCTGAACTACGACTGTTTGGATCCACAAAACTCCCCAAGACATTTCATTTCATTTGGATCCTTTTCATCTAAGGCAACAGAGTCTCTAAGGGGATCTAATTAATGAGGGACATTAAGCTGAATACTTCTGTACTACAGCACGGAAAACTTTTTAACATGAACCTCATTGTAACTTTTTAAAGACTCAGTACTCAGAAGGACTTTTGGAACTCAAAGTGATGCGATGGATGGAAGTTGTGTCTTTTTTTGACGGTAGTTTCAGCGCACTTTTTAAGACTTTTATGGACTTTATTAATCGTTTTCATTCGCAAGCATCACTCTTTCAATGGCTGACTCAAACTGCAGACTTTCTTCTAGCGGGCTGACTTTCATTTCGCGGCTGTGAAGGGACAATGTTATTGGAAAACACAGCGAGAAAACAAAACAAAAAAAAAAGTTAGGCTCACAGTTTTTCTGTTTGGAAGCTAAAATACAAACTGCGCCGTAAGATGGAATGAAAGAAAGAGCAGAAAATTCGGGAGCATTATTTTTTTAGAAGATGACAAATACCTCAAGATACAGCAGGTGCGTTCCCTTTGCTTACTCCATCTTGCACTCGTTTTTAACTTTGTGCATCAGGATCTCTCTGGGCGACACACTTGTTCAGATGGACTCTCTCTCTCTCTCTCTCTCTCTCTCTCCATCAGCTAAGCACAGACAGGCTCCGCCCCCTGCAGCCACCCTGCTCCTCAGGTCCTCGTCTATTTACAGTCTATGGGTCCTGCTCAATAATGAAACACATGCAAAGGTTGGCTTCTTCTCTGCTGGAGGAGCAGCTGGGGACACATCAGACTTGAAAAAAAAAACAAAATACAGTTTGTTTAGTTTGACAGTTTTACGAACGCAGTGGGGTCACAACAGTCAACAACAAATTATTACACAACATGTAAACAGCTTATTTGAAGGTCTATGTCTTAAAATGCTTTAATAATATGACACTGTTTATTTTTTCTATAGGTATACGAAGCATTAATATCATATACTCAATGCTGCAACATTTATAGTTCTCCCCATCTTTGCCCATGCAAAAAATAAAAACATAAATCTGTTGAAAATGTTGCATTAAAGACACCTCAAAGGCTTGAAAACACCTGACTACAAATGACTGATTCTCCCCTCTTTAAAAACTGACATTAATGATTCAGTAAGTTCACATACTGAGATGTGTATAGTACGAAAACATTGCAAATAAATGTTTGTTTGCAAGTCAGACAGTGTGCAGGAGTTTACCTCTAAGAACCTGTGATGCAATGACAGCAAACACATGAAGTATTACAGTCAAATGTATTGATTATGTGCAGGGAGCAACAGGGAATGTTTCCCTGAAGCTCCTGTGAATGTTTTTGGTTGAGAATCCAGCAGATGGCGTCAAAGAACATGATACGAGTGGAAATAGCTCAGAAAAGAAAATGATGACAGGCAGCAGAGTGATACTGTATATAAGCTTGGAAGAGATTAAGTTATAGAAGTGAAAAACAGAGACATTTTCAAAGAGATGTGCAGGGGCAAAAATAAGCGCATATCACAGTTTGATTATTCATGATGGTCTCTTACAATAGAGCTTCAAACACACTTTGTGACAGAAAAACACCCCCCCCCCCCAAAAAAAAGTGGTTTGATCTGTACTAGAAATGTTACAAAAGAGTCAGGTCTGTGTTGCTGTTCAAAAGAGGTCTCTGTTATATGTGAAGCCAAAGCCTCAGAGAGATACAGCTGTGGGAGAAGAGAGCAGATTCCCTGACAAGGACGGACAGAGTTCAATGGTTGGACATCAACCTCTCAGACATCTCTGTTTTAGCACTCAGGGAGAGCATGCTTCTGATTCGAGATGATAGCATGCCCGAGAGCTCCGTCCAGACTAGAACAACTGAATTGCTTTGTCAACTGTATGCACCCAGCGGGGCCTGTCACGCTGACAGCATGGCTCGACGGGTCTGGTGAGTTATATAGAGCACCAGGTGCACCAGAGCATTAAAAAAACATATTTTTGAATCACTGAAATAGGCATGTCATAAACAGACATGCGCAATGGAATAAAGGTGGTGTTATGTGAAACCAGCATGCATCAGCCAGAATAAAAAGTAGCACTCTTGCGATGCAAATGTATTTATAATTAAGCTTCAGAACATGTTTCCTGTGTTTTTTCCTCTAAAGTGAGCCAGGTGTTCTTGGCTGCAGCATATTGGCTGGTCTGATGATTCTTCTCGGCATCACTTCAATGAAACATCACATCAGTGCCACAGCACAAAAAGAAAGACAGTTGCAGCACTCAGCACAGCAGTTCTGACCTGATCCCAGTGCTCCTTTCTGGCTTCTTCAAGGAGCAGAGAAAACCTGGGATAAAGGAGGATGAGGATGTCTGTCACAGTACAGCCTAGATGCATGCCCATGCAGGTAGTTTTCAACTCAGATGAAAGTCTGCAAACCAATTAAAAAGAGATTCTGTAAACTGCTTGTGAAAGCCGTGACCCACACAGACATGCATTAAATCACATTAGCCACATCCTCTTCAAAGAGAGCTGTCTTTATTTCCCACCTGGGGGGTTGGAGGTTCAATGCCAGCTTGACATTTTCAGGGGCATTTGGTGTCTGCTGATGCTCCTGCAGAAACTCTATATTGGGGGATTTCACTGCTATTGTATGAAAGGATTGCGCTTGAAATGGGCCCAGCAGCTTAAGGTTGAAGGTATGATGACCCTTGATTCATACTTTGGCTCTTTTGAAGGAGAATACAGGTCTGCCTTGAAACCTTTGAGTTACAGCACAAGAGATCAGTCGGCCGCAGAGAGGCGGCTGCAGAGGGGGGAGGGCACTGGAGCGGCAGGTCAGGAGTGCAGATCAAAGCTCCCATGTCTTGCAGAGATGCTTTGGCCGCATGGATGAGGCCGGGCTGCACGATTCAACAAACAATATCGACAAGGTCTCTTCAGTGCGCCCTGCAAAGTACCTCTACAAGGACACACTGTGACGTTTTGTTGCCACAGGCCTGTGATGGATGTTTGATGTTTGATTTGATGGATTATGTCAGGTTTGTCTGGATTTTAGGGAAATAATCTTGATTTGGAAAGCTGCAGAGAGCTTAGTCACACACTTTCCCATCAGCTGCAAGTAACAAAAAACATCATTAACATTGTTCAGATAATTGAAGTCGATTGTAATTCTTGCAGAGGAGAATCTTGGCACAATTAACAGTGGTTTCTTGGAGAGAAGCTTGAAAGCAGCAGGTGATGTTGTTAATGGAGAGGAGGAAAATGAGGGGAAAGTGGATACATACAAAGTCTGAGCAAGAATTGTAAGGCGTCTTGCAGGAGCCAGAGATTTATGTGTGGTTTTAACACTGACAAACAGCTGCTCCATACCACTAATGGTTTTGAGGCGGAAGAAAAGTGTCTGCGAGTCTGCAACATTTGCATACAGGACCTTGGGAGGCATAAAGAAAACGCCTCACACTGCTGCACCAACATCTTGAGGGGCCGAATTCTCAAGCATGCCTTTTAATCACTGATTATTAAACCGTCTCCTCAGCCTCCTTTGGCAATCTGACAGTTCCAAATATCAGAGAAAAGTAACAGGTAATACCCATAATTCATGTATGATCAGTAAATTACACACACTCATGTTAACCTGCCATGGTTCTTTTGCTTCTTCCCACAGGACGGGGAAGAGGAAGAAGATTCAATGAGCCCAACCTTCCCTGAATGAAGAAGTCATATGCTTGCTGTTTTGTATTTTGCTTTGGAATTCTTGAAATTTTGGGTGAACCTACTGGTGTTCAGGGTCTCATTTTGCAGCAGCTTGACTTTTTAATCTAGCTGTTAAAGCAGGTGTTTTTCTCACATTAATATCTTGCCTAGTGTGCCATTAAAGCTTCTCTCATTATAGGCCCAAATGCCTCCACCGAAAAGGCATACTTAATGTGCATATCCAGGCTACTTGCTCATGAGCAGACATGATCAATGCACAAATAGTGAAATTATAATGCATGCTGAACCTGAAATCAAGTAATGCTCACCCCCTATGATAACCCATTCTCCTTCACACCGGTGTTCAGAGAGAAATTCTCCTTTAGTGAAGGGCTGGAAATTTACATTAAGAGGTCAAGGAGGGATAAAAGGATAAAGGAGGCTGAAATTAGAAGAAAATATATTATATTATTCAGATAAACCAGTTACAAATGACTTAGGAAGATTCGATTTCCTTTTACGCACAGCTAGTCCCTTAGCACACTGTGCACGACAAGCTGCAGCTCAATGCTCTGCACAGCTTAGAGGATTTAATGGGTTTTTCTTTCCACTTCAGGTTTAGCAACAAAACTTACTGCCACTCACTTCTCAGGACGTCAGCGGAGGGTCTCGTTTGAGTGCATTTCGTGTGGTCAGCGGTTCACACACAACAATATAGACTTGAGGTGACTTGTTAGGAACTTTTTTTTGCAGCTTTACACTCTGACCAATACTTTTTAACAGGTAGTGATTACCTGGCCAGCAGTTTGCTGCAGTAACTACTTGTCTCCTTGTCACGGGTCGTTCAGGTTTAAAAAATTTTTTTAGCTTGAAATAGTGACATGATATCAAAGTTTAGAGTCTCATTTACATAATATCTATCAAAATCTGTGTTAAAAGGACTGTGCTGATGTGGCAGATTATCTTTGATTGACGTCTGCCTTGCTCTGCACACTGTTATTGCACATGAGAGATTTGATGAAACTCTCGTTTTAAAATGTATGCGTCGGTCATCTGAGTCTAAATCAAAGGAGGAGGCACAAATCCTGCCATTGAAAAGAAAAACTTAAACTGGCCACTGAATGGTTAGTTGCAAAATGTTTTTGTTCACTCATCAGAATGCACATGCAATGTTATCTGTGTTGCTCCTATTCAGTTTCAGAGCAATGAATGACATGGTAAATGATAGCTTTTTAGCACTAGCTATTTTATTTTCTTATGGCGCTAAACGTCTGCATCTACAGGCAACACGGCTGCTGAGAAAAGATGTACAGCTGAAAAGTATACATAGGACAAAACCATGATTGCACACAGTCTTGTGAACACAAGCTGTCATTGAAGGAGGCACAAAGACAGTTACAATGAGAGTATTCAACCGGACGGCTGCTGAGTGATTGGTTGGTGCAAATAATTGCTATTTTTTACTTAAGATATATTTCTGTCTTTATGTGGTAGGAAACCAGGGAGAGAGAGGGAGTCGAAGCGAAGATTTTGACTGGACTCGAACCAAGGCTGCCCGCTTGGAGAACTACACATCCAGACATGGACCACGACCTGCTATTTAAATAAAATATCATAGCATAACCTTGCCATATTCAAACAACATTTCTAGATTCTTAATGTCATACAGCCTACTTAAGAACATCGTTTACATGAGAGAGTGTGGGTTTGGTTCCCATAGAAAAGAAAGTAGAAAGTCAACATCATATGTCAGAGTGCATACATAGAAGCACTGTTATGAGTAATGATCTGCAGCTTTCCCTATAGAGGTCAGAGCTATTATGTGGGCATCCAGAGATTAATACATTACCATCACGTTTATAAATATGGTGGCTCTGCACATTTAGCATGTTTCTCTTGGTGACTACATCGGACATTTCAGTGTTCTGGCTCTGTTTCGAGTGATTATGAATATAGCAAGCAAGTATGTTATGTGTTCTCTAACCCTGAACCTGACTCTAACTTCATCTTTAGGGGTGATTTTGTGTTGCCACATCACTGCTGTTTGGATCATCATCTCTAAGTGTTATGAATAAAATGTCCGTCACATCTTTTCATCCAGTTCTGTTTTATTGAACTCATTTGTGGTACTTGCATCTGATCCTTTTTTTGACCTTGATGTTCCTGTTGTTATGGTGGCTCTTAAATTCTTATTGACGGCTCCACATGGGAGGCTGACCAAATGATTTGAATTAAACTAAATGAAGATGAGGTCATTGGGAGAGTAGAAATCTGGAAAAGCAGCTGCAACATCTGTGTGTGTTTGTAAGCTGAGCCTTAGTCTCACTGTTTGGACTCGATGGGAAAGCAGAGGTGAGTATACTGTGTATCATTTTCCTGGAAATGATGCTCCAATTCATCATCCCCTCTCTGTGTGGTTCAATCTGTCCTCTACCTGCTAATCTCCCCCGGGAGGGATTGCAGGCCAGGGCCAGGCACAAAAGGACGCAGGGAGGCAGCTTGTTTATTTTTGATTTGATCAACAATCTGCTTTCACTGGAAATATAACACAGCATGAGAAAACATGGCTTCAAGTTATGAAGCTGCTGTTAGAAATACCTTTTCGGATTAAACGTAAAAAAAAAAAAAAAGAAGAGGGTGGCCAGATGGGCTCATTAAATCATTAGGGAGGAGGTTAAGGAGGAGAATGTTATAACTAATAATAACTCCGCTGCAGTCGCGTAATGAAATCTGTTTACATACAAGTACAGTAAAAAAAAAAAAAGGACTGCCACTCTGAAAGGCTTTGCAGAAAAGAAAAGTCAAAAACTGTGAGAAATGTGTCTGAAAATTCACAATATTTTTCAGAGTGGCCTTTGATAATGTCAAAATGAATCTCTTATCAGTCTTTTCACTCTTATGATTGACAGGCTGTAGAAAAAGCCCAAACATCTGTCTCAATCTGTGAATATTGCCTCGAGTCAGCCGCTCTCTGCAGAATTTTAAGTCCGAGGCGTAGAATTTGTCTCCCGGTCGTCTCCTAATTTGATTAGTGTGAACAGATCTGGAGGATGAAGGGCAGAGATATCAAATCATTAACTGCAGGAAAATGTATCACCCTTTTGTGTTTTACACCAATTTGCCTCACATAACTGGATTTGACAACTTCAATCAGAGCCTCTATCTGTGATGATAAATCTCCCACGGTAATAATATTAAGAGAGACATTCACCCACTCGGAGTACATTTGCATGGACGCAAATGCAGACAAATTACACCATATCAGACAACATATTCCTAATGTTCTCACAGTGCTTATAATGCAGATATCACTCATAAACATGATGTGTAAATCTCGAAGAAGCCAAACAGAGATGAACACTATTTCTAATCTTCATAGATCACATAAAGTTTGTGGTCCCGTATTTCTAACAGTGCAATATCCTCTCCCATTAACACAATCAAATGTATTGCTAATTATCTCTGTGATGTGTTCTAATAATGCTGCAGATAAGTAGTGTAAACACTCAGCAGTCCACAAAGCCTTCAGACCAGAGGTGACTGCAATACAATAAAAGTCCATTACAACCCCGGCAAAGCAATCATGTGAGGGTGAGAAGGTTAACACAAGCAATAAGGACATGCTTACTTGCATCTGAACTTTGTTTTGCCTTTCACTCTTCTGTGAATACAGCAGACTGGCTGAGGAAAGCGTTCAATCAAGAAAGTGGAAGCTTTGGGGCGCTGGTGGCGCAGTGGGTAGTGCGTGCGTCCCATGTAGGGAGGCTGTGGTCCTCTGGGAGGGCGGCCCAGACTCAAGTCCGACCTGTGGCTCCTTTCCTGCATGTCGTTCCCCACTCTCTCTCTCTCTCTACCTGATGACCAACTCTATCCACTGTCCTATCTCTCCAATAAAAACCCAAAAATAAATCTTAATAAAAAAAAAAAATGTGGAAGACTTTAAGGGATGGAACTCTTTTGCTGGATTCAGGACTCTGAACTGTTGCATATATCTTCAGAGTTTCACTAGATTGTGTATGAGGCACATCTTTGTTTTGATTTGAGAGACTGGTGATAGAGTATAACATCTACTACTGGACATCTACTCTTAGAGTTTCATATTATAAATTTAATATAATCACAACGGATGAGCTATATGTTAAAAAGCTACCTCTCCCATACAGTTTGAACCAATACATTACATGAGCTTTTCACATCAAAGTCCTTTTTTGAACCACACTTTTTGCTGCCAAAATGGGCCTTTGACCATGGGTGTTAACAGGACTCGAAGCCTCCTAAGTACTAAGAGCTCCTAGTAACAAAATTCTAAGAAAGCTGTTGGAATCAGGACATTTTCTAAGAATTTCCCCTTAAAGTTAGGACTGTATCCTTGTAAAGATGAAATTTATGAACAAAGCATCTTAGCCCTTAAGAGAGCTCCTAAGGTGTACAGAACTCCTGTTTGTACTCCTCAGCTTGAAGAGTTTCTCAAGCTGAGGAGAAAATGAAGAAATGTTCTGCAAACACTACATGAAGAATATTACTGAATCAGAGTGGGGCAGAGCAGACACTAATTATTTGTGCAGACATTTCAAGCCACTTTTTTCAGTTCAAAGTGAGACATGCATGTTGAGTTCCTCTACATGTGGTTACCTCCACAGGTGCTTCCAATCTCTAATTAAGGCTCTTCACCTGCTGATATAACTCTTTGCATGTGAAGAAGCAGCTGCACCAGTGGGCCTGTGATTCCAAACATTAAGTCGGCTATTTATTTTTAAATTACGTCTATTATATTATCACACAGAAGCTTATTTCATGATGTTCATATTTACACAATGTCTGACTCGATTCTATGATTTCCTTTGTTGCTCCATTTTTTTTGATCAACCAATCACAGCTCCAACTTTATAGCAACACGGTCAACCAAGACCTCTCAATAACAGAAAAGTTTCTGTCTCTTCCTCGCTCAGAGTTGTTTTGAGAATGTTCCTAAATCACTCCTAGGCTAAAAATCCCTGCTAGGATTTTTTTAAGCTAAGTAAGGAGCTCTCTGAGAGGATTCTCAGATTGTTTGAGAATACGGGCTTTTGCACCCAGCACCAAGTGGACATTTAACAGGCTGCTATAGAGCACAGTGAGAGGAGTATATATAATAGACATATTCACATAGAGAGTATCTGGCCCTCTTTAAAGACTGTGCAGTGCAGACAGTTTAAATAACACAAGCTTGTTTTTTTCTGCTTTATGTCACGCTGTCATGATTACATTTTTCCCTACATTGCTCTGATCTGTTTATTGTGTCTGAACTCTGCTGCTGTATGAATTTTCAACAGGGCCTGTCTCTGAGTATCAGGAGTGCAGGGCAGTAATAATAACACAGACAATAAAGATGATATAATACTGACAGCAATTAAAATGATATTAATGACCCCTGGGACACATTCATGTAGAAATAATCAGCTAATATAAGCTGCTTTGAACTTAGTGACAATTAATGTATCCCCGAGCACACAGGGTTATTCAAAAAGAGGTAAGGGACATTATGTGAGCGTGTGTGTGTCTGTCAGGTGTGTTTGTCTATCCTCATGTTTGGCATTCAGCCTAAACTGACACAGACTGATTGATTTCGAACATGCTCGAGGATTCTCCATGATTATAACTCACATTCATGAAACTGGAGATGCAAACACTCTGAGGAATTTTTTATTTCTTTTACACGGTTTAAGGCATTTGTTACTCTCATTGATTCAAACATGCACAGTATAAGAGGGTTATGATCACTGGAACTACAAAGAGGCTGAAAGCTGACCTGGACTCAAAGAAACAGGTCCAACATCTCAGCTGCTGAAGGGCGAATTCCTTTGAAAAGAAACTCTGTTTTTGATCTTATAGCTTTAAACTGAACAAGCACAAATACAGCTCTCACACTCACTGTATGTATAATCGTAGAGGTAATAAATATAGAAAACTGGACCAGCTTGTTATTGTGGTTTCTTATTTTAGAATCAGATGAGAAGCGGCTTTAAGAAATAATGAATCCGCGCATATTGGTGCCCTGTTATTTCAGTTAAGCTGAGTGGGCACTAATGTTTTTTTTTCTTGCTTTATTAAGCTCGATTATTCACGTTTGTTTGCTTTCATTTTACAGTAGAGTGCTTTCAGCAAAGAGCCTGTTAAGGTTTGTCCTTATTCTAACTGATGGGTTACTTTATCGTGTTTTTTTACTAAGGGCTCTTCACTTTAGTATTCAGCATTGTTGTCACTTCATCATGTTTTGTCCTGTGATGTCGTTTGTATGTAAAAGGAAGCCGACTCACTCTCTGTAAACCAAATCTACCTACAGGTACAAATAAAGTTACCTTACCTTTCCAAACGTTGGTGGCATTCTCACCAATGCTTAAAGAAAGGTTAAGGGTGTTTACATTTCCTTTCATAGATATATAAATTCATTTTAATTAGAAAATGAAACTTTAATTACTTCTCACTGCACCTTTTTGTAAAATAAATAATTGCCAATAGAAAATATCTAATAAGGACTGTACAATCAAACTGTCGTGGAGATGTAAAGAGGAGCAAAATACAGCATGTAAATCCAGATCAGAAATTCAGTAGTCGCTTTCATGCTGCTTGATGTTTGTCATCAGCTGTCAACATACATAGCAGGAGAGAGGGTTTGTTCTCTCTGGATGGTGCCTCAATCACAGAGCAGATTCAGTAATTAACAAATTGAAGAGCAGCAGGGTGAGCTTTGTGAAAAGCTGAAGTGCCTGAGTGAGATAATGAATCGACAACAAACCCATACTGGTAGCTTATCTTAACCTAAAACAAATAGAAGTTTTTTTAAAATCTTTTGAATTCTTCCTGAGTGCTCAGGCGGCTCATTTTGTATTCTGCTCTTTATTAAAATTAATATCTCACCTTCTTTCCAACGGGGTCTCCCCTCCTCCCACACACCAGCGAAAGGCCTGTAGGTTGAAAGGTCGAAGAATTGTTACTCACCTGGTCAGAAATATTCAGTCCAGATCCACATAAATATCAGTGATTCATTATCAGCCATCACTGACAGTTAGAGTTAGAGTAAATGTTGGTTAGAGTAAATGACTTCAGTGCTAACATCATAATAATAAGCGTGGCTCTCGGCTGTATGATCTTTGCATAGACGTCAGGTTTGTCCGTTTATGTTATTGCTCAGGTTTAAAGCAACACTGCCTTCATTTTTACTTCTCTTCTGCACATCATAGAAAACACCAACAACAACTCATCATAAGAGGATTATCAGCTTTTCTGGAATTATTTTAATTTCTAATTTTCAAGTCCAATGTTAAAGCAGGAAACTTTGATGTTGGAATTAAACAAGAGGATTAAAATAAACAGTTCTAATTAGAATTATGATTAAAGTGTGAGTAAATTGGCGTAGATGGAGCATAGATAAATTGACCATTATTGCTTATAATTTGCAATTATTTAGGCAGAGATTCAATGAGTGCCTAAATATTTCAGACTTATTAACAAACCAGTGGACACAGTGTTGTTTTAATGAGTGATTGGTATGTTTCTGATGCTGTGACTGCAGATCCTTGAACAACATATGCTCATGTAAAGAAGATACTTTGGATCTATTTAAGATATGGAGCAGTGAAGCTTGACCTATTTAGAAATAGAAAACCTTGGCTGCAGGTGAAGTACATAAAAGAGTATAGCTAACCTGATCAAATAAAACAGAGCATCAATAAACACATCTGGATAAGTTCCTTCTCCTGTGATAGCTTTTTTTAAAATTTTTTACCCAGGTTACCTAACTTATAATGAAAAAGAAAGTTTAGTTCACTTTGTTATGGTCTAGGAATAATGAAACATTTCCAGGCAAAGTTCAAAGCCCCTCCATTTTCCAAACTGTAAAATGAAGCAGCGTTTCTAGACTTTTCTCTGCATATCAGAAACTATAGCTTCAACTCACAGAGCTTACACTGCTCCGACTTTCCCACACCTCTCAAAATAATTACATTTTGTGCCGGGATGAAAGTGAGCAGGTGGCCATTTTTCTCTGCTTTCTGTGTCCCAAAGATAAATGAGGGTTTACATGTGTGGGAGGAATCCAGACTAGTTTCATCACACCGTGTTGTTTCATTGTACTGTATCAAGGAGGGTTCCTGCTCACTGGGCTTGTATCCTCGCCTGCACCATGTGAAAGCAGACAAGTGCTGAACAGTGTTCTTGTAAGGCACACTACATGAATATAATATCTGTGTCGGTCAAGGACGGTGGCCACAGAAGTGGAGTTAGTCCCAGGGTGCATCAGGGACTATGCACACTGCTCCTGGAAAGTAGGATTGGGTCGGTCTGGAGGACAAATCACCCGCAGGCATGGATAAAGTACCAATGAACTCACAGAGACACACTGCACTTACACCATATATCAGTTTAAATGCAATTGTGTACTGTTTTGTATTAGAATAACATAAATGACCATCATTAGACTGCAATAGCAGAAGCATATTGTTTCATCTAGGGTTATACTGCTGGAGTAAATTCAAACATGCACACTTCCTCTTTGACTGAATGAGCTTCTCTCTAATCCTGCAGCTGCATCACACCTCCAGACGTGCAACTCATGCAGCCTGAGGAAGAGGAGGTGAAGGCTCACATAATCAAGTGCTCCCACACCTTTCTCACTTAACAAACTATGCTTGTTAAACTTAATACTTTCCCAGAGCTCATGGATACCAACAGAGCTGCTGTAAGCCTCTCCCCCTCCTCCTGTTACTTTTACACTAATGCCTGTGAAATACAGCACCCCCAATATCCATGCTATAAAAGCCGTAGGTTATAAACTGACCATGTGTGATTGGTTGTTCGCGATGTCATGACCATTGCTTTCTAGAGAAATAAACACAAATGTCACTCCTCATAAAAAAAAAAAACGTAATTTTTAGCTGGGGATGCAGTTTGAAAACTAACTCTAAGGTTAAAATAGATTTTTACTTGGTTAAAAGTTCAAACACTTCAATGGAAACCTGCATTATAAATCTTAAAGTGATGTTTTAAAGATGAGAGAGCATGCAGAAGGTGTTCTGAAAGCATGCATTGATTATGCACCATGATAAATGTATGATCCGGCTGACCTAGACCAGTTCAAGGGACAAGAAGTCAGGATATCTCAACCTCTGTAAGTGCACTTTGACCATTAAACTACATGCTTGAAGGTCTGCAGACTAAATTAAAGTTTCATTATGTCAGGAGGCATATTCCATAAGACGATCCATTACGATTTCTGCAGTTTAAAGAAATAGTCTGTATTCCGATGAGCGTACAGCTGTTGAGGAAAGGAAACAGCCTACTGTAGATATCAAAAAGACAAAGTGTTCTGCAGGCCATGTGGACACTTTAAACTGTAAAAAGCAGCGACTATATCTAGTTCACAAAATGATATAACATATGGCATTGCTACCAAGCTTCTGAAAGCAGCCCATGTGATTTTCAAATCTTGTTATTCTGTGTTATTTGGTAATGTCATGTCTTTTCTCTCTCTTTTGTTGCTTCCTGCAGTTAGCTTTGTCTCATTTCAGGGGGTAGCATCCTCCAAAGGACCCAGCTTTCGTAGCCTGTGTAGACTGCTCAGGCCAAACTGGGAAGAGACGCTCTAGTTTACGAAGGATTCCCATTTACATCCTCAGCTGTCCCCGTCCTTACCCTTTCGTTACTTAACTCTTTTTAGTTACTTTTTTTTTTTTTTTTTTTTTTTTTTAAACATTAGCTTTGGCTGTTTGAGTTAGCCTACATATCAAAGTGGATTACTCAGCTTCTTCAGAGTCCGCCAGCCTCTTTGAATAGACACAGAATGAATCTGAGGATATGTTTGGCCACAAAGGATGCAGCAGATGGATTCTTCTTGCGGGGAAAGAAGGACACACACATTTAGTTCATATTTGATTAAGCCTTTGGAATGGGACAGCCTTCGACATGCCACTGTGTGTTATCGTTCTTTCAGTGCCCCCTCCAATGGCTGCAGCCCCTAAATTGGGACATTGCCATCGTGTGACTGTGTGCCCTGTCCTTGCTGTTCCCATTTGTGTCTGATTAGCCTTCTTTTCTATGTCTATTTAGTCTTCATCGTGATATTTTCTAAACATTATTCCCATTTTTTCAGGTCTTTTTGGTGTCCTGGACCATGCCTGACATTGGACAGATTTGTTTGATCGCTTTTGTCTGATTTCCCGAGTTTGACCATTGCCTCCTTGTTTACCGTTTCTGCCTTGTTATACATCATCTGAACTGCAGCTCTGGTGTTTGACTGCTTTTAGGCCCACTCGACTGCTGCGTTTGTTTTTCCAAAAATGTGATTGGTCGTTTTTCTTTGTTGTGATTTATTAATATTACAAAAAAGTTAATCAAACAAAAAGTAAATAATGAGCCTCTAGAAGCGTAGACTCCATTCTCATCTTGGTCTGCTACAACTATCTATTCCCATCAGACAGATGATACAGTGCTCCATGCTGAACAGATACAAGCAGCCTGTTGTTCCCCTGCCAATAAAACTGATTAACTCAGAATGATAGTCTGAGTCTCCACTGCATAAACACACACTGCTTCTATTCTGTCCTTCCTTTCTCCCAGTTCCTATTACTTATTTATAGCGACTGGCTGAACATGTAGAGCAACGGGTGAGATTCTTTCCTGTCGCGTGTGTCATAAAATGTAGTTTGTGTCATACGTTGTTTGTTCTGTTTTTGTGTCGTTGTTTTGACATCCATGTCCAAGACAAATCTCCCTGCAAGGGCAATACAGTTTGTTTGATCTATAATCTAATCTTCTCCTGAAATGAGCAGCTGGCAGAGGGTATATATTCAAATTATTTTAATCACTATCAGAGACATGACACTATGACCGGTGGTTAAGAGCTCCATGTGCATTTAGACTTTGAGCACTTCTCCTTGGTGTAGCTTTAATGCAACCTGCACATTTACAAGCACATCTGCACAGTTTAACACCTTCTGTATCACCCCCCTCACCTCTTAAAAAGAGACCCTGCTCATGTTTATGTGACACCCAGTTTATTCTGCAGGGCTAAATGTGCAGGCACAATCATATTACCTCTACAGGACACTGCTGAATTATACATCTATATGAAAAAATAATTAATGTTCCATCCATGTCAGCATTCATTATCAGGATTTTCTTGCTCCTAATGGACACACAAAGAGATGACGAACACCGTCTGAATGCAAAATGTTCAAACTCAGCACACGCTTATTGGATAGTGTCAGTGAAATTTCCCTCGGGCAAAACAGGGTTTAAACACCTTTAAGGCTTCTACTGTATGTCAGCATGATATCAAACTGTTAGTATACAAGCAGTGTTACACTTTGGATTCATCAAACCTAGCCCTTCAAATGTGTGCAAGAGCTGGGAGTGAGGCATTCAGAGCTCTCAAATTAAAATGAGTTATGGATGAATCTGTTTGGACCCTCAACTTGACCTTTGAGCAGAAATTTGAAAAGTCCCTTGCGCTTTTGTGTTCACTTCTGAAAGATTCAGTGACAAACTATTATGCTAATAACAGGACTTGCTGAATGACCTGAAAATATGAACCAAAAAAATGATTTAATTAAAATTTCTTTTTAACACCGAGGTCACACTACAGGTATGAGCACGATGTTAGCCTGAGACAGCAGATGAAGAGATTTGTGACCCGTCTGTACCATAAATCGATTGTTTTATCTCGTGCTTTGTGTCATAGTCAACGACAATCAAGGCCACATCTGGGACGCCGCAGGACAAGCACAGAGCTCTCTGCACACGCAGTAGTTACGAGCATAAAATCAAAAGAAGACTGATGAAGTAGATGTAACTATGAGACAGAGAAAAAAGTTTGTCAAGCTCTGGGAACAACTTATTTTTATTTTTTTTAGAGTCTTCTTTACTTGATGTCGTCAAACCCCGCCCCTCTTGCTCCCAACATCAACATGTCAGTGGTGATGGTTAGTCATGTACCAACATGCAGTCTGTCAAAGTCACAGTACGACTCTGTGAAGCTTTATCCGACCATCGTTGACCATTGTGCATCGTATCAGACAAAAGGATTGTGTAGTCTGACGTCAGCATAACAACACACAGAGCTCTGTTAGGGTGAATTTTTATTCAATCAAAAATGCTAAGAAGCTGAAAACTACAATGGTGATATGGCGTTATTGCAGGTATGTAACCATGCACTCATGTTTGTGTGGTTTGCAAGCATACTATGTAGGCTGAGGAGAAAGGGAACAGACGTTTAAATGAAGAGAGATTAGAGCCGTGCCATCAGCTATAATGATTATTATATTATAATGAGCATTAAAGCTGGCCTGTATAAATATGCTCATTATATTATAAAGAACATCAATCACTCAGCTTTATTTTTACATACTGAGAACACTTCTTGCATGAGGATTCAGCTTATGCTCATGTATCTTAATTGTTTTTTTTACAGTATTTTTGGGGACATTTTTGCCTTTATTAGATAGAAAATCTGAAGAGAGAGAAGAAATGTTGGAAGGAGAGAGTGGGGGATGACATGCAGCAAGGGGCTGCTCGAGTGGGGATTCGAACCCACAGTCCCTGCAACAACGACTACAGCCTCTTTGGGTGTGTGTCATATCCGCTATAGACTATCCAGCACCCCCATATCTTAATTGTTTTGCTGTAGACATCTTTTGCAGTGTCTGTTGTCTCTCAGCGGGGAGGAAAAAGCAGATTGGCCACAAGTGAGAAATCTAAGTGATGATAAAATCTTCAGTGAGTAAACAGTGACAGAGATTTCAGATGGCTCTGGGTGACTTCTGTGCTCTTATCTTCTGCCTCACTTTGGAGGCCCCACTGATCACAGAGAATCCTTTGAGGGAAACACACTCATGTTCAAAAAGCTCCAACCGAAAAATCAACCCTCCAAACGCTCTCCAGCTAGGACTCTGCCACCGCTCCGACATGCTTTTACTCGAGCTCTATGAATATTTAACTGACCATGTGACTTAGTTAAAAAGGTAAAAGACAGACATTAAAAAAAAGATGAAAAAAGCAGGACTTTCTGTACCGGCCATCTGTAGTTAACGGCATGAAAGGGAGGTTTAAAGGTATCAGGTGCAGAGTGGGAGTCTCACCTGCCTGCTGCTGCCCTGAACCTGACCCTCTGAAATTTAAAGGGCTAGTTCAGAATACAAAACATGCTGTTAAGAAATCTCAGATCTCTATGGACAACATACAGACAAACTGAAACTATCGGTGTGGTAACCTTTAAACAGATGATTAGTATGTTTATGTTAAGCCTTACAGAGGCTCCAACAGAGTCGTGTGTTTCTTTCAGTTTCTGCTATGAGCAAATAATGAAACGAACACCAACCAAACTGGAGGATGAAAAGCATGAATTACAATAATAAAAAAACAGACAAAAGGCATATTAGTGACAATAGAGGAAGTTCACAAAGCAGTGTCATTCAACAAATGACTTGAATGTGTGAATCTGTGTTGTTTGTAAAGCACATGATAAATCAATTCCTTTGGTTACCTTATCATCAAAGTTTTATTTGCAGCTATAAAGCAGATTTTTGAAAGAATAGTTTGGATCATAGACTGTATACAACATGGACGTAGCTTCAGTGATGTCCACCATTGCTTCCTGAAGGGGAGATTTGAAGCTCAAGTAGGGTGGTTGCCATATCCTACCTGACTATATCAACCAAGTAAAAGGCAGAGCTGAGGTGGGCCTTTAGCCTCTTGGCAAACAGCTTCAACTGTGCCCACACAACTAATCATACATACTGTGTCTTCTGGGGCTTAGAGCCAGCCTCAAGTGGACACCCAAGGAACTGCAGTTTTATCCTCTTCCGTATTTGCTTCTTTGGAGGTACATTTTTCTTTTATATTGTGGTAAATATTCTTCTGGACTTGAGAGCATAACCTCAGTGTTTCTGAAATCTTACAACTCAGACTCTTCGCTAAACAGAAACTTTTTTTGGATGGGGGAAAAAGACACTAATCCTTATTTCACTGACTTGGACAAGGATTAGAGAATGAAGTGCAACACCAGACACAACCCGACTGGGATGTTGATGCTGCAAAATATTGGCTGAGCGATCATGTTTTTTGGACTTACTTTGATTCACGCTGAGGGTTTCCCTGAGTGCAGAGTGCCATCTTGCCACCACTCATCCCTCTGTTTGTGGGTGAGTTTCCTGCAAATAGGTTATAATTCATAGGTGCGTTAGAGATGTCTACTTGACTTATTGCACTGCTTCTAGGGCCTAGGGCTAATACACTTTTCATGAACTAGAGCCGGCCTTGTGCGCTTTTTAAACAGTGTAAATCAAGCACTACAACACTGAATCCATGAGAGGAGGAACATCTCTTGTATGACTATACAGTGTGCATTTCACAGACGGACTGATGAGTCTTCCTTTTCCTACATTAACATTTCCCTTTTTTCAATTTAATAATACACCTTTCACAATACACAGGTTTTCTAAATCTTTGTACCCATTATAATCGAGTTATGTCAAGTCTGCAGGAATGAAGCATTTTGAAGCATTACTGCACATTCTTTTTTTTTTTATATGGCAAACAGCCAGGAGAAAGGTTTAATTCTCCAGCCCAGGCTCAAGGTCCTTCAAAGACCTTCGATAATAATGGTCAGAGCATCATCAAGTCTGACATTTAATTATCTGATGAAAAAAAGTGAAAATGAAAAATGAGATCTACTATACCTCAGGATATCAGCTAATGTTTGACGGGAAACTAGTCCATGAAATGAGATCAATTTGTCCGGCTGAATTTAAAGTGAGCCTTAAAAACAGATGGCAAGAAATGTTATGAAATGACTTAAAATAGATGTAGGACTTTTTTTTTTTTTTGCATGAGCAGCTGCGGAGCCAATAAAAGACTCCATATTGGTTACATTTTAGTGCAAACCTTCAGCAGCCTCTAGAGAGCTCTAATGCTGCCTTTCAGCTCCTCCAAGCTCTCTGTGTTCATACTGTAGTTTCACCCTCAATTAACCTTTAACTATTTAATAATTTATACATGACTGATTCAAGCTAAATCCCATTAATAGGCCACCGATGAAGAAGAAAAGCAAGACATTCTCAGATATTAATCCTTTTATGTCAAAAAAGAGCACATTGGACAGCATAAGTGATGCTTTTTGAAAGATACAGTACCTCTCCTCCAAGGTTTACATTATTCACATGTTATAAATATACATATATTACACCCTTATTTTCTAAAGAAACACAACCTCAACATGCAACTCAGTCATTAAATCTCTCACATTGTAAGTCATGGACTTACACACACACATCGTTCGTCTTAATAACAGTTCAACATCAACAATACAACAACATTTACAGCTATGAAGGACAGTTCCTTGACTCCATAATACACACATACATACTGTACACTCACTCTCTCACACACAAGCTCTCTACATACATAGATGTTCATACAGGCTTCTATGTGCTTAAAAATCCTATAACTCCGTTTTGACGCTCTTATTGAGTCCATCTGAAGTTTTCGCCACCGAGTCATCCTTCAGCCATTTGTTGAAAACAGCGACCGGGTCGATGTTCCAGTGTTTATGGAAAGAAATGGGCACCTGGTGAGCTAAGAAGTCTCTGGAATAGTCCTCAGGGCGGGCCTGAAAGGTAAGATGAAGTACAGTAATTTACATTTAGAAGTAGTCACAGTAGATTGCGTGCAAGTGTTGCAAAGAGCGAGAGTGAAGGTTTGAAAACTTGTGTTTACATTGCATTCGATATGGCACAGCAATAACCGAGCCCCTGAATCTATTATGTTTGAGAAATTATCTTCAGCCACACCACAGTCACTGATATGTCACAACACTTTGTTTCTGGAAACACTTTTGACACATCGGTTCATTTGTCAAATGGCTGTAAAATGAGTGTCTGATTAAAGGTCCTCATGTTGCACTCTCTCACTTCTCCTTGTTAGACCCCTTGTATGATTGGCATCCAACTCAATCTTCGGTAGGATGGAATACATTCAAACCTCTTTCACAGGAGGCATTGTGACTTGTGAGAGTACGAGAAGCTCAGCTGTAAATAATTGCTCTTTCAGTTTCTGTCTTTTGGTATTACACATGCCTGTAAAATGTCAAACTGTTTACTTTGAAATGCAAATCGTTTAACAGTTTTTTTTCTCATAACAAGACAAAGGTCCTAGTTTATAGATGACCTGTATCAGATTTGCATTAATAGGGGGAATTAATGTCATCACTTACTGCAACACTTGCATACAACAAAGCCATTCTTAATGTTAGAGGTCAAAGAAAAAAAAACCCTGCTGAAAAGAAAGAGAAAGTGATTGGTAGAGTTTGGTGACCTTTCTTGATACGTGGTACAGATCAGCCCACTGTCAGCCTAAAGGAAACGCTACAGTCATGTTTAAGTTACTATAAACTCCAGTTTCTGACCTTGAATACTGATCACCTGAACATCTGAGTTATAATTACTACCCAGAAAGCTCAGATATACATGAATGCCAAATCCACTGTTCAAGGTAATTAAGCCTGTGTTTCATTGATTGGGTGCTATGATGTCACCGTAGAGCATTTCTGACCTTCACAAAACCAGCTCTGTCACCATCTTTGGTTGTTCAATTTCATGACCATCATGTTACACCAATGGGAATAATCATGACCATCCGTTACTGTAAAACTGTCGGGATCCATTCAGTATGACGTGAATGTGACATGATGGTGCATTACAACATGTCAGCAGAAAAAAACCTCCTGATACTCTAAGTTTG
The DNA here is from genome assembly GCF_963930695.1 of Labrus bergylta. NCBI lineage: Eukaryota > Metazoa > Chordata > Actinopteri > Labriformes > Labridae > Labrus > Labrus bergylta. Next base: position 24,237,823 of record NC_089205.1, read on the forward strand.
CAGTCATTTTTCCCCCCATGTAGGTCTTTTCGCTATAGGAGACATTATGTGACAGCCAGGAAATTACAATTACCTCTGACTGAATACATGCTCGGATATAATTGGCGTTTCCAACTCAGCAGTTTCATATTATGAAATCTAACGTATGCCATAGAAGCTGCCTGCACATTTGTGTCTGCATGCTGCGAGAAATATGAAATAACATTCTCTTTGCTGGGTTAGGATATGAAGTTGGATAAATGAACAAAATTTGAGTGCGTGAGCTATAACTCACGGTTTTCATGTCTATATGCTGTTCTTCAGATTTAACACAATAACAGTTAGTAACATGTTTCTCCAGAATCCAAAATAAAAAGATTGAAAAAAAATGCAACCGAGCGACTGATGATAGCTTGAGCTTCATCTGACTGCATCACAGTGGTTTGAAAGCATGGCCGTTATAGCCAGGCCTGCATCTAAAAGGTAAAATATACCTATGCTGCATGAGAAGCATTGCTTGAGTTCATACAATCATTTTCCATATTTATCGCATTAAATTCTTACCTTTGTGTTGTTGCTGTTTTTCTTTTGCATATGCTCATATCACGAAAACAAAGAAATTGTGAAAAACTGGCCAGCCCTAGTGTGCAGGATCTCTTGACATCAGATGGTCCAAACTGTTTTATGGACTAGCTGATCTGTACGATTCGCTTCATGATTTTTCACCGAATGAAATCCTGTTTTTTTTAGAGTTATTAGAGGCTGTACATGGGGCGCACAAACCCAACTACTCGGCCACCACCGCCCAAGAAATTCATTTTTCAGTATTTTTTTGTCGAGAAAGAATTCAAAAGGTAAAAAGATCAAAGACAAATAAGTTCAGAGAGAGAGAGAGAGAGAGAGAGAGGACACAAAAGGGATGTAGTGTGAATCCAAACCTGGTGGAAGAGCGGACTGTGTGTGACAGGGAGTCCCAGAGCATTGAGGCACATTCCCAGCACCATGTCATCCGGCGCATCATCGCTGTAGCACTTACACCCGCTGTCAAGAAGACGAACCACTGCCTCCCTGCTGAACACCATCCTGCAGCAACAACACAGACACATATCACAAACACACTGAAGAGATACATGACACCCGCCGATTTAGATGCAATTCAGAAGCAAATGTGAGAAGTGACCAGAAAATCAAATGTTCTTCTTTCGTCTGTCGTCTTTAAGTTCATGCTTATCTTATTAACTCGGAGTGGAGTGCGACTGCAAATAACGCTGAGAGGGAGATGTTGTTTTCTGTGATCAGCTCCAAACAACAATTACGTGACAAGTCTTTGAAAGGGACGCAATTACACTTGAAAAAAACCTAAGCTGCCAAAAGAAATCGTTTATTGCCACTCAGAACAGTTTTTAGAAGATATCCCTTTTGAGAGAACTGACAGTTGCAGTGCTGTTAAGTGTCACAGAAATTGAAGGGTCCCTAAATAGTTTTCTCACACATGGCTCAGTCACAGATTTATCTTTAATGCAGCTTTCCTCCTGCACTGACAGCTGACATTTTGCTTTCTTGCCCACTTTTACTTGCATTCAATAACAGAGCTTTCAAAATGTGTATCCTGTGGAGCTGCATTACTTTTATAAATGTTTTCATGCAGGGTGTGTATTAAAGACTCCCCTCCTTTTCTTATCAGCTGATGCTGTCTGTCTGCTGTATTTTCTGGTGTTTTATTCCATATTTATTTTCTCTCTTCACCGTTACATAGTCTACAAACCAACATTTCCCTCAGAGGGGACACACATTTTTAAGCTGAATGGAAATTGTTTATCTGTAAATTACAGATTTCAGGTTTTCCATTACAGATTTCGTACTCCCACTGCTGCGTCTGTATCTTTTATCATTATTCCCCAAGCATCTGAGAGCTGAAACTCACCCTCCGCCTCCTGTGATGTAGCTGTAGCCGCCTTGGCTCAGGCCGTATCCGTACCTCTCTCCTAAACACACGGGTTCAGAGGGGTCGTAACAGCTCAGCAGCATCTGCAGTCTGGGAAGGCTGCAGAGAGAAAAGATCAAACTCATCACACTCTCATCATCACCATCATCTTCACACAGACATGCCTGCACTCACACACACATAAGAACCTGCCCGTTTAGAGGCTGGAAAAACTGCTCTCCCTGCGGCAATATCACACATCAGGAGGACTCAAAATGAAGTTCAACCTCACATTTATGAAGTGCAGCCAGCTGGACTTTAATTTATGTACTGGGCTTCTTAGATGTTCAATAGGATGGTAATATCTCTGAGACTCCTTTTCCCTGAATACTTTTAAAGCTGTTAGAATCTCTGGGTTAAAGAAGTGAATAAATGTAAGTCAAACTGAGGGAACACTGGAAGTGTAACAGGGTCATATGGAGTTTCATATCTCACCCATTTGTTCCAATTACAAAAAAAACCCCCTCTTATATCTGTTATTTAACGGGGATGAACACAGAACTTCAGTTCTTAGAGCCCCCCTTCAATCTTCCTTCTTCTGTGGTTATTTCTTTGAATTCCTCCCCCCTTTTTTTAAAGTACCCTGTGGGGGACATGTGTGTTTTTCTCCTTTTAGCTCATTTGTAATCCTAAACTATCCCCTCATGTATCAGATTCTTATTTCACAGAATAAGAATCTGGGTCTGTCCCGACCTGATAATAAATTGTTTTTTTTTTATAGAACTGGCACTGAAAAAATGATTGCTGCTAGCTCAAAGTTTCATGAAACTTAGCTGACTTATTTGGTGTAATTGTTTTTTTGTTTGTTTTCAGAGTAGCTGAAGCAGACAATCGTGTTACTCTGTGTTTATGAGAAGAGAAGGTGTTCAATCAAAGACAGATCCTGGTGTTAGAGAGCCTTTCCTCTCTAACAAACACCACACACAAGTTCACCACTTATACAGAGACATTGTTGAAAACCTGTTTCCAGGTCATGATAATGTACCTGATCAGCGTGTCATCGTCCACAACAACGAGCCACCGGGTGTTTGGGACAGAGCTGCTCAGAAATCTTTTCAGTATGGCGAATGTTTTCCCACAGTGTCCTGCAAATAGAGTCGTGCTATCATTAGATGGGCCTGTTGGACTTGATCACATATTGACTTTATGCTGTTTTCTAGTTGACAAAGATAAATGACCCTGTTACAGGAAGAAAAACACACTTGGCATTAGCCGGTTTTTCCATGCGCACACACGTCTGGATACACACATGCATAAACAGGACAGCAGCTGTGTGGCTAAAAGACAACTCCACAGTCATAAATTATGCAAATGTTAAAGGATTTTAAAAAGGCAAGCAAGGCTAATGAACGGTCACAAGATATAACTACAAACACAGTTACAGTTAGCCAAGGAGAAGACGTTAGAGTAAGCCTCCTTAATGATGCTGCAACTACAGCGCCCTTCAGTTCAATGAAGGAATGTTTTCAGCATGAATGGCTCTTTTGGAAACATTATCATCATCTTCCAACTGATAAGAGACTCATTAGAAAAGGCCTGTGTTGTTTAAAATAAACCATATAAAATGATTTCAGACAACTTTTAGTCATTACACCCTCTTGATGAGAGCCTTTTAGATGGCATTAAGAAACAGGGTGCTGATGATCTACAGCAGCTGTTAGGTCGCGCCCCAATGTATCCACCCCTTCATGTCCCATCACATAAAAGCATAAAACACACACAAATAAATATATATATTGTCACTATATTGTCCATATCTAACATTTGCTGTTTTCATTTAGATTTCCGCATTATAAGCCTCTAGAGTTTCAACGTGTGAAGGTAGCACACCTGAGGCTGGAGGCGGAAACATGACTGACCTTGAAGTGAAAAGATGCACAACAAAATGACCCTGCAATCATTCACAAGGTTTGCATTGCACAGAGTTAATCTTTTCATCTTTTGGATGCCAGAGTGTGTCCTCTGGAGCTTTGTGAGCGGACGGACAGGTGTTGTCTAAAATTCCGACATTCTCAAACAAATAATAAGGTATGTTTGGCATGACGGGCCAGGGAGATCAAACTTTCGCCGTGGCGCGTTTGACGTGACTGCCAGACGGAACAAAATGTTCTGGCAGCTCCCGAAAAACAAAAACAGTGACGCTTTAGTACAGAACAAATAAGAGGAACCCAAGGATATATACTCATCAGAATCCAAATATCTGCACAGCATCACGGCTGAGAGCGGAGACGCAGAAATCCCAGGTGGCAAGCATCTCAAAGAATACTGAGGCCCTGCTGTTTTATTTATAAGGAACCCAAGGTGTTTTTTCTTGGTATCTGAATATAGAATAAGTAAGGACACCTTGAACCACTGACAGGAATAAAATCCAACAACACACTTTTTTTTGTAGAAGCCTGGTAGGAGGAGGCAAGTGAGTGATGTCAGGGTCCCAGAAAGAGTTAGTAAATTCCACCTTCACTTCTCGTACAGACAGACACAAGGAGATCATGCCACAAATAGCCTTTTAAGTGTTTTCTATGATCAGTTCTTCATTCTCTGAAATATTGGAGGAGTACAACACTTGACCATGAATAGCTTGAGTACTTTAATACAAAGTTTCAATTCTTGCATCAACCTTGCCTTCACCTTCTCAGGAATCTAATATGTATAACCAGCTACTGGTGAGTTTTCTTCATTTTATAACAATATAAAGTAAGGCTGTTATGTTTTTACAAGGTTACTTAGTGACTAAAGATACAAGCAGCATAACAACTGGGCAGTTTGAATAAAGCTTATTTTTCATATTGAACGATGTCATTTCATGTTTTTGAAGTTTTAAGATCAGCTTTTTGGATCTGTTCATCACTGTTTTAGATAAAACTTATGAAAACCATCCATCTATCTGTCAAACCTTCATGTCAAGAATTACAAACTTAGGGCCACTTTAATAGCAAAGTTAGCAACAGTTCTCCACTAACAGTTGTTGCTCTTTTGAAAGGGAAACGTGAAGTGATGAGAAACTTGACATTCTGAACTCTTTTCAATAAATACAAACATTAAATACATGTAAGTGATGTATGTCGTTTAACAAATGGCTTTCAAAGCTTTGAATGGTAGTTCATGAATCAATGAAGTCAGTCGAAGGTGAAAGAATAAAGTCTAATGGTGGTGATATATTCCTGACATACTGATGCTGCTTGACTGTTAATGATCTCTGAGGTCGTACTCAGACGTCATCAGCATAAACCTCGAGTTCTTGGAAAGGAGCAGAGGGGGATTAACCAAAAAGAAAAAAAAAATGTATGTGCTGATTTTTGCTCCATTTTAATCCGATAACTTATTCAGCATGTGGGTTTAAGGCACTGAGGAAAAGATAAAATACTTATTTTCATTTGACCTCAATCATTGCAGTGCACACCTATCTGATGAATGCAGTCGCTGTGCTTTAATGTGTGTCCCTAAATGCCTGGGACTCCAGAACATATTTCAGTTTAAAGATACAGTATAATACTCATTTTATGTTCTGTTGTCATGGTGTTATTGATTACACTAATCATGCAATCCAATCATGTCTATTCATGTAAATCCAATCTTCTGTATGATGTAAAAGGCATCATGAGGGATCTGTTGATTGACAGTTAAACTAAACTGAGAGAAAATTTGGTGTAGGGCTTCTTCAAACTAGAGAAAATCCTGCTGTCTTAATGATGGACTGTGGATTTCTGCCAAAGCTCCAATTCTTGTTTGCTCTCCAGAAAGTTTTAAATTCTGACACGCAGCGTAAGGTAAAATTAAAAAGAAAGAGCCATTTCCTGGATGATCTATGAGACACACTCATCCAACTCTGGCTTCAAAAAATACACATAGAATTCATTGTCTGAGTGGAGCAGAGCTCCAGCTTTTCCAGAATAAGACATCAAACTTTCACCACAGCTACACCAGATCTGGGTACCCCGCTTTACAGAGTGTGTCTAGTTATTCAAATGAGCAGGTTTGAGCAGCCAGAAAAATTCCACTTGATTTTTTTTTCCCGGTCATGCCATAACCAGCTGCCAGCCTGGCAATGTGCTAAATGTGAACAGAAGCGCACATCATCTCCTGCCCTGCCCCCAGAGTCTGTGAGGAGGGGCAAATCTCATCACAAATCTCATCTTAAAATGCCTGCTCTGAAACCGTTTAACAAGCTCACAACAGGAAAACATTTAAGTCTGCAAAAAGTCAATCTTTTTACAGACCTATTAGAGTTGCAACAGTAACTGATTAATGATTCAGGGAGAACCTTTACTTATTTGGTCGACCATCGGATGAGAAGATTGGATGTTTTCCCTCAATACATATCAAAGGAAACTTAAAATATTTGGGTTTTGTACTGTTGATCAAGTAAAAAAAAGATGAATTTCCTGAGTGGTTTTATAGACCATTAATCAAACAGTTAAGAACATATAATGAAAACATTACATGGCTGCAGCCCTGTTAACTCTTCATTTACCTTTCATTAAATACATAGAACAAGCTCTGCCATTGAAATAGTCAAGGTTATTGTCCTTTTTTAAAACTTTGTCACAGTTGCATTTCTGGATATTTTTGGGGTTTTAGATGAAATACTGAAAACATTTATTCAGAAAAGTTTCCTATATTCAGTGCATGCCTGCAGGTGGACTGAACCACTAATGAGATGAAAATCAGTGAGTCAGAAGAACACTGTCACCACAATACGAGAAACAGTTTTAGAGATTTAACACTTATAGTTTGGGGCTTTTTAAGTAGTCAATTCACAAACATGTCTGGTTTCAGCCAAACAGGGTTTGACTTTAACATCGGCGATGCATTATAAACTGCAGAGTACCGAGGTGACTTGGGGGATTATACTGCTGCCTTCCTCTTACTCTTCACTCACCAGAACACCAATTTCACATCAGCTATGGCATCTCAGGGAGTTATACAGTAATGACTTAATCTTTGTGAAATGCATCACTGACTTCAGGAAAAATACATAGATGTGTGGTTGTTGTGATTACAGATATTTGCAGTTACTGGTGCCAATTAACCTTCAGCAAAGGATGTATGTTGTATGTGTAGCCCTTGACAAACCAGCAGTCTTTAGTCACAGTTAAAGGCTCCTCCATCACTACGGCTTTCTATGATGACAGGGATTACTGCCTTCTGCTTGTGACATGATTCCCACTAGTGCAGCTGGAGATACATATTCAGAACCTTGATACATTTTTTTTTTTTAATCAAATTTTCTAAATATTAGACTTTAAGGTAAACTCCCGCACACTGTCTAACTTGCAAACAAACTTTTATGGCACCGTGTCGGTACTAGACCTACATCAAGCAAACGGTTTGTTAAAATGGGACAGAAGCCTGCAAACAATCATCATTATGACGTGAGCTCTGAATCAACAAATTAACAAACAAATAATCACCAACGTCCTGATTGAGATTCCAGATTGATTTTCTATTCTAAATATCAGATTAGAATTGTTTCCGTCTAGGAAAATTCCTCTCATTAAAATACAGTATGAGAGCATTGATAGATGGTGGAAGAAAAACGATATGTACTTAAGCGTCAGGAGGGCAAATGAGCTTGTTGTGGATGTGTTAGAGAGAGGGGAGAGAGAGAGAGGGAGAGAGACAGAGAAGGCAATGAGTTGTGTCACTATCAACAACAAGGAAGCGGCATTCAAGAACGAGGGTTGCATATCAACAACAAACTGGACTGATAACAGAGTAAGGTCGACTTTTATTGTTGAGGAGAAGATCCCACATGTTCGAGCATGTAGCCGGTGGCAGCTTGCATCCCTCACTGCATAAATGCAAAGAGGTTGCAGAAGACGTCCTTGTTAAACAACAAACCGCCAAGGGGACAGCTAGTGAAAGGCGGCTTGAGAGCCAACCTTGTTCAAAAGTCTTTCCAACAACAACCCTAAGCACTCTTACAGTGGGCAGACAGTGGCTACAGCCCATACATCATCCTATTAAGCTGCTACAAGAAGGTCTAAGGTGCAGTTTTGTGCCAACAGCCATCAGACTGTAAAATAATTTGTGCCCAAATGGCCTCTGGCTCAGGCAACCAGGAGGCTGAAGCAGAGAGCTGCTGCTGTCTCCACAAAAGAACATGGGTTGCTTTGAACACTCATAATATCTCACACCTGTTTCTCATTATATCTTTATCCAAGCCATGTTTGTGCATCTCCTCAAAATGTGATCCTGATATCTTTTTTGTTTCCAAAATATTTTAATGAAGGACATATGGAAGGCATTAAATGTACAATTAAGTCAAAAGAAATCTTTATTTTAAACGAAATAAAGCTTAAAATAAAGTTTAAAATTCTGAAAATAAATAAAGTTCAGCGTTTTTCTTTCTACAACAAACAACACAGCCCTCACCACCTGCCCATCCCCACATGCCCACGTCATGAAAGACGGTTTGATACAGGTTTACAGTAATACAGGAGGACATTAAGGGAGAAATCAGACCAATAAATAACAGTGGAGTTGAAAGAGTGGTTTCACATTTTAGGGTTTATGCTGATTGGCTTTGTTGCGGAAACTTAAATGTTTAATAAATGTTTATCCCTAGAGCGATAAAAAAAAGGAGAAACTGGTCTCTGTCCACGTATAAACTATAAATGATCAGACATTGTTTTGCATGGATACTGAGTCTGAACTTTTGTGTCTGATAGAAAGAAAAATAAATAAAGTTCAGTATGTGAGGATTGCATTCTGTAAAATTCTTTGTCGAGGAGCAGTGATTTTCTGGACAGGAGGTCACTGGACCTGGTTCAGAACATTCCTCCCACATGAAACCAGTCAACCTTAGAGGCCTCAGGCACATTGTGTTACCTTTAGACAGGTCAGGCCAACGCTTTCTACATGTTTTAGGTCTTTAAGCTACACCTGCTTCAAACTGCCACTGCTCTTTGATGCACAATGATAAGGCTTGTATCGGTCTTCACATACAACTTTTGCCGAGGGAGCGTAGAGGCGAGGTTCGGAAAAGTATTTTTTGAAGCGTCATCCGGCTGCATTTGAAGAGTTTTTAAAGATGAAATGAACAGTTAGTCCGGCAAAGTTCAAAAGGTTAAGGTGTCTGGTGGTTATGAACAAACTTTTAACAAGTGATGACTGAACTTGTGCCAGATAATTTTCAGCTCTGGGGAAAACATTTCATTGATTGAATCTAGACAGACCTGCAGGGTGTGCAGCTCAGCAGGGGAGGTTGGCTGAGCTCCAGGTGAGTAAAGGTAAAGTTTGTGCTTCTCAGTCAGAGGAAAGTGCCTCAGATTTAAGAAACAAAAATAGTGCAGGAACATTTAAAGCCTGGGAGTTTTTAGAGATTATTATTATTTTTTTTTACCAATTACCTGAAAACTCAAATCAGAGCTGATAAAAAACGGCTTGAGGATTGAATGACACACATTGTATTGCCATTGTGTCATTTTGTGGAGTAAACACTTTGAGACAAAAAGTTGGATTTCACCGCTGACTCAGCTACTATACTATACCCTATTCGCCTTTGTTCCTATTCTCCTGCAATATTGTGTTAACTTACTGTCCCATCCCCCTCACAAGGCGTTAGGCTGGTTACCTCCAGATATGCAGCTGACCCTGCACCATTACCCGAGGAACTGCTGCTGAAACTAAGGCTGAAGGAGTTGAGGCTGCAACAGAAACACTTACCTCTCTCAGTATTTGGCACTCCTAAATCGATGGTTGGTATTAAAGGATCCGCATGGTCACTGTAGTACTCTAAATGTAAGGCATGTTTTTCCCAGGTCTTCTTTATCACTGGAACTGGAACAAAGGAGAGAAAAAACAACCATATGTTCACCGAGTTTGAACAAGCAGACTTCTGATTTACAATCTATTTTTAGTAGAACACTTTGTTTATATATACGCAAAAGTGGAGGGTGAATAGACACATAGTTTTCAATCAGATAAAAAAGTACATCTCGGTCTTTCAGGTATTCTGTGATGACACAAGGCATGGACCCACATGTGTCAGAGTTTGAGTAAACTGTTAAACCAAGCATATATGACAGAAAATAGTTAATACAGTTTAAGCAGAAACACTTTTTACACTTGGAGCAGTAACATTTCAGAACTGTGAGTGTTTGGGTATTCCGGAAATAAATATATATGTAACTTTTAGTTTCTGTCAGCTTGTACTTGATGCAGTGTAACACATGCACACAGGACCTGCAGCCTTCTGACCTTTTCTCCTCTTTACAAAACAGGAACACAGCAGATCACTGGATCTGTCTGAGCTATTTCTTCTCTTTACACACACTCTCTTTTTTAAAATACATTTTAATCATCTGTCTCTGATCTAATTCCAGCCATCACCGTTTAAGCTTTTCTTTCCGACGAGATTTAATTCTGACAAACGAGACGTCAAGAAACGTAGAATAATCAGAAGTGTGCAGCAGCAGATGGAAGCTGTATTCAACCCTCATAGATAAACAAAACAGAGTCAGTGTGGCAAATTGAATCCTGAAAAATCAAACCAAAAAAAAAAAAAAGAAGCTTTTAGTGTCTTCAAAGGCCAACCAGTGACTAAACTGATGATGAACAGCATGGAAACCTACGCTCCAGACTTCAAGTTATGTCAAATGAAATCAAAATAGAAACGACATGCAGGTCAGGTTTTTAGTTTTCCTCAGTTACTGTAGTAATCAATAGAGTCTAGGGTTAGAAAGCAGACATGCAAATTACACATCTCTAATTGTAGCAACTTAAGAGTGTTTAACTTGTTTCTGTATCAACACGGATTTGGATGACTGAGCATTTTGTTCTCTATAATAACTCCAGATAGAGGAGATTAAAACAGCTTTACACTGAGTGCCATTGTAAATGAAATGTGATGCTCTGTCAAGTCTAATGTGTATTGATCTAAACTAACCTTTGATACATCAATCTAATATTCATTTTCATCTTGTCTACCTTTGAAACCGACAATGGCAGCTTGGCAGAGGAAACAGTAATTAAGGTAATTAGTGCGATCACTTTGTGAGATATCCTTTGAGAGTCGTGAACAATTTGTCTGATCTCTCTGAAATGAACCCGCTACGTTTTTAAGGTTCAAAGAGAAGCGGCTTGATGCCATGTAGAGCTTGCAAATAAACGGCTAAACGTCCGTAAGTGATTGTGAAACAGCTGCAGGGTGGTTGGATGATAGTACCTCTCATGCATCAAGGAGGGGATATCATTTAGCAGGTCAAGGTGTTTTTGTAGCTTCAATACTGGTCAATCTTTTCAGACACAGCGGTGAAATTATGGAGTGAAAGCGTTTGTGATGGTAATGAGATAAACCTCTTATTTGGTCACACGTGTCAAAGGTAAAACAAATCCATTAAAAGAAAACAAAGTGCACAAACATGCCGTTTTGAGAGAAAATGTGCATCTCTGTTTGATTCTGTGGGCGCGTGACTCACCTCGTTCACTGTGAAACTTCCTACACGTTTTCACAGCAACAAATAGATCTTCTTTATTTACAGGCTCCCCCTTTGATGAATAAAATAGGGGACATAAATCAGTGAAGTGCTTGCAGGAATAAACAGCATAAATTACATTTAATTACAGCTGAATCAATATTACATGCAGCAGAATGGTTAGAAAGAAGTTTTCCTGGCGATATGAACAGTCGGAGCGATCAGCGGGGGGAGTTTTCGCCAAAGGGAAGTTAGAAGAGAATATTTCTGTTTATGTGCTGAGGTCATTTTGCCCTCTGGTCGTCTTTGGCTCTTCTTATTAAAGACAGCTGATAAATCTGAAGCCCATTAAAAAATATCAGAACTACATTTAAAATAATTGATTAGTCCCTTTGGAATAAAAAAACAAACATTAGTAAGACTAAAAGAGATTAAAATAATTATAAAGATGGATTATGAAAATGATTTCCGATGACATTTTTGACACATTTGATTAAACTCTTTTCACACAACAACTGCGATCAATAAAATCTAATTCATTGGAAACAAGTACAAATTAAATTAAGGGTTTGTGCGGTCACAGGACTGTAATGAGTCAATTCAACCAATTCAGACTGAATGAACTGATTGGACGCTCCTTATTGCTGAATGAACGATTGTATGATACACATGTCCGCCTATAGATATACTGTATGTAGGCTACTTGCCCAACTGCACACAATCTGACCACAGTCTGAACTGAAGTTAGTTTAGTTGTTACACTGGAAAGAAAGAGAAAGATTAACACAGTTAACATGGACAATGACCTGCTCCAATGCGCCTCTCCTGCACTAAAAATGTGGCTTTACATGTTCTTGTGGCTTTAACCATCCTCGTTGTTAGACACGTCCAAAGTCTAGCTTGTTCTTACTGTTCTTAAAAATCAGCTTTCTTCTTTTTCAAATGATAGAAATAAACCAGATGGAACTGCTCGTCTTGCATCTGTGAGTCGCTTGTTCCAAAATTCAGACAAAGAGGTTTTCTTCTCTTTGGCCAAAACAGTCATCATAAAGATTCAATAAATCAAAAGAAGATACAGAATGCATTAAAGATAGATGCTACATTAAAATGTCATCAGCTGCTGCACTAACCATTCATTTTCTAAAAAGCACACGTATAATAGATGAGCGGTAAAGTCACAATCTCCTGGTATAATGATCAAGCCTGAACATCACAGACTTTTACATTACATTGAGTGATGTAGCTTATGATTACTTTCATTATCGTTAATTTTTTTAATCTTCAATTCATGTTTTTCCTGTTTTGGTGCTTGACACTGTTATACATTATTGAAGTTTAAATGTTGCATTAAATATAAAAAAGTGCTAAGTTAAACATCCGATAGTTACACAGCAACATTATCTTTCAATGGGAGTCATTTTAGCAGCCATGCTGGTGGACCTTTGTCCAATATTCACTCTTTTTTGGGAGTCTTTAATGTAGAGGAGGACAGTAGAAAGAGAAGCAAACCATGGTGAGAGTTGTGCTTGACATGTGGCAAAGTGCAGAAGGTCAGAATCGAACCTGGGCTGCTCACTTCGAGGACTTCAGCCTCTTCACATGGGGAACACAATGAGCCAGCTAGGCTAGGTGCCCCTAAATATTAACTCTTATAACACCTGGTCTCCAAAAAAGGACTGAGGGAAATGTCAGTTCTTTAGCTGCTAACGCTCCCTGATGTTCAGCATGCGAGCAGTTAAAGATAGTTGAAGAGTAAAGGTTGCAGCCACACAGCTAAACAATGACCTGAAACTTACTGTGCAATTAGTAAAAAGGTCAAGCTGCTGCTGATGAGGCGATAATCCTTCTTTTCATCGTCATTTGATAAATTCAGGTGATCAAAATGTGCACAAATCCATGAAAGCAGTACATTTAAAACAGATGAAAAAAAGAGTTCACAGCCACACAGACTGAAGGTCAAAGTGACTTCATCTAAACAACATTTCAAAACACAAAACTGATTCTTCATCACACTTAGTTTGGTTAGCTTGTTAGCTCTTCTGACCAAAAAAAAACAATACAATGAATAATAATAATATTTCAAAGTTAATAATTGCTCAATATATATCTGTCAGCACAAGTCATCCCTCAAATGGAAACTTCCAGGACGTCAGACTGCACTGATGTACTGACTGCACAACAATATAAAACTCATTCTTATCACTTTGCTTCTTGCCGTGACCACTCTTCCACTCTTCTTTACATTTTTGAAAGACAGACTCGTGTCTGATACAAACTGAAGAAGCCTGAAATGCTGAAATGTGCAGCATACAGAGCGGAACAAGAGTTTATTGCTACTGGACATGTTTTGCTGCTCTGACTTCTTCCTATATTGTCCTCCTTCACCTCCTTCAATCTGCCCCTCGAGGCTCTCCATTCTTGGTGGACTCTGGGGCCTTAGGGCTGTGGTGGCCCAATGGGCAATTTGTTGTGCGACTGTTTCCCTCTCTGGCTGATTACGATACGTCCCCTCTTGTTTTGTGTGAATGGGAACCTCTCCCTGAATACTTAGTAAACTGTGACCTTCATGCCTCCACACTGGCTGCTACAGTGTTTGTTCTGTTTTCTAAGGACATGGGTTTCCATTGAGAGGGAAACTACATGAATATAAATCTGACTGTTCAGACTACAGCAGACAGATCTTCATTAGCACAACATGAACATGCAGTATGTGAATCACACATCACTGGATTTAGTTTGCCAAATCTAAAAATCTAAATTGAGACACTTTCAGCTTCAGCTCTGGCATCGCAAACTCGTCTTGCTTTGCCTGCGAGCAAAAACGTTAAGATCCAGGCTACAGTCTTATTTCTCTCTAACCTTATTGATGACTGTGAGTTGCATGTCATGTCAGTAACTTCTGGCTAAATGTTATCTGACCTTCTGATCTGTTCACAAACTTATTTCAGAGAGAGCAGATATAACGCTAAATCTGTCAATCGATCTGGAGCAGAGCTTCTGTTCATTCAATATATCTACTGAATATAATGGAGGACAGGATGCACAAAAGAAGACTACACTCTGACTGTTACTTACTTTTAGACTTTTTCATGATGGTTTTCTCCCACTCAGATAAACACTGCTCCAGTGTAGCCTTCAGAAAACTGCCAATTATTTCTATTCTAAGAAAGCGCCCGCCTCATGGACATTTCTCACTTAAACTTAAAACCTACTGTTATATCTTTCCTCTGGATTACCTAGTAAATATGAAATGACATGCGGGATCATTTACGAAAGATCAATACTCATTTTGTAATAAAGCTTTTACTCCGATATGAGAGATGAGAGATATTCAATGAGTGGTTATACATCAGTGTAGCATCAGTTGCTCTCTATCTGAGCTGTTTTACTCCTCTTTAGTGTCTCCTCAAAGATCCAGTTATCATACAGAGAAGGATTCCTGCATCTGACTCATATATCAAAATCAGCTTGTGGTGCGTAAGTCATTAACGTCATACATATTTTAATGTTTGCAGAACATACTTATTTCTTATATTTTAAACTTGTAATAACTCACCTTTTCCATCTGATGACACGTGTTTTTACATTTGTTGAGCCTACTTATTAGTTTGTTGTTTTCTTATTTTTTAATCATTTAATACCTCACCTTTTCTATTTATCACACACGTTTTTTTATGTTTGAATAATCCTGAAGTTATTTGATCGTGTACTGTATTCAACTTTAAAGAAAAGAAGAAAAACATACCAAGAGGAGGCATGAGAAAGTGTTTGTAATACCTCCTTTTCTCATACGTGTTTGTCATGAAGGATCTCTGCCTGAAGCATCGGAGGCTACGCTTGTTGTATGTAATAGTGCTGTATACAAACCGTTGACTTGACAACAAAGAAACAACACACATTCACATGCAACACATAACCTTAAGCAACGTACGCTTTCCTTTAAACTCAGAAGAAAATATGTGGGATGAATGACAATAAACTTCTGTGATAGTGATGAGCGAGTGTGTAAGGTGGCTCACTAATGAGATAACGAGGATGAAATGAGAGCTGGTTAGTCATCAGCTGTGGAGGACAAACATTTGCATGTGATTAAACTAAAAGAACATGATTAGTCCAAAAACAGATCTCCTCTTCCTCCTTTGTTTACACTTTAAAACATCTTTTCGCTTAAAACATAATATTCTACTGAATGGAGTGAGAGAAGTTACAACATTCAAGGTTGTTTTTGCATTGCTGCTGAAAGGCCAAATCTCATAATGAAAGCTGAGAACAAACAGATCTGCAGACAGAATAGCTACTCACACACAATGGAGGCCCACTCAGTGTGGTGGCACAGTGGCTGGTCTGAGGGGAGTCCTCTGGCTCCGTGCACAGCTCAGGGACTGCAGTGAGATGTGGGCCGTTCCCGTTGTCCCAGATATACAAGGCAACCTACAATAACGCAGATCACAGTCAGATCTTTCCAAGTTTACAAGCAAAGACGAGATACGATCCGTCACACATTACGGCTTTATTGTAAACATAGAAGAGGGGAAAGGTGAAATGTCGACAATGGGACTACTTTGCTCTCACAACACAACACAACACATTCACTATAAAAAAAGAAGTTACATAAGAGATAAACAGGGGAGGTTAAGAGGGAGTCATTTCGAGCTGGTGAGTGACTCTTTGTGAAGAAGAGCAAAATAAAATCTGGGATTAGTTAAGTATTCTTCAGGGGAAGATCCAGACGTAACAGTAAAAGAATAAGTAATGAGGACGGTACAATCAGTGCCTTCTTAATATTGGAAACTGTCTCAAAGAATTAGGGAAAACAGAAACTGTGAGACGTGATGCTTTGCTGACTTGGAGTGGGAGATTGTCTCATGAGGATTAACCGAATATCCACGTGTACTTGAAATATCCTTCTTTCCACTTAAATTAAGAATTATGTTTTAATGCCAATGAATCTGCAAAATTTCAACTTCTTTCCATTTAAACCTCATCAGTACCTCGTCGACTTTTCATACATTTAAAATTTTATACAGATTTAAAATAGATTCTCTAGGATTCAGCTCATGCCAGTTGGAACAGAAGCACCTTTTCCAGGCTGATCCTGATATCTCTGCTGCTGTGTTTACCCAACACAAACCCCTTGACGCCTCCCTGACTGGATTTCAGTGATAAAAATAAGAGCCTCAATTCCGGGCCACGACAATTCTCCAAAGTAATGAGATTTAGCTTCCAGGTTAGATGGATTCCCTGCCTCCAGTTCTTGTGAAAATGTATTACGGTTGGTCCTCCTTGGTTTGAGTGTGACAAATAAGAAAATTGTTGTAAAAATGGAAGAAAAAAACACGATCCTCATCATCACTTTGAAAACAGACTGACTTGAATGTTATCTTACCTCATGTTTCAGGTCAATGGTGAAGTCAGATTTAAGTGGCTCATCTTTCACTTTATTGGCGAGCCTATAAAGAAATTGAGAGATTTTATTTGTCAAAACATGCAATAAAAAGACAAAAGATAGCCTCTAAAAACAGGAAACAGATTTAGTGCACATCCTCACCGAACAACGAGCGGGATGCTTAAGGCCCAGGCAGCAGTGAAGTCTGGATATTTAAAGACAGAGGGATTCTCTGCGAAGGCGTAGTGATGGATGATGGTCGACTCTGCATCGTGGAGGGGCTTACCAAGAAACCACTCCTGACAAATGAGGAGTACGTGACAGGATGTCAGCATGAGTACAGGGTACATCTCTTCACATTTTACCATTAACATTTCACTGTGAAGTTTCATGAAAGGAAACACTCCGTCATCTGGTGTCACTTGAGAATATTTACACAGCACTTGTCAGGAAACCTTTGAAACTCTTTGTGGTGACTGAGTTTGACACACGCCAAGAAAATAATGAGATTTGTTAATAGCTTGATTTGGATTAATAGACTGATACCAATCTCATGTGTCAACAGTAAAGAGGAGACAGCTGGCTGCAGGTTAAAAAGTGTTTTCCCCTAAATGTTGCACTTTTTATTTTTAATACATATGTAATGAAGTAAGGTGCTGTCAAGTTGTATTTTCTCTACCAATGTGAACAATAACTGACTGTGCTGCCAGGTTATTGATATCTCCATTCACCAGCGCGAGTGATAAAATAAGGTCACATTCATACTTCTAGTGCAACATTTCACACATTTCTTTTCCCACAAATTCACAAAAAGGCACACATGGCGACGCTTAAAGTGAGAGCCGTTGTCTTTCAGAGAGCTGGGTTAACTGAAGTGCATTTACACACATGCACTTGCCAAAGATGATGGCAGCAATGATGTCACCAGGGGGATGAATCGGCAGCCAGGAGCGCTCTTGAATAAATAGTCCTAAGATACACATTGCTATTTAAGCTGCTATTGTTATGCAGGATAAAACAATAATTACTAACTAACCCCTGATTTTACTGTATTATCAATCTTAGTTTTCCTTGGCACTGGACAGATAGTGAATGCGAGTAAAGCACGATCATTGTGATTCCCCCCCCCCCGAGAGAAATGCTGCGTAGAGTTTTTACTTTCACCCGTTTCAAATGGATAAAAGACACAAGCTCTGACTCATTCTCTTTGACAGTATTATAAGTATTACAACGTTGTGTAACTGCTGCCAGTGTCTCAGTGTCTCAGTGTCTAATTGGTGGAAGGTAATTTCAAAGTGGAAGTTGGTTTTGTAAAGAGCAATCACTTAAAACATTCTGAAAAGAATGAAACCCACTTTTTTTTCTTCTCAGTAATAACAAAACACAGCCAGCCACACTGTGTGACAACACCTGAGAGAGAAGTCTTTGCTTTAGGGCATGTTGTAATGAATCAACTCAGAAGGTGATGTATCCATTGTCTCCTCCTCCTCAGGATAAGGTTCATAAGTCATTCACACAAAAATGAATTTCCATCGCTGGCTTGGAAATGAAATATCAGGCTGCAGGGTCTAAGTAGTCTGTGCTGAAAGTGAAAAGGTTTCCGTTAGTTGTTCTGGAAAGTTTTTCTGACGCAGCCCAAATCAAACTTCAGTGTTTGCTGTTTAAAACAAACAAACAAAACAAAACTTCCACAACCCTGTATGCTTTATCCAGCAACATTTGGCAAATGGCCCTTTGGCACATAAAAACCAGCTATAAGTCATGTTGTGGAGGCTTGTCAACAAGTACAGAGAGCAATGACTCACCCACATAATGCATCAAAACATGCAGATTATTCAGATTATGATGCAGAAAAATATGTTTCAAAGCTTAGGAAAAACATCTTTTCATTTCAACCTCCAGCGTATGATCCTGTGACTGCTGAGTTTATCAGATATTTGTATTCAATCTGATGCACCAACTCTGAAAGAAAAATACGAGTGAAGAAACAGGCCTTAAAATAAGTATACAGGAGAGACAGGAGTGTCGTGTGTGACAGGCTACTCTGAGAGCTGGCAGAGCTCAGCAGCTGCAGAAGCCAAAATGATATCCTGCATCTCCTGACTGAACCGGTGAGCGACTAAAACGGAGCTCCAAACAGGAAGCTCTCATACCACTGAAGAATTTGGCTAAGAGAGAAAGAGAGAGGGGAAAAAAAGGAGAGACAGAGAGAGGGATGGTTTAAAATAAATATCTCACACTTACTTTATTTTTGTCATATTTTGCAAGGACTTGAACAAGTTTAGTCATCTTCACATTTGTTTCCTCCTCAAGAAACACGATCCAGGATGAGTTTTTCCCAAAAGAGTGTGATAAGCTGAGGACACACATCAAAAATGCACTTAAATAATAGAATAAGAATAAGTGGAACATCAGCATACACAGACAAATTCTACAAAGAGCCTTTTTTTCCCCCATTTCAGTTGTCTGAGGAACTCTCTCACTGAGGCTCCTGACCCAGTCAGATCAAGCACACACACACAGTTTTTCCCCTGAGGGCAGGAAGACCAAAAAGAAAAAAAAAACATCACAAGCACACAGGCTTTCACTCGATAATGACTCTGGCTTCTTTTTCTGATCTGAGTCCTAAATCTTTATGATGGAGGAAGAAAAAAGTTTGAAATGTTATTTCACGTCTTCACACGTTTATCGAACACATAGAGGAGCTTCAAGAAGGCTCATCATGTAGATGACTGAAGCTAATGCCATTACGGTGCCATTCAGACGACTGCATAACTGCAGTAATTGGCTTATTGTCCCAGTTATGGACACATTAGGAGGGTATTTATCATAATGTGAAGCAATCAATCACAGTAATTGTCTGAGAAGGCGCGTCAAAGCAATCTGAAGCCTTCAAATGAGGCTGACTAAATGTCCTTAAAACCAAAATATAACCTATAGAGTCTCAACAGCAGGAAGACGGAGTGTTTCTCAAACGTTATCTCCTTTACAAAACATAAATCTTTGGTTTATCACATGCTCATTCAATGGTGTGAGCTCAGGGATACTTACTAAGGCAGCAGAGGGAGCATACTCCAATCTCCCTCATTATCTGATAAAGTGTGAAGAAGCAAAAGCACCGGCGGTTTCTGAAAGATACAACAAAACAAAACAAAACACCAAGACAGTGAACTTTAATTACCCTACAATGGCTGAACATAGCGGAAGACAATCAAAAGAACTTTTCTGCAACAAAGGATCCCAGGGTGGCCTGGTGTTTACAGAGACAGTCCTCTAACAGGAAGGTCAATGGTTTGATCAATGCTAATGAGCCGCTCTTGGATTTAGCCCGTCTCACAGCTTTACTTACAGGACTCGTGGTCCTGCACGTTAAGCCTTTTAAATATTTATCACATAAAGCCTGCCTTAGAAATAACACCTTTGCTGCCCTGGCTGCTGTATTTCATACAACATTCATATCTTTCCACCACTCTACAAAGCCATGCTGCTCTCTATTCATGTATGTACAAAGTGAAATGTTTTATCATTCTGGTTGAATGCGGGATTTCAGGGTCTTCTTTTTTTTTTTTTAGTATTTTACATTTCAGACTTCCCAAAAACATTTTCAAGCTGGTACTGCACGAAGGCGAGTTTCTCAGTGATTATCTTTGTATAAATCAAATATGTAACTAAGTCATCGCATGTAATTCCTTTATTCTTTATGTGCTGATGTCAGAACAAACGGTACATGTTGTTTTGGAAACATACTGCTGCATGCTGGGTAGACAAAAAGTATCTCAAATGTTGTGCTGCCTGCCTATCATCGTGACTCAGCCCGGAAGATAAAATGAGAAGTCAGTGCATCGAATACAATTTTTAGGTTAAAGTGTTTTTTTTATATACAAAATCTAAAATCACAACTCTGCCTCATATTGTGGGTTTTGGATGGTTAACAACAACAAGAGAGGCAGATAATACAAGCCCTATCCCTTCAATATATTTTTTATACACTGGTGTCATCCTTCAAAACCAATATTGCCTTCAGGCGTTCCTGCTCTTGTTTATCCTGACACCAGGAAATACACTGATGGTAAAGAAGATATATCAGTGGAAAAGAAGCTCAGGATATTTTAGCACATGCACAGTGCACACAATCACTCTCTCAATAAGAGAACTCTGCTTCATCTGAATTCTCTGTCGTGCAGGCAGAGAGTAGAAGGTGTGTGAGGACTGTTTGAGCCAGCCAAAGCTGCACACCGAGAGAAAAACAAAGCAGCAGTGCGTGTGAGCCTGTGGTTCATTACTGCACGGTCCACTCATCATGCAGGAAGTCAGGGGGAACAGTCTGCTCCCAGGCTTTGGCTCTACCAGCAGCCTGTTAGCTTTAGGTGACACGTCTGACACTGTTTACACTAATTTAACCCCGTTAGTCACTGAGGTTTGTTAGCGCTCATCGTATCTGAGCTGTATCTAATAGTATAAAAACACAAAGCATTTTTTGAACCACTTTATTCTGGACATTTACACCATCAAAACAGACTTTCACTTGCTGAATAAAGTAGCATACTATTCGGACAATAATGCAATCTGAAAAACAAGACTTTAGCTTCGAGGAGCTATTGACATTCCTGTGATGAAGGAGGCATTCAAGAAGAAGAGGCGAAATCTTTTATGGCAATTGTGTGCAAGCTGTAGACCTATAATCAACAGAAAAGAACAGCTTCTCACATGGACACGCTTGCAGCAAACAGGATCCTGATTGCTTGGTGACTTGGAGGAAGATGGGGGTCATTGAGACCTGGCTGCAGTGGAGGGAAAGGAACTGTAGGAGGGGCCTGAGGGGAGGCGTAAGTGGTTTTGACAGGCAGCTGCTCTACCTCCAGTTATGAGCAGCAGACGAAAATTACCTTTTCTTTTATGGCCAATACAATATGTTCATAATAGCAAGAATTGGCAATACAGGCGAAGCAAGCACATACACACAGGATTTTACTATTGCTGGTCAAGGCTTCAGATTTAAATTAGGCCTGCAGGGAAAATGAGAAAAATATGTGGTGTGCAATAGCATTGTTCAACATTGCGATAATGATAGGAAGTGTGAAGAACAAACAAAACTTAAGTATGCATATTTGCAACATATCACAGTTTTATGCTCCATATTCAAAACCATACCTGTGTTTGAAACAAGTCTCTCTTGAATTGTCAGATACTAGCTTCAGCTTCCCCTGACTGCATTAAAATGTCGTGAAAGCGTGGTCATTACATCACAGCCTCCATCCAACTAATGTAAACATACTGAGTGAGAGAGCGTTGATTGTTTACATTAAATCTTTTCTCTTATTTAATGTAACAAGTTCAAACTTTTGCATGTGTTCATTCCAAATGCTCATATCAGGATGATGATGATGACGTTGCAAATAGTTGTGAACCCTTAAATAAATCTCTTTCAGTTGTAAATATGCGTCTCTGTAGATATGAGCATGATCTATATCTACATATATCAAAATGTGAAACTTGAATTCCTGTCAGAAGGGATTCACAGGTTGTCTCTGTAAATCTGTGGATATCACCAAACCTTCCACAATCAGATGCAGATACCCCAGAACCACCTCAGAGATCAAACACTGACAGTACATGAGTTTGGATCAGGTCAGAAATCATCAACCTTTCACTGACATTTTCCTAACATTTCAAGAATGTGACAAGACACTTCTTAAATCATTTACAGATCTTTAAATTAATCATTTAAGTCCTACAACACTTCTGAGCACAGGCCCGGAGGAAGACGGTTAAACCAAACCTGAACCTGATGAGATATCGAAGGTTATATCAGTTCTCTTATGTTTCTGCTGGTTTTTTTTTGTTTTGAAACTGTTTTAAGATATTTCTAGATATTAAAGGGTTTTCTGCAAAGCTTTGTAGCCCAACAAACTGTACAAGAGCTACAAACTAAGCTAATCTCTGCATTAAACGTATTTGATCTTTCCTTGTGTATCTCAGGATCACCCTCCTTTGAAACAGCTGAACATGAGCCTGCGTGTGTTGTGCCTTGGAGGTGGGAGTGAAGCGGTGGACGGCTGCTCCTAACTCGTGTTCAGAAGAGGAGGGAGTGGGTGGCTGTACATATGACCAGTTGGAGAGTTTTAATTTTAGCTTCACACTCCAATATTATTAAAGGACAAGAGTTTGTTTTTGTTGTTGCATTTTGTATTTTGTAGTGTGCACTAAACCAGGCTGTTTTCACAGAGGCTGGTAACAAGTCTTTAAAGCTACACTGTTTGGATCATGTGAAACGACAGTTATGGTCTGACTTTTGTGAGGACCTCTGAGAACAGATTTCAAGGAAAAGTTGATAAAAACATCAGGACATTCAGCAGACAGGATCATTAATTGGTTAGCAGTGCATGACAGGAGATTGGGACATTTATAAAAAAGCTTGTACACTTGGATGGGAGACGGTCGAAAACTTAATACTGAGTATGATAATCAAGCAAAGAATAAAAAGCTGAGAGAAAAAAGAAAACTTCAAAGGAATTTGGATAGACAAATGATTTATAAATGATGTCTTGTGGCAAAGGAAATGGAAAGTGAAATTAAAGGTTCTTAAAAAAACCAATTTGTAAATCGCAAAGCAAAAACTGAAAGGTTTAAATTTACCTCCAAGTATCTTGTGTAAAAGAAATGTAAAATATAAATACGCTATTTCCATCCCTCTGTTTTATTTAAGCTCTAAGAGATATTGTTTTATTCCTGATTAAATTTAAATTAAATCAAAACACAACTTTAAAACTACACAAAAAAACTATTTAAGGACTCTGAGCCTTGGGGGTGAACAGATTGTTCTCTCTGAGAATATGTTAGACGAAAAGCACTTTCACTCTGATTGTATTAACGTCTCTTTTTGATCAAAACTTTTTGGGGGTCTTACATCTTTTTGAAAACTTTCAAACGTTTACTTGCTCTTTAAAAGCTTTGCCTCTGTGCAATGCCTTTCAGAACCTGTGTGTCCAATCAGACTCAAAGCTGATCGTTTGCACTTACTGACATTGTTTCCTCTTTTCTAGATCCTTGCTTGTGTTGTACTTACTCTCTGATGTAAGTGAATTGTAGAATTACTGAATTGTAAAAAAGACAATTAAAAATGACTCAGCTTGTGTCATTGCATGTTGAGATACTAAAACGTTGAACATCTCTGAGTTCTTAAATCCAAATAACATGAAGTTGTATTCATAAAGTCCGTCTGCTCTGATCCACTCTATTAGAGTAGCCACATCTCAAATCATGAATAAGGATATCTACGTGCACTGATTCAAGACACTGTTAATAACACTTCACATGACACTGTCTCTCTCTAACTTGTGACCTTTTGGCCTGTTGGATGTCAGTAATAAAAAATGAGGAACTGAGCTGTTACATGAATCTTATTTCTGACAATGCTTTGCTTAAATGCAGTGCATGATGTCAAGTGTAAAAAAAAAAAAAAGAGATTCACAGGATGTAAAGAACTCTTTCAAGTTTGAATTATGTGCCTGGTGACTTACATCCCACAATATCAGCACTCAGTGACACTAAACAGGTCACAGTGATCATTTATAGATGATTACTGTATTTTGTCCAGTTCGCTGATTCAGTAGTTTAAAGGTCTTTGACATCTGGCAATTAAGGAAAGTGAGCCAGCAACAACATCATAACCCATGAGTGCAGAAATACAAGTCCAAATAAGAGATCCAAATTGGCCTCTTGAGAATGAAAACACAGAGCACACTGTCTTCATTTGAACTGGAACATTTTTAGAAGTTAGTTTACTTTTACATTTTAACAGAATATTGCTCAGACATTACACTACATTTCATTGGCCACTTCAGAGATTTAATGAACATGATGCAGACACAACATTTTGACGCGCAAAATGTCTTTTAACATTATGAACACGTGCTAACTGAATGCTCTGAGCTTATGTCCCAGCAGAAAACACACGCCCTTCTTTCCTGCAGCCTTTTGGAGTATCTGGAATATTTGTGTGATAAACAGAAATCGTGATACTCATCAACATGAATATTGTAAGATGCCTTCGGATGATCATCACTTCTCATTAAAAATGTACCAACAAGAGGCCAAATGAAGGATGATCTGCAGAGAGGAGTCATATATATGTAAACATCAAAGCTGTACACATTTCCTAAAAACACAAAGTTTTTAGTGAGAGCATGATTGGCTGTCACAAGGAGATGAGAATGTTGCATATTTTAAACTTTCATAGTTTGGACTTTAATGTGCTGAAGAGATTGAATCTGGAGGGTAACATGAATAATTCTTCACACCGTCATTCAATATTTAAAATTATGAGACTTGAGTAATAGTGGAACAAATGGCAAACATGTTGAAATGTTGTTTTTGGTGTATTCAAATCTTGTCATGTGGACCTCCTTCTGAATATATGTCCAAATTAAAAAATGTTTAAGTTGTGGGTTGAGCTCAAAAATCATCAGAGCCGACACCATACAGCAACATACACAGCCAACAGCAACTGATATTTAGAATTTCTTTCCGCGAGTGATTATCATAACAAGCACAATGCCTTCTAAAAATGTGAAGGGTCTTCCCATGTTTCTGGGCTTTGAGAAAGTGTGTGGTCATTTCAGGACAAGAGGAAAAAGCAAGAATAGAAAATGCAACGAAAAAATAGAAAATATCTCTCTGGGCCCCCCCCAAAAAAAAATGAAAGTGCACTGTGAATGCCAAAAGTAGAGCATGTGTTCATGAGTGAAATGTGCTAATTATCTTACCTCAGTGAGACTGTGTGCCTGCTTCAGTAAATCAGCTCTCCGTCTCTCTGCCTGCCTGTCATGGAAGGAGTTGCTTTGACTCTGGAGGACGAACACTATCTCCCGCAGGTCTGGTGGAAGACACAAAGGACAGAGACATGAGTGTGTATATGACTGTGTGTGAGTGTGTATGCGTGTGTGTGTTTGTGTGTGTGTGGGAGAGAAAAGGGATCATAACAATCGATGACCTTCTAAGAGCAGGATGAGATAAGAGACACAGTCAGAATAACTGAGGTGTTTTTTTTTTTGCTAATCTCCATTATTGGCCAGGAGATAATAATCAGCACATAAAGAGCTTAATATGCTCGGGGAGAGTATGTAAATGTCAAATCCCAGACTGCGTTACTTAATAAAAGATTAGCAGTCAGAGAAGTTGCCCTCTCAGGTAAAAAAAATCAGCAGAAAGGTTGACATAAACCAGCTGTTCACTTCTGCCTGAGCTGCATTGTCAGTAAAACGCAGTAATGTTCCATATTAAGGCCAAGGTTAAAATGGAGCTACTTGCTCCAAAATGTCAGTTTAGAAACTGATAATGTCACCACTTTAATGCTGACATGTCTGGAACAAGGGGCTGCGAAATTAAGTCACCTGGGAAGAGCCATTAACTGCAGTTCCTTGAGTGTCCACTTGAGGCTGGCTGCAAAGACAGCTCAACTTGATTAGGCAAAATGGAAATGTCAAACTACATATCAGAAATAAACTAATAATGGGTTTCGATTAGTAAGAAATATTGTCAGTGTGGATTAGTGCAAAGCACTTTGGGACTAAATTTCTTTAAATCAATTACAACAGAGGGTAAATATGTATGCATCATCTCTCCAAGTCATATGAAGCCTTAAAGTGATGCATAATTGGGGGGTGGTCCCCTTTGAGTGACAGGTGGATACTGCAGGCTGTCGGCTTGATATCATCTGATCTGATTCAGTTACTGAACTTAACCTCACTGCTGTCTTTGTGTTTTTGGTGCCTTTGGGGATCTTTCAAGCAAAAATCAGTCAAACAACGTGATTTTCTGTAACGTTTTATGGCACTGACTGGCCGCCCAAGAAGTCTGTGCTGTAGTATTCAATTATTCTTCATATTTTTGAGGCAGGTCTGCTTTCCCGTTCGTAACTTATCGCATCAACTGTTTATAAAACATGTATTTTTGTTTGTTCGTCTGTGTCATTCAAATAAAAAAAAAAAGAAGATATACAGTATATTACCGGGGTTCTATGCTTTACTTGACAGGACATCAGATAGAGTCTGTAATCATGGAGAGACAGAGAGTGGTGGTGACATGCAGGAAAGGAGCCGCGGGTTGGGCTTAAACCTGGGCCACCCGCTTGGAGGACGACAGCCTCTAGGCCATCTAACCCCGTTGTGAGCAGTTTTACTGGCCTTGTAGAGATTTTGGCGCATCATAACAAAAAGTTAAACAGTACATGCCATTCACATGCTACAAGTCTTCTTCATCCCACAAGCTCTCTTAGCTTCTTTAGTGGGATAAATATACAACTGCAGTAGAATGTTATTATGTGAGAAATGAGATGGCAAAATTCATCCGCTAATGAATTAGCCAAAAGTGTGTAAAATGAAAAGTTCTGAAAACTTGAAGCTCCTCTCCAGCACAGCACTCTCATCCAAATACAGTGTGTTCCCATTCCAGCTCCAGGATACCACTATGGTGGGTTCCAGTATGCGAACCTCAAGGATGAAGGCAGTCAGCAAATCCACAAGTGAAGGTACAATGTCTGCATCCTTCATCTATACAGTCTAAGGTCGGGATACCAAATTCTGCCATTGAACCGGCCTGCTGCAGTTAGTCTTCATGTGAAATCCATTTACAGGGCAGCAATAGTGACACAGCTCAGTGAAGAATGACATTGGCTGCACAAACAAGTCCACATAAAGCCTGTGGCTCTCACGACCAGCACAATCAACACTAGACCAAAGGACCAGAGGGGAAGGGAGTTAAAAAAAAAAGAAACTCTTGTCATTTTGTCTTTGCCTCAGTACAATTACATTCGACATCCCCTAAATCCTGTAAGCTGCCCCTCGCATCAAAATCAAGTCTGCAGCACCTGGCTCGAACCACTGAGACATCAAAAAAAAAGGTTTTTCAAGGATTTAGAGTTGAGAGTCGGGAACCAACACGTAGGTGGGATGTAAGAAGAAAAGCAGAAGACATGCCAGAGTTTTTCCTGCCATCAGGCTGCTCAGAAACTCAACAGTGATAAGAAGTGAGGGACGTTTTTCCTCTTAATTTGAGCTGAAACAAACCTAGCGGGCTTGGCGCCAATAACTCGCACTTGCCTTAGACACTTTAATTAGCTCCTCAAGTATTTGCAGGGAATATAGTCATAAAGGGGTGTACCATGTCATAAATTATGATTACCAGGAGGAGTTTTTTTCCCCCATGGAGCCTTGCTGACTCAGTATGTTTTTGTGTTTCAAAACATAAATAAGAACGAGCCACTGCTGACAGGTCTATAATCTTCCCATTGGAGTAGTTGTGCAGAAGCAATACAGCAAAAAGAGGGGCAGGGCGAGTGCTGACAATGGCAGGATTAGATGGATTGCCTCCTCCTCGATTACATGACTTGACCGGGTTCAGATATTAGCTGAGGGGTCAGGGGTGGACACAATATCCGAGTACAGTATCTATGTCAAGTCTTTTTAATTAAGTGTAGGTGGGTGTGTCGCTCTTTTTGGCTCATAACGGAGATCCCCATTGATCGTGGAGGAGGACCGGTGAGGGGGGATTAACTTGGAAAACATCAGCGTGCCCACCTCCCAGCAGATATAAGCTCCGCTGAGAGCTAAGCTTTGAGCACAAATACCACTACACCACCTCTAAATGTCCTTCTGCTGAGTTTGCTAAATGAACAAGTGCGTGTGTGTGCATCTGGTTTCACATTAAGCAGTGTACTTTCAAGCCCCAGGTGAGGTAACGTTCTCCTGATACTGCACAGGACAGCAATAATAGCAGCTGCATGAGACGAACGGCACAATCAGATAAGCAGTTTGCCAATCCCTCATTGTGTAGATAATGTGTACCCTATGTCAAAGCAGAGGAGAATGAGGGGTAAAAAAAGAAACTAATTAAGACTGAATTCACTGGCCTAGGCTCCGCGCTAATGGGTTTCGATTAATCATCAAACAACGGGGAGAAAAGGGGAAAAGGAAAAGTCTTGTTATAGCGCCCTTCTTCACTGCTATCATTCCTGTGTCCTTCTCCTTTCAGGTTAAACTCCCCTTTGTCCACTCACATGACAAGCAAGGCAGCCAACACTAGATGAGCATCAATGAATCTCGCTGTACTTCATGCTGTGGGTTGAATATTTTAAACAGCTTTTAAGTTGATGGATTAGATTTGGATCCAGATTATACTCACATTGCTTGGACATTAAAGTTTATATGTTTGAGTGGATGTTCCAAGAGGTAAAGATGATTGCTTCTTAGTTGTTATGCTCTGAGTGGTGCTTAGGCATACAGTAACTCCTGTTAAGTGTATCTGTTAATGTCATCTGACTAAGAGTCAAAACCAAGAACACATTTCTTTTTTTCTTTTGTTACATCACTGTCTTTTCCTTTTTGTCAACCTGACATTTGCGTTTGTGGTTCCATTGTTTTTTTGTTGGGGCCATTTGTGCCTTTATTGGATAGGACAGCTGAAGACAGATAGGAGAGATTGGGAGGAGAGGGAGCAGACATGCAGCAAAAGGCCAAGGTTGGATTCGAACCTATAGCCGCTGCGACGAGGACTATATCCTCTATACATGGGGCGGCAACTCTAACAACAAAGCTAAACCAGCACCTCACTTATACGGTTCTTCAATTGTATCCACATGTTACCTCTATAATATAATAAAATCATAATTACATGTTATACATAGAAAAAGGCAAACGTCTTGCTGATGGTCTTGTTTACTTTTGCAGGTAATATAAAGGCATCAGTTTTAAATTGAGACTATTTAAATACAACTCAAAACTACTTTAACTGCAGCTTTAATGTTTGCTGAGCTGTTTTCACAGAGCCCTTTTCAGACTACTTTCCGTAAAAGCGGTGTAACCAAGCTCAGCCATCATTACCTCTTCTTACATTCATACTGATTCTGCAGTGCAGTAATATTCTTGTGCCAGTCTGTGAATTCCCACTGCATTTCGGCGTTGTGGAAGCATGGCCCAGCGGAAATGCACGGCACACAACCTTGCGCTCCCCCGCTGGCTCTGCTGATACCGTCTCGCCTCTGTAATACCTCGACAGCAGAGGGATCACTTCATCCCCCGCATTACGTCACATTGACATTCAGGTTGAAGGCCAAACGTCACAGCGGTGTAAATATCACGCCTAGAAACAGAATAGGGCTTATAAGTACCAGCAGTAGTAACTCAACTTATTACCAGTTCTCCCAGAGGTGAAAGTGTGCAATCACTTTATCTATTTAATAGCAGGGCAGATATGTGAAGCAGCACCCTGGTGCCAAAGATGGCAGAAAGCGTTTTTTTTTTTAGTGGTTAAGTGAAATTATCCAAGGAGGCCTCTCTACTCATAATAATAAGTTCTGAATGAAATAGATTGAAAGTTCCTGGGGAGATGAAGGCAAAGACCCGGTCACCTCGGAGCAGATGATTTTATTTTGCCAGGCTGATGGAACAACTAGAAAGCATGAGACTGCTATCCGTTTATCTCTCTTCACTCTTTCAGTATTCCACAGAGACCACCACAAAGAAAAAAAGAAGAAGACGGCCTTGAAAGATATTGGATGAAATGAGACACAGGAGAATTGTGCCTCCTTTTTCCTCTGATCTGATGCTCTCCTCAATGCATGGAGAAACTCTTTTAAAAAGGATAACCCCATCTGGTCTAAGAGCAAACTCTTTACGAAGGCTTTGAGTGTTGTGTGAACTCACTTCTTCTTCCTCTCTGCATTTAAAGATCAGTCTGATTAAAGAATAGAGGATGAAGAGCTTTCAGAATCAGCTGTCACTTTCAGTCAGTGTTCTTGGGCAGTAATGTAATATACAATGCTGTAATATTCTTCTGAAGTTAACAGGATTATATTATGGCAGGACAAAGAGAAGTCCGTTCTTTTGTTCTCTCAAAGGACAGCGGATCCTCTAAAAGCATTTATCCACTATCTCCTCCTCTCTGGGTTTTTTTTCCCTTTCTCAGGTTGGATTCTTCTGTAGAAGTACAACCGGAGATAGTCTCCTTATCTGTTAGTGCATTCAACTGAACAACACTGGTGTTAAAGCTGATTAAAACACACATAGGTGGGAACTGAGACCAGCAACTTCTCCGTAGCTTGCAGCGGTAGAAGCCATGTCTCGCTTACCTGGTGGGCTGCAGCGACAGACTAATGTTAGCTGAGCTTGTTTCTTAGGGCTCGACCACACCTGAGCTGTTCGGTCCATTTGAAGCTAACTCTGGTGCGCTTTGTCGGATAGTTTGTTTGGTTTAAAGTGGTTTGAATGTTCAAGGTGCTGACCAAAGAACCAAACTCCGGTCCGCTTGAGAGTTCCGTTTGCCGCATTTGAGAATGGTATCCAAACCAAACAAGAGAAGTAAACCAATGCTACAGTACATAACATTTGACAGGCTTCGGTGTGCTTGACAAAGTGTAGTGTAAAAGCAAACTGAATATGGAGCAGGAGTGAGTTAGTCTGTTCAACAAACACAGCTTTAGAGTGATAACCCTGTATGGATTACATATTAAAACTATTCAAATATATATTTTTGCACTGGTCTTAGGGGTACAATGTATCCGCTTAAACCTAAGTCTTGATATCAGAATCCTTCTTTGGAATTTAAAAAATGGTATCACTACATCTTGATTTCGAGGTGAGTGCATGGACACAACAGGATGAATTAAATATCTGCTTTTGAATATAGATCGTGTGCTCTCTCGTAGTGGCCGGGCCCTGCAGCCTTGTCAGCTCATTGACACAAATCAATAGTGACACTTCCTTGGAGCAGGAAGGCAGACGTTGCCAAGTGGCAGAGGCTCTGAGAGCACACTGACCTGTAGGCACTCCTGCAGCTCTGTCATCTCCATCAGTGTCACAGAGCAGGTGTGTGTCGTCACCAGAGCTGTCACAGGAACGCTTCATTTAAGCCCAGAGTACCCACTGCCCCTCAGTTATAAATAAACACACATCCATAGCAGAGCAGTGGACAGATCACAACTGCAGGCTTGGGGAAAGTTTTTGAGAGCACGGCTTAAAATCTAGCTCAAAATTCGGAAAGAAAAAGAATAAGCTAAAGGATTAGATCAATAGTCCAATTTCAATGACAAATGTCTGCCAACGCCAAGAGGGAAAAGACTCTGCAAGAGCAACCATTAGGGGCAGTTGTGGAAACAATGAAACTGTCACCACGGATCCCGAGCTCTTCATTGCCAGCACATATTCAGAGATGACAGAGGATGTCAATAGCTCATTTCCATGGTCGGCCTGCCTAACTCCCCATCCAGCAGCTGATTGTGCTCGTGTAAAACCTTCCACACTCCAGTGACTCACATCATTGGAGTCCCCGAGACGAGATGGCACAGAATCACCCGTCTCCTAAAAATTCCCCTCCATCCCTCTCTTCCTTGCATCTAAATCTGAGCATCGGAGAGACACACTGCACCAGAGAGAATTGGTTGCAGTTTCCCAACCAAACTAACCATGACCGTCACACCACACAGCACCAGGATTTAATAGCCAATCCGCAGATAGCTGGAGATATTCAATATGTGAGCCAAAATTTAATATATAGCCAACTTTTTAGGCTGTTGAGAGTTCGATTTAGCGGTATAAAAATAATCTACCTTCCCTAGGCAATCATCACAGGACTATGTGTCATGCAGAAAGTGAAATCGATTTTCTGCCTTCTTTTCATATTAATACAAACTTTTAATTGCCTCACACAAGATCAATCAAGAGCCCGGTGTATTTAACTTTCAGCTTACGGCTGAAAAGGTCAGTGTCGTAAATATCTCTCAGTATAACAGAAGGGGAAATAGACGAGGTGAGAAAGAGAAAAATGGGAAGAAAACACAAAGAGAGAGAGGGAGATGCACCACAGTTGCAAAAAAAGAAGGAAGTGAGTGTGAGAAAGAGAGGTGGGAACAAGGGGAATAGCCACCAGACAGAAAGTAACCCTTCTGTTCTTTTAGCATTTTGCTAATTAGAATTCTCTCAAAGTAATGACGCAAAAGCCCTCATACAAAACAATCCTACGGCCTAAAGGTTGGAAAGAAAAGGGTCTCCAACCTGCGATAATCACACTCATTAAAGGTTCTCTGGAGTTCACGACTCTGCGGACACTCTGCTGAGGACTAATGAGTGCCAAACTCAACTCTTAAACCTCACTTAGCATCAATAATTCAGGAAGCTAAGGCAATTAACGCAGGATGTAGTCCTGGTTTTGCTTATGAAACCCATTTATTTTCCATAATAGTACTCTAAAAAATGAACGAGACATCATTTGATAATCCCTTTTTTCTCCATAATTTCTGAAAAGCAGAAGTTATGAGAAAACATGCATGATTCCACACCCCAATACAGCAATAAACCCAAGCTACAATTATGACATTTTGGAGGATTGATGTGCGTTGTAAAGTCATCAGCCCTGTGCAGAATAATAAACAGAAGAAGAAGAAAAGGCAGAGACAATGGAGTCGGCATGCAGCCAAGCACGTGAGAGGGTAAAATAAAAATAAAAGGAAGGAAATAAATACACAGGGAATGTTAGAGGAGTTCAGGCAGCATCTCCTGAACAATGTTCCTCCTTGAAGATACAAAGCATGTCCCCTCTGGTCTGAAAACGCTGGCTCAGAGCCACTGCATGAATATAATACATCTGCAGAGGAGACAGTGGAGCTGCAGTGCTGTGCTTCAAAATTCAGATAGGCTGATTACAATTTTGGCACAACTTTTCTGCTCTCAAGCATTTTGGTTCAGCGTTTGTGTTACCGAGTTGCCCTTGACCCTCAACTTTTACACAACATCTATTGAAAAGGAAAATTCTACTTTATAAGAGAAACTGGTTTTGGCAACATTTGCTGTTAGCTGGAACATTTTTCTTCTTCTTCCTCTGAAAGAGAGCTAAACTTACAGGTTATTTATTGTTCAACTATATCAAAGATAAACATCTGGGTGCTATTCTCCTGAAGTCAAAGAGGAAAGGTTTTTAACTCCTCCATTTGAGCAAAAAAAAAAAAATCAATAGTCTTATAAGCAATGAAGAAAGGTACTGCAATGACCAAAAGAAACTGCAGAAAAAAAAGAGGCAAAATACAAGTTTTCTACAATATGTATAAGAACTACACCCCTATGTAATGCAGCAAAAGGTGTTATTATCATTAAACTTTGGATATCAAGCCATGAAAATCTTAATGAAGATTTAGGTACACCCATACCTGCAAGTAGCAGCCGTTCATATGAATCTACATGAATGAGATGCAGACAATTATGTCGCATGAGACTCTGATTTTGACATTTGGTTTACCTCATTCACAATCCGACTAATACAAGACCTTAAACCATGATAGAAAAACTCAGATTAAGAACTAAAGAAGCAGCTGACTGTTACTGTCAGATAGAAACCTGCCTACACTGACTGTTAAAAAAGTAAAAGTCTATTAAATAGGCTGAATTGATTTAAAAAGGTACGTACTACATAAAACCTGCATAATAATAAAATAAGTAATTCATGAGTGAGCTCGGGGGCGAACGGCCAACTGGACTTTATTTAATCCTGCCTCTTTCAAACATTATAAGAACATTATGAATGCAAAAAAGCTGAGCTTGGCAGACAAGACATCATAAAGTGTCACTAAGCGTAATACTTTAAAGACAGTTTACAATTTATTAAGGGCTACTCTTTTACAAATGCATCACTTGAATATACTGCACATGCATGCACAGTATGTGAAACCTAAAGCAGGAGTAGAGAGTTAGAACTCGAACATGATTTTTTATTTATTTCTAAACTTAGTGGGAAAAAAACTTTACGTGCATTATCATTCTTTAGGGTTACTCCTCCACTGTTACACCGTGCATACTAAACATCATTTTATCTTTGCTATAATTTTTATACTGAAGACCGAGAGTCTGAAAATAAAGTGAACTGACTGAACTGATTGAACCACAAAGCTTAACATTGTTATTTTCATTCTCTTCATTGATAATGCAGAAAATAAGGATGTTTAGAATCCTTGAATAAAGGTGCCAAGAAGGAGAGGAAGAGGAAAATCAAGAAGGAGAAGGCGAAGGAAAAGAAAAAAAGAAGAAAGAAGAATAGGGAGGAGAGGAGAGTAAACGTAGCTATACAAGAGGAAGGAGACAAATCTGTTGTAGGGAATAAAGGAGAAGGTGCAAAGGAGGTAAAAGAAGCTTTACAAGAGGAACAAGAAAGAAGCAGCAGAAGAAGAATCACAGGAAGTAGCAGAAGCTTGAAAGGGAGTAAGAAGTGACAGAAGAATAAGGAGACATTTTGTGGTTGAATATCAAAAAGTTAATTTATGTCAAATTGAAGAAGTATGTAAAGAATCTCACTCAAACATATTTCTATGAAGATAGGTGTTGTTGTGTTGTTTTTTTTTATTCCAAGAAGCACGTGGTCCTGAGCCGATGAAGAACATTTTCATCTGCACATGTGTTTTTTAATTCAACACTCAGTATATGTTTATTTGAAATAAGGCCGGTATTAATGTGTTCTTCTCCTGAGGCTTTTCTCAAACTGGTTCAGAGATGTTGCATTTTAAAAACGCTACATGCAGCACAACAGCCGGAGGAATCATGCTGGTATTTGTTTTTTTGTTTGTTTATAAATATGTGAAATGTCTCATTTCATTCAGACTTCAATGAGACGTCATTGTATTTAGACGTTGCCTTCTTTATTCCCCTCTAAAGACACACAGTGGAGATCACTTGCAATAGTTTCTCAAAGGGCACCAGCACTTAAAAAAAAAAACTAGTAACACTGTTTCATGTCTGCTGTATTGTTAAAACAACATTAGTCTGACTTTCCTCTGTTCATCTTTTGAGTTCGTGCCCACAAACAACACGCTCTGCAGGAGGGAGCAGCGTCTCTGGTGTCACAAAGGGAAACACTGTGTTGGTGCCAGATAGCGAGGCTCTATTTTTCAGATAGCTGTCTGTTTGTATTTCCTCTCTGTGCTGAGGTGCCAAATGAGAGCATTATGAAGTTGCTTTTGTGTGTCTTTGTGTCCACGGTGACCCAGTTGAATGAACAACAGGCAGAGGTCCAGAAAACAGGCTCCAAACTCATCTGCAGGCTCCCAAAAAATCACTCTCAGTCGGTGATTGTGTGAGCGCTCTGAAGCGTGAAAGGCATGCACGAGATCTTCTTATTTGCTCCACTCATGAAATTCCTGGTTGCTGTCAAATCGATATAGAGATGATACCATATTTATGAAAAGGTCCAAGCCACTCTGAAGATTCAATTTCCGAGGCAGACCTTGGACTAAATTCCTTTTATTATAGTCATCATACTATATAGTTTCACACAGACTGACATTTTTTTTTTTTTCTTTCTAATATAATATTGATGATTTCATCGAGGGATAATGGATCTCAAACCCTCGAGCCTACACTTCGTCTTAAACTGTAAAATACTCTTGAATGTTGTCCAACATTTCTAATTAGTTCCAGTGAAACAGACGAAGAAGAATCAAACAACATGAGTACATGAGACACACTACAAGGCAGCTTTGAAAACAGGTACAAGCACATACAGCAGATACAACAGATATGACTACAGATGTGAAAGAGAAGAGTCTTTGGAAAGGTTTTAGATTACATCCTGAAAGGGGAGGGGAGGGGGGGGGCTCCACCTATTACCTCTTGATTGCACACAGGTTATTCGCACTGAATGGGCCTTTTTTTCTTAGTTATTTTGTAAATGTATTGTAAATGAAGACTTAATATTAAAGACTTACCCAGTTGATTGTTGTGGATGACGTGCATATCATCTTGGCTCTGGAAAGACAGAGAAAAGTTTAAATAATTACAGAAACAAAGAAAATGTTCAAACACGTTTTTAAATATGACCTACATACTCTACATCCACTCTTTGTGTCTTAACAAATGATCTTCACACGTGCCATTCTTTGACAGATTCTACATCTGTCAAAGAATGGCACGTGTGAAGATACCCACTTTCTGTCAAATACTCCATTTCCTCTTCCTTATGGCTGATTAAGACTTAGTGATGCTAAATATGGAAAGCCCTGCAGGGTATTTGGAGAAATAATGGGTGATACCCCACGTCATTAGTCCTTCCTAATTGTGTGGGTTTTGTGCCTGCAGCATCTAAAGCTCAGCACATTCGGCTCAATTAAGGCGTTCAACACTGTTCCACCTCCAGAGCTGTCAGAGCGCGCGGCAGACCACGGAGGGATGAGTAAATCTATCGCAAGCTGAGCAAACTTTGAAGAGCTGCCTTTTACCTCCATCTTTCACGGGGAATCTTTCAGTCTCGGGAGAAGGCGAGGATGTGCGAGTTGTGGCTGTTTCCAGGGCACCAGAGCAGCAGAGTATTAATAGATAATGACAAAGCCAGGCCTGCTTTGATTTATGACTTCCGCTAAGAGTAACAATCATTTTACTGGCAAGCTGTTGCAGCCTTCAAAGAGCTTAACTAAGTCATAAATTCAGTCTCAGTGGGTGTGGTGCAGTGGTGATAGGGACTCGTCGTAGTTTGGCGTCAGTTTGTTTGAACCAGTCTCTACGTAACCATCTATATCTGCACATTTAGAGGGATTCCCATAAAAGAGAACAAACTTTTAATTTGGTACAATTCCAGCAAGCGAACAGTCTCCTGCTGCTGTCACAACTACACATCAATTACTTTTTTGTAGGGCACATTTCCTGCTTTTTCCATCTTTCTTATTTTATTCATCAAATCCTGATTCCAGCATTCTGACAACAACACATCTTCAGATGCAGAAATAATAACAGACAGTTTCCACGATTATAACGAGATGCAGAGCGTTCGCTTCTGGATATGTGAAGCTCTCTGTCTTCTTCTATTTTTCAGGTGATCAGAGTTGGAGGCAAATATATGCACAGGCAGACAAGATCATATCAGGGTGATTTAATTCAGTGGGTACAAGACATCAGCTTAATTGGACTCAGTAGCATTAGTCATGCCCAAAAGGTTTCTGTCTCATCTTATCACACACGACTCCTCTGAAATCATTTCCGTAGCTGAAGAGAGAAACCACCTCCAGGAGGAAAAAAAAAAACATGCATCTCTCAACCCAGGAGAATCTGACTCGATATCAGATAATTACTCATATGGAATCTTTGAAAAGGTAGATTATATAAAAATAGGTTAGTATAAAGTGGAAACTCGTCAAAAAGGAGAACACAAATAATCATCTGTAGGAGCTCCCGCAGATGAAAACAGGCACTGTGTAGGACGATTGGCAGGTGCAAAGTTTTTTCGCTCCGTCTCCTCCGGCACAACTCAAGTCTCAGCAGACAGGAAACAGAAAATCACTGCACTGACACTGTCAAACAAAATAAATCAAAACCTCCAGTGTAATGAGCTAAATGGACGGTGAAATGTTGCTCATTAAATTGACTGTGTGTGAGAACTGTTTGTAATGCGTGCATGCGTGTCTGCTACATGATTTTACATGACCTCAAAAGAGACCTAATGCTTCAACACTTAATGAGGCTCTAATGAGAAATCTGTAAATGCACTTCAAGTGTAAATACTCCAGCACTTTCAGGCATCAATTTGTAATGTTCTGTGTATTTCACCAGTTCTTTTGTAAGAGTTGTTGTTGTACAGACTCCCTTCAATCATTTTAATTAGACTGCTGGTTTGCACTGCAGGGGTAGCAACACAGCCCCCCCCCCCTTTTTTTTTACTCTTGCAGAAAACACAGGGCAATAAAAAGGTACAACCAGACTCAATATTACCACAACATCCTCTCATATTACATGCAGGTGCACTTTTTTTTTGGTACTGTAGACGACTTATTAATGTTAAGGACAAAATAAGTGTTCCTATTCTAGAACACAAATCTGCACATGTGTTTGTTGTTTAATTAGCCCTCAAGTTTGTAGGTGTTAAACTAAACCTGGACATGTTGAATCAAAAGGCTTCCGCTTACCTGCTCCTTAGCATCACCCCCCCCCCCCCCCTTTAATGTTATCAATGTTATCTTCAAATTGTAACCACTCTTTCAGGTTGTAGTAATTACCCCTGCTTTACTGTTTTTTAAGAAGGACTCTGCATTTAAAATAATCAATTTGACATGAAAAATCTAAAGAAAACATTAAATCAATTTCAATCTAACTCAATCTCCAAAAACTAGTAGACTTTTTTGCTTTAGTTTTCTGGTTTGTTTTTAATGGATGACAGTGCAATAAATACAAAAAGCCTTGTGGTTGGTAGGAGGAAAAAATCAATTCCTCAACATATTTCCATTTGTACACAATTAATTTAAAAAAAAAAAATGCAAATTGCACTTTATTTTAGTGTTGGCATTCTAAAATAACTATTTTCCTTTGAAATGCAAAATCTTTGTCACCTTGGGGTATTTCTGGGTCAAAGTGAGACTAAGATTCATGAAGTAAAATATTCGTATCTTTTTAAAACCTGAACCAGCTCCAATTAAAAAAAAAAACCTGCTTTTGATTGGCACCAAGGCTGCAAATCTTTCTCTAGTAAATGATCTTGTAGTTTACGGTAGACTGAACTCAGATCAGTTCTAAGATCGTCTCCGTCATTATGGAGAGATTCATTATTCTCAGCTCACAGAATCCGGCTGGTTTTTGGCCTTCTAGGCTTCTGCAGGCAGGTAATGATCTTAATCCCACCTGACAGCAAGCTGTCAACCATTTGGAGCTGAAATCATGCACCCATAGGTGTTAAGACGGAAAGCTATGAGTGCACACTGTCCATCTGAACAGCTTCGTTTCAGAAACCCACGAGTGCTTTTGATCTGCAGCAGCACAGCAATGATGCAGAAGGACAGGAAGATTGTATCTGGTGTAGTTTAACCTCAGAACAACAGCAGAAAGCACAGCTGGCTGAGGTTAAAACTCTCTGAAAACTAGGCTCAACCGTCTAAATGCGATCGTTATGTAATGGAGGACACCCACAACTCCATGATCCCTGCCCTTCTTGATTTGGAAGAGCTTCACATAAATCCACCGCAGAGCTCCTGCCCCCTGCTCCAGCTCTGCATCCCCGAGGGCACAGATGCTCCACTGATGTGTGTGACCCGTCTGCTCACATTAGCCGTCTGTTCACTGATGGAAAGAGTGATTCAAGGTTGCAGATTTTGCGGATTTTTAGATGTGTGATGTTTGCAGGAAATGTTTGACTACAAGGATGCTGCACCTTAAACACCTGAGAATTTCAATTTTGACTAAAGAATACCATCATTTCTCGGTTAAGAGCAAATTGTGAGCCTCACATTGACGCTGCTTTCAGATTAATTGTCTGCTTTTAAAATGAAAGCGCCCTTTGTAATCCTCAATGTGCCAAAGGTAGTGACAGATTAACACGTCATTCTTAGTTATTTTCCTCCCATAAACAAGAGCTCTTGAAGTGTATGACTTAATGACTTCAAACGTCTGCTGCCTAAGAACATCGACAGGCTTCTCTTGTCAGGTTTTGTTGACTTTAATTAGAGGTTAGGAGAAGAAAACCTGTTGATAACAGTCAGCCTGCAGGGTATAAAGACTCAAAACAGACAGGTTAAACTATTAACTTGCCTTTCATGATACCAACAATTTTCCCATGATGGTGATGTTGCTTTTATGAAGAAGTGATTGAGAGCCTCGCAAAAACATATTACCCCTCAGATTTTGTTTACCTTTGGACCTCTGTTTCTGATTGTATAAGCCACGTCCATATAAATAACTTGTTGATTAGCCTGTCCAGTTGTTGTGTGTTAAATATTATATTTACAAAGATTCATGTGGCAGGTTTTCTTTGGTAACTTTCAAAACAATTGTTCTTACATCTGAGATGCAGGTGAACAAAAACCAGCTGAATCTGAACAACATGCATACAGTTTATCTGCTGCTTCTCTCCTAAACTGCTACGGAAGATGAAACTGAGTCCAACATTTAGTCCTAGGGGTGGGTATCACCAGAGTCGAGACACGATACGATTCTATTGCTATTTTAAACATTTTGCGATTTGCTGAGAATTGCGATACAATACGTATATTGCGATTAAGCTTTTTAACTGCATATTATGTCCACTACACGAAACTGAATCAATAACTGGTTTGTCAAATAAGAAAAAAATCTCAGTCTGTTGCACCTCACAATCTGAACAGTTGGTGTTTCAGTCCAATCCAACTTGAACATCAATTATTTACTATGCAACTTGTTCAAAGTGAAATGTGCAACCTCTTCAGCAGATAAAAATGTAAAAATCACAGAAAATACCAAATTTAAAATATTGATACTTGGCCGCCATTTGACGATATAATATTGGCACACAAAATATTGCGATACTATGCTGTATCGATTTTTCCCCCACCTCTATTTAGTCCATTTTCATATGCATCCGGACCTTGTTTATGTAGTTCAAAGAGAATACACAACTACCATAGATCACCAAAAATCTGATCACTAGAGTGACATAAATAAGGATGTCTCTCATGTTCCATGCAAACATCGAGACGTAAACTAGTTAAAAACCAGAATAAGGCACAACCATGGGAAATAATAATAGTGTAAACAGTTATTGACAGAGAAATATCGACAATTTTCTTTAAAGGCTTAATATGCGATTTTTTTATCCAGCAGATGTCGCCCTTGAGCTCCAGCATGAAACCAAAACAACTCGCGCTGCATTGTTGTGTTAGCATGCTAATGCTAGAGATCTTTATTATGCTCGTATCTTCACACTGCATGTAAATTTACCTGAAATGAGCGTGATCTAGAAACACAGTTAAGCAGTGAGTACAGTATGTTATTCTTCTTTTCTCTAGTCCCTCAATTAAACAACTTTTATACACGAGGGGAGGAGTCAGCCTGCCGTCCTGGCGATGTAAACAAACTGAAGATAGGACTCGGAAAACTCAGAAAGCATCACAGACAGTGGGACTCGGGTGTTCCACTCATTGTAGACAGTCATGACTCAGAGTTATTTTCAGAGGATATTCTTGAGTTCTATTACAAGTAAGTGTGAAAAATTGCACATTAAGCCTTTAAATAGAGTTCTCTCTGAGTCTGCCTGAAATCTCTGAAGAGGTCTTTAAAGTCAGTAAAATGTAGAGCGGCAAAACGACAACTCTAACAATGGCTAGGCTAACTGTATTTTTTGAACATGCAGTAAAGCATTACATCTGGTAAAGGTTACTTTAAAGGCTGATCTAACTGGAAGCAACAGGCATAAAACTGATGTCAGAATGGGATGCCGGAGAGCCTTTAGCGGTTATGTCGCGTGCCCCTTCGTGTTACAGACTCACAAAGAAGAAGATATATTAAAAGGATTTGATTAAGAACAAGTGGCTCAGCTTCATTAATGATGCAGACGGTAAATAAGAGAAAGCTACTAATGTCACTGCATTTACATTTCACATTTGCTAGGTAATATAATTAGCAGGGTAAATTACAATAGGCTGTATAATGAACTCCTACAAGCCTGTTTTCATCTACAGCTTCGCATTTCTGTCAGACCAGAGCAGTTTTAAACCAGAGAGCACTCTGACAGACATTTTCTTTAGAATGGAATAACTTCAGTTTTGGTTAGTTTTTGTTTGGTTTCAGCTGCTGCATTTCTTTCTATTTGAATGTGCTTCTGTTGCTCTCTTTGGTATGTCCTGTGTGTCTAAACATGCTTTAAACCATGCTTAAAGAAAACAGTGATTGTATAGTTAAAAATGATTTAATTTTCCTCAGGTCAACTTTTTTCTTCTTTATTCACCTTTCCCTGGTTTGCTAAGTTAATATCAAAGTTTGAGTTACTCTTTCATATTTTCCATCCTGAGTTTTATCATTTCTCACACAGTGAACAGTTCATCAGGGGCACCCTCGCTCAGTCAGCAGCCAATCAGATTCAGTTGTTTTAAGCACAGGGGAAACCTTTGCCAACTGACCAGACCAGACCAAACAAAATTGTTGACAGCGGTCCAAATCTGGTCGCCCCTGGCAACAGGGCAACCATTACTGTCAAGCCCTACTGTGCAAGTTATTTGGGGCCACAGCGAGCTCTCTGGCCTTTACATGAGATGGCTGATAGATGTTTTTGTCAAGATTTCAGCCATGACACATTGAAAAGGAAAGACTGGTCACACCAGGAAAAGACTTTCCTTTGAGTTTCTCTTTGTTTCTCTTTGGAAAAATGGCCTCTTTCTACTCTGAATGGGAAGTCAAATGATTGCTCTCCAAACCAGTATCATATTCATGTTTTATATAAATAAATACAAATATTTACAAACATTTAAGAAAGTTAGGTTAATTATTCAGCACACAGTTCAGCAGTGTTAACAAGGTGGTAATAGAAGTCATTGCTTAAAAAGTTGTTTCTTAAGAAAAAAGTTAAATTTAAATACAAAATTAAATTGCACAAGTAAACAAATATGGTTTGGTATTTGTCCATGGCGATAGATAGATAATCTTTTTACCATGCACTCAATGTTTTTCTCAGGTATTAACGAGTATCACAGGGTTGTGCTGAAAAATTGACCCTGAAACAAAATTAATTTGATGATGTGTACCATGTCTCAAAATCTTAGACAGTTCTATTGTGATGTGACCTTCAGGTGCACGCTGCAGAGAAGGTCAAGCAGTGACCTTCATCATCACTCACGCTCACTAATCTACTTTTGAGATTTTCAAACAAGTATACTGACAAAAGTGAGAAGCATCTTTTTGGCAGTGCTGAGAACCATTTATGCATTGCAAATGAGAGTTTAAATTAAGATCCTAACTTGATTTATTGGCTCTGGGTTTTATGTCTCTGCCTGCCAGTCAAGAGAGAAAGATCACATCATATTCAAGGCCTAAATTAAACAGTTGAG
The DNA here is from genome assembly GCF_963930695.1 of Labrus bergylta. Classification (NCBI taxonomy): domain Eukaryota; kingdom Metazoa; phylum Chordata; class Actinopteri; order Labriformes; family Labridae; genus Labrus; species Labrus bergylta. Next base: position 24,281,394 of record NC_089205.1, read on the forward strand.
GTCTCATCACATTCATTTACGGGCGAGACATTATGCCAAACTTTTGTACTTTCTCTCTCTGGTTTTTCTCTGCAGAGCAATGTGATTACCAAAAGAACTTCCACAAGAGCAGAACGGACAGGTAAACCAGGTAGAACGAGAGGAGATTGGCTCCTAAGACATGGAATGAAATCAACTGGATGAAATAAAGTTCCTTGTAGCGTAGATGAGGTTTTGTATTTACCAGAATGGGACAGACGTGGAAGGACAAAGGAATCAAGTTGGTTTTGGTTGTATTCACAAAGTGTTTGTCTCTTAAAAGGATATTTTACAAAGACACACTGTAGACTAGAGATGCCATTTTTTCTCCATATAAATATATCAAATGTTTGATTAAAAGTTTGATAGATTTAAACCTGTTCAGTAATTACACCACCCAAAGTTGACATATTTTGGATTCAAATCTGCTTCCTACTGTTACTCTTTGGAGCACGCCTTGTTTTATTGTGCACAGACTGAGGATTAACCTGACAAAGTGTTTGTGTTATGTAAAATTGTGAAACATCATTTTGCCTTAAAAACAAAGTCAATGACTCACAAAGGCCAGAACTTTAGATTACTTCTGCTGTACTGATGGCCCTGTAATTTATTTTTAAGTGTCCTCATGAAACTAAAGAAGTCCTGGTTGGTGGAAAGTGACAGGAATTGTCTGCACTTGAGAAGTTTTTCATTGGCTTTGGAAGACCCTGAACAGGTAGTAAAAAATGTCTCACATTGTATTCCTCACGCATCCTCTCACTCTTCTGAGTCCACTGAGTGCAAGCGACTTCTGCTTACATTAGCAAACTTGTACTACACTTGTTGTTTGGGCTGTTTATGAAGCCCTGAAGCGGCACATAATCACGGCTCCCATGCTTGCCTTCGCCAACTTCTCAAAGTCATTCTAAGTTCAAATTGATGCCAGTCAACGGAGGCTTCAGGCCGTCTTCAAACAAACGAGGAGGGAGACACTAAGACTAGTTTCACAAGCAAACCCAACCATTGAAAATTACCCTTTAATGTTTACTCCTACAATGTTTCCTACTTTACATATCATAAGCCTTTGAAGCGATGCTTCATGCTGCAATATTGATCAAAGCAGAGTCATAACTTTTCAAATCAAGCATGAAAATGTAAGCAGAAAAAGACCTTTCTTCCAGTGTACGTCAGGTGCGGGTTGCAGAATCACAATGGAAATGTACTCATCTATTCTATTATATACATGCTACTGTAAATGTATGCTATTTGTCTGCTGCTAGTTGCAATTTGAGATTGATTTGTTACAATATATTTCAAACACAATGGAAGCTTCCACAGATTAAACCAGATTTCAATTGTGTCTGGATAAGCCCGGCTGTTTGAGGTCAGATGGGGAATCCTTTGATTTTTTCCAGACTCAGATCTTTTCTTCTGACCACTGTCCAGAAGTATCCTGTGAACGAGCTCTGATCAAACAGGGATCTAAAATAACGATTTCACTGGCTTACATGCCAGACTGTCAGCCCCTTCATTTAAAATAACCTATAAAGATTTTCCTTTAACCAAAGCTGTCATTTTTTTTCAGTTTTTGTTCAAGAAAGAGATCTTACAAACATTTTGCACCAAAATATCATGGAAAAAATATAGAAACTCTCAGAGCTGGCAGCTTTAATATTTTACTGTGTTGAATATGATCTTGGAATTGTTTGAATAATACAAAACAAAACAGTTTTAAGTTACATAAACTAAAATCACACACATATTAAACCACAACTTTTCAGTAATCATCTGTAGACAAAGGCATAATTGACTATTTGCTGGTTCTGCTTCAGTTTTTGATGAGGATGTTTGGGAAGGAATCAACAGTGTTCATGATCATCAGTGTTACAATTGATTGTATTCAGTGTGTAAATGTCTGCCAGCCCTTCTGCCACAGCCCTTATATGACTTCCATGACTTTCTATAACTAAACTGGAGCAACTCCATGACCTACATGTTAGTATTCTTTTCTAATTTGTTAATGTTGTTCTGAAGCTCAGGAGGTCGAAAGAGGAGGCAACAACCTGGTTTCCACTGAGCAGGTGTGCTTTATGACGACAACAACACACAACAAATATTACTGAAAAGAACAAATGGTACGAGGTGTAAAACCCATTTCTCTGTGCTCCCTGGCTTTGACACCAGTCAACATTGCATTTTGTGTAAAGCAAGGAGACAAACGTCCCTCGAAACAAAGACAGAACCGCCTGACGAGCTCTCAAAAGCAGCTCCATGTCGGGGTCAAATATAAGGAGAGGACAGAAAAAGATATTTTCCTGAGAGATGAAAGTCTAAGAATAGATGTACTGTAACATTTCCAACAAACAAAGACTGCATAAAGCTTGTCCAAGCTTTTATAATGTCTTTTTTTCCCAGCACATTAGACGTGACTTTTTCCTCTTGATTATTTTTTTTTCCATTGTTGTGGGGAAATGTTCTCCCCTCAATGGAGTTCATTTAAATGTGTCCTTTATCACTCCGACAGGCAGCTGTCCCTAATGGTTTTTTAACAGTTAAAAAGGCTTTGACTGAGTGTCTTTTCTTAAAAGGGCCACTGAGTGTGGAACAATTAATTTAAGTTAAAAAAAAAAAAACAGACTCAGGCAAACCTCTTTCATTCAATAAAGGCCGATGTCTGTGTAAGCCTCAGGGGACCAATTGTTTTAAAATAAATGTGACTTGTGTTTGTTTTCCTCATTGAGGTTTATCCGATAACAATTTCTGAAATCAGGAGGAAAATAAAAATGTGTCAAAGCAAAGGGGTGAAACTTCCCCTGCACGCTAAAAAGCTGTTGACATAAGGATCAAGTGTGACAGTAATCTCCAGTTTCTGTGATACTAAGCACCTCTGCCAGGAGCCTTACTGTCAACATCTCCTCACACCAGCAAGAAGTAGAGCAACTGAACATGTTAATTATTTATCACACAGCAACTGCACACTCTCAAAATGCAATGGCAAGAAAATCTTTACTGTACTTGAGTGAACACTTAATGGATTTGTACTGGAGAGCAAATTAAACTTTTTCAACCTGGAGGCCAACAATCAATGAACAGAGTAAACATGATTGTTATTTTCAGCCGGACAGCTAATTAAATCTTTGATAGGAGGTGAGGAGACCGGGAAATTAACAGTTTGTTCTAACTGTTAAGAAACCAGCAGCAGTGCAAGGGTTTAGACTCATTTACATAAAACGCAGAGACACATGTGTGAACTGTTTTCTTACCTGGGAGCCTTTTCCTGAGCTGCCGGCAGAGAAGTTTATATGGACTGTAAGAAAAGAAAGAGAAAAGTGATACTACTTTAGATAATGATCACGAACAGAAATGAATCCTGTTCAACTGAAACATAAACCATCACTGTTTTTCTTCTGGCTGGGTCAACTCTTAGAGCTGTCATACACATATGAGGCCAAAAAACACAACTTCTCCATGTTATTATATATGAAATAAAAGAAAAAAGACAGTATTGTATGGAGCCTTTTTCCATTGGGCTCAGTCTATATTTTATCTTTGAGAGCACCACTCATCTATCAGGGTTTGTAATTAGAGCCAGAAGAACTCCTATCCAATTACTTTGCCATCGATTCAGAGACAAGAAAATCTTCACACAGAGATTCCCTGGAATTCAAATCAATACATCAAAACAGCAGTGTCGCTGAGAATAAATGTATAATTCAAATTAAATCAGGCCACCTGCCCTCCTGCATCAGTCAGCTAAAAAAAAACTAAATGTATTAGGGAGAAAGAAGCAAGAAAGGGTTACATTTCCTCTTCTGCAGCAATCATTGAAAGGCCACTGACAGTGTTGATTAAACCTAAAAGCAGCATATGTATTTCTAGAACAAGCCGGATCAAATTCATGCCATAGTGTGAAAAGTCCAATATAACAGGTATATATTTCATCTGATCGAGCCCCTCTCTGGGTTTTTGTTTTCATGGCTGAACCTGCAGTAATATGGTCAGATATGAATTCCATCCATTTCAGGGGAAGTCTCTTCTTAAATTATTCAAAGATCTGAGGCAACTTTAACACATTCCAGTGTGTAAAGCCTGGAGTGAAGCCTCAACTGAGAAAAAAGGAACAACATAATGAACCTCATTATTTGATCATAAAAGCAATAAAAAACAAAGTAGGCAAGCCAGTTTTCAAGTGACTGCCTCGAAATTGGAAGCTGTGTGAACAATCATGCAGCTAAAAACACAATTAAGAACTGACTCAGGTTCTTATCTTATGATTCAAATAATTTGTTAGTGTCTGTAACTCCTCCTGTGCTGGTTACACATTGCGGTGGTCAATTTACCATTTAAACCTGACACAGCTTTCACACAACTTTAGCTCCACTTGCATGATCAAAATACTAATCCCAGCCGCACTGCTGCAACGAGATGCTATCTGTTCACTGTGCATGTTAACATCTGGGCAGTAGAGACAGAAGAGAAGACCTAATAGCTGGGGCCACAGCCAATGGCAACAGCCCAGCTAGTGGTGGGTGGCTGCATTCTAACTAGCCAAATAAGAATAATGTGTTTTACCGCTGATAGGAATATTTTCTCAGACTAGCGAGGGTGACAATATTTAATCTTTTAGTTGGCTGGCCGTGTTTGTCTGTAGTCTAGATGAGTTTGTGTTGTTGTTTGTTCACCACCATTTTCGTTTCCTTGCTTCAAAGTTTTGGTTGTTTCTCGCTGGAAGAAGACACCGTTTAGTGCCATTTACAGTTTATGGACTTTGGTGTGATGGGGACAGCCCAGAATAACCTTCCAGTAACAGAAAGTAATGAGAGAGAAACGAGCTACTCTGCAGAACAACATGACACCAAAGAGAAGCATGCTGGGTGATAGAGAAAAGAGCAATCTTTAATACAATGTGGGAAATTAGAATATTCTCAATACAATGACTTTTTGATAAAATAACCCCATGTGCTTGAATCCTGAATGCCATGTGAAGTTCGAACACTCAACATCTTCTCAGCCAGAAAATCATGAGCTCCATGGAGCGAGCAGAGTGACTACATTGTAATCTGGCATCCTAGCTTCTGTCTTTATTAAAAATGCAACATTTGGCTGGAAACAAGCTTCCTTCAGGAATAAATTCAAGTTCAAGATACTTCCTGCTACATCTGCTCAAACCTCCACCATCCTTTCATGGCTCACCCTGGAGAGGGTAATGCAGCGGCATACGGAGGGGAGTGTGTTGGGGGGAGCGACTCCCTCCATTATGTCAGGAGTGCTGATGGGAGCACCTTCATCTCATCACTTCTTCTGTCTGCATAATCAAGTCTGTTGTTTCCAACCATGTTTTCAATTGAGCAGCACCGAGGGGAACTTGCTTTCTTTGATTTTCAGAGACTAAGGAAATCACTCTTCATGCTGAAAGCTTTTCAACAAGCATCTAAACGTACATTGTCATAGTAATCAAAGCAGACGTCCAATCCAATTAGCCAGGAAACACTGTGCAACAACAGACGGGAATCAGGATGGTGTCTTAGCTGAATTCAAAGAAGCAGACTACAAAGAAGAAACTTTACAAGAAGTACAAAAAGGCTCTGCTAAGGGTTATTTTCTTACTGCTTGTGTATAATTAAAACAATATTAATGGATTCAAAGTAGTGAAGCATTATTCCCCGTTTTGCCATCTGGTTGATATCTGTCTTTACTTTCTATGTCAATCTACCTTCAATGGCTGCACGGGAAGTGAGAGGAAACTAGAGAAAAACATTTACTTTGAAGTAAGTAAATCACACTAACAACGGCGGCTATAAGTGCAGGTGTATTATTAACTTGAATGCTAATTAGCAGTCTGTGTCAGCTCTAAAGAGCTCTGATAATCATCATGTGTATGCAAGAGTGCTCAAAGTAAAATGAGACTGCAAAAGGCTCCACAGAGGCTGAACAGTGAAGGGTTTAAACTGCAGCTGGTCCCCAAAAACAAAGTTATCTAATCTGGCAAAAACAATAAAATCTGAAATCACATTAGCTTTACAGTGCTGATATTCATAGCTGGGCTGCCATCCAGGAAACTCTTCTGTGACCAATACAAAAACATCCCCACGCTAAGGGCCATTAAACCTGGATTCACCTCTCATCAACCTCTTCAGAAGCCACCGACTGAAAATCCCAGCGCTCCAGTTTGAAAAAACAACACAACCTGCATGGCACAAATTGGTGAAGAGTGGCAGGTAAGGACTCGTCAAACATTCAGCAGGCCAAAGAGACTTGAATGTTTTCTCTAGAGTTGGCAAATCAAACTAGAGATAAAGGGAACGTTAAAAGGGACTTTAATTCAACAGGTACGCCATGGGTTTGTCATGTTTTCTCTCTGTCTGCTGCACTTAAATCAGGTGAAGTGAAATCCTTGTATTTACACAAATTGCGTGCAGGAAAAATAGTCTGAGGTTAGCAGTAGCTTGAAGCTTACTGACCATTTTCTGCATAGATTGTGCCTGCAGGCAACAAGCAAACTGAGATTGATTTCATTTTGTTTGTGTAGGATGAAATTAATCCTTCGCTAATGTTACGAGAAAAAGTGGGAAAGTACGATTGTGAGAGAAATCACATTCTTTGTCACAGAAATATGAACATGTCCTTGAAACACATCATTGAAGACTGAGGCTTTGAAAATAAAAAAATAAATGTAACATTCAGATCCAGCCCTGAATAAACAGATTATCCATTCAAACCATCCAGCCAATACCATGAAACATGAGCTTTGCATCGGATTAGTTGGTGTAAATTGATGATGTTAGCTTGCATGATTTCAAACAGGACTTTTGTGATTTGGAATTAATATGCTACAAACACAAGTACTGTGTAAAAACATGTCATCAGCAAGATGACATAGGAAACATATCTTTTTAGTTCATATACATCATTTACTTGTTTTTCATTTTTGCATGTTAGATCATCATCACATTACCAAACAGTGTCATTACCCATCATAGAATGCATGTGTGTTGTGCAGGCCTGGCATATCAGTCATTCCATGATGAAAAAGGGAAGACTTTTCTTTAAAACACATTAAATGTATTATAAATATTTAAATGTCAATGAACTTATTCTGGGATATTTAAAATAGTTTCACGTAGACATTTTAGTAAGGCAGTGTGGTTTGTTGAGAGGACGACAGCTCAGACCCAGACACTAGAAAAACTGACCAAGACCTCCAATTCATCCGGTTATGACCCCTAACAGGTTTTGTTTGGTGCATTGCGTTCAAGAGTTGAAGTCATACAATCTCAATGAGAAACATTTTGAAACCATGCATACCCGCTCTGACATCAATTTGTGTTGCCATGCCGTCTGCTTCTTCCCATGAGTGACTCCCCCCTTGAGGATTGCGAGAAAACTGTTTCAAAGTTTAAAAAAAACCAAAAAAAAAAACGTGCAAGAATCAGGTTTCATCAGACATAATGTCACAATAAATTTGAACTTTCTGTTCCAACTCATGCACAGCCAGCAGCCATCCATAACCCAAACTGGAAATGCTGTTAAAGCCTCTGGTTAAACTCTCTTGGTGCTATTTTTTAAATTAAATATGTCTAACATCATATCTTTAATTTAGGAAGCTTAATGTGAAACACCCTCAGATGCATGGAGAGGTTCTGTTTTATTAAATATTAATAAACACCCTTGATGTTGTTAAATCAGGGATTGGCTTACCTTGAACAAACCAGTGAGACTAAGATAAGATTTTAAAGTGTCCAATCGAATTAAAAACAACTTTTTTCTTTTTTATCTCTTCATCCAAATAATGAACATTTTCTTAAGCTGCACAGAAGTGATTGGCTGTTTTTCTCTGTCTTATATGATGGAAATAGAATTACAGAAACGTGTGATTATGTCAAATAAAGAAGTCACCTTGGGTTCTGAGAACTTAAAAAAAAAAAAGGTATTTTCGTTTACTGTTGACACTTCTTAGACCGAAAGCCTATTAAATGAATAAGGGAACTTACTGGCATCACACTGGCTGATTTAACTTTGTTTACTTTAAGCGGTTTGGGTTTGCTGTACTTGTATAACGTTTTTATTATGATTCATCAGCACTAAGACCTGCATTCATTAGTCCTTCAGCCAAAAGCTGCTCCTCCAGTACGGTAAAGAACAAATTCTCCCCTGCAGGTCTTCTCATCTTTCCTTTAAGAACTCCCCGAGCAGCCAGACATGTTGAGTAATCTCTGCATCAGATCCTGGATCTGAAGGGGTTTGGCCTCTTATGATGGCATCTTTACCAGGTGCCTGATCCACTTCAGCCCACTCCTCTAAGTATGTGGGATCCTCCGAAGCAGCAGCTGGACTCTGAAATCCTCTTGGATCACAGACTTTTTCACACTCTCACCCGCAGCGAGAGCAGTGCAGCCTGCAGAGAAAAAAACTCCATGTGGAGATCTCATTCCTTCAGTGGTCATCCAATCGAGACCACAGCTGAGAGTCAGGAAAAGAAAAGACATCTGTGGCTGAGCTCTCTTCTTATCATCCTCCGTATGAATCTCACAGTCCTTTTTGCAGCCACGGAGGACAACCACAGTCACCTGCCTTTAAGTACTATGGTGAGGGGGATGGGAAAGCTTATTTTGTGCTTTGTTACTTTTGTTCTGCTTAAATTAAAATTTCAAGGGGCGCTGTTTTGGCTCAGTTGGCGGAGCAGGCAGCCCACGTTCAGAGACTACAGTCCGCGTCGCAGGTTTTTAGTGCATGTCATTCCTACTCTCTCTCTCTCTCTCTCCCCACTACTCCAGTGACTGTCACTCTATCCGATCCAAATCAAAGCATAAGCCGAAAAAGATAACACGAAAATTCATTAGCAGAAAAAACCTGAGATGTTTTTTTTGTAAAATAAAAATGTCATTGAAATGTCATTAAATTACCATTCCAGAATGGCAGAGTGTTTTAGAAATTCACTTACTCCCACATACTAACAGCATGCAATTTTTTTAACCAATAAGTGTTAAAATCGACTTCACATTTCCTGAGAGAGTTCCTCTCTTTCTCCCTCCAGAATGTTTCACATCATTGTAGTATCTCTTTTTCTGATCAAATGCACACTATGTGGAGCTTAAACACCTGCCACAATTGAAATGCAGCCTGTGTGGACACACAGAGAGAGAGAGCTGTACAGCCTGAAACGTGGAGGTGAAGCTCCTCACCCTTACTGCACTGCAAACCGCTCCTGTGACAGTCTGTTGAAGCTTCATGGACGACATCATTGAAAAACAGTGGAGGTGGCTCCCTAATGTCACCAGACTGGACACTCTCCAGACCTCAGCTGAGCCTTGATGTTAGGTCCATGAATATTACATACAGGGGGGGGAGCAGACAGGCAGCCTTGTCAGAGTCTGAAGCCTGACTAAATGTTCTTGACTGTGAGCCAAACACTCAGACAAAGCTCTCGTCCATGCTCAGGATCTACCACTGGATTACAGCAGTGACCCTGGCCGCAAAAAAAAAAAAAAAATACCCAGACACCTTGAGAAGTAGTCCTGAAGTGTATGTCAAATAAACTGCCTCTTCAGGTTAATTTAAATAAAACACATCAGGCTTATCCAATCCAAGACAAGCCTCTGTTTGTGATCTTGCAACCATGAAAGAAGACTGAAGGTACAGTCCTAAACTGAGACCATTTGTTTAAGTGCAGAAGATGTACAATGTGAAAAAATATTTGTCTGTATAAGCTGTTTTCTACACACCGTAAGCATGCTCAGAGGTAGGTAGCAAATAAATGTAAATAAGCAACTATAAAGAGGAGACAGACTGATTATCTAGGTCCAGTCTCATGAAAAACAAATTTGTGACCAGATTCTTCTTGCAGCATTGAGATTCATAGATAGTTAGCCTCTAACATTTTTTACGTGTGGTCTTAAACCCATCAGTGTTTTATTATTTATTTCCATTAACCCAGTCTCTTTCTAGCAATACTAAAATAATTGAGACACTTGTGTACTCTGGTCTTTTTTTTTTTCTTCCTTCCAGATATTGAACAATTTTCAGTCCTGTCAGGGCAGGCAGAGTGTCCTGCCTGTCCTCTCATTCCGCTCAGGAGGACGTCCACATGCTAAACTGGGATTGTGCATTATTTGTCTCTGACAGTTTTTCTTTCCACAGCTGCAGACACAATTGTGAGCTGCACACCCCGTTCATGGACAAGTGACACACCACTGAATATAATCTGTGTCTGCACTGTGCAAAGCATGAGCATGAGCATGCACCAGAGACCACTGTATATAGTCTATATATTATCTATATTATGATCTTATTGGAGTGAAATTCAATTCGCCTTTAATGATTGAGGTTTAACTCAATTATAGTCATTTGTCAAATTGAGCCACCAACTTCAGGAATGGGAGTAAAAAAATGTAATATCCCTTCAGCAGATTGATATCAAAAGTAGGCTACAATAACACTCTTTCAACAGCCATGCAACAGTGTGTAAATTATTTTTTACCCCCTCCGGCAACAAAACAAAGTAATAACCAATCTCAAATAGGCTTCAGTAGCTGTCGTTTAATCCTCTATTTGTGTTGCTAAATTCACGGTGCACATAAAGCCCTAAAGGAGACTGTCTTTGTGCATACAGTATAGGTTCGGCTTTTACATGCATTTGTCATCAGGCTTGCCCCCTTAACGCTGATGTGTCAGGATGAACGCAGGACTTAACGCCGTCAAAACACATTGCAACACTAAATAGAAGCTTGAGAACCCTTTAACGTGACTCACTCTCTTGCAAACGTACAGTCATTGGTCTGCACAAACTCACATGGCAGGCAGTAATTACAAATCGCCTTCCAACTCCTCAGGAAGTTGAGAGGAATCATGGCTCCGCACTTCTCAAACACTTGAAAAATCACACTCGCAGTTCCTCTCTTCCAAACACTGTTTTCGGCGCTACACCGTCGCTTCTTTCTCCACACAAAGCTTCCCATTTTGACAAACGACACAGACTGTTTACTGTTTGGGGTCGTCCCCCGACACGCAGCTGCTGTGACTTGAAGATTAGAAAGTAAAGTGAGCACTTACAGAGCGAGAGGAAAATCCAGCAGCCTGCCACTTTGTGCCCGATATAAGGCTTGTTCTTCAGCATCCTGGAGGAGTCCTGTGAGTGGTGGAGGAGGTGGAGAGAGCTCGCAGAGCATGAGCTTTGTGACAGTGTTTCAAAGAAATACAACAGGGCTTTTCCTTGTCACAGTTTTACGGAAAACGGGGAGTGGGTTTGAGCTCTAGAGGAAGGAGGCATCCCCCGTTTGCAGCGTGAGGCGCAGGGACGCGCTCTGCTGGCGGGATGAGTTCATTGAGCGTGCAGATGGAGGCTACAGATGTTGCGTTCGGGTGCCTCCGGGAAATTCCGCCTTATGAGCACCAGATGTAGAATCGACAATTTTTCAAAGGGTGAATTGTCAAAATAGATCTTGTAGTGGTTTTCTGCCTTGGCATTTTTATTAAATTTTATTTATTTTTTTTCCCAGAAATGTAGTTTTTAGGCCTACACATAGCCTACAAACCGTTTCAAGTAGGCAAAGCTGTTAAAACAAAATATTCAGATCTGCAAGTAGGCCAAGGCTACTTGCAGCTTTGATGAATACTTTGGTTATTTCAACAGTTTTGATCTAAGAACTGTGAAAATCACTAAAAGTTCAATTTAGATTAAGATTTACTTTATTGATCCTGCAAAAGGAAATTCTGTTTTTACACTCTGTAAGTCATGCAACACACACATAGGCTGAAATATACACACATGCACAAACAGGATCCTGTGGACATGCACTAAATGGAGAGATGTCAGAGTGACAGAGCTGCCCCCGACAGGCGCTCCTGAGCTGGTGGTGGGGAGGGGGTTTGGTGCCTTGCTCAATGGCACCTCGGCAGTGCTCAGGCAGCGATCTGGCACCTCTCCAGCTACCAGACCAGTTTCCATATATGGTCCACACTGGGACTTGAACCGGCGACCCTCCAGTTCCCAACCCAGTTTTGTTGGGTTAAAACAGAGCTTGATGTTTTTTTTCTTCTTCTGAAAACCTCCTTATTAATTCAATAAGTATCAAAAATAGTGGCAGAGTGTCAGTGACAATAATCCTGCATGTCTTCTTGCACTTCAACCACCCGGGGCCCTGGTTAACCTGTTGGTGATCATGTAGATTTGAAGGATTGCTCATCCTGAGCAACCATTCTCTGTTTGATGCTTAGACTTTGAAATCAACAGTAAACAATTTATCAAAACTTTTGTCTACATTGTTTTTTAAAGATCCATGTATTTCAAAAGAGATAAGCCATACACTCACATGTGGCTTCACTAATGTGATTCATTGATATCTGTTTCTTCAAGTTGTATTCGTTTAAGTGAAGCATACAGCACCAGTTTTCAATAAAGTGAAACAATTTCAGTTCATGTAAACTATAAAAAACCAGATGACTGCCACATTTTGCCAACGTGTCTACTTTGATAGCTGTATGACATGTTTTCCTTGATGTGCAGATGTAGAAACAGTATGTCAGACATCCTGTGAAGGCATCATTCTTGCAGATGAACTTTGACAGATCAGTCCAGAGTTGGAGCTATGAACAAGTCTCTACCCCAGCTTGAAACAAAAACAGTAAGACAGCGTCTCCCTGAATTCTCCCTCAGATGACAGGAAATGAAAGAGCACATTTGTGGACACTGAAGGTTACTTGACTTTACAGAGACATGTCAGATTTTCTGGTTTCATGACTGCTGGCAAAAGAAACAAAGTGTGTGCGGTTCACTGCCACTAAAGCAGCTATATGATTTGTTTGATGAATTCTCGGCTCTGTAGTCTTTGGGGCATTATCTGCATAAAAGCACAATGCTTACGTTGTAATTCAAAACAGACTCCAGTGTCCTCCTGACACATGTTTCCACGTCAACATCACAGCTTTTTTTTCTCCAGCCTGGGTGTAACTGAAAGTTGTGGATTGGAGGAAGTTGTGACCAGTAATTACAATGTTTCCCACCCAGAATAACTCTGGCTTTTAAGGTTCAAACGACTCCTTCCCTCTCTCTGTACATTCACTGAGAATTTGTGAATCATTCCGAGCTCCCACTGATTTGAATCAGTGTGTAATTATGGCTACAAGGAAGGGCTGAGTGTTAATATTGAGTCTAATCAAAATAAATACGGTGTATAACCTGCCCTCAGTTACTCCTGTTGTGTGTGTTAACATTCAATTATACTTATACGTTTCCAGTAATAGTAGTAGAGGTAATGTGCAGGTACTTGTGTGCGTGTGTGTGTCTGTATGTGTGTGTGTACACAAGTGATGATCATTTTTTAGGTTTTCCACAATCTCTTTGGGTCTCATTTCTTTCAACAGTGGCCTAACACCATTAAATACCTCAGGGACTATTTGGACTGTGCAAAATGCAGTTGCAGGCACACTAACACACCTCACCCGTTTATATTGTTTAATGTTACATTTTAGTTTCCTCGCACACAATGACCGTGTAAGTCAGTCAGGGAGGCAGACGACCTCTCTGCTTTTAAGAGCAGACCTAAGGTGGTATGGACCAGCTCCTAGTTATGCAGCTATAGGCTTAGACCACCTGGGGTACGGCCACACTCGACTCCAACTGCGACAGTTATTAATACAAGGATTACGTCTAAAATCATAAATATTAAAGTGAATCTTAGAGCCCCTCAACTTCAACCTCAATAATTAAGATAATCCATCCTCCCCATTTCATTGCCATTATGTGTCTTAAGATAACATTTGTGCTATAAAAATAAAGATTGATTGATTGATTGATTGAGTGAGTGAGTGAGTGAGTGAGTGAGTGAGTGAGTGAGTGAGTGAGTGAGTGAGTGAGTGAGTGAGTGAGTGGATGCATTTATCCCATGCATTTAATCTCCCCTCCCTCTAAGTCAGAGCTAAAAGCATTCTATTCTCCTAAGTCACAAGTTATTAAATATTACTGGGCTAGGAAAGACATGAAAGGTACTGTTTCAGAGAATTCATCAATAAAATATGACGTTGATAAATTAAAAAGGTATGCATGCTTTTATTAATGATACATATAAAGCAGAAGAAACTTCAACGGAACCAAGATGATACATTTTCAAACACTGATAATACATCATATCTGAAAGACAAAGAAATTAATTATACAAACTAAATTGTCACTGAAATTGACTGATTGTTTTATTTTTCATCTGCTACTACACCACAGTGCTCTGATACATGTGGAACCTACAGTACAATGGCTGCCATTAGGGCACCATTTACACCAAGTGTTAGCACAAAAACAGACTTATTAACATTTATAATTTGATATGGCTTGATATTAGCAAACAGTTACCGATGTACAATAACAGCAGGCATGGATACGCAATAATTTACTCTCCTTTTGGTTCTGCTATTTAGCTAGTCAATGCAATCCACAATGTTTACCAGCTAGCTGCTGACTTTGGAGCCTTCTTACCAAAAACAGCCGCCGACTGCACCTGTAAACAATAACAGTGCTGTAAAGTTTAGGGTTTGTCAACCAAACCTGTGCAGTATGTTCACATACAGTTAGTCATATGTTCATCTGTCCATGTAAATGTTTGGATACAGCTGCTCTTAGAATAAAGGACAAGAGTTCAGTATAATATGCTTAAATGTTGTTAAGTTGTTATAGAGGGTAAATATGAGCAACCTCTTAATATTGCATTAGTTTGGTAGATATTTTGTATAATAATTTAGTAGAAAGACTCACTAAATGTGCTCTCCCTCACAGGCTGAAGTCATGAATGTCACACTTTATACACCAGCAAGCAGATGTGGACAGTTGTGAGTCTACAATGCAAATAAGAGCAGTCTGAATTTAGTTGAGCAGCATCACCGTACACTTCTTCTCAGCTTCTTTTTTCAAACTGAAGCAGCTTCAGATCACACGAAACCAAAAACCTTTTAAAATATTTTTTCTACACTGTAATCCATCCAATGTTTTACCTCAGATATGGCTTTGTTGAAAAAGCCAGGACGGTTTGATTATACACAGCCCAAGTTCTCATTCGCTCTGTTAGACTTTTCCTTGCTGTGCCTTTATTGAAAGTAATACTGCAATGTCCTACTTTCCAAATTGTGATCGATACAGTTCCCCTTTATTCAGTTGACTCCTGTTCCTCAGTACTGCTTATGAAAGGATCGATAGCAGCGGGGGAGAGGTCAGGTCTTACTCTGGGGTTTGGTGGCTCCGCAGTATCAAAGCCTTTCAGAGCGCTGTGGTTCGATAGCTTGTTAGTATGCCTGACAGTTTCACAACACAGCCTGAAATGCAAACGAAGCCACACTGACTCTAAATATAAATCCGTCACTTTTTAAGCTGAGTCTGGCGTAAGACTTGCATTGCCTATGTACAGTAGTCTTTGCTGTTATAATGGTTATAACACACCCACTCTTGTCTTCCTCTGGATGCAGCTGGCTTTTAATCTTCCTCAGTGTCTGTGCCACTGATGGATGTTGGAGGAAGTCTCGGCTTACTGTGAATCTCTGACTGCAATTATGTCGCAAGAAGAGTAGGCAAAGTTCAGTTCAGCTGAACAATTGGAGGAAGAGAGAGACAGAGAGAGAAAAAGCAGAACTCAGATAATCACTTGTGAAGTAGCTCACCTTAAGTTCCCCTCTGTATGTATCAGTGTTGTCAGGATTGATGGCATCAGAAAGATTTGTATGTGTTTTCAGAATTTCATGATCTGGCATACTCAGAGGATCAGTCAGAACCTCATAGGGGACCGCAGGATGCTTCCAGGAAGAGGGGATGTGGATGCTCCAGCTCTCAGACTGCCCAAAGGTCCCTGTGGATGAAGAGCAAAGGTCTCCGTTTTAATGTTTTGACAAATTGCACGGCATGGCGCAGAATGAATGTTACACTGTCAAAACTGTGGCTTCCTAAAATGTCACAATGTCTGAATCCATTCGAGATCATTTGACTGCAGCAGTGCCCTACTGTGCAGCACACCTCCTACAGACCAGTTTGATAGATAAGGTATACCAATTATGGCTATATTGTTTGTCTAATTTTCTCTTCAGACAAAACTGAAGATTGTAAACTTCAAACAATGAAAAACTGATAATTATGACTAAAATGTTTTTGCCTGTTATCTTGAAGGAGCTATGGGTGCAGCTTCTAAGTATTTGGAGGGCTCAAGCTAGTAACCATAGACTGGTAGTAACATACTCTTCTCATGTCTGATTCGGAGCATTTAGAGAAACACAGAAGGACGTCGAGATGAGAGTTCCCGTGTGCCTTCAGTTCAAAAAAAGTTAAAGGCTGTTTAAAGGAAAAGTTTGACCTTTTGGGAAATACAAGAGTTAAGAAGAAAAATACACCGCTATGGGCTCTTTATATGAAGCTACAGCCAGCAGCCCGTCAGCTAAGCTTATCATAAAAGGCCCTGAACAGGAGGAAACTGCAAGCCTTTCACAGAATATAAGAATCTAAATTCAACTACTAGCATCTCAAATACTCACCAACTAAAGTGTTATCTGTTTTTTTGTTTTAAATGAACTAATTCCTCTTTGTTTGCAAAAATAAAATATAAAATAAAACCTCAACAAATTACTGTTTAGGCATGTCCTATATGTCCACATGGCACACACATTCTTGAACTAGTGATTTTTATTATTTGACACACTGTACACCTGCAGGACAGGTAGTGTTGCAGAGTTCAGATGTTTACCAGCAGGCAAAGAACAATGAAGCTCACATGTAGTTTGTTATGTGCACATTGCACTAAAAGGTTACATGGCATGTAGACAGAGAAGAGGAGGAGGAGGAGGAGGAGGAAGGAGGGCCTGATAGCTATTTTTTTCCTAAAATCCCCCTCATGGTTCAAACCAGCTATTTACCGTCACTCTGGAATAAACATGCACATCAATTACAGCATTCCCACCTTAACCGTGGCACCATGTTCAAGACTAATGCTATTTGCATGAACATTAATATCGTCCAGACAGAGCGGATTGACGGATACTAAATGACACCCACCTATGAATTCTCCACGTGCACTCCACAGGCGCACCGTGTAGTCTGTAGATGAGGTAAGCACCACTTGATCACTGTCAACAATCTGCAGTCTGGACCAGAGTAAAGAGACATGAGATGCAATGAGAGACGGCGTTTCTGGCAGAACACTCTAAATCACCCGCTCTGTTGGGTGATCTGCATCGTGGGCAGCATCTCACCTACGTACACTCGCGCGCACGCACACACACACACAAACACACACACACACACAATCACTTCTACTCTGTAGAAGAGGGAAAGTTAATGTTTCTGCTGCAGTGACGGCCCGCGACTGAGAATGATTGACCCCACTAAGGATGCTTTCACAAGAAGTTTTAAGTACAAAGTTAGTTAATTGTTGGGTACAAAGCAGGTTCTAAATGATATCTGACTGCTGTCCAATGACTTTAACTCGTAACAGGATGAGTCATTAAAGCCTTTTGTGTTTTTGTAAACCAGTCTCGTAGCAGATTGTGAAATGCTCGAAAAATCATAATCTTTAGATTTCTTCACACGTTCATTTCTTGTCATTCTGCATATATTTCAGTTAATGTGTTTTTTTCGTACCTCTAAGAAGTTAGGTCATAGAATAAAGAGCATTCAGGTCAACCTGTAATAGGGCAAGTTGATTTAAATGCTTACATTGGCTGGGACTTTTACCCAATAGATCAGGGAACTTGTAAAAAAACGTCAGGGACTTAAATGTGTTCTTGCATAGCTGATGTCTCACTCAAACCCCCTTATCGTTTTCTCAACTTAATACATTGGTGCAGTTTGTTTTGGCCCACTGAACCCCATAGTGGTCCTAGCAAAAAAAAAAGGATCGATCAAAGCACCATAGATGGCTGATTTAAGTAATAAGAAAGAAAAACGCTGCTACAAGACTTTTCTCTGGCTAATCTCCAGAGAGTTCTGGTTTCACACGGGACACCAACAGCTTAATCCGAGGTTAAAGTGAATTAACTCTTTCTGCTGAGATCACTGAAGGTTGGATGGACTTCATTTGTAATTAAATAAATAAATACCCCCCCCACACACACACACACACACACACACACACACACACACACACACACACACGCACACGCACACATAATGGAATCTGACTGACTATAACAGTTAGAAAAAAGTGAAACTTACAATGCTCACAGATCTATAAATAAATTGCATAAGTATTTTCCAAACTGCCTCAGGACTGTGTTTATATTGTTCATACCCAGTGATTCTGCTGGTGTGAGCTCTCCAGAAGTTTTCAGCTGAAAAAAAAACATAGCTAAAATAAGATAATCCTTTGTTCATATCACAATGGAGAAATTTACAACAGAAACAATCTCACATATGTGCTTTTTCAAAGGTAGGACCACATTTTATTCTCCTTGTACGTCGAATCAAAGTCAAAAACATGAAAGAAATGCTGCTTACCTCTGACAGTATTCTGTTCTGGGTCAAACTTCTCCATGTTGTAAACATAGATGTAACCAATTTGGTCGGCAGCGTACAGCAACATTTCCTTTTCTGTTTTTGCCATTCTAGTAATCTTTTGTTGGAATCTAGACTGTAAAAACACAAGACATTAAAATTCTTTCAGGTACTTTGTAATTATAGCACCGACATTAAGAAAACTATCAATTATTTGGCTTTCTTCTATTCAAATTAAAAGCATAAAAAAGACACAATCAACACAATCATCATTAGCACCAGACAGTTATTCTACCCTGTGGGGACTAAATGTTTTCTTGAAGACAGTCTAAAAACATTCCCCGGGTAAAAGGCCCCAAAAAACAACTGGTACAAAATACAACACATAAAGTAAAAGCGTTTGTAAAATTTGAGTATCTTCATATTTTAGAACAAAAAAAAGACTATTTCTTCTTGATATGAGAGACTTTTATGCACGTTTCATTTCATCCCCTTTAGTTCCCCCCTTTTTGGATATAAATGGTTGCTGCTTTGCATTACAGAACTGCAAGTTGTTTAAAAACAAGAGCTAAGCAAAGAACCATAAATTACCTTTCTGTTTAATCAGCAGTTTTGCAGGTGACTCTTGAAAGAAGAGTCCTATTTCTCTCGATAACAGAAAGTGAAACCAAGAAATGAGGTTGAATTAATTATCTTACAGCTTTGAAGGTGCCTAGACATTTTCCTCCACTGAGCACGTTCCAGAGATTTATATCACCTTTAAAAAGACAGGATACATAGTAAAAGTGTGTTAACAAGTATTATGGAATATTATAAAGTGCAATCATGTGATTAAATTGCGGTTTATAACACTGACCTAAGGCCCCAGATGACAGGAGCGCTGTAGTCGAGGAAAACTGCTTTAGGAAAATGATACTTGGAACGCTTGTATCCAAACCTGTTTGACATAAAAAAGAAAGAAAAAACAGACAAACAAATAAATGCTATCAGAGTTTTTAATAGAAGTACTATAGTGATGTGCCCAAATCACCTCCAGATGTTTTCGGATCAGTCAGAAGCGGGCTGACAAAACGACACTGTATACGTCCAGAGACGACGTTCCACACGATAATCTCTCCATCATAGCTGCTGGTGGCGAGGAGAGACGGCGGGCACTGTGTCACGCACAGGATGTCGTCCTTATGGCCGTTTTTCTGAGCAAAGAAAAGATGTGAGTGTTATTGAAGAACTGCGGAATAAAATTAAATCAATGTCAGTCCACTTTACAATTTAAGGAAAAGTCCCTCCTTCCTCATGATCTTCTCTCTCATTTTGGTGGAAAAGCTGTTTGTGTCAAGAGTTACATGAGAAGATCGATTCTACCCTTTCATGAATCTACAGCTAGCAGCTGGTTAACTTAGCTCTGTACTGGCTAGCTTGTAGCCTGCTAGGAAAGTTTGTCTGTCAGCTTGTCTGAAGCTCTCTCCATTACAAGCTTCATGTTTGCAAAATACATTTTACCTTTGGACACAGGGAAGCTTTTTTCTACATTTTATACTCAGCTAAGCTAAACTGACAGTCCGGTAACTTACTGACATTTTAAAGACATGATGGTGGCATCAATCTTCTTATTCAACTCTTGCCAAGAAAGCAACCAAGCATAAAAGCCAAAATGTCAGTTTAGACATGATTATACACTTTGCATGCCTCACAGAACAAGTAAATGTCGTAAAGTTCACCAGTCTGTCAGCCAAAAAACTTCAGGAAAAATCTACTTTAAGGGCAAAGAAATGAATAAAATATGTTTTTGACTCTCTTCAAGTCCCATAGAAATGTCAAAGAGTTGTCACTGAGTTTTCGGTTTTGCTCACGGTAGCTATGGCCAAGTGTGTCACACATTTTTGGATCAAGAACTGACTTGATGTCAAACCCTGAGTGCACGGACGTATTGAACTCAAAAAGGAATATTCTGCTCGGTGCAACGATGCCAACAAGAAACAGATTTCAGGAAAAGCAGATGGCAGTTACGACTTCGGCACTGACAAAGTAAACGAACTCATAAATGTCATCCAAACCAAAGTGAAATATTTAGATGAGCTTGGCCAGTGTTTTTATATTTAATGAGATGCATCACAACACTGGCCATCTGGAGGGACAGGAAAATCCACTGTGAACCCGAGGCTTTGTGGACAAGGGAAGGAGAGTGACCTATATAGAGCAAGCCATTGATCTTCCTCCTACAGGCCATTAATGAAGAACTATTTCAAGAGAGGGCTCTGTAGATAATCAAAGGGGTCACTTTTCTTACCGGCCTCTGTAAATGCAATCTTTCTGCTCTGCTAATGGACCTCTTTGAGGGTGAGTGTAACCAGCAGCCATAATGAAAAAGATGGAGGGGAAGTCTGCGTCACCTTCATGGATCATGCAGTGTGAATCAATTATCCACCAACAGAGAGAGCTGTGCCCCGCTGTCAGAGGTAACCTGACCACATCATAACACCAAATTAGATTAAGTAACTGTAATAGTGAGTGTTATTGAAGCGAACTCTTTGTAAAGCTTTGAGTGCAGTTAGAGATTTTATTTTTTTATTATTATGATTTCAGAGTTTTAGTATTCTATGCATTTTAATCCTGAACCAGACTCAAAATGTGTTTGGAAAACAAAGTTAGATATCAGTGGAAAATGTCAACACCTGTTGGATTAGCATGCTTAGCACAGTTATCAGAGGTGTAGCTACAGATAAGTGCTAATGACTTTGGTTATCCTTTTATTACTTGTTAAATGCTTTGGTGGTCATGAACCACAGATGTGTCATCTGCTTGATCGTGTGCTAATAGCTAATTAACCATTGTTAACATGCTAATATGTTAAAGTAGGAAAGAGAATATACCTAATTTTAAGCATCAGTGTGTTAGCAAGCCTCTTAGCATTTTAGCATTAGCACGGCTGTGCCTCAGTAGGGTTGCCATGTTGTTTGTGTCTACAGGATTACAGAAAAATAGCATATCTGACTTCCTTACTAGCAATGACAATTTAAATTTCATAGAGGAATAGAGAAAGTTTGCATCAGGGTGGCCTCTGGGATTACCCTTCCATTTGCTCCAATTGTAATTATTATTAAATTGTACAAAATTTGCATGATTTTTACCTTTGGGGAAAAAAAGTTGTCCGAAGGATGGGTTGTTCTAATTAAATAAGTATTTTCACCCTGACTCAATAATCAATGATGAGGAAAAGAAGTCCCACATCAGCAGTGTTGGCAGTTGTCTGACGTGCTTTGCGTTACAACATTGTGAGATTTTAGGGGATTGAATCATCCGCCTTTCTCAAGGGGATTATTCACGAAATATCTCTGTAACTTTAAAATTGGAAAAATAAATATGCAACATGACTTCTCTTCACAAAGTAATCCTGAAACATTTTTCTTCTACAAACAAAAAGGAAAAAAAACACAGGGGATTTAAAACTGACACTACCCTTTGAGACTTTGTGACGAGAGTGCACATAGGGCACTTGGTGCACACCTTGTGATCTGAAGTGAGTCAGTGATAAAAATCATCCTTTCAGTTCACTGACAGCATGATGCAGAGCCTGTCACACACTACAGGTACTGACAGGTCAAAGCTGGGCTGCACAGAGCCTCAGACACAAAGAGAAGCTGTGTGATATATGAAATATGTACAGGACAATATGGGAACAGAAGGACATTTACAAAAATAATGTAAAATGAATGAAGATGAGGAACAGAAATTCGGAAAGCATACACTATTTAACAAGGAAAGGTGAAGGAAAAAGCAGAAGGTGGAGGACTATGAAACTCGCTGCTCGAGTTTAAAATGTGTCTGCAGGCGATGCTGCACAGTAGGGCAGAGATCAGGGAGGCTTTGTTACCCATCTCAGGTTTTAGCCAGTCAGCAAAAAAATGGTTCTTGGGACCAAAGAATTAAGTTTCCTCTGTGTGTCTGACTTATATAAAAACAGAACCAGCAGGGAAGCTTTATCTTCACAGTCCTTTAGATGCACTAGTGTCTATGGCGAGGCAAGGACAGAACTGGGGAAGAAACCCTTCTATATAATGCACAAAGTGGGGATCATTTTACTATTCAATGCTCTAATGGATACTTAGACTGCAATAAATCTCGAACCCTTTCTGCAAATAGCTCGTAACCATGGCTCTAAAAATGGAGTAGAAAGCAAAACATTGTCTCAGGAGTGCTGAAAAGTAGAAGTATTAATAGATTGGAAATACCTCAAAATTGTTAATATGCTTCTGAACTTCCCAGAACTTGAAACTTAAACTCTTCTTCGTATATTTTTTATAGATTAAAATACGCAGAAGCAACTAAAACCCTTGTCTTGTTATGATTATAATACATTTAGAAGTAATTGTTATGAGCTGTTGTATGGAGCTGCAACACATTGTAGAATGTGTTTCAATGTTGTTTTTTATTCACAACATGAAGAACCTTTCATCAAACAGAGACCTGAGCTTTTTCCTAATGGAAGAAGAAAGACTGGGTTAGGGTTAGGGTATCAAAGTATCTGCCTCTGTCATCTAGCATGCCTGACTGAATGTCACAGAGGGATGCGAACGCACAGTAAGAACATATTGAAGTGCATATGAAATTAGATCTTCATAAACATCTTTCCTCAAAGGTATTGTCAAGATCGTTTTCTGTGAATCACCAGATCATCCTGCCAGGAAGGGTGTGGCCTCTGGACATGATGAAAATCCTCAGGTACATCCTGATGAAATACAGATCCACAGTCAGCAAACAGAGCCATTTAACACCTCAATGGTATGTTTGGATTATAAAAATAGCAGCTGGAAGACTGTTGACATTAAAAATCACATTAACTAAGCAATCAAAGAAAGTGTCATGGACCATGCAGTATACAAATGGAGTTTGGTTTCTCAATTGTCTGGTTTTATAATGAAATCCAAACAGGCTATATGTGAAAAGAACTATCAGGAGTTTTTATTATTGCCGTTTCATATTGGATTTCAGGTTATTATTACAATGTAAACAGATGGAAATGGGATGCAATATGATGGAGCGAAGGAGGAACTGGAGAAATAATTGGAAAGGGATGTCATGAAGCACAGCTGACAAATAATACCTTTTCTTTTGTACTCACTGAATAAATGTCAATCTTCCAGTCCCGGCCGACAGACATCACATAGCTGCAAATATCAAGAGCACAAACTCAACATGGACTAGAACTCACACTGAGCAAAGAGAGCTTGCCAAATATCAAACCTTTACTCACGAATTCTTGCGAACTTGCAGGAAGATGCAGTCACACACCTCATTACAAACACCATCTACAGGAAAGATTCGAGTTAAGTATTTACAATGAATTGTTGGTAAATTATCTCAAATGCTTCATGTAAGGGATTAAATCAAATGTAGCTGATAAACCCTTTTTCAGTGTCTTCAGGCACTGCCCGTTGTTGAAGTTCCAGATCTTCAAGCAACCATCTCTTTCGCCTGTGACAAGTCTGCAAACACAAGAACGCCCTGTGATTACATAGAGGTCGAATTGATTTCATGAAAACTGAAACTTTTCGCAAGCTCCTTCATTCAATGTACCTCCTCCCTTTGGGGTCAAAGGTCATACATGTGACGGCAGACAGGTCATGTGCGCCGCCAAACTCAAAAGCCTGCCTCCCTGTGTCGAAATCCCAGACCTTCACCACCTGAAACCAGTGATGTTTGGAGATTATTGTTATCACCATGACAACCATGACTACTACTAGTATTACTTCAGCTGCATTTTAAAATAGAGAGAAAAGGACCTGTTTTAATAAGAGTGAAATTTTAAGATGGTCATCTGTTTAATCCTTTTTTGTTAGATATCAGTTTACTCACAGAGCCCTCCGTGCAGCTCACAACTTGACGAAACTCCTCGCTGTAGCCGCAGCACGTTACAGGCTCATTATGTGAAACAGTCAGCCGTCTGTGAAGCTGTGGCCTTACAGAGCGAAAAGATAACAAAATGAATAACGGGGAGATTATTATAAATTAATGGACTGAAAAGAAATCTTAAATTATGTATCTCTTGAGTGAAAGTGGGACTTTTTAAGCCTTTAAAAGAAAATCTTCAAAATCATCAGATGTCCTTTTGTTTTAGAACCTCCCCCAAACAGTCGTTCTTAAATGAGTTCAGTGAGGGGAATATTTTCAGATTGCCTCCAGAGTACATTGAATCTATGATGAATTAAGCACAAGGGCCTGACAGCCAACCTTCTCTTCAGGGAGAGCACAGCCATGCAGTCTGCAGCAATGTAAAGGGATTTCAGAGCAGAGGAATACGAGCACGCCGATATGTCTCCATGAATCCCGCTTGTTTTTGGGTCTGCTGTAAACAGGCAACACTGATCCTGAATATCCCAGATCTGAGGAACAGATGAAGGAGGAAGTCTTTGCATTATTCAGTAAAGTAAAAGCAATGCCATACCAAATAAATTACAAGTGAATGTAAAAAAATCCAAAGTTTCACATTTCTTTTGTTGTTGCTGTATATGCAGCAGTGCAACGCTGGATGTGCTTCATGTTGCTTTGTAGTTCAAACTAGACTCATGCATCATGTTTATGACATGTTTGTACATTTTTAATCATCATTTTTAATCCGCAAGGTATAGTTTCTATATAGAGGAGTAGATTGTAATCATTCCCTTTTGGGAAAAATAAAACAGTAACTCAAATTAAAATAAAATGGCAGGAATAGAAGTTTTTAAGTGCAATACTTGAGTACATTTAACTTTTATCAAGTTCAAGAGTGAAATATTTGCAGAGGTTTAATGGACAGTCATAATTGTGTTGTTTATATTTTGCTAATTCAGTGAAATATACCACTTTATAGGGCAGGTGGCTCAGTCTGTAGGGATTTGGGTTGGGAACCAGAGGGACACTTATTCAAGTCCCGTTGCGGACGTAATCTGGAAATTGGACTGGTAGCTGGAGGTGTGCCAGTTTACTTCGTGAGCACTGCCAAGCCCACGACTTCATTGACAGGACTTTGTGTGCAGTCCCCTTCCTCTGACATCTCTCCTTTAATGCATCTCTGTAGGATCCAGTTTGTGCATGTGTGTATTTCACCCTGAGTGTGTAGCATGTCTCAACAAGAAAGTGAAAAAGTGAAATTTCCCCTCTGGGATTAAAAAAAAGTACATCTGCCTCTTCTTCTAACTAATGTGCCTTCTGTTACCTGAATGCTATATTGATTTTGATCATTTAGAAAAGAAAAATCTAAAATGACATTAAAAGCTAACATGCATCACCTTCACAGTGTTGTCTGTGGAGACAGCAAAGATTTGACTGTCCTCTGAGAGGATGAAGAGATAGACGATGGGGGCAGAGTGGCCTTTCAAAATACCGGTCGGTTTCCTAAAAGGGAAACAGAAACCATATGAGGTGTCTTGTTTTTGATTAATGCTAACTTCTTTAATGATTCCTAATGAGCTCTGGTTTCTCACCCAGCAAAATGAGGGTTCCACATGCGTATGAGTCTGTCCATGCCTCCTGTGACCAGCAGGCTGTGCTTCTGGCAGAGGTCAAACGTCTTGACCCCTTTGTAGACGCTGAAAACGGTCTGGTCACACGATTCCCGCAGCTGTGGAGTCCAGCTCAGTTGGATCTTCTTAATCTTCCCTTCATAGCAGGCCTCTCTGATCTCAATCAGCTGCTGCTCGGCGTCTGTTAGTGGCAGCACGCAGCCTTCAGGAGAAAAAAAAGGAGATTTT
Organism: Labrus bergylta; assembly: GCF_963930695.1. Classification (NCBI taxonomy): domain Eukaryota; kingdom Metazoa; phylum Chordata; class Actinopteri; order Labriformes; family Labridae; genus Labrus; species Labrus bergylta. The sequence goes on from NC_089205.1 coordinate 24,307,569, forward strand.
ATTACAAGGCCACAAACATCAATCAAAACATGCTTTTGGAGCGAGGGTGAGTCATTATCAGAATAAATGACCGAGCTGGCTAGTGGACATGGGCGATCAACCAGGCATGCACACGCACACACACACACACACACACACACACACACACACACACACACACACTGTACACATCCTGGCATTGATTGGTGTATTTGTGATGGATGAGTCATTAACAGTCATCCCTCACAACTCTCCTAACAGGATGCGTGATGTTCAACACAGACTTTAATTACTGCACATTGTAGATTAAAAACACTTTGACGATCACAACAAGCATGCTTCAGTTTTTCTTCTGGATCTTAAATCGAAGAGAAGATGCATTTTTGAGGGACGGACAGTTAAGTATGTGTTTTAGATACACATCACACATTGTTAAAAGTATTGTACCGTTATCCCAATTGTTCCAGAAAGATGCCATAAAAACCAAAGAAAGCCGAAGAAACAAGCTCAACAAAAATTACCTATGACAAGAGACGAAGATGCGTCATTCGATGAGGAGACAACAGCTTGAAAGCTTTGAAAATATTTCGCCTAAAATAAGACAGCTGCGTTATTGAGCAGTTTTTGCAGCATATTCTGTTCATATAATGTCAGCATAATGTCATGCAACTGGACAATATTTACTGTATTACAGAACATCTTCTGCAGATATTATTATTATTATTAAGTTGTCACTGGGCTTAGCTTGAGTTATATAAAAGTAAAAATCACCTGTGTCACCCAGTCCCGATGAACCTTCCATCTCACAAAAGTCACATTCGGAGAAAGCACCGCATTGTCAATCGCTATGTTGGGTATGTTTCCAACTTTTGGTTGTTTATTCCACAATCTATAAAAACACAGAAGTTAAGATTTACAGCCAGGCCTGAGAGTCGTCACAGACGCAGCCTCACATGCAGAACCTGTAGTGGTGTTGATTGGCAGGAAACCTATAGAATGCAAAGGTATAATTTTCCAGCACATTTTTAAAATAGCCTTTAAAACAGGATTCGCGAAAAGAGCTTTTTATTCATGGGTTCAAACACTGCAGTATATTTTTGTAAGCAAAATGAAACAAGTGTAGGATTACTCCTGTGAGAGACACTCAAATACCCGTGTTTTCATCCTGAAAAGAGTAAAAGGTGCCGCATTTAACAAAAAAAAAAGAAAAAAAGCTATTCAGAAGACTGTGTTTGCCACAATGTGAGTGCTATGACCTTTTAGCCGATGGATGACTAAGCACTGATTCACTGTAAATGCATAAAACCTGATGCATTTCAATGAATTATGTAATATAGACAATACATTCCAGTCAGAAAGGGGGTTGAAGATAAAATAGACTTTCACATTTTATTAATCTCCTATGCTGTTACTCAGAGGAGAGCCAAATCTTTCATCTCATCCACAAGTGTTTGTTTGCCCAGGATTACCCAGACGCTCTGCAATGTATCTGTCACTCACAGGACACAGTCGCGTGTCTATTACCCCCTTACAAATCCTCATTAATCAGCCAAGAAAACAACCTGGGGGAGAAACAAGACAGTACACAGTTCTGATTGGCTACTAATAGTGGACGTCTCCCAGTAGAGAGTTTGCGTTTGTCACTCAGCTGAAAAACAAAAAGTCTAATCACTGACTTAAAGAAGCTTTCAGAGTATTGCTGGATAAATTATTTGCTCATTTGCTCATCTAATTATAGTCTAGAAAAAGTCTATATTCTGTGTACTGAACATATCGCCATGGTAACCTCTGTCTCTTGTTCAAATGTGGGTGTGATTGTTAATTAAACATTATACATATGAGTAAATATGTGTAGGTCTTCAAAGAAGCAACAATTACCTGAGGGTATCTTCAACTGAGGATATTAAAATAATTGTCACACATCCCTGAAACATAAACACTTTAATTAACCTCCGCAGCATTAATTAAGCACAATATAATGAGAGATCGATGTTTAGAAATCAGATACGTTTTTCATAAAAAGAATACCTCAGTGTCTCCATAGACAATACAGCATTTATCAGAGCCTGTGTAGCTAGAAAAGAAAAACACAAACAGCATCAGTGGCTGTTATTGAGACCTCTTGAAGGTTTGATTAGATGCAGCGCTGAAGCTCACCTGTAGTCTAACGTTAAAGCGACTGTGTCGAGTGCGTTGATCTGACAGTAAGGCTCCAGAGAGGAAAGGTCATGAAGTTGGATCTCTCTGTCCCTGCGAGATAACAAAGTCAGGCACGATAAACAAAGCCTGAGGAGCCTAGCACCTGCAGTAAACAAAGATAGTCAATGTGCTCAAAGACTCATTTGCTCTTGAAGTCATCTTCTGAAACTTTTTTCTCTCATTACCCCGTTGCAATCATCAGCTTGTTGTACTCTGTCATCAAGCAGAAATCACTGGCCCACTTTGACTTTCTGTTTGCAGGGCCGTCATTCTGTAAATTACAAAAAGTATGAATCAACAGGTTAAAAACACAGTCACATTCCTTATCACTACAGGTGGCAGACCAACATTAAACGTGTACACTTTTTTGCATGATGCATGATATAAAGGCGTAATGTGTTTTCTGTAATCTCTTTTCATCAGTGTTCCTCTAAAGACCTGATTCTACATCCTGTGCCCCTACATTTACCTCAGTGGTTTTTCACATCATGTTGCCAGGGGTAACATGATCCGGCATTAAAATTAACATAGTGTTGTATGTAACATTGCATTGTCATTCATACCAGTCACATTTTCTTTTTTTTCAATCTAAAGGATTGTATCAGAATTTTTGTTTCTTACAAATATGTGTTTGGTCTTCACTGGTTTGAGGTCAGCGCTCCAGAAGCAAACCATCCCGTCTTCTCTCACTGTGGCGATGGTGCCATCATGGGCGGAGTGGATGTTTACGATGTCAACGCCGTGACACAACGTCCTCATGGTGGCCGGCAGAGAGAACGCCACCTGCTTGCTGCGTCTGAGGGTTTCCTGCTTCTCTTTGTGCTCCTGAAGCAAGTGTGTGCAGAAATCCCCCTGCAACATATTGTTAGAGTTGTGACTGGTAATGTGTTCCTCATGTAAATAAATGGACCTGTACCTGTACATATAAGTGCTTTTTTAGTCTTCTGACCACTCAAGGCTCGTGTACACTACATGTCACATTCACCCATTCCCACACATTTCAAACACTGAAAGCACAGGATACAATGTGAAGCCCACATCAGTGCTAACTAGTCTTATTCACACGCCCTCAGGATCAATAGGAGGTTCAGTATCTTGCAAAAGGACACCGTGGCATATTGACTGCCCTAGCTGGCATCAAACGCGAGCGAAAAATGATCCAATCTTCCACTGAGCCACAACAAAATGACACAGCTAACATTACCATGTCCAACATGCATTTATCTCTTTTTTTCTCCAACAAACATTATACTGTAACTCCATTGGTTGCTGTATCTGTTACACGTTGTCTCTACACGGTCGCATTGCCTTTCTTTGTTATTTTCGCCACTCCTATCATGTTATCTCCTATTTAAAAATAACAACACTGCGTGGCACAGTACGATTAAACATGTCTTTATAGATCTAGAAATTGCATGATTTATTATCATTCTTTCCAATTGCAACGTGAAATTTACAAGATAGATAGAAATATGGTGGTGTAGCTGTTTTGTTAATCAAGGCCTCATACTTACAACTGTAATGTATGTATATATATATATATATACAAAAACTGATTGGAATACCATTCTTTAAACACAACAAAATGTACAGAAGCCTTCTGGAGATGTAATTAAAAAGTGATGTGGAAATGTCCTTCCTATCTCCAGTGGAAATGAGGTCCTCTTATGAATGTAATTGTGAAATGTATTCCTGAATAACTAATTGTGCTCCAGTGTTACACTAGACAATATAACACTTTCTGATCACTTCTTTACAACTCATTTGCTTTACACTCATTACAACCTCTATAGTAACAGGATATCAAGCTGAGAATATAATGCCCAAAAGATACTGAGTATACAGTTGTTAGTGTACAACTTGACACCAGAAAAGCTGATTTATCCCAAATCATCGGTTCAGTTACACTTGTTCCACCACTTACGGCTGCAGGAATAGCCCTGTCGTATTTCATAGGGGCCTAACTGTTTTACTGCAGGTTTCTGGTGTTAGCATGCATGGAAATGTTTTATAACTGAGGCCATACACTCAATAAAAAGGCTGCATGCTCTATAAGAAACAAATATCAATTTCACCTCACCCATGAAATCCTTCCTCGGTCTGAATAATCAATCTTCTTGAACAGCCCTTGAATTTGTGCGTTGCTCTGTGAAATTAAAGGAACAAAAGAGCCGAGTACAATGAGACTTTTTATAAAGTAATGCAGGGATTGCAAAGACTGGGACTTAATTGAAGAAAGAAAAGCAGTGAACACAGAGATGAAAGAATCTGAGAGTAAGAGATATAAAAAGAAATGTCACACTGTCTTACTGTCTCAGGCAAAGCCAAACACTTTGCCACTATGCGTCCAAAACTCTTTGCATCAATGGACCTCAAGCCACGCGTTTCATATTCCTACAGGAAGAAAAAACACAGTCAAATCTTGCAGAGATGAAAAACTGAAGTGTCAGTCGTGTTTGTAAAAGCTGCAGTTTATACCTCAAATGCCAGTTTCAGTTTCTGGAGGTTGTCGAGTGATACTGCATCATCAATCTTATTGAAAAGGTAGGAAAAGGTGACATATTATGACATGCTTTACCTTCTATCATGCAGGTTGACTGAGAATTATAGAAGAAAAAGGACACACAATAGGAAGAATTTATGCTCAGTGGGTAAAAAAAAGCTTCTTCCAGTTAACTCAAATGCACTCACCAGGAAGTTCATTAAGTCTGAGTGCTAAAAAATACAAATGAAGGTTAGGGAGGGCGTATTTTGACACAGTTTAATTATCAATAAACATGATAAGGGCTCCACCTCTGAGTAAACGACTTTCTATAATGGCCACAAAATCCACCACCTGCTATGTTGAGCCTCTGAGATGCTTTTACAAGGCCAAATGACGAGCCATGCTCTCTGGGTTAATGGCCTCCCTTCAATTTGGTTTCCTAGCAATGGGGTCCTTGATCCGTGACACTCTTTGATCTGTCATTAATAAATAACAGGGATAAACAGCTCTAATTCCTTACGGGTATAACGAGGGTCGAGGTTTCCCTACGGAATCTCCTGAATTGCAAAGATAATTGTTTAATCAGTCAAAGTGATGGAAGGGCTGAAAGTGTTCACACAACCCAGACTGCTTTCCAAATCCCTTTATTAGAGCTGCATAACTTTGAACTCCCGAGCCTGTTCTGTCTAATCTGTGATGGCACATTGCTCATTACATAAAGCATGAGAGTGTGACTGACAACTGCAACTACACAAGCTTCAGTCACAGCCTTTGCACAGCAACTCTTACATCTTTCCATCATTCCTGTCAGCTTGAGAGCTTGGATATGAGTAAGTTCTTTGGAGTAAAGTTGGCTCAGCTACCGTGTTTGTGTTACTTTGGTCTGAAACATGGCCGTCCCAGGCTCTGGCACAGATTGTTCTGCACGATGTGCTGTCAGGCTCTGAGTAAATTGAGCATCAACTTGATTTAAAATGACGTTTTTGACATTACCTCACATTCATTCTGCTGCTGCTGCTGAAATATGCTTCAGCTGTGAAGTTTAAGCTTTTTGGGAAGAGGCTGAAAGCTGGCCATTGTAACACTCTAGTGACACCTTGAGGATGAAAGCAGCAGCTTTAAGTGAGAAGATGTTTGGAAAGGGCGAAGATGAATCCAGATTTTTCACTGAAATAATCTAACTGTCAAAGACAAATTCAATAAGGTCCCATTAACTTTTCTCATTTGACTCTAAGATCGATGCTTCTGTAAACTATACCTGGAGGCAGCAGAGTCTGCGAGTTGATTCAATAGTGTGGTGTTGTTGTCTCAGGATGTCTGCCTTATCTCCCAGTGTGACAGAGTGTCGTCTCCTGTTCTGTTTCAGCAGCTCTCGACTCAACCATTCAGGCAGCTTACGTCTTTCCTCGCTGACACCCACTGGTGCTGAGAAGTCACCTGTGACTTTTTCACCCGGACCACCTGGCCCTGTCGTGTTCCTCATTCTCTCCTCTTTCCTCTTCAGTTCAAAGAGGATACTAGAGGATTTAAGACATTTTTAGGACATACATAAAAAAATTTGTAAAAGCACAAATTTCCTCCCCCTTAGAAAAGTAAATAAAAACATTGTTTTATTTCAACTTGACTCAGGGCAGCCATTTGAAAAGTAACAGTGTCAATACCCATAAATATAATCCTAGGAATAAAGTTCCAGGTGAGCAGACCTCCTGTTTTACACGTAAACAGCTCAGTGCTGCCTCAGATAGCAACTACATCTCCATGACAACAGCAAACATTTCCTGAACAAGAAAGAGAAGTAAGGCATGTCCTCAACTAGGTCCAATCATTATTTAAAAATAAACTGCAGCTAAGATTGATATCAGGAATGAAATAAGAGAATTTAGAAGAGCAACAAAAAAGCAGAATACCTGGTCACACGTTGAGTTTCTAATCTTCCTGAAGCTGAAGAACAGCGAATCTTTTTCTGCAGGAGCATCCTGGTTGGTGTTTTTCAAAGGTTAAAATGATGCAAAATCAGACTTCATTGCAGCACATTTTCTCAGTCAGACCTCCCAACATGTTAATCAGACAGATCTTGCACAAGTGTACCTGACACTAACTCCTACTGTTACACCTGGGCGGAACAGGTGGCCCTGCGGTAACTAAGAAACCAAGAGTGACAAATGAGCCAATGACAAAAAGAGCAAGCACTCACAGGGAGTCAGAACTTCATCAACATCCTAAATCTCTTGCTTTTAGTGTGCCCTTGCTCAATTAAATAATGATTGATTGTTTGTGGACAATCTTTGATTAATTTATCCCATTAATCGATTTATTTGTGACATTTCAGTTGCATCTCAACAGGGAATCGACAAAAAAAAAGAAATTCGGTGAAAGACCTGGAAAAAGTAATGTCAAATTCCAAGAGTTTAAAAGTATTGCGTCTGATGATATTTTATGTAGATAGAACCAAAATATCAGTTAAACAACGCAAATCATTCTATTTTATCGAGCAAATACAGCCTGCACGTCCGATAATACGAAGAAATTATGCAATGAAGCTAAAGGGAGACAAATATCTTCTCACCATGTACAAATGTTTAATTTTGATAACACACAGTTCACAAAAATGACACAACAAATGCATTCAAGCCACTCACAATACATTGTATCATGTTATTAATGCAATTTCCCTGCTTCCATGAAACACACACACACACACACACACACGCACACACACACACCAAAGATACTAACATGGGCATTGAGGTTTATTGTGGTCCTGGCCAGCTTGATATCCGCTCTGGTGCGCAGGAATCAGGCACAACTGCAGGAAGCTTATTCACTCCTTCCTTGTTGTTTGGTTGAGCACCTTTACTCATAACTGTTTTCACAGTTTTCTTTTCTGCAAAATCACAAGACACAAAACATGGTTAGCTGTCTCAAAAACAGTGAGCAACTCTAATGCTGAAACTCACGTCACTCAGAGGCTTAAGTTGATACTAACCCTCCTCAGGTAAAACATTTTGTAACTGCTGCAGCTCCTGTGGCAGCAGAGACTTTAGCACACCAGAGACATCAGCCACTCTCTTTCCATAGAACGTGTCATAGTTTGTCAAATCATATCTTTTTTGTTGAGTATCGAAGTGCCTCTTCACAACCGTTGGAACTAACGCACAGAGGACAACATATTAAACATCGTTAGGCTTAGTGAATCTACCATATTTACACAGTGAGCAGACATTTTTCTCTGAAATCACAAAGAGGACTTATAAATCTAATGATATTTGACTGCTGTATGTAAGTTTACATGTAAGTATGTAAATCATCTAAGTGTAGGGAATCTGATGAACTGTTTTCATTGCACTGCTTCTCACTTGATCAGCAACTGAAAAGAAAATTGATGACAAAAAATTGTCTGAAGATAAAACATCACATGTTGTCTTATCATCGACAAACAGCTGTGGCACAACAGATAATCTTAGAACCATAGACTGTATATTAAAATGGACAGAGAAACAACCACCTGGGAGTTAAGCCAAAATACTCTCTCCCTGCTGACTGGTAGCAGTATAGGTCATAACCCCTCCCTCCTTTATGTTAACATAGGTCAAACTATAAGAATCAGAAATACATGTCAAATGTTTTTTTTGTCAAACCTAGATTCTTTTGATATAGTTACCATGCCGATTGATGTCCAAGTGTTCATTTTTCTGAGTAGTTTTGTTTATGATTTGGTTATTTGATATAAACGAGCAGATGTGGCCTAGCGTCATGATCGAGTGTTGCAGAATGCGGCAACTTTCAGCATTCACCGGATTTTCTTAACAGGACGCAATGTGGACAAAAATCAGTGATCAAAACCGATTTCTATATGACAATGCTCGAAAAACATTAATACTGTTTGTAAGCAAAAATTACAGTAAATGCTGGGGGGGGGGGGGGGGATAACATGCACCAAACAGGGACTACTGCGACAGAGTACAACACTGAGCCAAACTAGCTCATTTTAAGTCTGTCTTATCTTAGTGCTCAGTGGTACTCATATTATATAAGAGTTTTAGAGCATAAACACATTTTTCAAACAGGTCGCAAACAGATTAGTTTGCTAAGGTGGTTGGATGTTAACGCCAGCTGTTTTCTTTGGATAACAAAATGCTGTTTGATCTTGACATATGAATTTGACTAACTAAGTAAAAAAAAGTCCTTGTGGGAGAATGAAGAATCTAAATCTGAATTAAAATGGTCACGTGTCCCTCTGGATTTTCATGATCAATTGTCTCACTTATGGATCAAAGATATGATATTATTATACCGTACCGATACCATGACAGGGCCCTTTAAGATCTGCGTTGAAGCTGTGATTGCAAAGCAGTCCTGTTTTTTGTTTAGGCTTGCAGTGACTGTCCCTCATCTCTGTGTCAGCAGAGAGCAGCGCTTCACGCCTGCTGTACAGAGGTGCAAGTCTTCCTCCTTCATTATAAGCATGATCATAACCTGTCAAACAAGTTCCACAGTCAGAGGACAACAAGCTGCAGAGAAAATAATGTGATTACATTGATGGCTTGATTTGTGACTGCCTGCATGCTTGAGTATCATTAGTTATGCAGTTCAGACACCTTTTCTGTACCGAAGCCTTAACCAATAGATATACCCTACCTTGGGGCATTCCCATGAAGTCACATCTGTAAGTAGAGCAGTACTGGGCTGTCAAGGCCTTACGGATCACACCTTGAGATGGAGGACATTTCCAAGGGAAGCTGACATAGTCTCTGCTCCGTGCAGCCTCCCTGGGAAGCCTCCAAATCATAAAAGACTTTGGGAAAAACAAAATGATTTAAAGGTTGTAATACACCAATGAGAGGTTATGCGAGTTCATCTTCATGGCACTCATCTGTGAATCTGAAAATTGAGGCTAATACAGCCTAAATACCAACCTGACTGGGATGTGGGTTGTTTCTCCTCTGCCCAGAGGCTGTTCCTGTGCGAATATTTTCAGGTTTGCGGACTGGCCTCCAGCAAAAATCATTTTTATAAACAGTTGAACCAAGGGGTCCAGACCGGGAAAAGGAGTCTATAAATGAAGTGGACGTTGGGCTCCTGCAGAAATGCATCAACAAATACATATAATTACACACAAAAATCACACTAATTCCGTATTCCTATTCTGAAATTTAACAAAAGGCACACGAACTGAACTCACAACAGCATCTCTGCTGAGTTCGGCCGGTAGACAAATTGTCTTTTATTGGATGTTTCATATGGATCCCACCACTGTTTGCTCTCTAAGGAAAACAAACACAATTGTTAACCTAAATTTTTGGTATAGTTTACAGCTGATACATAAGGCTACAGTTAACAAGCTGTGTTTCCTCTATGCTTGAAAAGTCTTTTTAAATAATTCCCAACAAGTCGAGACAGTAAACACACCAACAGACACATCTTACTTTAACATTCACATCAGATATTCCACCTATGTTGTGTTAAGACTTGAGGTCAGAAAATAGGCCTACTTGGATTTATACATGCAGAATACATACTTTCTTGTTGTCTTATAGTATATTAAACTTTACTGCAAGACAAATTTGCTTCACATTTGCCAAGACAATTAAAGATGATTATTTCAGTTCACCAAACTATGCAACAATTTGCATGTTTTATATAATAATGTAAAATAAATAAAATGTTTTTGTAGTTTTCATTGTTTTGCCTTAGTGAAAGTTAACCAGACTAAACAGAAGTGAACCCTTTGTGTCCTAGGATGCAAATTTACAAAGAGGTGAGTGGGGCATTACAATCAGACTTACATTACTGTTATAGAAAATGACAGTAACTGTGGGAGAAATTACATTTTAAAAGTGAATTAAATAATACTGTGGATTTGTTAGTTCTGGAAAAAAAAGACAATCTTTCACAGCATAAAGCGTCTTGATACAAACTGAGTAAATAAAACAAGGTCTATATGAAATGCGAAGAAATGAAAAGATATTTGTTAACATTACCTTGTGTTGCCATGTTGGCCAGTGTTTTGGCCGGCTATCTTTGATTGTTTTCCGTGGAACAAAAACCTATTATTTCCTCTCCCAGATAAAAGTTTGCTTTGTATGGCTTGCTGAATTGACTACCAAATTTCAGCAAGTGTGAATTTAACAAAGATGGCTTCCAGGTAGCCTATGTGTTCTGTCTGAACCGAGACAGAGAGCTGAACAGGAGGTTGCTGGGTGCTGTGGTTATGGAGACATACAACATTTGAATGTCCACTGTGAGCTGCTCAGTAGGGGACATGCTGCATTAAAAATTCAACAATTGAAAGGATGCTTTATTTTTCACAGTGTCTGTTTTTTGTATTGCTGGAATACAAATGCATTTATTTTGGTTTTAATCTTTTGAGAAGGAATTGCTAACACTTTAACAACCCTCTAAATGTGAATAAAAAGTGACTTTTAAAAAGTCACAACAATTTTTAGGGATTTTTGAGGGTTAAATGTGGAGAAATCTTGCTGTTATTTGTAGTGTGCGCAACTTTACAATATGATATAACATTACATAATTTGATACTTTACAGATAGGGATGGTAAGTCCACATTAATCTCTTTATATTAAGGATAGCCTTGGCCTACTCATGAATTGCTGTCACTTTAACATCACTAGCCCATATATAGGCTGGTGTTATACTTTGCATGAAAATATCAATAAAGTAATTTTACTCTATTTGACATGGGGTGCCGATTGTAAAGTTGCGCACACTACAAATAACAAGATTTCTCCACATTTAGCCCTAAAACATTCCTAAAAATGTTAAGACACTTTTTATTCACATTCATTGAAATATTTGTGAACTTTGTCATATTTATTTTTTGAGAATAAAAATTTGATATAATTTCATTGGCAAATATAAACGTTAAATATTATATCTAAATCTTAATGTTAAATATAAATGTTAAAAATACATGTCCTGATTCTAAATATTTAGTTTAGATTCTAAATATTTAGCTACGTTTATAAATATTTAGTTTAAATTCTAAATATTTAGCTTTGATCCTATATATTTAGCTAAGATTGAAAATATATATTTTTAAATATTTATAATCTAAACTCAATATTTAGCTTTTAAATTTCTGAATATATAGCTTAGACTCTAAATTTAGCTAATATGCAAATTGATGCTACCGCCCACCGGAAGCACCAAAAATAAAAGTTAAATGAAGCGATACAGCTTCAGCGCATATTCCATAATAGCTCAATATTTAGAAATCTTAGCTAAACATGAAATGTAAAGTTAAATATTTTGAAATCAAAGCTACATATTTAGTTTAGATTATAAATATATAGCTTTGATTATACATATTTTCAATCTTAGCTAAATATATAGGATCAAAGCTAAATATTTAGAATATAAACTAAATATGTAGAATCAAGACTTGTATTTTTTAACATTTATATATAACATTAAACAGATATATAATATTTAACATTTAAGATATAATATTCAACATTAACATTTGCCAATGAAATTATCTTAAATCTTATTATCTACATTTTTATCAAATAGCTGAGCTATTTTTTTTTTTAAATCTATTTTTCAGCATCTATTTTTTGTACATTCTTAATTTTTATTTTTATATTTAAATTGTGCTGTGTTCACTTTTTGTTTGCAATCTTTGCTCTTTGCTGCTGTAACACTGTAAACCTCCCCGTTGTGGGACAAATAAAGGATTATTTTATTTTATCTAATCTTAAATTTATAAAATGGATGGTAAACCTACATTAATCTCTTTATAATCAGGATAGCACTTGGCCTACTCATAATGCAGTCGGATAATAGCTTCTGTTTACAATGAGAAGCGGATGATTGCAGAACCTACACAGACCTCTTCACTGCACTGAAAGTAGGGCGTTTACTGTTTTTGTTATTCAAGTTTAGCGCCATCGCTCCGCGGCGAGTGTCCAATCAGATGCCTCGACGAGTAGCAGGCAGCCAATGTCCGAGCAGCCGTGGTCCAAGCACGTAAACAGGGTAGGGGTAAACACACGGAGGGACCCTCGCAGCCAAAAGACCGCGCACTGACTGACGCTGCTTTGCTTTCCGTCCCATTGTTTGAGACGAACAGACGTACCACTGGCCTTCTGTAGCTCTGTAGGGGTAAGCGCAATGTTTTATGCTTTTTTTTTTTTAATTTTTCTCTTAACAAAATAAGAAAAAGACACACCTGCTTATTCCGTTATGATTATAAGTAAAAGTGCCTGCGTGATGGGTTTGCACAGTGTACATACGGGTTATTACATATGTTTGGTTGCATGACTGGGCTGTAAAGGATGCACGCCTAGCTGCGTAGTTATTTAAAGCAGGCGTTTGCAGACTTGATTTGGGGATTAAAACTGAAATGCAATAAAGGTTAAAACACAAGAGACCCAGCCGATGAAAAAAAAACCCACCACTTAGCACTGATTTGCGTTAGCGGGCTAGCAGCGACGAGCTAACTCGGTAGCCCCTCCTGTGTTAGCAGCTAGAGGGTGAACGTAGGTTAATACGACGATCTGCAGCTGAGGAAAACACTGTGTAGTTCATGCAAGCTGGGAAAACATTATCAACGTGTTCATCGCTGTGTTAAAAAATCATTTTTAAATTACGTTTATAAACAAAGCTAGTTGAACTGGTCGTGAATTAGGCCGCATGAACGCGTGGGTTTTCTTTTTTTTTTTTTTTTTTTTTTTTGAAAACCGCCTGCTAGCCTTTGTTAGCAATCAAATCAGCCATTTTAATAATCGTCCCATGAAATGAGCTCCGGTGGACGCCACCTCGCTGGTTAGCTTAGCATGAAGCTAGAAAAAGCGAGAGTACACAAAGCATCACCCGAGCTAACAAGCTAGAGAGGATATCAAAAGGCGTTGTGAAGCTGATGTGTTCATATTGCGACATGTTTTTTTTGTATCATTGGATGGGAGGCTAAATTAAGCATAATTAAAAAATAATATATATATAATTTTTTTTTTTTTTTCACAAGATTTGCACTATCCAACAAGAACATGCAAGTAAGAACAGCAAAATAACATTTATTCAAAGTTGCATGTGTGCATTTTCATACAATGGATTATCACTCATCCCAGACCCCTCCCCCCCCCCTCCTCCTCCTCCTCCCCCTCACCACCACCCGATTTAAACAATAGATGGATCTTACAAATCAAGAAGCAGACATTTACTGATTCTTTATACATTGTGTATGTTTTTTTATTTTTTTTTTAAAGATTTGTTTTTCTATTTTCTTTCCCCTTTTTTTTTTTTTTTTTTTTAGAAATTCAAGATGGTTAAGGATCCAACTAAGCCGAAAGGCAAAATGTCCTCGTATGCCTACTTTGTGCAAACATGCAGAGAGGAGCATAAGAAAAAACATCCCGAAGCCTCTGTCAACTTTTCAGAGTTCTCCAAGAAATGCTCCGAGCGGTGGAAGGTAAAACATTCAAATTTATTGTACAAAAAAATACAAAATTTAAATTTTATTTTAAGTGGTGTTTGTTATTTAGGTGGTTTGAACTTGTTTTCTTTTCCCAAAAGACAATGTCTTCCAAAGAGAAAGGCAAGTTTGAAGACAAGGCCAAGCTAGACAAGGTTCGATATGACAGGGAAATGAAGACTTACATTCCCCCCATGGGCACCAAGAGGAAGCGATTCAAGGACCCCAATGCCCCCAAGAGACCACCGTATGTGTCCTTATAAACGTATAGATTTTCTTTTACATTAAATGCAAAGTGCATTATCAGTTCTGAAACATAGTTATTTTTTCTTTTCTACAGGTCTGCATTCTTCCTTTTCTGTGCCGACTTTCGCGCCAAGGTAAAGGCTGAGACTCCTGGACTTTCCATCGGGGACACAGCAAAGAAGCTGGGACAGATGTGGAATGAGTCTACTCCGGAGGAAAAGCAGCCTTATGAGAAGAAGGCATCCAAGTTGAAGGAGAAATACGACAAGGTAAATGTAGTAAGCTAGACTTGAAATATCTCGTCGTCTGTAGGTCAGGAGTCAGAAAATGATCTATTTAGCTTTGATGAATGTAAATTAACCTTTTTTCAATCCACACTAGGATGTTGTTGCCTACCGCACAAAGGGCAAAGTGGATTCCGCACCGGCTGCTGCAGCAGATGACGATGATGACGAGGATGATGAGGAGGAGGGAGACGATGATGAAGATGATGATGATGACGATGATGAGTAGATTGCACAGGGTTGGAACCTGAAATTTTGTTTATGCCATATAACCCTAATGTACTCAATTCACCATCTTGAAACAGAAAACAAATTGGACAATGTGTATATTTAATGTTTTTAAGATGTACAGTGTTATTCTCCTTCTTTGTAAAGTTAACACTACATAACTTAAGTTTGGGATTTTCTAGTGGTAGCTCTTTATCCCTGCCATACTATGTACCAATTTAGGAGGACTTCAAATCGGTATTAAAGTATGTAGTCTTTAGGTGTTACAACTCAAAAATGAGATTTCTGAGTTGGTAGTGTATTTTTCTTTACTTTGAAAAATATTTTTTTATGTGATGTCCCAATGTCTTTTTATTCTTTGAATACCACTCTAATATCAAATGCAGCTGTTGACATTCAACAATGTCTTCAATAAAGGTCGTTTTTTTTAAAAGAAGTTGTTTCCTTCATTTTTTTCACATCTCAACAGCTCCAAGGAAACAGTCATTTATCAACAATCAAATGTGTAAAACAAATAATTACACAGGGATCTACAGCTTTCAAAATATTAAAAGTATCACTGACGAAGTGTCGAAGTATTTTACTATGTAATCAGTGCCCTACAAGTGTATTACTCTTTCTATTTAGTTTTTGTCATTGAAGCCCATCACATGAATTAGCCTGTCACACACATGGATCAAAAAAAGATGCTCAATTGTCACAAAAGAAATGTGCTTTGTGTACACCATGTCACTGAAATATGAACATTATCTAAAGGGAAGAAATAAATTGCATATGTCTGTTGATCATAATGACTCCACACCACAATTACATTTTCCATAAATATTCCCATAGAACTACATCCCCCTACACAAACAAAATAATAAAGGGTGACATAGTTAAACTCATTTATAACACGGTATGGCCATGTATAGAATAGAATTACTTTATTGATCCCAAACTGGAAAATGTGTGGAAAGCATAGTTCAGTTTAAAGTTGAATGTCAGGCAGAAAAGTAACTTCATAAGTGAAATGGTCATAAGCTTGTATAGCTTTTCTTCTGACTACTCAAAGCTCTTTTACAACACGTCACACCTAGTCTTTCACACACTGGTGGTTTGCTATGTAAAGTGTCCATCAGAAGTAACTAATCCCATTCATAGGCATTCATACGCCGCTGACAAAGCAATGGGAGCAACTTGGGGTTAAGTGTCTTATCCAAGGACACATTGCACATGTAGCTGCAGGAGCTGGGGATCGAACCCCCCCCACAAAATGTGAAATAAATCCATCCAGCCCTTTGTAGTCTGCACAAGTCTTACAACACAGGGAAAATGCTCCTTTTCAAATTTGCTCAACTTGTGATGTCTCAAGTTGGATTCTGGTATCTCCACCCATGGACTCCACCCCCAGCCGAGAACAAAACTTTTGCGCAGGTCCGCCATTTTTATTCTTGTCTGAGAGAGCTGGTTTATACAGGGTCACAAACCTCCTCTGGTGCTTGATTCATGTTATATTTTTGACCAAAGCACAGCACAGATGTTTAATTTAGACCACAGGGGGAATGTTTGAAAAGGTGGAAAAGGGGTTTAATATGTCCTCTTTAAAAGTCCATTACGGTTTGTACCAAACATACAGTGAATATGAATAACTTCCCCTTATGATACCATGTTACATTATTAAATCGACTAATCTATTCCATGCAAAAGAGACTCTTTCCAAGAACAAACAAATGTGTAAGAATTAGTCTTCTGTAATCAAAATGTCTGTTGCACATCTATTTAACTCTCACAAAGTGCTGTTAGTGTTTGTGTGGACTTTCCCAGTTAGCCCAGGCATGGATAGGCCTTTTGTAAACGTTTGCTGTGATAGAGTTCCCTCTGCGTGTAATTGGAGACAGTCTCACAGTCAGGGTGGCCTCGCAGTCCCTTTAGAAGTGTTCACATGACCATTTGTCAGACTTTCCCCAGCTGCATTGCTCTTGCCATGCAAAAAATCTTCTGCAAAGTGTTAGTAAATAATATTGAATATCGCCACACAGTGTCCTCCTTTCTGTGGGTTAAATACTGACACAGGCTTTTATCTGTATTGTTCCTGCATGTTGTTATGAGGATTCTAATTTATTGTAAAAAAGCTGTAAAATGCTGTTACCCCGTGTACTGTGTTATACAGGTTACAGTAACTGAGGTCGTACAGCAGTAATCTAATTTTGACTGAATTATAATGTTTTGGCAATACTTGTCATTTCCCAGTTTCAGTTTTGACTATGTGTGTCAGTGTCATGTCAGCTCTCTTTTGAAGCCAGTGATTCAGAGCAGCAATTTTGTTTCTTTTCTTCCCTTTCACCCAATGAATGAACGCTGTGCGGACTCTGAATGAGTCAGCCATCTGACACGCAGCAAGAAAGGCTCCCTCTAGGCCACCTTACTGGAGGTTAAAAGAATCCATTTCATCTCTACACACAGGAACCTCAAAAGCAAAATCCATGCAGAGAATATAAAACAGACTGATTCAGGAACAAACAACGATGTATGTTACTGCACATTTCTCTTTTACCAGCTAAAAAATGAAGAAATGAAGGATTTTGATTGAAGAAAGAAAGACGATGACGTGTGGACTTTTTTATTACCAGATTTTGAGGCATGTTTCTTTTTAGATACTTATAACAACAGCTAACTTTTTAATCTTAGGCATTTTGGAGGCCCAAAACAACTTTTTCTCTGTTGCAGGATTTGAATGGAGTGATGTCAAAGGGGTGTGTCAGTCAGGATTACCCGCTGAGAAGATTGAGTAATCACTATGGATACAGCTTTTATAGTTTTCCACTTGCTGGTCCAGCATGAAGTTTATGCTGTGCAGTTTCCAGGACTTCACTTTTTACTTTTGTTTTGTCATGTTTAGAATCTTTCCTTTAGATACGTTTCAATCATGACAAAGTAGGAAGAACTTGGAAGTAACCTGTACAATGGAGTCTACTGGACAATGGAGACAATATACCATTTTATTGTTTAATTTCCTGGTGAGTTACCCTTTGAATTTACTTGTAGCAGGCATGTAAGCTTGTTCCTGATACAACTTATACTAATGTATGTTTTTACTGTATACTTTTTCAGTGCATGATAATGTCAGAAATATTTACAAGCTGTGATAGCATAA
Source organism: Labrus bergylta (assembly GCF_963930695.1). Taxonomy (NCBI): domain Eukaryota; kingdom Metazoa; phylum Chordata; class Actinopteri; order Labriformes; family Labridae; genus Labrus; species Labrus bergylta. Next base: position 24,325,557 of record NC_089205.1, read on the forward strand.
CTTTGGCGTTGCTAAGACAATCTATTCATAATTGAAATTCTTAAAAAAGGCAGATTTTTATGTATTAAACACTTTAATGAGAAACAGTCCATCATTACTTGTAATTCTCTTGTTCCTCAGGTGTTTAATCCTACCTCCTGTCATGAGTCTTCATCAGGTAATGCAGTGAATGTAAGCAGTGGGAGACAGTTAGCAGATATTGTCTCTGGGCAGCATATGCCCCCCTCATGGTATTTGACATCCACTGGTGCCGTGCCAAAGAAAGGCACCAGCAGCTTACAATCTCAAAACAGATGGCAAACACAGATGGCTTTCTCCAAAACTGTTTATTCATTTGAAGTGAAAGAAGACACAGCACCAGGTCAGTCATCTGTGCAGCAAGGCCTATTTCTGCACTTGAAAATAAATCACAAATGCATAATGTTTTCTGATGGTTCATTTATTACTGAAGTGAAACATGATAGAGCTTGAAATAAAGTTTAATAATTGTTATTCAAGATCATACTGTATTATATCCATAAAAGGGTTTCTTGTTTTGTGTTGACAGGAACAGTGGTGGGAAAGGTGGAAACAGTGTTTCAGGGTCTCACGCATATCACATATTCAGTGCAGGAGGATGACGGAGAAAACCTTTTCCTCCTCAGTCCCCTCTCGGGGGAGTTCCTTTTGTCCCGTAGTCTGGACTATGAGGCAAAGAGTTTTTACATACTCACCGTGGCTGTGCAGCAGGGGGACTCTCAGGTTCCCAATGTCAGGGTGTACTTCAATGTGTTGGATGTGAACGACAACCCCCCTCTTTTCAGTCAGGAGACTTTTTCTGCGTCTTTGCTGGAGGACGCCAGAGTCGGCGCTTGCTTTCTGTCCTTAGAGGTGTCAGATAAAGATGATGGTAAGTGCATCAGTAAGTAACAGCTGAAATCTAACATTCCTCCAACATTTCTCATGTACTAAAATCACTTTTTCTATGCAAAAATTAATTTGATCATGTTCTTTAAACATAAATTATAAAGGAAAGCTTTAAGTTTTACATGATTTATTTAAGCCTAAAAATTCTTTATTGTTTTGGCTCATATGCTGCAAATACAGGACTTGTTTGCACCACCACATATCTTCTTTTTTCTAAAGCACATGGGGATTTATGGGTCCAAGCAATTAAGGGTGGTCAAATTGACAATTCTCATTGCGGTGCACAGTTCACAGAAAGCTAATGAGTTTCTGTAACCATGTATTGATAGGATTTTTCCCCTCAGAGATATACTATACACATCTCCGCAATTGGCATACAAATTATCAACAATCTTTGAGTTTATTGTAGAAATATAAATGATTCCAAGGAATAACAGCACCACATTAATTGTTTTGACCTGCACATTTTCCCTGTGCTGTGTAAGGAAAAGGATGGTTGACTCTGAGAATGAAGCCTGTCAAGTAATAAGTGTAGTATAGCATAGTTAATATTAACACATTTGTTGGCTACACAGGTTAACATCATAGTCATATTCAAAATAAATCTTATTTATCTATATTTTAACTGCCATTAAGTAACTATGTCATTCAGCTAATACGATTAGCATACACACTTATAGCAGCAAAAAGGTCTTGGTATCAGTGTGACTCATGCAAAGTACAACTCTTTTTTTTCCTCTTGATTTATATTGAAAAATTATTGAGATGTATCATTTGTGATCACAATGTATTAATGTATTATCATGTTCCCCCTGTCAGATGAAAATGGGGACCTAAAACTGAGAGTGGTTGATGGAGATGAAGAGGATGTGTTCTTCATAAACTCTGCTGGGAGTTTATGCCTGAAAACAGAGTTAGACAGGGAGAGACAGTCCTCCTACAACCTGACTGTTACAGCCAATGACTGTGTCCAGCCAGTGTCTTCACAGCTCACCAGCTCAGCCCGTGTTGTTGTGTTGGTCGATGATATCAACGACAATGCTCCACTGTTTGTGTCAGCCAAAAAGTTCAATATACCAGAGGATACTGCTCTTCATTCTCTTGTGATAACTGTACACGCTGAGGATAAAGACATTGGATCCAATGGGGAAGTGTTGTATTATTTAAACAACACTTCAGGGGGCTTGTTTAGAATTGATAATAGAAGTGGTAAAATCTACCTGGAGGAAGAATTGGACAGAGAACAGGTAGATACTCTGACTATCACTGTTATAGCCACAGACGAAGGCTCACCGGGGATGGAAACCACTATGAATCTTACAGTGCACATTGACGATGTAAATGACAATGACCCTGAGTTCTTACAGAGCACCTACAATGTTACAGTCAGAGAGGATATCCGCAGAGGAACAAGCCTGTTTCAAGTTGTTGCTCTTGATCGGGATATTGGGAAAAATGGGGAAGTGCGATATAGACTAACCCAGACAAGTCCTTTTGTGGTGGACTCAGTTCGAGGTGTTGTCATGGTCATGGATAAACTAGACAGAGAGATGCAATCGAACTACAACTTAATTATAACAGTTGTAGATCTGGGGAGTAAACCCAGATCTGCTACTGCTGCTATCAGTGTCACAGTGTTGGATGTCAACGACTTTGTGCCCCGCTTTACTCCAGAAACACTGACCATAAATGTTCTGGAAAATGAAAAGGACCCTTCACAACTAATTCACCAGGTACTTCTGGCTCTGTTTAGCTAAAGTGTGCATTCAAGGTGTTTTTTCTGTTGTTGATGTTGACCTCTAAACTTTTTCATGTCTTTCTTAACCAGGTCTCAGCTGCAGATGAGGATTTGGGTGTAAACAGCCAGTTAACATACTTAATACCGACAGGGAATAGTGATGGTTTGTTCTCCATCACTCCCAGTGGCACATTTCAAATTCTACAAAGTCTGGACAGAGAGATGGAGCCATTGTACCAAGTTACCATCATGGCTGTAGATTCAGGTGCTTCCGGTTAAAGCCAAAAAATGTCAAATTGTCAGGGATAATTCAAACAGTTTGATAACTGATTATTAACTTTATCAATTGAAGGATCGCCACCTCTAACAGGAACACTAACCATACATATCATAGTGGATGATATAAATGATAATCGACCAGAGTTTACTGAAGAGGTCTACAACACCATAGTCTCTGAGGACAGTCCTACAGGCACTGTGTTTGCTATGATTACAGCATTGGACATTGATGAGGATATCAATGGAGACATAAGGTGACATGTTTTTTCATTTCTCCCTAATGTGTTTATAAATTATTTCAACTCTTTTTACTTGTGTTGATTCATCCTTTTTTTTTTGGGTCCACTGTCTATTGCATCTTTTTTTTTTTTTTACTTTTTTTTAGGTATTCCCTGGAGAATCTTGATGTGCCATTTGCCATTGATGAAACATCTGGAGAGCTGTTTACAACCAATGTCCTGGACAGAGAGACAGTTGCCATTTACAGATTGGTGGTTATTGGCAGTGATAAGCATCCTACTGAACCTCTGTCAAGCTCGGTGCTAGTTACTGTGCTCATTGGAGATGTTAATGACCACTGGCCCCAGTTCATGAACAGCCCCTATGTAGCCTATGTGCCAACTGAGATGGCTCCAGGTAAGCATTTTCACTTCCACTAACAAGTTTCATTAGATACTGGATAATAGGTTAGGATTGAGAGTTTAATTTTGCTAAAACCTTGAACGTTTTGTCCAACAGGTTCAGTTGTTTGTGCCATAAAAGCAACAGATGGAGATACTGATATGAACGCAGAGCTACATTATTCATTATATGGACAAAGTTCAGATCTGTTTTCCATCCATCCATACAGTGGGACTGTGTTTACTTCCAATTCACTCCAGAGAACAGAAGATATCATTGTCAATGTGCATGTGGAAGATGCTGGAGAAAATCCAAAATTTGATATCACCACTATCAGCATCAGATTTCAGAACATCTCAGAGTTTCCAGAAATTAAAGTGGATATTCTGAGTTATACTCTCTCAGAGGATGAGCCAGTGGGAACACTAGTGGCAGTAGTGTCTGCAGCAAGCACCAGAGCTAACCCAGTCTCTTTCTATCTTGCTTCGGGAAACTTTGAAGACGTGTTTCATGTGGAACAATTAAGTGGAGCGCTGACAGTAGAGAATCCATTGGATTATGAGAGCCAGAAGGAGTTTACTTTATTGATAGAAGCAAGAGATTCTGGCTCGGCACCTTTTTCATCATTTGAGGAAATTCACATAAACATCAGTGATGTCAATGATAACTTCCCTCAGTTCACCCAGGCTGAGTACAGATGTGAGGTGTTTGAGAACTCCCCGCCAACCGAGGTTTGTGATGTTCTTGCTCTGGATGCTGATTCAGGCATTTATGGCACAGTGCAGTACAACATTACAGAAGGTAACACAGATATTTTTTTCACAATTGACCCTGAAACTGGTTTACTTAGCACTACTACAAGTTTGGACAGAGAAATAATTGCTGATTTCAATTTAACAGTTGAAGCTGCAGAGAAAAATAACCCTCTTCATAAAGACAAAGCAACTGTTATTGTGGTTGTTTTAGATAGAAACGACAATGCACCTCGTTTTTCACACATATTTCTTACAGTGGTATCAGAAGATGCCCCTGTCGGACACACACTTATTCAAGTAACCTCCACTGATGAAGACAATGGTGCCAATGCCTTAATTAGCTACTCCATAATTGGCCAAAGTGATGATGTTCCATTTAATATTGACTTAACCCATGGCTACATCACTGTGAAAAGACCTCTTGACAGGGAAACTCAGGATCACTATATCTTGAGAGTATATGCAAATGATTCAGCATGGAGCATTAGCACTGACGTCACAGTAGTCATTACAGATGTCAATGATAACAGACCACAATTAACTGATCAATTTTACACTCATGTTCTTTCTGAAACAAAGGATAAGGAAGTGTTTGTCATGCAGGTCCTTGCTCAAGATGCAGACCTGGGCCAAAACAGTGAGATTTTGTATGTCATTGAGCCTCCAAGTGAGAAGTTTTGGGTGAACGCTTCTTCTGGTGAAATCTATACAAAGCAGCCACTGATGTTAAACAACTCTGATTTAGAAATATACCAATTTATAGTCTTTGTATTCGATGGTGGGAGTTCTCCTTTGTACAGTAATGCTACTGTCACAGTGAGACTAGAACCATATAACTACCACCCACCAATGTTTCTAACTTTAAAGCCTCTCATTGCTGTCCCATATGACTTGGTTGTTGGTACTGAGGTTGTCCAGATTACAGCAATAGATCAGGATGTCCATAACAACAGCGGTGGCATTGAATATGTCTTGAATGGAGGTAATGCATCTGATTTCTTCTTGATCCATGCTGACAATGGAAAACTGATGTTAAAACAAAGTATAGCTGCAAGTGTGAATTCATTTTTTACTTTAGTAGTTATGGCAAAAGATCAGGGCTTTCCCACGTTATCATCACAGATTGAAATGTCTTTTGAAGTTACAGATATAAATCAGTTTTCTCCAAGCTTTAGAGAGCCATATGTCACATTTTCTACCCCTGAGGACTTGTCTGTAGCATCAGTAATTGGAAAAATTCAAGCAGAAGATAGGGATTATGGTTCCAATGGTGCCATAATGTATGGCATTACCCAAGAAAATCTTTATTTACCATTCTCTATAGGAGAAACCTCTGGGCTGCTAACCCTGATCGGAGAGCTTGACTTTGAAAAAGAAGGTGTTTATTATCTCCAGATAAAAGCCATGGATGGTGGCTGGGTCTCTAAAACTGGCATGGTAAATGTTACAGTGGTAGTTACGGATGTGAATGACAATCCCCCAGTATTTTCATCCTCAGAGTACATCATTTCACTGCCTGAAAACTCCGATATTGGCTCAAATGTCTTTGATATAAAGGCTACTGATGCTGATTCAGGTGTAAATGCGCAAATAGTTTACTCTTTAATTGCTGGCCATGTGGATAAGTTCCTAATTGATTCAAGCAGTGGTACAATAACCACTTTGGTTGTATTTGATTATGAGCAAGAGCAGAACTTTGATTTAACAATCAAGGCTACAAACATTGGTGGCCTTACTTTATTTAGTTTGTCATATTTTGTCATTCAAATCTCAGATGTCAATGAGTTCAAACCTATTTTCAGTAAGAAAGAATTTAACTTTTCTGTTTTTAAAAATGTGCCTGCCGGGACTGTGATTGGGAAAATAACAGCTACTGATGATGACCAAGGCCCAGAAGGGCAAGTGTTCTACCTGATGTTCGGTCAAAAGAAATATATGGGCTTTGAAATCAACAAAATCTCTGGAGAAATATTCACTACTCGCAGTTTGAGGAGTCAAGGCAACAGTCATATAGATTTTAAAGTTCTGGCGAAGAACCCTGGTGTTATTACTGGCACAAATGTAGACGAGACTTTGGTCCGAGTCACTGTGATTGACATCAACGAAGCGCCTGTGTTCACTTCTGTTCTTTATGTGGCGAATATGTCAGAGGACAGTCCCATTGGGACTTCTGTGATAACTGTGAGCGCTCTGGATGAGGATTCCATTTTGGACTGGAATCGTTTCTTCTTTAATATTGAAAATGGAAACACAAACTCCTCTTTTGCCGTTAATCCATCAAGTGGTGTCGTTTCAATCATCTCTCTACTTGACAGAGAGCTCTGGTCACATTATAATCTAACTCTAACAGCCACTGATAACGGCTCTCCTCCAGCCACTGGGACTACTAATGTCATTATAAATGTTAATGATGTTAATGACAATGCTCCCAAACTCACATTCAATGAGGCTCATGTTAAAGAAAATCAGCCTCAAGGCACTGTTGTTGCCAGATTAAATGCATCTGACTCTGACTTGGTGCCAAACCAAGGGCCGTTCACTTACTTGTTGGTTAATCCTTCAACTGATAGTGCTTTTTCACTCACTTCTGATGGAGTTCTAGTCACGACACGGACTTTTGATCGAGAACAAATCTCATTGTATCAAGTCTTAGTGGCAGTTATGGATTCAGGGATCCCTCAGCAGTCATCAACAGAAATGTTCCACATCAAGATCCTTGATGAAAACGATAATCCTTCAATGCCAAGAAATATCTTCATTGAGGTCAAATATTTTGGCAGTTCATTCCAGGGAGGCATGATTGGTAATGTCCATCCTGAGGATCAGGATGAGTCTGATACATTCAACTGTGCCATCAAAAGTGGATCACATAATATGTTTACGATAACTAATGGTACATGTGAGTTGTGGTCATCTTCTTTTCAAGGAGAGGCTACTTTTAACATCACAGTTGAAGCTACCGACCAGCTTCACTTCCCAGTCAACAACAGTATCTACGTGAACTACAAAGGATTTACGAATGCCTCTATAGACAGCTGTATATTATTCTATGTGTCAACATCATCCCTGGAAGAGTTTGCATCCAATAACTATTTGCGATTTGTGAAAGCTCTGGACAGTCTTTTCAACCTACAGGCCTCTAAGACTCATGTGTTTGGAATAAAACAAATTGGCGGTGAAATCCTTTTATTGGCTGCGGTTAAAAACTACAATGGTCGATATCTTAGTAAAGAAGTAGCCAGTGGTATCTCCACAGGACATAAGAGGTTACTGGAGGTGCAGAGTAATGTGACAATATCTCACATCACCAGTGATCCATGTCTCAATAGCCCATGTCAAAATAGAGCAAAATGCAACAAAAACATCTACATCAGCCAGGAAGTTGCTGTTCTGGAAAGCGAGGCTGTCATCTTTGTGTCACCGCAAAAGGAGGTATTTAATTGCACCTGCCCAGTAGGCTTCACTGGGACACTGTGTGAGGATGACATCGATGAATGTGAGGTGAATCCCTGTGAGAACAAAGGCACATGTGTGAATACTGCAGGAAGTTTCTACTGTCACTGTCAGGGTGGTTTCTCTGGCTCTGTCTGCTCTGCTGATGTAGACGAATGCCTGAGGGTGAAGTGCCAAAACGGAGCCACCTGTAGTCCCACTCAGGATGGATATCAGTGTAAATGTGTGCCAGGGCTTGAAGGTAGATATTGGCTTATTAAGATTTTAAAAATGTCTTCTTTAACATTTTCAGAATCTCTTCAGTCTCTGGATTGCTTTTTCCAGGTGAAATGTGTGAGCACTTCATCGACCATTGCAGGTCAACCCCATGTGTTCAGGGCAACTGTACCAATACACAGACTGGATTCTCCTGCCACTGTCCTTTTGGTAAGAACAATTCAAGAGAGTTATGACAAAATTACTCTAACATCTGTCTCTTAAATATAACTAGTAGAGAGTTAGGCTAGCTAAACACAAAGACTGCAAAAGTAGGTACAAACATTTAACATGTTTTTGTCATTTATTTAATTTGTTATTTCTTATCATTTCTGGGAAGGGAGTCTTTATTAGGTAACCAGCAGGAGGTAATGACATAAAAAGAAAAAAGGCGGAATCAGTGGATGAAGATATAGATTCTGTTACATGATGCTATAATACACATTTTTACCCTAAAATTAATGTTTTTTGTAGTTCAACACATCACCAATTTCAGCAACATAGCAAAGAACATACCGGCAGTTGCATAAAATAAATGTCACCATCCCATCTCACTCGCTCTTGTTGAATTTTTCTGGAATATTTCCAGCTGTGTTCTCCGATCAGCTCATCCTGACTTCACAAGTAAACTTACTTGTGGGCTGGCAGGAACAATTCAGGGATATGTCAAAATTAACGTAATTTGGTTGTTTGCATTGACACATGCAGCTTGTTTTTTTTGCAAGTGTAAAAGCACTCATGAACACACAATTCTCTTCTACCATTCACCCTACGGTTCCGATCCATTAAATAATTATTTTAACATGTTTTATTTTACAGTATCAACAAATTCGATGTAACTTTTTATTGAGCTTTAGAAGTGCTTTTAGATGGTTTATGTTTTAATTTGGCAAAGTCATCAAGCTGTTTTCCCACAAAGTCTTTGTGCCAGGTTATGCTAATCATCTACTAGCTGTTACCTTATATTTAAACAGCATCCTCACCCCACAACAAGGAAGCAGATGTGCATATTTAGCTTAATTATGAGCAATTTACTTTCATTCACTAACAGTGCATTTAATTTCATGTTTTTAAGGAGTCAGTGGAGACACCTGTGAGGAGCACAGTTATGGCTTTGAGGAACTGTCCTTTATGGCGTTTCCCCCATTGGATCGTAGGATTAATTTAATCTCTCTAGATTTTGCAACGATGCAGAAGGACTCGCTACTCCTGTATAACCCCGGAGGATCATCATCAAGCAGGGAGTTCTTTGCCCTGGAGATTCTGGATGGGTCCATGCGCCTCTCGTATGACCTCGGCTCAGGACCTGTGAGGCTGCACACAAATAAGCAAGTGGCAGATGGATATTTTCACAGTGTCACTGTCAGGAGGATTGGCAGTGTGAGTTTAAAATATGTCAGCACACAGAATAAATCAAGTCCAATTAAGTAAACATCATTTTAGAAATTGGAAGTTGAGCTAACTGAAAATACATCTTGCTATTTTCCTTCAACAGATGGGTTCTGTAAATGTGGACAACTGCACTGACACTGAGAACATGGGATTTTGTTTTTCACAGAGTGATGGCAGCAGCCTGGAGAGGTAGCTATGTAATATTAAATATTGTACAACAATTAACCGTATCTGATCGAAACCATTTTTATATCTTTATTTGTCTGCCTCTACCCACAACTAGGACTCTAGATGTTGGCAGTAATATGACATTCGGAGGATTGAGGACTGCTGAATATATTTTACTGCATCCTGCCCAGATAAAGACCCATGACTTCGTTGGGTGTATTCGTAACATTCATGTGAACGGCATCCTGCTAAGACCTTCAATGGCCCTTTCAACATATAATATCCTTGATTGGTAATTATTTAAAAAAAAATCACAATTCCCTTTCAAATAAAATCATAATCTGTAAGAACTCTGACTTTAAATATGTAATCTGGGCACCTTTGTGGGGTAGGCTGAACTGACTTGGCATCCCTATTTTCAATCAAGCCACCTTCCAACTTTTACTGTCATTTTCATACTGTATCCAAATTATGAAGGCATGACATGACCAACAACTCTTCCAAAACTGTATCTGTGTGTCTTTAATTTTTTGAATTTTCATATAATTTTCTTTAAAGGTGTCCTCGGGCATCACCATCACCATGTCATAGCAACCCTTGTAAGAACGGTGGCACCTGCCATGACCTTTGGTCTGACTTTCTTTGTGAGTGCAAAAGCCCTTTTACTGGAAGCAACTGTGCCACAGGTAAAGGTGCTTTACACAGGACAGATTTTTATTTATTTTTGTCATAACCACTCCTTTCTAATTTTCTTTCTTTCTTAATAAGAAATGTCAGAGGAGCTTGTTTTGCGATTTAGTGGGATTGACTACATTCAGTATGTGATCAAGGAGAGATTCAAAAGAGACTACCTGCTGAAAAAACTCCAAGATAGTGATGATAAAGAAGACACCAGGAACCAAAATGTGTTTAACATCAAGTTCAAGACTCAAGATGATGGAGTGTTAATATTTATTGTTCATCAGACAGGATTCGTTCTGCTAAAGGTAGTAATCAAAAAGCTTTTTAAAAAAAAAAAAACATGTATTCATGTTTGGAGTAATAAACTGTTTCCTTTTTCTGATCATTTTAGATAATAGACAGAAAGCCTGTGTACATTTCTAAAGACACATCATCTGGACACCTGTCAGAGTTCACGGTGGACTCTCCCGTGGCTGACGGGGTTTGGCGTGTCCTCTCTTTGTTCAGAAATGGACAAAAGATCTTCCTGCTCATGGATGGTATTCAAGTTTTAAACATCACTGATCAAAGAATGGCGCTCACTCCTGTGACTGTGGAGAAGATTGTACTTGGTGCAACCCTGACAGGTGATTCGACTCTCAAACTGTCAGGTAAATATACAACAACTTTTGATGACTTACAAATCTTTATTTGGCATTATAAAAAAAAACTGTACTTCTAATCTCTGGCAGCACTCGTCTTGTTTTTTTAGTCAAGGTTAATAAAATGTAGAATGCGAAACATTTATTTATGCAGATGTATCGTATATTTGAATGAAAAGAGCATCTGAGTAAAATCATTTAAGGGTTGCCTTGTGTGCCTATGTGTTTAGATGAAAATATTGTAAAAAAAAATAAAGGTATTAGAGAGGCCAAGGGTTTTCTTGTGTCTAATTTGTAGCAATTTTACTTGTATGTGAAGCCAACACCTACATTTCCCTCGCCTCTCAAGTGGATATAACAAAATATAAGCTTTACATTTCAATCAAACATAAAGGAGATTTTTTATGAACACTTCAAGACATCAATTTAAGTTATCTTCATTTTTCTGTGACAGGGTTGATTGGCTGTGTGCAGTATTTCAATATGAATGGTCACTCCCTGCCTGTCAGTGGACACAGTATGATGGTGGATGTCTGGCCGAGCCCATCTCTTCTCCAGTCTAACTGCAGCTCATCAGGTGTCTGCCATCCGCCGCCCTGCTCTGACGAGGACACAGCCAGGAGCAGTTGTCTGACTGCGCACTGTAAAAACAGGCGGAGGTGCAGACCAGATGTGCAGAACGGGTCCTGCATCTGTTTTCATAATGTTTCTAACCCCACCTGTGATGTCTGCATCTCTACAGCAGAGAGCCTTCGTGGATGCTCAGAGGCTCAGGGCAGCGGGCCCCTGTGGCTCATAGCTGTGATTCTTCCTCTTATCTCCATCCTTGTGATTATAGGAATGTTTACTGTTCAGTATAAAGCGAGGCGGCAAAATGCAAAATGTACTCGTGATAGTACGCAGCAGAAAAGAGAGCAAGGAACAGACAACGCAGCCTTTTGCTTCAATGACAACAGAAGTGCACACACAGGACAAGAGAATAGCCATGACCCGATGAGTGCAGATCAGCAAAAACTAGGTGCTGCAGAGTTTTACTGTGAAGCCAGTTCGTCAAGTGTTCAGTCGCTGCCACATAGTGAGCCAGAGTATTATGAGATTGGTAGCATCTCTAGTGCAAGTCCTTCAAAAACTGCTTCACTTAAACTCAACTTTCATGAGCATTTAGACCGTAAAGAAGGTGTGACAACTGAACCTAAACATGGGGGAGATTTGAGGATGCTGGTAGCAGGATTTAACAATGAACACTCCCATGAGGTTTGGGCAAAAAAGGCTACAAAGCCTCAAAATGTGTCTTCCCTAAACAGGCTTAAGATTGACACAGAGAACTCCCAGCATACACCACATTGTAACAAGAGTTTTATACAACCAGAGTTCCTGGAGCCTGCACAATGCCTCACATTGGAAGAAATCAGTAATCTGAACAATCCACTGGAGCAGAGAATTGTACATCAAGCATCTCCGAGATCCAGCATGATGATGGAGGTTTCATCTGAAAGTGACACAGACAGCACATTCACCGGTGCAGGGTTTGACTGTGGACTGTTTTCTGTCTTCAGCGACAGGAAATTCACACATGATCAGTCATCTCTGACAACGCACAGCTTCAGGAAACAAGGCCCCTCTCAGCCTAACACTGAGAGCATTCCCTACACTAAGTTTGAGCAATGGGGCAATATTTTAAATTTACACTTACCTTTTCGCAGCTATGCTCCTGTATTTGAGGATATTGCACGTCTACCCACTGAGCACAGTCATAGCTATGATATACAAAGTGACATAGAGGAAATTATCTGATATTAATCATCTTTTCCCAACCTCATCAAGGTTGGAAAACATGTTTGCAGTCTGTTACTTGCCCATTGAGATGATTTTGATCTGTAAAACTTATTAAAATGTTAATCACATTTTCTGGGTGTCATGTTTACTCTTGCTGGTTTTCTTCAAAGACTTAACTGACTATTGTTGTTGTTTTTATTAAAATTTTAGATCTTCCGAGCAAATGCTTAAGTTAAATGGTAACTTTATCAGTCAGTAAGATCAAGGGGAATGTCAGTTTTCAACATTTGTATTGTTTATTACAACTTGCAAATATTTGTGCGGTTCATAACAGTCTCAGAATCTGCAGATCAAAGATAAACTCATAGCCACAAGCAGATATGATTGAATTCAAACTTAAAAAATATGAAACTCAGGGAAATTACTTGTTTTGGAATAAAGGCAAACATTGTTTTTAAATTGCCTTACATGGCAACTTTAGTGCAACTAACTTTTTGTTTCCCTATTATTTTGTTTAGAGGCAGTTTCAATGCTAACTTTTCTGCTTTTGAATCTGTGAATCAAGGCTTCTTTAATGTCCTTAGTCTTGAAACAGTATACTATGGGATTCACTAGAGCAGGTATGAGGCTATACATCATAGTTATAACAGTACGGGTGTAAACACCGAAGCTGAAGCCCAAATTATGAGCAATATAAACAAAACATCTGGGTACATAATACAAACAGGTGATAAAGATCTGAGGGGCACAGGTGGACAGCACTTTGTGCCGCCTCTCGGTGTGAGACATTTTCAGCACAGCTATGATCACAGAAAAGTATGAAAATATTATGAACGTTAAAGGAACCAAGAGAGTGACCATGGCATTTGCAAGTGCAACAGAATATACATATGTAACTTGATCACCGCATCCCAGCCGAGTTACTGATACATGATCACAGTAGCACTGTAAGATGACGTTTAGGTTGCAGTAAGGTAAAGTTGAAGCATGCAATACAATCCCCAACATGCGAATGAATGTTAGACTCCAGCACAGGCTACAAGCAATAGAAATAGATTTGTTTGTAAACAGAGAGGAATATTGCAAAGGAAACCATATGGCAACAAAGCGATCCAAAGCTAACATCAGTAAAATTAAAGAGTGAATAGCTCCTAAAGAATGGACAAAATACATTTGTGTAAAGCAGGCTCTAAATGAAGATATTACATCATTCCACCAATATCTTGCAATAACTTTTGGAAGAGTAACAACACCAAAAAGGATGTCTGTCATTGCAAGGTTAAAAAAGATTATGTATGTTGGTTTGTGAAGAGTCCTCTCGTACACAATAACAGCTGAAATAAAACCATTTCCAACCACAATAGATAAGAAAAGGAAAAGAAGAAGAACAGACACTGGTCCATAATACTCAGGCTGAAGTCCAGGGAATCCAATGATGATAAAATGATCGATAGTTGAAATATTGGTGTTTTTCATACTCACAGGTACGCAGAAACCAGCTTTTGAACAAAAATGGAATAAATCACACAATTTTGCAATTTAGAAAACAGTAACAAATAAATTACATTTCAGTGTCAATAATTATAATGTCAAAAACAGGACACAAAGTTGAAGTACCTCAGAGGATCTAACACAAGCTATCCCAGTGTCAGGTCTGCCCTTAAAGTCTGGATGAGTGTGTCCCTTTATATTGTAAAGCAGAGTCTGTCCTAATGATGGGGGTGGCATCATTTCTGAATGCAAACAGCATGAGAAAAACAAATATAGTTCCATACTTTGTAAAACCTCATCTGAGTTCAACTCACCTGATCTATATTTCCATAGCAACTTCCATATAAACATGCAGCCCTAAGTGCCTCATCAATACTACTACTACAGTAAGAACAGAAATCTACAACAAAAGACTAAAAGATTACAAATACAACATGTCATTAAATAAATAAAAGGTAAAAAAAAGAAAGAAATACTTGTGAAAAGTCATGTTTAATTAAATATAACAGTAGCCTGTTCACGCATACATTTCAAAGTTTCTTTAGTGTATGTTTGAAATGTTAGTCTGTCTGACTGAGAAGAGAGAGCTAGATCAGGAATGTTAGATTTTATTCACAGTGCCTTCAAACACAGAGGGAGAAAAACTTTATTTCTTGCCTACATGATTCATTCTGTTAAAATCTCTCTGAGAGGTATAAATACATTCATTAGCTTACTTTTTAATTATAAAATGTTCCTTTTACGTATGTTCTTAATATTGTAAATTATTTTATATGAAAACATAAAGGACTTTGTGTGACCTTTCATGTTTGTATAACTCTGCTCATATTTAGATTTACACAACAAAAAAGAGGAGTCATAACCATCCCTTAAAACGTAAGCTCTGCCTTAACTTACACTGCAGAATGAATGACAGAGTGTTGCTGAGAGCAGTGCTGTATCATTATAAGTGTTAATATACCGCTCTCTGCAAATATTCAGCTTGTGGACAATACTGCCTATGAACTGTTGGGCACAGGCGTTTTCCCAGATAGGATGAGTTCATTAAGACAACTGTAGTAAACTTGTGCTTTCAATGTTCAGTAGTGGATCATTAAAACTTGAGTTGTAGTTATTGTTATTAGAATAAAAATAAATGAAATGTCAACTTGATTGGACTAAAATATTTAATGCTTGGCTTTAAGTTTATTTAAATATAATATGTTAGATAAGATACATTTATTTTATATTATATTTAGACTTGATTAGACTACATGAAATTAGATACATTTATATTAGATTATTTATATTTACATTTGATTAGATACATTTAGATAAGATGTACTTTATTGTTCAAGACATTTTCTTTGAGCAAAAGTGCAGGGAAAACACAAAACTCTATGAAATGTACATATAATAAAAAACGAACACAAGACAGGCAGTCATAAAACATATAGTAATAAGAGTAAAATGATGTGCACTGATTGGTTTAACAGGTGCCAGGTTGGTGACTGATGTTGGAACGAACTTTAGACAGGTAGGGTGCGTTCAAATTGTCTTTTTGGCTTATGAAGGTTACCAACTGAGTGAAATGACCCGGAAGCATTTGAGTGGCGGCCATGATAAGAGCCGTTCGAATTCTCTAAAAGCTAAGGAAAGGTGCATCAATGCTTCCTTTATAACCTCCTTTAGCATAGGGTACACTGGACCATCCTTTAGGAAGGGGATGAAATATGGCGTCACACAATTCCTTGCGGCTGCAACATTTAAATCGACTCGCACATCCGACCGTTCACATAAATTAACGATGAACGAAAAGGGACGCAGATGATGTTTTATTCAACATATTTCATTCAATTAAGAAGGCTTTGTGCATTTGTACATAAGTATGCTTAAAACATTTTGTACATCTTTGCATAAATGTAACAATTCATTTCATACAATTTAGGTATTTTGGATGAATTGATTTATGAGTGGACAGGAAGGTGATGGTTTCACTTTTCTTACTCATGGCTTGGTAGCCTATATGCCTTTTATTGCAATTCCAACCTTGTGGTAAGTAGAAACTTTTTCACCGGTAAGAAGGTCACAGGAGCAAATTTTTTAGATGTGCTTTTAGTGGTCCATTTTAGGAACATTATAGTTTCACCACGGCAGACCCACGGCATTAAGCTCCGCCGTCGCATATTTACGTCAGCTAGTGGAAATGCGGTCGGATTGTCAGAAGGGGTTAAGGTAAAGTGGATAGTGAAGGGGGTTAGGAGGGACAATCTGAATGCAGGCTTTCTGTCAGGGCCAATCAGTCACACACACACCTGACACTGCACTGAGATGATTTCCACCCCACACTCAGTGAGTGACCAGTGTGAGCTCCCTCACAGTCACTCTTGCACTTAAAGTATCTTTAATGTCTGCTTAAAGGCAACACGTTTAAAAAATACATCTTTTCTAATATTAATGAACTCAACTTATCTTATTCTTATCTTACTTAACTTTTTATTGGGCAGTTAAAGGCAATCCAATCATGTCAATGTGTCTGAGTTAAACGATTGAACTGACTCACTATAATAGCCACAGACACCTGGTTTCTTTCCATCTCTTTTTTCTCTCACATAATTCCATCGATTTATTTTGTGATGTTGGAAAAAAAGAAATCAATGCATGCCTTGAAATTAAACGTCAAATTTTATTTGTAGATTTTCTATTCCTCTTTTTTTCTGTCACAATAGTTGATTCGTCGATTTCTGTCGCGATGTGGAAAAACATTTAATCAATGCATGTCTTAAAAATAAACTGCAAACTTTATATGTACAAATAACAGAGTCAATTTGTTAGGCTCATAGAGGCTGGTGGTTCAACAAGCTTTTAACTTTGAATCCTCAAAAGGAAAGACAACTTTTTGTTATTGCCAATTTAATTATGTGTACGACTTGACCAAGCGACCTGCTTTATCTAAAGTTAGTGAAAAATGTATCATTCCTTTCCCCAACACTCGTATCCACTTAATTCTTAACATTATACTATCATACCTGTGTTTAAAATCTGGATTCAGCAGGTAGAAAGTCCCACTAATCACAATCCCACAGTGGAACCATGCCAGTGTCATAACGCTGCTCCAAAAACAACAAAGTTAAACGGTTGTGTTGAATTTAAGTAGTAATGAGAGTGAACTATAATCAGAAACTTAATTTTATTGATACACTTTTAAAGAAAAGCTTCAAGGTTCAGTTATAAATATTTAACACAATGACTTGGAAAGAACCTCGTAAAAGGGAGACCTTCCAGTACCAGGGATTTCTGTTTCTGTTTTCCTTACTTGGAAAGGAGATGCAGAGCTGAAAAGTCAAGTCAATCAGGAGATGCTGCTTGTGGGCCTCTTGTGCAAAACTGACTCTAAAAGCACCGGATTGTGAAACCTTTGAAACAGCAAACAAAGCACATTGTAACATATCACTTGGCTTCATCGCACATTGCTCCACGGTACCGTATCAAATAAATCGCTACTCTTTCAAACATTTTGCTAATCATGTTTTTGTGCTGATGTTAACCTTCCTAACTAAGAATTTCCTTTTCAAGCTGTCTTTGATATCCTTTGTTTTGAAACAGTATATTATGGGGTTGACAGCGGCAGGTAACAAACTGTAAAGCATTACAACAACAATGCGAACAGGTACACTGAAAGTGAATCCCACATTATTAGCCAGGTACACAAAGCACCTCGGCATATAATACAGGAACGTGATGAGAAGCTGCGGCGTGCAGGTCGACAAAGTCTTGATGCGGCTCTCAGCGCTCGAGATTCTCATCACAGCAACAATGATGATAAAATATGATATGATGATAAAACCAAGAGGCACCAACAGACTGAACATAGCAAGACCAAATGCAACTATCTGAACGTCTCGTACGTTCTCACATCCCAGTGCTGTTATTGCTATATGATCACAATAGCACTGTACAATGAGGTTTGAGTTACAGTAAGGGAGTGAAAGAGCATCTAACACTACTCCCACCATCCATGATATTGGCAGTAACCAGGATATAACACAAAGCACAGACGCAGATGTGTTTGTGAAAAGGACAGTGTAACGCAGAGGAGCATAAATTGCAATAGAGCGATCAAGAGCCATCACCATCAGGATAAAAGAATGAGCTGCACCTATAAGATGAATAAAGTACATCTGTGCAAAGCAGCCATAAAATGAAATAATGCTGTCATCAAACCAATATTTAGAGATAATCTTTGGCAAAGTAACAATTCCAAATGTTAAGTCAGTTAATGCCAAGTGGCAAAAGATAAGATATGTGGGTCTGTGAAGAGAGCTTTCACATTTAACAAACACTAAAAGAAACATATTTCCAAACGCTATAGCCAAGAAGAGCACAAGAAGCAGGCACGACACAATCCCATAGTGCTCCAGTGAAAGTCCAGGAAATCCAATGATAAAGAAATGATTTATATTTGTTACATTAGTGTACAACATAATCCTTTTAAATCACAATTACAGCCTATACCAGTAACTATCAGATGGAACACGTTAAAATAAACAGCAAATGATATGCAAGCATTAACATAAAGACCAAACTAATTCAAGTTTTACAAGTCAACAAACAAACAGTATTTCAGTGATTTCAGTTCTTTCTTTAGACAATATCAAGTTAGAATCGACCCTGTTATACTTACACGAGATCTGATTTCATGAACTCACTGCAACATCTCCCTTTAGAGACACCTTTTAAGCATCTCAAAGTGTCAACAGCTAAATCCCAAATGAACACATTTCAAATTGAGTGTAAGTAGTTCTAGGATCAGTGTGACTTGACACATGAAATGTTTATTCAAATAGTATGTGCATACAATCACGATCAATATGCGGCTCAGACACAGATTGCATGACAATATTTTCAGAAAACTTTGTGTTTTTATGCAACATAGTTTGAAGGGTTGCAACTTTTTGCAAGGTATGAGAAAATCAAAACGGACAGCTATATAGCAGAGTAGGCAACTGCTTAGGGCCCCATAGATTAATTGTCGATGAGGCTATTGCATGTTGAGTGTACCAAGTCTTAGAAATATGAGTCTTTATGTTTATTTTTTAAGTCTACATAAGAACTCTTTAATTTTCTCTAAACCATAAGACACAAACTCTTTCTGTAAATGTTTTCAGGGGGACAGCACATATTTTTGTCTGATAAAAATTGCTCAAAATTATTATTTATATAATATATTATATTATTATTATTATTATTATATATTATATATTATATATATAAGTCAAAGCTTGCCTGTAAGACAGCAAAGCTATCTCTGTTAGGCAAGCCATTCAGCACTCAGGCATGTTTTTTTGTTGCTTATAAATCATTGCAGTTAATTCTGTAAAGAGCTTGCTTTTCTCTTTTTGACCCAACAGACTGTATAACGTAACGAGTGTTAGGTCCATTAATGTTACCGTACAAACTGCTGTTGTTGGTGTAGAATATAATTGTAGTGATTATATTGCCCTTTTGATTCAGTCTCCTATATGGACTGAAAAATAAACCTGTTTGTGAGAAGAAGAAAAAAAACAACATAGCTTTATTTTGAGTTTTTTATGATACAGATATTGTAGTATTATTTCACCATGTTGCATCTTGTTTTCTATTTTATTACTAAAGCAATGACACTTGATATTTCCACAGAAAAATATTCCATTTCATTATCACATTCATAAACTTCTGTTGACTGCATGCTTTACAGTAATAAAATGCACGACCAATTAACTCTTCAAAAAAACATTTTGAGCAGACTGAATGTATCATCGGCTCATCAGCCGCTTTATCTCTACTCCGATCCTCGCTGTTTTAAGCTTCTTCATCAAAGTCTGCTTAATGTCTTGAGTCTTGAAACAATATATAATTGGATTGACAGCAGGAGGAAGCAGACTGTAGAATAGTATCAATAAAATACGAACATCTAAACTGAAAATAAAGCCAATAGTATTAGCTACATAAACGAAACACCTTGGAAGATAAAAGACACATGTTATGAATATCTGGGGGGTACACGTTGAGAAGGTTTTTTTGCGCCCTTCAACATTAGACATCTTCATAATTACCACGATTATTGAAACATAGGAAAACAAGATGAATGCCAGAGGAAGCAAAAGACAAAACATGGCCATACAGAGAGTAGTGACCGCTACAATTTTCACATCATCACCACATGCCTGACTTGTTATAGAAATGTGGTCACAGAAGCATTGAGCAATGATATTTGATTTACAGTAATGTAAAGAAAGGGCCTGGTAAACAATGGTGACCATCAAAGACACAGGTATGAACCAAGCAAAGCCACAGAGCACAGAGATGATGTTGTTTGTGATCAGGACTGGATAACGCAGAGGAATACATATAGCAACAAATCGATCAAGAGCCATTACTAGCAAGATGAAAGAGGTCACTGATCCCAAATAATGAACAAGGAACATCTGTACAAAGCATCCATGAAAGGAAATAATGCTGTCACCAAACCAATATTTCGATATGATCTTTGGGAGAGTCACAGTGCCAAATGTTAAGTCATTCAGTGCCAGGTGACAAAAGACCAGATATATCGGTTTCTGCAGGGTCTTCTCATACACAACGAAGGCTAAAATGAACACGTTTCCCAGTGCGATAACAAGGTAGATGAAAAACAAGAGCGCCGACGCAGGACCATAATACTGTGGTGACAGTCCAGGGAATCCAAGGATTGAGAAGCTTCTCATTCTTGTGACATTGGAGTAGGTCATCATCACCTTTTCAATCAACACCAAGACAGAGAAATTCATGAAAATCCAAAGCCATATCATTAGTAATGCCAACAATAATACAAATGCATACAGCTTAAGTCTCCGAATAATGAAATAATTCAGCTTATATTGTCTTTACTTTTAAGTCTTGACAAACACTTAAAAACATTTATGAAATTTTCCCTAATGTTATGTATTTGCTGGCTTTCCTCTTTTGTATTTTAGAACATTTCAAACAACAAACATTCAATATAAAACAGCGACAAAGACAACCACATAATTTGTGTTTCCCATGCAGAGTCAAGAAAACATGTCTACCTCTCAGATGCAGGCCAACAACTGAAAGTTGAGTGCTGTGGCGGGGTTAATATTTGCTCCATGTGATGCCTGACCGTGTTTATTCTCATAGGGTCATATTCTCAAATGAATCTCTCACGTGATAGGATAGCGTAATGGTATCTCCTTCCTTGTGGTCATCAACAACCCATTGAAAGACAAAACATTTTATTATCAGATTTTGTTAAAGGCACTCTTTAGTTACTTTTAGTCTTGTTACTGAATTTTCCAAACACAATCTCTGAAACAACAAAACAAGTTGTATTGTTATTTTTACCTTCAGATTGACCCCTTACTGACATAACCCCAAATATATTATTGGTTTATTTAAACAATACGATATTTCTAATGTTAGAAAAAAAACATAGTCAGCAGAGTGTAAAAAGGCAGACTGCAGGTGGTCTAAAATCAAAAGCAGCCTTCATCTTTAAAACTATAAATAAATGTGATATTTCTGACAAAAAGACTGTCACCCTAGTCTCAAAATAACTCCACCTTTGTAATATTTGAACATCTAAACCCCCTAGAAAATGCAACCTTGACAGAAACATGTAGTTCAAACCCAAGCAGAAGACAAAACATGGCCACACACAATGATGTTACTGCAACAATTTTAATAAGGTCACCACATGCCTTATTATAGAAATGTAGTCACAGTAGCATTGAGCAATGACATTTGATTTACAGAAAGGCAAAGTGAGGACATTGAAAACAACAGCAACCATCAAAGAGAATTCATGTCTCCCCACTCCATCTTTAAAATATATTTTTATGAGGCGCTGGTGGCACAGTGGTTAGTGCGCGCGCCCCATGTATGAAGGCTATAGTTCTCAAAAGCGGGCAAGCCTGGGTTTGAATCCGGCCTCCTTTCCAGCATTGTCATTCCCCACTGTCTCTCTCGCTGATTTCCAGCTCTATCCACTGTCCTATCTCTCCATTAAAGGCACAAAAAGCCCCCAAAAATAAATCTTTAAAATATCTTGTGAAAAAGTGTTTTATTTTAAATATGAAAGCCATTCAAAAGTAATTTAGAGGATGTTCAATGAGGAGTGATAAATTCTATGAAGAAATCAGATCAGGTTTGACAATTGTCAAACAAATACATGACATCATCCAAAAACCTTTTTCCAAGACGTGTAAGGCACATCATGCCTAAAACTCACCAAACTTGCACAGTCTTACAACCACTTGTTTAATATGGTATTGGAAGACCGTACTTGATAATGTTAAAGTGTTATAAATCCCACAGGAGTAAACAACTGCACTCTGACAAAACACCGAGAAACATGTTTTAATTCCTTAAGTGTAATAGAGATCTCACAGGACTCAGACTATAAATACACATTAGAGAGACATGTTGTAGCATCACAGTTCTAGAGGTACAAAATGTAATCCCACTGTGTACTTTGTATATGGTTGAAATGACATCTAGAGAACATGACTTGACGTACATGCACAAACAGGGCCTATGGACATGCATCGATGGAAAGATGCCTGAGTGAGGCTTTCCAGTGAGCGCGACAGAGCTGTTGGAGGTTCGGTGCCTTGCTTAAGTTCATCTGGACAGTACTTGGAAAGGGACCTGGTCTCTCTCCTCTCCATGGACTTGAACCAGCAACCCTTCGGTTCCCAACCCGGTCTACTGCTGCCCCAAATGAATGTGTAGTGCAGACTTTTCAGAGGGGGCAGTAAAAGAAGCATTGAACTTTCAGGCAGTCCAACAAACCTCTCAAGGTTAATCATTTGAGAAGGGTTTGTCTTTGGGCAGCAGAGACAGCTTTGCATCTTTGGCTTTTCTGCGTAAGTTTTAAAAGTCATATACATTGTTCTTCTATACATTTTGCGGGACATACCAGTTCTAAGATCAAATATCAGTCTTGATTTACCATGCTCATTAGATTCTTCATTAACAGTTTTGGTCTGAGCTGATACAAAAGAATGATGCAGATTTTTGACAAAAAATATTTAATTTGGTTACAGAATACAACACAAAGGTCTGAAACAAAGACAAAGACACCCCACTTTAAGTTCCCTTTACTCTGACACCTGACACTCTCCATTCTGTACCATAACTTGACATGTCTATACAGTAACTACTGGGGTCTAAAAGAGCTCACAATTAGGTCACAAACCAGTTTTCAAACACGTTCAAACTGTTTTCTTTTGTTTCCCCCAACGAACATCACTCGGCATCTTGTGATTTTAATATACAGTACATGCATATTATTTTTTTATAACCGTGTTGTGTTGCTTTAATCAATACATTTATACCAGATAGACAAAGCGGTTAGCCTCCCTCTTAAAATATACATATTTTTAAAATGACATGTTTAAAAGTTTAAAGTCTTTAACTTCCAACTCTTAAATTATCAATACATTTTTAACAAAACCAGCTCATCCATAAAAAGACAGAATGCAGTTACAAAGATAAACACTGAACTATTGGTTTACGAGTGACTCACCGCTGAGATTTGTGCTTTTTGTGGAACAGTCTTTTTGTAGAGTCGCTTACACAAGCTTTCTCTCATGTCTTTAGCCCTTAAGCAGTATATTAGTGGATTAATCATGGGAGGGCAAAGGCTATACAGCATGATAATAACTATTCGCACATCAGCACTGAATTTAATGCCGACATTGCTGGCTAAATATACAAAACATCTGGGTAGGTAATAGAGTGATATCACAATCAGTTGAGTGCTACAAGTGGACATAGATTTTAGACGGCCTTGTACGTTTGCTATCTTAAGAACATTTATAATTATAGAGCAATATGAGAAAATGATAAACGCCAGAGGTCCAAGAAGTGCAACCATCGCTAGCCCAAAAGCAGGAAGACCATAGGGGCCTCGGTCAGTGCATGCAAGTGTTGTTATACCGATGTGATCACAGAAGCAGTGATTGATTATGTTTGAGGCACAGTAAGGCAGAGGGTAAGCTCGAATAACTAACATTAAAGCGCCTGCCTTGGCAATAACCCATGCACTCATACTGAGAATGAAGATGGTGGAGTGTTTAAGAAGAGTTGAATATCTGAGAGGATGACAGATAGCCAAGTATCTATCAAAGGCCATCAGGAAGAAAATATATGAATTCACTGTGCCAAGATAGTGAACAAAGTACATTTGAACAAAGCAAGCAGTGAATGAAATAGTCCCTGAATTAAACCAGTATTTACTCGTGATCTTAGGTAAAACAGTTGTGCTCATGAGAATATCACTCACAGTCAGATTAAGAATGATGTAATACACCGGCTTATGAAGGCTGCGATCTGTTGCAAATAAACAAATAATTGTAGCATTGCCTGTCAAAGTTAGCAAATAAACAAAGAACAATACAGCTGAGACGATGCCTTCGTACTCTGGGTGAAGTCCAGGGAATCCAGTGAGGATGAATTCGGTCACAATGCTCTGATTTCCCTCTGACATTGTTAGTAGAAAAGCCCGAAAAAACACAGCAGATAAATCACTTTGACAACATCTCAAACATTAAAACTATTGTGATACTTACAGAGCAAGATTTACTGTATGTCATTAGTTATTTGGTGTCTCTGGTCTGTCAACTATTTTTATAACACCTACTACGATCATCGATTAAAAAATAAATGTGGTTAACTCCTAATAAGGTTCTGACTAGATTAATCTCTTTCCAGGAGTTTTACTCTGACCGTCCTTAAACAGTATGGCAGCCTCATCTGCTGACACGCCTTTTAAAAAGATGTCCTAACAAACAGTTGTTATGGTTACAACTTTTTGTATTCTCTGGTTACTTATTATCAGTCACTAATCTCCCCAAGACACACAAATGACAATTTGCATGTACATATGCATGCATGTTTGCACGTTTTGTACCTTTAATTGACATTTTTTGTTGTTGTTTGTGTAGGTAGGAGTTTATAGCCTTCTTTTTTTAACAAGAATTTATTAATTGTTAATAAGTCAGTGAGGTTGTGCTGTTATGCTACGCATTGCAAATAACTCTAATCTCATGATGACTAAATGGAAGAGCCATTAATTGAATAATGCTAATAGTAAATCCCAAAGGCATTAACTGCACTAACACAAAACCCCAGTGTGTGTCTCAATTAAAACTGGGGAAGGAGTGTCAATATCCCCAGTGTTTAATGGAGGTCTCTGAGCACATATTAATTTTAGCTCAGAGAATAGCTTTGGAGCATAACATCATAGGCTGTTTAAAGCATGGACATCCCTTTGGTGTGAGAAGCCCATAGATGGCGTCGGTCACTATATCAACTAACTTTCAGCCAACCTAGTAACAGGCAAAGAGCTGGAGCTGAGGTAGGCCTTAAGCCTCCAGACAAACAGTTATCCACACCCTTCTTTATTATGAATAACTTATCCTTTATAAAATCAGAATTAATGAAAAAAACACCCCCCTACAGTGTGTGCTGATAAATAAGCTTTCAGACCACATTTGTTATTTGAACCAGGCTGTAAACGTGTACATTTCAGTTGTCAAAATGGGCATTTTAGATTGGTGTGTCTGGGCCTTCCAGCCAGCCTCAAGTGGACACTTGAGGAACTGCATGTTTTTGCACTATAACATTATTCATTTTTCAATACCAAAGGCTGCAGCTTACATCACCCTCAATGTAAAAGGCACATAGAAATATAAAACATGATTCTTCTTATTCACAAATTTTGTTCTGTGTTGGAAAATGCCAACATGGTGTCTTTAATTTGACATTGCATTAATTATTTGTATTAGTGTTTTAATATGTGTAGTGTAATGCTAAAAATGACTACATCAATTATTAAGAACTAGAATTTTTCTTTTTTTGAGGCGAGACATATATATGCATTCATTTTTGTTTCACAATTGTATAATATAATGTAATTAATTACATTATATTTTCTTTGAAGATCATTCATGTTATTTTTTCCCAAGGATTAACCATTTACCACGCTTAGTGCAAAATATAAACTCTGTCCCTTGTCTTTTCATTTATTGAAGTGTAGAGTTGTGTTCAATGGTCTTTTCTGTAGTGTTTTAACAAAAACGTACTCCGGACATCAAATATCCAGTCCTTAAAAAAGTTGCATCAAAGGTATTGAACTTCACTTCTTACAAACATCTTATAACAGAGATGATGTTATCACAAAGAGTTAGAGGAAACTTTTTGCCCAGAAAAGAATGAAAAACATTGCATAAGACTGTTTTGAAGAGAGACTTCATTAAGGGACGCAGAGAGGTCTCCATACGTGTGCAATTTAATCACACACTAGAGACAGTTACAGACATGAGACATAATGAGCTTCCTCTTGTATCTAATTTGTGTTTATGATGTGAGTGTCTTGGACTTCAAACAAACACGTCACCAAGAACAAACTTTATGATGGTAAACTCTCTTGCAGTGATAGATTGTACATTATGCAACAGTTAATATGATGTACTGTTGGGGTTCACAATATATGATAATTTTATAGCAATTTAACTGCATGTGTGATCAGGATTCAAGGCTAAATATTGAATGACACGACACAAAAATACATTTTCCATTAATGTTAGCACTAGTCAGCACTAGAGGACGAGTCTGTGGATTTCTACTATCATCACAATTCATCCTTTGAGAGAGTTAAAACTGTTTCAAATGAGTTGTTAAGACCCTTCACTCAAAACCACAAATATGAACCTAATGCTGTCATGTCAAGGCATATGTCCTCTACAAGTCATACAAATTAATTTAGCAGACACTTTAATCTAAATCAATCAATCAATCAAACTTTATTTATACAGCACCTTTCAGAAAAATTAAATTGCAGTTCAAAGTGCTTTACAAGAGTGCAGAAAAGTTATTGACGAAAAAGTAGTTTATAAAATCATTGATAAAATCATTGAGAGACTAATTCACACCAATAAGAATTAAAAAATATGTATAAAAATGGAAAAAATAAAATACGACACATAAAAGCAATAAGATATTAAAATTAATACATAGGAGAAGAATATTTAAAATTGTAGTAGGATAAAAAAGACAATACAAGAATGTTAAGATTTTAATTTATATAAAGCACTATATAAAAGCCAGACTGAATAAATAAGTTTTAAGACTGCGTTTAAAAATTTCAATATTCTCGGCTCCTCTCAGACGATGTACATCAGTGAGTAAGTAACACAAGCAAGAAGAGAGGAGGAAACAACATCAGTAAGTGCAAACAAAGAGCTTTAAGTCCGATCTAAGACAGGTGCTGACAGGCAGCTGTTATTAAGAGTTCTAATCAGCATCAAAATCATCAAAACCATCCTAACCATTATCATTATCATTATCAAACAAATCCATCATCATCAGAGTAATCATCAATATAAATAAGTGCTTAGGTGTTTATTAAAGAGCAGGGTCTTTAGCTTTTTCTTAAAGGGATACTGCACATCGAATGGACTTTGGAAGTTCTTTCCACCACCAGGGGGCGACAGAGGAGAAGAGTCTAGTTAGAGACTCAGGGCGCGGTCACACTGGCCATCTGTACCTTGTTGTACTCAAGCACGATACTGTACCTGTATGTCCAGCGTCTCCATGGTTGAATGTAGAGCTAGCCTACATGCAGAGTGGTATCTTAAATCTCAGTCCTGAGCTTTGTGATGAGCCAGGAAGGAACTATGATGTTTAACTGTTAGTTGCAGTCAATGAACAGCAACATGCAGACCTGTCTTTCTTGTGTGAGCGAGGTGTAGTTGTTTCCTGAGACATTTTCTATTGATGGGTTAGATGGGATTGGTTAACAGATTAGACCGGCCCAACACGCAGCTCATATTTTAGACATGATGTCATTCTGGACATGGTTTCTTGTATGTCAATGACCTGCTGTCTCTTGGCTGTTGGCAGGTCAAAGACACTCAGGGCGTCTCGTGGTGCTAGGCATGTTTCTAGAGCGCAGTGTGGCAGAAACTTTGAGTTGCAGATGTGGAAGTCTGCAGATCAGCATGGAGTCTGGAGTTTAGCCACTAGCTGGCTGGAGTACAGGCTATCGGTGTTAGCAGGCCAGCCCTCAGTCTGGTAGATTGCAAGCGAAAAGCTAGCTGGCTTGGATGGTAGCTGGAGGCTAGTGAACCTCACACTAGCAGGCCAGAATACAGTTTGGGAACCAGATGTATTACTGTTACAGTTTTTTCCAATTGCTAAAACACAATTTTGCAAACTCGGCTGATTTAGTCAAAATACTTAACACATTTCACAAAACCACACACCCCAAACTGCAAAATACCTCATATATATCCTGCAAAATGAAGCACTGCAACCAAAACTACATATAGCATTATCAAAATCAAACTTTTGCACCAAATGGCACACACTTCATTCATATTACCAGATTTTTGTCTAACAACTACACACTGTTGGGCATAATGAAAAGCACTCTCATCTTTAGTATGCTTTGCCATAATACTAAAATAGTTCAAATTGTAGAAAATTCAAATTGTTCACATGCACAGAAATATTTGCAGATACACACACATGCTGTTGAAACATTTTTTTTTTTTTTTTTCACCAAACAAGTCAGTTCAACATATACCAGTACAGTAAAACGGCTCAAGTTGGGCTGATCTCTGTCCAGCCTCTCGCATTGTCAGCCCATAGTTCAACAATCAACTAAGGTTGCTCTGATTTCATTTGAAAGTTGTTGTCTTCTTTGGCCATGAACTCCTCTACCAGCTCTTCCCCTACCTCTTACTCTTCCTCCCCCTCTCATTCTCTTCCTCTTCCTCTTCCTCTCTCTGCAACCTCTTCCATTGTTGTTGTAAAAAAAGGTGCTCACCTGTGGTCTTTTCATAGTGCTTTCTTCCTGGTTGAAGTGATAACAGTTAACCATTGAGGTGTTTGGCCAATTAGCTCATGTAGTGTCATCTTGAATGGCAGTGTTTTGAAATGGCAAACATGAGACTTTATGTCAGATTGTTGTGTCTTATGCAGAGAACCGTGTTCAGTGCATTTAAAAACTGTCATTTTGAATTGCAAAATGTGTGCAAAGCAGAAAATCTTCTCATCATCTTTTGTCTTTTCAGCTTTCGTTGTTGATCTTCAACTCTATATATTACCCTGTCATATCATATTTATCATTACTGTACATGTTCGTCACTAAAAGAAATCTAAAATACATTTGGACTATGTCAACTTTATGAAACTGAAGATACTTGATTGTTTTCTGAATGTTTTTTAACAAGAAGAAACAATGAACAGTTAAAGTCTGTGTTTCATGGATACTGACCAGGATGAAATCAGATCCCTAGTTTGACTCTTTATCATGATACTTAAGAAATATCTATTTTGATAATAATAAATATTAAGTAACATCTTTTAGATTCATTTTGATATCACCATGACATATGAAATGTAGAGTGGCCTAAAACAGTCAGAAATGGATTACTACACCAATACAATCAATTAACACTATGCTCAAAACCCTGTTATCCTTAGTACCATTTACTGTTCAAATGTTATGAAAACATATATTTCATTTTATTAAAGGAAATCTGTGACGCCAAATGTTACCAAACAACTTTCTAATTGCTCGGCATTTTATTGTTTTGGCCCAATCTTGATATTGTAAAGTTCTCTCTTTGTTTTTATGTCAAACTTTTCAAGACTTTTCAAGAAAAAAAAGATAATCACTGTTTAGCATTCTTAAAATCAGGGGAATTGATTGATTGTGTTTGTCTCCCTCGCCTGTCTGTCACGGTTTGAAACGTTACAAAACAAAACAGAGGCTGTTTATCACATTGTGTCACCAAACCCTCTGAGGTTCATTACCGGAGCTAAGAGCGGAGGACAAATGACTCGTGAGGGCTGAGTGTGACACATCTTTCCTATCAACACTGCGTAAACAAAGGAGTCATTAATCTAATGAGCAAAGTTAAAGAGAGAAACAGTAACCAGGTGGAGGTAACCACGACACAGGGATTGTTGTGCCTTACTAAATAACAAAGTTCAGAGGGAGAAGGGATCTTTTGATTGGTGGCAGCATGCTTACCAGAAACTTATCAGCTGCTGGTACATTTTTTAAGAAGAGAATTTGCAGTGGTGCCGAGCCTTCCAGCTAAAAATAAACCACTTTTGGATTCAAGTACAGTCTGTTGGGGCTCTAGGCAAACATTTATTCTGGGGTCCTCCAACCAGCAGAAAGACAGATAATTCCTCTTCATTTTCTTTGATGACTTTCAGTGAAAAACTTTGGTTTTGACAGCAATGAGAGTAAGTGGGGCCCATTAGGGAGATTACCCACTGTCATTGCAAAATTTGCCCTGCTGCGGGAGCAAATGCCACCCCCCCTTACTGATCTAGGGCCACAAGCAGTTGCCTGCATTTCCTGTTGACAAGCAGCACCTCTGATTGCATCAAACATCAATTCAAGGGCATTTAAACAAATTCATAAATGTCATTTGCTGGATTAGAGTATAGCCAATCCACTAAGTAGAAGAAACGTATATAAAGTTCTACCCATTGGTGCCTGTCCCTTGTTTTTCACCTCTGTGCATTATGCAGATTAACGTCTGCGCCCTCTAGCTCCTGTGTCAATGTTTATTTTCACCTTTACAGCCAGTAAAAATCTTGTTTTTAAAATATTTTCTTCAGTCGTAAAAAAAATAATTCACGTAAGTTTTTTTATAATGTATTATAAATGCTGTTTAATGCACAAGTGTCATTTGTATAAATGTCAGCATATATTTGACTTCATTTTCCTTTATTAGAAGAAATATTCATCTGAAATGTGTTTACTAGGAACAACATTAAATATGAAAATGAAAACTAGCACTGTTGCTATAATACCTCTGACATTATGAATTGGTGGTTGCTCTGCAATCCTTTGACTTTAATTACTTTCACATTTAGTGCTTCGTTCATAACACCCAAAAGAAACCAAATACTTTAATAGCCTGTTCAGAGCAGCCTGTTAGTTTCTCTTTCAATTGATGGAAAAAACGAATAGTTCTTCAAATAAAATGTCATTGTGAGACAACATGCTTTTCATTTTCAGAGCTTAAAAAAAGTCAATCACATGTACAAGCCTTTGCAGATTCATGGCGGTCTAGCAAGCAGTCTTGGGCTGAATAAAATTCACAGATTCTATACTAAATGACTATGTTTTAAAGATTGGAAAAGTGAGGATAATACATTTCTTCTTTTTTCAAATGATCATATTTTTGTATTTATTTCATTGACCCTTTTTATAACCAGGTTGGTCCCATTGAGATTAACAACCTATTTTCCAAGGGAGACCTGGCCAAGACAGTCGTCAGCAAAAACACAAAGTTACAGACGGAGACACAAAGGGAGAAAAAGTACAATTTACAAAACATTAAACTTTGTATTAAAAGAGAGCGCTGGTGACATAGTGGTTTGTGCACGCGCCCCATGTATGGAGGCTATAGTCCTCAAAGGCGGCCCAGGTTCAAATCCAGTCTGTGGCTCCTTTCCCGCATGGCATTCCTTACTCTCTCTCCTTGATTTCCAGCTCTATTCACTGTCCTATCTCTCCATTAAAGGCACAAAAAGCCCAAAAATAAATCTTGAAAAAAAAAAAGCGTTTCATGTTGCGTTATTCAGATAATACTCATGATTCGTTTTTAGCAGCAAACTTTTAAGGTAATAACAGCTAATGGAGGACCATATGATTTAATAAATAGCTTATCAAATAAAAAGAATAAAGGTGAGCTTACATTTGAGGTGTTCCTTAAATGATATCAGTGAAGGATTATTATTCATAACTAATGTACTGCAACATAAGTTTAGTCTTATTATGACACGGTTGTGATACAAAATGTGAGAAAATGTTTTGATTCAATGATACATTCATGAATTATTGATAATTATTAATGATTGTGTCAAAACAATCACTGTGCATACACAAACGCCCACTGTGGCTGTATCTAATCTATATATACGATTATTTATCGTATATGATTTTGTTTGTACACCTATTTAACCGTGTCCTATCATCCATGTCATCTGATATTATCCTATGAACACTATTTATTATTATTACTGTACATTAAAATCTATGCCTCATGTTAATTCTTCCTTCTGTTTATTTTATTATCATGTTAATTCCAGCATCATTAACACTCCATACAATTGCACGTTTGTCTTCTGTAGGCTTATTAGTTCATGCTTGTACAAAGAGAGCAATGTTAACAGGAGTCAAACCTCATATGGGTACACAGACTGTAGTAATTCTAGTTAATGAAATACAGTATTTAAATGAACAAACTCTTAGCCTGTTCCAAATCAGGCCGGTTCATTCATAGTGCCAGATTACTTTATCTGCTTCGAATGCACACATTTCTATGTTGTAGCTTAATATAAGCCAAATGGAGACACATAAATGTTATTGCAATTTGAAAATGAAAAAGCAGTAAGTACATTTTAAATAAGTGAGGTGTAATATCACAATGCAAGTGACGTTTCAAGCCCACATGCTCTTCCTCAGATATGCTTCTCTTTACTTCATGGTAATATCACAATGCACCACAGGGTGGAGACAGGGAGCATATTTGTCAAGGTGGCTTTGTAAGAATGATTATCAAAATAGTAATCAGATTAAAATCAGTATCTTGCAACCTTTTAAAATGTCTGTATGCAGATATTGAAAAACCTAAATGTCCTCTTTAAAATAAGTCTCCTCATATTAAAGGTGTTGGCAGGTGTGCTTCTTTTTATTTTTTTATTCTCTGACCTTTTTGCACACATGGTTCTCAAATCTCTGGGAGCTGACTCTTTAGACAAAAGAAAATGTTTCACTTTAATGTTGATGTTTCTTACCTAGATATAACGCTCACATTATTCAACCTAATTTATTTTGACTCTATTTTCAAAGATGCTGGCAGTGGGACCTTTATTTACTTAATTGGAACACAGAGCAAACAAATATTTAAAATGTCAAAAGGACCAATAAATTACAGTTTGGTGTCATACTGTGGGTCCAATATTAAACATTGTTATTAATGCTGAAATTTAAAGTGTAACTGAACAGAAGCCTAGACATAGACTGTATATAACATTACAAACCTCCTCTGGTGCTTGATTCATGTTATATGTTGACCAAAGCACAGCACAGATGTTCCTTTAGACCACAGGGGGACTGTTTGAAAAGGTGGAAAAAGGGATATAATATGTCCTCTTTAACTCCCATGATATTTGAGTTTGTATTTTCTTCTATGCATTTTTGCATGTTTATTTAAGATAGCTGAAAAACAAAGACAAAAATCAAAGAAAGAAAAAAAAGGTTTAACAAAGGTACCGTCTCAGCCTTGAAGATATGTGTTATGATAAAGCAGCATATTTAAGTGCCTTAAGATTTATTAGGAGGAAATGGGTTCAATCTGTGTATTTTGGACAAGTAGAGGGTTCAATGACAAAAGTATATTCACACAATACAAAAACACATCGACTATCTTCCATGGCTAAAAAGATTCATAACACACTTGAAGAGTTCCTCGACTGCCAAGAAATGTAATAAAAGCATGGGTCAATGTACTAAATGATATTTTCATGCTGTTTTTTTCAGTTTGACTGATGGTGATGATACTGGCACCTTGTAAGCATTACTTACCTTCCACCTCCCCGTAAAACAACCTCAAAGGACACAAGAGGGCAGAATATCTCACAAGAAGCCAAAGATTCTGCCTTTCCTTTTTGCATGTTGGTGTTCTGATGGCGCCCTCTGCTGCTTTGAATTTGTGAACACACACACAGTATGAAGGCGTGATTCCTTTTTTTTTTTTTTTTGTGATATGGACTTTTGTGTGTTAGTGAACTATCACCATTTCGTCACCATGACTGCACACCACATAATACCATCTAGGTTAGGGACTAAAGGTATCTTAAAAGTCTCAAAACAATGATTTGAATGTCTTCTGTTTCAAATGAAAATGTAAAATTCCAGTTTTAGGAAGTCTTGTCATTTCTTATTCCATCATAAATACACCATACATTTTTTTTTTCATACATTGAAAATAAAACATTTCCCATTCAAACAAGAAAAAGCTATAAAACATGATATCAAGACAAGTCTGTTTAATTTATATGGTGCCAAATCACAACAGAGGTTATCTCTGGACACTTTTCATTCAGGCAGGTCTAGACCTCACTTTAAACTATTTGTTTAATAAAAAATATTAATATGTACAATATTTGATGATCTTTAGATTTAGATATTACCATATGTATTTATAGGGTGGCAAACGTTGAAGAGACAATGGATTCACATGTGAATAATTACATTTTGCATAATAAACAAAAAAAAAGTATGTCAGCTGCCGAAGGAAGCTGTGGTTTTGAGTTGAAATTTCAGTTATTTTTGACAACAATTTGTACTGAATGAACCGATCAATAACTCGTTTTTGAAGGTTTAGATATTAACAGAGCTCTAAATTAAAATGCTGAAAAACAAAACTGTAAAACACTTTGACTTTGCATTGCTGGGAGAAAAAAGGGGCAAATATAGGAGTGGCTGTAAGGTTAAAAGAATTACTCTTTAAAGCATACTGCACTGTAGTTTCACACATGCATACTTTGAAAGTGAGAATTAAAGATAAAGAATAGAGATTTTCATGCAGATACTTTTTTTTTCTTCAGATTTGAGCTTGCTGTTAAAACGCACCAAATGGGAGGATTTTGTTTTTGATGAAGTGTACGAATTTTTCTCTAATTTCTTGAGTTCTCAGTCCATAGATGATTGGATTCAATGTTGGTGGGAAAATTAGAGTGCACATCCCTAAAAACTTTCTGAGTTGAGGTGAAATGCCCTGTATTCTGTACGATATGATTGTAAAAAGACCCAGACATTCCAGCAGGAGAAACACAGCCAGATGTGTTGCACACGTCTGCAGAGCTTTCGCTTTTGTGTCTGTACCTTTGGATCTGAAGCATGCAACAAGAATCTGCAGATATGTGTACAAAATCATCCCGTTAGCGATCACCTGTGTGATAGCCACTAAGAACAGCCCATAGATGTTGTTGATGGTGGTGTCAGCACAGACCAGAGACAGCAGACTGGGATTGTCACAGTAAGAATTTGTAAGTTCATACCGACAGCGCGGTAAACGCAACAGCAGAATGAAAAGCAAACCTATAGTGACTAAACTACACACCCACACACCTGTGATCAGTCTCATGACGTGAGCATTAGTCATTACTGAGTTGTATTTCAGAGGACAGCATATGGCAATGTATCGATCGTAGGCCATTGCAGTCAGAGTGAACACTGTCCCTCCTGCATAGATGTGGATAAAAAAAGCCTGGGCCACACAGGTGGAGTATTGCGTCGTCCTGCTGCCTGTCAGGATTTGCTTAATGAACTGTGGGAAGAAAGCCGAGGCCCCTATCAGGTCATGGATAGGAAGGTTCAGCAGGATCAGATACATGGGGTGATGCAGAGATTTGTTCAGTACGATGGTGAGGATCAGGATGAGGTTACAGAAAAAGATGATCATGTAGCTCAGAGACGCAAAAAGAAATGCAGGAAAGACGGCCTCGGTGGAGAGATTAAAGTCAGGTAGCACCAAAACAGATGATGTGTTGTACAGCTGGGTCATTGTCTTTTTGCTCCTTCCACCTAGAAAGACAAAAAAAATATTTTTGCTATAAAATAGTGTAACTTTCTCATATACAACATCAGTGTAGCAAGGACCTGCAAGGACATATTACAACAATAATGCATGAAGACACAATCAAATCAGACTTTCAGATTTAAATAGTAAATCCTTACTGCTTCAGACAGAACTTCTGATAGATCACATATATTTCAGTTAAATTTTGCAGGCTGTATATTACCGACTGTATAAACATTAATATCACATTGTAGTCTTTTGGATTGACAGTGATTAACTGGACTAAAATGCACAAAGAGGAAATATAGACAATACTAAATTAATTCACACATTCTCAATAATACAAAAACCAAGCATTACTTTCTACGGCTAACTGGGAGGATGTTCAGAAGAATCTGCAGCTTTATAGGAGAGATCGTTGTGAAGCAGCTCCTCGGAGATTAATCGCTCAACCTCAAAGTTGATCGTCAGTTTGTTTTGACGATGACTTATCGACAGGCTCCTGGGGGGTTGAAAGAATATGAATGTATTAATGAAGCCAACAGCACTCACACTCACAAGCCACCAAGTAACCCGCAAAATATATATTTTAAATGGTTTTTTTCTTCAGTTATTTAAAAATAAATAATAACAATTCAATTTGAAATGAAACGAAATCATTAAGTGAAATAACAAAGTAATCACTGAGTAAAAATACTTAGAATGTAAGTTTGTAAATAGCAGCAAAGTTCAATACGTCTACTAAGTGCTTAAGTCTAAACATGGAAATGACTTGTGCTCTGCTTCTAGCCTTTCTTAAAATAAATTCTTATATATAAAAAGTTTATGGTTTCTAGGCAGCTGTATGCTTTTGTGTTGTTGTTGTTGTCTTTATTTTGTTTGGAAAGGCCTACTAGTGCATGTGTGTAATATGTTAAATGCCCTAACCACCTCCATTGACAGTCGGGGTCTGCAGTCTCTGGCACCCTTATTTTGGGAGCCGTGAGCTAAAAAGTTCAGTAAACCCTGTCTTATAGGACACTTCGTTGGCAACAGTGAGATGTGTTGTCAATGGTTTATACAGACATTACTCATTTATGTCTTTCAAGGACCTTAAAGAAGAATACAACCCAACTGAAAAAGGGGGACTTCTGGAAGTATACAGCCAAGGGAAGGATCGGTCTTCTGACAGAAAAGGAGAGAGGAGGAGGAGATTAAGGTCCAAAAGCTTCTGCACTTAACACTCTGCTTCTGTTTTGTTTTTTTAGGAAAATGTCAAAAATACGAACCAGAATTGGTGAATGTCTATGACTCATTTAGAAAAACGACCTTGATACTAAGATTATGGGGGACTTATGGTAGAAAATATTACAAATGTAGGCTGGGAACCAAGCGACACAATAATTAAATGTATTCATTATAAGAGCGTAGTATTATTTAGCCCACCCCCCCCTCCTCCCAATTTAAACTATTTTAAATTGGCTTAACAAAGGATAATACATGTTTGAAATGTAGTAAAGAAGTGGGCATGTCTCTTTTTGTTCTGTGGGGCCGCTCCCTGGTTCTACTTTATTTGTAGGTGTAGCAGAAGAGTCTTAAAGACTGGCTTTACCTGAGTCCCCAAAACTTTGTTTGTTAGGAGACACATCTTAAATGCCATCAGGTATCACTCAAGCAGAGTCAGTGCTTATAAAAGCAGGTTGAAGTGTAGTGGCCAAGCTTATTCTGTGTAAGAGCCGTCATAAATTAGACCATACAGAGTGGCTTAAACCTTTGATTTTAAGATTGTCAGAGTGAATTATATCCCTAACAATACAAGTTAGAGATGGGAAGCATGTCGGCTCTTATTAGGATTGTAACAGTCTAAAGAGGGTATAATGTACTTTTGAACAGGATTTCTGTTTTTAAAATTACAAAAGGTGAATATGTTTTCAAATGCAAGTTTTTCTGAAATATTGGAGTGCTGGGAGGGGAGGCATGAAGGTATTTTTATCTGAATGTACTTGTATGCACACACAGATTTAATGTTCATATATAATATATCAGTGATCATCAACTGGCGGCCCGTGGGCCAAGTCCAACCCCCCCATAGCTTCCCATCTGGCCCCCAGAATATAAATAATCTCAGGTGATTAAACAATAAACATAAAAATAAAATCACAAGGCTGAAATACTCGCATTAGATTTATGGGAAAAATTTGATTTCCCCTTTGACACCAACGTCTTCACATTGAGCTTGACAGCTGTCAGGTATATGTGCACAAATATTTTAAAGTTTGGCACCCTCAGTGTCTGACAAGAAAAAAGCTAGCCCTTGAACAAATGTAGTTGATGACCCCAGATATATATATATATATTGTTCATACATACTGCATATATAAATATATATATATATATATATATATAATGATATACAGTGTGTGTGTGTATGAGTGCGTGTATAAATAAGTGTTCTCAAGTTGCTAAAATAAAATAAAAATTCTCAGAAACATTTTACTTTCTTCTGAATAAGACGTATTCCATTTTCAGTTCAAATGTTTCTGTTTTAATTGTACATATAGTAATCAAAAAATATTTTAAAAATCACATCTCATATCACATTGTAAGACGTTTATTTCATTACATACATTTATTAGAATAAAGTTACTTTTCAAAACTTTGACTGAGCAGAAAAAAATATCTTTGCTGTGCTTTTGTACTCAAGTTTATATTTAAGAACACATTGAATATTTGTAGAAACAATGATATTACCCAATAAATAATCATGAATACAGTATATATTCTTTATAGTATGGCATACTTGTGTGTCACTTTCATTTATTTACAGCTATCACTGTTATCATAAACCTGATCAAACGTCTTCTCTGAAAGGATCTGTCGTTATTGTAAGTCATTCTTTGATATTAGTGCAAACGGATATTTTGCTCAATATTTTTTTTTAATGACTTATCACAGACATCTTTAGAAAAGAAACCTCAGCTGCTTCCATTGATGATTTTTATTAAAAGGTTAGAACAAATGAGATGAACATAAATGTGAATATGATGATTTGCAATTGTCACAGCACATGTTTTCATTAAGAAAATAAATGTGCAACATGCTGTATTCATCATCTTTACTGTAGGACAAACATATTTTCCGCTAGTGATTAAATCATACTGGATTTGTCAGATATCATAGGTAGCACATTTACATTCACTAACAAAATAGATCATTTTATTCCCCACAAAAATGTACAACACTTCATATGAAGAGAAGAGAACAGAGAAGTTGGTCACAACTTTGACACCCCTACATTTCTCTTTAGTAACATTTTAATGCTCTGCCTGAGTTCTGAGGTTTTCAGTCCATAAATAATCGGGTCCAAAAACGGGGGGAAAATTAAAACAGACACACCGAGGGCCCTTCTAAAAAAGGGCGACACGCTCTCAATGCGGTGAGAAATGAGTGTGACAAAAGTATTGATTTCTAGGATTAAACAAACGACTAAATGTGAGCCACAAGTCTGAATGGCTTTTCTCCTGGCGTCAGACTGATTGTTCATTACACATGTACGCAGAATCTGTGCATAAGTGTACAATATGATTAACAGCGGTCCGCCCTGGAGCACCACTATAGTAAATAATCCATAGTAGTTGTTCGTGCTGGTGTCCTCACAGACCAATTTCAAAAAAGATGGATTATTACAATACAGATCTACTATATGAGTCCTACAGATTTTAAACCGTACAGCCATCAAAATCAAAGTGATCATTAGAGAAAAGTTAATGACCCATATTAAGACAATAATTTTTATCAAGTTTTGTGTACTCATGACGGCATTATACCTCAAAGGACAACATATAGCGATATATCTGTCATACGCCATGGCACTCAGGATCAATAGGTTTCCTGTTCCATAAACATGAAGGACAAAAGTCTGAGCTACACATGCAGGGTATGAAATCAGTCTGTTCTGCGTCAACATGCTGATAATGAGGTGAGGGAAAAAAGCCGTAGCCCCCACCATGTCACTGATGGGCAGGTTGAACAGCAGGATAAACATGGGCTTCTGAAGCTTTTTACTCCAAACGATAGTCACTAATACCAACATGTTACAGAACATAATACACAGATATGTTAAAGTGCTGAGCAGGAAAGCTGGGTACATCGATGCATTGGTTAAACCCAGGGTTTCCAGTTTGAGTAAAACTACTGAAGATGCATTTGTGGACATGATTGTACACAACACTTTGCACTGTACTGGGGTTTGTTAACTGGAGGTTCTTCTGCCAACCTATAGAGGAGCAATTTCCAACTGTAAAACAGAAAAAGCATCATAAATACTATCCCTCATAAGAAACAATCTGGAAGAAATGAACTCTGCTTGTAGTTTCTTACCTGCGACACTCTCCTGTACTCACCTCCACTCAAGTGGAACGTGTCAGAAGATGTGATGAAGACGACTCTACCTTTTATTGACAATAAAGCACGAGAGTAGCCGCGATAAAACCCAGGAGGACGGTACAGGACACGACACATAGATGGTGAAAAACAAGTATGATGTATGCAGTTTTTTTAAAATAGCGTCTTTGAGTTGATTGTATTAATAGACTGAATAAAATAGTTAGTTGATTTACTCATTGAATGAATCCTTTCTCACATAAACAACATATTTTAGCGTCAGTATTCAGACAGTTTATGGTCTTAAAAATAATCTGACTTTTGAGTGTAGCAAACATTTATAATCAGCCAGACAACCACAATCAAGCATCAAATATAGATAAGATGCCTTTTTTTAATGTTTCCATTGTAAATTGCACTTTCGCACCCTGCTTGCACACATTTAAAGACTAATAATAAATAACATGGCGCAAGAATCCTACCCTTTTTTCTAAATTTGTTATAGAGGAACTGTTTGCAAATTTACATGAAGAAAGCTACATGTTGGGTTGGTAGGATGTATCTTAACTTGATGTTAAACAAAAACAGCAAATAATTTGAGATTAATAATCAATACCTTCTATTACGATAAAAGAGGACACATTGGCACACGCTGATACTGGGCAAACTGATTCACATCTATGTGCCAGCAACATGTTTTTGGGGCCTTTTTACTTGTTGACTGATAGAGGGAGATGTCCCCACCTCGGATTGAGGGAGCCATCAGCTGTTTGAATATATTCAATGCTTGCTACAGCAACAAGTTGAACAACTTGAAATACAGTTCAGAAAGCCTCTCTCTGCATGTGTGGGTTCCTTCTGGGAAGTCCGGCTTCCCACAGTCCAAAAACAGTAGGTTAATTGGTGTCTCTAAATTGCCCGTAGCTGTGAATGTGAGTGTGACCGGCAGTCTCTATATGTCAGCCTTGTTATTGGCTGGCGACCAGTTCATGGTGTACCAATTATGGATAAATATCAGGATCAAAAACCGAAGAAAGCAATCAGTGTGTCCGTTCCATAGACTGTATAAAGAATGAGCAGCGCAACACCTCCACTGGAGTGAAGCCAAAGATTTAGAAACATATATATATATATATAACTCATGTATATACACCTAGTGGTGCATCCTGGACACATCGTCAGTGATGTGCCCCGCAGGGTCATCGGGTGTTTCGGGTCTTAACATCAGACACCCTCTCCAACCCAGCCGGGGGTGATCAGTCCCCGGCTTGTGTCTAGGTAGCATACAGTGCCACGTGTCCTGCAGTAGCGAGCTGCCAGCCCGACCATACGCAACCACGTCCCCTCCATATTAACAGATAAGACATAAGCTGAATCAAAATGCTTTTTTCTGCGGTGTTTATTTTTAATACATCAATGATGCTCTAAAATGGTAAATGAATGCGGCTCCTGTAGCGCTGCGTGCTCCGGACAAGCAGAGGAGACTTGCATTAGAAAATGTACACTAATATGAGTGTCAAAGAACTTCCATAACTATGTGTGTCTTCTTCAAGCTGACACAAGAGTGTGTTCTGCTGTGGACTGGATAAGACCTTAGGGGTCTTTGCTGTTGTATCGGTAAGTTAAATGTGTGTTTTATCACAGCAGAAGCAGTATGTCATCAATATTGTGTCTCTTCCAGCTAATCCCTACTCTGACTCAAAATGCTTAATGTGTCTTCTCCCATCATAGGGGTACATTAGCTTCATCTTTGTACAATGGAAGGAGGGTGAGGTGCACTGTCCATATCTATATACAGTCTTTGGTCCATTCAGATGTTCAAAGTATCTCCCATGTCGTCCATTACCGTCGCATTACCTGACAATACATCCTAACAAAAAGAGTTGTACAGGAGCTACATAATGAGTAAAACGAATTATATCCAATAAAATGATGACTTACTGTATTTTATCCCTTGAGCTCTTTGTATTTTTTCTTTTTCTCATTGTCGACTGCACAGCTCCTACATTGCATATTTTGTACATTTTGCTTTTTTTATTTTTTAAATTCATTCACATTTTTAAATTCTATTTTATATATTGTAATTGCTTCTCATACTTTATTATTTAAGTTGTTGGTAGTTCTGCTTTATTTCCTTGAATTGGTGAATTGTTTAGCACCAATACACCAAGATAAATTCCTTGTATGTGTGAATATACTTGGCAATAAAACCCGATTCTGAATCTGATTTGTGTGTGAAATAAGATGGAATGAGCAAGTAAAAAGCACACTCTGCATAACCGTTTCTTCAGCCTTTTCTTTATTTTCTTTATTTCCCTCGCTTAAACTTTGCCTGACTATATGGAAACAGTTTTCATTCCACTGAGTTGGGTATGTGATACAATAAAAAAAGGATGTTGTGTTGTTAATTGTCCACCTTTAACACGTTTTATTTAATCACTTGAAACATAAAGTACTTGGATATTTAGAATATTCCTCAAAACTCAATGTGTGCTGATCCTCATTTCCAAACATGCTGAGCAGCAGCTTAAAATGAGCTTTAGACAAGACATCAAATATCAGACATGAGGATGTAACTAAAAAGTATTGAATCACAGTTCATCAGTCATTTATAATAAAAACAACTTTTCAACTAAAACAACTACAAACACAGTGTGAATGATGCTTCAAGACGTAAATATTTCAGCTTGATTTTGATGCTCTAATTCCTGCAGTGTGACTCATGGATGTAAACTTCAAACACAGAAATGTTAGAAACATGGAGTACTCT
Source organism: Labrus bergylta (assembly GCF_963930695.1). Classification (NCBI taxonomy): domain Eukaryota; kingdom Metazoa; phylum Chordata; class Actinopteri; order Labriformes; family Labridae; genus Labrus; species Labrus bergylta. The sequence continues at coordinate 24,368,489 of NC_089205.1, forward strand.
TTAATGAAAAAAAGGGAATAACTGAAATGATAAGCTAAAAAAAATCAAACGAGAAGAGAATATATCAAGTACTCCACAGGTTTCATTTCTCAAATGTTTTAAAATGAAAATGATTCTGCATGTCAGACTGGGCAGTATGAGGCTCTTTGTAAATTGTACATCAAGCCACATGAACTTCACAAAGAACACCAAATTACACACAAAACAAGAGCTGACATTTAAAATATATTTTTTCAAAGTTGTAAATTATATTAACAGTCAGTTAGCTAATTTTAATGTATTTGCAGTATTCGTCATCATTAGTTATAGGACTCTGATTTTTCATTCCTCTTTATTTGAGGTTTGTGTTGAGCCTGAGCCCCTCTAACACAATTATCAGTCAGTCATCCTAAAAGACAGTTTGTTTCTGTAAAAAACTGAATGTCATGGACAGTGGATTCGTCAATATTCTTTCAACAATATTGCTTACAACTGGTGTTCTCCTGGCATGGCACTCTGAAATCATCGCAAGGAGATTTAAAAAAAGACTTGAGTCAAACCTATTATTCACCTTGTGTTGAGAGTCACACGGATACTCTACTCTTTTTTAAGATAGTCAGGAAAGTGTTTCGTATTTCTCTTGTGTACAACCCGTATACAAGCGGATTCAGAAGAGGAGGAACAAGAAAAATCAGCATGCCCATTATCTTTTGCAGGTCAGCTGAGACATTTTTGAACCTGTGAGATAAAATAGTAAAAGTTCCCACAATCTGAAATATGATGATTATGACCAGCTGAGCCACACACGTGTTGATAGCTTTGCTCTTTGTTTCAGACCTCTGTGAAACCACACATGTGATCAGAATCTTCACGTAGGAAAACGCCTGCACAGACACACTAACAGCCTGCATGACAGCTGTGTTAAACAATCCTATGATGTTATTGACGGTCGTATTTCCACATGTGAGCTTCAGCAGAGAGGGGTTATCACAGAACACATTCATAATGACAGATTTGCACCTGGGAAGTCTTGTCTGCAGAGAAAACAATGAAACGATCAGGACAAAATCAAGACCCCAAACGAGAGACATGATACAGATGACAACTCTGGGGGTCATGATGGAGCTGTAGCGTAACGGCATGCAGATGGCAGCATAGCGGTCAAATGACATGGCTGCAAGAATGAACAGAATTCCTCCACCGTACATGTGCAGCAGAAACGCCTGTAAGACACAGAGAGGATAGTACACCTTGTTTGTCTCTGTTACAATGTCTGACAGGACCTTTGGTAGCATTGCAGTTATTCCTATCAGATCATTGAGGGGGAGACTGAACAGGATGAAATACATGGGCTTGTGAAGGTTCCTCTTCACAATGATCAGAGTCAACAAGGTCAGGTTGCAAAAAACCACAAAAAGATAAATTGCAATGCCGAAAAAAAAGATGGGATACTTCCCTCCAAGTGGGATAACAAAAGGATCCAGAGTTAATTCAGCACTGAAATCAAGAGATTCATTTTCCATCTTTACATTTATAAATAAGAACAACAACAGTGTTATATATACATTATATGAGATGAAATCAGTGTCTCAAGAAGTTATGGATACAGAAGCAGATTAGTCGCATTGATGAAATGTTGAGAAGTAACCTGTCTCTGCTTTATTTAAAGCCAGAACCCTTACTTGGTTACATCACCTTTTGCTTCAGGGACTGTCAGCAGAACTGGAAATTTAAATATTGCAGGAATAATATGTTAGCATAAAGGTCTGAGGCCTCCTTGTAGTGAAAACCTCAAATTTAACATTGTTAGAACTCACCAAACTGTCTTTAGTGGAACAAAATCATTGTGGTGTAAATTACTTATTGTGATTACTGAATTTATTCCAAGCTATTTAAAAAGCTGACATGGGATGATGCGTATCAGTGACAGCAGCGTGGTAACCGGCTTAAGATGTGATAAAGCGAGCCAGACAATTTTGAATGACATATTCTCAACATACATAAATAAATCAATAAATAAAAGGTGGCTTAGTTTGTGGCACTGCAGAGCTGTTAATAAAGAGAGAAATACTAAATCAAGAGGCCTAAAAGAAGAAATATGGATGCCATCTGGATGGAGAAGATGCCAAAGTTTTAAGCTGCAATATAAAGTTGAATTATAAATATAATGTAAGTGTGGCTTTATGATGACCTGTACATTCAAACACAACATTTACATGCATCTTTCATCCAAATAGTGAAAGAAGGTTAGGCAAGGTTTCATCTTAAATTATAAAGAATGATGTTAAAAATGTGGTAGTGTTTAGAGACTCTTTTAAAAGCCTTTTTTGACATTTAATCAACATTAACTTTTTCTGAAAAAACAAATTGACCAAATCTGGTTTCTGTACATACATCAGATTGAGCCTTTAATGTTTTTAGTCTTTAGTGTGTTTGATCGAGACTTCACTTTTATTTAATTAGATAATATTATATTTGGCTGATTTAGGAGCCACACTTTGGTCCTTTGGTACCGCTAAAGTTTCCTCTTTATGTTTTCCTTATAATTTGAAAGGATGAATTTATATATAGATGATATATTAAAGGTGAATCGTCCCAATTCTTGTTTCATCCAACTTTTCAGCTAAATGGAAACTTATTATGTAACTACGTAGACTTCAAACTGTCAGAGTTACATCAGCTAGAAGTCTCATTACTTTGTCAAAACACTTTTATTAATGAGCCCCTCTGAGATATAGGTAAACACTGTGTTTTTAACTGTTTCACTTTGTAATTAATCCCCAGACGTCGAGCAAACCTCCGGTCCATAATGACATTGTCTGTTTAATAAAACCCTAGAGAGGCAGTAACGTGAAGGTGTTGATGACAACTTGTAAACATTTGATTCCTTAACTCAAAATCTAAAATGTTTAATTTTGTAATTTTTTAACAGATTCACTTCCTGATGATATAGCAATATCAAAACCTTATCATTAAACCATCGGATTGCTTAGTGTGTTTTTTTCTTGCCCTTTACCTCCAGTCATAAGTCCAATATCCAGTCCTTATATCCAATGGCTCAATCAATAAAAAGTGAATTACACATTATCTTTACGCTGTTCAGCCTTTTGTCTCTTATTGTTCGTATGTCCTGGAAGAACAAAAAACTGTAATTAAAACAAAGCACTAAAGTGGTCACATCAGGCCTTTGGGATCAAGGACACACAAAGGACACACAAAGGACACCCAAGCCGTCTGTTAGGACACTCGGACCACAGAAAAGACTAATCATCTCACCCAGGAGATTTGGAAACAATGGACTCGTAAATTCTCTGATAATTGATTTGACCCTCTCCAAACTTCAGGGGCTTTTTTTTTACGAGTTTAGATGTTCTTTGGGTGTTTTTTTTATTTTCAAACCAAACAAATCTACCATAGGTGGTTCATGGGCTGCTTCTACAAACAAGTCCAGTTACTGGCTGGTGACCTTTAAAACTCAGCAAAAAACCTCTGCATGCCATAAAAGAATCATCAGCTCCCTGAAGTTGTTGGGACATAGTTCATCTCTTTTTGGCCTATTCCAGTGAAGCAAATTCTCAATAATGGCTGCAGGGGGAAATGTATTTGTCAAAAGTCACAGTGATCTCTCATGAAACATTTCAAGGCCATAAATCAAGATTTACGCAGGCAATCTCGAGGTGCAAAAAGCTGCAATTCCTGCTTTTTAAACAGAATAGAATATATAGAATAGAATTACTTTATTGATCCCAAACTGGGAAATTGTGGTGTTACAGCAGCGGGTTATCCAATACACAATATTAGTAAAAAACACAATGTTAGCAAATCTAAACATAATGTAATATTAAATACAAAGTAAATAAGTACTAAAAAATATCAGAACTAAGAATGTGAATATATAGAACCAGGATTTAACTAAGCATTACTAGTCTTAAATAGGAAGATTAAATATGGAAGATTAAATTCAAATGTGCAAAAAACAAAGTCGTAAATGGTTGTAAATTAAATATGAAAGATTAAATGTATGAAAGATTAAATGTAAGTGTGCAAAAAAACAGAGTCGTAAATGGACAGTATTGACAAAAGTTAAAGTGCATGACAATCATAAGCAGAAACTATACAATATAACAACTTAGAAATGTAACCGTTATTTAAACATGGTAATTAACCCATTGAGATTGGGGAGCTTGTTTAGCTCATGTTGTAGAGCAGGTACCAAATGAAATTAAGTTCTAGCGAAAGTTCAGTCAGGAAGACTACTAGTGTATTCTTCATGCTGGTTTTCCTGTTCATTCTCATACTGTGTTGCATTCACCGTCCCACACTCGCTCACTAATTTACCTTCGTTCATCAGCTGTTCTCCTGACTGAATGACAGCTTTTTAATTACAGCAATACATCTTTTTATAATCACGTGATATGTGTCTAGATGTCAAGTTGCCACATTTAAATAAAAACAAAATAAAAAGAATCAATCAAACACAAAACTAAAGTGTTTCTCCTTGTCCTAACAAGTTACTCCATAACAAATTGAGTACATCGTTGCATTAAATGCTTTAAACAATAATTACAGTTCTACATGCTCAGAAACAGCATTGTCAGCAAATATCCTTAATTCACTTTAACAACTTAATTTGGTTAATCTATATAATTTCTTGAATTTGGAAAAGGCCTATTTTCTCAAATCTCTGTTGTTCAATAAATGCTTGGTTATTTTCTGTCTATAATTATGTTCCTCAGGATATACAGTAGAAGCCCTGGACTTTTGTTTATCAATTTATTTCTTTATATATTTCCCACAAAAGCACACTGATTTGAAATAAGACTGACAAACATGACTTTCCATTTCAGATCTAGACAGTTTTGTTGACACATTCATGAATCTGAGTCGTCAAGAAGTTGATTTATGTGCACAGATGTGTTAGATTTGACCTCAGGGCCCTTTGGAATTAGACTTGGCCATTACTCTTCAACGCTATGTCAAATGTTTGCCACACTATAAAAGAGATGAAGATCTACTGTACCTGATGAGTCAGAATTTCTGTCTCCACAGGTGAGTTGGTGATATTGCAGAGGGAGTTGTGTGGCAGTCAAATTGAAACACTGTGAAAAGAGCTGAAAGCATTTATTGTATAAATGTACATGATAATAATCAGAATCGTTGTGGTTTAACATTTTGTTACTTCAATGTACATAAAGTATCTCTATGCCTGATTTTATGTTTCAGGTAGAGTTGCCCTATATTTCAGTATTTGTTCATGAGGAGACTGAGAACGTAATACGAAGGTACTGGTTTTAGACTCAAAGTGTTTTTGATTTTGATTTAGTTCATTGACGCTTTCATCCTGGAAGTTGTTTGGTATTTTGTGAATTGTTCATCTTGTTATCTCTTTTAGGATTTCATATAATTAAACAGAATGAAAAGCAACATGACAGTTGAAGGTGAAATCCTTGAGATCCAAGGCTTTGACATAGCACCAGAGTTCACGCATCCTCTCTTTTTCTTACTGCTGTTTGTTTACTTCACCCTGCTTTTTTCCAACATTGGAGTCCTTACGCTTATCATCACTGAGAAGAGTTTGCACCAGCCAATGTACATGCTTTTCTGCAACCTGTCTGTCAATGATCTGATCGGTAACACAGTCCTGCTGCCTCAGCTGATGGCTCACATCATTTCAACAGAACGCTTTGTCACCTTCAGACAGTGTGCGGTTCAAGCATTTTGCAGCCATACGTTTGGATCTGCTTCACATATGATCCTCGTCATTATGGCAATAGACAGATATGTTGCAATATGTCACCCTTTAAGGTACAGATCAATTATGACCACCAAAGCCGTGATCGGGCTGTCTGCTACAGCATGGGGGGTGTCTCTACTGCTCGTTTCTGTTTTGATTGGTCTCACAGTGAGGCTGTCTCGCTGTAGATCACTCATTCAAAATGCTTACTGTGACAATGCTTCTCTGTTCAAACTTTCCTGTGACGATGTATCAATCAACAACATCTATGGACTCTTTTTCACCGTGCTGCTGTTCAGCTGCTCACTGGGAGGCATAGCTATCACCTACTTTCGGATAGCTCTCATCTGCTGGATTAAGAAAAACAAAGAGTTGAACAACAGAGCGATGCAGACGTGTGCCAGCCACTTGGTTCTTTATCTTATAATGCTGTGGTCAGGCTTTTTAACCATCATATTACATCGTTTCCCAGATTACCCAGATCTAAGGAAGATTGCATATATTTTATTTCATGTGGTCCCGGCAAACTTAAACCCAATCATTTATGGGATGCATACGAGGTCGTTAAGAGATAAAATCATTCAAATAATGCAGAGAAAAGTGACTACAACGTAACTCCTTATGTCCTCTGATTATGCTTAACTTAAAGCTTGAACATAAGGATACACATATTTAATTTGTCTCTCTTGTTATATATGCTCTAAAGCCTATTTTTGACTTGACCATAATATATATTTTAAACAGGGATGCCTGATTAAGTTGAAATCTATATTTAAGTTTCAGTTCACCAGGCTGAATTTTTATAAATATGTAAAACCCCTGATTTTCAAGATCTGAAAATCAGAAAGAGACGAGAACAACACAAAATCAAGAAACATCCTTGCCATATTTATGCTAATGCTGTGTTGTTAATGGCAGTAGTTCATGAACCATAATGTGTGCAGACTTTTACCAGCTCCTCTGTGCTTTATCCCCGTAACAAGCAATCACCAAAATGTTGTGTCTTCATGCAAAAATGTTGTGTTTTGATTTGTGTTCACTCATGTTTATTGTTGAAAGTGTATATGATAAATCACAAAGAAAACAAATTAACTTCCCCTTTCCTTAACTATTTAAATCATGTGGAATAATAAAGTTGCATACATCAATTATTTTGTCTTCAAACTCTAAAGGATGAATAATATATCTTAAACTTAACCCAAATTAATAGAATGCTATTTATTTTTTTTAAATCAACATGTAACTTTTCTTTTAATATATATATGACTGATGCATATTTTCTTTTATATTTGTCTTCTTTAATGGCAATAAGAGGATGTGTTACCTGTTTTTTTAAAGCCTGCAAACGTATAACAACTGCCTGCCTTCACAATATTTGAAGTAGTGAATCCTGCAAGATTAGATCAATTTTATTTCTTTATAAGAAAGAAATGCAATTAATATTCCCAGAAATTCGATTGATGTCTTCCCTTCATGTTTGCTGTACTGAGAATGTATTTCAGTGGTGTACCCCTCCATTACTTGATCTCTTCATTAATCAAGAAAAGTAATTCAATAATCACGACAGCTCTTAGATTCATATTTGTTAAAAAAGCACTTCTCCTCGTCTCTGAATTGATGGGCAATTCACTTTTCTGTAAACACTTTTTTAATCAATGTACAATGTGAGTAATCATTTCATTTTCCCAGTTATTCAGCTTAAAGGTTCATTTGCAACATAAAGTCCCAGGGATAATACTGTGTACATCACAAGCAATGTTATAGTGATGACGCAGGGGATTTAAGAGATAATCCATGTGAGTTACATATTTACAGATTTTGTTCTGGTTGTATTTACTATTAAACTGACTCTCCTGTAAAGTCAAGAGACCCTCTTTATTGATGTCATGGTACTAGTCTGTTTATTGATGTATTTTCTATTTTAAGTTAAGACTTTATCAAAATAGAGCTGTCTCTGGACCTACAGTATCTAAAACCCTGATAACATTCCCGGGAGACTGAGGCCTCAAACACTCTTTTTTTGCGAGTTGTTTGTTGTATTATTGTTGTTTTCTGCTGTAGAAATAAAATACTGGGTATATTTCAGTACTTTTAAAGGCTTTTCTCTCTGAAGGAACAAATATCCATAACAGATAAATAAATAAATTGTGTAAAACTACAATGAATTTCATATTTTTTTATCACTTCTGTATGCTGCTGAATCCTTTGACTTTTGATGTCAGGGTAAACGTGATGAATATTGCTGTACAGGGTAATAATAATAATAATAATCAATATGTCATTTATATAGAACAAAAGCATTTATTTACAAAAACAATTTATTGGTAGAACTTTGTAATGTTCACAAATTGTACTAATATTCAGGGATTCAATCAACCATAGGGTCTAATTCTACTTACAGTGAAGACTAAAGGACAGACACTGTCTCCATAAAGGAGCAATCGGAAGAGGTTTGGGATGAATGCAATCTGAATAATCATTAAATATAACAATCTCTGTGTCAGATGGCTTTTCCCATGATTAGGAGACTCATTAAAAACACCATAATGAAAAATAACCACATGAAGAAGCGGTCTAACACTTTGGCCACTTTCTTCCACTCCCCCGTCCGTTTCTGCGTCGCCCTCTGATCTCTGTAACAGTTTGCTATGTACTCAATGTTTCGCAGCAGCTGCCTCTCGTCGCAGGTAACCTCTCTGTCTTTTTTTTCTCCATCACTCACTCCTCCTTTCCTGCATCTCCTCTTAGCCCCCGACTCTCCACAGTCCATACTCATGTAGACGCCATTCTTCCAAGCGCTGTAGTTGTTGGTCGGGTTCCTTCCCATTGAGCCCAGCGGACTCATCATCTGATCCATGTCTTCTCTCTCCTCCGCTGTCTCTTGTCCTCCCTCCATTCTGAAGACACAGTCGTCTCTGCAGGGTCCCACCTGCCCGTTCATGGTGCAGTTGTTGTTCTTCACAGGCGGAGGATCTTGTCTCTCCGCCTGTGGAGACATGCAGTTCTCCCCGACTTCATAAACGAAACACATTCTGGCCATGTGCTGCAGGATGAACGTCTTGGCCCACTTGGGAACAGGTTTGGCGTCTGGCCCACAGTGGTGAACGTTCATGATGAAGATGGTCAGAGCAGTGGAGGCTGTGATCATGGTCATGGTTGCAATGTAGTACTTTCCTGTGAAAGTAAACAAGACAAGGACACATAAAAAGACTTGTAACACAAAGTTTTCACGAATGTGGGGATCTGACCCCACTTTTGTGCCTTTAACCAAAAATGGCAGGTAACTAAGTACAAATCATTTTTCACTGTACTTAAGAAGAGTTTTAAGGTATCCGTACTTTACTTTAAGCTACTGTGAGAAATTTTTGTTTTTTGTCAATATTGGCTTTTGCTGATCCTGCCCTGAGAGAAAATATCTCATCTTACCTTGAAGTAACAATTTCTTTTTTTTTTTTTTTAAAGGCTTATATTTTAAACTAAATACATGGAAACACATTGAAAAGATGGTCCTTGGTGAAGGAATCTCAATAACCCAGGGAAATACAGACAGTGTTGGAATGGTTAAGCTGAGTAAGACATTCCCCATACAACTTATTTGCAAGTGGAGCAGAGTTAATGTTCATGTTTTTAGGAAGTTATTTGTTTTCTTTTTTGAATATGGTTAGAATGATTTTAGTATTTTTGTCTCCCAAATACGGCAAATATATCTTAAAGTGCAGAAAGCACTGGTAGAAATATTGTTTCAAAGGCTTCTTTTTGTCTTTATAGTGTTTTACCATACTTTTCATTTTAACTTTAAAGAGGTTACATATATTTCTGCTTTAATGTGTGTACTTTTGCCGCCTCTACTCTTACCAATAAGCGGCACATTCTCAGATGGAGGCATGATCTCTGCAACCAGGAGCTGAAAGACAGTGAGCGCCAGCATCACGGTGACACCCAGAGACACCTTCTCTCCAGAATCAGCAGGCAGGTAGAAACCCAGCGGAGCCAGGAAAGAGATCATCACACACGGTATGAGCAAATTGAAGACGTAAAATGAGGCTCTCCTCTTCAGCTTCAGCGTGTATGTCACGTCAGGGTAAGGGTCGGCGCAGCAGCCATACTGAATAATGTTCTTCTTAGCTGGCATACCCATCACCACCCACTCCACATTGTCCACCAGGTCAGCCAGGTCGGCGCTCTCCATGGCGTTCAGGATGTCAAGCTGGTTTCCGTTGTAGGTCCAGGATCCGTACGTGAACCTGCACTGCTGAGCATCGAAAGGGAAGAAAGACACGTCCACTTTGCAGGAGCTCTTTGTGATAGCCGGTGAATCCCATGTTATCTGGCCATCATGACGGATCACCACATTCGTGTCCATGGAGCCTGTGAAATGGTCATCAGCACTGAAATACAAAAGGAACTTGTCTAGAGAGGAAAATCAGCCCCACAGTGTTCACATTCAGATAAAGAGAAGCTGTCATTTACTGGAGTGAATGGAGCGTGATTACAAAATTAAAGTTGATCAGGACATAAAGGCACAAGTACGCCAACTGGAGAAGGAGTCAACACATTTAGAGGAGCTGAACTCATTCCTCAGAGTTGTGTCTGCATTTTATAACTCTTCAGTAATGCTTAGTGTTTGTGTGTTTTGATGTTCCAGTACCAATTGTCCTTCCCAATACAGATTCTGACACCAATACTTGGGTAAAAAACACACATTTTTGTTGGGAAAAAAAAAAGTTTGACTGAAATTACACTCTACACTTAAATGATAATATACCTGAAACATCTGGACCTTTTGGTTATCTCATAAATGATGGTATCAGATCTGTGCTACTGGTATTCTTTCCAGTGCCTCATTAAGTAATTTAGGTTATTTTGGAGGCTGGCACTGATGCTGATATGCTCCTATGAGTAGTAGCAAATGATAGTAATCAAAATATGATCATGAGAGGCCTCTTTCACGCTGCACTTCTTTTCTCCTTTCTAGTTGTCTTTCTCAGGAAATACCTCGGATTTTAATAATGTAGTAACTTTAGTATTATCATGTTTTTTTTAATTGTCAGCTGTATTTATTATATTATAAGTAATTTCACTGGTGTATAAAAGCAAACACAGGCCTGTACATTCCTATAAATAATGCTTTTAAGGAAAGTGCAGCTTGTGCCCTCTATTGACCAACATAAGCCAAACAAGTGAATGATAAACCCAATACCAGTCCGACCTACTTGTTATATAGGACTATATCAGGTCTCCATACATAACTACTAGGTATGCGGATGGTATCGAGTCCATCGTAATCATCTTTATTCCATTTGAGGTGTGCATCAACCCATACTTGCCGTATCCATAAATATGCAGTCAAAATTTGGTTTCGCTCATCCTGTAACATATTGAACAATTTAAGAAAATATCAGACAACAACAATGGGCCGTATAATAAATAAACAGAATATCATCTCAAACTAAACAGATATAATGCCCTGGTCCATATTCATGCGGCGGTTAATTTCCCTTATGATCATGATCGGGAAAGGAAACACAAAGCTGTTAAGGTTATGGATCCATCTGTTCACTGTGATTCACCTTGAAAGACACAAAAACATGGGGAATCTGTGAAAAAAAAAAAAAAAGAATTCACAACCTGATTGATAAGCAATTGAAATGATAATGTTTCATGAAAAACTATTTTAAGATAATACAACATTTTGCAGCTCATTAGCTACTGTAAGACACTAGCTAGAGTTAAAGTTTAGTCACTTATTGTCAAATATTTGATTGTTAAGAGTAATGATGCGAAAGGTCTGAATTCTTAACTCACAGTAATGTTAGACTATGGTGTGTTTTAGCTATAGGAACAAATTGCTTAGAGTAATGTTGGCTTTAACTACTAGAAAGCTAAAAGGTATGGTTAGAGTGTTTACATTAGCTGTTGTCAAAGTGGCTTATGTGTTATTTTATATATTCTGATGGTTAAAATGATTATTATATACGATGTGAACTGTAAATGTGGCTCCATAACTGATACAATTATACAATCTTAAAACAGTAATGATTCCCAGGTTACTTATGAGCTTCTCACCTTTGGTGTTACAGAGCTAAATTGCTGCTGTGTGATTATGGTGAATTGATGAGCTTTGTTGATGTCTGCACAGATTATTTTTCTCACACATAATCCTGTTGTGACGTGTGTGCACTTTACCATGTCAATAATTTGTGACAGTGTAACCTGCAGGGTCACATTCAGTATGAAGTTTGTGTCCTCCACTGGCCTCAGAGCACTGGTGTAGTTGGTGAACAGGTCATTCAGGAGCTTCTGAGCATATGTCCCATGAGCACCCCGACAAGCTAACAGGGAGAGACAAAATGTAAAATCTATTTCTATCTGAGAGGATTCTGGCCAGTAGAAACTACAGCAATGGATGTTGACGTAGGAAGAAAGGATGAACAGAAAGAAAATGTAAGAGAAAATGTGATGCATGACAGATGGTGTGAGGGGACAAAGAGGATATCAGGCTAGATTTCCCTTTCTGTAAAGCCTTAGAAAGAGATCAGGCAAATCTGAACCAGCAGTGACTCTCTCTGTTCAGACTTTGTACATAATGTTAAGTATGTGTCGATTGAACATTTAATCCATGAAGACATGACATATGAATCGAAATGAACATGAACGAGGAGGTTAAACATCCATGTGATGTGAACGCTGATGCAATAACAGACCGCCCTTAAATGGCATCTTTAGATATGCTCATTGTTTTTTTTTTTTTTAGGAAATCAGTCATGCCACTACTCTGTTCCACTTTTCCTACAGGTTTTGAATATGGAAACCTTATCATTTATAATATAACCTCTTTTTTTCCAGTGTCAACTATGGATATGGTCCAGCCAGATGTTGACTCTGAAATGCTGTAAAGCCTCTGAGCTCAATACAAAGAGAGTCTGGGGGATTATAATAATAGTAAATCCCTGCACAACTGGCTACAAGATACAGGTTCGGGGCAAAAGCTTTCGTGGAAGAAGACTAGAATTAATAATTAAAAATAAATGTGTAATAAACTTTGATTAAAACAATAAATTAGTACAATTGACAGGTGATACTACACCCTTGACACTTTTCTTGCCACAGTGTTTTTCTAGTTTTCCTTGTATTAACTTAAACCACAACTAACTGCAGGCAGAAAAATATATTTTCTCTCAAGTCAACGTTAATACCACATTAAATAAACATAAAAATATTGTAGACTTACTTGGCAAAAGACAGACACTTAGAAGCATGCATGATAAAGTTTGGATTCTCCATCTTTTCATCTTGCTGAAAACAAATTACTTCGATCAAAATGCCATAGGATCTATCCTGTTAACAAATGTAATTTACTACAAATTTTAAAAAGAAAGAAAAAAAAGATCAGCCTGATAGAAAACGGATGAAGCTACTCCGCATTTCAAGCTGCACATGAAGAGCCAAACTACAGCAGATAAGAGGGGAGGGGCAACAGTCACGTTATCCACGTAGATCTAGCACCACGGACAGCTCCTTGCATCACTCAACAGAACTAAACAGAAGTCCAATCAACTTTATTTGCGCCTCTTTTTCTTCTTTTTTTATACTGTGTGGCTATAATTTCGTTAGACTTACATTTTTGCCTCATTGAGCGTGCTGTCTGTGATGTGTGCAAAGCCTATCTTAGGTAGGCCTACTATGAATATGTACGACGGAGGATTAGGGCCATGATAAACTTTTATTTATTTTTTTTTAATTTCGAGATGAAACTCGTAAATTTACGAGATTAAAGTCAAATTCGAGACCAGCCTGCGCGAAAATAAAAGTAGAACTCTTAAAGTCCTTTCCTCTGCAGACACAACTTCCTCCAAGTCAGTGAGGTTCTTTCCTCATGAAAGAATGAGGAAATGAAACGGCGTTTCTGGCTCTGAAAGAAGGCAGCGACGGGGAGACACCCAGGGTTCACTGAAGATAACTTGCTCCCCACCAGGTTCACAGATTTAGTTACCATAGTAACTGACTAAAACCCAGAGTTTCCCTTATTTCAGGGTTAACTGACTCAGTTTGCACAACACAGTTTACAGTTGTTAACTGAACTATTCAAACTGCACACTATACACAGACAGCACCATTGTAGCAGTTAACCAAACACAAGATTGTGCACTTTTTTTGCATTAAAGTTAATTCATTTTCAGACTCAACATTTTGTTTTTGAACACACAGCACATTGTTGTTTATGTATGTTTACCTGTTCTCCAGTGTTGCTGCTATTTCTTAATAAAATAATCTTCACAATCTTTTGGATCCCTTGTGACAGGGTTCATGTTGAAAAGAATACATGGCTTAATAAATAAATAAATAAATAAATAATATGCTGGTGATGAAAGTGAAAGTACTGTAAAAAATCATTGATAATTATCAAGAAGAACACACTCACAGAAATGAGTTCATGTATAGGCTACTTTATTATATAGCAAGTTAAAAGAGCAAATGTTTGGTGTTGTGAGTTCCTTCCTGAGTGTTTTCCTTGCCACGTTCTCCATGGTCGCCCTCTTTGGTGCCTACTTTCCAAGCCAAGTTCTCAGTCTGTTTGTCCCTGTCTTCCAGCTTCATGTGCTTCCTCCTCATTGTGAGGCTGATCGTTTCCTCCTTTGCTGCTGGAGGTTACCCTGAAAGCATGCAATGTTTGTCTGCGTAATGTGTGTGAGGCCCAGATGTAGAGATGGTGCCCAGTCTGGATCAGTCTCCATCATTATTTCTTAACCAGGTTGGCCTGTAATGACATGTAGTTTTTTAAAAATGCTGCAAATGAATATTCCCTGTCATGTTAAGATCTTAATTAGACCGTTTCTGAAATCTTCTGTCTACTATAGTTTCCTAAACAAGGCATGACAATTTTTAGGACAATAGATAACTAATCAAGCAACATTATAAACACATCAAATACGTCATTAACTTACCCTTATGAATGTGTCGAGATCAAACAGATCAGCCCCTTTTCCAGGTGGGAAACTTAAAAACCGTGCCTGCTTGTCAAGTGTTTTACCTTTCATTATATTTAGAACTGCAACTTCTCAAACAACATGAGCCATGAACCATTCACACACACAAAAAAGGGAAGCAAAGCAAAATATGTGTGCAGATGGTGCAGACCGGTGCAGACGTGCGACTCCGTCTATAAACAATCAGCTGTTACCATGGCTACCCTACCTAAATGGCGCATATAACCACAATGCATTGGGGTCAGCGTAAGCAATACGTCACCTGACAAGCAGGCGTCATGGATCAGAATATCTACCTATGACATCTACAGAACAAAGACTGATAAGTAAGTGCGAATAATTTTCTTTTTTTTTTCCATTACCATGCCTGAGTTTGATCAAAAGAAACTGCAATCCGACTGAATGCAAAATTATTATAAACTTGGCATGCTGTTGAATAAGTATATTTGCTTATAATATAAATTAAATAAATTGTCAATGATTGAGAATCATAGAGTGCTTGCATTTGCAAATTGGTGAGAGTTGGGCTGTCGGGCATCCTGCGGGGGTGTTTCGGAGGTCTGATCAAGCTTTTGAGCTGTGACTCGACACAGATCAGATTAAACTGTGAACCTTTATCCTAGGGGAGACGTCCCGGGGTGGATTATTATAAGAATTCGCTGCACCGCCTTTAAACGTAGCAACCATCACTCCCCCTGGTCCGCTCGTTTTCTCTTCCGGGTGCTGATGATTTCTCTTGCAGTCGCAGAAGGAGGCTGCTTCATTCTCGAGCGCATTGTTATTTTTAAAGGGGTATTAAAATGAAAATATCACAGGAATTTAGGCCGGGCTCATTGATCTGCCTCCCTGTTATTAAACAGTGCACCGTTTTTTTCTTTGCCTGGAAAATTCCCTGCAGCCTGGTATAATGACTGTTGTTATGATAGCTAGATTGCCACGCCTTGTATAGCCTACTGTAAACCTGCTAAAGGTAGGTTAAATTCATCTTTCAGCCTTCTTATGCTGTGAATGCATGAATACAAAAATATCCCCCAATAATGAAATAGTGTAGATGGCATTCTTATTTTTGTCTCTATACGTTGACTATAAGAGATGTTATTTTCTTGCAGCAGGTAGGTTATTACTTCTCCATGTGTGTCATTTATATTGTTAAAATCTTTTTTTTTCTTAGTGATTTAGACCAAGATGCTACAAGGCTCATCTGTCTTTGGGTATGAGAGGCCCCTTCTCATCAGGGTGTCATTCAGCACCTGTGTCCTGGCTACTGTATGTCTGCCATTGCTGGGACTGATAACTTGTGTCCTCATATCCTCCACCTTTCACTTCGAGGACTCTACTGGTACACATTGCCAGGTAATGTCTGCATTTTGTCAGACTGAACCATCACTGTTTCATCTTTGATGCTGTTATAATATGACTATGTGCATATAATCAAGTATGACTCTTAAGTAAATTTTAAAATACTTCGATCCAAATGCTTTCGCTCCTCTACATTTGACTTTTCAAATAAAATAATGTTCCTTCCTTTCCTCTCCTATAATCCCAAGATTTGGACATTTAAATCTCAATTATTATTATTATTTTTCCGATAAATTGAATCTATGTGTCTTTGTGAGTCTATTTCTAGGGCTTTAACAATCCATAAGATTAGGTGGAACATTGTCCGCAGATGGCTTGGTGTTTTTCTACCACTGGATGCCCCATGCACTTGTCAAATTATACTTAATCTTCGCTGTGTTTGTTTCAGGTTCCAAATTACCTGCCATCTATCAGTGCCTCGATAAGCCTGAGTCCTGAGTGCCACATATGGCGGTTCTGCATCGGACTGCACTCAGCACCGAGGTTCCTTTTGGCTTTTACATACTTCAAATTTTACAGGACACGTTTTGCCTCAAAGTTTCCTGAGAGCTCACTCTGTTCACTCACATGCCTGAACCTGACCTTTTCTATTTTGGAGAACCTCAGCCTCCTGCTGCTCACATATGTATCATCCAGCGAAACTTTCTGTGAGTAATGCTTTCTTTTAATTGAAGAGGTTTTTTCAAACTTTTATTTTACTTTGCACAAGCACGATGTGGAGCTGCCTAACTAACTGAGATTTTAATTAAATGTGTTAAAGCTTTGAAATGTTTGAGCATATTGATTTGCATATCCATAGTTTAACTTTAATTTGGTGATAAATTATTGTCATTACTGTCCATTATTAACCATATTTCCTCCTCTCTTTGAACATTTTTCCTTTGTAGTTGTACATAAAGAAGGTTTTCTCCTCTTCATTGTCAGCTCTATTATCCACATGATGATAACCTGCCGTTTATGGAAAGCTATTAAGAAGTATTCATTAAATCCTGAGGTAAGAAACAGTATAAAATACGACAGAGGGCACTAAAAACTCCTAATGGTGTTTGCAATATGTAACTTTACATCTGTCCGTTCAGTACATTTTCTCTTCCTCCCTTATAGGATGCCAAGTCTCACCACTGGAAAGTGCGCTTCTTATTTTTCAATGTATCTTGCTGCGCTTTTGCTGGATTCTTTTATTGGAAACATAACATGTACTGTGAATCAGGGAGTAAGTATCTGTGCGATAAGTTTGAGAAAAAAGATTTAAGTCATATCAACTATTGTGTAAAATAAAAGCTACAGCATGCTGGCTAAACCATGCCTATAACACGCTCCTGATTCATCTTTCAACAGGTTATACGTTTTTCGCTCTGTTTGAGTATCTGGTTGTCTTCTCCAACATGGCCTTCCATCTCACAGCAGTGTGGGACTTTAAGACTCGGGAGGTGATGGTCATTTCATCCTCTGAAGATAAAGACTTCTGACTAGAAACGTCGGGACTAGGTGCTAAAAGCACAACCACTGAACCCACTGATGATAACAGCCTTGACTCTGCGCAGGAGGAAGATTGGGACGGCCTTTTCCATATATTTTCATGAAGACTCTCTTACAGGGTGTAGACGTCAGACTAGTTAAATGCACATGTGCTACTGTGAGGTCTATTCAGTAACTGTTGGTGCACTTATTGCCTTAGTGTAGTGATACTCAACCCGAGGCTCTCGAGCCACATGTGGCTCATTTGGGACGAGTTGTGGCTCTTTTAGGTCCTACTTGGACAAAAAAAATCCAAAGTAGTCATTTAAAAAAGGGAAACATTGTCAGCAGAAATCATTATTTGCAAGTCATGTCACTGTGTTTCCCCACACGTATTTTAGGACAGAAAGAGGTTTTTTGATTGTGGCTCTTGCAGAAATATTTTTTAGTCAATGTCAATTTTAAGTCTAACAAGGCTGAGTACCACTGCCTTAGTGTGTCATTCATGGATGCCTTTGCTATGTTATGTGCAATTTTAACTTTTGTACAGTACACAGTAAATGTGTGGTAATATTGTATGTGTGCCAAAGTAAAGTAAATGTATTTGAAGTATACTTGGTTTACTTTATGTTTTCAAATGTGAATTGTTTGCACAACATGTGTCGAGAAAAGTGGGACCATACATCCCGGGCCTCGCTGGGAGGAGGGGCCCTGGGTAGTTTGGTTTAATGACATACTTGTAAATACAATGTTTTTAATGAGAGATGAGATTACACACTATCATTTTCAGTTGTAAAAGTAGAAAAGTAAACTAAAACCTGAGAGGAGTTATTCCAATTTTGAATAAACACATTGGACCTCTGCAGACTTCACATATTTCACAAGCATGTCCATGGCCAATGCACAGGTGAACCGAGCTTGAGCAGCCGGTAATGATGTCCTTCTTCAGCCAATGCCATGCTGATGTCAGTGATCCTGAGGACACATTCAGGCTAATGTTGTTGTGATAGTTGAAGCTTTGGATCTTCTCTGGGATATGGTAACTGGACAGAGCTCACCCCACCAGCTTGTGTTGGACTGAGCCCTAGGTGTTAGCAAGGTCCAGCCTAACCACCATGCCACTGGGATGCCTTGCAGTGTTTGCCTGTTTAGGTTTATTTAGTTGCAGTTACATTATAGTTTTATAGTTCAAAAGCTTGGTCCACACTCCAGTGGGAGGAAGTCTATTTAAAATCTATTTATCAATGTATCTGCAACAATTTATCATAGTAGTGTACAGAAGTCAGGGACCTGAAAAGATTTGCTTTAACAAAAATCCAGGTCTCTGGTCCTCTTTCTTGAAGAGGATTAAATTCCATCACCCAATCAGAAGCCAGTTAAGACCCTGGCAAGATCTTCATTAAAGGACACAGGCCTAGGAATCCTGCCTCCTCCTCTGGTCATCATTTTACAAGCAAAAAAAAACAAGCTGCAGCTTCCCTTCCGACATCTGGTTGAGGAGTTCAAGGTCAACCAAGACACTGCTGACTTGAAGGTCTCCTCAGCAGGTTGAGGTCAGAACAGGAAGGAAGTGGAGAGAGAAATCGTGTTGGGCATGGTGGTGATGGGTCGGGCCGCTCTTGGAAGCAGTCTAACACCCCACTTCAGTAGAGTTTGTGAGAAGAGAGTCAAAAGCTCATACAGCAAGAAGTTTGTATCAATTCAAATTCAAACATTAATTATCTGTTAGGAACTACAGTAAAAACCTTCAGTGTGCACATAGCTAAAAACAAACCACACATATATCACATATCAACATCCAAAGTGCAATCAAATAGTCCTGAGTGAAGCCGGAACAAATATGGCATGACAGATTAGCAATAAGATTCTAGTGTTAAAAATGAATAAACACTCAATTTAAGGAGGAAGAAGCTTGCTACTGCAGTATTGTGGGCAAGCAAGGTTCCTGGAACAACGGGAACTTGCTGACCACAAGATCTCCTCCACAGTGCTCTGAAGGGAAAATATTTCCACTTCCAAGTTCTTGGTCATGTCTGTGAATGACGTCCCCGAGCATCCTGGACACAAGCCAGAGCCTCATTTTTTTAAAGAACTTCTTAAAATTCACTTCATGTATACATAGTTGCTGCCATGTTTGTTTGTTTGTTTGTTTGTTTGGTGGGAAACCGCCTAGTCTGGCAACCCTGCAGACCAAAGCAATGGTTTGTGACTCGATCAGCGTTAATCCCGCCCACTGAGTTTGATGGGAGAGGATGACAGATAAAATTATTTCATGATGCACTGCTGGAGCAGGAAACATGAAATAATTAAATAAATAGTGGAATAAATAGATGTGTTTTAGATAGAATGAATGAACATTTTAAATAATTAATGACACATTAAAATAATTATTTAATCATTTAATAACACATGCATTTAATGAATTAAATAATTATATATTTATTTATATATTTGTTGATTTATTTCCAATATTAAATAATTGATGACACACTTAATGTTTTAATTAATTCTATATTTATATATTTCATTTTGGCACTTTTAGTCCTCCATAGTCCCCTTACAACATGCCTGCTGTCTGTCAAAGATGACATTTTAAAGACTGCCTACAGGAAGTGGGAGCTACCATCAGTGGTGATGAAAGAAGGGGAGTCTTGGACTCATGCTCTCTTTTTGTTTACTTTGGTGCCGTATCCTACATTGTCTTCCTGCAATAGGAAGGAGACATCTGATTGGCTACAGAAATTTCCCTGCTGAAAAAAATGCATTTGTGACTCTAACCACGGCAGAGGAGTCTCAAAAGTCCCACACACAAATGCAGTGAGGTTCACAAATGACAAACAGTTTGTAACTGCAGACTGAACAGTTTGTATATAAATGTAACAAGATACAAGATGTGTTTTTAAATATACATTATATATTTGTGAATTTCTATTACATATATACAAAACTACAAATATTTGTGTGTGAATCAGAAATACGTTTGTGAATCTTGTTTTTTATTTGTGGATTTGTTTTACATTTATATAGAATTAAATATATTTGTGTGTGCATTGAAATACATTTGTGAATACTGAGACTGATCTAACTCCATAGGTTTAATGGTCAACTTTGTTTCCCCCATGAGTTTATGTTGGACTTGTCCATTGAATATATATAACCTCACTTCTTTCAATTGATGGTGGGTCTGTTTAGTTATGTTTTTGGTTTATGTCGGTTTACCTTTTTTTTTAATTTGTTTTCTCTAAAGGCTCCTTCAGACGGTGGACTTTATTTTGAAAGACTTGGCAGAAGTAGTATTTTTTATTTTTTTTTACTTACATACTTGACAGCGCTTTGGGAGCGCGTAAAAGTTTCTCACTCCTCCCTCTCGTCCATGAGGCTGACTTGGCTCCAGATATAAACACAGTGCTCCTCTCAGTGCCCGCTGCGATACTCAGTCTACTCCAAACCAGCAGGCAGTCTGCTCCAAGAGGCCGTTAGAGAAAAAAGCACGAGGGGACGATCTCTGGCACATTCCCCAGGATGGAGGTAAAAGATATGTGACTCTGAGCGTGGGTTTCTGTCGGAGCCTGTACTTTTAGTCTGCTTTAGCAGATGTTTTGAAAATGAAATGCGGTTGTCTGTAGTCATGTGTGGTTGAAATTGCAACATTACATCATAGAAACTCATTAAATGACTATTAAAGTAGGCTTATTGACGTCTTAGTCCTTACTCTTATGTTTGTGGAAGGGGTTATGGCTTGACTGCGCAACAAAATTCACATTAAGTATTGCATTTATATCACTGCAAATACTTAAATGCATTTGAAGTTGTTTGCTACTCATCACAATACAAATTCCTAAGTTATTTAAACTATTTACCAATTAACTTTTAAACCTTACAAAATATATTAATAATTGTGACCAATTATGGTATTTGACAAGTTTTACGTGAACTATAGTAGACTAGATGCTTTTGATATTCTTATCGTGTAACTTTTTAACTTTATGACAGGATGAATAGTCTTTCCCGAGGTGTTGATATTTTATTAACTTGCATATGCGCACACCCAAAATAACAACATAAATACTCTAAAAGCAAAAGGGATCAGTATTTGGCTCAGTATTTGTGAGCTTCAGCCAGGCTGTTTTATGTTACAGTAGATTTGATGGAAGGACTTCATAATAAGTAACCACAGTGTAATAGAGGAAGGAAACAGGGCTGACGAACAGCTGTCACACAAATGTGTTTGATAAATGCATGGGGTATGCTACTACTTCTTTCTCTCTTCACTATATATTTTGTTTTAAATCAGATTTTTTAAACTAGCAACATGCCAGCCAACGTGATCTCAGAGGAAGAGCCGTGGTTTCTCTTCTCAAAGACCAAACTGTCCTTAACTCACTTGCTCTGAAGCTTAAAATAAAAAATGCACTTCTCAACGATATATGTGGCCTTTCTAAGTCCTTTCACACATGTTTTTTTTAGCAGGTTTGTGGTCTCCTCCCTGCAAAACAAGCTGTTCCCTCAGACTTCTAACATCAGTTTAAAGGATTTCATGTCATGTGGGGAATAGGAAGAGAAACGCCCATTTGTTTCCCCACAGCACGTCAGGGACAGCATTAGGTAGCCACTGAGCTTCTCTCCCATATATAAACCACTGAACTTAAGGACTCCTGTTGCACTTTCATCACAGGATTTTCCAATTTTAAACCTGAAGTGAAAACCTGTGGACTTCCGACTGAGTCCACTCCAGTTCATGTGTTTGATGTGTCAGGCCTTTCAGACCTTTCCGGCTGTCATATGACAGAAGTTTCCTTCAAAGTAACATTGATGACCCCCAAGAAATGAGTACTGCTACATCTGTAAGAGACGATATGTCAGCTGCTTTTTGAAGGGTCTGTTCCTGCTGCTGATGGTAAACTTTTGAGTTTTGTTTTCAAAGGTTGATATAGTATCATCCCAGATGTCAGCTGTGAAAATGGGAAACTTTCATCAGATGAGATTGAGTTAGAAAGAAGATTTTTTTTGCCTAAAGTTCCAGTGAACCATGTGCTATTATGGATAGCGGACAACCTTAGAAAAAGCCTCTTGAGCCTATTGAATAACAAGCCAAAATGCCCGTCTCTGCCACAGGCACTTTAATTTTAAAATGCTGCTTGAGCTAAAGTACCAATGAAGGAACGTAACCTACCTTCATAGGTACTAGGAGGTGATACATAAATACAGTGGTGGTGATATATCAAAACAGTTATTATGGATCTTCAAGTCTTCATGGCCTCTTAAGAACGGATCTATTGACATTACAAGTTGTTGATTTTTTTTATTTTTATACATAATATAAATTAAGGTTTACGTCAACTATTAACAAGACTGATTAATTTCTATCGAAGTTACATCTTTGTTGACAGATTGATGGTGAAGAAGGTTACATTTTGGATTAACTGTGCTCACATTTAAATTGCTTTAGTTTGGTACTTCAGGCTGTTTGTGTGTTTCCAGCTTTAGAAAAAAAGCGTATTATGTGTTTAAACATTGACTTACATCAGCAGCCTCAAGCAAGCCTTGAGAGCATATTAGCACATGGAAACACATCTTGAATGTTGTGTTTCCTTGTTGGAAACAGCTCGCTAATGTAGAAACAAACTGGAAATGTTGTGCACTTGAGTGTTTTATGTGTGTTTGTGTGCATAAACCTTAGGGCTTTTAATGTGTGTGTATTTGTGTGTGCGTGTGTGTGTGCAGGGTTGTGGGGTTTTGGGGCGGGGGTGGGCTTTCCTTTGATGGAAAAACAACACCACAGCTAGAGGAGTGAGTATTTGGGATTGCCTTGCCAACCATATGGTGCGCACATTTATTATGTAATCATTGTAAAGTTAAGAGACCAATAACACAAGAACTCAGTCTGAACCAGCCAGACGTTTGCCAAGGAGTAAGTGTTTTTCCACTTTTGCTTTACCACATTATGTCATTTAAATAGTGTCACAATGTTATTAGAATGATCCAATACTTACACTCCACTTCTTGTACTACAACTTATACTTGCACTACAATCCCAACCACATGAACCACTATCTAGTTCAGTGGTAAGGCAAAAAAATGCAGAGTGCATTGGCAAGGATCCATTGACACCTGATGATGATGAAGAGTCAAGGTATCCACTGGCTTTATGCTCAGAGCTAGACATTAACAGTGACAGATGCAGACGGAGGTGTTTTCTGAGGCTGAATGAGAGTTACTGCACAGCCCGGGATGAATGTTTCACACTATCCCGAACATAAAACAGACACCAAAGTGACCATGAAGCTCAGCGGAATGTAAAACCTCAGCATCAAGGAAAGCCTCGGAAACTTTAGCCCTCTAAAGTCACCGTGTTGTTATGGTTGGATCCATGTTCAGATCACACTGCAAGGTGTGTGAGCTGATTTTACAGTTTCCGAACTTCTCCTGTAAGTCATATGACTCTGAGTCACAATAAGATGAGCTGCAGGATAAAGACCACAGTTATGATTTAAAACCACAAGCATCTCGTTTGACTTTAAAAACTCAGATTTCACTGATAGTTATTGTTGTGTTTACAAAAACAGACATCTGGTGATCTTAACATGCTTTTACTGATATAGTTTTCAGCATGTTGTCTACCTACATAGATCCACAAATGTTCATTCTACAATCTTTGAAAGCACAATTATACTATGACAAACAGGTAATGGCAAAATAAGCTGGAAAACTTCTGCAAATGTGTAGACATTTTCATACTCTTCATATTTTGTTGTTATTTCTGTTTATCTCCATTGTTTCAGATTTCAGATGCAGACTTTGAAAGAGTGAGGCAGTAGTAATCTCTGCATTCAGACAATTAATGTGTATTGACAGAAAGTGTTGGAAATGTGTTTGAAAAGTGCACTGCACCAATAAAAGATGAGTAGAAAAAGAGACCTGCAGTCCACTTAAACCAGTTTCAAGACTTTCAAAGAATTTGCAAATGTTTGAGTAAACAAAAGATGTATTTGTTTTTTCATGAGGACGCAATGTGTTTTAAGTTAACAATCAGTGTAACCTGCGGCCAGCAAGTTCAAAATAGGAACTTAAATGCGGTTTACATAGCAGTGTACCCTGAAGGGGTTGACAAGTAGAAACGGCTCTGACAGAATCTGACATAATATTAGCTTGCTGTCTTCAGTGTGTGCAGACTTTCTGACTGAAACATTTTCAAAGTTTGCGATGGATGTAGATTCCTTTTGCATCATTTCGAAAATCATAAAGGTTGGTTGTTTATATGAGAAGGCTTTAATCTATTGCCTGTCTTTGCATTCTGAGTTCTCTTTGTTCTCTTCTTTTTGGGAGATATTTGCACCTCTATGACCAATCAACTGGTTCATCAAACTTCACAATCACTTTATTGCTTTAGTTGTTTTATTTTGTAGCTGCAGAGGCGTCATTGTTTTTTCTTCAACATTATTTTTTTCCTCTTGTGAGTTCCTATCAGGGGTTAGGTTTTTACAGGACCCGCCCCTTTCAGTCAAAAGCAGCGCATGGCGCAGAGAGATAGCTGGGGGTGGGGACCACAGAGAAGATAGTGAGAAGGACACTGTGATCTGAAAAAGAAAAAAATGACTTTGACTTCAAAGGAAGTTGCATCATTAATGAATTCATGTAGACTGGGTGAATTTCAGCTTTCCGACTGCACTACCTGTGCTCCAGTTTATTTATTCCAGACTAGTTTTTGAGATTTAAGACCAAAATTGTCATGACAGTACTAACTTCATGCAATACTAGTTGTTGATGGCTGGGTTTATAGATAAAGACAGAGAGAGAGAGAGAGAGAGAGAGAGAGAGATTGTAAAAAGACTGAAATATGAGATCATCATGGTTTAGAAACTTTCTTCCAAACCTCCCTCCAGCATTGTTAACCCACACTGCCTGCACCCCCTTAACCCCCTCTCTCAAGTTGGCATACAGCCATGCTCTTTAACTTCCTTTTTTGGCAGAAAGGAGTGCAAACAAAATAAGTGCTCCAAGCTGCTTGTACTAGTCAAGTCTAGAATTTAAAGCAAGGCAGCTGATTTCATGATTTTTAACTTTGTGTCGTCAATGAACATTTCAGGTTCTTCATCCGTGTCTCATCATCAAAATGTGGAAAGTAGTTACCCATTTCTCTATAGAATGACCAGGTGTAGGATAGATTAAATTATTTATTTAACATGGAGTGGCTCAGTGGTAGAGTCATTAATCTCTCAACCCGAAGGTCAGCTACTGAACCCCGAACTGCTCCCGCTGCTGCGTCAGGTGTAAATGTGTATGAATGGATCAGTAAGTGGTGGATACTTTACAAAGCAGCCTCTGCCATCAGTTTGTGAATGTGGTGTGACCTGCGGTGTAAAAAGCACTTTGAGTCGAGAGACTATAAAAGCTCAAGTCCATTTACCGGTAATAATGTATTGTCTCAATGTGTACTGGGGTTCTGGATCTACACACAGTTTTAGTGGGGAATGTGCAATGCGTCACTAAATGAAGTCATCCCATGTCTATGCTGCTCAACCTCAGTGTTAACTATCTAGTCCAACGTGCAGATGGTTTTTGTCGACCAGATTGCTGGATCACAGTGGATGAGAATACCAGAACACCACGTAAAATCCCCAGCAGATGCTCGCATCAAAGCGGTCTTACTTTCCCTCAAATGTTTGGAAGAAGTGCTGTCTGCTTTGAGATGTTTACATTTTTTGATATCTTCTTTACTCACCATTCACCCTCTGTTGCTCTAGTTCATGTTGCACAACATTTAAGATCTAGCCTAAGCAGTCCAACGTGGTCATCAAATTGAAATATCTGGGTGCATTCTGTTAACATGCCTGGCCTTGTCATCTGTTCACATATCTCTATAATGGTTCCATCAAAATGTGATTTTATAGCTTGTATCTAGAGCCTCATGGGGGCTTCTGATTTGTATATCTTTCACCACATGAACAAGACACATTTCCGGCTTGTTGTAGTTCTTGGAAATGTATCTGAATGAGCAGTTTTCTGTTCTCAGGTCCCCTCCCTCCCTTCCCCCACGTTTCCCCTTTGTATTGCCTGTGTCTGCAGCACTGTGTCATTGCTGCCCTTGATGCAGGGCAGCAATGACTTCTATATGAGTGAGTCTATTTACCTCATAGCTCTGATTTAGGGCCCTTCTTGTGACATGTACACGTCACATACAAAAACACACAAACACAGTGCTAGTGAAGGCATCGGAAAAAAGTGGGATATTCAGATGAGGTTCGGTCCAAATTTACATCATATTTTCCTGGAACGACATCTAGGAATAAGGTGCCTGTCTGCTCTCGTACCATTTAACAAGAATAGGCAGAAGTGAGCATTTGCCGAGGTGGTTTTCCCGTCACAGAACATGCTGACTTAAGAAAACAAAGTCTGCGGACTTAAACTGAAACCGTTGCACTTGGCAAGATTTTTAAACACGATCTGCCTGAACAGCTGTGCTTCAGTGTATTTTATTCATCAAAGATCTCTCCTGTGAGGAGCTCACCAGTGAGAGCTTATGAAGATTGAGAGTTTAAAGCACAGCTATTCCCAGAGAGGGGTTAAAGATCCTGAACCAGACTTCATCTTCATCAGTTCTGTGGTAGATTACATGGCCTGTTTCTCCCTGACCACCACTGTTATGTCAGGCAGATATGCTGAATTTACTAAGACTGATATCATGTGCTTCTTCTCCCCTGCCTCTGGAAATAGGAACCACAGGAACATACAATAGCAGGCTTTGTGTGATCTCTTTATCTCTGTGTTCTCTCTCTACATCTGCTGGTCATACAGTAAACCTCGTGTTTCCATCCATAGCCTGGAAACTGGAAATTAAGACGCTGGTTAGGATTAACCTTTGCTCATCCATTCACAGCTTACTATAGATAAATACACTTTTCCTACAACTCTCCTTCACATTTACACCAGAAAATGCAGTCTTCTGTCGAGGTATTCCACGCATGTTGTCTTTATCTTTATTTATTTTTTTAAAAACACTGGCTCAAAACAGCTGATTACAACTGAAACTGTCATATACAGTAGAGACAGGAAGTATGTATTTCGAAGTTAAAAATGTAATTGAAATGTTAGTATTATTTTGTATTTGGTTGCAAAATTGGCAAATGGTATAAAGTACCATGTCGTGCCAGGTATTTAAAGACACGTCTAATGTAAGTAAATAATTATAGTAGTATTGTTAAAGTAGCATAGGCACGAACAAAGCACTGCTCTCTGCTACCGTTTAATTTATGATACCAGAACTGTATGAATGTCAGGGTTTACAGTTTTAATTTTCTTGTGTTGAGTGAGAGGAGGACATTGAGCAATTTTGCAAACCAAATAGTGAAAGCTGGATCACTGGAACGCAAGGTTCTTGGGGGTAATTTCCAGGATGGAGTGGTTACCCACCAACAGAGGTCCAAGAAAAACAACTTTTGCATCAGGGACAGATATGTGGGTGTTAAATTGATTTGTGCTCATTGTTTGGGAGGCTTGTCTGTGTTGTAAGATTATTAAGAGCCTCTGTGGTGCAAAATGCTGAAAAGGTTCATTTTGATTTTTAAGTAAGACGTCAAACTACACACCACACGGCTGTTATCAGCAGAATAATGCAGTTGCAGTTTTCCAAGAAAAAAGTTGAGGAATGGATTGAGGAGCATGATGAATTCAAGGTGTTGACTTGGACTCCAAATCACACAGATCTGATTCTGACCGAGCACTTGTGGGATTTGCTGGAACAACAAGTGCCCCACCTTGCAACTTAAAGGATCTACTGCTCACGTCTTGGTGCCAGATACCACAAAACACCTTCAGAGGTCTTGTGAGGTCTCTTGAGTCTTTGGCACAATGAGTCAGGCCAATATTGACTGCACAGAAGGCACATAAGACAAATAGTTTGTCAGATTGGTGTAATTTACCACACCATGTTTACCCTAAAGGGGAAAATTATTTATTTATGAAATGCATTTCTCCTATTGACTACCACTCATACTTGTAAAAAAAAAAAAACAACATCTAGAGGATCTTATTTCCAGGGAAGTCTGAGTTCAGAAATAGCTAACTTCTTTTTATAATCAACCCAGGCCTGTTTTGGGAGAAAAAAATAGTTAGTCACATGGGTAAGGCACTGCTTTAAGATGCTTTTTTTTTTTAAAATGGTTTCCTTGTTCAGACATGCTAGATTACACTGTATGTGAGATTACAGTATGTTTAAGATGTGGTCCAGTATTTCCAGGGACACTCTCTCTGAGGAGCTGAGGGGTTACAGAGCAAAGCTGTGATCCCGGCTGCTCATGCAGCTCTGGGGATTTTTCCCAGGCCTGGAGCCCCAGAAATAGAGTTTTCCCTCCTCTCTCCTGCAGTGAACCAAAGTTTCCCACTCTTCCACAGAGCGTGGGGTCCCAGCTGAGTTAACTATGCACAGAACTGATAACTGAGTGAAGGCCTTTTATGGCTCAATGAATGCCTCTCATGTTTTTTCAGTGGAACAGTAAGGGAAATCATTTGAGTTTAACTTGGAGGAAAATACATTTTTGCATTTACTTAAACAAAGAAGAACAGGCAAAACTATTAAATAAAGGTCTCTGTAGATAACCACCCTTAATATAATATATGTCATGCATGAGGAAGCTTACATTAGCTCTGTAAAGAGTTCCCATGGCAGATAAATCATAACAAATAAATCATCTATTGCCTCAAATACTTCATGAATATTGAAATCAGGGATTTGTTTGCATTGATTCTGACATTTTTTTTAATTCAACCTAAAGAAGCTCATACAACAAGATGAGGGCTCGCAGTGATAAGGTGCATGGAGTAATATTACTGAATCTGGAAGAACATTTTCTAAATGATAGTTGATGAAAGTGTTGCAAACAGATGTTTTTACTCCAACAATGCACTTTCAAACTATTGAACCACAAGCTTAAAAAAAAGTAACTCTTTGTATATTTTAGGGAATCCGGTAGACAGTCCACTTGTGTGTCGTAAAAGTATAAAGCTGGACAATAGAAAACACGAAGCCTTGACTTTGTTTTATTTTTTAACCCAAAACATCTGAGCAGCCAATAACAAGTGAACAAAGCCCCAACTTCCTTTGCCTGTGCTGTTGTGAGTTTGTGCTCAGAAGGAGGCAATTGTTATTGAAGGACAGGAAAGTGTTAAACAAATGGCCGTTACAAAATAATGGTATGGAGAGTGGGTGGTCCCTGATGATTACTATCTATCATGGATGAGAAAAGAGAACTCAGGAAAAGGGTTTGGACACAAAGCTGTGTTACTGGAGATACTGTGGGGCAAGCTGATGCTGTAATACTTTTGGGTGGAGGGAGCAAGGTGGTGAGGTCATATGAGAACAAAGGGAAAAAAGAAAATAAAGTGTGATGTGGAATGTGTATATCTGTGAAGCTTGTAGGATCCGTGTTTCCATGGGTTACAGCTCAAACAGTGCAGACAGGGAGGGGAACTGAGAGTGCACACCCAGAAAATGTGACAGAACTGGCAGCTGTGAGGAGAGGCAGGAGCTTTTTAGAGGTCATAAAAGTAGGATGGAAATTAGATTTAACATGAGAACTAGAAAGAGACGGGGAGGAGCACCACCAGCTGTGAATGTACAATGCAACACATTAGAATCTGTACACTCCTTGCACAACAAATAACTTACCCCAGTGAAAGTCCAAATTATTTGGAGTAAAATAACAAGAACCTGAAAACCGGGTAACACCAGAGTGTTGTCTTGAAGACGTTCGTTCATGCACATTCCAGCCAGCAGCCATTAGCCAACTTATCTCTTAGGCCACAGATATGTGAAGAGAGTTAATGGTCATGAAAGAGTACCGCTGAGGAGGGAAGTGTAGCAATCAGCCTGGGAATAGTGGGAGAGACTGAAAGAAGAGGGGCCAAGAAGTGATAACAGTGTGGGGCTGCAAGGACAGGTCCCTCATGTCACAGGCTGCAGCGTGATGTTAAACAGCTGTGGAGAGAGCAGGGCTCATTTCCTGTTCCACAAAACACTCAATAAGCAGAGATGAGTTCCTCCAAGGACTGCGTTGAACCGGCACACTGGTTGATTCATTTTTTATGTTGCTTGTATGTATGCTTCTTATCCTTTCCTGACGTGTTTCTTAACCCATCTGCAATTTCCTGCTGAGAAGAGGGAAGTGAAACATGTTCTTTATTGTAGAACAACTCCTTGTTAAGCTGTGAAATGCCTCCATGCACAAGCGATGCCCAATGATTACGTATTGTTATTTTAGCTGTCTTTGTTCAGCAAGTCCCCACCGAAAGTATCAATGTACAGTTTTTGTGCCTCCCATTTGACGTGAGCTGAGGCCTCAGACCTCAGGCTGTATTTTCCTTTAGTACCACTGTACATGGATTGATTGAGCAGTTTGTATGAAGGAAGTGAGAATTGCAAGGTCACACAAGGATTCCTTCAAATTAAAAGTTTATACCTGTTGGACTTCTATATTTTAAATACTGTATTAATCAGTTCAGTATGCTGTTTTCAATGTGACAAACAGCATACCACGACTGTCGTTAATTTAAAGTATTTTCCAGTTGTTTGACTGAAGGTCTCTCTTTTTCCAGAAGGATTCTCCATCCAAGCCATCTGTGGCTGAGCTGGCTGGAAGATTCAAAGGCCATATTTTACCAATGCCCACCTCAAATGATGAGGTACTTTGTCTAAGTATTATTAGTTTCCCAGAAGAACAGTACTCCACAGTCTGTGCAGACTGCGTGTGATTCCATGTTTTATTCACATTTTTTCCTCAATGTTGTTTTGTTTTAGTTTCGAAGAAGACCTCCTTGTTCCCTAAAGTTGCACAATCCAAGAGAAGACTGTGAGGAATCAGACGTAAGTGTTTTTTCTTTCTGTACTTAACCATGTGCTACATATTGATCTTGTTGGATTTCCACACGAAAGTTGGTGTACTGTAAAAAAAAAGAAAAAAAAAAGCCTTAAACTCAAACTGAGAAAAGATGTGATATTCATTCTGTTTTCCTTCCAGTGAATTAGAAAAAAAACAAGCATCACAAATATGTTTGTATGTGGCTAATACAATGAACAATGCGTAAGACATTGTTAATAAAAATGAACCCCTTATTCAACCCCTCTCAAATAGACTTTGTGATTATAAACACGCCATGCACATTTATCTCCTGGTAATGTACAATGATACTTCATTTTGTAAAGTGTCGATATAAAGCAATAGTTTTCTGTCTTTCAAAGGGGTATTGTGATAACTTTGGGAATTTTCTACTCATTAACTTTGCTCTGTTCTCTTGCAGAAAACTATTGTTACCCCAAATCCCTTTAAAATAAAGATGAAGAACTCTGCCATCATTGAGAAACTTCAGGTAAATGCACCTGCCTTATCTGAATATTTTTTGAAGGAAATGGGAAACAGGACAAATGCTAGCCCTACCACAGATAATGTAGGTTGTTGTGTACATTCAGAAGTCATCAGGAGTGTATCGTCTGACTGTGTTTAAAGCTTTACTGCCCCCTACTGTTCATGTGATACTGGTGCTTGAGCTGCTTGCATGCTGAGAGGAAGAGGCAGGCCTGGTCCTTATGCCACAATTGGCTCAGATTAATGGTCTAATAGGATCAAGGGCCACTCAGCCTCTGGTGAGTCTCTAACTCGCCACCATCGTACCTTTAGTTAGCATTTCACACGGTGGGCAGCAATGGGACAAAAGGGCTGCCGCTTCTCTCTCTTTCTCTTCTCACCTGTGCAGGTAGGGTTCTTTCCTATGAACTTCCACCAGGAGTTGAGGGACTATAATCTACTTTAATGTGCTGTAGGTATCAGACTAAATATTTTAGGTGTCTTTCATATGGAGGAAAACCAGGGCAGAGTTTTGAGGTTCCTCAAAAGTAAAAAGTCTTATTCCATCGACTCTTTCTTAAAAAAAAACAGTCAGTTCAAGTTTAAAAGAGAAGTAGAGCAGAGACCAATGTGTAGGAATAACCCCAAGCCTTGTTAAGGATGTAAAGGTTTTGTTTTGGGGAATGTGAGGACGTTCCTCTAGCAGTGTGTTTTCAAAACAGGGAGATGCAAAGTATGTTTACCTGCGCAGTGCCTATCGTGGTATTTACAGGAACACAGTTCAAACATTTACTTGGTACTTACCTTGACATAGTATGAGTTTGTAGTTTTAACATAATCTATATTTTGTTTAAAATGACTTACAAATGATTATTGTAGCATTGAAATGTTAAATCTTTCCTTCTCTGGCTATGTTTCCTAAAAAAGTCAGATATTAAACTGTGTCGTATTTTCTCTTAGTAAATGTGGGGCATTGGTTTACAGATCTTATATGAACAGAATGTCTTTAAGAGATTACAATGTCCAGGCTTCAGGATCTTCCTTCCCCCCCCCCAACAGGCAAATCTCGCTCTGTCACCCACTTCTCTGCTGCCTTCACCCAAAAGTCCTGACGTGAAGCCTCAACCTGCAACGTCGTCCCCTACCATATCCTGTTGCCCGCTGAGCCCCACCCTGAGGCCCTCACATCAGTCCAGCGAAGAGGAGGATCCTGTCGGCTTCAGCAACCCTCCTGAGGGCAACCCGCTGCCCAGCTTTAACAAGGTAAACATATGGACTCGAGAGTCTTTATGAACCATTAGACCTATTTGTCACCACATCTCCTTTGGTGTCAGCTTTCAGTTTGAAAACAATGTGCTCTATGTTTAATTATTTCAGTGTTTACTTTTATCATAGATCATTTGTGTTTTAGTACATTGCACAAACTCTGAAGCACAAAACAACAAGTATGGGCTGTCGTCACTTAAAGGGCCACCCAGTGTTTCCCACGCTATTTGTGAAGTGAGCAGTGACGTAACAGCCGGACACATGGCACTATCCTCAGTGACGCGTTTCTCAGTCGGTGTCCTGAGTCTTCTCTTTAAGCAGGCCTCAGATAAGCTGTAGCAAGATGCCCCTGTAGCGCATGGATGCTGCTGCAATAGGGATTGAAAGCGTAATCCCCTTAACCTAGTTAAGAGTCCCTAGTTAACATTTGTGCACTGCTCTCATCCATATGCTGATTAGACTAGGGCAGGTACTAGAAACCTTTTCTTGAGATGTACAGTTAGATGTTGAAAATACATTCTTTTCAAATTCTTTGTGATAAAATATCCTCAAAATGTCCTTTTGAATCTCACTCTTTGTTTCCTCACAGACTCGTGCACGACTATCATTCAAGAGACGTCCACCCACGAGGCAGCACAGGAGGTCAGCTGGAGAGGAGGCGGGAGTCCTCGGAAGTGCTCTCTCCCCATGTGAACTGAACAGCCCTAAAGAAAATGGGGAGGACCAAGACCAGGTTTTCAACAGCCAAGCAGAGGAAGACAAACACAGGCAGCCAGCCAGTCTAATAGAAGCTGAAGAAGACAGAGACTGTGAAAAAGTGGAGGAGGAGGTAGTAAAGAGTGACCCCATCGACAGTGAAGAGCTGGGGGAGGGGCACAAAACTGAACAGATCTCTGGGACTTCTGAGGAGGGAGCGCAGCCATCGGAGCCTTACACCGCCGAGCAGATAGAGGGCACTGTGATGGCAGAATTTGGCCAGGAGGAAATGGAGGAGGAACCCAAGAAGCAAGTGATGGGATGTGAGATGTGAGCCTTTATCAACAAAAGAAATACATGTAGAAAGTCATTCAGTTCGTTGACAATGATCACTCTATGAAAAATGTTATTCAGAAAACTTTTGAAAAGGTCTTGGTACTGGCTTTGTTTTAAGTTCTACTGTTGCCCTCTTTCTGCCGTCAGTGGAACAGGTCTATAAACACTGGAGGGCCACGAGAAGCAGCTGTTCTCTGCACCTGAAAATAAGCATTACAGTTCATACTGTATGGATATCTGTCAGGCTGTCTGAATGACAGCACTCCTTTTCTTGTTAAGAAAACAATTTTCTTTCTTTCTCTCTGCTGTGATTTGCAAACGTCAAAGACTTTTTGAGAGTGCACTTCCATGTCAGAAAAGTATTGTCTGACCTTACAAATTAACACGTACAAAAGAGTGTGACACCAAAGATCACGATAACTTAATGTCCACGTTTTTTTAAAATCCTTTTTTGGGTGGGGGGGGTATTTGATGACCATGTTTATGTTGTCATGTTCTACGCTGCTTGGCTTTTTTGTATACCACAAAATGTTTAAAGTATAGAGCGACTGTTTTGTGGCCAGAAAATAAACAGCCTCATTAAGACACAAGTTTACTTACTTTTTTATGTGGTTTAAATTCTGGCTGAAACATTGACATGAGTCAAAATGATAATATCAGGGAATATATTTAATCTGAAAGGCCTGTTTGATTACTGTGAGCTGTGTTTCTCTCCTAAGATAATTGTTTGCTAAGGTCAATGCTTCATGATCTACAGTCTTCAATCAATGAAGCCAAAACGGTAGGTTTTACTGTTTCTGGCTATATGCAGTAGATACCGCTGCCATCGACAGCTTCTTGAAACAGATCTGTTTTCACAGGGCCCTAGCAGTGGCCGTTTGCTATTAGATCATAACGATTATTATTCTTCATCCTTTGTCTGAATGAAGTGCATTTTTGAGTGTCCCAATGAGCTCAGAAAGGAGCACAAAACTTTCAAAAGGCACCTGAAGAGCTGAAAAATGTAGATATTATATTGTTTTTATGAATGTAAATAAAATGGTGTTGAAACCTTGATATCTGGTTGAAGTCTGTGACCGAAACGTTGAATTTCCATGTTTTACAAATAAACAAGTTGTTGACTTTACCTGCTATTAAGGTCATCAAATAAGATTAAAACTCCTCAAAGAAGCTTAAATCAAAGTCATTGCACCAACAACTGTGTAGTCAACACTTGATGATGACATAATGCATGCGTAGTGTGGTTTGTGTGTGTCCTCTTGCACCACATAGTGGAGATAACAAGTACTGTTCAACTCTTCTGTTGTGGTGTTTTATTCTATTTAACTGTGTAGTGCAAAAACTACCTCTGAGCCCAGTAAATATACACACCAATGATCATGAAAATGGAAGATCAGGATTAATGCTATACCTGCAGCTTTCAATCAAATGACCAAAAAATCAAATAAAACAAAAACCTTCTTTTTGAATTTTAACATTGGACGTTTATCTTGAATTAATAAAATATATTATAATGAATATGTCAATTTCATCTTTAAGTTTACAAGCAAGACTTACATTGACATATTCACTAAATCCTAAAGACCTAAGTGGTTTATATATTTTTTCTATAAATCGTATTAACATAGGGGATATCATACACCTCACCAGACAGTTTGAGTTGTTACATCTATATTTAAGTAGGCAAAGGTTGTTTGATGATTAACTGTGTTTGAGATAATAATTGTTTCCAAAAATATTCTAATACAAAACTACATTAATTGAAATGTGGATAGGGAAAGAGAAAAACTCCCCTTTCAAGTGAACTTCATTACCAGCTTGATAATTCCTTAATAATTTTTTCCCATGACTGCCTTTATTTCAGCAGAGATCAAATGTCAACGCCTGAAAACCCTGCGTGCATGTACAGCCTTTATAATCAGCTTTTCAAAATAAACCCAGAGGAAATTGTATTAAACATATTAAAAGATGTAAAAGGGAAACTGTCATTACTACTATGAAAAATACAATTAATATAAGAAATTAACAACAGGCCTATTTCACATGTTCTCTACAAAGGTTTTCACTTGTTGTGGCCTTTGTCGACCCCTGCTGGTAACATGTATAACTGCATTTATTACAAAAAAGCCGATTATCTTTTCCCTGAAATTGTTAATTTACACTTAAATAATAAGAATTACACTTAAGTAATTCAGAAGTCGCTATTAAAAATATGCCTATCTAGTCCACAGTTAATTTTATATATTTATTTTTAAACAAAGAGAAGTAAAAGAAGTGTGTCTCATTGTCAGAGATAAGCATCGTAAATATGCTTTCAGTAAAAATCTAACTTCGTTTTTAAAACGCTCATGTTTTATGTAATTAACAGCTATCCTATGGTAGTTTTTTAAAGCTGCATCCAATTAATGTAAAAAAAAATAAATAAAATAAAGCGTGAGTTTACAAGGCATCTTTTCTGAAGCAGACCTTAAATTTGACAAACACAATGAAGGTCAACCTCAAAAAGGGCCACTTGATCTATTACGGATGTCCTTATTTGGTTAAGCAAATACATAAAATCCTCGAGGCAAACACCTGCGCAAACTTAACTTGAGAATAGAAAAACCCCGATACCTGCAGTAAGACATGTTGAGTGTCAACACGCAGTTTACCATGCATATGACTTTATTAATGTTCACAGTCAGGATTGAACTGTTAGTAACGTCACGCTCAGGAGAAGCAGACTTGTGTCATGCTCAGTCTCCTTCCCTTTAGTCTGTACTTGACAACGCCTTACGACGTCAGAGCACCGAAACTTCAAGGAATTTACCTGTCTGCCTCGGGGGTCAGGATCAAGCGAGTCAGGGAAGCAACATGTCCTCGTCTTAAAAAAAAAAAGAAACACACACAATTCAAGGAGCTGTCAGGTGCAACAATGTGAAGTCGCCGAGTGACCTGTTTTGGATTCGTTACCTTTTTGACCCGCGTCCCATGCGGACAGAGCGGTTTAGATATTAAAACGTAAAGTCAGTAGGTAGCCTACTTCCGGGTTTGGAGGTTGAAAAAATATAGGCTCGACTTGGATTTGGAGGTATCCCAGCATGGACATTAAAATGCAGAATATTCGGACGAATGGGGAAAATGGAGCTGCACATGTGAACGGGTCAACTGACCGGGTGAGTCCATGTTTTAAATGTAATTTGATCCTTATTTACCTTTACCTATAAAATAAAAATCATAATAAAATCAATAATTGGCCTATTTGATAATTATTTCCTCTGTAGGTTAATTAGAATATTAATAATTGTGGTTTTAACCAGAAGCTACTTTTCTATATCAGTGTTTATAATGTCTATTTACTTGCTGATTTTACAGATTATATGAAGGTGTAAACATCAGTCAAATAATCTAAGATGTCCAATTGCAAATTTTATTGTGATTAACGTCAATAAGATTTATTGTTTGAAAAATTCTTAGACACCATTTGTTGATACTCACTATTTTGGGCCATCGTAAGGATGACCTCTGCCTGGTTTTTGATGCTGAACCATGGAGTGTGTCTCTGGCGTTGTAGTTGTTGGTGGGATGAAACAAGCAGGGTGTATACATTTGATAATCGATTCCGTTTTCTTGACACATCTTATCGATCAGTCGAGACAACGAACAAGAGCTTGATGTGTAAATAGAGAAAATAATCTCAGGTGTTAGATCCATGTAACACAGTTTATCATTTTACACAGGCTTTATTGAAATTTGTGGTAATCCTCTCCAACATTTACTTTTTCCTAGGTGACATCCGGTAATGGAGAGAGTGTGGCTGTGGA
Source organism: Labrus bergylta (assembly GCF_963930695.1). Taxonomy (NCBI): domain Eukaryota; kingdom Metazoa; phylum Chordata; class Actinopteri; order Labriformes; family Labridae; genus Labrus; species Labrus bergylta. The sequence continues at coordinate 24,406,443 of NC_089205.1, forward strand.
TGCCAAAGAAACAGATGTGTTGCTTTCTGTACAGGTGAGCTTCCACCAATGTCATGTTCTTGTGTGTCTTGTATTTAGTTTTGGTTATCTGTCTTGTCGAGAGATCGTGAATAATAATTCCTTTTAGTTATTTTAAGGCAAAACAAAGAGTTATGGTCTTGGTGTCAACATCTGGCTTTCTTTCAGCACTCTTGAAAGTACAAACAAATAAAGGACAAACTGTCAAGACAATTATCTATTAATTGTAGGGTGCCTGAGGAAAGTCACAGAAATACTTTCTTCTTGTGTGTTTTGATCAGGTCGACGGCTGTAATGGTGGGAGGAGACCCTCTGATCATGCAGCAGAGCCTCAAGGGAACATGGGACATGCTGTAGAAGAGGTATGAAGGCTTTTTATTTAAAAAAAACAAAACGTTTTTCTACATTTTGCGAGAAAGAAAAAGTGAAAGTATCCTCTATGTGGCAACACCTAGGGAGTGTCTTTCAGCTCTCTTAGAAGTGAACAAATAAGCACATTGTCCCAAGATATTTATCCTGTTATTGTAGTGCATGAGGAAAGCGCCCCACTGTTTGTGTTTTGTTTTTGCAGGGTTGTAATGGGGAGGTTATAACTTCCGGCGATGATTCAGAATCTCAAAGGAATCCGGGAAATGCTTCTGGAGAGGTGAGATGACTTTATTTTATTTAAAAAAAAAAACAGTTTCTTTGGTGATCCATCCTGTTCTTGGAATAAAGGAAGTGTAACTCTCCTGTTAATATGAGATATCTCAATGAGTTCATTTCCTGTTCTTCCATTTGTGCAGCTATACAAATTGTCATTGCCTAACCTTTTAACCCACAATATATTTCTTGTTTTGCAAGCTATAGCTTTTTTCAACTTGAGTGTTTTTTTCATTCTCTGTTGACATTATTTTCTTTAGTTACATGACGTAATAAAACTAATATTCTGCACAAAATGTAAACATATATCTGGAGTATATGACCCTGATAAACTCTATGCACATCTTGAAAAAGCAAAATGTGTTTTGTTTTTAGATTAGAAGAATAAAGGACGAGCTGAATAAGGTCATCTTCTGTCAGAAAGTCAGACTATGGATGGTCATCATCTTCATCTTTCTCCTCATCTTTGCTGTAATTATATCTTCTCTGCTGATATGCTCAGGTAAGGTTATGTGTTTGAGATTCCACAGTTTTAAATGATGCTTTATATATTGAATAGAACATGCACACACAGAATATAAGTCAGGTAAACATTTTAACTTTCCCTGAACGTTTGTTATCAGAAAGGTGATTGTTCATATGCCAAAGAGGAAATTACTAAGAAATGCTGCAGATGCGACGTCAACACTTTGTGGAATGAGCCTGAAGAATAAAACAATACAACTTCCTTTTTTAACAGTTATCCATGAGGATGTGGATGAGAAATTCGACCCAACATTGTTTAAGTCCCCTTTGTATTTTAATGGGAGTTTCCAGCTGCCCAACCAGGTCTTCAAAGAAGAACTTTTCACTATGTCTTTCAACGAGAGTCAAACACTCGCTGCTGACCTTCAACAAAAGGTTTGCCCCATTCACAACCTCATTTTTTTTTTTCAAATGATTTACTTGATCAATTAATCTTTTTTTAGTTGAATTTGCAACTCAGTATATATATAAGCACATATAAGAATATTATAGATTAACGTGTATTCAGTAATTCTTCCTTTCTGGTCCACAACTGATAGTAAATTCTTCACTTCCAGAGTAAAACTTTTCTGCTCACTGAGACAGTAATACCTGTTGTCAGGAGCTTTAAACCCTCTGTGGCTGGATTAATCTCTTACAGAGGATTCAAATCAAAAGCTTTTAGCAGTAGAATGGAGAAAAGCTAATGTGAAGTAGGTCAGTATCAACCAGAAACATTTCACACCCATTGCTTTCTGTTTCTGCATGCCTCATCCTGCCCCACCCAGCTTGCTGACCTCTACCGAGCCTCCCCTGCTCTGGGACGGTACTTCTCAGGAGCGGAGATATACGCTTTTAGGTAAATACACCTCACCCTCGCATGAAAACAAAGCATGTATACGTCCTGTCATTTGTTTGTTTAACAGTAATGTGCTAAGCTTGCGTGTTTCTGTATAACTCTCTCACAGGAACGGATCAGTCATAGCTGACTACCAGCTGAAATTTCTCATGCCTGAAGAACAACAGGGTCCTCTAAGGAACTTTATTCTGAGCAGGGAAATGGTTTACAATGTGTTCAGACAGTTTCTGTATGACCAGGAGTCTGATGAGTCAGGGCCGATGTATATAGACCCAGTGTCCCTCATCATGTTTTTGAGACGGTAGTGTTAAAAGTTCACAGACTGACCTCGTCATTCAAGTGAGACACTTTGCAAACACTAAACCACATTTAGTAAGGTGGTTGTTTTATACAGATGATTTGTCAGACTTCTGTGGTATACTCCCATGAGATGTAGAAACGTCGCATGTGATGCAGCTTGACCACAGGGAACTACATGACTGCCGTCACATAAGTCCATTATGGCTGTAGGTCATACGGATGATCTGAAGGTCTGATCTGCTTAATAGGCTTTAAAAGGCCGGTCTTAATTAAATTCAATCCAAAGTAAAGGAACTGTCAGGGAATATAGACAACTGCCTCGGCTGATTGATTAAACTAGCAAGAGAATGTCTCAAAAAAATCGGATCTTTCTTAATTCATGAAAGATAATAATTCAAGTTGTATTTGAGATTGTACTGAGTATGATTGTGCCTTTTTAAACTGCAAGTTTATTGACTGTAACAGCGTTGTTTTTATGTCACTGCTGTTAATAATTTATATGACTCCCTATCACTGTGATCCAAGTATAACCAGCAGTTACTGTATATAAAAAACTGTGGCTGGATACGTGTATTTTTAATGAAAATAGTGTTTGTATTTGCATAACTGTGCCAATGACTCCTGTCACCAGACATGATTTGCATCTTAACTAAAACTGTGTTACACTCTTAAGAGATTTGCCTTGAGAGCAACAAACACTGATATGAAAATCAGCCTTGGAGAACTGTAAAGGGAAATAAGCTATAAGTGAAAGCTACATGCCCATAAAAAATATTCTTGGAAAAAAAAGATCAACACTCTGTTCAGTATGCCACTTAATACATCACGTATTATGCAAGTGTCTTAATGTTTGGAAAATAAAGTAGGGCTTTTAACATTCTAAACCTGTAGTGAAATATTCCTCATGGTTGAACACTAGAGGGAGTACATGTCCTACTGGCAAATCAGTTTCTGTCTACTATGGTTCTGTTTCTCCTGCCTTCTCTGTATCTCTGCTGTCAACCATCAAGCCTTACATTGATACTTCAATCTTACAATGTGTGGATGGAAGCTTGTTGTATTTAGTATCACTGACATGTTAATCAACAGAAAGTGTGTCAGTACATCATGAAGCCTGTTTCCTGTCAGGTATAATGCCCACAGGTTTGTCCTCTAATACGATTACAGCTGTGATTAAAGTTGATACCAATTGTCTGGTAACAAAGACTAATTGTTCCAGCAGGTGGTTGTTAATTGGTCCACGCTGGAGCTGGTGTCACAAGACCCCACGGAAATGTTTTATACCTGAGCTAACAAAGACAATAACTGCCTTTTTCAACAGTTCATTTTGTTGTTAAACAACAACACATGTTTTGGTAATGGTTTGCTCGGTATAACCATGTAAGATGCATTTGTACACAAAAAAATAAAGACAGTTTTTTTATGAAAACTGAACCATTGTGTCTGCTGATACTGTTTGCTTTATTTGAAGCCTATTATGTAAGAGTTACTCACACTGCATGATACACTTTAACCTCAGACTGTGCTCATCATCTTTTTTTGGACTCAATAACCATGATTCGGTGCCCAAATTTAGAATCTTTTAAGTTTTCTGCTGGGGACAAAGGTTAACCCCCCCCCTTTTTTTGTTTTCCTGAAGTGGAAATGCATTTTTTGCATGCACCTCCTTGGTGCGTGACAGTCACATGCCGGCCAAAGGGTCAAGTTTAAACAGGAACACACCAGCGCTATAGAGTAGTTGACATTCGATTACTGTACAATTACTTAAAGCTAAATCAAACCACCTGCTTTTTGACTGTAAATGTTTGGATAAACAAGAATTAACCTGAACTTTTCTGTTAAGAGCGGATTTATTGACTAACACTAGACTAACTATGTTATGTGTTAGTGTATTTTTCTATCTCTAATCTGTGAGAGTAAACACTTTTCTTAATCTGTTGACAGCAGAGAGAGATAAGGTGCCATGGCACAGGGCAGCAGCATAAATCCTGGTTATGTGTACCTTATAGACAGATATACACTGTATACTGCTGCCTGTCACTGGTGGTCCATCTCCTGTGTCCTATTTTCAGAATTGTTAATCTTTTGAAGCCAGATTTACTATACCCGGCTCTCGGAGCTTTGATTGCTAGGTTGGTTTGAACGAACTTCACTACTGTCAGGTCATGATCGTAAACATAATCCTCTAAGGTCACTCAGGATGAGCAGTGCTGATTAAGCATGTATTCATCCATTCAGGTGTGCTTGTGCAATTTTTTACACATTTTGATAAACTGAAACTGTCACAGGCAATTTACTCTTAAAATAAAATAATTAATATACATCAGGTTTTGAGAATATCTTGTTAGATTATTGTGTTGGAACAAGTATTTTCCCATTATTTTTACGTTATTATGTTAGGTTCAAAATAACTGCATCCTTTTTTCTTTTACAACTTTTTAATAATAATAATAATAATAATAATGAATTCGATTTATATAGCAATTTTCTAAATACTCAAAGATGCTTTTAAGGCACAATACGCGGGGGTTAGAGAAAAAAAAAAAAAAAACATGAATCAAACATGCATCCCTGCCTGTTGATACCGAAATGAAGATGTTTGAATGTTTCTTTACCTGGTTGTGGAAAGCATGGGCTGAAAGGTTGTTTTACACTATGCAAAATTTGGGAAAACTTAAAAGCAATAAAAAATTAAAAAAAACTTTCAAACATGCAAAAAAATTAAAAAAAGGTAAAAATCCAGCCAACATCTTTCATCAACAAACCAAATCTGGTTCTTATTCTTCTTTACAGTTAACAGTCTGACAGCACTGACAGTTACAGGTGATCCCAAAGTTCTCAACCTTTTTTTTCCTTGGAGGGCCCCCCTGCTTGTATTTAAGAAAAGCTGCCACCCCCCCCAACCAGGACTCGGACACAAACAAGGATACACTAAAAAGTAAATATAACTTTCAAAAGCTGTATTTACTTTCAGTGATAAAATCCAAACAGAAGCGGCCAACAAACAGTAGTTCTTGCCAAAAGACCTTTGAATGAACTATTCAGACAGAGCCTGATTAGAAAGTAGGAAGAGATGCTTGCCATACATCTAAGGCTACAATTTATTTTAGTGGTCTTTACGTTGTCTGAACAAAATGTACATTTTTGTCTTATGTATTATACATAAGTCTAGTCTTTGTCTTATTGGAAAAACTTTGTCTTATTGGAAAAAACTTTTACTAGTCTCTTGTTTGGGAAACAAGAGACTAGTAAAAGTTTTTCTAATACAAAGTGTAATCCAAAAGGCAACTAGTATTAATAGAAGTTTTTGAAGATGTTTTGCCTCTCGTTTGAAAGGTTTCTTCAGTTCAAAATAAAGAAGCATTCAACGCTTAGCCTATTGTTTTCAAGAAGTTCTATCAAGTTGAGTTGCTTTTAGAAACTAAACTTTGCATTAACAAGACCAGGATGACTGAGAACCTACATGGGCAGATTGTATAACTGTTGGAGGGGAAATCCATGCATTGTGGTTGTGATTCTTTATGCACTTTCCAGCATACAGTGAAGTAAGCTTCTTAAGTGTTATTAGAGAGTTTGCACTACTTTCTAAATTGAGCCATTAACATGACTTTTGCTTCTTTAGATTTTGGTTTAGCTTTTTTCATTATATCTTTCAATGTTCCTTCAAAGTTAACAAAAGACTCTAGAAATGAGACTTTCAGTACTCATTCATACAAAACCAAAGGGAATCGCATTAAGTAAAGTGACTGGAGTGAATACCTCGCCTATAGGCCCTGTTAAAACTGAAAAAGAAACTTAAAAAAAAAGAAAAAAAAAAAGAGATACAACAGAGGAACTCAAATAAATGCAGGAATAGGTAATTTAGGAAATTAGAAAGAATCATATGTAACTTTGTCCATCATCATTAACACCTTAAATGAACCTTATATTCCTGGAAACTCAGTTCTAACCTTGCATGTTTTATGACTGCAGTGGGCTTCAGTCGTTGAGCATGCAATGCCCTGAGGTTCCAGGAAGACTTCTGCAGTTATCCCATTAAAGGGTTATCTCTCCTTTTGGCTGCCGCACGACTTAAAGATTAAGACAGTCGTTGCCTGAGGTTTCAGTCGGAACTCAGTGCTGCTAGTGATCCGTACGGACACAGTCTTCTCTGATCGAGTCCATATCACTGGCTCGCTGTAGGATTCTGGACAAAATCACACCTGTGGAGGAACAATGGGATCCAACTGCTCCAGCCTGGATGATATCCTGGAGGAGGATATGCACCACTGGTACACCAAATTCATGCGGGAGTCTCCATCAGGGCTCATCACGCTCTTCGAGCTCAAGACCATGTTGGAAATGAACGGTATGACAGAGGAGGCCCACAGCTATGTTGATCAAGTCTTCTTCACCTTTGACATGGATGGGGTAAGAAAACACAGATCTTGCATTTGCTGCCCAACATTTCGTTGCCTTAAAAGTGTGGCTCTGAAAACTTTCCAGACTGATGAGACAGTTGCATAAACATCTGCATGCTTAAATCAATCAGATCAGTTCTCCAGTGTCGCATACCAAACTTTACAGTGGTACGACTGTAATTGCATTGTTTCAAAAGCTTTATCGTGGAGAGTAACATTTAAAAGGACTGCTGAGAGATTAGACAGATCTGTGGCATTTTAACAGGGATTGACTGAGGTTAAACTCTTCTCTGCTATGTGAGTCTTTAACTCTTTCACAAATCTCAGAATGAAAAGCCATTTATTGCATATCAGAAGTACATGTTTAAAATATCTGCCATAGTTACCCAAGACCTGCATTACCTCTGAGCCTTCACATTAAATGATCAAATGCTAAATGATACAATTTCCTTTTTTAATTTTCAGAATAAATTGTTAGTAAGTGAAAGTGTTGGCAGAAAAGCAAATGTATCTGTATCACTTCTACTAACTACATTTTTCATGTGCTGTTTTGCAGGATGGCTACATAGACTTTGTGGAATACATTGCAGGCATAAGTTTATTACTGAAAGGAGAAATTAACCAGAAGCTAAAGTGGTACTTCAAGCTCTTTGATCAAGATGGAAACGGAAAAATCGACAAGGAGGAAATGGAGACCATATTTAAGGTGCGGTGAAAATCCTTTGGATGTTTCAAAACTACAGTTTCACCGAGCAGAGAAGCTGAGCAGCTCACCTGAGCAGCTCACCTGAATCACAAAGCTTAGCTGCTCTGCTCTCACCCTGCAGAAGTGGGTTTAGCTGGACATGAACTACACAACACCTAATCCAGGGGGCTTCTTATCTAAGCACAAATCTAAAATTGGCCTTGCTGGTAACCTTTCTCACGGAGAAAAGCAGACACGCAATAATCACCCTACAGATTACATGACATTTCACCTTGTCCCATTTATGACCTTTAGGTTAAAACACTTTCAACAATCCAGTCAGCAGGAGGTGTAGAAGAACCTGCATAAATCTGTATTTTCAAAAGATCACGCTTTACATTTACATCAACATTAACTTACTTCCTCTAGCAGCAGAATGGGTAAAGGCAAATAATTGGCCTTGGCAAGTTTTAATTAAACTCTGAATTAACTGTGTAAACTCTTCTTTCAGGCTATTCAAGATATCACCAGAAGTTATGAAATCCCCCCAGAAGAGATTGTGACTATTGTATACGAGAAGATTGACGTCAACGGAGAAGGTAAGGGATATTTTCTAGTCAATGGTATTGAGAATGCGTCATTTTAAAATAAAATACAGATGTCATTTTCATCTTTGTTTTTGCTTGTCTACTCAGGCGAGTTGACATTGGAGGAGTTCATCAGCGGAGCAAGGGATCATCCAGACATCATGGATATGCTTGCTAAGATGATGGATCTTACCACTGTCCTGGAAATCATAATCAGAGGTCAACAGAAAAAAAAGTGATAAACTGTAATCAACGAAGAAGGACTATGCGGACAATTTATATCATTTTTGGTGGATTTCAGAAGGCAGCGTGGTTGGAAAAAAATGAACTGTATGTGCTTGACTGACAAAGAGCCGAGTCCCATCTCAAACGGCACAGACTGAGCTGAATGAACTGACTGAACAGTCCCATGCAGATATAGATCTCTTTGTATGTCACCTGAGGGAAGCAAAGAATTCTCCCTTCTCCCTCTGCTTGTGCTGTCACTTTCTGGAACGATGACCCTTCAATGTTCCAATTAACAGGTGACGTGAGTGTAAAGTATCCATGAAAGGAGGTCGGTCTGCGCTCAAATACCCATCATGCTTTGAGTAGATTGCGCAGCAGAGTGGATAAATCACTTTGATTTACTTAATTAAGAGCTTATTGAGCCGGAAATTGATTTGGACTCTTGTTTGGCAGAGCTGTCAAGGACAATGGGAAAAGCGGAGTGGGTAACCTCTGCCCAAAGCATCTAGAACAGCTTCAAGTTTGTCTTTTATTGGTAAATGAATATATTTCAATTGATTAAATTCACAATTTCATTCTTGTCCACTACTGAAGACCAGTGTAAAACTCCTTGTGAGAACAAAACTCAAGCATCTTGTTAACTTCCTCTGCCATTAACCACATTATTACAGTAGCACTGAGATTGTTTGTTCTTTGTTCTGTGTTGTTGCTCTTGTAACATCTCCATGAAAAAAATCACTGCTGCTTGCATATAAACGGGTTCTTAAATGAATAGCCATGTAGTGACTGATAGAACACATTTTGGACTTGAAACGTTTCATTTTATGTTGCAGTAATTGAGGTTACAAAGTTGCCTTTAAATTGAATACAAAGTTGTTGTTTTCCATTTCCAAGTTTCCTTTCTTTTTTTAATTACCTCAATGATATATTACTCTGTAATTCTTCAGGCTTTTTTTTATTCAGATTGAATGAGTAAAAGTAATATAACAGGTTCTTAAAGTTGGACTAGTCTTTGGCTTTAGGTTTTCTCTGTTACCATGTTTACCAATGATCATGCCCAGCACACTTCAAAGAATAGTCGAGCCTGAGTTAGATCACAAATAGAAAAGTTATGTTACTGTGTTCATAGACCGATATGTCACATATAGCTTTTACGGGTTTTGTTATCTGTGGGTCTCTCAACAGCTGATGAACGCACAGTTGAAACCATTACCAGCTATAAGAGCTCAAGGCTGCCATCTTGTGAGCGACATATGATCTCACCCTGTGTTCAACGACATGTGAGATATTTTGGTGGTTATCAGCTTATTGTCCAATCAGAGAAACTCTGTTCTATTCTATTGTAAAGGATAAAGAGATCATAACTATTAGAGTTCATGAATCTACTCAGATTCATAACTTGGTCAGTAGTTTGACAAACTTTGTTCCATTTAAATCAGAGGAATGATGATTTAAAACTTAAAGGCAAAGCCGATCCATGGTCTTAAAAACCACCATGATGTTTCAATCTGCAAATTAACTGCATTTTAATATATTTTAATTCCTACCTGAGCTCAAGAGCAGCTATCTTAATTGACACAAGAATATTTTTTTCTTTAAATGGCACGACAAATTGTGGTACTTGGCTCCTCTTCTGAGCTGATCTGCCAAAGGACAGAGTTTCTACAGAGTTTCTTCATTTGTGCAGAAAATACCAGCTTGTCAAACACACGAGACAACCCTGTGATCAGCTGAGTCAAACCAGACCAGACAATTCCTCCCACCCCCCCACCCCCCCTCCCCCCTCCCCCAAATCCACTGTGGCTGCCTTTATTTTATGATTATCTAAGGAGCATGGGAACACTTAAATTACCTGTCAGAATTATAATACAGGTTCCTCTCATCGATGCAACAATGTGTGCAAAAAGTCAGCAGAAGAGCTGATAACCTGCAAATCCAAACAGAGCTCAGCTTGACTACACACTCAGGTTTTAAAGTCTTGTAGGGCTTGAATCTCCCATTTCTTGGCAAATGTTTGAATTAAATCAAACTGAATTCCTTCTTTACACCAAGGTCTGTCTAACATCACAGTCTGCTTGGGAAATGATTCAACTGAGGTTCATTATGATGCAAACTGGTCAGACATTATTATGAAATTGTAGAAGCTGGAGGTTGTGTAAATCAAATAAAGATAAGGGTTTGACTTCAAATAACACTCAAAGCTTTCCTAAATGTATCGGGTGACACAATGACGCAACAGCACCAACCCACCCATGCTCGTCTTATAAATTCACCAGTGTCTGCTCTCATGTCTCTGCACTGCACACTGCATACTGCTGCCCACTGTCAACCACCACAGCACAGCAACAGCATCCTCCACATCCAGCTGGAACCATGCAGTCTGCCGAGGCCAGATTTAACAAAAACAGCCTGTTCCTGGCTCTGAGAAAATACAGCTCGGCCGTCAGGGACATGGAGCAGACCATTCTCCTGCCAAGCCTGCTGCGAGACGTGCCCTCTGATGAGGTGTGGGATTGTGAAGCAGCAGATGAGTCCTGCAGAGACTTATACGACCACTACCTGATGTTCAAGGCAGTCAGAACCACCGTGGAGAGCGGCTTGATTTCCATGGATGACCACAAGGCCAAGAAAAACATGACGCTGAACAAGACGCTGGAGCCTCTCTTGGACACGGACCCTGAAGCGCTCTTCTGCTTCCACCTGAGAGGACTGTTCTCTGTGATGAGTGACCTCAGCAAGAAGTCTCAGAGCCTTACTGAGAAATACATGGACATTATAGGAGTCACAAGATAAAAAACAAAATGAATATTTGGACATCAAGCTAAATCTCTGGTGTTGTTATTCATGTAACAAAGTCATCTGCAAACGTCTTAAACTTGGTAACCCAATGCTCTTAACTTAACGACGGAAGAATAAACATGCATTGCCAAAACTGATTCTCAAATTGTCTCTTCATTTGAATATAGTAATGTATCCATGGAAACTATTGTTTAAAACACTGAAAAAGTTATGTAACACATATATCAACTCAAACAGTATTATAGAGAACCAGGTTTTATTATTAATAATAATAATAATAATAATAAAACTAAATTAGATTTATATAGTGATTTTCTAAATTCTCAAAGGTGCTTTGACAGGTAACAGCAGAAAAACTAAGCAAAAACTAAGAGGACAATACAACAGAGACTGTAAAGGGAGTTTAGGGATTTCTTGAAGTGAGTGTGGGGGAGTCTCCAGTGTTTTTAGGGAGAGAGTTCCAGACGGTGGGAGTGGCAATGGAGAAGGCCCTGTACCCCCCCAGGTCCGAAGGTTGGTCCTGCAGGTGGGGTGGACAGGAGGTTTGCATCGGCAGACCTGAGAGTGAGGGTGGGAGTGTGCTGGTGGAGGAGCTCAGACAGGTGGGGGGGGGGGGATCAAGGTTATGTACTGTAGGGTTTTGTAGGTGAGGATGAGGAGTTTGAACTGGATACGCTGGGGGTTGAGGAGCCAGTGGAGGTCATGACAGACGGGGGTGATGTGGTCGCGGGTGTGGGAGTGTGTGAGAAGTCGAGCAGTGGAGTTCTGGATGTATTGAAGCTTCTTGAGTGTTTTGGACGGTGAACCGTAGAGGAGGCTGTTGCTGTCTAATCTGGAGGTGATGAATGCGTGAGTGAGGGTCTCGGCAGCTGAAAATGAGAGGGATGGGCGGAGGCAGACAAAGTTTCTGAGGTGGAAAAAGACTGTTTTGGTGATTTGTTTGACGTGTTTGTCGAAGGACAGGGTTTGGTCGAAGATCACACTAAGGTTACGGATGTGGGGGGGAAGGGAGCGCTGTGGAGCCATCGATGGTGAGGGAGAAATTGTTGGTGGATTTGATAATGGATTTGGGGCCGATGATAATGACTTCTGATTTGTCCCAGTTGAGTTTGAGAAAGTTGATTTTAGTTATTAGGGAAAATACAAAAAGAAAATGTTGAATTTTGGTATCTTTTTATTTACATAGTTATATTCCACACAATCAATGACAGAAGATTTGACAAACTAAAGACTACACAGGACCGATGGTAGTCTTCAGATGATGTCCCTCTCCCACTCACATTTAGCGTATTGGATGGAAAGGTTCAACAATCTCTGCAAAGGTCTTTTTTTCTGGTGAAATCAAAGAGAGACAGAGCGATATTTTATTACATACATAAGTCACCATGTTTGTGATTTCTCTGTGAGACTTTTGTAGACTAAACACAAAGAGATAAGATCATCAACTACTCAGCATAGAGCATGCCCTCATATTGAATATGATTTGAGTTTCTGGTTTGTTAACAGTCAGTAATTCTTATTTAATCTATATTATGTGATTGTGAAGATCGCATGTTTTTGTAAAAATAAGTAAGACAAATAACCACACTGTTCAGGTCCTCTTTGAAACATTTGTTTCTCTAAAGAAATGAACAAATCAATACTAAACATTTGAGCAAAATCAGTCAGTGAAGGAATTTCCTAAACTGCACAAAAAGGTGGATGCAGTGATCACTGTCCATCCTCAGATTTCAAGAATTTGTGAACTGCTAATGCAGAGGAGGGAATAAGAATGAAGGAACGTATATCAAACATTATAGATCAGGTCAGTTGTATTTGGAGGTCCTTGTGTCATTCTGATACAGCAACAATTCACTTACCATTTCCTGCAAACTCCTCTGGATGCAGTCTGATATACTCGCTCATATCTAGATCAAGTTTGGCGTAGGTATAGTTTTCTTTTTTTGTGATGTGGTAGCCGATGAACCAACCAATTGTTGCCAGCAGGAACTGCCGATGGAGGCCTAAAAGAGAGCAACAGGTCATGTGATATCAAACATTTTAAGAACATGACAACTCTATACAGTTTTTGTACTGGAACAACAGACTTGAGGATGTTTATGCATTAATGTATTCAGAATCAGAATCAGCTTTATTGGCCAGGTATGCTTACACACACACACAAGGAATTAAACTTTGGTGGACTGTGCTCTCTTATGTACAAATATAACATTAAATAACAATAAACACAATAAGGTTAAGACTTATGTGTACAAGACTAAACAGAAACAGTGCATGCTGAAGCAACATGATAATAAAAAATGCAGTTATATGACACATGGGTTAATTTAAGTACACAACTGGATAAAACAAATGACCATAGCATCACAAGACTTTCTGATTACGTTTTAATTAAAAGGTCAAAGTCAACTTTATTTTCAATTTAAAAATATGCCAGACAAACAGTGGCATCGAAATTGCGTTTGTCTCCGTCCCACGGTGCAATACAACCAAAATAAGATAAAATAAAATAAGGTAAAATAGATAAAATAAAATAAGGAAAAATAAGATAAAATAAAAAAAGGTAAAATAGATCAAATAAAATAAGGTAAAATAAATGAAATAAAATAAGGTAAAATAGATGAAATAAAATAAGGTAAAATAAGATAAAACAAAATAAGGTAAAATAGATCAAATAAAATAAGGTAAAATAGATCAAATAAAATAAGGTAAAATAGATAAAATAAAGTAAAATAGATGAAATAAAATAAGGTAAAATAGATCAAATTAAATAAGGTAAAATAAGATAAAATAAAATAAAATAAGGTAAAATAGATAAAATAAAGTAAAATAGATAAAATAAAATAAATAATATTTACAGTAATAAATTCTAAATAGTGAAAAAGGTACAAAACAAAATGGTAAATAAAATAAAATAAAATTTAAAGAAAAGGTAAACTTGAAATGTGCAATATAACGCTTGAATATAAAATAAGTAACATAATACAGAAATGTTTTGGGTATGTTATGTTAGCTACTACGCTGCTACTAACTGAATCACACAGTTAACTCTTAAAATTAATAAAACAATTACCTAATAACTAGTTTGCAATAAGGTTTCTAGTATGAGAGATTAGATAGCAAAGAGGCTTCTGTAGAAAGTGTAACAACAACACAGTAGACAGTATACATGCTGACCTGACTTTAAGGGCGGCCTGTGGTTAATGGCATTCTGCAGCAGCGCGGTGCACCAGCCGACACCGGACAGCCACACCGAGTTCCTGTTGACGATACCCGGAGGAGGGAGAGCCTTCCCCTCGTCTGGTATGAACCACATGGCGAGAAATTCACTCTTAAAATGTAGAAATTTAAGTGACCTCCTTAGCTGCCTGTGATTACTCCTCCACTACTATCACCTCTCGAAGGAAGTCAAGGGCATGTGCGCAACCGAAATGAAACGTCCGGGCACTACACACGACAACAGCAATCAGTTCCGCTTTTCATGTTTCCCTAGCAACCAACGCCCGCAATATAAAACTTAACGCGATAAATACAGTTAATTTTGGAGAAATAATAACAATAATAATAATAATAATAATAATAATAATAATACATTTTATTTGTAACGCACTTTTTGCAAAAAAATCTCAAAGTGCTACAGGAAAAAAAATAAAAAAGATAATAATAATAAAATAAAATAAAATAGAAATAACTGTAACTGTAATAATAATAATAATAATAATAATAATAATAATAATAATAATAATAATACGTTTAATTTGTAACGCACTTTACCTTTTTGCAAAAAAATCTCAAAGTGCTACAGGAAAAAAAAAAAAAAAAAAAATAGAAATAACTGTAACTGTAATAATAATAATAATAATAATAATAATAATAATAATAATACGTTTAATTTGTAACACACTTCACCTTTTTGCAAAAAAATCTCAAAGTGCTACAGGAAAAAATAAATAAATACAAAATAAATAAAATAACATAAAATAAAATAGAAAATAACTGTAACTGTAATGATAATAATAATAATAATAATACATTTAATTTGTAAAGCACTTTACCTTTTTGCAAAAAAAATCTCAAAGTGCTACAGGAAAAAAAATACAAAAATAAAATAAAATAAAACAAAATAGAAACAACTGTGATTTAACCGTATAAATATACAACATAAACGCAACACTCTCATCTACACACGTTTAATGAATATCAACCGCTACAGTACTGATTAGTCCGTGGGTTATTCATTTCAGTGTCTGTGTAACACTGAAGTTGCAGCTACTTGATTGTTTATACTGAGTTACTTTGCATGTGAACTGATGACATCATTGAAAGCAGTCCTCCTCCTCCTCCTCCTCCTCCTCCTCTATCAGACAGGCTGCTGCTGCTGCTGCTGAGGAAACACAGTCAGAGGAATTATGCCCTGCCCATCGGTGGCTTTGCCTGTTTCATGAGGTGACCTATGCATACCAAGTGGTTGTAAGTCCGGGGATATCCCCCGTGTTTTTTGGTAAGTGCAAACTATTTTCATGCTCGATGCGCAGAGCTGCTTTGATTTTATCTCTTACATCTGCAGATAGTTGCAAAATGGCCAGAGTCACACGGTAGCTGCTGGTTGCTACTGTTGCTAGCTTTGCCCTAAATGGCTTTCACCCCAGACAGACTGGAGGCATTGTTAAAAAAAAAAGAAAAGAAAAAAGGAGAAGACAATAAAATGTAGGCTACCACAAACTGTGATTAAAATCTGTTGCAGAATGTGAAAATGTTGATTTTTGCGGTGCAGGATTAAAGATGAAGGCGAAGGAAATGCGACACAGGGAGGATTTCATTGATATTCTATCGATTTCTGCAGAATAAATCCCTGCAACATGATTGGATCAAGAATAGAATCCAAAGATTATATCGTTGTCTTTTACGCAACAGATGGATTTTCTATCAAATCTGAGATATTTGTTTTTTTTTTCCCTGCACGCAGAGGCCTCAGTCACAGAACAGATGTAACGGGACTGCAGAGAAAACTAAAATTACATCTTTAACATCTCTTGTTTACATGCATTAAACACAACACTGCTGTGTGTATGCATCAACATAAAACCCATAACAAACAACAACTTTGTGCTTCATTGTGTATGGTAATAAATGTAACAATATGTCGAGCGTCTCCAGCATGATTCAATTATCCCTCAAAAGGGATGCACGGCCCCTTCCATCTGCACTGAGCCAAAAATAATTCAAGTCTCTCCCTGTGCTCCCATCAAATGCTTTAAAATATGGTAGAAACAAAATCCGGTGGAGAAATGAAACAGAATCATTCACTGTGTAACTATTTTTTGTGTTCAGAGTTCATCATCATCAACCTTTATTTAAGTTGTCAGAGAGATCATTAAGGGTGACCCTCATCTACAATGATGCCCAGAAAACATAAATGATAAACAACGAGAAATGAGATAAAGCTGCTACAGAAAATAAAATCAATAAGAACAATAAAATATAAACACTAAAATGATTTAAAAAGCTTGAAATTACTACAGTGATAAGTCAGTAATTAAAATCAAATAAAAACAGTTACAGTCAGGTATTGGGCGCTTAAAAATAATATTTCTAAAGTGTCCATAAGGGATAAAAGTGCTCAAGTTCAGGTCCTGTTGTAAAATGTTCCAGGAGTTTGCGGCACTAACACTAAAAGCAGTTTTCCCCAGGTCAGTCCTGGCGAGGGGAACCTGGAGAAACTGTGCCCAGTGTAAGAGACGTTCATGAGGCATGGGGAACTAAATCAGTTTAATAAAATCAGTATCATCAGCACACCAAATATGGAGACTGTGTTACACAATTTTTTCTTTGAGTAAGCGGTTTCTAAAAATTTCAGCGCTGTCAGTGTTTTTTTTATACAAACGAGCCACGTCTCAACTCCAGTAAACACCCCTAACATCTAAACCACATCATACTGAAAGTGATGATTATTCAGGTTCATGTCAGCTGTGATTGCTCCAGCGTTTTGCCCGTGTGACATGCATGTATTTAACACTCTTTTCTTTTGTTCTTTTTCACAGTTTAGCATGAGCATGGAAGATTATGACTACCTGTTCAAAATAGTACTGATAGGAAATGCCGGAGTTGGGAAGACATGTCTGGTCCGGCGCTTTACTCAGGTTTGACTGCATTTGATCATATATACGTTTTGAGTCCTTGAATCAGAGTATTAGAATATTATTAGTTATATTTCTGTGGTTGTTGTTTTAGGGCCTTTTCCCTCCAGGACAAGGGGCTACTATTGGAGTCGATTTCATGATTAAAACGGTGGAAATCAAAGGGGAGAAGGTCAAGGTAAGCAAAGTCTCAAAATACTTTCCAAACGACAAACAGTGGCTTCTTGTTTTGCATTAATTCTGAATCCAAGCTGCTCGTTTTAAATACATTTTTGTTCTCCAGCTGCAGATATGGGACACAGCTGGACAGGAGAGATTTCGCTCCATTACTCAGAGTTATTACCGCAGTGCCAATGCCCTCATTCTTACGTATGACATTACCTGTGAGGACTCCTTCAGGTGCCTTCCAGAGTGGCTGAGGGAGATCGAGCAGTATGCCAACAACCAGGTGGTGACTATATTAGTCGGTAAGACGCTTTACTTTGTACTTTAATAACTGGAAGAGCTCTTATAACATGAGGCTTATTGTTCATTGTGACAAAAACTGTGTGCACAACATTTTACTGGAACTGGCCTTGTTTTCCAAGCCCAATTGAATGTGAGCGTGAAGAAACAAGATGATGTCAGAAAACAGTTTGAAGTGAAGAGATTTACAAAAGACAAAGCTCCTTTTGTCTTATGGAAACCTTCTTTTGTCGGATTTTTAAAGAAAGTTCTTTTTTGGTGAATACAAATGTAAAAGACGGACAACTACACATACTTTTGCTGAATCAATGTTATATTTGTTCCAGGTAATAAAATAGATCTGGCAGAAAAGAGGGAGGTTCTCAGACAGAGGGCTGAAGACTTTGCCGAGTCTCAGAGCATGCTGTACCTGGAGACCTCAGCCAAAGAATCCGACAACGTCGAGAAACTTTTCCTTGACCTGGCCTGCGAACTCATCCGAGAAGCCAAGCAGAACAAGCTGGATAACAATGACACTGCCCCGATGCTCGGCGAGGGTAAAACCATCAGTTATTTGACTTGCTGCAGCATCAATTAAAAAAAGAGTTGAGCCTTGTGGCCGTGGTAACTCAGTAGCCATTGACTGAAGAGGGCAGATGGCTGAATCACAATGCCTCCGTCCCTCCAAGATGGCAGAAAGCCACTTTTACTCCGTCATTTCTAGATCCATGCCTTTTTAAGCTGTACAAGGGAGATAGTCAACTTTAGTTTGGCCTTCCAGGACAAACATTTTAAGATTCTGTCATCATGGAGAAACTTTTCCTCAATGCTACTACATAAAAAGTACGTCTGAAAATACATCCAGGAATCTGAGTAGGGCTCCATTTCATCATCTTCATGGTGGAATGGCAGTTTTTTTTTGTTCGGGTTTTCCATTTCCATTAAACACCAATGTTCACCAGCAGTGTTACGTGAGTAAAAGGTCAACCAGGTATTTTGTTACAGATTCCACATAACTAACATCAGGTGTCATGATCATAGGAGGTTATCTGTGAATGATAACTATGTTTACATACAGTAGGTTTTGGAGAAAAAAAATCTGACCAATTTGCAAAAATAGTTTTGCAAATTTAGGATGAAATCTGTTGCACAATCACTTTTTCCCCCACTAGTTTCTTTTGCTCTGATTATTGCATTTTAAATAGTTTTGGTAATTTCATTCTGGGTCGTTTTTTATGCACCTGTTCATTGCAAACTGTGAAACACGTGTTCCCATTGGAATTATTTGAATTGCTGCTAAAATGTTTTATTTTCAATAACATAAACTGAAACACAAGTGTAAACGCTACGTTGAAACAGTATTCTGTGGCTCCATAACATTCCTGCAGTGTGACTAGTCAGTTGATATAGTGTGAAGAAGCTGGAAAGGCTATCGTCAGTCATCAGTAGAAATGGTAAACAGTTTCATCAGTTGACTTTTTTTGTTTTTTGACTGTCAGCTTTTTATTTTATATCCATAGACGTGAGTATTTCTGCCTTTGTTGTTACTGCCTAGCCATGAAATTGTATCACTTTTAATTTGTTCAAAGGAGTATGTTCATGTAGCTCTGTACTTGTTGTTCTTCATATGCTTTTATTGTGAAAGTTTTGATTGTCCAGCATGTTTTATTTTAATTTGTAGTGTCTAACTTTTTGTTTCTTAAATTTGCCATAACTGTAATGTACTTTATTGCACAATGCCATTTACTGCACACTTATTTTATTGTAACATTTTTTTTCCTTTGTTGTACAGACATGTAGTACATCCTGGCACTTTGCTTTTATGCATTTAATTTGCAGTAATATCTTTGTACGGCTGGGGAGAATTTTTGTTTTGCCTTTAACCTTAGATTTAACAGCATTTATTTTAAATTATTTTCATGTTTTTGTCAGCGCAATATGAAAAATACAAAAGAAACAAGATTGTGCTTCTTTTCCTTTCTGTGTACAAAATAATCCCTGATAATGACTCTGTATAACATTAAATAACAACACTAAAAGTCTTGTTTTTTGTCTTTTCATTTCAGAAATTTAAAAATCTGCAAATTGCTGATTACTTTCTGTATTTTTTTCCCCACATGAATGTTTACATTTTAGTCCTCTTGCCAGCAGCGTTTTAACAAATATTCAAAATGTATTAAGTCACCATCTTGGTCCGTTTGTAGTTTTATTATGAAATGTGTACCGGAAGTATATCCATATCTATATTGACGCGACTTGACTAATCTGAAACTGTAGTTACTTCTTGCGACCACTAGACGGCAGGACACTGGGGCGTGGATAAAATAGATTTTCTCTCTCCTTATATCAAAATAATCAAGACAAAGAAAACGGTGACACACTGCTTTAGTAAATAATCCGTTTTGAGATGATTATCTGTTTGAAAAGACTCCAAAATATTAAAGATAACAAGTGGAAAGCGAAGGTTTGGCAGCAGATATAGTCGCCCTAATATAAAATACAGCGTTTGCCGCCATCTAGCGGCCACTTTTGGTACAGCAAAGTGTATATAAAGTTAGCGTCAATCCATCATAAAATACACAACTTCCGGAAAATATTTCAGAATAAAATTAAATATGGAGCTATCTGCACTCTGACCCCTAGATGGCACACGGTGACTACAAATCCACAGCCTTCAAAAGAGATACAAATTCCCTTTACTGTTTACATTAAGAGTTAGAAATATGCATTATTCTCTCTTATTTAAAACTTTGATTGAGTCCATTAATTCTTTACAAATGTTACACATTTATTTGTAAAATCCAAAGTATAGTGCAGGGCTTTAAATTGTCTGATGCCAAAGAATACACTATAAATATAGAGGCTACCTTTTACCTTCTCGAATTGTTCAATGACACTTTAATGTCACATTTTAGCAAAACTCAGGTCAGTTCAGGTGAGCACAATAGCTACCTGTGTCTCTGAGTCTATGCTGGCATATGGAATATATAACAGGTGCTGCCCTCTTGTGGTCACAAGAAGTAACTGCAGAAACAGATGAGTAAAGTAACTTCAATGCACATATCAAAATACTTCCCGGAAACATTTCATAATAAATCTATGTCGAACTCAAAAAGGAAGCATACTATCCCAATATAGTTTTTATGTGTAATTAATTCCCATACTGTCTTAAAAACATGAAAAAAAAGTAAGTAAAATAAGTAAAATAAGTAACTGCTGTCAAATCTCAGGTAAAGTGGAAAACAATGCTAGTTGTACAAAAAGATGAATTTATATTAAATGTATAAAACTAACCAGGGTAGGGTGCACTACATGTCTACACAACAAAACAAGAAATGCAACAATAAATTAAGTGTGCATTTAAAGGCATTGTGCAGTTGCAGTTGTAGTAAACACTTGCATTTCCGTTTAGGACTTTCGTAATAAAACCAACACATTAGGAACAAGTATAACTTGACTTACATGGGATTTTACGCCCAAAGTGACACACAAAGCCTTGTTATCTAATGGTGCACAGGTAGGATCCAATGCTTGTTAAAGGTGTCTTTGATCTATAAATACGGTACGTCTCCTTTAAGAGACTGATTCTTTGTAGCCTACAATTCATTTGATTCACACGTGAAACTCAGACTCCCATCGACCATTGCGAGCTTATTTACAGATTGAACCATCTGTTCTCTGCTGCTGGTTGTCAGCCGGTTGTGGTGAAAAACTAAAGTTGTAAAAGTGTTGAAAAAGTCGTTGAAGCTCGTGTGTTTTATTTGCAGCAGCGGGCTGCTCAGGCTCTGACACAACACCTCTGTGGATCTGCTGACAGGCGAGTCTCACTTCCTCTCTCTGACGGGACAGGTCTGCTCTTCCCGGCGCTGCCAGGAAAGATCATGCGACCTGATTATTTGGAGAGCAGTCTGCCGTGAGCTGTGTGTGTGTGACAGTAGCAGCTGGAGTCAGGATGGAGGTTTTGAACAGAGCTGCAGCTTCCTGCATCCTGACGCTGTGTTTCGCCTGTTTGCACGTGATTGCCCTCAAATCACAACTTTTGACCAGGCACGGTGGGTTACCTTTCTCCACTGAGCCCCCCATCACTTATGAGACGTTTTATTTTGATCAGAAGGTGAGTGTGCCTTTCATTTTTTAAGATGATAAAACTGCTGTTGATGCATGTGGCTTCTTTCTCTTTCACTTCAATTTTAAATGTTTGAATTCTGTTGTAGTGATGAAGTTGATCTATGATTCAAATATTTGTCCCAAAGCATCTTCTTAGCTACAATATGAAAGTACAGTTAGTGTTATCTGGCTGGTGTAACACTAGGATCTTTTAGAAAAACAAAAAATAAAGTAATGTCTTCTGAACATATGAGAGAATTTCCTGGCTTTTTACAATTCACTGTTCACTTCTGTCTTCATGCACTTTCTAAAATGTTCAATGCACTTAACCCTGAAGTTGTTGGTGTGTTGTGTCTGATGTTTCCGCCCGGGCTTCCTGTAGTGAAGGGGAAACTATCACAGTTGGCTCTGTTCCTACCAGCAGTAGCTGTTCCTCCTGGCTCTCAGCCTAAAAGGGTCTCCAGGGCCCAGTGAATGTGAAACACTCAGGGGGGTTTGAGAGATCTTCATTCAGCCTTTTACATTTCCCATTTTCTGTTACTTCAGGGAGCATCATATTGCACTTTGAGAGTGTGCGGTGGTTTGCAACGCAGCGTCACGCTTGGTGACTTGTGAAGCTGACTCATGCAGTCACAGGACTGAGCTTGTGTCTTTATTATTACTCTCCTGTTAGTGATGTCACAGATGGTGAGGTAAACATTACACAGTGTAATCATTTAGGCTACTACTAACAGAGAGTAAGTGGAGGTTACTGTACGCCCTTAATCGTTTACTGAACATTTACTTAGCAGTTTCAGTTCCTTTCTGCTGTCCTCCCACATTGACTGAAAACAGAAATGAAAGTCTTAAAACTAAGTTCATGATGGTGTAATGTCATCACAGGCTACAGTTTAACCCTTTTGTAGTACTGCCTCTGAATGTGCTTCACATCGAAGGCACGGTAACAGAGACTGAAACATGTTGAATGATCTGTAAATCCAGACATCACAACATCATTCTGTATAAATTAGACAGTCTATATGCACAGCGGGATCCTTGTGTGAAAACTTTGGAAAAGAAAAAACACAGAACATGAAAAACAAAAAAGTTGTTGAACTTAATGTGAAAGCGTTAATAAGGTATAAAGATTAAAATGTTTGTATTAGCCGATCAGAACAGAACAGTTATAAGATGATTCATCATATTCGCTCCTTGCTAAGCAATTCATTATTCAAGTTATTGTTTTTAAACGTGCATGAAAAATGTTTGCGGTTTCAAATCCTCAAATACTCCACCTTATCTTACTTTTAGTACATTCTGAATTTAGTTGTTCTGTACTGAACAACGGTGATGTCAACTTGGCCTCGAAGAAACTGTGCATTTGTTCAATTTATTTCACTTTATTTAAGCAGGAAAGAAAACTCGTTGAGATTTAAAAATCTCTTTTTCAAGAGTCTCCTGACCGGGACAGGCAGCAGCACAATTTACAGAGTTTCAGCTTTAATCTTTTACCAGCTGCTGAATGTGAAGGTGTAAATGTAGAGACTCATCAATTAAAACACTAAGATATCTGTCGCTCCAAACAGACTCAACCTGTGTACCGTGAGAGGTGGAGATTGAAGAGAGATAAGGTTTAGATTCAGCATCAGAAAACATCAGGACTTTGGTTTTGTCTGCGTTTTAAAACAACATTTTTAAATCTTCAAAGTTTTGTTGAAGAGTGTTGAAAGCAAGTTGTAACATGTGAGAGAGCTCGGTGTAGAGTCAGTCTCACTGTTTTCAATCTGTTCATGAAATAAAAATCCACCACCTTTAAAGTCCTATAGAACTAACTGTTAATATTGTGTGTGTGCTCTAAACTGTGTTTGGATTAAGGGACAATGCTCCACACCTGGTCCAACCCACGGCTTCCTGACTAATCAGCCACACTGACATCAAGATAAAGACCATTTCCTCTTTTCTGACGCCCATTGTCTTGTCTTGTTTTTTTTTTTTGTTTTTTTTGTTTTTTTTAAATCTGTTCAATAAGAAGCTATGATATTCTTCTTAAAAATATATCAAATAAAATCCCGGTCATCCACTTCTCTTTACCAACAAGTCAGCAGATTTTATACTTAAAAAAAAGATCACTCATGCAGCGTTTTTTTTGTGTCTCTCTTTTGGGACAAGCTGCTGTGAGGAGAGCACCAAGTGATCTTCCAGTCGACCTGAGGAAATCCTCTCGACTGCTTTTTGCCTCCAGACAATGAATGGAAGTGTCTGTTGTTAGCATCCTCCAAATTTACTGCCGGCACTTACTGAAGTTTTTTTTTTTTTTTGTTACCCCCTCATGTGTCTGTTTGCTGAACTGTAACACATGAGATAATCTCTCTCTCTCTCTCTCTCTCTCTCTTCAGTAGGCGTAAATCTTTTTTAATTAAAGCTAACTCCTCCATGCCTGCAACAACCACAAGGTGGCATCACAGCTCAGGGTGTGGATTTGTTATGAAACCAATCTTGTAGGCTGTGTGATGTGCATACTGAGTGGTATGATACAGTACTCACCGGTGGTCCTTCTGGGGAAGTACTTTATATATTCAGCCACTTTATTTTGGCCATTTGGATTATAGAGTGTGGGAATTTGTTGATATTGCAAAATATTGTGACTTTTCAAATCCAGATTCTTCTATTTTACAACCCTAGTCTAAATAACTAAAAGCACACAAATCAAACAATGCACTTCACGTTTACTTTGAAATAACGCTTACTCAACACTTTGTTCAAAAAGTATAACTTTGTCCTTTGCATGACCATCGCATCACGCCTGTCACTTATTCTGCAGCCAAACTTCAGAGCTTTCCCATAAAGGCTCTCATGGTTCACTCACACTTAAAAACTCTGCCAAATGCTTACGTGTGGAGGCTTGAATAAACACATTGAGGGCCCCAGAATCTTTTTGCTGTCATTGGCTCATAAAATTGCTGCCTCCTTTGTCTCCACCGAGGAGGGAAGTGGGCGATGAGGGAGGGGAAGGGAAAAAAACGAAAAAAAAAAACGAAACAAAATCATTTTGTATTAAGTGTTGGGACTGTTTCAAGGATCAGACAACCAAGCCCCCTCATGGGGTCGCCCTCTCTGTGAGGTTGTTGGTTTTCCCTCTGCTTTTGTTTATTAAAGAATACGGGGGGGGGGGAATAGTTGAAAGGGGAAGATGCATATAGAGTCCCCGAGGTTTGATGAAAGGATATCTCAGAGCTCATCGAAAGTGGAACTAATGTGGCATCCCTTGAACAGGCTCCAACATATTTTAATACAAATTGGGGCTAATTACTCTAAAAATCAAACCTTGGGACTGTCACCTCACACCGCCATAGATGACACAGTGCCAGGCATACACCGATCACATCCAGGCCCTAACTCTTAATGTGAACCAGAGTGCATCCTCCTACCTTTAATGTGCAGGTTTCTGATGCACAAGAAGTTGTGAGATCTTACGAATCTGTTATTTATATTTTAAATGATTGGGCTTTTTTCTGAATTGCATTTAAAATTGATGTTCAACAAAAGCACACAATAGTGAACTTTGAGATAAAGGGTTCTGGTCCTGGTTTGCAGCTCAGATATCTGAAACTTAAGTGACGATGACGTTTGTATTTCTAATCATTTTTTGAGATTACACATTCAGTTTTTTTTTTGTTTTTTTTTCCCAGATCGATCACTTTGGATTCCTTGAGGATGGCACCTTCAAACAGAGATACCTCGTGGCTGCCAAACACTGGCAGCAGCCTGGAGGACCCATTCTGTTCTACACCGGCAATGAAGGCGACATCACCTGGTTCTGCAACAATACTGTAAGCGTCCCTATCAGTTACCTTGTATTTCCACTGCACATAATCCTCAGTCTGATTCAGCACCTGCCATTGATTCTCCGCAGGGCTTCATGTGGGAAATTGCAGAGGAGCTGGGCGCCATGCTGGTTTTTGCAGAACATCGTTACTATGGAGAGTCCCTGCCGTTTGGACAGGACTCTTACAGTGTAAGTAAAGGTGCAGTGATGCACATCTACATCTGATTTAAATGTGCTGACGTTTGTTTGACAGCTCAGGAGGAAAACTACATCAGAAACAAAACAAAGCCTCATTGAGTATGAAGTAATTTAAACAAGTTATCTCAGGGGCAGCAAATCATTTAAAAGCTCATTTTTTGCTTCACCACAGTATTTCTCTTCTGCTTGCAGGACAGCAAACACCTGAACTACCTGAGCTCGGAGCAGGCCCTGGCAGATTTTGCAGTGCTGATTCGGAGCCTGAAGCAGACTTTACCTGGAGCCCAGCACAGCCCCGTCATCGCTGTGGGAGGGTCCTACGGAGGGATGCTCTCCGCCTGGTTCAGGATGAAATATCCCAATATAGTTGTTGGGTAAGACATGAGTCCAGCATGAATCAGTGATCCGTTGGCTTCCGCAAAGCTTTGTCACTCAGGACGGTGAATGGTGTGTTTCAGAGCTCTGGCAGCCTCCGCACCAATATGGCAGTTCCCCGGTATGGTACCATGCGGAGACTTCTACAAAGTAGTGACACAGGACTTTGCCAGAAGTGGGTACAACTGTGACGCAAACATCAGAAAGTCATGGAAAGCCATCAATAATGTCTCCTCCTCTGGTGAGTGGTACAGTCAGTGTTTATCTAATCTGTGAGGGTTATTTGAATTTCTCAGAATTAAAGACTTTTTTCCTCTTTCTCTGAGGGAGTCTCGTAGATTTTCCGAATGTCCTCGCGTTTGTCCATACGGTTTCCGTTCATTAACAGTCTATTAAAGCCTGAAAGCAGACTGATGTTCAAACTGTAGTGATGTGGGGTACAACGTCTGAAGCTTCTCCACTGATGACAGACTGTCAGATTAGACCGGCATGACTCAGATCATCTTACTTCTTTAGTATTCTGCTGAGATCAGAGGAAGAAAATCTGACACCCCCCCCCCCCCTTCCCATACTTTCTCCATTATCACAATCTTTAACTATAAGATTAAGCTTTAGTGAACTGAGCAGCACTTTATATCTATCAACACCAGTAAAAAAAAAAGCAAATTTTCTTTGCCATGTGTTTGATTCTTGATATTTTAAAGCAGATCTCAGTGACCCTCAACCCTCAAATATAAACAGATAAATAGATAAATGATAGTGTTTTTTTGTTGCTTCTGCCTGTTGCTTTCACCTCAGTGACGGCATGTGTGGCGCTGATGTATTCAGACTATAGAGATTAAAAAAAGTAAATGAACATTTGTTCCTGAACTACACATTTAAGTTTGAGCACCTCTTCAATCCGACCATAAAAAAAACCCAGATGTTTCTTTATTAGTCTTTGGTTTCTAAACCTGTCTTTAGGTTGTAACATCACTCCTGTTAAGTCTCATGGGAGCTGTAGTCATTAAATACACTTTGGTGTATCATGTTTAAAACAACAATGTCATATTTTAGTACCCAGTAGAGGCAGTAGTAGCAGTAGATGATACTGGAAGTGAAGTGAAAATGATACATCTTGTTAATGTGTAATTTGTAATTACTCTTTGTTGTTCTTTTGTTAGCTTCTGGTCTTCAGTGGCTGTCAGAAGAATTCAGTTTGTGTGCTCCTCTCAAAAACAAGATCGGTGCTGTCGGCTTCAAGAACTGGCTTCAGGAGACCTGGGTCAATCTGGCCATGGTGGATTATCCCTACGAAGCTAATTTCCTTCAACCACTCCCTCGCTGGCCGATCCAGGTACATCCCGCCCCTGAACAATACTGTTAAAAACAAAAACAAAAACGGTGTCTTAAGATGCAAATCAAGCCTTTAAAAAAACTAGGTGTGACACGGGTTGTTTTACAGCAAAAGCCGAAAAGAAAGCATCCAGAAAAAATTATGTTCAAGTTAAACTTCAGATTGATTCACACTCAAAGGATTTTAGTTAAATGCAACTTTAATTTTTGTTTGCCTTTAGTTAAGCAGCTGGTTTGTCCTGACAGCTTGTCCTTAATTAAAATGAATGTGTGATTTAGCCGATTGTGTTACAAGTGTTTGTTGTGGTCTGCTTAGCTTTTGTTTACAGCAGCTGCCAATTAGCTTCATTAATATTCATAAGGATCTAGTTTCTTTTAACTTTTAAGTATTCTTTAGATGACAAGCTACAAGTAAGCCACCATTCTTTTCTTCTGCGGTACCAACGGGCCCTTTCATTTGCACACTCCGTCAGATCTCTGAGGTGTTCCTCTTAGGACGCTCACATGGCACCGCAGAAAGAGGACATTTGCCCAGAGCAGCTCATGAGGCCGTTAAAACAAAGCGTCACCACTCTCCTTTGAACGACACTGTAACAAATACTTCACTCCACACTTCATGTAGGGGGGGGGGGGGGGGGAAGAAAGTATTGGCATTATTTGCCAACATTGAAAAGAGTCTTTCACCATTTATGGTGAAAGCTTTAAAAAACAGTATGTGACATCCTGAAAAAGAGCACAAGGCTGTTTTCCCAGGGGGGCTGATGGACTCGGGTGTAGTATATTCCACCAGTCACCTTGGCATGTCACGTGCATAAACCGAGACCTGCTTTTGACCCCCAACTCTCAGTTTGCTGCTTCCCTTCCGAGCCCCCCCTAAACCACACCTCATAACAAAACTTTAACTCGTGTGATACATTTTTGATTTGCCTGTTTGTTAGTCTTTTCACCACTGAGTAGATGCAGCTGCACCGTGTAAGGTGAAATAAACACTAAATGGTCATTTAAGAGTTGTTGTTTTTTTGGCTCCTTGCCTCTAATGTATGCGACCCCTATGGGTGGTTTAAGCGGTTTAGGCAGTGGGTGCAAAGAGGAGCTTTTTTAATGACAAAGCTAATGTGATTATCTGAGTGAGTGTGAGAACGGGGTATTGAGGGCTTAGAGGAGGGAAATCTGTTGGCAGAGATGAATGTATAAGCCTAATCCTATCTGAAAAGTAAGGAGAAGATGCTTTGGAGCAATTGCAGTGTTTTTTTTCACAGTATAAATCTTTGGTTGGACATGTCTGTGGCCCTCCTCATCCATCGACCACCAACTCCTCCCCAGCCAGCAGACAAAAGCCTTAGTAACAGACTCCACACTAGCGCAGCTCCCCTCCAACCTCTAAACAAGAAAAGCCCAGTTTCTCGGCCTCACAAAGAGCGCAGAACAACAGCCGCGGCCAACTCTGCCGCTGCAACCATAACAACACGCAGCAGAGTTAAACAAAAGCTCCAACTCAAATATTTATCATCCACGCTATTAATTCTGAGAAATCAACCGTGCTCAAACAAAACAGAAGTAAGCACTTCTGCACAAATTTAATTCATTTTGATCACTGACTTTACGTAATAGAAGTCCGCCCCCCCCCCCCCTCCCGTGCCAAGATTAGAGCTATAAATTCAAGTTCATTCCAGGGAATTTCATATGCAAATCAGGCGCCACCACTTTTTATGTGGAAAGACTTTATGGGCCACAAAAAAACATCTTTAGTCTTGGAGATAGTTGGATAAACAACACGGGTATAAGAGAAATAGAGTTTACATCGTTCTATTTAAGGTTGTTTAAAAGAAAATGTCTTCATAGTTCTTCATAGATTTTAAAGCTTGCCTACAAGTGAAAACTAATAATTTTTTGTGTTTTTTTGAACGTTTTATATTTTTAAGGTGGTGTGCAAACATCTGGCGTTTGATTCCACTGTGTCCGACCACCAGCTGCTGCAAGGTCTCTCCCAAGCAGCAAAGGTGTACTACAACTTCACCGGCAGCTCGTCTTGTCTCAACACATCTCAGACAGCCACCAGCAGCCTGGGCTTACTCGGCTGGTTCTACCAGGTGTGTTAACACAGAGTGCAGGGAGAAGTGTGTGTTTCCGTGCTGAATAAAACGGCACACCAGATGTGATTTACCTGTCGCAGTGAATACCTGCTCCATCTTTCATCCACAGGCCTGCACAGAGATGGTGATGCCCATGTGCACAGATGGCGTCCAGGACATGTTTGAACCCGAGGAGTGGAACTTCCAGGCCTTCTCCGACGAGTGTAACGCCATGTTTGGTGTCAGGCCGCGAGCCGATTGGGCAGATATCGTCTACGGTGGGAAGAACATCGCCTCTCACAGCAACATCATCTTCAGGTAAGCAGAAGGTTCCTGTTTTTTTTTTTTTTCTGGGATTGTCTAATGCAGTTAGGGAAATAACACAAATTCAGAGCAGCCAGGTAGATATCCAGCCTCAGGAGTTACACAGAAGGAATTGAGTAGGTGTGATACACTAATACAGTTACCTTTTGCAAAGTTTGTGAAAACACTTACAATAGCTGAGTACTTGTTTTTAGTATGTTTGTGTACCTCTCTTGTTTGGCTTCCATTTTTTGAAGATATAAAACATAACTCACAGTTTAAGAGCAGGTGCTTTGAGCTTTAGCACAACAATATTAAAACGGTAACTCCACAAGTCTCCATTTATGATAAAGTGTCTGACCATATATACATTCACTGCACACTCTCTCTGCTGTTGTTTTTCAGTAATGGAGGACTTGACCCTTGGTCAGCTGGTGGAGTGACTCACAACATAACAGACTCTCTGGTTTCTATTATGATTCCTGATGGAGCGCATCACCTGGACCTCCGCTACAGCAATGACCATGACCCGCCTTCAGTCCGCCAAGCTCGGGCGTTAGAGGTGAAGTATTTCCGAGAGTGGATCAAGCAGGCTAAAAAGAAACATCATCCTGCATGAAGCCATTTGTCCACTAACAGCAGGACAATGTTACACAATCAGGAAAAAAAAACACCAAACACAGCGCTGTCCAACTTCAATCAATGAGACAGAATAATTCGCAGGGTGACCGAGTCTTCATGCCAAAGTTAATACGTTCTTAAAAATCAATGTTGAAGATGATGAGTTGATTGTCACCTCACTCTTGAGTTTCTTTGGAAAAATCAGAATTGTACACACTCCTTTTCTTTTTGCCAAAGTACATTTTTTCCCAAAGGCTCAGAGACAGAAGGGTACACAAGCATTGGCAAAAAAGGAGATGTGTTTGTTGATTACAGTGTTGAAGAGTGGGAAACATGTGTTTTCATGTAATCACATTTTCAGTATCAAAAGGGGGGAGTGCCTCTTTATTTTTATTTTTAAGTTCAAACACAATCAGGGTCTGTCTTCCTCCGAGTCACTGTTCAAATCAGGGAAACATTCAGAGTCATTCTCTTCTGTCAATTTAATTTTTCCCCTTTACTTTCATCAAACAGACGTTTCTTGTGTTTCTGTTGTCGGCCTCATCAGTTTGTCTTTTGTCATCAGGTGTATTTGTTTTTCTACATTTCTCACATCATTCTCAGGAAAAGGGTTTGACACCAAATCGAAAAAAAAACATTGAAAATGCTCACAGTGTAATAATAAACTTGATTTGTGCCTTCATCACATTATAATATTTTTAATTCGGTTTGTCTTACACCGCCTTCACTTTATTTGATGTTATTCCCAAGAAAACTTTTCTTTTGATTAAAAACTTTTAAAAAATGAAAATAAATTCATTGTATCTTTTAAATTGCGTTTTAATCACTTTTTGAAGCTGCGGTTCTGTTAGGCCGCACGTTTCTGTCACGTTTCAGGGAGACAGAAGCTTTTCAGTTACTTTCATCTAGCAGGAGCAATCGCATGTGCTTGAGATTTAATAAAAACCCAATCGGAGGAGGCCAATAAAGTGAGTGGTGGGAGGTTATTGCTGCTACGCCTGCTGACCTCGCCCCTGCGGCCCAACCTGTGGGAGTCCCCCTGACACGCATTCATTCACTGGCTGCCATTAAAGCTTTAAATTGTGGTACCGAGGCAGACCATAGACCCTGGTTTGTTCCCCCCCTGCTAGTAATATTATTAATACAACTCCTGGGGTGCCAGAGAGGTTGAGAGGAGTTGATGGAAGGTTAAGAGAGAAGTGATGAGGGAACGCAGGAATCAACAGGGGGGCAAGAGGCTTTGTAGATAGTCACTTTTTATCTTTTTTTTTGTAAAACGCCCAAACTTCATGAAAATACTGACTCTAAAACTCTTTGACTGGCAATGACAGCAGCTCTTCTTACTTTATAATTTTCTTTGAACTGTTTGGACAGTCATTTTTCTCCCCCTTCCTTTTTAAAGAGAAATTCCTGACATGACTTGACTTTGTGAAGCAGATGGGGAACATGTCCTACACTGGTATGTGGGTTGATTTTCTACCAAGCGACACAAAGCCTGACTTCTCCACATTTTGTCCCAGGCCTGACTGGTTTCAGGCTCCCCCGTAGAAAGAAACACAGCTAAACATGGGGGAGGACGGGGTCCCAACCACTAAATGCCATCCCTAAACTTTTCTCAGGACTTTGAGAGGTCATTAATTTAGCCAGCCTTTTCTAAGTCTCTGACACTGGCCATCAATCAAAGGTGTTATTAGTATTCGCTCGACCCCAAACTCTGAGTATGTCCCTGCTCAGACAGGGACCACACACTAAAAGGAAGAGATTAAGCTTGTGTGTGTCACATCACGCTGCACTTAGCACCCCGATCCCTCGGGGTTGGTTACTGCTGAATAATTAAATTCTCAGGGACAGAGGGCGTGGAGGTATTGCTTGTGTTTAACAGAACAACATGCACTGTGCACTGAACAACATGCAATTAAAAGGCACAGTGTACTACTAATTATTTTTCTACAATTAAAATTTCCCAAAGGTCCAAAGATAATACGTTTTAAAAATTCAATCAATAGTTTGACCTCTGTGATTAACACTGCTCCATTATATGAATTAAAAAAATAACTCCATAGTAATTAACTTCACATCAGTATCTTGAGAGTAAAAACAAGACGATAGCATCGCGGTTGTGCTCTCAGTTTATATATTTCTTCCGAGCTGGTCTGGCACAGCCCGTCCCCTCTCACCCTCTCAGCCTTTATGCAACAATAGAAACTTGTTTCCGGGGTCCGTGCGTCAGGCTCTGTGATGTGAATGACCCACCAGCACAAAAGCCAAAGCTCCTTTACTGAAAAAAGGGGGGGGGGGGAGGGATATGGCTGCCATGACTGTGATGATGTCACACTGCCAAAAACTGTGCCACTAGCAAAGAGAGGGAGGCAGAATCCCTTCAGGCAGGCGTTAAAACTCAAAACCACTTCACTGAGTTCTCAGGGTGTTGTGATACGTCTGCAGAGAAACCTTCATTTTCCTTCACTAGAAACAGTGAAATGTGTTCAGCCCAGTGAACTGAATAACAGAATACTATCATGGTCAGATGTATTAACAGAAATATAAATATATATATATATTTTTATAATCATTAAAGATCATATATTTGAGTTTTCTGGATGTTTTTGCATCACTGACCTATTTTGGGCCTCAGATAGATCAGCACTATCGGTTTCACTGTCCCTTTCCTACCGCAGGAATTAACATAACAAAGAATTATTTAATGGCCTCACTTCCTCGCTGCACTAAACCTTTTTTTTTTTTGGTTAATTCCCCTGAAACTCTTAAATGTGCCAGTGCCTGGCCTCAGCTTGCACTTCTGTAAGAGGAGTGTCCTTCTTCAAGTTATTCAGCAACAGCATCCAATGTAAAATGAGAAAGAGGAAGATGAGACTTCTTCATTCCCTGGTTAACAAACAGAAAATATGCAGAGTGTAACATCAACTGTTTCATATTTAAACTACGTCTACTAGTCCATTCAGGAAACAAAATCACTTGAAATTCGATTGAAATTCCACTTTAAAAGGGATAAGTGCTGGCGACAACAATCTGGCTCTGGGACACATCCTTCATTGTGTTCACTGCTGTCCGAGAAACTTCCTGTAAATACGTTATTGTTTACCTCAGAAGTTTCATACCCTGGTTTTCTTAAGGTCAACATTTCTTCTAGCACACTGAGCCTGAACTGCACTTTATTCCCCTTTAATTTAACAGCTCCGGCAGCTTTTCTAGTTAAATCGACTGTTCATTATTGAGACCCATTTTACGAAGGGGCTGTGAGGTGCAATTTAATGAATCTCTGGCACAAAGCTCCCTTTCACTGCCGGGCGAAGAATAGAGGCTATTTAGACCCTGTAGGGCTTTATGTCAAAGGCAGCCCATAATAGTTGTCAGGCCAGGGCAGAAATTCCCACTGGCCTGGGAATGCGCTAGAAATCAACTTTTGCCATGAGCAGATTAAGACACAAGCAAGCAGTTGGGAAGATTCTCCTAAATAGTGGCATCTGTTTGGGCACAGAGATTTTCCCACAGAAAAGAAGCCTTTCTCTCGACTGTACAGCCAGGATTTGATCGCTGGGTTTGCTTCAGTGGCTTAAAGAACAGTAATTAGATCAACAGTTGACTTCTATTTGGTAAAACATACATGAAACACATAAACAGGCAAAGTGGTTGAACAAGTGGGACCCCTGTTTGCAAAATAAAACAGTAAATAAGGGTTTTTTGGGATTGTTAAGTTAAGGATTTAAAAAAAACCCATTTATGATGAAACTGTTTCTCCTGTTTGAACTTTAATAGAAAGATTTTTAAATCAAATTCTGCCCAGCATAAGTGCTCTCCCCATGAGGATTTTAAAGGCTTTCAGCTCACTGTTACAGTAACACCCTCCTGTTTCATGAAAGCTTTTTTTGGTTCAGGGCACACACAAACAGTTAAACTGAGGGGGAGAGTTCTGACGGAGGTTATTGTCTTCAACTCAGCGGGGAATTTCAGACAAATCCCTCTTAGATGCAGGTGGTCGGGCACAAGCAAAGAGTTAAGTCCTGCGGTCCCCTTGCCCCTCCTCTTTGATGTTCTGACATCATTAGTCCGGCCCCCTGAAAGATCTCCTTGCTTTCCTCAGAGCCCGTCACTTCAACTCGGGAATGTTTACAGGAACTTCATGAGCAGCATCAGGACTGAGTGTTTATCAGAGATAAAAAGAAATGCTTTGAGGAAACTTTTGGTGCAGGGATCACAGCGGATGCCACAGGTGTAGCCGCTGGGCTCAACAGAGTAATGGCTGTTCAGACTGCAATCATGAACCCTCAGTTCATGAATTTCTGCTTCCCTGGTTCTGTGATGGAGTACGACGTGGAGAAAAGTCTGGATGGGAGTCTCCTCGGAGAGGCAGAAAATGACGAGTACTACAAAGAAACCACCCGGGACCTGCTCAGCTTCATAGACTCAGCCTCCAGCAACATCAAGCTGGCTCTGGACAAGCCAGTGAAATCCAAGAGGAAAGTCAACCACCGGAAGTATCTCCAGAAGCAGATCAAAAGGTGCACTGGCATTATAACACCAGGAAACGTAGCAGAGGCCCCAGTTAAAAGACAGGGTTCCCCCTTGGCTCAGCCCAGCCCTTTGCAGAGCAAAACTCTGCCTAAACGGGACGGAGTGCAGGCCAACTTACAGAGCAAGAGCTTGGCAGCTCTCTTCAGCCCTGTGAAGGATGTAAGGGGGGAGAAAGCCAAGAAACCACCCTTGAGGCATCGCAATCTGCCCCCCTCTTTCTTCACAGAGCCTGCCAACTGCTCCAAAGTCAGCTCCACATCTGGGATGACACTGAAGGATTTGGAACGAGGAAATCCTGAGGCTGCAGAGTTCTTCGAGCTCCTGGGGCCTGATTACAGCAACATGGTCAGTGACCAGGACCTTTATCAAAGCATGCCCCTGCGGCTGCAGCCAGAGATGGGAGGCCCAGATCCTGCTTCGTATGATGCTCACCATTTGGTTGGTGGTCTCCTGTACTCTGAGCCCTGGACTAGCTGCTCAGGACCTTCTAAGAAAGCAGGGGGCAGCCTGCGCACAGGCCCGGCCCAGCCTCCTGTGTACTGTCCCTCTGAGGCTGCAGGAGCCTTAGAGGATAACACACTGTGCACTTTGGCTTTCCCCAACTTCTTCACAGACTGCTCTATACCTCAGGTCTCTTATGATTTAAGTGGTGGATATAACAGGGCTAATTATTCATCTCTATGAGAAGCTATTAAAGGTGCTGGAGGAGAAAGTCACTGTGACAAGTTTAACACTAGAGTCTAAGAGTCTGGTATTCCTGTAGCATATCTATTTTCTGTTAAAGAAATATTGCAACTGGACTGAAACATTTTCTAACACCCCAACAACAGTATGTCACTTTCCCTGTAGAGGAACTGGGAACATCCAATGTTTTTATTCAAAAGAAATGTCCAAAGCTTTTTAAGTAGCTGCATGCTGTGTACTTTTAACATCCCAGTTTCATTTACAACACTGATCTGTTTAATGTTCGATTGTTTAACACGTGGATAAGATTGTCTCTATCTCAGGCAGCTTCATAAGTCATCTTAAATGAAAACGCAACTGACGTTTGTCGAGCTTCAGCCTTGTAACTAGAGTGTGTGAGTCTGCTCATTAGGATGTGTTCATTCATTTGTCAATGAACATTTGTTAACATTTCATTTCATCATTTTTACTTCATTACAACATGGAAGCACTCAAGTTGCAGAACTGGTTGTTTGGATACTACCACTACACACCACCTATTGCTAGACATGATTTTAGAGAGTGATCTGACACATCTATTCGACAAAATATGCTGCAACAATCTCTCAGCGAGGCACTTTTTGTTCCTGTTAGAACTAGCTCAGTGTAGAGTCGTAGAGGGGAAAACTCATTCTGCTGAAATGATGATTGTAATAATGTGTGACGCCATGTTTTTTTCTTTTCCACGACATTTTACAGCTCAGAAAAGGACTTTTAGCCGTCACATTTACCACTTGTATCCATTTAATTGAAGAGCATATCTATTGTAAGAAGACAAAATAAAGCTGGCCTTTATTACGGTGAAAACGGTGTGTGTTTTGTTTTTCATTGATGAGTTATTGTTCCTGAGGTGTGATCACATTCAGGTATCCTTCTTTTGACATGTTTGTCAAAACCATATCTTCACAGCACAGGAGTCAGACATCTGAGCGACAGAAGAAGTCTAAAAGTATTTCATCAGTGTAAGAAAAACAATTCAATGCTGATCGATCCATTTCACGTTTCATCAGTGTCAGTGAAAGAACGAGTAAACACTCCTAAATGAATCCTGTGAAGTGATTTGAGATTAAATGATGATAATAATAGTTCATGTTAAACCTCTCAACATCATTACCCTTGATTAACTCCTCAAGTTTTCAACAACGTGTTCTTATTTCCGCTAATGAGCAAGAGGAAGGCAGTGTGACATTAATTAAAATCAAGTTCACACTTTTGGCTCTTACATCACTTCCCTGGTCCATGTAACGGCTAAATGTCTAATAATGGGGCTGTGCTAATTATTTTTAAAGATGATTCATGTCCTGCAGTTGTGAACAGAAGTTAGCCTGAGATTTAAACTTGAAACATTCAACAATATAACCTTCTCTGACAGAAGATGCACGTTGTTATCTCCCTCTGCTGGCTGTCAGAGGTTTATTCATCTTCTAACACCGAGGCAAACCTGCAGAAGTTCTTCCTCAGGTACAAATACTGTTGAGGACAGCAGGAAATTATAACACAAAGGGACTTTCTCCTTCAGCTGTTTCAGCTTTGGCCTGGAGACTACAGCGAAAGATGTTCAATTTATGAGGAGGCCTCACTCCTTTTTGATTTCACAAGTTCTTTAATATTATAAATACAACTTTTTCAGCTCTTTAGTTGAATGAATGAATGAATGACTTTATTTAAAAACCTAATTTTAAAATAATAATACTTTAATTAAAACATCAAACAAAAGTTACAGTGCTTAAAAAAGAAGAAGTAAAACTTTATATCCCTACCCCTCTCTCACTACTAATTTATATATTATTCAAACAAGTGCTCACATTTATTTATAACTAATATGCAAACATGTTCCCAGTTTGTTTGCCACCTTAAAATAAATAAATAACAATCCCAGTGTATTTACAAGCGTGACAAAACGTATATGAATATCCTTAAAACAACTTTTCCCCTCCCATATACCTTCCAGAAAATTCTTTTTTGGCTGAGCAAGCATGATAATCGTAGTATGGCGCAATCATTTTTTAGTATGTATTTACAATCGATTGACCCATCGGTTTCACCTTTTCTTAATTCTTGATTAAGAAACGATGCCAATATTCTGTCAAATATGTTGTTCAGTTCTGTAGTCTCAGGCCTGAAAGCAGTTGCTTTACAAACCCACTAGATGGCAGTAATGTTCCACAGAAAGCCCAGTATTCACCACTCCCATTCACACAGAGAGGCACTTATATCTGATGTATAAGATTATGCATGAAATCGTAGCCTTGTGTGGTGGCGAGTGAGCTGTTTTCAGATGTCTTTACATAAAACGAATCAAAAAACGAAAGTTAGGGGAAGGAATTCTTGTAGAGTGTGATTTTCAATCTTGCTGTCTTTTTCAGAGCTGGTTTTAAGGATATTTCTGCTCACTGCTGTTAAGATGCTTACTCCTTTAAGCGTATTATGTGACAGTGTACATAAGTGCTCTACTTTTATCTTTTATTGTCTGCCAGGATTTTTTTCTCTAACCTTCTCTCAGCTGGCTTTGTGCGCAGAATGGTCAACACTACATGTCATCCACAGGACAAAACAGAAGCTGTCAATTTGCTGTACAGCAAACTATACACACAGAAGGCATATGGATTTTCTGTCTCTGAGTTGATACCAGCTGATACATTCAGATTAGGCCCTACTGATGGAGCCACAACTATATGCTGCTTTGATTTATGGCACACTGGAGATGCGATGTTTGTCAAAGCGATTAACAAGATCTGTGTTGGAGCAGACCTGAATAACAATAGACAGACATCTAGGTAAACTAGATAATATACAGCAGATTTGCTCTGGCATGGTATGTGATGTCCTATAATGCAACAACAGAACGTGTATGCACCTACATACTGAATGCAACACAACAGCATAAAATACAGCCAGTATGTGGAATCGAACTCCACCACAGAATATTTAAACATTTTAGAGTAGTTTACATAATGATGTAAACTAGTGTAGCACTGGAAATGTTATATCCATCCACATTTGCCCTCTCTCTGACCTTTCACAGCCAGTCCCTGTGTCTTGTTAACACCACTGCGGCAGAAGCACATTTTCAAGATG